>NC_140131.1:14347892-15654559 GCF_964035555.1 Netta rufina | reverse complement strand
CCTCCAGTGATCAGAGGGACCACCCAGAGCATAAGGCATTCACTGCCCCGAGGGCAGCAGGACCCACGAGGGGCAGGGGACGAGCAGGTCGGACGCTGGTGGCGGTTTAGACTCGTGTCCCAGAGGAGGTGTCCACGAAGAGAAGTGCTTCCACCTGGGGAGCTGTCAGGTCACGCTGACGCCACTGCCTGCTAACACCAAAGGTTTTTCTGCCCATGTCAGCCATCCACATGACGCTGGTCTTTTATTACCATCTTCTCAGCACTGGTCTGAGGTTGTACACAAACACCTTCTGCCAGTGTCCCACCTGTGTGTGAGGTGCAGGCCAGTGATGAAACACACGTCCCTACCTCTGGTGACCAAGCACGGCACACCGGTTTGGACAACCCTGTGTTCTCACTGAGTCCTCTTGGACTGCGGTAATTAAAAAGTAATGAATCCTATTTAAATGTAGGGCATTCTGTCCTAAACCTCTGAGCGCCTGTGGGTATGAGCATCTTGCTCTGAGGCTGCTCCCCACTCTGCGTACATGCAGCAGCTTAAACAAAAGGACGCAGGAAGTGCCAGCTACAGATATTATGAAGTTCAGTTTTTTGTTTGTTTGTTTGTTCTTGAATACGTCACTGATCCATTCAGGGATGGCAAAAATTAATAGTAATGAGCTAATTACTATACCAGCTGCCTACAAAGAGGGGTCCTGTAGGCAGGCTCCTTCTGCCCGTTTGCCTGCTGGTAAAACCACCACTCTAGAAAACATAAAACAAAACTTTTTAATTTTTTTTCTCTCCTTTATAAACATCTATCAGCGTCACCTTTCTGTGGCCCACAGCACCAACCCTGCCTGGCTTTTAAGTCCTCAAAATCCAGCCAGAATCTCCCCTAGCACATTATAACACATTTTACTAGCTCAAGCAGGGCAAAGCACAGCCGGCTGCCGAGCCTGCTGCCTGCCGAGCTCCCGCGGCTGCCTGCCTCCCGATGGCCGAAGCCACTCGCCGTTGCCAGCCCTTTGAAAAGCAAGCCCGCTTCTCTGATTGATTCACTTTTTAATGAACTGGGAAAACCTGTGAACTTAAACCCTGACACCTCCACCTTCCTCCCATCCTACCCATCCCTGCAGCAATGGCCTGATTATATTTCAAGTTATTACGGGATTAATACAGCTGCCCCTGGTGCCTCTTTCCCCTGAACTTCATCAATAAAAGTTGTGTACTGCTCTTACTCCGGCTGTTTCAGCTTCTCCCTGGATCTCCCCATGCTACCTGCGATGTCTCAGCAAGGCTGTATCATATCAGCCCTTCAGAGCTGCCAACACTGCTAGTGGTTAAAGCCTGCTCATGTCACGGCCTTGCATAAGCTGTGCGTATTTAAGAAGACATCTTGAGCTTTGCTATGCACGGCATCAGCTCGCTAAGTGGGTAGCGCATACTTAGCACTATTGAAAATAATGAAATAAGATAATCCACACGTACACATTAAAGAAAAAAAAAAAGAAGAAGAAAAGAAAAAGATTCTGGCAGTGTTGTCTTGCTCTGAAACTACCAGAGTTATAAAAACTCCTCTACATGGACACTTTCAATAGAAAGAAAAAAAGGCAGGGGGAGCAAAAGACCTGGGCCCAGCACAAATCCATTTTTCCCCCACGGCATTTCTTGATTCAGTACAAGCTCTAGGTTTACTTCTTTGTGTTGGCGCTATAGGTTTCCCTCCACCAAGAATGCTATTTTCTAAAAACATCATTAAAAATGTAATTAACTGACTTATTCTTTGGAAAGTCTGCAGTTGTTTACAAAAGAATTGCCACACAAGCTGCCACCTTCAACTGTGTTGAATCGGGAAGTTATGCTCTTGTTTACAACTGCGCATCAATTCCACAATATATTTAGTTTTGGTACAAGTTACATATAAAATTCTTACTGAGCTTAATGTTGCAGCAAATAACACATACAGTAAGCGAGTAGGATTTATCACTGGCTGTAATGTCACAGTACATATTCTAAATATATACGGTGAGTGATATATGCACATGCACATGCAAACAAAATGGAAATATATTTAGTTTAAGAAGTGATGAATTATGTTTGCTTTCATTATTCTCATTTTGCATGTAGGAAAATGGAGATCGAGCACATCCACAAAAGCAGTGGCTGGTTGGGATCGCATCCGAGAACTGGCATGCTCGCTGGTAAGCAGGCTGGAGAGGAACAGCACTTTGCCACCCACAGCACACGCGGGGCTTCCCTCATGGGGGAGGGATGCAAACAAACCCCGTGGCAGTCACTGGATGCTCCCAGAAAGCACGCAACATCATCTAGCTCAAACGCCTCCCCAAGAAGTTCAAACATTTTTAAAAGATGCAAGTGGCAATATTGCCCTATAAATTCTATTTTTTCATTCTTCTTCATCTTTTTGTCTCTTTCCTAAACACAGAGGCCAGAAGGCTATGCTTAAATAATTCATTTACAAATTTTCAATATCTTTTTGAACTATAGCAATTAAACGGAAAATAGAAAAAAGCTCAGCATCCTGTTTGGATGTAATTAAAGGTATAATCTGTTCCATTTGAATACTCCAGTGCTTACCCTTCTTAAAACAACAAATAAGAATAGTAGCTCATTTGCAATGTGTTTTTTTTTCAAGCCATCTAAAAAGACTAACTGATGAAGCAAGAATAATAATTTTTAAATGTGGCATAAGCACAAAAATACCAGCTACAGCTTTCAAATGATTGCTGCAGATCCCAAGTCTGATGAGAGTTCAATAGCAAGGGGTATAAGCTTTATGGCAAAACACTGAAGTCTTCCACTATTTCGTATCAGCATCTTGCTATGGCTGATATAATTACCTATCAAATACATCAGTGGAATGACTATCAGAGGATATCAAAAAATACATAAGTCGGATGCATATCAGCTCTGTCTTTTAGGGGCTGTTTGATCTCAAGGTTTTTTTGCAAGAATAAAAGACAAATACTGCATTCATTGCCCCTTTGTTTTCTATAAGCAGCCGATGATTTTACAGCACAATAAAATTAGACTATTATTGGCTAGCTTATGAGTTGTAGCTGGATCTTTTTCCTCCTACTGGACATTTCTCCACTGCTTCTCAAAGAAATTGAAGTCAGGTGTAAAGTTAATATCTGCCTTGTTCATTTATTCTTCTGTAAGCAATCAGGATTTCCCCAAATCACAGGGCAATCTCTTCCCTTTTGAGAAAGAATATAGGCCCTGTTCTCTCCATTTAGTTTAACAAAACAACTGGCAGAAGTTCAATGGAACCGATGATTATTCCGAGAGGTTACGGTGAACCACCGACGTTGTTAGCAAAAGGCTCGCTTGAAAGATCCCCTAAGAGGAAAAGTGCATGGATATTTCAAAATGTAATTAACAGCTTATTCCAACAACACGGGAAAGAAACAGCGACTGTGCTGGCTGCAGAGGAACCCGGCTGCATGGCACAGAGTGCTTCAGCAGCCACCACTCCCGTGAAAGGAAGGGACACAGCCAGCAGCAGCAGGGACAGTGCTGTGCCCTGCTCCCCAGCACCGAGAGGCACTAGGGCTGGCCCCATCTGCATGGTTGCCTTGTGTGCTACTGCCTTTGCTGTGCTTGGTAGTGCAGATGATGCTCTCACGGGCAGGGTCTTGGGGTCCAGGACCTCACTGGAGAGACTAACTTCTTTCAAAAGGTCCACTTTCTCTCCACTGTAATGGTCTCTCTCTCAGTTCTTTTGGGGCAGGAATTTCTCAAGCTTAGTTTTGGTCTTAATACCATGGTCTGAAGGTCTGTTTCAGCAAAATTGTTGAGCTTTTTTTTTTTTTTTTTTTTTTTTTTTTTTTTAGCAAAGTATATAGCAGTGACTAAGCAAAATAGTAATTATTTTTTTTACACTGTTTAACCATTTAAAAATAATTCAGTTTTCAAACTCAGTGTTTTTGTCAGCTGGGGTGTACATCTAACGTGGCAGGGAACAGATTTAAACAAACAAAATGGTTGTTAAAATGCAGGAGTGGTGGGAACATGGCACAGTGCTCTGAGAGACCTGTGTTTGACCAGTAAGTACAAGAGAAGTTAAAGCTCAAAGCTCATATTCTTTGAAGGTTATTCAGCACCGTTTAAAATTTCTAGCCATCCCAGCTGTGCGTGCTTTGCTGTTTAAAAACCCCAACCCTTTGCAGAGCCAGGCCTGCAGAGGCTGGGGACCTTCCTCCGGCTGTGGGGCCAGCAGATGTTGCTAGACTCTTTGCTTCTTCCCTGACCCAGCATGGCATGGCTGCTGTATGGCTTGCACTTCGCTACTGTTCTGCAACTTGCTGCTTTTCATACAGTAGCACTGAGAGGCCTCAGTTAAAACAACCAAAACACTAATAATAATAAAAAAAAATGGCCTGTGGGTGCCAGGCTGTTGCTTGCTCTTCAGGAGAGAAGCCAGAGGTGAGCAGAGGCGAAGGAGCACCACACGTCGCCTCACCAGGCGAAGGCTTAAACCCACGGCTATCATTTCCCAACCATCAAGCTGAACAGCCCCCTGCATGCCAAAAAACATTTTTGTGGACGTAACTATAGACATGCGGCTAAAGGCAACACAACAGAACCTGGCTTGTTAAAAAATACCCACAGAGCGTGGGGAAAAAATAAAAATCTTCAACACAGCCTCGTCTGTCTCCAGCAAACAGGGCTTGTTTCAGGCCCTGGGCTCAGGCGCAGGTCCGAGCCACGGCGGGTGAGTGAGCTCCTGGCTGTCGGCCGCGCCGGTTTCGCGGAGACTCGCACGCAGGCATCGCCCTGCCCTTCACCACTGGCTGGGGCCTGGCTTGGCCGCCTCACAGGTACTCGTGCCACCCCCTTGCCACCCGGCATGGCAGCCCGCTTGGCCGCCCCCGGCTGGGATGGCACGGCGGCTCTGGGACACGGGCCATCCCCCCCAAGGAACATCTCTGAGAGACACCAGCCCTGCGAAAGAAGCCACGCTTATCTCATGCATGCCACAGGTGTGATGTCAGCCCCTCTGGCAAAGGAACGAGGATGTCTACAGCCTCCACCGTGCAAAAATGCAGGAACTGAAGTTAACGTGCCTCAGACTTTGTTAAAATATAGTGATAATTAAGAAATATAATTACCACTACAAAGTTAATTCCTCTTTGAGTTCTTACAAACAAGTTTTTAATTTGCACCGAGCATTTACATTTCAGATGCGCAGTCACCCAGGCACAGCTGCCACGTGGCCCCAGGCTCTGCCCTGCACGGGGCCGGAGGCACTGTGGGTCCCCAGGGAGGACCCGCTGCCACCACCACTGCAGCCACCGCAGCCACTGCTGCCACCAAGGCCTGGACACAGCCGGTAAGATGGTGCAATTGCCTTAAACTGTCTCACCTGTTCTGTTGTACAGGCGTGAAAATAGCAGCCATGTCAGACACACGCCTGCTTTTTATTAAAAAACAAAAACAAAGAACTTATGAGGTAATTGATTGCTTTCTTCTAGTCTTTTATTAGTTGTGATTAAGGAGCTATAGTAGCCCTGTTTACATATCTCCAACAAGCCAGGACCTGCAGCGCGTTATTGGCTTGCGGCCCACAGCTCGCAGTCCATTCTCCACAGAATCAATCTGAAGTGGAAAACATCCCCGTAGGAAGCACGCACATCCCTGCATACGCAAGAGCAGAAACCAGCAATAACTGCAGGCCCCGCATGCTGCCAGCCCAAGGCACAGGCCTGCTGCTGCCCGCAGTGCACTCATGCTGCAGGGCTGAGGGCTCGTGCCTTCAGCCCGACCGGGGATGTGGGTGAGCTGCTGCACTTCGCTGCCGCTCACAGCTCAGGCTCGGCGGATACGAACTGAGAGCTCCTCACTGCTTAACATGCAGGCAAAGCACTACCAATCTAAAATGGCTGATCAGTAATATTTTAATTGCAGTTTCATAGAAACAAATTGCTATTTAATTGCAATAAGCTCTTCTGTGGCTTCGCTGGACTGACAATAGGCATACACCTGGTACTAAAAAGTAACAAGCGGCAAGGATGGCTATCTGGTAGTTCATGTAGGGTAGGCTGAGGCTGTAACACCGGTCCTGGAACACACCATTTCACACTTAAGAAATATAATATTTTAAAAAATATATACGTTTATGTCTCCGTCTCTATTTCATTTACTTCACTAAAGCTGCTCAGAACATGGTTCCTTGGAAAAGCTTAACACTTAATACCAGCCAAAGAATTTTGATATTAGGTTTAATTTAAAATGATCTTTTGAAATGCCTGGTAGCAAGTCAAATTATGCTAGCATCAGATTTATTTTTTATTTTAGTATTTTTCCTAAAATTAGATGGTGCAAATTTTAACTGTGTTAACTAACAGGGAAAAACGGAAACAAACGCAGTGTGGTTAATATTCTAAAGATGTGACTTAATTTCATAGGCTTCATTTTAGTAAGACATTCTCATTTTATATTTCATAAGATACTGCATAACCTGTTAAAATATTTAAAGATAAATCATGTAGGACTGAAAAGACAGTATCTTGTTGCAAACAGAATTTGGTTTGGAAAGGCTTAATGTCCCACTGCCTGCCAGGATGCGTAAATCTCATAACTAGACAGCTGGATAGGTAAAAACATTAAACCCATTTAGAGGGCAATCTTTTTACAAAATTGTTTCATTAATAAGAGTGACAATTTATATGATTGAGACATTTAGATGCAGTATAGACAGAGCATTTTATCCAGGTTCACCAGGATGATTTCAGATTAGTAATATTTCCTTTGATTTTTTTTTAACAGCATTCATTTCTGAAAGTGAGGGAAGCTCTTACTGAATGATTATTTGTATGACTTTTCAGCAGCACTAAATGCAGGAGGTGTATTTCAGACTCAACCTAGCAAATGCATGTGATAAAAGGTGAACAAGTACACGTTTCTCTTCACAGATCTAAAAAAAAAAGTCATTTTTCACATATGGACAAATCTAAGTGTTTCCAGTAGCCTTCTACCCACACCTAACATCCCCATTACAGCCTGTTTTATTGTCTGAAATGCCTCTGGTTTCAAGAAAGTGTTTTACCTAAAGGAAGAATACTACTTAAATAAGTTCTATTGTATATTCATAGCTCCATTAGTCCTCCTCCAATTTAGCACATCAAAGCAAAGGCTTCATCACTTGCATGTGGATTATGCTAACATGAGTGACATTTGTAATCTTATAGGTCTGCAACTTAAGAAATGCTTTTAAAGTAAGCTATTAAATAGGTAGCTGTGCTTTACAAACGAGTCATATAATAGTTTATTTAAAGCCGTTAATGAACTTCAACCTCTACATCACTAAATGCTATACTACATTACTTACTAGAAGTTATTAGCTATCTTCTTAACACTTCTAGGTTATATTGGACAACCAAAAATCTGTACATGTTAGATTTAAACACGGTACCTTGAGTGCTTATACTGAAAGAATATAAAAAGATGTCTGCAGACTCATTAATACTTGAATTCTATATTCATATGACTTCAAGTGTCTTTTCAAAGATATTCAAGCAGCACAATTTGCAAGACTCTTACCTAAAGACTTTAATGCCAGATCAAAAACCTTACAAACTTATTTTAAAAATATATGTAAGTGCATTTAATTAAAAAAAAAAAAAAAGACATACATAGCTTCAGTAGTTTTATTACTTTATATGTTATGCGAGTGTTCTTTTGTCTTTACTGTCTAATACTGTACACTACATCATTTTCTTGTCTCTACAACAGTCCAATTTTTGCACAAGCACTGAAGTGTTAAAGAAGAAATTCAGCAGACCTCCAGTATAGTAGAGATCAAGAAAGTAAGATCTGAAAAAAAAGATCTGCTGTTGGTTTAGACCGACAAATCTGTAATTCAGCTTTTTGTGTATCAGCAGCACAACAAAAGTAAGTCAAGCTCACGCCGTAACCAAACAAAGCTAAACAATGAACATCTCCTTAAAAGCAGAATTAAAAAAAAGAAAACATAATGATGATGTATTTCAAATGTATTAGTCTTCAATAAAAGCCGAATAGTTGGTAATATTGATTTGCTATGAATTGCAGCAGACACACATTCTAGGTGCTTGCAGTTTCCTGATTGAAGGCATTCAATGCACAGTCATAGATTCACGTTAGTATTCTTGCTATAAGAATGAAAAGTGTTTGTTTTTTTTTTTCTCAAAAGTTATTCTACACAGATCTACCAATAAGTAGCTGAAGGGGAAAACCCAGTGAATGAAGTTGTTCCCTTTCTAAGCTTAGAGGAAGTTTTCTTGCTCTTTTGTGTCTTTCTTTCCAGAGGACAGATCATGTTTGAGATCAGATTGCTCTCGGAAATAGTCCAGGAAGCGTGTTTTTCTTTCCTTACCAGTTTTAAAAAGTTAAGTCTCTTGCCTCAACAAACTCAACTTTATGTTGTTCAGGTCAGAATAGCTATTGTATCCCTTTTTATGAATACTCAATTCTATTGCTCAGTGTGAAGTACAGCCCTTTTGTTGCTTTTATTTTTATTATTATTCTTTGACCTCTTATGGTCTATACGTACACACTCATGTTTGCATTCTCACAGACACATGCATACCCCTAACAGTTCTGCGGGAAAGAACTGGATAGAAAGAGACCACAATACCTATAATACATACCATAATTCACTGCAATATGAACTGTAATAGATTTTTGTTTGTTACCAGAAGTAAGAATCTCATTGAAAAATAAAGATCATTTTGAAGCAGTGCTCTGTATCCTTGCCAAGAGTAACACAGTAGTAGTTTAACAGGTTTTTTACTGGCATAAGACAAAAAAGAAAAAAAAAGCTATTTTTAAAGGTAACTGACAATTAAGGTAAGTCATGACTATGTAAGATTTAGTTTCAGAGTAATGTTTTGAATGTAGTTTCTTTTTTTTTTTTTTAAATGAAGCAAAGTTTTAAAACCCATACTCAATTCAGTGTTTTTTGTTTTACTTTTTTATTATTTAAATACACCATACTAGAGCAAATGTCTCTGAAAATATCACAAATAAAAGATTTTTCTTCATTCAGCAAATTAGAAGTAAGTGAAAATTTCTACACAGTAGCTGCTATGAGCCTGACTTTTTTTTTCCTTTTTCTCTTTTCTTTTTTTTTTGCCATGGGAAGTAGCAACATTAGGACAAAAACACTTACATGCATACATACATTGTATTTTACAGAGATACAATAAAAGTGTTTGTGATAGAATATCACAAAAGCCACATCTTCCCTTTATCTCATGTTCAGTTTGATTGAAACACATTTCCTTACAACACTTAAATATACAAAGAGCAAATAGAATGTTGGTAAGGTAAAACACAGGGTACAAACTGGCCAGTGCCCTGCTAATTGTTAATGAGGGTAGAAAGCAGATTTCAATGCTTCTTTTAATTAGCTTCATTAGTCATCTTCCCCACCCGCCCCCCCAAAGATGTCCTCCGGTGGATCTTTTTTCATTTTCTCTACAGTCTCCCATTAGCCCAGGTTCATGGAGTCCTTAATGTTCATATTCAGTCATTTTAATACACCAATAAATGTGGGAAGGGCAATCAAGAATAAAGAAGGTGCAATGGTATGGAGCTGGCACTGATGCTAGCTACAAAGGTGACTTGTCTACTTGGAGACATGGGATCCATCTGTGATGAACAAAATTTGAGATGAAGGCACGCATTCTGCATTACTCTGACCTTTTAGCAGACCTGCAAGAAATAAAAATGGGTATCTTAGCTAGAATACTAAATTTGAGATAGGAAACTACAACATGACTGCTTTTGTCTTTTCCTTATTCACTAATCTCTTTTTTATTAGATTACTTTCCAACTGTGACTTGACTAAGGCTTTCTACACTACCCATTCACACTGCTAATGTTTCAACTTCAAATAGCATAAAGCAAATATTTTCTGCAGTTTCACTACTAAAAAGAGCAGACAGTAAAGAAAAAAAACATGACAACAATAAATAAATGTACTTCCTGGTAGCAAATCATACCGTGAATAAGGTGGCTTTTCTGGGCCCCTTTTAAAAGGGAAGAAACATTATGCCATGCCTTTGAAGAAGCTAGTAATATGATCTTATAATTGGAAGAAATAGTGTGTAAAGCAAATAAGAAGTACAGCCAATATCCTCCCAAGGCAACTTTGGTTAATATGCTGCATTGCACAAGAGCTAAATATAGATATTTCAGGATTCCCCCCACCCCCTCCACCCCCCATTTAAAATTCCTCATCTGGTGTGTTAGTTAATGTTACATAAACATTTTAATATATGAAGTCAAACATGTGCTTTCACACTGGTGTTAATGAATTGTGATAATTAAAAGTGTCTAACTCAATAAAAATCTAAACTTTCATGGATAAAATAGAAATGATCATCCATAGTCTTCAAATACAATCTGTTTGCAATTACCAAAATGAAATAATATATATGAGAATTTTATGGTTTTTAAATGACATTTTGCGCTTCCCAGGAAGTTCTTTTTTCACCCTTTCTCTAAGTTACTAAAAGCCTGAGGTCTATTAGTAACTGCAACCCCCCACTTTCAAGCTAATTAAAGTAGTAGAGGCTTGGAGGTTTAATTCCCCAGAGCTGAAGCTCAGTGTGAGAAAGGTAATTTGTCTGTCCAGAACAAAGATTAGGGAGCAGCCAGCAAGCATATTTAATAAATGAGCATCAAATATCTTCTACTATGGACACAGACAACACCAATTATGTAACTACAAGGGAATTGTTGAGTGATATGTAAACTAGAAGATTTTTAAGATCTTCTCTGAAAGACGTAATCTAACTCATACTTTATTTAAAAGTATTAGAAGCTGAAGACAAGCGTTTGCTACAAACATTGCCAATCGGTGGAAAAATTACACTTTTAGTTTGCCAACAGTATTACTGCCTACGAGAAATACTGCAGAAATACTACTGCTGCCAAAAAAGTATAGACAATTCTCTGCAGAAGACAATTCTCTACAGAGGACAACACAACCCCTTCAAATAAAATGGCACACAGGACATCACACACTGAGCTTGCTTTCTGCCGGCAAGCAGTACCTAACTGAGGTAAAATAGTTTTGTTTTCAGACAACATAGCAAGTGATGAAAAGATATAATTTCCATGTGTGAATTGACTTAGGCAGGCAAAAGTCAGTAATAGCTGACACCACTGCATCTGCCTCCTTAAAAACAAAATCAAGATTTTTAAGCAAAGTCAGATCATGCAACCCTTTCTGCCTGCACCAAGTACCAATACATATTAACTCGTCAACTACATATTAAGAGAATAGTAAGTTCATAACTGTCACCTTCACAAATGCAACAAAAATGTGTTTTATTGCAAGGAGTATGTCTCAATCTCTTCAGCTTAATAAAAACACCCTGTGAATATTCTGCTATGTCTACAATCTCTAGTAGCAGAATAACCAGGAGACTGATCGATCTTTAATGTTTAATAAAGAGTATCTGTTACAGCCAACTCTGTCATAATGGAAGAACATTTTTAATTAGTGGCCCTAAAATGCACAGCTTTCTGGAAAACATCTGTGATGTTTACATCTTCAGATTGTTAAAATGCTAACACAAGAAAGCTCTCTTTTGGCACCTGCCCCTATATCTTCCAGAACCCCAGCCACCTGACAAACCTACGAATTACCAACTCATCTCCTCAACTGTAACTCAGTTTCCTGAAATTCAGGCCCTCCACAATTCCCCTCAGAAGACCAGGAGAGAAACTTGCACTGTTTTCTGGAGACATAATATTATAAAGAATCAAAACAATTATAACCCCTCTCCCCAATCTTCTCCTTAATACCTCTTTGTCTGCCTCATCATCGACTGTAGCGATGCAGTTAATTGTCAGTGACAGAACTAATAAAGACCTGCTCTCAGCATCTTCTCTGCATTTAGCTTCTGCTAGGTGTCTTCAGTTGTGAGCTCTGCAAGTCTAGTCCAATTTTACTTCTTTTCCATGTTCTGTGTTCCTCATCATGTCTACTGCTTTTATTGCAACTAAATCATTTTTATGTTTTGCTAAGGCATAGTAAGAAACTGATAAAACTAAATGACAATTTAGACACCTATTTGAAGTTACATTAAACTTTACATTCACAGAAGACAAGTGGATAAACCACTCTCTCAGAAAGGTAAACCTTTTACTGCAGTGTATAAAGATGAATGGTTTTACCTATATTTCGAAATGGGATACCTACAAATATTCATTTAATAGATTCACCACCAGCTAGTCTGTATTACAGATTTGTTTCATTAAAATTCACAACAGTATAAATCTATGAATCTTTAACTGTATTTGTACTTCCTTGAAAAGAAGCTGCACATTCTCCTCCAATCTTAATTATCTTTGTTCTGCCTAACTATATATACGACTTTGGTACTCAGCTCTCTCATCACCTCAATTGACAAATTAAGTAAATAAAAAAGTCCATGTTTTATTTTGATGTAATTACACTCACTGCATAAGACTTGAAAGAATACTTAAAATTAATCAGTAAATTTATGCACAGAAAAAAAAGCAAACATGAATATTGAAATGTAGCGAGAAAACAAAAGAAAATCTTGGAACTTAAGAAGCAGTTTGTTTTCTTGCATATATTTCTCCACTAAGTAAAATCACTAAAAATTATTCTGCACATTACAGAATAGATAAGCCTAGCATTTGTCCCAGATTTTTTTAATCTTCAAAATTCCTATTTGCAGATAAATGTTATTTTTTTGTGATCCTTACAGACATTAATGAAGTTCCTATTGTAAATCCATAAAGAATTACCAACTGAAGTGTGCACTTTTTGTTTCATTGCAATAACTCAGTGCTGTGTGATTGCCTGGGTTAATGATGAAAAAGTCAAATATACTATCAGAGCTGATGGAAAAATCTATCACCAATCTGAAATTAAAATTCATCTGTGGTCAATAAGATTTAATATCCATGCAAGTGGCGCTGTAAAGAGTAAATGAATCAATGTCATCAATACATAATCAGTATGAAATATGATGTGAATAAAATTATGTGCAAGAGTCATACATTCACTCTTTTCTGGACCAGGGTGGAATGAACAGTCTCTTAACTCAAGGTTGACAGTAATTGTTACAAATTAGGCACAGCAGTTATCAAAATGCACTCACTTGCATAGCTTTAGGACTTATTAAGGAGATTAAAATAGATCTAAAACTATCTAGTTTCAGCCTTACAGGACAACTGTTGATCAGATTTTTTTCTTCTTCTTCTTCTCTATATGATTTGTACAGTCATTATTTACTCATTTAGCTAGAAACCAAGAGCTATCAACCACAGAGATATACAATCTCTAGTTGAGCTATTAGTGTTATGGAGCGATAAGAAAACAGCACTTTGGTTTTTAAATCTGAGTTATGACATATAAAACAGACAAGGAAATACTTCTGAAAGAGTACCCCAGCATGCCTCCTCAACTAAAACCTTACACTGGTTTGGTTCAGGAACCTTCTCTTCACAAGACATTTATTTCCATATTAAAGGATCTAATTTTCCTCCCACAGAAACCTGCTCTCTTGTAGCCCTTAACTTCAAGATTATAAAATAAAATGCTCCTCTTTGTTAAGAGCTTATGTTAACGTATGCTCTCCGTTCTGCTTTGTACATAAAGAGTTCAGCAGCTGTACAGCTGCACATGCCTAAACCAAAATAAACTGACTCGCCCTATGTGTCATATTTAAAGGTTAGCATTTTCTCCCTGTACCCCATGTCTATGTTACTTAAATTCAGTTACTTTAAAGGTTTCTTTGCAGGGGTGGGGAATGTCCACTGCTAGATTGAAAAGAAATTGATCTTCATTTAGCTCTAATAAAGCTTATTAGTAACTGTTGAGTATTCACCTTCTGGTCTGGCAGTAGTGGATTACTCTGAAGTGAATTCAAATGGCCATTGATGAGAGCTGTAGGTCTATCATGTTCACAAAATAAACTGCCATTGATGTAGTGAAACCGATCTCCTGGGACCAGGCGATTCCGGCAGGTAGAGCATGTAAAACACTGAAAAAGGAAAAAAGACAGCGAGTGAAACTACAGCACAAATTAAGTATGCTGCAGGTTTGAAAATTACACTTCAGAGACCGTGAGTACAGTTGAGATATGGAACTGCTTGGTTTCTAGTAAGACTAATGCCATGTTTGGAGGTACCTGTTGGGACTATGCAGTACATAACTCAAGTATAGTTTTACCGATTATGAGGGAACAAAGCTACACACTAAGGGAAGCTTCCTAATATGTACTCATATCTCTAGTTATTGCTTCACACTTTATTCACAAGCAGATGCAGATTTTATACTACAGAAGCACGGCAGTTCTCATCAGCTAATAACAAAAACACGTAGAGAACACCCTCACCTTAAGATGATAGACATTGCCCTGTGCCCTCATGACCAGCTCACTAGCAGGAATGGACTGTCCACAGGCACTGCAAGCACCGCTATTTCCAAATAACCTGAAACAGAGGTGATGATCATGAATTATTTAAAACACAAGAGGCTCTAAGCATTTTTGCGCATCACTGCAATGGTTTATTACACAACTATTTTAGACTTCTGACCCCTGTCTTCCAACTTGCTTACACGTTGCTATACAAAAATATACTTTTTCATATTACAACTGGTAGCTTCACCCTACCTTGGATGTGGTTACACAGGATTTAATCAGAAATATTGACTTACACCTCTAGAAACACAAACAATTCTGTACTACACACATTTTATCAGATTACTGGGTTCATCATAAAAAAAAAAAAAGATACAATTCATGACTGGAGTTTAAATGCATTGTGTCCTTGAAATTATATGAAGAACTCTTTTGTACTTTAATCATATCTTGAGATATGAGTCATCAAAAGGGTTAAGAGGATTTGATTGTATATCTAAGAAGACATCATGCTCAGTGTATTGAAACTCCAGTAAACCTCCATCAGTGCAGAGTTTCCATTAGAAACTCTCTGCTATCCAGGTTGATATATAATGTGTATGGGTTAACCTTTTCAATCATGGTGTCAACACTTTAGATTTGCCTCTGCTCATCTCTTTCATCCTAACCTTCTCTCTCTCTTGATAATGAAATGCTTGCTCCAACTTCCCTCTATCTGCTCCTGAGTCCACAATTTAGATTACTTCATCTCTGCTAGCAACAAACTGAATGAAATTTCGATTTGAGCAGAAAGTAATTTACCGGGATCTGGACCCATTTGTCATCATATCTCTCTGGGTGTTTGCTGTATCACTGCAGTTTTCCTATGCAATCAAATGAGACCACAACATCTGCCATTGGGTTGGGGGGGGGCACAGGCAGCAGGGGGAAGGGGGAAATAGGCAGAAGAGTGGTGAAGAAAAATATATACATAATTCTTCAAATCCATTTAAAGGCACAACACATCGATTCAAAATACAACACAATAATAATTATTGAGTTCTACTTTTACAGATTGCATTAGCTAGAATTAGAAAACCTTTATTTGCTTTTGCGCGTGTCTCTCTAATACACACAAATATTTATAAAGAGTACCACAATCATTTCACAGCAAAAAAGGAAACTGAACTAGCTGGCAGGGTCACAGACCCACTTTTCTGCACAATGTAAAACACAGTAATAGGATTTACAAATTAGCGTATTGGTGTCATAATAAATATTAATATTTGCATCTCTTTCCTGTCCAAATAAAGTCATAAAATTCTGTTTGTGTCAACCTCGGAGACGCATTACAACAGAATACCCGTAATCTGAATGATTGCAGTGTGCCTCTGTATAAAAATAATTGCTTTGAATTTTCAGAATCTGAGCTTGCAGAGGAGGCTTGTCATGTTCAAACTACTAATTTGCTGTCGCCACTTTATTGAAAATAGCCTGTAAGTTGTTATTAAATGTATCGACTGAACGACAGAGAGAGTAGTAAAACTGCCCCTTAAGATGGCTTTTAATAGGAAGCTGAGAAACAAATTTTGCAGCAGCATCGATTTGAAGAGTTCAATCAAAACTCCATTTCAAAACTAATTAGTCTGAGATCCACGACACATTGACACGTTCTTGCAGAATCACAGCGGTTACAAAGGGAAAGCTGAACTAATACATTGTCAGGACCTCCAGCCAAAAGGACTAAACTGTCTAGAAACTGAGGGTCCATTATTAGGGCATCTTCTAAATCAGGACCAGTTCCGAGCCACCACATGATGTATTGAGGTTACTTGCAAAGCTTTACGATATGCGTTTTTCTTCCCCCATTGTTACTAGTAATGAAGTTGGCACATAGAAAAGGTGCACGGGAAGCACTCCGAGAGGATGCAGCGAGACATCACTACGTATCTAGAGCAAAGATCCACAAATCTAGGGCAATGGGTGATGACAAGGGCATTACTGGCAGGGTGGGGGCAGAAAGGCAAGGTCCTGCAGACAAGCAGACAACACTGCCTGTCCGGGAGAACACAAGCACGATCAGCGGTCTCTCCCAGCCCTCTGTGTGACTGCAGCACCCGCCTGAAAACACAGCTTTTGGAATACTGATCTCCTTGCGCTACTTGTCTTCATTAAGCATTCATTTGTTATACAATTCTCTCTGACTAGAAGTGGTTGTACACCTTGAATGTCTGTGAATTTTAATAAACGGAGTCAAACTAATCCAGAGGCTTTCCACGCACCTTAGGTTTTCCCTCAGCATGTTTCCAGAACAATTCTGTTTTCCAAAGTCACATCAGCTGAATCTCCGCTAAAATTCCTGAAAATTACTCCCAAAGTTACAACACCTTTCCAGCGCTTTGTGTTATTTACAAGGACAATTAGGTTTATTTTTCCTTCTCTGCTATAATGAATGTTTTTGTTTTCTAATACCATTAGCAGGAAAAAGGTTTTATCTATAAAAAAATGTTATTCCTTCTTACCAGTAAAGGAAGTCCACCACAGTAACTATTCTTTACTGAAAAAGTTGTTTCACATGGTTTCTGAGAGGCTGGAGAGCTAATTATCTAACCAGGGGGACTGTCCAGGACAGTATTTGATTTAAAAGGCTTGAGGCTTTAGGTGCTCAATTAAGTAGCTATCGGTCTCAGACTGGACTTTAATGGGCTCTTTTCTCTTTAACTGCAGCAATGGGTAGAGATACCCCAGGTCAGGCTAATTAAAGCCAGGGGACTCTTTAATTGTGATGACAGAATTGGTTTCAGTTTCCTCTTTGGGTCCTCAGTCCAAGAAGGTCATTAATATTTCAACATTTGGGCAATGCAATCAATCACAAACATCAAGAGGTTCCCTACACGGACAAGGCAGCTCTTCTGCACTTAACAGCATTTTACTGAGCCACCTTAAATTAACTACTGGGTAGTTCCAACACTGCATTCCCCACACCCCGTACACACAAGCACTCCTGTTTTTTTTTTTCTTTTTTTTTTTTTTTTTCCCAGAACTTCAGAGAGTAGCAAGGAAAGCAGCAAGAAATCTTCAGTCCAGTTTCACGTCCTGCTGTTCAAAATTCAGAATCAGCAGATGCGCATCTCAAGCAACTTACACTAACAAAATGTGGCTGCAGTTGTTTTGGACGCTGTAGAGGCAGACAGATTTAACTGCTCCAAATCTTGCACAGCGCAGCACGTATTTGTGCCCACAACACACATCCAAGCCCTCTCGGAGAGAAATGCACATCCAGACCTACTGATCCAGAAGCGATTGGTGTTTCTGTACATTCCCTATATTTAATCTAAATTCTGCACCAGCTATATTAAATGTAACAAAGAAAGGCAACACAGAAACTACGCCTGGAGCCAAGTCCATTAAAGGTACTTCAGAATAACTAGAGACCAAGCACCTTAAAAGCACCAGAAGCTATTGATACTTAAAAGGGGGGCTGTGCATAATGGCAAGTGCTGCATTAGAGAAGGGGAAGGAAAAAAAAAAAAAAAACAGCCAAATTACGCTTGGTTAATTCAGAGTAACAGATCTGCCCCCAAGTGAATTGGAGGCCTTGAATTAATTCTGTTATGACAAATCAAGATAAACGTTCCCCCTAAATTGCATGCGATTTAATTAATTTTTGAGATCCTGTTTTTTTTTTTTTTCCTAGCTAATAGTTCACATGCTCCTGTGCTGTCATTGTGCTTGAGTGGGCAGACTTCAAAGTGATATTAAATAACCAACTATTAGATTTACCTAGCACATCCTATTGGAAAAGTGCCATTTAATTACCTAGCCTGTTCAATTAAAGGGACAGCACTCCCCGAATGCAGCAGCTTGCCGCTGATTACCAGGGAAATGAACTCGCTGTCCAGCAGCCCCCTTCCCATCGCATCCCATCCCGGCCCTACTCCCAGAGGGGCCACAGGGACCCCCTTACCCCATGGCAGGACAGGGACAGGTCTGGGTCCCGCTGCGCCCCAGGGAGGGGCCGGATGGGTAGGGGCTGCAGGCACTGCCCCTTTAAGCAAGGCTGGGCGGCCTCCCCCTCCCCGTCCTTCCCTTCCCTTCCCCACCACTCCCTGCTCTCTCTTAGAGGCCAATTTTGTTAATTAAATGTTTTGTTTGCGACGCGGCTCTCATTCATTTCGGACACGTCATTCCGAGCAGATCTAAGCCAGGGACCAGATCTCATTAGATAAAACCTATCAGAACTAAGAGAAAATGGAGGAGACACTAATTAAAGCTTTTAATTGTGCGGATTCGCTGCCACGCTGCTGCTTTATCTGGCATCTGAAGGTTGGGAGGGCTGTGCTCGGCTCTCCGCCCTGCGAACGCCTCTGTGGCGGTGGGGAGGGAGCGGGAGCGGGCCGGGATTTTCGCCTCCCTCTCTTTTCCCAGGAACCTTGGCTTTCAATGAAAGCTGCTGTGGCGGCTCTCCCAGCGCCACGGCTAATTTGGTGCTTGGTCGGTTCCTGGGGGGAGGCAGGGAGGGAGAGGGGAGCGCTGTGTTGGTTCAACAACAACAAACCCACACGCGACGTCGGAGGGCTAACACTGCTCGGTAATGAATGGCCTGGAGAGTCGAGGCCCCCTCACCTGGCGCCTGCCCGGCTGCTCGCTCCTCCTTGCTTTGGGACTTGTGCCTCACGTGCCCCCATTAGAAGCTGTACCCGTGGCTGCTGCCCGGGGAAGGGAGCGTGGTGCTGCGAGAGCCCGACACAAGTCACAGGGAGATGGCAGAGAGGCACTGGTAGGTATGGCTGCCAAATTGCCTCCGCCACCAAGAGCGGCTGCCTCAAAAGCAGAAGGGCCAGGGTCTCGCACATGCCAGCACAGCCACGAAGTCTGTATCCAGAGGGAAAGCTCTGAGTTAACTCAGCCCTTGCACAGCCAGGCCATCCAACCCCACCTTGAGCGTACGGTGTCCAGTTCAAGTTTCAGCAAGCATCTGTCTGAGTTATTTTTGCAAGTCAAATCACCCAGATCTAAAGAGAAGTCAGGCGATAGAACAAGAAGATCAATTCAAAACCCTCATCTGATAAAGCATCCTATTCATAATCACCTACATCAAAATACACTAGTATTAGTTTTTGGCAACACAAAACCAAAAGATTGTGATAAGCTTGCCTGAACTCGCCTCTGGGATATGGTGGACGCATCTTCTCCTTTTAATTAGTAGTAATCAGACATGAGGGTTTGTTTGATGGTGTTGGTCGAGTGATGAATCTGTACTATTCACTGCATCTCAACAGTAGTGTCAATGTTTCCACTTCAAACAAGACTCTTTCCCTAACACCGTTCTGCTCTATTTAATTACAATTCTGCCAGGCTTAGGCTTGTTGCTTAGGACGATGACCAAAAAGCACTATTAAAAAGCTACATGTGCTTATTTTCTGGCATTTCTCTCTAAAAATACCCCCAAAAGCTAAGGCTTTGATTCCTCAAAGATGTTGAGAGCTGCATTTTGTCTACTTAACTGACTGAAGACGAGGCCATGTATCGGGACAGAGGCTGCGTTATAAGAGCAACCAAGCCTCAGCACCGACCTTTTAGGCTAAGGATGCCTCCATGCATTTGCACATATTCAGTACAGTGCTGATCTTCTCAAACAGAAGTCAAGTTTTACGACATAAACAAGCTTGTAAGGTTTTCTGGCCAGATTTGCAGAAAGGAATAAAAAAGTGGAACTTTTCAGCCATTAGGGAAAAGAAAAACCTGGGTTAACTCTTGACATTTACCGTAAGTGAGGAGCCAGAAGCATTCAAACAAAACAACTTGTTTTAACTTTACATTTCTGCTATGCTGGAAAGGTATGGGGCTTTTTTTTTTTTTTTTTTTTAAATTATTGGATGTTGAAATAGAACACCTCCTTGAAGCATTCATGTGCATCAGTCTATCAAACCATTTACTCAAATTAAATGTGTAATCCTTCAAAATGCCTCCTTTTAAATTAATGAGTTTAAGTAGCTTGAGTTCACCTGAAAAGATCGCACGGGCACCTGACCTCATGAATTCCTTCTATTAATTATATGGGAAGCGCGCTGGAAGGGGTACTGTGCATAGTCGCACTGCGCCCCACCAGATGCCAGATTAGGCAGGCTTAGTTCCCCCTACCCAAATCTGCGGCACTTACACCGTATGGCTTTGGAAGAGGAAGAGATAAGGGATACACAGCAGGAGTGTGTCCCTTCTGCCACCGCTGCCCGCATTTTCCGTGCTGAAGCCCAGAGAAATGCCGCTTCGGGCCCCCGTAACGTGGGGCCAAACGCTCCCGTTGGGGCTGCAAGCAGGAGCGCTGGCCCTCCGACTGCCGGGTAATCAGCTCTTTCACAAGGAGAGCAGAGAATGAGTCATTCTGTTTCCACTCAAAGGAGTTTAAAGGTGCTTATGTAAATATCATAATTAATCAGATACTAAAGGCAGCCGTTTCATTATTTAGCGCCTCTGCCACAGCCTTATTTAAGCCCTGCGATTTTAACATTTACCGTTCAGATATGCACGCTTCTCCTCCAACACTACAACAAAGCAGATTAATTTAGCCTCCCTGATTGCTGTTTATTTTTAGTCGGGACCTGTTTTGCGCTGACAAACCACTTTAAAGTCGCAGCCGCCGTGCCGCCCCCCCCCCCCGCCGCCGCCGCCGCCCCCTGCCCACCTGATGTAGTCGTTCCTGCAGAGGATCATGCCGCTCTTGGTGTAGCAGGACGTGCCGATGTCCCCCAGCTGGGCCTGGCAGCAGGAGCACTTGAGGCAGCGGCTGTGCCAGTAGCTGTCCATGGCGTAGAGCAGGAAGCGGTCGGCGATCTTCCCCCCGCAGCCGGCGCACCTCTTCCACGAGAGGGAGCCCGCCGTCACCGGGGGCGGCTGCGAGCTGCCGCCGGGGTTCACCATGGCCTGCGGGACAGGGGCGCCGCGGGGCCGGGTCAGGGCCGGCAGCCCCCAGCCGGCACCGGCACCGGCACGGCCCCGCGGCTCGGGAGGGGGAAAAGGAGCCGTGGAAGGGGCTCCCCGGGGCGGCCGGCCCCGAGGCGCGGCGGTGCCGGTGCTGAGGCGCACACACCGCACACACGGGCTGCGGGCCGAGGCCGGTGAGCTTCGGGACGCCTGTTAACTTCCCGCACAAACACGCTCAACTTTTGTCTCGCTAATCTGTCCTTGATCAGCAGTTTAAATGCTAGAGCTTTGTTACTCAAAAAAGAAAAAAAAAAATAAAATAAAAGGAAAAAAAAAGTTTGCCGGCCACAGGAAAGCAGCAGGATAACGAAGCGCAGTGCTCAGGCTGGGGCTGCCCCGGCCGCCCCCCAAACTGCTACCAAAGGGCATTTTTCACTTTCTAATAAACGCTTTACGCAAGCAGGACAACTGAGAGATAATATAGGAATCAATTCATAAAGCTTACTCTAAACCGATTAATTTGTTGCCTTCAATCCAGAGTCCAATAAACTCCCGGTGTTCCTCCAGTCACTTATACTATAAAAAGATCAAGTTATTTACTGCCAATTAAGCAGCATGTTTTGTCTTTGTCCTCTGTAAGCCGTGTGTGCTCATGCCGAGGCATCTGGCTATCTGCTCAGGACGCTCAGCCCGATACCTCCAGGGAAGCGAGGACGAACTTTTCCTGCCACTGGCCCAACTTGGCTTCAGGAGACGGCGAACTTAGGCCGATTTTAAACACACATTTCCTCAGAAAGAGTTCCTGGAGGTATGTCCAGTGACCACACAATAAACCAGAAGAACTGCACCAATTAAGCTGTAACAAAAACCCTGAGACTTTGGAAAGAAAACCACTCTAAAAGCCATTAGCATTGCATTTATCCAAACGCATCATATACCTTTATGTAAATTGATTTCTGATGCATTTGTTCAAGGAATTGCCTTTTGTTACAGTTTCCAGCTACAGCCTAAATGAATCTGCATTTCCTGCTCTGAGCCTTTAAACCGTTTCCCTGCGCTTTAAATCACTTCGGATTTCTTAAAAGAAAGAAAAAGACTCCATGCTACCACCTTAGCCCGTCTTTGTCGAAGGCAAACATATATAAAATGGGAAACGTTACACTGAGAAAAGCATCCAGTAACCCCATTAAGCTAAAGCTCTTAAGGACAAGCAATACCTTAATGCTGATTAAATCTAAAAAGATGAATCAAGAGGACTGACCAGAAAGTGACTCCCTTGATAACTAAGGACGGGCCCTCATCAAGTTTCATTTAGAGTTGGGGGGAGGGAAAAAAAAAAAAAAAAAAAAAAAAAAAAAAAAAAAAGCTTTTAACTTAAATAGGCTTACTCTAGTAATTACACAGCCAAGCAATTTAGGTCCTGGGATAGGAGTCAGTGAAATAGAAAGCAGAGCTGGAAGCTAGAGGCGAAATACCCCCCCCCCTCCCTTTTAACAGCGTCTCTGGTGTTTTTTTAATGGAGACCAAGGGAGGGACGAGCAGAGAGCTGGCAATTTGTAGTACAAAAATGGATGCTTAATTCATGTCTTGGTTTTAATTAGGTGATTCACCGGATTTCTCCCGCATCGAAACAAAAGACCGTGCGGGGGGCAGGAAGGGGATCGGCGAGGAGCGAAGCCAGAGAGCTCACTTTGATCTCTCCTGCCACTGTTTCGGAGCGCTGTTTACTCCGGGGGACACGGCTTCCCCGAGCCGCCCCCGCCCTCCCGGCCCCTCCGCCCGGGCTCGGCGGCCGCCGGAGCCCCTTCCCCTGCCCTTCCCCTGCTCCCCGTCCCTTCCCTTCCCCGCGGCGGCGGCGGGGCCGGGCGGCGGCCGGGCTTTGTACGCGGGGCCGGCGACAATGCCCGGGGCCCGCCGCCGCCGCCCCCCGGCCCGAGGCGGCCCGCGGCGGAGGGCAGCGGCCGCGCTCCTTACCTGCTTCCCCTCTATATTGCCAGAGGCCGGGAGCGGCGTCGCTCGGGGTCACCGCGGAGGCTGCCGCCGTGCGAGGAGACCGGCGCCGCGCTCGCCCGCCCGCGCTGCGGCTCTGCTCCGGAGGGAGCCCCCAGCCCGGGGAGCGGCAGCCCGGGCTGGACGAGCCCCGCGGCCGCTACGAGGGGCGGCTGCCCGCGGTCCTCCCTGCGGCTCCCGCTTCCCCGGAGGGCAGAGCCGCAGAGCTCAGCCCCCCGCCGCCGGAGCCGCACACGCAGGGCGCCGCCGCCGCCGGCTGCCGCAATCGCCGGTAAGTTTGGCAATGTGGCTGCACTTTGTATCGCCTCCCCCCCGCCCCCTCCGCCGGCTGCCGAGCTCCCCGCGGAGCCGAGCCGAGCCGGGCCGGGCCGGGCCGGGCGGCCGCGGAGAGAAGCGGAGCGGAGCTGAGGAGAGCCGGGCAGGGCGGGCCGGGGGGCGGCCTCGCGTGGGCGCGCGTGTCCTCGCCGCGCGCGGGTGTGCGAGCGGGTGTGAGCGCGCGTGAGCCCGCGTGCGTGTGCGGCCGCTGCCCCTCGCACATGTGTTACTGACAGGGCGCAATCCCAACTACACTCCGGGCCGGCCCCGCCGCCCGCCCCGCCGCAGCCAATCCGCCCCCGGCTTGTTCAGGCGGAATAATAAAACCTGCCAATCCCGGGGAAGACAAAGGAATGAGTGAAAGAGGAGGAAAAAAAAAAAAAGAGAGAGAGGGGAGAGGAGGAGGAGGAGGAGGAGGAGGAGGAGGGGAATGCGGAGGAAGGCGGCGGGCAGGTGGGGAGCGGCCGTTAGGGCGCCGCCCGCTCCGCGCCCGGCCACCAGTTGAGAAACTTGGCCGGGGGCGGCCCGGCCCCGTCCTTCCGCGCCCTTCCCGGCTCGGCACCGGCCTCCCGCCGCCCCCTCTGCCCCTCTGGGGTCCCGGTGGCGGGGAGCAGGCCGCCGCCGGGCCCCGCCGCCCCGGGCCGGGGGCTCGCAGCCGTCCCCCCGCGGCCACCAGCTCGGGAGCGACCGGCGCGGCCCGGCCCGCTGCTGCCCGTGCCCCCCGGGGGCCCGGAAGGGGTCTCTCGGGCTGGTGCGGGCGGCCGGCAGCCAGCGGCACTGCTCGCCTGTGGTGGGCACGGCCGGGCTGCTGAGAGCGCCCGAGGATGAGCAGAAGAACCCTTCAGTAGGGACGCTTAAAAGTGGAAAAATACGCCTCTGAGGCCTAGGTGTAGTGTGCAAGACAGGCAATAACACACCTCTTACAGCTAAAAACAGCCCTCAGAACACTCCCAGTACCTTTACAAACACCGTAACTCACGGGTGTTGTCCTGGCGAACGGCTCTCCCACAAGCACGGGTGCTGGCCTGGCTGTGGGACCAGGCTCTCATCTGGCGCTGCCTAACAAGTACACCCAAATGGGCTCCACAGTTCCAGCCACAGGGGCAGACAAATCACCCATTTCCAGGATCTGTTAAACAAGATGCAAACTTCACAAGGCTAGTTTCTCGATTCTAGGCCACTGGCGTAAGCAGCAGCCACACCGTGAGGACAATCAGGCTGGCTGGTCTGACACTGCCACAACCGCAGCAGCAGGCAGGCAGCGGTGGCAGGTACACACAGGCCAAAATTGCTGCGTGCCACGGGAGAGGGCAGCCCTGCGTGCGGGTGGGTCGCTGCACACTGCGGGGACACTGCCACTGCTGATGTCAAGTACGTACCCAGCGGCTGCAGAGCGACTGAGCGATGCGTTTGTGCGCTGCCACTGTCTCTTAGTCATCCAAGGCAACATAATATTTTCAACCTGTTCCTGTTCAAGTCTAGCGTAGAAGCAACATCCTGACACAGGTATACGAAACTTCAGCCGGGAGTATCTGCTTGCAAATGAAAGCGCTGGTGCTAAAAAGCAGACCGACTTCCCTCTGACAGGCCGACTGGTAAATCCAGTCTCGGCAATCACAGCCCAGGTGTACTTTAACCACATCGCCACCTGTGGGCCTTCTTCGTTTCTGCATCCCCGGCCGGAGCTGGACCAAGCAGAAGGGTGCCCAGGAATCAGCTAAAATTAAAGGGGGAAAAAAAAAAAAAAAAAAGTCTAGCTAGGAAAATGGACTTGGGAAGATAGGATATCTTAGATTTTTATGTATATATAGAGAGAGCCAATAAAGTATTAAAATTTGAGTAGCATGAGAGGCACGATTCAGAAGTAGGGGAAAAGCTATCTGTCTATCAGCTGGAATATGTTCAAGATCAGTGCCTAAAGCAGACTGGGAGCTCAGGGAAAGCTTCCGGGGAGGAAGGGGGAGAGGACCAGTGTTGTGGTTAAAAGCAATGTGTTTTTTTATCATAGGTCTATGAAGTATATCATCTGGATGTAATCTCCATGTATACATTACATTTAAACATACTCAGCAGTTTTAGATTTGTTATTTAGGATCTGTTACAGTTTAAAATATATAAAGTAACAAGGCGTGCTACAGATAATCAACAGTCACTGACAGCCAAGAGCACGAGAACAGAGCAAATGCCAAGCTAAAATAAAATCTAAGTTGTCTAATTATCTGAGCCTGTAATGGCTGGAAGCTACCACATTCAGGCTCTGGAAGAACCATCAGGACCTCTCCTTACTGGGAAAGATATTCTCCCAAGAAACTCTGCCATAGGCACTAAAATGTTTACTCGTCTTAGAACCGATAGTGATACGAAAAATGGGAATTACCTTCTCAAGGAGCAGAGTTTTAAATGGTTTAATGACATTTTCCAAATGCCATTACAAGGCACATATCTTTTCCTGAAATCTAATCTTCACTAATTTTTGTGATTAATTTTAACAGAGGAAACCTTAACAGAGAGCATTTTGCAGAGCAATATTTTTCTAATTTTTCTTTTGTGTAGCATCTGCTGTTGCTGTGCTGTCATCTTCGTTATGTTTTTCATTGTCTATGTGCCATAATGTAATTAGTTAGTTCAACATCATCTGTGCTATTAGATGAGATGTTTCTATGGTAAGTTAACATAGTTCTGTGTAATTGGTAGATTTCAGCAGTAGGCATGAATGTATCCATCAACTTTAGGTCGATTTGAGTCCGCAAGATTTAAATTCACTTGGCATACATTATCCTCAAAGACTGTTAATTTTGGCTGAATGGATAAAAAACACAATGCAGAAGAAAATCTGGCTGCTTATATTGTGGTACTGTTGGAGTCAGGGAAAGGAAAGCATAAAATTGCTGGCAATCTGAATGTCTGGAAAATGTTACAGCCTGTGATCCAAATCATTCTTAAACCTAGACACGCCCGGGAGATAGCAGGTAGTCCAGAATTTACCAGGGTTATCTCTCCATTCATGAAAGGAGACTTGCTTCTCCCCCTAACTACGGCATTCCTATGGGACCTCAACTGTCTTTTCCTGTTCTCATTAGAGAGAAACACTGAGGCTGCTGCTTTGTCTTGAGATCTTCCACGTTGCACTTTGCTAGCCTTTGTGTCTCACAAGCTACACCTTTTGAACAAACAATTAGACTTAAAGCCTCTTACCCCAGCCTCTTTGGAAACAGTGAGGAAAAATCAACAGCCATTTCTTACTTGAAAGTAATACATCCTTATATTAGCAGAAGATCTTCCATTTTAGGGTCTTAAACATTTAAAAATGTGACTGGATTAAGTCAGATACCCAACGATGCGGGAGAGTATGCACCTTAGTAGAAGCTGGAAGGAATCCTGGACGGCTTTACTCTCAGCATTCTCTTCCAAACAGTAGACTGGACTGTTTGCCCCAAAGAGAAAGATAACTCACTCTTAGAAATATATGTATCAATTTTGACTTGCTTATAAATACTTTATTTAGTACAGTGAGTAACTTTATTTACAGGAACCCAGTACCATGGAAGATAATTAGTAAGCATGATTCACTTAGGTAAGGGCTTGCAAGACCCTTTTATCATCGCTGTATCCGTAACTTAGGACAGGAGCCAAATAATATAAATGTCAGTAACTATAGATATATATTTATATTAACAATGAAGTCCACTTTAGGAAGAGCTAAGGCTATATTTGTAATGACCTCATACAGCAAAAATTACGTTCACTAATCTGTCCTGTGTACATCCCCATTGGACGAATTGATATATTGCCATGAGCCATCAGTAGCAGGAAAGCCTGAAACTGAGTTTAAGTCAGAGACATCAGAGTTTGAACTTACATGTACTTTATGTTTTAAGTTAAAAGTCTTCAGATGCCGCTAGACCATGCATATAATAAGTTCACCATATAAAACAATCTTACAGTTGGAAATGCTGTGTGAATTTTGAAAGAGGGCTTTAAACTCCACAGTCTAATAAAACAAGGCACTCTTTAAGCAAATCAGTTACATTATTCTGATATTCTTAAGGGTATACTGGCAATTGAATTTTGTGATTGCATATCTGTAAAGTGTTATTTTGTCACCAATATAAACATGAATATTTTTAGGTTCAGATACTGCCATCTTTAACAAGAAAAAATTCCTTAATTTTGCAAATACTTAAAAATATAAAATCATATGGAACTTACCCTCCAGAGTAAAAGAATATTTTCTTCACAGATGCTTTTACAGAGCTTGTGTTAACATGTTGCCACTGTTCGCTAGTCACCATAATAAATGTTCAGATTAGAGGATGGGACAGCAGAGTTTGGTGCTGTTTGAAAACAGCAGATAGAAGTAGCAACTGAACTGCTTTAAACTTAGGGAACAAAAAAGACCAATTGGATAGGAATTAAAAAACAAAACAAAACAACCAAACAAAAACCCAAGCTAACTCAATTGACCAAAATGCTCTTACCTAATGCAGAGGTACACATTTATAATGCCATCATTTATGCTTCTGAACATACGTCATGTCTTATAATAATATGTTTTTGTTAAATCACCACCACATCTTTTCAATCAGAATTCACTTCAAAAAATTCTGCAGAGAAAGTCAGCTTGTCTTCTTTCCTGTCTGAGATAAGAAATCATCAAAACATATTAAATGTTTTCTACTCATAGCTGACTATTTATTTTCTTGTAGCCATTTTTAAAATTTCATTTGTCAAAGGAACATTTTTTTTAACAATGTAGCTGGGCTTGGGTATGGTTTCTGAAAGCAGTCCTATGCAGAATTTAGTAAAAACAATGCTCTGGAATAATTCATTACAATGAAAAATGGAAACTTAATTCTAGCCTTTATTAATTATTTAATTAAAGTAAGTTTAAATTTGCAGAAGAAAGTAGTTTTATGCCCAAGTGAATAAACAGCATGTTTAATGTTTTTGATGGCATTATCCACACATAATACCTTAATAATTGCATTGAAATACTTTTTAAAGACATCTCCAGTAGCAAATCCTATGTCATTAGAGTATCTGCCACCAGGAAATGAGTTACTTACTATGAGAGAAGTATGTCTGATATCCTTGTGAAGTTCCCGTAACCTCTGAATGAGGCTGTAATTTAGAGAAGGGATCCACGACTGATTTATCTTCCATGTATTTTGCACCTACCCACAGAGCAGATGCTTGGGCTTCACTGAAATAATGGAGGAGCATTTACTTGAACCATTTTCTCCGTATGTCTTCAGGGGAAGTTTACAACCTAGAGTTTCAAAGGATTTTGGTGAATGATATATGATCGATGGGAAGGAGTAATTTCAGCTAATATGTCTGGATGTTTGTGATGATTGTTTCTGATAGAAATTTTGACATTAGCCATTGTTTCAAAGAGCTGAGAGAAAGTAAGATATGGAGTGAGAACTGAAAGGCACACATTAAAGGGATCTCCTCTTGAAGTTGTCTTTTTAATTTAAGGGCTAGCAGCACAGTATGAGAAAATGGAGGGTTACAAAAATAAAGAGGAAGAGCAGCCTGGTGACTTGTGTCTGGCAGAAATGCCTCTATCACATTTGATTTGAAATTTACATAGATGCCAGTAGTTATGACACAACTGTCACTCTAAGTTCACTTAACTGGACATGAAACAATAATGACAAACAATCAGAATGACAGTTCTTCTATTCTGCAGTTAGGTTCTTCATATCTCAATTTTGCAACATTCCTTCTGTTCGCTCTGCCAGACAAACGCGCTTCTGTTATTATGATTTCTCTGTTTGACTCAGTGCAGCCTTGCTTTCAGGAAGAGTTGTACAAGTTTCTAAGGTTTCTATTCAGCTTTTTTTGTCATACCATTTATCAAAGCAAGGGTTTCTCAGTAACAGTTTTTAACTCTTTAATAGTTATTTTGCTGATGTAATCCATTATTTAAAAACATTTTCTTGCATAAGACTATTACATTATTTTTCATACAAAAATATAGCCCTCTACTTTTCTTAAGTTGTTTTTCAGAACTGGAGTGACTACTGAACTCCATGACCATAACTCTTTTTATCATTCTACTATAATTCAGTAGCTTTTGCTGTCTTATAAACAATCTTACAATTAAGAGCTAATGTTAATGGAATAGATTGTTGTCATAGGATAATGGTTTCCTGCTGCTAGATAAATGCTGTGACAATGCTAGGACATTTATTGAAAGTAATAGTGAAGACAAAGCTAAGAGATTTATTTTTAAAGCAGGTGTCAGAGATCCAGTGACACCATTCTGTAACAATTGTTTTATTTCTATTTTACTAAAAGACTGATGAAGACGGAAGCGTTTTGCCTGATGTATGCAAGTGCAGCAAAGTGACAGTGGCTCATTTCACTGTTACTGAATAAGCTGCGTTGCACTTGGCTCAGGAAGAGATTTATTGTGCGACTCACCCAATCAGAAAGCAGCTTATCCATTAACTACAGCTTTAAAATATGTTGTATTTCTATGAACAAGATGGGTTTTGATGCTTTCTTTTGCAGAAGCAGTTAGGCATATCTCAGAGGAGGAGGGAAAATACCCTGCAGTGCCTGTTGCCCTGGTCCACCCAGAAGCTCCTCTGTCCTCCACGCCACAGGCTGAGGAGGTCAAACCTGTCCATAGCATGTTCCCCTTCCTCCCAAACCAATGGTTCCTTGTCTCCCTTCTGCAGTACAGGGTGTTGCCTCAGCATTAGCAGAGCAGAAATGGCAGCATTGTTCTCACCAGCATTGCTGAGCAGGGCATGTAGAGGGGAGTTCTTGACTAGTTTATTGTTTCCTCTGTCTTTGAGTTCACAGGATCTCAAGTTAAGAAAAATAAGCCCTCTTCCTTTTCCATGACTCTTAAAACTGCTCACCCCTGCACACTCCAACAGAGAACTGTGAAAAGCAAAGCTTGTAAAGTGTCCTAGGCTCTCTATCTGCTCTTGTGGAATTGCAATAAAACACGTTGATTACCCCAAATATCTAGTTCCTACAGAAAGGGAGCAGACTGCCAGAGGTGCATAGAGTCCATTCAATTCAACAAGCTTTCTCCGGACAGGTACGCCCCAATTGCCTGGCTCAGGCCTCAACATATTTTTTGCCTGTTCTTTTGATCTGTACAGCACCTATTCCAAGTGGCAGTATTGTAGCTGTGATAGTTTAAAGATATCCCAAAAATAATAAAAAAATATGATTCCTTCCCACAAGCTCTGATCATTCCAAAACATCTTTAAAGTTCTGCTGTAAAACAGCATAATGACTTTATATGACCATAATGTCCCTGCTAGGATTTCCTTAAGAAACAAACTAATTTTATTAGTAAGACCCAAAGACCTTGATATCAAACCAGCAATTCATGGTTCCAGAGACTTACTCTCTAGCTGCTCGCAGCAGAGCTCTGCATTAACTTCTAAGGCCAGAGCTTGAAAGCAGTAAACAACTTTAACCTTCACTTGACCCCAGACATCTAACAAATAGGAGTTCAGTAAATGCATGAATTTCACTTTAACCCATGTGCAGGCACTCTAAGAACTTATTCACTCTTCATCTTCTGAGTTTTAAGAAAATTTTTCTTCCAATAAATGGGCATGTGTTACAGCACCAGAGCCAAAGAACCACCAGATGATGATGGTCCTCTGCTGAGCCTAGCTCTTCATGAAATGCAAGCACTGAAGGCATCATAGAGAAAAGCAGAAATGGGAGAGAGAGACCTGTAAACCAGACAGGACGAATCCTGGCAACTCTTGAGGTCCATGAGATCATCTGAAGAGCACATGGGCTGCAGAGCTCCAGCAAATACATACTCTTCCAACTAGATCCCTGTGGCTGCAGTGCATTAGACTTGGTCTTCTAATGCATCTACCTTCCAGTATCGGCCTCCTATCTGAAGTCTAGGATTCACAGGAAAGTTATAGGGGATGGAGAATTTCCACATCTTTAAAACATTGGAGTTACTTAAGTGCCTCCAAGGATGTGACTGAAAGTACTGTAAAGTCCTATTATTTTATCCAAATATTTGGTATATCTATTTAAAGTCACAACTCTGGAATCACACTCTTTATACAAGTCTGCTTTCAATTTTTTTTTAGTGGGAATTTTTAGTTTTCCTGGTTAGGTAAAAACATTAACTCTTACAGATCAACCAGAAACAAATAAAAATATTTTCTTCCCATTTGCTATTTTATTTAAAAGTTCATTCTTCAATTGACATAATAAATGGCGAGGAGTTGTGATTTCTGCATTTTTTGGGATTGCAGCAGAGTAAGCAGATGTCTTCTTACCACATACAGAATGTGCTCAAAGAATCCTCCTCGATTCAAGGAATTACTACACCAATAGTGTACACCAAGCTGATAGGCTTCTCCATATCATACAGGACTGCACACAATCAATCACTATTTAACTTCCATACCACATATTGCCCCCACAGAGGGACAGAATTCCCCATGTCAGGTATCCTATTTTAAACCAAATCCCCAGCCTCTTGCAGCTCTTTTGACTAAGGCTATGCATATCCTGGCTGGATCTGGCCCAGATGCTTTATTTCTACTGCATGAGATGATTAATTATGTGGTTTCTTTCTGTTTGTCTGATAGACGCTGAGGTAAGAGAGTGATGGTTGCTTAGAGCACTATTATTAAAAAGCTGCTTTTGATAGCCCTGAACAGGCTCGAGTTGTGTGCTACAACTAATCATAAAGCTGCTTACTTGGAAATGTAATGCTTGTTAATACTATACTGTACTTTTATAAGTAAACTCATTTTTGATTGGCTAGCATTTAAGTATAATCAGTAATTAAGGGTCAGCCATCCAGTAAACTCATTAGTTTACACCAATTACATTTGGTATAGTAACTAATGATTCCAAGGATCAAGCCATTTATTTCTAAGCTTTCAAAGTATAATTATTGTGTAAATCAGATAGAGTGTAAATCTTTTCCATACGTTTTGGTTGGTAATTGAGAAATAAAATGGTTTCCAAATGTATTCTCTGTCCAGTTTTTGTTCTGCAGTAGATCTCTCGGGGGACTCTTTAAAGTATATGGAAAAGGTGATGTCAACAGAAGTGTACGCTGGGCAAACTGAGACAGGATTAATTAATAGAGATGAAAGAGAAAAGCCAGCCCCTTGCAAATCATGGTCCAGGCCTCAACTTGGACATCACACCTTAAATGACAGTTTACAATCCTGAGCGTGAGTCACGCGGATTGACAAGTATTCAAAACAGAAGAGAATTAAAAATCCTTTATGTTTAATGTATAAAGGCTTTTCCAATATGCAGTCTTTAAGATGGTGTAATCTCTGGAGCATTTTGCTTTGAAGTTTAATATGTAGTTCCTCACATCCACATAACATTTTCAACACGTTAAACAAATTAGTCTCTGGTTACAGAAGTTTTTAGACGTTTACAAGTTGCCATTTAACTAAATTTAATATGTGCCAGCGAAGTTGCTCATGCACTTGTTCATTTAGAAAAATGCACTTTTGGACTGATTAATAAATAAACCAGCCTTTCCTATCCCTTCAACTTTGGTGTTTATTTGAAAGCAATCTACTTTAAAAAGACATTAATATCCCTAGAATTATTATTAGAATAATTGCTTTTACTCTTCTTGGAACACACATTTTTTCTCATTTCCCTTCAGCAAAGACAGCTTTCGACTCAGATATAAACTTCCTATTATTATTCTCCACTCCCCACCCCAAAAATGAAGAATAGGAATTATATACTTTTCACTAAGGAATAATTAATTTGTCTCGAGTATTAGAACAGAGAATTGTAGAATGACTTTGAATGGTAGTCTCTAAGGAGTAGCATTGTTTGTTCTCTTCGGTCTTTAATGAGCTTTAGTAAATGGCCAGGAAAAATTACCTTCTTTCTGTAATATGAGAGAAGCGAAGAATGAAGGAAGCTATAGAATCGCTAGGAGAAAAGGCAGCAGCCAAACGCACACACACAGCCCCAGTACCACATCACTTCCAATGGCTAGTGTTTTCCTTTGGAATTGAGCACTAGCGCTCCAGTTTTTCCATTACAGTTAAAACATATAACATCCCTAATATTTTTGTAGGAGAGAAAATTCCTGGATGTCTCCCACACACTGACAGTGCCTGGCTTGTGTTGGGGGACAACTGCCTATAGCTGAACTCTGGAAATCATTCTGGCTTCCTCTGCTTTGGCATTGATTTTGTCTTTTAATACTCTTTAGTCTATTTTTGCTGTATTTCCACCTTTAAAAGCAATTTCCCTTATAGTGCCCCGGTCTGCTGCCCTGTCTTTTAGCAGACTTCTTTTCCTTCCACCTCATTTTCATTGTCACTCCTGTCCAGAACGCCAACTGAGGCAGCAGCAGCAGGTGCTTGTGTCAGCTAAGGATACAGACCTGTCACCATGGATAACGGGGGATGTCCAGAACCAACTTTTTCTTCCCTCCCTTCCAGCCTCCACATATTTCCTCACAACACATTCCCACAGTTGGACCTACAGAAGCCAAGTGAGACCAGCGCAAGCTAAAAAGACCTGCTGGAAGTGGGGCTCTCTCCAATCCATCTCCTCGGAGCTGTTCCAGTTTGTATGGAATAATTAAACATTAACTGGATTGCCATGTGTGCTTGCTCTCAAAACATTACTGAGGGCAAGAAACCTGGGTCCTGTTCCCCCTTTCCAGTGAACATTTCCATGTTTTGTATGAAGTGTTTCTTGGGGCAGGGCCTGACACTCCCACTATGTGGCTGACAAGTCCAGCACAAGCTTCCCACTGAAGGAAGGAGTCAGGACACAGTCCTTTCAGAACAGCTGATAATCCCTTGGGTAGAGTGCTAAATCAGGGGGTCGAGAGATTGAAGCCCAAATCGCCCTGGGCAGAGCTGAATACAAGCCTCCTGGATCTCAGATAATCGTGCCAGCCAGTAGGCTGGACCACAAAAGCATGTTAGAGGAAGAAGGGCACAGGAGCACAGAGGTGAGACGTGCAGAAGGCAGCAGCACTATCTGTCATTGTTCTGTGGGAAAGACCTGGCATGGGTGTCCCGTTCCTAGAAAGAGGCAGAGCAAGTGTGGTAAGCAGGTAAAGTAACGCACAGCATTGCAACACCTTTGTCTGATCATGGCTGCAGATCATGGGAGGTGTTCTCATGGCAGACATCAGATTGCTGGCTGGGGCTCAGGGTCACGAGCTACGTGAAGAGAGATGACGAGCCTGGGGAGAGCTGCCTGGACCCATCCCAGACAGTTAGGGAAAAGATAAAAGTAAAAAGCTGCTGCCAAAGTAAAAAATCATTTCCCTCTTTCATGGGCCCTCTTCAGTGCAATTGTTAGAGAAGAATAAATGGAGAAAGATGTTTGAAAGAGAGATAGGAGACAGAGAGGACAGGACTAGTAAGTAAGGCAGAAACACTGGAAAGAAGACAAAGAGGAAGAAACATAAGAAAGCAACAGGAGGATTGGAAGAACAAAAGGGAAAAGGGAAAAAGCCATGGCAGACCAAATCACTTCTCCTCACATTGCCTCAATCTTCTGGCAATAAAATGATAACAGTAGGACAATCACGGAGCATTTCAGTGACTTTGAAGTCCGTAAATATTTAGGAGGCATTTAAGTGTCCCGTTGATCAGGACTGTGTTAGAAAGAAAACAATAGAACTTCAGAGACCGTTCTGACAAGTCTGAAGCACTGCTGTCAGGAGGTAACAAAGGAACAGGACTTAGGTGTTTAATTTCTTGTGTCTAACCAAGTATTAAAATCCACACCCAAACTACTTATGCTTTTTAATAGTAGAAAAGATTGTGCCTATTTCAGACCAGCAAGAGCACATAGTTTAAAGCATGCAGCCGCTCTTTCTTCAGAAACAACCTACTGTGACTCCTATAATTTATTCCTCCCAAGATTCATTTGAACATCTGCAGTATCATTATTTGAGTTTGTTATACTATTAGCTTTAAAATTTTATAAGCCGTACAGTAGGATAGGAGACAAGTTGAAAAGTTAAGGAGGGTTAATTTAGAAGTTTTAAAGCAAAGCTATTTTTGAGTTATACAAGTGCAAAAAAGCATCTGAATCCAAACCTCCATGGTTACATTTAAATAACTCAGAAACTGCTGAAAGGATTTTCTTCAAACTTCACTCAAGACAAATCCCTCTGGGCTAAGACCAAGCATGAGAATTTAACTCAAAAGGTGATTGTTGTCTGAAGGGTTTTCTTTTTCCTTTTTTTTTCCCCTCCTTCTGCTTATTTTGTTTTCAGTGTTCTAAAAAAATAATAGCACTGAAAAATAAGGGCCTGGAGTGTAACTGTTTCATATCCATTTTATCATTAAAATAAGAAAAATGCTGTTCGTAAACTACCTTTTTATTAAAACCAGACCCCCTGCTCTGCCTCTAGCCATTACCAGCAGCCTTAGTACCCACCTCTAGCAGGCATTTGCTGTAACTGGGTGGCTCAACAGAGAAGCACGGAGCTGTACTCCCAGCTCCATCTGCAGCTTCTTTGCATGCCTCAGCAGTTCGGTGCAGCTCTAATACTACCCTAAATGGACAACTGAAGATTCCCCTTAGCAGGAAGTCTTTGGAGAGCTGAGAACCAGCAGCTCTGCAGCACTCCTTCCTTTACTTCCCATCCTCAGTTCAAGGGAGGTGAAGCACACTCTATACCTGCAGGCTGACCTAAACTAGGTTTTAATTTCTCACCAGTACACGATTTGGAAAGCAGAAAGGTAGCTTGAAGTCATGCTTTTCTCAGCTCACTGACTGCGGACTCCATGCATCTGGCAATCTCATTCATTTTTCCTCCTTACAGTCGAGACCAGGAGACTTACCTCCTAGTCCTGTAGCTGCAGAAACTCCTCTAAAGGAAGAATCTGAACAATGAAGATGGAAACTTCTGTTTTACTTCTCAAAGTCTTTGAGGTCCTCTTTAAAAGCAACATCATGGGTCCTGGTAGCATGGTTGTCTGGATTAAAAAATAAATAAATACATAAATAAAAGCAGCAGCAGAAGAAGAGCAAGAACAAGACCAAGAGAGTGTTTTTTTTTTGTTTTGTTTTGTTTTGTTTCTTTTTTTTTTCTGTTCAACTCTCTCCCACATTTTGTTTTGTTTTCTACAGATTGTCCCAGGGCAAACAAGAGCCTTTCCCACCCCTTTCCTTTCCTCCTATCCAGCCTTGTTTCTGATTCTGGCATCACCTCCCACAGTTACTCACTCATTTGTTTGTTTGTTTTTCCATTTGCAACTTTTGCCCCCTCCAAAGAGCTGGCTTGCCAGCGAAATTACAGTAACTTATTTCATTTCAAATGCATTCAGAAAGGCATTTGAATTGTTCCTTTTCATTTAGAGCAACATCTAAATTTGGAACTTGTAAAAAAACTGATGGGGAAGATTTGGAATATGTTTGCTAGAATAATTCATTACACTTAACCCAAGCAACTCAGATATATGCGGAAACAGCTTCCCTTGTCTATCCTTCACATCCATGACCTGGACTAAAAGCTACTTTGGGCAATGTCCAACTCATTGTTTGTGGCCCTAACACAATGCGGCTTGCAAGCTGCAGCAGTACTGTAATACCTAGGGATTTGTTTCAGGAGACCCTGATTTGGGAAACAAAAAACATGTTTCCTGATGACTGCTGACACTGAACGGTGGGAAGTACGGCTGAAATGGGCATAGAGAGGAGCATCAGGAAGCTGAAGTCTAGGGCTCAGTTCTTATTTGTTCTCATTTTGGGGAAGTCTACTCCAGCAAAACAGCCTTGAAGTTAGTAACAAGTCATGGCAGCTTACAGAGGGGCGAGAAGCTTCTGGAAGCTCCCTGCTGTACACACTACTGCAGCAGGCAAAGCCTGGCAAAACTTGAACAAATGGAGAAAGTTTTTAAAATAGAATCATAATATTTAAATAATCAAGAAGCTTTTCCATTCATAAATGTCCCATCTGCTCTCCACTACCAAACTTCTGGGGTATCATTTTTCAGTCAGCACATGGCACTCAGCACTTTAAGCTGTCTGCTACTATCTCATTCATACAGCTTTTTCATTGTGGGTCAATATTATCTGACTAGGTTCAGATTAAATCTTAATACACTGTTCACCTGGAAAACACCGACTCCAAGCATATTGAAAAGCTGCAAATATAAACAGTGCAGTTTCCATGGATGATGACATATTAAAATGTATCCCAGAAGCAAAACTAGCAGGAAAAAGAAGAATGTAAAGTTATGGTCACAAAAGAGAATGTCCTTCATTTTCAGTTGATTTTATGTTAGAGGACAAATGAATGTGACAAATAGAGGAGACGCCTGTCTGTCCCCTTACTCCTGGATCTGTGTCAAAGAAGATTTTGCATCAGTCGTGATAAATTTAGGCAGAGACATAGCAGATCCAAATATTGTACAGGAAGATGTGAAATGAGGAAGAGTTCAGTGCAGTTCAAGGATGGCAGGGTATAATGAAGGCAAATGGAAAGCAAGAGCTGAAACAGAAAGAGCTGAGCTGAAGGAACCTGATATGAAGACACTAGTTTAATTAATAAAGACAGGCAGGCCAAGCTGAACAGAGAAGACTCATTTAAGATGTCAAAATACATCTTTAGTTGTGGCCACTAAGGTAAAAATAAAGGCAATATATGTAGAAAAAACCATGAAAGTTCAGGAGTACAAGACTGGGTTCAAGGATGGGAGTGGTGAGAAAATCTGAGGCCACGGAGAAGCTCTTTTGGGAAGTGACAGCTCTGTCTATAGTGTTTGTTGTTGCCTTCCAGGTACCCAACATACTGTTCCATTGGTGAGAGGGATCACAAAGTGCCTCCTAATCTCTTTCAAGCTAAGTCAGCCAGATTCGTTTCACCTGGTGATGAACATGGATATGAGCTAACCAGGCTGGCTTTACTTGTAGTGCATTAGGGAATGCTTGCTTGGCCTCCTCTGATGGCAGAGATATGGGGAGGGACCAGGCAAGCAGCAAAATGTACAATTTTCAGCTAGTAATTGGTGGCTAGGCACTGAGGCGGAAAGTTGTTTGGTCTAGGAGAACACATGAACATGTAAGACTGGAACTGATCCAGACACATGGAAGAATGCAAATGTCAAAAAGTAAAAGTTATCAGCAACACTGAGTTCAAGAAAAGTTGATCTTTCTGCATCTCATTGCTATGAGTAAGGAGAACTTTTAATATCTTTGGTACTGGTGCAAGGATAATTTCTGCAGAAGTACGGCTGTGTACTTGGGAGAAATAACAGTTACTGGTTGGTTAATAAGTAGCAGGAACCACAACAGAAGAGGCTCATGGTTTTACTGTCTCTGGTCCAGTAGAAAACTGTAATCTATGCTATTTAAGCTTCATATATCCAGCATTTGCAAATGCCAAGTAATCAAAAATTTTACCAACATAAAAGTGAGTAAAGTTGAAGTGCAATTGCTCATAAGGGATCACTAGGACAATATACAGTGGCTTTCACTTCAGGGTAACAGCCTACTTCCCATGTTCCTTTAGGGACTTGCACTGAGTGAATTTGTACTGTTAGGAAGTGCATCAAAAACTGAGCTTGCATACAGGTAATTTACCTCTATGAGCCAGAGTGCTTCTGTTCTCCAGGGTAGGTACATCACAGGAAGGTTGCTCTCCTTCAACTATTGCCGTAACAACTGAAAGAGAGGGAACAAGAATTTTGGCTCTAAAAGCGGATACATTTGAGAAACGTTAAAATAACCTCTTAAACTGGAGCACAGAAATATTCTTAGTAACCCTCTCTGTGGTGCTCCCTGTAATTATAGCTGAGAATAATCACAGATCAACTTTTTGTAAGAGATGCCACCCCTTCTGTGCTCTTAGAGGGACTGCAGTCCTAAAATCTTTGCAATTACTTTTATATCTATGTTACCATTTAGATTCAGGATTTTAATATCTGACACAGTAGGCCTCACACTGTTTAGTTCTCCACCATCTATCTCCTTACTTTGGGTGCCTGTCATTCACATTTCTGCAAAGTTCAGCTGAAACCAGTAAGTACCCTGTTCATGTTACTGGTGCCTTGCACTGCAAATAGTAAGAAGCAGAATTTGCAATCCAGCTCATTCACAGAACATTCTTATACAGCACATAATTTTCCAACAGCTAAATTAATCTCGCTTCACAATGTGGGGCTGTGTACATGTGGTTTCTGATACAAAAGGCTCCAGTGAAATCAATGGTATAAGCATCATATTAACTCAGACCCAGCTCTTTCAGGTCCATGAAGCGTAGTCATGTGCTTTCTAATTTAGAACTCAAATGTAAGCAAGAATCTCAGCTCTGCTTTTTAAACAGTGTGAAGTTTCAATCCAATTTACCTTGCATAGATGAAAACATAAATCAGTAGCTGGTCTCCACTCCACATACTAATTTAATGAGCTGGGGATTTGACCACATGTGTATATACACTCTGGGAACTGCAGACCTTTTCCTCCATACTGCATTCAGTTTGGATGTGTGCCAAACAACTATGTATGAGCTAAAGGGAGGAGGGAAAGGCAGTCCAGCACACCAGCTTGCACCAGGGTCTAGAACAAGGGTGTGAGACAAAGGTCAGGAGTCGAGCACGATCCATACCATCCCACTGACGAGCAGTCAATGCATATGCTGCTGTAAGCAACACAACAGCCCAGGCAGCTGCCCTGGGACATGCCCCAGGACAATGTCTGGGGTCACCACTGCACAGCTGTAAGGGCTTTATCCACCCCTCCCCACAGTAAGGAGGGACTCCAGTCCAAACACAGATGACCTCCTGGAAGAAAGCTCCAAGAAGAAGGTGACAGAAATGCATCTACAGACCTACGTTTGGCTCACTGCCTGGTGTACTACAAAACAAAGGGCCTTTGGGGGCTTCAAAGAAGGTGTGTAATGATGAGTTCATCAGAATGCAAAATGAAGTTGATAGTAAAAAGACTGAGGATAAATATTCATGCACAAACATCAAGTGATTTCTGGCACCATTCACATTGCATGACTTTTGTTGACCTGACAGGACTGTGACCTGAAATAGAGACGCCAAAACAGCAGCGACTCCTCAACTTCTGTCTCCTCTTTGCCTTGTCCCAAAGACTATTGACCCAGAGAGATGAAGTCTTGCACTTATCATTCTCAGACCTCATGCATCTGTGGGCTGAGTCCATTCATAAACAGCTCCCTTCCGCTGGACTAATCCAAACCAACTCTACACTCATCCAGGCAACAGCACAACAGATCCCAAGCTGTTTTTCTGTTTGTGCAAAGTACTGAAAACAGACAGATGTTCTGTGAGCAGGGAATCTCTGAAATGGGACTACCTATACCAAGGTATCTTTGGCATCATAGAGAAGGTTGAGGTAAAGGTGGGAAAAAAGCAGAATAAAGCTAGTGAATAGAGGTGGGGTACAGAAAAAGAGAAAATGCTTTTGGAACATTAACTCATCATTCAGTAAAAAAGCAGATTGCAAGACATGTCATTCAAATAGCACTACTGGTCCCCTCTGATTACACTCCTCCTTATCTACCACCAGAAGAATTAATCTAGGCTATATTTTGCTTAGGTGCCAAAGGAAAAAGGAATTTATATTAACCATGACTGTGAATCTGAGCAACAGAGTTATTAATGATCTTTACACTTTATTTTAAAAGTGTGTTTATCTTAGCTTATCAGATCAAGCTCATTCAAAAACCAAAAATCAGAAGTCCTGCGATTTGAGAACAAGTAACACTGAGAGTGGAAAGTCAGCACATCCCCAGGCTATGGGATGGGAGAGTCATCTGCTATCAACATTTAGGAAATGTACTTTGGGTGGAAAGTTTCCTTGCAGCCTCAGGCTTTGTTATAGTAACTCAGCTTAGCTCTTAATTAAGCTCTTGTTCTATCTGTAACTCTAGTTCAGAGCACCTCACATCTAGGCCTTGCCAAGGGACATAGCATACCGTCCTCTAAAATGGGGTAGTCCTCTATGCAGGGATCTCTTGGTGGAGTCACGTTAGAATCAAAAGATGTTCACACAGACACAGGAACCCCTGCTGTCAGGTCCCAGATCATAGCATTAATAATGTCCATGCAGAATACACAAACAGATGGGTTTTCTTCCTAGAAGAAAAGCCAGCAGAAACAAACCGATTACATTTCTTTTTCTCTCTCTCTTAGATATTCAGGGGTGTCATTTATTTTTGCATATATTTTATTGTGCAAGGTCACATTGGACCAAACAGTGCAAGTAACCCTCTCATTCCGCTTGCATTTGGCTTCTTATTAGAAATGTTATCAGAAGGTAAACAATGCACAGGAGGGTCTGCTGTGGAATAACAAGGTTTTAATACCGTACCACATCGACAGCTCAAAAATGCTTTAATAGGTTAAAACTATTTTTGGTAATTACAAAGAAGGTGAAAGGAAAAGTGTTTCCTCAAGCTGACAACATACATTTTATACAGAAAGAGACAAGATATGAGACCATGAAAATTGCACAGACACAAATATTTGAGATGTAACTGAGAGGCAGAAAAATATATTAAAATGATCATTGATTGAGCAACGCGGAAAGAATTCTCTCAGTAGAAGAAAACAGGCTGTTGTAGGTCTCTAAGAAAGCACAATGGACCCCGCTTTTGTGACAATACTCAATGCTTCCATCTGGAATTTTGAAGCTACTTCTGGATACTTTTGGAACTAGATAATCTTCAAGGTCCCTTCCAACCCAAGCCATTCTATGATATTTATGACTGAGTCCTTTGATTTAGCCATCATTGCCTTTTTACAAATAGAGAAATAAGCTTCCCAGGATGACAGAGACTTTCCTAAAGTCAAAGAGTGAGTCAGTGGCAAAGAGAAAAGCAGTCTAGTTCTCCTCAACCTTACTCTCAATCAACCACACCAATACATTGTACAACCATGAAAAATGATCTTTTCCCTATGAAAAGGTAGATTTTGTGAGGAAAATAACAAGCTCCACCTGTCTATGCAGCTGGTATTAGCAATAGTGAAAATTTCTTTCTGCAGAAAAAAATGCAGATGTAGCACTTGTAAAAAAACCTCCAAATTCATGTGCATATCAGAAATTGCCAGAGTGCTTTCAACAGCTGCAACTACCACACACTTTCAGCAAGTAATTTTAACTCATCAGGTCAGACTCGGATAGACAGCAAAGCCCAGATGGCTTGGTTGTAAATAAACCCCTGGTATGACACATGGGGTGAGGAAACGTGAGGTTAGGGCCCTGCAGATTTGCACCGGCCCCAGGTTAAGGCTGGGCATGCCAGCATGGCAGCCCCACCACCTTCCCGCCCTGCTGTTAAGTGGAAGAAGCTGTGGGAACAGGTGCACGTGTGAGTGTTTAAATACTCGTCGTTGGGGACTACAGGAAAGCCTACAATAGACATTTAGCCTTGGGATGTTTTCTCTACTCTATTGCAAAAAAGCAATAAAAATATGTGCTACTCTGCAGGCTCTTTCTCTGCTTAACCAGCCCCTTTATTATTATCCAGGTTCTCTCAGAATATATCCTTTCTGCCAACAAGCCCGTACTGCTCCAACGGGCAGATCTATTCTCAGGGCCGGGCTGTCAACGCACGACGTTCTCTTGTCTGACTTCATTGCAGGTTGTCCAGTACAAGGGTCTGAGGGTGTCTGCCCGCAGGCCTGAACGAAGCAGGCCAACCGCCAGCCCGCACATTCAGCTGGATGTCACCCAGCAAAGGCCAGCACAACTCACGCTGTTGCCCACAGGCAGCCCCACAGTCCACATGGTGCTAGGAGTACGTGGGGCAAAAAACGTTTTGAGAAGTGCCGTCTGTCCATCTCTGGCAGAAACCAGAGGGATGATGCTTGGAAAGCCCAGCCTTTGTATTTTTCAGAATTAAGACTTTGATTAGCTGCTGGCGCAAGACCAAAGCTCTATCTGAAGTGCTTTAGATAACCCGTCTGCTCTTGGTTTTGGAGTCTTGAGGAGTGTATGCTACAGCCCATTTCTCATCAGTGCCAGGAGAAAAACAAGGAAAATGAGGGAGCTTGTTGGGAGGACCACCCTCGCCACAGCTCTCATGTCCTCACACAAACACCTCACATGGGCTCTCCTGGCCACCCCAGGCCCAGGCTGGGTGCTGGGGCCCGTGACTCATGTTGGAGTTTGGCCCTGCTCCTCCACACCCACTGGGGCCAGGCCCATGGCCCACAGCCCTTCCCTCTTCTCCCTTACTCCCTCCCCAAGCCCCGTTGGTCCTCCACAAGTCCCCGCACCTCGTGATAAATTTTATAATTATTCAGCCCTTACTACTAACACCGAAATTCATCACTCAAAGCAAATTAGCCGAGATTCATTAGAATAAGACATCTAGTAGGCACATGTACTTTATTAGCCTCTTACACCAATAGTTTTAATTAGGTACATATTTCACAGCTCTAGAGCTACTCGAGTGAAGGGCTGCTTTTATCTCTTTTATTTACAGTAACAAGCTATCAAACAAATACCACCATAATTAAAGTCAGATGCCAAAAAAAAATAAATAAAAATCCCTATTTAAAATTTTTTTATTAACAGTGACCTGCTCAAACCTCAGGTTTTGTACACCAGGGCTATTTAATTAACGGGGGCAAGTCCCTCCAGCCGGGCAGGGAGGACTTGGCCTCTCCGGCAGCCCCTCTCCCGGCGGGCGATGCCTCCATGTCACCTTCAGGTAACGGGGAGCGCTCTGCCTCGGATGTCGTAGTGATGAGAAAAGTGATTAAAATCCAGCACATTTCTAAATTATTAATGAGGAATTTAAATGATGTTATAAAAGAGGGAAATACAGCCGAAAATGTTACACATTCATGGAATTCTTACTCATGCATAATAATAAGCCGAAAACACTTCGGCTATAATACTTCCCAAATTAAGGGGGGCGGGGGGCGATGTGTTTCTCGGGCCCGCCCGCCCGCCCTCCCTCACTCGGCGATCAAGGCCGCCACCTGCCGGGCTCCGCCGCGAACCGCGCCCGCTGCCGCCGCCTGGCGCAGGGCCGCCGGCTGACGGGGCCGCTGCCCGGCCCCAGGCCTGCCCGAGCCAGGGGCTCCGCCGGAGCCCGGCGTTAACTTCAGAGCCCTTCGCGTACATTTAGCACCGTGTCCGGCCTCTGGGCCCGGTGCTGTATTGTTTAAGGAACGGTGCTATGGCGGTGAGGGGAGCCCCTTCTTCTCCCGGCCTGTGCCGGGGCCGAGTGCTCCCTGCCTGCACCTGCCTGGAAGCACTCCTGCCGTCTGACAGCAATTTGGGGGCTGATGGCAGTAGTTAGTAGCCAGAGCACAAAAGGTTTCCCCAAGTCAAAGCTGCAAGCGACACATACCTTACACAGCTATATTTATGTGTACCTGCCTACGCAGTCCTTTCCCCATCTCCGTGTCTCTGGGCTGCCCTCAACTAAGCGCTGCTTGTGTGATCCGTGAGGTCAGAAAATACCCGAGGATCTCATCATTAAAGACCTGCTTAAGGTTTTACACGATCAGGCAGACGTTTGTGTCACCTACCACTAAGTCCATCATTTTCCTCTCTCGGGGAGGGGGAAGAAACCTGCAAGCCAACAAAAGCAAAAGGGTCACTGGAGTACAGCCTTACCACAAAGCCGTGGACTCATGCGTCCCTCTGGCTGAGCTCTTTGGGGAGATTCTGTACTTCCACGTGTCTTTCAGTCTGATTTTGGTAGATCTGCAAAGCAGAGAGCCACCATCTGATTACAGTTGCAGCAAATAAGGCAAGAACAATCCCAGGCCGCTCTGGACTGTAAGGGCTATACAAATGCTATAAGTCCTGCTGAATGCTAACTGGCAGCTAGCACCAATTACTGGGTAATGGGCTCTCCACATGCCCCATTACTTAATAAGTAGATAGACACAGTCTGCACTCACTTTCGGAGCTCAGTTGTCGCTGGTTGTAACACCAGCTGAATGCTTTGCAGTGGGCTAGCCTCACAGTGACTAAAGCTCAGATCGTTATAGCAAAGTCTCAACCAAAAGAAACTGCCACACTCTTCTCAATTGGAGCAGATGAAATAAAGGCTCTTGGACACAGTTCCTACCTAGGAGCCTGCCAGAGTCTAATAACTGCAACATGCTGTGATTCTAAAATAAGTGTGTCATGGAGAGATACCCAGGCTAATTCTCAGGGAGCTAAATTTGCCCGGACGAAACTCTTCATTAGCACGGTGTTTTCTTCCACTCTCCGCTGTTTCTGGTCCCTTTCTGCATGGCACTGCACAGAGCACATTCACTATCATGAGTCATAGATGGCAGTTCTGGTCCCTCTGGACTGTGGCATTCATATCAGAAACAAAAAAATTACTTTTTTTACTCTTTTGCTTCCTATGTAGTCTCCACTGATGACATTCTCGTCATTCCTTTGCCTGGACAGCACCATTTATTAAAGTTTTTGCTTAACTGACTTTTGAGCACTATGGTTCCTCCACATTTTCTGTCATGTAGTTTTTAGCTATACAGAGATGTGAACAGGGTTTCCCTGAATGCTCTCCAGTTCCATGTTTTCTCCCTAGGTCGTCAAAGGAATGTACTGGACAGAAGATAACAGAGAAGATCCCTATGAAATCGTGGTGCAACCAAATAATCCCAAAGCATCCTGAAAGAGTTTCCACAAGGAAAGCAGCAGGGACTCCTAAAACACAGTTCCCATACATCCTTGTTAGGAATGTGACACCATTACTTTCACAGCTAATGCTATGAAAGGCTGCTGAAATGTTCAAAGGAACTTTTAGTTTTATTTTTCTCTCCACAAAACAAAAGTTCTCACTGAAGGCCTTATAAAAAGTAAGAAACTTTCAGAACCTTGAGCCTCTGCAGGCAACCATTACATGCAAAATAATGTCCCCAGTTTATAGCCTTTAGCTGTTCCACATTTCTGACACTGTGAGGAAGGCCTTTGTAACCAGGTAGTTAGCATCAGATGGATATTGAATGCAACCAGCTGCATAAGTGCAATACCACAACTGAGATTTTTACATGCACACAAGTCAATGATTTCAAAACCATGGTTTCTGCAGCAGACATGATTTGCACCCTATGTATTACGGACTATCTGACAGTATTACAGACAAGGAAACATCTCTCTGTGTGCCAGGAAAGAGAAACCAGCCACTGTACTGAAGGCCAACAGAAGTTTTAGGTGCCTCAGAAGGCACATTAAATTCCAGTTTTATGGGTTTATGACCATACATTAACCTGATGTGGCCTTCTTTATCTGAAATTAGTTTCTTTCTAATTTTGTACATATATGTGCAGTACAGCAAAGTGATGGCTGTTCCATACTCCTTCACCTTCATGGATTTTGATTCTATACCTTGACATCCATCTATTAAATGCATTTAGCAGGATTAAATTACCTTCAAAATGAAGTTTTAAAGTGCATGTGGGAGGTGGGAAGAGAACCCACTGACTGCACTAGTTCATTGTGTGAACAAGGCAGTAAATACAGATGTGGAACTCCATATTCATGCCTCAGCACGGGTATCTCTTCAGTGTTGCACCTGCAGGTATTTATATGATCACACACTGAAATAAATGCAGCATGTGTGGGTGTGTAGAGCTGCACCTGTATATATAATGAGACGTTCAAACAAATCCACTAAGTTTTGTTGCAACACCTGACAAAAACATTCTTGTAAATTTTGTCCTGCACGTTCAGTAGCCTTGTCCCAGTGAATCTTTCTCTGGACTGGGTTGAACTGCCCTGTGTACCATCTCCGTCCCTTGTCCCTGAAGAAAAACCTCCTAATTTGCCACTTTCTCACTGCTTTTCTTTCTGAAGAGGAAATTATGTGAACAGTCTCCCTCCACAACTTGTGCTGAGCTTATAGTTGCTGGAACTGAAACTGGTTAGAGAAGGTCATTTGCACATGCTTTGGGACCACTTATTTACCTGCTTTATAAAGATCATGTGTGCTTTTCCCATAAGGCAGCCACTGACTAGTGAGTCCTCCTCTGGCACAGAAATATTACGCATTTTGGGATTGGGTTTGAGAGCCCTCTTTCAGCCAGTGAAAGGACATGAACATAAAATTTCATGGTTTATGTGCAGTCTTGAGTCTAGTACCTACTATATTAAAAGCACTGTTACATCAACCCAAGAGCACAGGGAACACAGACATTGTATTCCCCATTTTTCAGAGAAAGAAACTGAGCCAAAGTATCCAAGTAAACTGACCAACCAAGCATCAAACATAAAACTAAATTTTGGAACTCCCCTACTTACCAGAAATTTCAATCTGTAAAGTTATTTGAAGCTCCTTAAAACTCAACAACTGCCTGCCAGGAAGGGTAGGAATCTCTTCACTGGGGTAACTTAGAGTACAAGACAAAACATGAAGAAAATTAAGCCATTATTGCCATGCAAAAGTGCTGTAACCAGGACTTCGACCTAGAAACATTTGAACTTTGTGTTGTAATTCAATCCCACCATAAAGACATGGTCTGCATATCTGTATACATCTTAAAGAAACAGGAATACTATGAAGTATGTAACTCACATTTTATAACCAGATGCAGCTTTTCCTAATGGCTACTGGAGAAACAGAAAGTACTGCCAGTCTTTAGGCCAAAGGGCTGTTAGTAGAGAAACAAATTAATGTCTAATTTTTGCTAGTAACCGGCTAAATCAGTCAAATGTTCCCAGCCCTAGTTAACACATATATATCACAGGTATTATAATAACATGAACCTACTTATTAAAGCTTAACTTACTAATGCTTGGAAAATACTTAGAAATCTGTAGAGAAAAGACTTTATGTAAGAATAATATTGTCACTTCAAACTCGTTTAGTATGTCTGCCAACACTTAGTAGGCTTCACGGACCTTCAGGTTCACTGTACCTAAGAAGTTAACAGTATCTCAAAATATTTCCTATCCCCCGCACAACGGGCCTCCTCTTTGCCCAGCCACAGATGCTGTTTCCCCTTCCTTTCTGGTGCATACCTTGGTGAAAGAGAGATTAGTTTTCTGACATTCACTGCATTTGTTGTGCTGACATCATAGAGTCAACGAGAACAAGTATTTATACTTCTATTATGCCTTCACTGAACTGAACAAGGTGTTCAACAGGACATTTTAATTATAATCCCACTTCTAGCAGCGTAAGTAAAGGTGTTTAAAAAACACAATCAAGCATGAAATAGAACAGTAAACATGCCATTTCAATTACAAAATTATGTATAAGCACATCCTTGCACAGCACAACATTTGAAGACTGTGAGAAATGCTAAAATCCTATCTGAAGCGCTGAGAGGTTTTCTGCACAGAGTTGAAGGAGCTGAAATGCTCTCCTCTCACACTCTATTGTGCACTCACTCTGGATTTTGGTTCCGGAGAGAAACATACAAGGTCCAAAATTGATTGTTTTTGTACAGATTCCCACAAAGAAATACTAGCCGTAAGCTTTTTCTTTTTTTTTTCTTTTTTTTCTGCATTGTCATTTCAGTCACTTGTTCTGCTTTGGGAACTCTTTTTTACTTCCCAGCCCAATGGAGCTGAAATCCAAAAGCAAATGCACTGACAGATCCTTGCATCAATAGCCACCACCACCTACCTGTACAGTTCAGCTACAAACTGCTCCTTATCAGGAATGCAATGGAGCAAACACCCTACAATGCTCATAGGTACTGGTGAGCCACCAGAAACTCCTAGACATCTCTGGTCTTCAGGAAAGCGCAGAGCCAGTTCTGAGGGATGTGTAACAGAAAGGCCTTGGTACTACACTGTCCCACTAAGCAAAGGTGAAAGCTTTTATTTTCTGCACTTGATACCCCTGAGCACTCCAGGAGCAGTTGTTGAAGCAGTGAAAGTTCTTACCAAAGCACAGCCACACTACACCATCCTGTCCTCTGCAGCCTCTAGAAGACAAAGTTCCCCCTCACAGCCTCAGAGAGAAGGAAATTGGAACAATTTGCATTTCTGCCACGCAGATTAAACTTGAACCAATGCTGGATGCATTAAGTTCCCAAAGACATCTGGAGATCATAACAAAATCTGTTGCTATCTCATGATCTAGACTATTATCTTTTCCACAAATAGTACTTTTCTGTTTAATAGACACACAGTTGTCCATGGTATGGAATCATCTTCTAAAGTATCTTACCTGGAAATTACTCTGTTACTGTGACTTGAAAGTAATAACTTTCTCAGGAATTTCACAATCATTTGGATGAACCTGTAAATACAGCAAATAGGTGAAATGTTTATGAATAAGTACTTAGTAATCTGCCAAACAAACATGTAACAACATCTGACTGACAAGAAACTACGCTGGTGTCTGTAGGTATTTAATAATATAGACAGCATTAAAGGTTTGACTGCTATCCCTTTTTTGAAATAGATTTTTTTACTCTCTCACTATACTCTCAGGGTTGAAGGAAAAAAAACAGCATATTTTTTCCATTCCTGGAAGAACCTGTCTTTCTCAAAATGCCAGACCACCTCATTAGTGGAAGCCTTGGTTAGCTTGTAGATAGCTGGCAGAGGTGTTTTGTTGTGCTTGTTTCCACTTCATTTTTTTCCCAGTATTATGAGTAGGTAGAAGTAAAAGCAGAGTTTTCATTGCCTTTAAAAGGAGCAGAATCTGCTTTCATTTCATTTTTTTTCCCATTCTTCTCCTGGCACTACACAGAAACGCATGTGAGGTGAAATGTGTCTGCGAGGTAACTTGGCGGTGAGGGTTCCAGAAGCCAACATTAAATGCAGATAACATATTTTTGACTAGTTATGCACATTTACAGCCCCAGTCCAGAAATTTAAGAGAAGCACTACATGGAGAAGTCATTAACTGAGAATTAAGTTGGAGAAATACAGGATGTATGAGGAAACCTAAAATTAAAGTCCCCCTTTTAACATCTCTCTACTTCAAGCAAATCAACTAATGAGGCAAGGCCTTGAAGTTCATTTATACTAGAAGTGAATGAGACCTGCCCGATCCACTAATCTTCTCCTTGAATGTAAGGCTGACATTAGGAAAAAGACATGCTGCTTTTGCAGTGTTTCAGAACTGCCAGTGCCAGTTCAGGTCCTCCCCAGCTTCTAGATGGACCAGGGCCTCCACAACTGAACAGATCCACAACTCTATGAGCTTTTCACCACCAGATATAACCCAGGTCATGATTAGAAAATGGGATCATAACTAGCTAGGCCTGAATAGCTATGACAAGCAATGATGCATGGCATGGAAAACATCTCATCTGGTGCAGGGAACATAGTTTTCAGGGTCAATTTTAGAAAGCCATAGAATTTTATCTCTAGACTCAACAGAGAAGCAAGCATGGAGCCTGGCATTTAAAAGGTAAAATTTTAAATTGAAGACATTATTCAAACATCTTCCTAGCTGGGTGCTGCAGAGCCTGGATCCATAGCCTCTGCAGCCGCCAGCTGGGATGGGGTGTACCGCCTCTGCCTTTGGGCTGTGGCCACACAGTGCTGGCCGAGCTGGGGGATGCCATGGGAGCAGAGGGGCATGACATCCATGCATCTGCAGACCCAAAGGTGCTCAAGACCTTGCAGGAATGAAAGCAGAGGAGAATGAAAGAGAAGTAGCTGAGAGATGATACTGCTGCTTTGTAGAGTACAGCCACAACAGGAGCTGTAATCACAGAGAAAACAGCATGTCTGTCTGAACCACTATTTCTGCTTTATTGTGTAAATACAGGAACTATGACTTCATGTCTCACACTTCAAGAGACGTACTCTTGGGCTTCTTTTCTTCCATATCAGAGCTCTAAGAAATGCAAAATGTGTCTCTGAGTTTCAGTTCTGGCTTGAGGTTAATCTCTAGAAACAAGTAATGTAACATTTCCATCTATCTTTTCTACTCTTTCGGCGGTTTTAATTATACTGATATACTATGACACTTTAAACAAGACAAGCCTCAGCTTATGGCCTGCTCTGTAATGGTTCAGCTGCTGCATGTGCTCCAGCATATTTTGCTCAGACAGGCTGCTGGGGGCTGGTGTGTATGTGTGCAGAATAGTGCCCTTCTGTCATGAGAGATTTCATTGCACTGATCATTGTATATTTGACAGACTCTTTGTCAATGTCAAGTGTCTTTTGTGGTTAAGCCCAGTAAAGCTAAAACAAAAGGTCTCCTAGATATTAGATATATAGTGACATTACTGAATTCACTTGGAGGCAGTAATTTTTTGTCAGCCTATGAAAAGAAAAATGGAGCTAATGGGAAAACAAAAGGAAGATGCCGGCATGTCTTTTTAGCTATTTTTGTTTATGTCAGACATTGTGATTGACATCTGGCCCAGAACACCCCTTCAACCATTGGGTTGGTGTCATGAAACAGAACAAAGAGAAATTGCCAGCCAAGAAAACACCAATGGCTCAGAAAGCACTTTTTTGTTGAAGTGTTTCATTTTCAGTAATCAGTATCAAGGCACAAGAGTAGTTCATTCCCATACACCCCCAGCTTACTAATTGGACTTTTAAGTTTCCTTCATGTTTGCTTTCTTCCTGCTTGCTTGAATGGCACCACACTGCTGGTTTGGTTGGATGACAGTCTGTCATAACAGTGATGTTTGAGGTTAGTGAAAACTGACGTGAAAAATACAATCCACTGGCCTTTAACTGAAATAGCAGCTCTGTTTTTTGTGGAGTTGTCAGGCAACATTTTTAAACCCCTTTCACGGTGAAGGCAGTTACAACATGTTTTTCTCTGTATCAAGCAGTTCCATCATGACGAGCATTATCTATGTCTGTTGTCATATCAGAATATTGCCTTTGAAGAGCAGTTTACTGTTTCTTGTGTGATCACTTCTCCTGTTGAAGTGCCCTAAAAGGGTTAAAGGAATTTTGTGATCATTCTTCAGTGCTAGGCCAATTACAAAGCTTTAAAATATGTTTAAGAGTGACTTTGGAAATACCTGTGACCAGAGCAATTCCTGCAGACACACAACTTCACAGAAACTTTGTCACCAGCATTATGCAAGCGCTGCAAGGAAATTATTATTTAAACTTCTAACTTTGTCTTGAAAGTATGAGGCTGAACATTAAAAAAAAAAAGAGAGAGACTTTTTACAAAATGAGAGCAGGATGTTTCATCTGCTACTTAGGTACAGTTAAATGCTGAAACCATAGGAGAACTCTTGCCTTAACATATAAAGATCTTAATCACTTAAAAAGATCCTAGGGAATTTGGCCCCTGAACACATTGCATGTGCTGCAGCTAAACATCTTTGCACCTTTTTAACAGGGTTCCTTTCAGTATTTAACACAGGGGTATATTCTTCTCCAGAAGCACACTTAACTCCCCCCAGCATTAATAGCAGAGATGCTCACACACAGAGTGGCAAATTTCTCTCTGTCTCTTTGCACAGTGTTCTAAAAAGAACTTTGAAGAAATTGAGAAAAACAGAAAGAGCAGTATATTAATTTTAAGGAGATGAAAGCAATACATGTCACTCCTAAATTTCATGGAAAATGCACCGTTAGTAACAAAGATGAGTAGAAAATTTCAAAATCATTTTGAGCAGCATTAAAATCAGTCTTCCCTGATTTTCTGTTTTCCCCTTCTTTTCAAAGCACATACATTAAACTCATTTTATGCTTATAATGTATATAATGATTCTAGACAACATAAGAAGGACACTGGGATTCTTCCTATTTCAACGTATAAAGTGGCAAGCCAATTTATGCAGCTTAAACCATTGCTAAAGAAGATGTATCAAAAATTGCCTGTGATCATTACAAATAACAGCCTGAAATGTTCACAAGAAGCTGTTTGCTTATCATATTTTCATTAAAACATCTTTTCACCTGCTTTGCTTTTCCCATGCCTGTAACCTGCATTGTAATCAGTCTTATTAACTGAGAACATAAATATGATTTATTATGGTCTGATAATGGAAGCTGCATGGACCAAGAGAAGGGATATATTGTCCTTTGATAAAATGGCTCTTTTCTCTCAAATAGAGCTCTATCATGAGAGCATGCAGAATGTAGTGAGTGATTATTTCCTGAGGGTGAATGATGGCAGAACCCTACAGAAAATCTTCTTGTTGGCCATGACAGCCTCCGAGTGTCCCCAAATCTCACCGAGTTTGACAACCTGCAGACACTTTTGATGAACTGTATTCTTCTGTCAGAGACAGCCTGTCTGGGAGGAGAAAAGGGAACCTTTATCGTCTGATCTGCTATTATTGTCTTGATCTTTTATAAGCAATCTCTAATGCACATGAATATAATATCCTTTCACACAAGTGCCAAACATAATAGAAATGTAGTTAAAGGACCCTTTTCCCGGTTATGTAAATGTCCTAATACCATAATTAGAAAGGATGGTTTGTGAATGATAGCAGTAAGGAAAGGGTAATCAAAATGTTTTAACATTATCTTTCTGTTTTAAAGACCAAAATCTGTGATAAATAGCATTTATGGTAGATATGGGGAACCAGCTTGTGCTGAAGCTTTTACCTAAAAGAGAATAGTTTTGAGCATGAAACTGGTGTTATATTTTCATAAAACACATAAATGACAGCTGGTCTTAAGCCAAGAATGATTACTGGCAGATATAACTTAAAGAAAATGAGTATTCCACTCAAAATCCCTCCATGGCTGTTACAGAAAGAACAAAGCGTTATTATTAAGTAGTGTATTTGGATAAAGCGGTGTTCAAGACCAGCTAAAGTTCGCCAACAAATCTTTCTTTTATCTACATCCAGAAGAACAGGCATAACAGAATCTTTTTCAATTAACAGCTGTATACATTAGCAAAACACCCGTCTTTCTCAGCTGAAGAGGTCTGGCTTATTTATCACAAAAATGAAATGTTTTGGGGGAAGGTTTCCAAGTTGCCAAGTAAAAGCAAGAGACTTGATTTTTCATTAACCTTTTGACATCTGGAGCTGGGGTGTCCCAAAATTAACTACTTTTTTTTGGTCTTTTGCATTACCAGTTGGTGTTGAGAGAAGTCCCAATTGTCAGAGTCAAAAGGTTAATCAGCAATTTCACACCGGTGATGTGGTCAGAGTTTGCATGCTACTGCCTGGACAGGAGGAAGAAGAAAATAAAGTAATTAACACAAAACTAAATCCCGACATTATTAAATTTCTTGTATTTTTGTTGTTGGAAAATATTTCATGATCTATTTATTAAATATTTTGATTTCTGAGAGGGCATTGCAGAACTTTGCTGAGAAGCCCAAGTTCTCAGCAAAGACTGGCTTGCTTCATTTATTCTGCTTTTCATAAGGAAACACAAAACAAATTACAATTTATTCACCCACCAAATGTCCAGCCCAGGCCACCATGAGGGAAAAATCTTCTAGGTCTGTTACCTGTGGAGGTTTCAAAAACTATCCAACTGAGGCTAATTTGGTCTGAGAGTTCTGTCCTGTCTCCAGGAGGTGAGGACACCCGAATTCCCATTCACTCAGAGTCAATTTCATAGTGCAGGTGCCATATCAGGGATTAAGATGGTCCAGTAGCAAAAACTTGAGCATAGACTTTTCTCTCCTATTCCCTTCTGCCTTGACTGCAGAAAGTAAGCCAACAGCAGAATTCCCTTAACAAGTATGGACAGCAATGTTATTTCATGTGAAAGTACTCATATAAACAGCCATGCCAGTGCCTCAGCTGGGACCATTTGACCAGAAATAGCCATAACATACGTTGACTTATGTCCCAAAAGCTCTCCTAGCCGTAGCAAAAACAGATTTATTTTCCAAAAGAAAATATAAAATGTTTCTGAAAACATTACAGCTTGGCATTTGCTACCAGTAACAATGGTAGCACCCAAAATGACTTCTCATTTGTCCAGGCAATATTTGAAACCATTAACTAATGTTTATCTTGTGGTTAGCCAGATCAAAAGCTTTCTGATGTCACCATATGGATCAAGCCAGTTGTTCTATGTTTTTGAGACATTCTATCTTTTTCCTATGTCTAAAACAAATAAATAGTGAATACTGCCCAAAAGAACTTCTTTCATCCTGGATTTTTTCTTCATCACATATTTCCACTCGTCTCTTTCTGCAATTCCAACAAAATCTACCGCTAAAATGTTTCTTCTCTTGATTGCTACAGTTTTAATGGGGACAGAATTTTCCCCTGAAATGCTCTGAAAAAAATTATCAATCTTTCCAAGTGCCCTATTACTTAGTCCACCAATTAGCTGACTATGGAGCCTGAGTGTCCTTGTACATCTTCCCAGTCCCCATCTGTATACTTGGCTGCATATGTTTATGCAATTAGAAATGGTGAAAATCTAATAAAATTAGGACAAACCTGAGTGAGCCATAATTCTGCTTAATCTCTCAAACTGGATTGTTGAAAGCTTGCTGAATTCCCCAAACCTCTCTCAGGTGCCAATGAATGAGTCAGTATCATACCAAAGATCTCACGGCATAGCAGACGTAAATTATGCTTCCAGAATCTCATACACACCCTCAAATAATGAATCTAATGTCTCTAAAATAATGTCAGGGAGAAAACAAAACTAAACTAAACAGAAAACAAACAAGCAAACAATTTCCTCCAGTTACCAGCATCGTACCTGATGGTAAAGAATAGTGAAAAGGAGAATACACTGCAAATTTCATGGGGAAGGAGTAACAGTTTTCAGTCTGTCTTCCTATGGCAGTAGAAGAACAATCTAAGCTTCCTACTTTCGGAGGAGGACCACTGACATTATCACACTGAGGTTTGTTAGATCCCACTGACAAGCCCTGAGAGAAATGAACAAAATGGGAAAATGAACCTTTCTTTCATCCCAATGTGATACCTGTCCAGACTTTTCTTTTAGAAGCCCATTTTACACTCTGTTTTGCACTGCAGTGGTGACCGAGGGTTTGCATAGCAATAACCACCAGCCTGAAGGAATCCCAGGCCACTTCATACCTGTGTCCTCTCTTCACCGACCATTTGAGAAAAGCCAGGGGAGGAACAATTTTGGCTAAAATTGGGAGGAATATTCTTTGAAAGAAAGAGTAGAATTATTTGGGTTTGAAGCACACTAGAGCAATTAATAACTCTGTCCTTGCAAGAAGATAACAATCTTTTATCTCAAGTTATGAGGGTTTTGGTTTTACACCAAAGCCAAACTATTTATTTGTTGCACAATAGGGATCTTCAGTATGAGGAGAAAGATGTAAGGCATATGGCCTCTTAACTCAGACCTCAGAAGAAAATGTTGTCCTCAGATCTACCAGTTCCTTTTCATGGTTTTCCCCTGTATGTTCATCTTCCTCATAGACGTTACCTCCAAGCACATGCCTCGTTTACTCTGTGAGACCTTACGGCCAGGAGTTAACGGAGCCAGTTTTGTTCATAAACACAGAACTGAGGTGTTGCTCTCATTCCCAGTTTAATACACTCATACTCTTTGGGATGGCGAGGCTGCAGAAAATGGAGCTGGAAGGGATCGTAAAAAGACCAATAACTGACAGTATGCCCCAGATTTTTGACTACTCTGTCACTGAAATCCTCCAGTGATGGAGACTTCATCACCTTTCCAGTCAATTATCCCAACAGATAACTGTCATTTCCTAAGTGACAAATACAGCTGAACAGTGAGAGAGACCGATTGCTTTCTTAGACATTATATATTTTTGCTCAAATACAACTTAAATGTATTTATACCTTTCTCCTTGTTTCTTCTCCATTTATTTCTGGTTCTATTACTTCCCCTCCATCATTATTTTACTTTATCTTTCTTCCTACAACTACCTTACCATCTCTTCATTAAGTCACTCCTTTTCTGTCTTTTGAGCCTTGTGCTTTTTGGCATCCCTGTGTTTATTCTTTTTTCTTTTTCTTTCCAAACACATGAAAAAGAGAATCTCATCCACTGGTGGCCCTGCTACAGATGCCCATCTCTTGTAATCTCCTTAGAGGGTAGCCAAAATGCCATATTTTCATTCATTCCATTGAAAACAATTTTTGTATACAATGAGAAATTATACAGATGTATTCAAATTCAGGTCTAAAGGCTATGCTCTCGAGGTGTGACTGAACAGCATAGCTATGGGAAGCAGACGATCTGTTTTGAATACACACATGGCTGGATACAGCAGGGGTGGGTATTACATAACCTCTAAAAAGACAATTCAGAACCCCCGGCAGTCGTGTTAGCAGATAGCTGCTGCTTGCTGACTGGCAGTGTATTTCACGAGTAATACGAGTTACAGCACAGGCCTGGACCTACTGGTTAAAGAATAACAGATTAAGTGGCTTCATGTCTAATTTACGCCAGGAGAAGTACCATCAAAAACAGTGAAGTCTGGAGCATCACCATAAGCAGAGAATTGTTTTACTTTTGTCCCACCAGGTCAGGCCCATTGTATGGTTTTAAAGCACATATAATATGCATGTGTGGTGGTCTCCTTGTGACAGCTCCGGGCTTCGTGGCCTATGAGCTAATTGGAGACGTGATTCTGCACTCCAGAATTCAGTGCAGCTCAAATATTGGTATTTCTTAAAACAAACAAACAAACAAACAAAAACCTATTTCAACTTATTCTTTAAAATTTTGACAGAAAATTATCAAAGAGGAGGATTACCCCTGCCACAGCAAGAAGCGGTGTGATAAATGAAGGGAAGGACTAAGGGAAGCTTACTCCACACTTAGGAGCAGAAGAAAGGTTTGTTTTCTAGCACAGCTGTTTCATGGTGCATTGTTGCTGCAATATAGTTTGAATTGCACTATTTTCATATCTGCTTTGACCAGGGTCCGTGCTTGAGAGGGCTGAGTGCAGTGGTCTGAAGCAAGACTACTGAGGGCATCTGATAAAGGAGAAGTTTGCATTAGCACCGAGGATCCACAGCAATGGGGATCTCCAATGGTGCCTTTCCACAGAAGGTCTGAATAGAAAGCAAAGAAACTAAACTTGCTGTGGGGAGGCAGAAATTCTTCATCTCCTGTGTGACCTTGTACTTCCTCTCTCCAAGCCTCAATTCTTCCCTGAAATAGGGACTGACATCTTCCTGTCTTTTCTCTCTGGACTTTTGGCTAGTGCCTCTTCCTGATTAGAGGTAGGGCTGATGACTGTGGGTCTGACCTCCAGGAGGCCTCTGGACACTTCTGCATTATATTTGATAATGAAGCCTTGTGTCTTATCCAATCAACATAAAACAAAGTCAGACCAGAGGAAACTGGCTCAGCACAAAATGGCAGCCTCAGCAGAGTTAAGTCAGAGACACTAGCTATTGACTGCTATAGAAATACCGAAACTGCATCAGGGATTTCTTTTTTAATTGCTATTTAGGGATTTAAATGAGATTTTCAAAAAGAAAGGAAGACACAATGTTTAGTCTACAATCACTCTTTGCTGCCAATACAGGCTATCATATAAATTACTTAGACACTTTTAAAAATACATTATTTACTCAATAACCCATAATGGGTCCAGAGCTCGTTTTACACGCTATTATAGAAGTACATAATTGCAGAATTTTCAAATGGATATTTCTTCTAGGCAATAGTCTGTAATGGCTCCTTCAAAGCTCTTAGGCTTTTATCATATGAAGGCCTAAGTAGAAAATGTTTAGTTCACTGATCATTGACCTAATAGAGAGCAACAGCTTCTCTGGAACAACTATTGTCTGCTTGGGCAGATGATATATGAATGGCATTTTAAAAAATTCTTGGAAGTATGTGCTAGGGAAAAATTACTGTTCGTCTACAAAGCAAACACTGCTGATGGTATCCCGAGTTCTTTTGTTTGCCTCTGCTTGGTTTAGTTTCTTGGCTTCTGCCCTAGCCCAAAAACAAAAGAAAAAAGTAATTTTGGGGTATGAAATGAGGGCTCAGTCTAGGACCCCTTTGGATCAATGAGAGACATTTCCATGTTCACAAAGATCATTCAGCTCAATTAAAAATTGTCTCAAATGCAAATGGAGGTATTTGGTATATATTGCAGCGTAAGAAGCTGAATTCTGAAATCAGAGAAGTAAGGGATGCTGCAAAGGGTCAAATCACATTTCTTAAGATAGTACTGAAAAATATGCAGGACCCACAGGCATATCCCAACCATGATTCAGAAAGGAGATTGGCAACTTGAAACATTTTCAGCACTATAGCCATGAATCTCACAATTATTGAGCTTCTGCTCTCTACTTACATTTAGCTTCCAAGTTTGCTGCTTCCATTTTAGACACAAACAAAGGTTCACGTTCACAAGTGCCTGATGTAAGAAAACACATTTTCTTTCCCAAACTGCAAACTTTGGGCAGTAAAGCCCAAGGAGGACTACAGCCAAATGAGTGTCAGCTGAGTCAAAGAGTAGGCCCAGAGAGGATGGCCATGAGCTGGAGGCAGACACAAGCAGAGACCCCTAGAGAGGCTGAAGGGAGACCTCCAGCTCTGGTGGGCTGGGGGAGAGGCACTTGCTGGGTGGCCCAGCTCCCTCCTGGGCTCAGGGCCAGCAGAGATGGAAAGTGCTGCTCACCAGAGGAGGGTGCCCAACCACCAGTCCAATAGCTGGATGTGATCCTAACAGCTTTTGCCATCAAAACAGACCAAGGATCCCAAGCACAGCCCTGGTTTGTATACAGTTTGACATGAGAAGCTCTCCCATGCCTTTCATCAGTGGATTTCTCCAGCCTAGTAAGGCTGCCTGGGACTCCTAGCATTCTGGCATGATTAACAGAAAAAAATACACTTGCTGGCAATTCTAATAGTTCCTTCTGTTTGATGCATCTGATTGAAGAGAAGCTGAAATCAGGGACCAATATGCAACCAGGCTGCACCAGTTAGCCTCATCATGCAAATGAGGCACACTTGCAGGCAAACTTATTAGAGATCAAATAGTTTTAGGCACCATGGATAATGAAGGCAGAGCGCTTATGTTGCAACAGTCAGAGCTGGAATTTAATCATGTTGTTGATATCTACTGCAACAGTGAACAAACACAGAAACAGCCACAAAAATCAAACCGTTAAAATGAAAGGAAGATGCAAACCAGACAAATAATAATGATAAAAAAGACTCAAACCAAGAGACATAGCAGTGGTTTCAAGAAGGAATAATCTTGCAAGAAAGACTTCGAGCCCTGCCTCTTTCAGTTGAATGGCTGGAAAAGTGGGAGTTGCCAGGAGAAGTTGATGGGGTGTCACTGTTCACACTGAGAGGAGTGGCTCCTACATAGCTATGGGGATGGCCCTGCAAGGAGAAGGGGGGAAATGCCCCACAGAACAGCACTTGGAAAGCAGCCCCAAGGTGAAACATAGCTCACCCTGCGAAGAAGCATCTCCTAGGAAGGAATTCAGAAAAAAAGAGGAACAGCCTGCTGCAGTGAAGTTATAACAGAAGTCACACAACTGACAAGCTGGATTAACAATCTGTTAGACATTAAAATAAATAAATTCTGCAGAGGCATTAGCCCCTTCTGTCTCCCTAAACCTCTCACACGCTCCCTCTGTCCTTCATATAAACACCTGGGGAGACCACGAGCAGCCCCACAAAGGTTTGCTTTGTTTCAGAGAGCAAAGATGAGATCCAGCAGGTGGAAGCTGCAAAATGGAAACACTTGGATTCCTTTCGGCAGACACAAATGGCTAAAAATACCGTTTGGCATTTCTTCTAATACCAGTTGGTAGTACAAGAGCTCCAGAGATGTCAACAGGAAGCCCTAGAGGTTAGAGGGAATGATGTAACTGCATGTGACATAATGCTTGGTGTAGAGATTTCCTGGAATTGATTAGTGCCATTCATGATAACAGCAGCCAGCAAGAGTGTGAGGACTGGGTGAAGGCCCAGGCAGAATGCAGGCACCGGGCAGTTTTCTTTCCCTTTTAGCATGATGCCTGGTTTCATTGTTTTGGATGTGCAATACAATAACTGCATGGTGTTTCCATGCAACTTTCTTTGGGAGACTCGGAAGCAGCACGCCTCCCAGGAACATGCAGCTACTCCCCCACAAAAGGTCACGGAGAGACAAATGCAGAGGTGGAAGAACAATGAAGACTCCTGGGTCCCCTTTCCTTGAGAACAGCCTCCCCTCCGTTCCTCTTATTCCTTCAGGTATAAGATGCAGTCAGGTCATCCTCATCAGTACAGTTTTATGCCTAGCCTATAGACAAAGGCTACAGAGTGCCATCTATATCTAACGGGAGGCCTCCAATCTATGTGAGTGGGTGGCAATTGATAGCGAGTGACATGGGCACTGACAATGGTACACAAACTCTGCGGCACTCTTAAAACTTTTAATTGCATTTTAAAGTAATGTAACAAGGCAATGTTTAATGAGTACTTTGTTTAAGAAATTCTGACTTTATAAGCTAATTAAAGAGAAGGAAGGGTTAGTGCACCAGGGCAACAAATCCAGGCTGCTGAATGTCTGTACTACAGCAACGCGCAGTTCAGATTCAATTGGCAGCCTTGCAAACCTCCACCCAGCCGGTGTGGATGATTTTTATTTATTTCTTTGACTAGCAAATAAATTATTATTATCATCATGATTATGTTAATAGAAAAAAGTAATGGATAGGCAAGTAGTTTTTTGCCAGGGCTGGTAAATTTTCATGACACTTCTTGCAAAGCTGTCATATGGTTGGGTTAGATGAAACTAGAAGGCTTTATGTGCGTAGCATTTAACTTTAAACATTCTTCATGGAAACTTACCCAGCACATAATTTACATATTCAATACCAGTGACAATTTACTTCTCCCATCTGAGCAGGGCTTTCAACTATGCCACTTGAACTAAATTAATAAACAGTAATTAGAGAATGTTGTGCGAGCGAGCTGTTGATGTTGAGAAGATTCTAATCAACACCTTCTTTTAAGGGCCAATTAAAGCTGAATGTATGCAATATAAACATCTTCTTGTATTTAGACATGAACTGGAGAACAAGGTAAAAAATAAAAATCAGAACAATTACAGCAGGTTAGAGATGATCTAATGGAATGATGAATCTTCATTAATTGTGAAAGCAGCAGTAATTTCTAAAAACCACCGGACACCGTCTGTGGTACAGCACTAACAATTTGTGCAAGTTGATTCTGTCTAGGAAAAGCCTTCCTGCCTCCATTGACAGGCTTTTCTCTGAAAGCAACTCAGCATCTGCCTCCAATTTCCACTGCAGTGTTCACCTGTCTGTAAGACAACGCTGCATCTAAAGTGAGTCCAGAGAAAAAGGCTTCCTGGGGGGAGGCAGTGACGGCGGATGTACCCATCCCATTAGCACTGTCTCCTGGCGGAGTGAGAAGTGACCCAGGGCAGGATTTGCACTGCGCAGCCCCCACCAACACTGCTGGCAGGAATACAGACACCTGGATGAGCCTGAGCGAGGGGTAAGGTTGCCCCCAGTTGCCTCCCATCTGTAAATGAGGAAAAGTAGCACAGGGGTATTTACACTGGAGCAGCTGATGAACTTGTACCCATTGCCCATGTGTACTCCTTCCCCCTCTTTATTCCTGAAAGGCAAATTTAAGACAGCTATTTGTTTCTTAGCCTCCTGCAGGACAGAGGAAAGGCTATCTTTGATTTAAACTGAGCTGATCCTTAGGGTACCAAAGGGAGACTGCAGAGGCAACACCGACTTGCGCATCACCATTACGAACTGTCAGTAAGTTAAAAACAGGCATAACTTCATCCAAACCACAGCTCACTGCTTCCTAAAGCACATTTAAAAAAAAATCATCTACACTGGTGCAATAAAGCACACGCAGAATTTGTCCTCCAAGTTAGAAGATACAACAGGCTAATAAAGGTAAGGGAAACATCTGTTCCAATACTGCACTAGTATCATTTAGAGAAAATGACTGCATCACTTACGGCTGTTTGGTATCCAGAAATACTACCACAGTAATAGGATGTTGTCACCTCAGGCTCTGCTGAAATCTACAGGAATTTTACTTGTTTAAGAATTATAGGATTAGGCACATGATCAGCGTTTCTTTCCTTTGAAAATAAACATTCCCACTTAACATTTCTGTAGTAGTGTGAGATCATTATCTTGTGTCAGTATTTGGTTCCACTGGCATTATCTCCTAATTAGCTATTTAAAAATACATGTAAGCAGGTGGAAGTGGCAAGTGGACTTGTAGACCTGACGGGTCTGTTATGTTCTTACAAGCTCTGCTAATCCCAAACACTGGAAATGTGTTAGTAAGGCCAAGCTGGCACTTTAAAGAACACAGCCAAAGCCTCACATCTTGAACTCCAGGCGTTCGGCACGCAGCAGAGGGGCTCCCACACCTTGAGCAGGGCTGGGCACCGGGAGAAGCAGAGAGTAGCAAACCAAGTGGGGAGCTAGTTCTGGGAAGAGGGGATGGGAATGGAACGAATGGGAATGCAGTGTGGTCAGCTCCACATCACAGTAGCATGATCACCTATGGTTTGTTTGATGCAGGACATAGGGGACGTAAGGAAAGCCAAGCACAGAGATGTTCACCAGGGTTGAGGAGACGTCAGCGGTACAAAGGGAAAAGATCTCACAGGAAGGGTTTGGTATCCTCTGCACTGTCTCAATATACAGAGAGATTACTATGCTTATGGACACAAAATCATAAAATCATCTCCTTGGAGAAAGCTTCATAATATATGGGCAGGTCTGGGATTGCAGTTTGTAGCATGGTAAGAGTTAGGAAGATGGGTATTCTGGTATGCTGTACTCATTTTTTTCTCCCAAGAGTTAGGTTTAATTCCTATCAAACTATCTTTGTGAAAACAAAAAACTAGGACACATTTACACATGATGGGCCATTGTGGAGGCCCTTAGACACATGCACAAAGCACCCCCATGTTAATAGTATTCTTCCAACCTTCAGCAGCGCTGAGAACTATGATTTGCTTCTGTTTCTGAGTTGCTTTTAAACCTCAATTCAGCAAATGTGTTGGTGATTTCAGGGTGTTCTGAATAGTGGAAGGCAGCAAAGTAAATGTCTGAAGAATACTGATAGCATCAGACAGGCCTTAAACTCGCATTTACTCCACTATCTGCAGTTTGATTCAATATGCAGCATGCAAGACGATTTTTGCTCTGACCAGGTGGAATTTTGAGGCCTGAACCCGCTTGCAGTAACATAGTCCGTCAGTAACCTCACAGCAAACAGGGAGGTGCAGAGGAACAAAAACAATGAGAGCATGAGTTCATGTTAATGTCCTCTATAGATTTTTTGTTTTCCATTGAAAGTTTTCTCCTGCCTGAAGTCACCTGTATCCTTTTTTCACACCTCTTAAAGTCCACTTGGTGAATAAATCAAATGAAATTCCTCACTTACCCTTAATACTTTTTAAATGCAAGTCAAGCCTCTTGGCTTTTCATACCTAGGCACCTACTCTTTTTTTTTTTTTTTTTTAATGCTGTGGGATAATTTCTTTCTTTCATAGGCTGGTGCATTGGCCCACGTGCACGCCATGTGCCCCCTAAGGCTCATGCATAACTGCAATGGACGATACGATTAGTCCAATTAAGTCCCCAGCAATTTCAATGGCTTATGCAAGAGTAGATGGGACACAATATGTAATTTCAGCTTTTTTTTTTTTTTTTTTTTTTTTTTTTTGTGAGGGTTTTCAATCCTTCCATGAACTAAATCATTTTATCAGTTTCTCTCCTTCTCTTTCTTCTTCTTCTTCTTCTTTTTTTTTTTTTTTTTTTTTTAATTTGTCCCATTAAACTACAGAACTGGAACATATTCATGAATAGTTTCTTTCTGCTTTAACTCAAGGAGTTCCTGACATAACAAAAACTGGTAATTAACTGGCTCGAAGACTTTTACAATAGCCTTCTTAAATAAGTCCTAGTATGCGGTACTTGCAGCCCTGACTCCACATTGCTGATACTACTGCAATGCACCCTCTATTAAGCAAGGTTTGCTGCTCCACGTCAGCTCCAATTCTCAGCTGTTTTCTCCACTGCTCTACTTGGAAACACCAAAGCCCTCTCAGATTTCTTTGTGTGGCAAAGGCTAACCAGGTCCTCCAGGAAAGGTCCCTGCTCTCCATCTGTGTGGCTTTGTGCCACTTCCTTCCACACTTCGCTCTCAGGGGACTGCTTGCCACCAGTGTAAGGTCGGAGTGGCGGGTCGCCTGCAGCTGGACACAACTCAGCCTCTCCTCCTAGCCTTGGCTGCTCCGTGCTTTCAATGCAGATGCATTTTGGCAGACACCACTGCCTGCCTCCTGCCCCACAGCTAGACACAACACAGAGTCTCCTCCTGGTAGAGGAATCAGACTTTGATTATTCAGATTTCACTCAACAGTGTGATTTGTAGCGGCTGCTGTATATCGTCTCGAAGCATATTCGGTTTTGCCTACTCATGCTTATCTCCCCTGGTTACAATAGATTCCGTTTCTGATGAAAATGTTACCCTGATGAGTTTTTCTCTGGCTCCACCATACTTTTATGCTTCCTGCTAACTAGTGCAAGCCTTATTGTTGCAGTTCCTAATATTTTGCATCATTTGTAGATCTAGCAATTTTGTTTGTAAATAGCATGAAAAAACATATTAATATGTATCTTCCCTCAGTGCTCCAGACAGATTGGTTCACAGTGGAACAATTACATACATATGTGCTAGCCTATATTTCTTGCAAAATCAAATCATGTAAGGATGCCTCAGCCAGAACAAGCCATAAAGCTAGACAAGGCATGGAAAAAAAACATCCCCAAATATGTACTGCTTAAATTACAGAACTATAAAAAATAAAAATAAAGCAAAATTGAAAAGGGCAAAGGAGACACAGTGTAAACACAAGCTTTTATACACTCTTTGTAATATAGAGCTAATGTCATTTTGACATGCTGGTATCGCGAGCTGCCAATGTAGTTTAGAGAAGAAAGGGATATCTCCAGAATTATGACAACGCTGCTTTCTCCCATCCAAACCAGTTACAAGATCCACGACTGTTGCTGCCAGGTCTAACTGACTCCTTGGAAACTAAACCAGAAGTAATTTCCTTTGTAACTGTATTTAAGGTGTCTAGAAAGACCATGCATCTTTAGAACTCCCTTCGGAGAGGTAGCACCTTTCGGAGGGGCTCACGACGCCTCCCTTAGTGCAGAGCAGGCCTCCCTGTAGCTGAAAGGCCCCTCATGCCTGCTGTGCTCAGGTCTTCTCTGGGACATCAGTGAGGTAACCGTAACGCATGGCTAAGTTGATTTTGTGCCTTTGAAAAATCCCCTCCTTAGCCCAAATACTCCATCACTGTCAGCTGAATGCACTTAACTTCTGAATTAATGTTATTTTCAGGAGGTCAGACATGTGACAGTAACAACAGGCTTTTGCCAAGCTGTCTAGTTCAGGTCTGAATCTGAATTTCCCCAGAGCCCAGTATTGTTTAAATACGGGTAACTTACTCTGGCTCATGCCTAACGCAAAACTTCTGTGCTCAGGGCTCCTTCATGGCTCTGCGCGTGGCTTCCCTCCCTGCGCAGGCACTGCTGCGGCATGCACAGCCCAGCAGGCCTGGGGGACCTAACAGCCAGCAGCTGAGGGCAGCCGCAGTCATTTTTCCTCCCGTTTTGTCCCCCTCCCAAGACTGCCGTTTGTTTCAGTTGAGGTTTGGACAAGAGTGATGTGGTTTGTGAAAATTTAAAGCAGTGAGCTCCAGGGCTGCCAGGCCACTGGGCACTGCCCCTGTGCCCACAGGGCTGGGAGAGGAGCAGAGCCTGAGGAGGGAGGGGCTGTGACAAAGCTGGTCCCCACCCTGAGAATGATCTATTTTACAGGTTACACTGCAGCCATACAAAACAGCAGCTCAGGGCTCCAAACAGCATTGTTTGCTGGTTATACAGAGCTAGGGCAGTCAGAAGTATTTCAGGAAGGGGTGTCTTCGGGCACACAGAGCTGGAGATGCATGGGCCCTACCTTTGGTGGAAACACTTAACGTGTCCAGTCCCAACACATCGATCCCTGTGACCCCAGCAGCAGTCAGTTACTTGCAGTGGGCTTTGGGGCAGCTCTGATGTGCACACAGTGTCACAGCCCAGTCCCCACGAAAAGCTAAGTCCCAGATTTCTGCAGTGGAGTTTCACAGCCAGACTGCTGTCACACAACTCACTGTCAGTACTGAGGAACATTTCATAAATGTTGTCATTAGCACTGCCCGCCTCCCCAGACCTACCTGCTGTGCGTGTGCAGGTCCCAGGAGTCCTTTTCCGTCCCTCCTGGGAGGGCACAGGTGGGGTCCAGATCTTCTGTTAAATTTTGTTTTCCAGCTTGCTTTGTAATTCAGATCGTATTTTGGTCGACTTGACTGGCACAGCGTATTTTTACCACACCCTCGTCTCTTCAGACAAACAACCTCTTTTCTAACTTCTGGCAGAGCTAAGCCTAGTGAGTAAGAAGAAACAGGTATAAAGCTACCCTGAAGAAATATTTACGCAAAGGAAGACAAATGGGCATCATCTACCTGGACAGTGTCACTGCTAAACATGGGAGGAATAAATCAGACGTGTCAGGTGCATTAGGACACCCGACAAGGAGGGAATGATGCTTCTTGAAAACGTGGATTTATCTCTGTTCGTTTGGATCAAACACTTGTAATAGTTGTGGATTAATTTCCTTCCCATAGTCAAAACAATAAAAGCTAGACACAGTTTTATTAATTTCCAAAACAGTGTCAGATAAGCAGAATTGCATTTAAAAAAGTAAACACCCTTCCATAGAATTAGAGGATATGTAAGCGTTTGGAGTTTCTTTTCTTTTCTTTTTTTTTTTTTCCTGTGTCTATGAAAGGGGAGGTTTTTAGCATTATGAACAGATTTCATTTTGTAAGTTGTGCTACAAAGCACTGATAAGGCAACGGGAAAGCAGCAGAGATTGAGGCAGAGCAGGAAGAAATACCACCCATATTAGGAGACAGCCACTTACTTAGTGGCTCACATTTGAATAAAGATGCCATTGTTCAGCCAGAAGAATGCACATATTCACAGTCCTGGCGCAGAATAGCTCAGTGTATCTAGAACTCCAGAAGTGTCCAAATTACAGCCCCAGGGCCCAAACTGCCCTCCAGTCTTTCTGAAGAATGACCCTCTGCTTAATTAATCAGTGCTTTAACTGTGAGTGATCCCAGGACACACTTTTCTCAGGCCTTTTTCTTAGCCCTGCTTGTTCAGAACAAACCTTTAAATGTTCTCTGGCTGATTTTTGACCATTTTTTTCCCCTTTCAAGATTATTATTTCCTGTTTTACTGTGAAAGCTCATTAGAAATGAAGAACAGCATCTAGATGATCTCAGTTCACTTTACTTGGATAGGGAATGATTGACTCAGGATGGAGAGACACTGGCTCCCTTTCAAGACCTACCAAAAAAGATTAAGTCTGTAGACTCCCAGAATATCGCTACTGCAATTTCCTTTCCATATACTGAGGCAGAATTATAGCAGGGCTGATTACTGTGCGCACAACATTCTGGTAGTCATATAAGATCCCACAGCCATAACTCCAGCCGCTTAGCACAGGATCCTTACCAAGATCTCATTCCCTTTCACTCTGCACAAGATAAGTTTGCATTTACAGGAACGTGATGTCATATTCCAGATTGTCTGGATTCTCATAAAGCTTTTTTCTGTCTGGAAAAGAACTGAGATTTGATGGCAACTAGAAATGCATGAAGACAAAGAGAAACACTGTGCAAAATTTCATTCCAAATTGGACTCTACCCCATCTACTATCTTCGATGACAAAATTGATTGTATTCTAATTGAAATTAAATTGCTATGTGGAAAGTCAAAGGTCTTGTTTAAAACAAAACCAGCAGCATCTTTCTTTTTAACAGTGATCTTTTTAGTGAAAACCAAATGAATTTTGACCATCTTTACAAACTTATAACAAAATACACAAACTAGAAAAGGTCAAGGTTTTAAAAATGCCAGCATAAATGTTTTGAAAAGCTATAACTATAATATAATCTACAGCAAGAGAAGCTGGAGCCATACTGTTTGATAGGCCCTATCTTATGATACCCAATATTGAGCTAAGTAAAACGATATGACCGGATAGCCTAACTAAATTTAGTAGTCTGGTGAATTGCCACTCTACTAAATTTAGTCAGCCTGTAATGGGCATTAGATATCTACATTCCAAATGATAAAATCTGTGTTGCTTTTTTAGGCTCCCAGCAAATGCACAATATACTACATCAGAGTATTAAGAAATAAGCAAATCAGAATGGAAAACCAGGGGACGGTGGGAACCAGGATCCTGAACAATGCAGAAGGAATCGGAAGTGCTAGGTCACATCCTCACGCTCAGAACCAGCTGGCAGCAGGCAGAGATGCATGGTGCTCCCCATGTAGGTGGCCCAAAGGGAAGAGGAAGGCTCTCTAGTGCACTGATCCTCCCCACCACAGAGCTGCCACTCCAAATGTAGCTTTGTGCTGGAGCAATGGGAAGAGGAGCGGTTATAGGTGGGAGCTGCGCTCTCTGAGCCTTGCCACTCTTACAAAACATGGCCTTTACACACCATTCCTTCCACATTTTAGTTTCTGAGCTTTGTAATCCTGATGGTAAACCAGGCAGCATATTTCTACATGGATTTCCATGCATCTGTGAGCCAGCTTTATAGCCACAAAAACTGCTAAGTCACTTTTCTCAAAACCATGTTCAAGACATTACTTACACAGTTCCTGCTGTTTAAAGGGATTTCTGCTCCTAAGTCCATGTGTGCTGTCACCTCTCTACTGCAGTGAAGTCATGTAGGACGCTTTTTTCCCCTCTTTTTCCTGTGAAATCCAGTAGTGTTAGATGCTTCTCCAAAAATTCTGGTATTAATGAGCAGAGAAGAGTAGTAAATAGACATGAAAAGGAAACACTATTATATTTTCCCTTAAAGAGAGTTGCACCCTTCTATCCTCACATAAGAAGCTAATGGATATCCCATGTAACTCAGTGATACTATCTGATTACAGACAAAAAATAGTGCACTTGTGTCCAGTTCAGTTCCCACTACAGAAACCGAGACATTGCTCTGATATTCTGCAGGACTTCAGGACTTGTAGAGCTGCATTATTCTGGAAGTTGAAGCAACGTTTATTGATCAGAGATGGGTGTACCTATTCAACAGTTAGAGACTCAGTACAGTGGTTTTAAAAAATAACATATCCCAAAATAATCAGTTCAGAAGTCCCTTGTTTCCTTAATCCTTTATACTGAAAGGGAGCAGATAGCTCCTTGGAAAAATATGTTGTGCTTTTTGTGGGGGAAGCTTCTAATACATTAGCTAAGAAATAGGTATGAAAATAAGGACATTGCAGGTATTACCTCTATGCAGTCCGTCCGTGTAGACACGGTGTTTTAGACACAAGACAAAGGAGGGGGCAGAGTCTAAAAAGTCAGAGCATTTTGCTCACTTGTGACATTCCAGCTTTCACTTAGAATTAACCCTTCTCAAGATTTTTAAATGTGTTCACAATAAATGGATGTGGGAAATGTGATCACCCTCTCAAAGTCCCCTCCTCATAACATTTGACAAAGTTGGCCATTTGGGCTTTGACTGCATTTGGAAGTTGCATAGGTCTGAAACACCTCTTGCTGTGGAGGGATCAGAGAGCTGACCCCAGCAGGCAGAGCTGGGCTGTCCCTACCCCTAGCAGCGTCCCAGCAAGACACCAGCCCACCTGCACCGTGAAGGAGCTCTCACAGAGCAAACCTGTAAGACACCAATGAATCTAAGCACTGCAACCAAACACACCGCAGCCAGGGTGCCCTAGTTCTGCTGCTCATGCAGTAACTTGTTTTTCTTTTTATAATTATGTCTTAACCATTCTTTGTGCTGAAATAATCACAATATATTTACAAACAGACTCTTTTTTTTTTTTTTTTTTTGTCTTCAGATGGCTTTCTATTTGGCCTCATACTGCCATTTCCAGCCCAAATGACATCTTTCCTATCAAAGCCAATTCTAATTTCTTTTCTTAGACAAGAGTTTTCGAGGTATTTTTGCCAAATGATTTACTCAGGTTCAGATGTTACAAATAGACCTACTGGTATAAACAGGCAGAACAACTCTGGATCCAACCCAATGTGTACTGGGCTCCTTGTTGCTGTATTTTGTAACTCTATCATGAACCCTCATTTGTTTTGCATAGCTTTTTAATCTGACAGACGCTTCCCTGCTCAATCCAGCTGTGTTTCCTACTTTTAGGACAGAGGAATACGTACTGGTCAGTATCCACTGGCATCATTTTCCCAAACAACATTAGCTTTTATTTGTGGCTGTTGCTGCTTTTACTTTTCTGGTACGACTCTTCCCCATCTGCCATGTTTTTTCCACACTACTTGTAAATAAGAAAGAAAAATGCGTTAGTTTTGCATTGCTTTTAAGACCTTAAGATGAGTTTCATCTAGACTTGCTCATTTACATATATTCATGTTTTACAAGTTTTCTCCCCCTCACTTTTTAATCAAACACCTGTTTTCACAAGGCCTTCACTTCTTCCTAATTGTCAGTTCTTATTATTTTTGTTAAAGACTGATTTTTTCTTAAATAAAAAAAAAAAGGAAAGAAAAAAAAGCGGTTCTATTGCTCATCCATTTTAAAATCATAATTAACTTCATCTCCTTCTTCATTTGCTAATGGGACTATTTTCTCTCCAGTATTTCCTTTTCCCCTGATACACTCATACAGCCTCTCTTGTTTCTCTTACCCCCTTTGGCTACCTTTAGCACATTCTGCCTTCAGCTGGGCAAAGGGAGACAGCATCATGCTTCGAACTTCCACACCGTTTTATGCTTTCAAAGTCTTTTGCAGACATTAACTAATTAACTTTCATAACATGTCATTGAGGTAGGGCAATAATATTGACAGCTTTATTTTGATGAGGAAACTGAATGGGAGGTCCTAAATAGCCAATTACAATGGCAGAGAGGCTATTTCAACAGCCAAAGTGCTTGGGCAAGCAGACGACCACCCCCTGCTTGTGGGCATGAGGTACTGGCTCCATCAGGACAGCAGCAGCAGCTTCAGAAAAGTGAGCTCAGGAAGAGAGTGCAAAACCTCTCTTTTGTCTCATTTTATTTCAGTTCGCTTTATTTCCATTTATTTTTTAGGTGAAGACTCCAGTGATGCTTCCCACTGAGGTTTCTGCTCAGTTCTGCTGGTCAGGTGTTCCTACACTGTGTATTCATACAGCTGGTTAAAAATGCCATGGGAGAAGGCAGTGCAATTGTTTGCCCAGAGGATCTTTTTAAAAACCTGTTGTTCGTTATAGAAGTGTCTGACAAACATCTTTACTCTTTGATAGCCATTACTCTTAGAAAAACAATTTCAAAACCATATGCTCAAGGTGCTTGAACTAAGATTTAACTAGCCCTGTTTACACAGGGGCTAGCATATAATATGGATGTATATTCTCATGTAGATATGCCAGCCTGGGTTTCCTGTAATTTTCTTTAGCTTCATAATACACGCAGCAGTATACAGTATTCTCCTCGTGTTTCTCAGCTTGCAGTCCATGGACCATTGGTGGGCCACAGGACATCAGAAAGTGGTGGATGAAACAACTGAACATTTTTCAAGCAAGACCAAAAGTTACAGTGGGCAAAGAAAGAGAAAGGGGTGAAATCAAATTAACAAATGAACAATCAAAGCCTATCTTAATTTTTAGTTGGTTTGCAAATGAAAAGCACTGTGGTTAGATGTGCAATACTGCCTGGGGATATTTTTTTCATGATCCTAAGCAGTGGTTAAACACTGCTTTGCGTGTCTGGAAATCTTAAAAGTTAAGTGTTATTCATGAGATTCTTTTCTTCTAAGCTAGTGTCAGCAACATCTTCATCATCCTTGCTTGAGCTGTGGAGCAGGTCCATACTGTGCCCTACCGCAGGAGGCCTAAAGCCTACTATCATCCTGCCCCATGCACTAGCTGATGGATGGGGACCCTGCTGAGCCCTCTGAGTCCTCCTCTCCCCGTCCCCTTCTGGCCATGCAGGACACACTCCCATGCAGCCATGAGCTTCCAGGGGATGAGCGAACGCTGGTGCCGGGCTGTGATCTATGGGGCTGGTGTGGCTGGATGAGGATCAGAGCTGTGATCTTCCTGTCTCCTGGGGGACTTCCCAGGGGAGAAAGTGAGATGTGATGGTTGAGTTCCTCCGGCTCCGGTGCCATTTCCAGAAAAATGTCCAAGTTAGTTCCTGGATCTCCATCTGTGCATGTACAGTGGGGAAAGCAGCCCCTGAAAACTGCTTGGTGAAGTCCTGCCGAGCAGGAGAGAATCATCACGCAGCCTGCTGTGTACTCCCAAACTGTGCTGGCCACGTACCCAGTTCAGATGTTTATGGAGGTTTCTTTCCGAGGGCTGAAAGCTTGCATCTGTGCTTCCAGTTCAAGTTCTCTCACAAATCTGAACAAAAAGCTTGTAAAGTTCAGCATCTTCCAAATTGCCCCATATAAGTCACTACTGAAACCGTATCCAAATGGTTCCCCCCGACATACCTTCCACAGAAATGACCTAAACTTTGTCAGGTTCACATGTCCCTAGAGATGATCTCATTTCACTGCTTCAAAAGAGCTTTGGTCTGCACAGCCTGTAGCAGCAAATTTACACTTCAAAAAGCAGACAGCTTTTTCCACATCTTATTCACTTAATGGGTGAGAATGTAAAATTAGTTCCGTTGCTGATGAGGACCTTGAGCCAAATGAAAAGTGTTCATTTGTCAGCACAGACTTACAGCCTGAAACATGATTATATAGCTAATCCAATAATGGGTTTTGATGCTGAGCATTTATTTATATACAGTATGTCTTGTTATCTGTTGATAATCAGGCTCTACAATTTACTCTCTTTTGTGTCATTAGACATAGCAACATCTTCCAGACATAGTACATTTGCGTGTCAACATACAAACACACACAAAACCTTTGTAACCAAAATACTGTTTGCCTAGATTTTAACACAACAGTGTTTGAATTAAAGCTTTTTGTAGTTTAAAATATTAGTAGTAAATTAATCATGCAAGATTGAGAGCCTCTCTGCATCTTAGAAGTCTTAATAGATTAAAATTTGAAACATAAATTTTGTTTCCTTATCTATAACATCATATGGACTGATTTATTCTTTCTTGCCTGATGCGAATACCAATATCTAATTATCTTAGGTATCAGTTTGTATACATGAAATGATCCCCATCCTGAAATATTCCATATCTTAACATCAGACTATATCTTACACTTCGCTAACTTTACAAACAGCACTGTTTGACGGCTCAACAAATTCATCTTTTATAGAACAGGATGTAAGCATAACTTGTTCGTGTAGGCATCGGGCATCATTCCTACATCAGGTAGGCTGAAAAACAGAAAAACAAAAAAGTTACTTGCTTGCTGCTTTTTTAAAAAACATTTTATCTTGTTGACTAATTTCTGCTGCTACCTAATATTCACACAGTTGTGTGAACAACTGTAAATATCTAACACTGAATTATGGGGACAGTTTACTCCTCATTTAAATATACCAGGCATAACATTTGAATATTTAAAGTGGGGAGGCATTTTAATAGCTATGCTATAGAATGATATGTTGAAATATTCACCAGATATTAAAAAAAAAAAAAAAAAAAAAAAGTCTATGGGAAAGTCAAATCAATCCAGTATTAAACTGGGAGTTAATTGCAAATGTGGGGCACACCTGCAAACTCTGTGAACAATCCTGCAACACCACACAAGGCGATTTCTGTGCTAAAGGATAGGTCTGCCTGCAGAAACACCCAGGAACACTACTGAGGGTTGGGTGAAAGCTCATCTAAATTTGGCAGTCAGGAATCTTTCAGAAGTAAAGCCATTAAGTAAAATTTACCTTAACGGACACTGCAAATCAAGGGTGCAGGTGAGGCACAAATGGTGCATGACGCAAAGTCTAGCTTTACCACTGGCTTTCCTGTGAGCAGGATGAGGCCTCCTTGTGTGCTTTTGTTTAGCTGAAATTTACTCTACAATAAATACTTATATATTGCTGCAACATGATGTTTTATTGGGCTGCACTAGTTTACTAAAAACAGCAGGCTGGTAATAGCAGTGCTTGTGGTTTTGCCTGTAATTCATTTCTGCATGGTAATGCACAGAGAGAGATATGATACAAGATAATAAGGCAAATTAAAAAAATGACTAAACTCAGTACTTGCAGCATACAGTATATTAGGACCATGTTCAGACAGGCTGATTCTTTGGATATTTTTATTTTTTGTTTTACCTCAGCGAGGTAATTCATTAGGTATTTGCTTGGGTAAAGAATAAATGAATATAGCATACATTACATCCTCACTTTAGTTGCAGAAACAAATCTTTCCTGTACCCGCCAATGTAATCTTCCGAGTTTTCGTTATATAAAACACCTCAAGAAAAATGCACCTCGGTAAGATTTACACTTTATTACTCTAATGATTCTACAAACACTGCCACAATGTGATGAAAGGCAAAGCAGTCCTGATCTGATTGAGAGCTAATAAAAATCAGTACTGAAAACTGAAAATAGCACCCTTATCATCTTTCTTTCATTTAGACCTGATTACTAGGGGATTATAATGCAATCACAGCTATGTGTGAGAGGTAGCTATGGGAACCAGTTTTAACTGTTTATCTAGCCAAAGATCTTAATTTAAGTTTGAACACTCTGATTCATTTATATGTAAGACACCAAGGAGACAAAATGCAGAAGAAACAGATGCTCACTTGTTCTTTCCATTTAACTTCATAAGCTACCAGCCAATTTGTCTTTCAGGGACAAAATTAATTTCTGATGACAATGTGAGCAAGTAATAAACTAGGAGTTCCTGTCCTGGGAAACTTGTTAAGGCCGTGTAATGTTCTGGAGTTATTTAGAAAAAAAACAATTTGCTTATAGATTTTCAGGGACATCTGTAACAGAGTTTTCTTTGTCCCTGTGCTGTTACTCATTTCTGGGGGCTTTATGACACCTTTTCCAGAGGTTGATTTGAAAAAGTTCAAAAGGAAACATATTGCCCATTATTTCTTTCCTGTGGGGTATTTTTTTTTTAACGCTACTCTTTTCTTCCCCCCCTTCATATTCACAAATCATACAAACCTGAACCCATTTGCTTCGCTACTTCCACTCAGCCAGGGAAAGTAACCACCAGCCAGGAGTCCTAGCAGCATTAATCAAAAATTATCCGAGGAAAACAGTTTGTCAGAAATTTAGAGGCAAGTACGCACCTGAAAACATCTGATGGAGCACTACAAAAGCGTCTGTTAGCGTTTGGATGGAAGGAGCTTTGCCCATTAATGCTGCTAACTCTGTTAAGCTCTGATCATTAGCAGGAGCAAAAATGCCAAAATGAGGGGGAGGGAGAGAGAGACGGAGAGAAACACCCTGAGATCTTGCATTTTCCGTAGGGAGCAGCAGAGGCTGTGCACGCATGCTGCTGGTTCGGGGACTTCACTGAAATGTTCTCTCTCCTTACCTTTGTTGGCTCTATTTCCCTAGCTCAGAACTTATTTTCACACATGCAGCTCTTTATTCTAGTGACACTTTTCTATCATTTGACGCATTTGGTGGGGCTAATCCCTGCCCGGCAGTCCCTCCCCATCCGAGGTTTTCTCTTAGGTAAATTCCTGCCGTCTAATGTCTGTCCATTAGCGCATCTAAAATCCTGCCGTCTGCTGTGCTTAACATTCGTTTACAGCTTATGCACTTCACACAAATGTCCCTTTTCCAGCAGGTCTTTTGAAGAAAGTTTAAAGTAAGTTGCACAATGTTTCTTTTTCATCTAAACAGGGAAATGAATTTAAGGAAGGAAGAGAAGAGCCTGAAGGTTTAGCTCTTTCAAATTTTAAACAGAATTCAAAACACTGTTGGAACACATCTGTCAGGGAAAGTGCTAGAGCACCTGCATTTTAAGAGTGAATCTCTTCCCTAACTCCTTCCTTGATAATAGCTTGCACGAACAGCACCTTTAAACCACATCAATCCCAGGCGCTTTCCATCCATCCAGTTATTATTTCCCTTGGCACTGACGAGCACCTGCCTCCAGACTGAAGCTTCTCAGTGATGTGCAGTCCCCACGCAGCACATCATCCCCCAGCAAGAAGCGACTAAATCTTTATTCCACTGAAATTATAAAACAAGGGGAATTTCAAAGTTAGGAGTTCAAACCAGAGCCCGACCTGGATGCTGCATGGGGCAATGCTACCTCTGGAAGTGAAGACCATATGGTTTCAAACGTGAATGGTGTGGATACAGTTTGGAGAGGAACAGCTACGAGCTCAATGACAATTACACACTTCACCCACAGTTCTGTTCGTATTTACAGTGCAGGACGTCACCAGCACAAGGCCCAAGCACACAGCATGTGGTCTGAATCCCTGTCTGTAGGGAAGGATGTGCATGGTTAAGCTTTTTTCTACCACTCAACTTTACCTTCAGCAGCAGAGCAGGTGCTCTGACACACATCCACCCAGCTGTGGTGGCTTGGCTGAGCACCTATAAGGATGCCACCAGCAAGGACCACTGGAATCTTCACATCAGTGGGATTCACAGTTGTATGTTTGTTGCTCTAACAGGGATTTGTTTTCGTGCCATCCCTGCCATGTAGCTTTGAAGGCTTGTGTACAAAGGCAGGATACATACCAAGGCCATGCAGATGAAAACAGAGCATTAATTCACGTTTCAAGAAAGCATAGTAAGGAAAGTTCACACACTTCAGAAAAAACACAGAATTTTGCAAATGAAATTAGTGCTTTAAAGAGACGAGATCAGCCAGTGCTCTGACTTCATCCTGCACTGGCAAGTGGGAGCCACAGCAGGGACACGACAGCAGTGCTTCTTTAAGTGGGGGGCTGATGAAATTTCCCACCTAAGACACTCTGCAGTTTGGGGACATGTTGGTTAGTTACTAAGGCAAATTTAATCAAAAGCTCATAAGGCCATAAAAGAAAGACACTGTGAGGAAGGTTTGGGTGGGAGAGTGCTGACTGGTTATTCACAGAGCTCTAAGACAAGTCTGTCAAAACTCTTGTTGGCTACAGGGAAGCACAGCAGTCATTTTTGGCCAAAAGAAAAAGGTTTTCTGGCTTGCAGGTATACGAGAGTTTTGACTGGGATAGGGATATAGACTGTATAATATCAATCCTCCACAAAGCAAAATGTTAACTAGCGTGCAATTAAGGTGGAAAGTATCCTTACTTAGATTAAAAAATAATAATCCTAAACCAGTAATTTAGCTTAGTCAGTAAGTACAAATATTAGGAAAACTGAACATTCAAAGGGAACAGGTGACATCAGCAGTCACACAGAACCCCTAGAAAACTGGCTCCATATGAGGAGACCAAGAAGGAAAGAGAATAAAAGAGGTAGGGAAGAGAGGAGCCTGGACAATTTGGGAAACCTGGTCCACAGAACCACAGCTGCCATTTGGTTTTTGCAAAGGCCTAAGACCTGAATCAACACCAGAGTGAAAAATCTCTTAGATATATAAAATTTGCAACAGTCTAATGATTTGCTTCAGGAAGACATTACCAGAACAATGAAAAACTTGGCATCTAAATAACTCTATAAAGTATTTCCAAAATCAAGCATATATTTCCACTCTTCCACAAAACTCAGTACAGTATAATGTGTTACACATTTTAACGCTGAACGCCATACACAACCTGTCTCCATTACAGTGAAGCTGTAAATCTGGGGGCTGGATATGCAATTGTGATTAAGCTAAGAAGTGGGAGTACCATAGCAGGGCTGGAGTAAGGTGAGCGTAAGAAAAGGGAAATGGTCCACAAGTGTCTGTAAAAGGCCGCAAACACAGGATGAACCTATAACATTGCCTTTAAGGTATTGAACCCTCAAACCCAGAGGACCACAGGATTGTTTAGGCTGGGAGATGTTGAAGCAGGCTGCCCTTACCCTGGCCTACTTTAGTGTTTTACAGATTGTAATCACCATATTCCTGCTACAACAGAAACAAGATGAGCTCCCTCAGCAGTACATTAGGTTGTAAAGAGAAAACAAACACAGAAACAGTTCTCATAGCTCCAAAAACTCAGTGCATAAAGCATAATCTGATGCCAAAAACAGCAAGAGCTATATGAGAGCAGTGCCACTAATACCTCAGCCTTCAGCAAGGTGATCCCAGGCAGGGTCATCTGTGGTCTTGGAAAGCATCAGTCTTTGGTGGACCAACAAGTCAGCAGATGCTAATCCTTTCTGCGACGCCTCAGTAGAAACCAAATCTTTGTTTCGTAGTGCATAAAAGCTGTGAAATCCATGAAGCTCAAATCTCAAGGACTACAGAATAAATCTACTCCTGTGCAGTGCTAATACAGGAAATTCCAGTGCAAGGGAATGCAGCCTCCTGTCCAACATACCGCAACAAACAGAAGAATGTGGCTTCGGAGGAAAAACTTTTAACTGGTTCCTAGTGGGTTAGTCTACGAGTCAACTTCGCGTTGTGGTAACTGGCCTGTCCATTGTGCCTCTGCTGGCCTCTCCATGGCAAACAGCCTGCCAGTTGTCCTGCCTGGTAGGCCTCCCTTCCCTTCTGAGACCAGGTACATGTCAAGCACCCAAAGGAAGGTTTTCTCTTCCTAGTGAGCTCATGGGGAGGCAGGTGGGACCGTGAAAGTCTCTGCCTTCAAGAGAAATTAGCACAAATTACCCTGAGGGCTCTCCCCCTTTTCCTGAAATGTGTAAAACCTGGTAACATCAGACATATCAACTTAACCAAGTGACAAATATAAACCGAAGCTTAACGTGTACCATGAAGAATGCTCCTGCTGCTGGCAAGGCTACCAGTTAGCCACAAGATATTGTCCATTTTTTAATAAATACTGCCTGATAGGAGCCTGACAACTGAGACCTGAGACTCAAACTATTTGGGCCGTACATGGCTTTCAGAGATAATTGTTCTGAATCTGTCAGAAAAGAGATAGTTAAATATGAGAACTGGGCCCTGAACCTGGCACGCTCCTCTCCTTCCTCCAACACACAAGTGGCACCAGAAAGCAATAGATGCAAACACTGCCATGCCCATGGTGCCTGGGGGCATCGCAAGGGTGGTGGCAGAGCCTGCACTGGGGTACAGGTCACAGCATTTGCCCCTAGGTTTAACCCTATTGCAAATGTTAGGCAGCAAGCCTCATAGCAAAACACTCCCCTTTTTACAGAAGGGCTCCTCTGCCACACATGAAAGCCAACAACCCGAGAGCAACAGCCCAGCTGTTCCAGCTAGATGAAAGGCACCAAACCTGAGACAAATATTTTGTCAGACCTCACCGGGAATCTTGCAAAGCCATCTCCCATCCTGTAACCGTTTTGTGGTTAAATAGTAGCTTCAGTTCTCTGATGTTGCAATCCAGCACCTTTTGCAGGCATTACATTCCCTCTAAATTAATTCTAAGAAAAAAAATACATTCTACTCAGTGTTATTTCTATTGCCCAGTTGTTTTATATTAATCTGATAACTAGTTTCCTGCTACAGAGATTACATCTTGAATACTTAATGCCAATTTGGAAATATTTTAGACAAAACAAAAATAGATCTAAAATATAACACACAGTTTAGCTAAGTGTAGAACATTAATGCAAGGCATGATTGGAAAAACAGCAAGTAAATTGAAGGAGGAGAGCAGGCTCAATGGATATCTCTCAGGGTTAGTACACGCTGTAACTGGTCATTCAGGCATTTCTGGTTCTGAAAGTACATTTTTCTTAGCACAAAAATCTCAGAGTTCAACAATTTAAAAAAAAAAAAAAGTTAGAGTGAAGGATAGAGTGCAGCCAAAGGATAGCCTTTAACAACCATTTCAAAATGAAATCTAAATATGCTTACATATTAGATAAATGTTGGCTTCCAGGGAAGCTTTACAACAGCTTAATTCCACCCTGGACTGGGATATATGGAAATGTTTTGAATTTCCATAAGTGTCCAGAGCCCTCTGCTAATCTAACAAGCTGATATTGCTATTCACATAATAGAAGATATTTTTTCCCTGAAGTGACTCACTGGCCTCTCTTTGGTGACTCTTCTTTTTTCTTTTGCACCACAGTACATTTTCATTAATAGAACTATACAATAATTACTCTTCTCCAATTCTCATCAGATACTGATAACTCAACTGCCCTATTTTTTGCCACATGGATTCCAGGATCTACATTTTTAAAAAATGTCAGTTTTTTTCCCCCCTCCTTACTTAAAGCCCAGCAAAGCCAGTGGGTTGCATATAGGTGGAACATCTCACTGGCTCCTCTCTCGCACTCCCCCTTTTTTCCCTTTGATTGCAAATTTGCATTCTTTGGAAGTTTTTCTCATCCTTCATGGTCCAACCAGCGATGACCAGCCTGTGGCCCACGGCCCATTACACACATACCACGTGCACACATGCGTACAACACCTGCAGAACAGATCAGCTTAGGCTGGCCTTACCTTTCCCTAGCCAAAGATATTGTAAGGGGAGCAGAGAGACCCAGAGAGTTGCCTGAATGCTGCAGTGACCCATTGAAAGTGAGGACTGTCATGTTCCCTGCAACAGATGGGGAAAATGCAGCCCTAAAGTCAACAAAACCCAGCTGAGAATGGCAGAAACCTGAGAGGACCAGGCCGGTACCCATTCCCAAGGCAGGCTAAGGTTCCTCCACCTGCATTTTGTCCTCATTCATATCCAAGCAAAATGAATAATCAAATCCTGTAAATGGCTAAACCAAGCAACTCCTAACGAGAAAAATATGCCAGGAACTGCCTCTTGACACCATACCTTTGGGCTGGCCCAGATCGTCGTTGCTTGCCCCACTGGTGCTGTGCAGGCTGGTGGGTAGGGCCAGCTCCAGCCCCACAGAGCCTGGACTGCTGCTGGGATGACTCCCCTGTAGCACTGGTCATGCCCATCCTCCTGTGGTGGCCCTGAGCTCCTGGCAGACCTCAGAGCCACGAGAGTTCAGTGATTTTTCCCCAGACAGAACTTCCATGGGCACAGCACCAGCAGCTCAACACACAAAGGAAAGTACTGATGGGGAGGCCTCCAGCTGGTGGGTGCAGCCTGCAGTGACCGTGGGCACTGGTGATGCCAGCTTATATACCTGCACAGACCCACAGCATTCATCTGCAAGCCACGGACAGAAGCAGGGCTGTCAGCCAAACAGTAATATTTTGTAGAGCTGATGCCATATGTCATATATTAAAGATCTTACTTCAGCAAAACACACGGGTTTAATGCTAAGCCCAAGGGTGTCCCAATGAAGCCAATCACACCTCTAATGGTCTTAAAGACAGTCACCTGAATAGTTTTACCTGAATAAGCAGAATTTGGGTCATTTTCCTATAACTTTTTATTTATGTCAGCCTTCTTTTTCTGTCTTTAAAGTTGAAGGAAATAACATGAGAAAGCAGAAGAGAATTAAAATGGGATTCATAGCAAAGAAGCAGGCACTTAGATTTTCACTGTACTTCGAGTTAGGGAGGAAATCAAGGGACAAAGAAAATGGCCTGCACTGCTAATGAATTTTTGTAGGCTGTCTTTGTGCACAATGCCTTTGAGCAAGTCCATCACCAACAGCTGTACTCTGACACTGAGCCTGAAACTCTATACAATGTTTTTGCCTGGTCTAGCTTCCCATGACTGGTGTATCGCGAAATGCACGGGAGATCTCACCAAGACAGGGGAGATTAGGAGCAGAGAGCAAACTTGCTCAGCAAACAGATAGGAATCTGGAGAGACCTCCTCATAAAAGCAAAGCCTACAGATACAGGTTAAAATGGGCAACCTGACTTCTTCTGAAAGATTAAAACCATTTGGCTTCTGCAGACTGAAAGGTGATTCCAAACTGTAACTGCTCCTCAGTCAGGGCAAGCACAAGCCCTCTAATAGAGCTGCCCAAGCAGTAGCCCAGGAAGAAGAGCTTGCACAATTCAGCAGCTGGATGTGGAGATAATCGTGTGGATATGGGCACTGACCTCTCTGTTGGAACAGATAATAGAACAACAAAAAAAAAAAAGAGGAAGATGCCAAGGAGATACTTGATTTCTTTGGGTAACTGTGACTTGCAATTTGTTATCATGCTCAAGTGAAGCATCAACGGGTTTGGGGTTTTCGTGAATTTTTAGGGAAAATTGATAACATCAGCACTCAGCTATCTCCTGTTGCCACTGTCTTGGTTCCTAACACAACCTGATCACAAGGAACCCATTAGGTCTGAATTGTTAGGTTGGGTCAATGACTGGGCTAACAGAAAATGAGGAGACTGAGAGGAGACTGTCCTAGGCCAGGCCACCAGCCTTTTGTACAGCTGGAAGCCCTCACTACAGATCCAGTGTTCCCCTTAGTATTCCCTGCAGTGCTGAGGACGGTGTCTGCCCTGGCCAGGTGGCCAGTTCCCTGGATGCAGGAACTTGCACACATCAGCCCTTGTTTTCTCTCTAGCATCAGGGAGAGGTTCCTCTGCCTTTGAAAGACTGAAGTGGATACCTCATTAGGCCTTGATTATCCTCAAGCAATTGCTTAGATTTCTGCCCTATTACTGATCTGCCTTTTTTAGCAGAGGTCGTGGAATGGGCAGTGGCTGTCTTGTCTTCGTTATAATGCATCATTTGAAACTTTTCAATTAAGCTTCAGATCAGGCCACAGTACTGAGACCGCTTTAACGAGGGTGAGTAATGACCTTGTGCTGCACGTGATTTCTGGCACACCATCAGTTTTAATTCTTCTTGATCTTACTGTAACCCTTTGATACTTTGGATCAAGGGTTCTCTTGAAATGCTTTAAGCACATTGTAGGACTTCCAGGGACTGTTCTGACATGGTTTCTATCCTGCTTGTCTCAATGTAGCCAGGCTGTCACCTGTAAGTTCTCCACATAAATTCAAATTGCCAAAGATTAAAAGGCAGCTGAAAATCTGACCTGTGCACAGAACCGGGGAAATCTGGTGTGTGTCCCCAGAGTGACCAAACCTAAGGAGGATTCTGCTATGAGAGCAAGGTAGCCCCTTTGATGTGCCATGCCCAAGTAGAGCAATGCAATGATTAGAACAGAAAGCTACATTATGCTAGAGTAGTGAATTTAATAAGAACTACTAGAGAGAGACTTCCAGAAATTTAGACTTTCCAGTTAATACTCCTCAAACTAAAACTCCATGAATTAAAACAGCGTTAGAACCCTCATCCATTAATGCAAATGGTAGAAATTACCTTGACATTAACAGGGAAAATACCCCTTAACTTAAGGGATATTTGGACTCAGGATCAGTCCAAACTTAGTAGCTGAGACCAATTTCCAAACAGGCTATGTCTGCATGAAGCAGATCAGCCTTAGTATTTTCAAGCTGTTTTCCCAGTCTTGGAGTCTGATGGACATGGGTTCCCCACTGAGCCATGACATTCTGCCCTGCTCACAGGCAGAACCAGCAACTTGGCTATTGAGGAGAAAGGCAGTAAGAAAGGGCCTTCAGCCTGTGCCTCACAAGCAGGTATTCCGGAGAAATCACCATTTGGCCCTGGTCTGTCCCATCAAGGTACCGAGCCTGCCAAGCTTGCCAGAAAGGTGTGGGTATTTAGGGAGCAGTTCTCATCTGACACCTTCCCTCCAGGCATCCCAAAATCTCATTTCCAGACTCACAGGGCATGTGCTGGGCTGTTATCCCGAGCACCTGATTTAAATCGAGCTGCTGACAAGGTTTCAGAGGCTTGCCTACCAACAGAGCAAAGCAGCAATATGTTTAACAGCTCCTCTCCTGCTATAGTTTAGATAGTCACCCTTTAAAGCAATGAGATAAACTACTTAAAACTAATAACCCCCTGTACCTTTGCTCTTTTTTACTTGCAGCATGGGGGGTGGGGGGAGTATCTGGAAGGATATCAGAGAAATCCATGCATCTTATTGCAGTTGGATGGCACTAGCAGGGAACTGAAAATGCTTAAAAACTTGCTATCTGTCATTTGCTATATGCAAGAGGTGATCTTTACTGATACGCCTCTAGTCATCAACTGAAATGGTTTGTCTTTCATTATAACCTGCTTTATAGGAGGCCTCTTTCACTGCACTTGTCTGGTGGCTTCTGCAGACTTGGTGAGAGTTAACAAAACTCATTTCAACCAAGCTTATTTGACAGAATATACATTTTTTCATGGGCTGTATCAGGCAGAAAACATTCTCATCTGATACTCTTGGCTACAAGGAGAGCAGATCAGCAATACCGTAAGTGTCCTACAAGAGCAAGCACAGAAAAGTGATGAGCTAACTCAATAAATTTCACTCAAGACAAAATTTATCATTGCTACATCGGGATTGAATTCTTTGTTAACCCAACATTGTCACACCTCTTAGCATGAAAAAAAGCAGGGGTCATTTAGCACTACCCTATTTACTGTGCACTGGAAACACACCTTCCAGTTCCTGCAAGTCTTAAAGTCAGAAAGAGCAAATTGCAGCAGCATGCTGTATTCCCATCTCAGGTCCTCTAGGCAGCAATTATAAAAACCAGTTGTGTTATCACCACATTTCAAAATCAGAGTATGGCCACGCTGATGTGTGGCTCTGAACCCAGCAGAGCCTGATCTATTAAACACATAAAGGGGTCTGTGTGCCACAGGAGTCTGGCTTAATCATAGAACAGAAACCACAAACTCCTGAATTCAAAACCTGGGTTTCTTTGGCTGTTTGACCAGCACTTTAGAACACATCCATACATTTTAAATTTCACACTCTAATAGGAATACATAGCAATGCTCCTTTCAGAGGTGTTGCATTGATTAATAAGCTTGTCACTGAGGATGGAAATTGCTACATAAGTGTTAAGCACTGTTAACTATTGAAAGACAATTCCATACATTCTGGTGGAATCCGGAGAACTTCACAAAAATGTATTAGTTTCATTTGCATATATACTCTATTTGACAACAGTGATCAAGCTGGTGAAAGTTATTTCAAACATTTGTTATGCTCTGTGACTGCAGAAAAAATGAGAGTGAAAACTCTGATTCACAAGGCAGAATTGTGCCTGCTGAAAAATCTTTAATTTCTGAAATATAGAGAGCACAAACAAATATTTCTTTCATCAAATTTGCACATGCCTCAGTGATATTTAGCTTAATAACTGTGCAGAGAAGGAATACTATTGATGAAGTTAAAGTACAGAAAAACATTCTGCAGGAAAATGCCTAATGCTTTCCATTTCATCCACATGTCCTTGCTCATGCTTCTTGGCAAACTAGAGAACATCTGTTTTAGGCACTGCTAGCACAGTTTTTTTCTGTGATTCATCTTTGATACCACATCACCAATGTGAATCACTATGGACCACCTAGACTTTCCTGTCACAGGGGTAAAAGCACTGATTGTGGATTCCCAGAGGACAAATTATGGTTTTCCTCAAATAAAACAATTTGATGAATCTCTCTATTTCTGGATCACATCATTCCTTCTGCGAAAAGTTCCTGTGACAGAGTTTGGGATTAGAAGCTAGGTCCTCAAGCTCCCACCTATGTGTCTTCACCATTAAACCATGGTTTCTCTTGATCAGCTTTGTAAACAAACAAACAAACAAACTAAGTAATCGAGCAAACCTAGAAGCTTCTGCCTCCAGGACTTCCAGAGCGGAGGTCTACCAAGTTTGCTAGCTAGCATATGCCTCAAGAATGTAGGATACTTCTCTGACACTGTCTTTCTTTGTGACAAAGTAAATCATTTTACCCCCAGATCTTTCCCTTAGAAGTTTTTCAGTGCTAAGGCTGCCTCTTAATGTACATTGATGCTGCATTATCCAGTGCATCGGGGTATGAGTAGCTCCATGTGCTGTTGGAGTATAAGCAACAATGACTTTCTCTCCGCCTCTTTCATTCTAACCAACCATTTGGGGATGGAAAGATTTGTATCTCTTTTAATTACATCATTATGGAAAGCAAAAAGTGAAAAAAAAAAATAAAGCAACAGGCATCATTTCCTAGTATATTTGTATGCATCCGTTTTGCCAACGGATGTACTATGCATCTACTGTGAATTGCTGAAAATGTGAAGTAGCTGTGAAACACGATGTTCTTGTGTTTCCCAAGAACCACCAGCTCTTTGCCTTTAACAGAAGATCTCTAGCCTAAATAGGCAGCTTTAAGAGCTCTCCTGACTCAGTTGCAATCAAGATACCATCTACTTAAATAAGCATTTGTACTCCCAGTGATTTTAGGAGATGAATTACTGATCTTATTACCATGGTAAATCCCCTTGAGGCAATACACAGGCCAACAGAATATTGCTTTCTGCTGGTACAGTACCCATTTCCAGGAGAACTCTAGGAGTATTTCTAGCCATATGGTAATAATAAAAGATTTGCTTAGTCTGTATTTGCCAGAAAGTCCCATTTGCAGAAGTGGCTTTTAAATCTTTGACACTGCTCATGGGAAACAGCTTGTCAGCTAGGAAAATATTCCTACCAGCTCCTGTGTATCAGCCTTACCAGTGGGTGCAGGGATCTGCAGGTGGCACAGCTCAGGACCAAGCACAGAAGATTTCAGCCAGCACAGTGACTGGCAGCAACGTTACCTGGGGAGGCAGAAGTGGCTCTTGCCTGCCAGTGGCAGCGCAGCTCATGGGCCCCTGTGGGGACAGCCCCCCATCCCTGCACTGCCCTGTGTCTGGGTGGACAGCTGGGGACAGTAAGGCTGGTGATCAACGGTGTGTGGGAGGCCTCCAGCTCAAGCAAGCACACACCATTTATTTATCTCCAAGCCTTCATCTGGTCAACAGGAAAAGTTGATAAAACTGCTTCCTCTGGGGCCCTGTTCTCCTTGGGAATAAGGAAAAGGTGAAGCTAGCTGAGGTCAGCACACAGGAGGCTCTGCTGAAGGTGGGAGCAGGTTGACCATGAATTACCAAGCATCATCTGGTATCACAGATAAGCAGAATGGGTAAGAGACTAGGCAAATTCTACAATAAGGGATGGATTTAATTAATGATTGCACAGAGGGAGCAGACCATAGCATTTTGGCACAAGGACATCATACATCTGACAGTTACTTAAAGAGACAGGGAGCACCCTATTATAAAAAAATGTATTATTCCTCAACGTATTTTAAAAATTACAGGAGAAACAATAACATATTGTATTACCCGCTCTCTACAGAGCTGCCTGGGCTCCCTGCGAATATTCTGCACCAGGGCCTACTTAAAAACATTGGTCCAAACTTGGTTCCAAAAGTACAACTCTGCTGAAGTTAGGGGGTTGTGCAGATGTAACCAAATGCAGATGTTGATCCATATTAACTGAACTATTAAATACATCAATCTTACCCAACCATCTGACGCCTTGTCCCATTTCCCAATATTGTATTTCCCAAAAGTTTATATAAATTCAGTCAGCTGACGATATGCAAGCTTCTGGATAACCCCCTTTCTGTCATTTCTTGCTTGGATTTCATTTCCCCATCCCACACCATCCCTCTTTCAGTTATTATTTTAACGTTAAGTGAATCTTCTAATTATTTTGAAAGCTAAAGGTGATCACCATTGCATAGTTCCAGCTGTTTCTCCATTCAGACAGTAAAAAAAAACAAAGCAACAAAACTTAAAAACCACCAGAGTTCCCTTCTTGTTTCTTTTCACATAAGTGTAAGCAAACCACTGGTGATTAAGTCACCAGTTCCCTACCTGAGGGGTCTGCATTCAATGAACAGCAGACAGGTGACTCTAATGAGGGTGTAACCACATCCCGGGCATCAGCACAGCTTCAGTGAATAAATTTTCCTCCTGGGGATCCGAGCATGGGACACACCACTGCTGAAATGAGCACATTTGGAAAATAGAAAAGTACATCGCTGAACACACCTGCCCAAGCCAATAGCCTCTGATCTTCATTCACCTGAATAAGGCACTGCCTGCTTATTGGGAACAGTCAATCAGGGGAAAGAAATATTTACCAACCAATCTATAGGAAAAGGGTTTCACAGGATTCAGTTTCTCTACTGATAATGCATCTGATTATATATTTTATTACACCAGCTTTGAGCCCATAAATACAACTTACTTTACGTCTTATCACTGATGACAAAACCCACCACTGTATCTTTTTTCTTTTCTAAACCCATCCATTTACTAGAGCCCATCCTGCAGAAGTAGATTGCTTTTCCTGAATCATAGTTAAAAATCAGTGCCGTAAATTGTACTCTTTAAAAAAAAAAAAGGCCACAGAAAAGGTGTGACCTGAATGCATAAGAATTTTTTGAATGAATAGAGCCCTTAATATTTAGTTTTGCCTAATGAAGTAAGGCATGAATGTAGAAGGATTACTATTCCCGTAACGTTAAATTCACACACACAAAGTGTAATTCATGGAACCTGGCTTTAATTTTTTTCATAAAATAATTAATGCTGCATTTAAAGCATGTTAAAATGTTTTATTTCTTAATCAGCTAATTTGACTGAGAAACAAAGATGCCTTTATTTCCATTTTCCTTCACTAGAGTTACTGTAATAAAAGTTCCCCTCTAGCTTTGGCCTTCACTCTCAAGTTTGCTGCTGCCAATTAGTTTTCTAAAGTCACTATTTTACAAAATGTTTCTCACTTTTTAAAAAATGTAATTGAATGTCTGCACATCACAGAGTTTCTTGTGTTCAGACACGGGGTGTTAAACACTCTTTGGGTTGACTTGGGTCAGCTTTAAAAAATCTCAGACACTGAAACTTGAGAAGCAGTCGTGTGCTACAGTGTTTTCTCCACATCCTGTTAAGTATTAAGTGGTTATTTAAAATAGAGTTGTTATACTCAGCAGCTGACTTAAAGTGCTCGATATAGTTTACAAGACGATTAATTAAATGAGAGCATTGCATGTGATGCACATGTATTTCCATAATCATTCACATTGGCCTATAGTTGCCCTTTAATTTTCATACTAATTAAAGTAACACATTGAACTGCAAATTGTAAATGGCTGTATTTCTCAGTAGATGTTAGCACTGATGTAAGCTGAATGGCAAATAAAAACCCCCAAGAACTAAGCAGAGTGTTTTTTGACTATGATCCATTCAAGCTTCCCTACTCATTCTATTACTTGGCCATGTCCATATTTTAACAAGACTGCATTTTTTGTCTGTGTTTTCAGCCCTGTATTTTTTGAGGTACTTTTCTTTTTTTTTTTTTTTTAATTTATTGTGGTTTCTTAGTTAGTTGCTTCCATCTGATACAATAGAGCAGTTATACAGGGTTTGCAGTTACACATTAGTTTTTTTAAGTGGTGGTGGGACTGAGGTTTGTAATCTGATGGGCAAAAAAACAGAAACCCGAAATGTGCAGTTATTTCACCAGTAGTTTTGCCTCTTAATTACACCTGACCCATTATCCTCCTTGATTCCTGTTCAAACCTTGACATGGCTGACTTGGAACCTGCAATGCAAACTGGAGGGCTGTAGTTTCAGGCTGCATCAAGAAAGGGGGAAGTTACCCTCTAAAATATTTACCAAGACCTGGAAAAGAGAAGCAGCAGATACAAAGAATTATCCTACAGCTCACAGAGCTACTGGCATTTTGACTTGGCACATGCTCTGACAGGGACCACTGCACCCACCTTAAGCAGTCCCCAGCATGTAATGGACATCGGGTAATTACTATCGAATGAGAAGTAACCTTGGACTATAGGCATATGAAAGACACCTTAAAATAAAAACCACAAAACCCCTCTGTCAGGGCCAATAGCTCAAAAATTAACAACTAATCACTCCTTTCTGTGTGTCCTCCATATAATTGCTTCCGTGATGAGGTGGTATTTTTTTTCCCCCTTTCAGAAATGAGCATTACAAAAGATTTCTTTTTAATTTAAAATGAAAAATTCCTCCACTCCCAGGTGACCTATCCAAGAGAAATAATAATAAGCACTCAATTGCTCAGAGAGCATCAGCTCTCACACATATTACAAGGCTGTGCGTTCATGCTCTCTTACACCCTCCACCCTGCTCCCTTCCCGCAGCGTGTCCTATCTCCAGATCCTAACTTGGCTTGGCCCAAGATGTTATTTGTTAAAATTAACTTTCAGATCAGGCTGGAGTCAGTGTACTTGGCAAGAAGGAAAGGAATTAAAACTGGAAGGGAGGGAATGGATTCGGGACGCAGAGAGGGGAAGCTGCAGCCTAGAGCAGGGATTTTCAGGACAGGGCTCAGGCCACAGCAGTGCTGCAGCAGGGCACGAGCAGCACAGCCAGGCTTGCTGCCACTTTTGCCACAGCATCCTTGAGCACCGTGTTGTCCCCAAATCCCTTCTTGCCAGCTGGGTGTGGGCTTTCCCCATGCTTGTCCCCAGCCCCTGACTGAAGCTGTGCAAGGCTGAGCCCCTCCTGCCTCGGTGGGGACATCCCGACGTGCCCGTTCCAGTGATAACCAGCTGCAACTTCCTCTCTACAGCATCCCAGTTTGGTTGCATCCGATGCTGCCCTCACTGCATCATGCACATCTCACAAGCACCTGTGTTAAGGCACAGGGGCAGCCCTGAATAAGCCATACCCTAACAAGAAAGGTGGTAAGCAAAAGATGAAAAGGAGAGAATTAAAACTGCTCTTTCATTTTCTAAGCAAAACACTTCTGGTTTTCAAAAAGTATTCAGGAACCCTTTGCCCTGGGCTCCACCAAACAGCTCTTGGCACTGCTCATGAACTGGCACGTCACAGACCCACGCTGAGGCAGGAAGCACCTCTGTGTGAGCCTCCTGCAGATGCTTCTGGCTGACCCAAAGCTGTGTTTTTGTGCTTCTTCCCAGCAAAAGTCTTCCAAAGTTCGGCTGTGGCAATGCTGAACAGCCACACATCACAAAACAAATGGAGTCACGCTGAGGGAAGACTGATAGACTATGGTAATAATGCAAGACTCTTTTTTCCCCTCATAAACCAAATTTCCCATACATTTCTGGAAGATTAATTTAGATTTAGGAGATTTTTGAGTGAAGCACTGGAAATAAGACTAAATGCAAGGCTGGTTTCTACCTGACCTTAACTACCACATCAGCTACCACTGCTCCAGTACATTTGTACATGGAAATGTACGTGTACTTCAGCTTAATTACCTAAGGACTCTAAAAAGAAAGCCTTTAAAATGTTTTAATTGTGAATTCAGTTTTTTCAAGAGCTACACAACAGTGCTATAATCCATTGACAAATTAACCACGTATTTAAGCAAAAAAAATTAAGAAACTTTAGCCTACATGGACACAGTCTTGCTTGCCTTAAGTAGATGATGCACGTATACATGTGCACATACAGAGTTAAGTAGTAATTTGGGCTTGTTGGATTTGTTTTTTCCTTTGAGACAGGTTTCAAGTTTAGCCTCCTACATCACTGTGAGAAAGAAGGGGTTACCAAGAAAAAAATCCTAAAATAAAAGGCTCTTGAAAGTTTCTGACTCAGGTGACACAAATGGATGTGGTGCCAGCTGTGTTTCCAAGCAGGGGCTTCAGCTGAATCATCGGCTTCGACACAAATCTCTTCTGGCTCTCTCTCCTAGCTACTCTTTGCATTCACTGACTAAATACAGCAAGGACTTTCTCTTCCTCCAATATAGCCTGCAAAGATTGCCCCAAATGGGGCATGGCTGGTGAGGCACAACTGGGTGACTCCACTTGCACAGGAGAGCTTGCTTTGCAGAGTGTGGGGCTGGCACTGCAGCCGGGACAGCACGGAGCAGCTGGGAACAAGGGCAGGGCTGGAGGCTTGTATGGGCGCTGGACACTTGGGAAGGGCACTGACATTAAAGCTGAGGGCTTGGGAAGTCTTTCATCTTCCCCAAGTCAGCTTCTTCCACAAACTCATGACAGCTGGTCATGATGAGCAAATTAAAGCTAATTTCAATGTTACTCTTGGGCACAATTGTCAGGCTTCCATTCAGGAAACTCCCTAAACAAGTGCTTAACTTTAAGCAGATGCCTAATTCCCAGTGAACACAGTAGGATTTATATACCTGCTTTAGCACTTTACAGGGCAGGGATGGACCCCAGCAAGCAGTATGTCACATCCCTGTAGTCCCAAAGTGCAGGTGGCTTGTCTCTTCCAGATTTAATTGCTAGTGCTCAGCCAGTACCAGGACCACGACACAAACTGGATTTTTATTGTAGTGCACATCCTGCTTTTCTGCAAACTTGCTGCAGCCCTGCAGGCAGCTCTCCTGCTAACTAACAGCAGCATGGAAACCTGAGCCAAGAGCCATCTAGGAAGGTTCACAGCCACAAACTGCCACTCTCGATAGCAACACTGTTCTTTCAAGCTACAAAGAGCATGTCAGAGCCATTTCTTGAAGTTGGAGCTTGGGCTTTTTTTCCTTTTTATTCTTTTGAAGAACGTTGGTGCAGTCCTGGTGTGTCCAGAAAGCACAAGGAGCACTGATGCTGGAGACCTCTCCTTCTGCAAGAGCAGAATTAGCGCCACATTGGTGGTAATCTCCCTTTTATTAGATACAGATAAGCCTGCTCAGTAGCAAAATTAGCATGCTGAAAAAAGCTCTTCTCACCCCAAAGTAGCAAATTGTAGAGCTGGTGGGAGAAGGGAAAGGAAAAGGAGAGGCTGACATTATGACAAGTAGTGTGAAGTATTTTTTTGAGCATTAGCACTGATCTAATAAGACACAAAGTTATAAGGAATAGGATCAGTTGAAAAATAGCAAGCATTTTTAATGAAAAAAACTTCCATGTTTCATAAACTTCCATTCATTCTTGTTACTTAATTGGAAAGCAAAACCAGAGTTTTCATTTCTCTTCCTCTTTCTCTGCTAGCAAGAGGAGGATGGGAAAGGAAGCAGAAAAAGAAAGGGTCACCACTAAGTTTTCTAAGGTCTTTCCTTTTGATACTGTGACTTGCTTTGGTTATTTTTTCATTACTTATTTTAACTAAAATAAAGGGTCTCCAGAAAAGCATTTGTTTTGGTTAAAACCAAAACTAAATCTGACCTACCATTGAAGAAAAAAACCAACTGGCTCTAAGGAAGAGAAGCTCTGTGTCAGTGTACTTACATATTAAAGAGGGCATGTACAAGTCAAAAATGCACTGACAGACCAGAATAGGTCAGATCCATGTATATAAAAAAAAAAAAAGATTTTTAACAATCTTTCAGCCCTCTCTTTATTAGACCTTAATTAAATCAATGGGTCAAAGCAACAGAGGGAAATATGGTTCAGCTAGGGGACACTAATCAACCCCTTTTGGTGAACTGGAACATTTCTCTTAAGCAGGAACTAACCTTTAAATCAGCATTTACCTCATGTAACTCATAAGCATAATCATCATTATTATTTATTCTTAAGAAAAAAAAAATCTATAGGACTACTGTCTTTTCTTGAAAATATAAAAATTCTTATGAAAGGAAACATTATTAATAATCATATGGTAAACCAGTGAGTATGCTTGATTGAGGAAAACCAGGCAGCTCTTTTGATTTTGGTCAAACATCATCCTTGCACATGTTGTGAATTTTAGAGAACCCGGTGCTGAACTCACTTGTGAGGATATTTAAATACAAAAATACCATCCCTGTTCTTCACAGCACAGCACACATACAGCGTGCTTGCCCCACAGGAGCCAAGCCAAGCCAGCACAGTGCAGTCACATCTGTCTGTCTCAGCATGAGCCCATGGGAAGGAAATGTGACTCAGCACCCGAGTTTTCTCCCCTGCTCCCTCCTGGCTGTTGAGGAAGTTGACTGCACCATAGCAGCTGTGGGTGCACCTCCTTCCCCCATGAGTTGTGGCTGGGGACAGGGTACGTACCTCCTTGCTTCTTGTCCTTCTCTTGAGTTTTGTGCAGAACAGAGGCATCTTGTATACACGCCTCATTCTCACCCTAAACACAGAGCCAAGATCCAGCAAGGTCCTGTTAATGGCCCTGCAAAAAAAAAGGCGGATTTATTGCCTTGATCTGTGCCATGATAGGAACAATCTTACATCCCGAAGATGATATGGTAGATTTCCACCACAAAACACATCAACAGGTGTGATTCTTCATGCGTGCCAATGTACAACAACCAGCAATGAACAAAATCCAATAGCCAACATTTATCCGTTTAATGACCATACATAATATCTCAAGTCAAGTGTTTCAATTTCAAACCTACTAGTTCAGGTACTGTTGGCTGTGGCTGGTTCTGCAGTACGCTGAGGGAACTTCTCTCTCTCTCTCTCTTACGTAAAGAGCATCTGGAGCAGCATTACATGTTTAGCCAAGGAGAACAGCAGCCTTTCCAACTCCCCCACAGATCTGTGCAGTTTTCATGGCAGAACATGTCAAGGAAATAAATATCACCAAGTTGCCATACAATACTTTGCCTGATTATAACAATAATTATTTGTCTCTACTGTTTAAACCAGAGTTGCATAAGAAAGTTAGTATTTCCAAGGCACTGGGTGGGATACCTTTCCTGGAAAACATGCTCTCAATAGGAAACCCAAACACATTGCTAGAGAGTTATCTTAAGTAGATTTAAATAATTAAATCCAAAATTCTCCAACCACTTGCTGTTTCAAATTTATTTCTTTAATAACAAGCTTGTTTCAGCAACACACTGGAGTAGGGTTTCATTTATTCAAAATTTAAGGTCTGTCCCACTCTGAGTGTTATTTTAAGTATTTAGGGGAATTTTTGTGCTTGTGAAAATGAAGAGATTGTTGCATTATAAATTCATTTCCTCTGCTATTGCACAGGCCATGCACAGTGCAGCTGTGAAAGCGCTGTAAGAGCCCCAGCAGTGTCCTCAAGCCCAACCTACGCAGAGCAGCCTGATTTTTTGCACGGAGAGAAGCTGGCCTTTTTGTATGTCTTCAACTCTGAATACTTCCCAAGCAAAGAACTCGACACTGCTCAGCTGTGTCAAATGAAGAGGGAGCGTTTAGTGATGCCAACAAGTGTCCACCGGGGACACGGCCCAGGTGCTAATGGCTGCTTTCGTGCAGGACCTCCAAAGGGGTCAAGCCTCGTGGCCCAAGGTGCTGCGTTAAGTGCTGTAAGCAGCTCAGCTACAGGTGTTACCTCATAAGGACGGATTCGGTAGTGCTTGCCATTCACACAAGCAATTTTACAAACAAGCGAGTTTCTTATATATTCTTCCTCACCTCCAGGCATTCATATTCTTTTTAAGTACAGGAACATTAATTAGATTTTGACCACAGACCCCGGATTTGACTTACCCTGACAGGGTTTCCATTAGTGTAATCTGTAGGGGAATTCACTGTTTTAACATCTGTGTGCCTAAGGCCTATCTCGCATTTACTGCTGTAGTCTGAAAAGCCTCCCTTGTACGGTTGTGTTTCTTCATGCTCCCAATTTCACAGAAGTCATTTCAGCACCAAACGGTAATTAGCAAAGGGATGGGCCTCGGCTGACATGAATGCAATTTATTGTTTTCCACAAGGCCCTGAACCGAGCAAACAAAGAAGGCAGTCTTGCTGTCTGGCATTTTATTAACTTGTATTGTGCGACGTACCTTACTGAAGGGAGATCTCCGAGTAAATTCAGCAGCTAGTATGCTATAACATGCATGCTTTTGAAGAATATTAATTTCAGTTCAATTAGGCAAGTTTTGCAGGACCTCAGCCTCTAAAATAGGACAGACACTTTTATAATTATCTTCTGTATTAACTTTATCACCACACGACTTTTTACATAAATGCAACCTTTCATCTTTAAAATGCCAACACTTCTTCAATTTTGGCAACCGTACAGCATTGCTAATTATTTGCTCATTATGTGTGGTTAACTGATGAATCATTAATAAATGAATGAATGGCTAATATATTTTTATGGTAATTGGAGATATAACTGATTGCAGACTTCCTTTGCTTCTCAAAACTGCCCTGAATGAGCAGTAGCTGCTTAATTGTTTACAGATGATATTTATGCCACCGACAAGCTCTTCTATCATTGCTGTTCAGGAGAGGTGAGCCCTCCCCGTGCCAATGCTTTCCCTCCCCTGCAGCTTCGCAGCAGACACGCGTGTGCACGCCGCTTTCGGACAGGTTTCCCACCAGCTCCCCGTGACGGCCAGGAGCAGGATTACTGACACACTCGCATTTACTGTCACCATTTCTAAGTAACACCCTATCAAAAAATTGAAATGATATTTTCTGTACTGGTACCCCAGCAGGCTGGGTGTCTGCAGAGAGTAACGCAGATGGGGCAGGGAAATCAGGCTCCAGTGACATTTTGTTTTAACTCCATACCATGCATTACAGTAAATGGGTTATATAACCTCTCGCCACCAGTGCGCAGTTAATGAATTCAGAGATAATTGCTGGGTTGATTTCTTCTCTCCCCTCCCCCCCCCCCCTTTTTTTTAATAACCTATCTTTCCATAAATCATTCGTAGAGTATACAGTTTCAAAACTCAGCCTTTAAACCTGCTTGACAATTCAAATTGAAAAGAAAGGGTAGTATGACGGCCAAACAAGGCTTCTTTAGCTATGTACACACATCCTGAAGATCAAGTTAAAAATGCAAAGGAGATAACCAATTCTTAATTATAATTATTTAACCAGGTGGGTAGTTTCTCTAATGAACATTTCTATGAAAACAGAATAACTAATGACAGTCTTAAAGAAGTCTTTGTCTTCCCATGTACTAATGATCACATTTATAAATATGCAGGAAGGCCCCCGTGTACATTGCTAATGATAAGTAATTAAGCACCAGGCGTCAAAAGCTATAGAAAAGGGTCAGGATAATGCAAGAGAAAATTAAAAATGCAATAAAATAAGTTGTATAGAAAGATTAAATTTCTGGCTTCTGCAGGCCTGTCTATAAAGAAATCTTTTACCCCTTTAGTAGAAACCAGGGCTGCTGTGGGGTATCAAAACAAAATCTTCTAAGCACTTTCATTAGATTTTACTTGCCTCTGTGCTTGTACTCATATTAAAAACAAGTGAACCACCAGCCATTTAAAACAGACGCTATATTCAATAAAGCTGTAGTTTCTCTCGCTGTTTATGAGGAATCACGGTGGTTGAGATTATGACTATCGCCAACCTCCTCAGAAGCATTTTGAAACTTCTGATGAAAGAAAACAGGGACATGTTAAAATTGAAACCCCATTTTGCTGTTATTTTTTTAATCTGTAGATCCATGCATGAAGGGCCCTGGCAGAGTCACCACCAAGGTGGACACAGACCTCAAACTCACAAAGATCTTTCTCAGACCCTTGTCTTAGGTACAGCAGCTGAACCAAAAACATATCCAGTCACCAGGCATTAAAGAGTTTCCAAATTAAAAAGAAATGTGACATCTTTGGTAACAAAGACAGGGCCCCCTGTGCCGGCGTCCATCAGGCCTCTGCCTCCCACAGCCCCTCACAGCAGCTAATCCATCTGCACCCAGACCTAATTCCCTGCTGCTGCGGTTCAGGGTTCAACAAGATGACAACAGTGGTTGAAGGGAAACAATTCAGTATTATTATTTCTTAGTGAAAGCAGAATCCAGCTTGTTCTCAAAATCATGGTGAGAGAACAGCAGTGCTCGCAGGGCAGGAGGAGCACAGCCAGCACTGCGCCTGCCTCATAGCACAGCCATGTTTGCCTATCTGCTGAATCCCTGCCACAGCACGGCCACAGCCCTCCCAGCTCTTGTCACGCTCCACCACACTTTTCTGAAAAACATTTCTTTTTCCGGTCTCAGATTTAACCAACAGGTTCAGTTAAAACACATGTAGCCCTTGTGCTTAGAGCCCATGGGTACCTCAGACATAACTGCAAAAAACTTTGTGGTATTTCTTTCAGGGTGAAACCAATAAGCATCTGGCATTACTAGCCTTCCAAGGCTTTCTTTTGAAAACAGTCTTGATGTTCATTTTCCAAATGGGCCCTTTGCTGCTCAACACCGGGTATGTCCATCCTGCCTGCCAGCCCTGGCTGGGGCTCTCACGTGAGGCGCCACCGCCAGAAGGCCGCGCGGGGCAGCACGGCGTGCACCAACAAGCCAGCCTGGTCTCCACTTTTACAGGCTGCGCGGGCCAGCCCGCCTGTTCAAGCTGTTTCATTTTGTCTGCAGCCGAAAATCAAATAACCTGAAACACAGTCTTGATGGTGAGCCACCGTGGTCCAGGCCCTGCCAAGCTCCACCCTGCACTGAGCCCACATCCACCCTCTGGAGTTCAATGTCCCACACAAGACATCCAAATGGGACATTCCCCAGGAGATACACTTCTACTCGCCCTGCCATTGCTCCACAGGCCCAGGTCTATCGGTGACAGAGAGCCCCGGCAGCCATGCGGGAAAGGGCTGCAGGGGTCTGCAGGAAGAGGGGACAAGCGTCTGCACTGTTGCTGGCAGCCACTAAAACACAGGACGGATTGGATAAGCAAGCATTGAATTACAGTTATCTTCAATTAAAAAAATGTTTATCTTTGAAAATGCATATCTGTTACTGACAAGCTCTGAAAACCACCACTCCAAGCCTGTCAGTAAAACCAAATGTTAAATGGAAAATATTTGCCAGGATTTAAAATTAGACCTACACATTACTTACAGATGTTTCAATGAAAAACACTTGAAACTCAACCACAGAGTAATAAACCCCACAATGGTGTATTTTTTTTATACTTCAAGTTAATTTTTATTATATAAGTAGCCATACGAAGAAGCCATTGCATACTGCTTAAATTAAATGTGGAGGAATGAAATCAGCAGTATCCCTTTACAGCATATGGTCCAGCAAATCAAATTACAAAGCTTTCCACATCTCATTAAGTGCAATGAGTACAGTGAGATTTCTAATAAGTCACTTCTTTTTCATGTGAGAGGTGAGCAGTGACTTATTGTGAGTATTCTCACAGGGTGACCCTTGTGCTGAAATTAAGAACTAATCTAAAATGGGAAAGGTCATTTGGTCAAGTCTGATCATAACATTTCCTCGTTATTGTTTTAGTTGGCATTGAAGCACATGCTTTCCCGGTGCACCAGCTGAAAAATGCCTTTGATAATTTCACTGACAGCGAGTAACCCACACACTGCCATTTAATGAGTTTGGGCAGGATTAGCTGACAATAAAGAATACGGTATAAATGTTTTTATAGAATGAATTTTTCAACAGGAAAATTTCATACAGGCGCACTTAACTAATTTATTTGTGTTTCCCTCTGAGACATCAGCCCAAGCGCCGCCCGGCGAGCACCGCGGTCCTTGCTCAGACAGCAGCCTCCTGCCCGCCCCAGCCTGCGGCCCACCTGTAACGGCGGCTCTGGTTGCAGTGGGCATGCCAAAGCAAGAACCGCGCTCAAGCGCTTGCTTCCTCCTCTGCACAGAAAATCAAATCATCCTGCAGCCGCTCATCATGTGGCTTTGCTTTATGTGGATTCCTGATTTAGTGGCAGATCTGGTCCAGGAACTGAGGCGTTCCTGGCTCCCTGTCCCAGGCTCAAATCTCCGACCTGAATCCGATCTCCCTTCCGCCATCAGCCTGAAATTGTTTGCTATAGGATATGTTGACCATAAAAATACAGTGCAGTGCACAATGAGAGAAACATCTCAAGACAGTGGAAAAGAGAAAGCTCAGCCAGGCCAGCTGAAACACTTGGGAGGAAAATCAACAGGCTGTTTTTAGCAATTACAAAGTTGTTGGCTGATCTGATGTAGCTGGGCAGGAAATTCCATAGTTTTTTGGAAACCATTGACAAAAATGTTCTGGCACTTGTATTCTTAATTTTGTGCTTCAAGAAGAGTTAATACTCTGTGCCCGAGAAGCTTGTGATGCAAGGGAAAATGGGAGAAAGATTTTCAGATAGATTTGGAGATGCATCGTCTTCCACTGTGGAGGAAAAATTCTGCAACTGCCTTGAAGCTTCCTGACACATCGTGCTAATGGTTGGGCAGTAGTGGGAACGTCATCATTCCCACCGGGACATTTCACTTGGTTATTAACCCCACGGAAAATTTTGGAGGACTGTAAACCAATCCTCAAAGGATGTATTTCTTGTTTGGTCTAAAAACATTGCTTTGCTTTTGTGCAGCAACTACTAAGAAGCCTGAAACCAAGCTACCATTTAGCTTACTTTAATTCCCCCTTAACATTCATTAAATACCCTAAGTTGTTATTTTAGGGTACCTCAGGATGAGTTGCAAGCTCTAATTTTTGGAAAATGCAGTGTCGGAGTGCAAAATACACTGTTCAGGGGATGTTCACATCATTTCCTTTGAGCTATTTCAGGCATCTAATACTGAAACCAGCCCTGAGGTCCTTAGCAGGGACATCAGCAGTAGGCAGCTGTGCCCGCCCCGGGACAAGAAGGAGATGGGATGAGGGCACCTCCACCAGATGGCAGGCAGCCACGGGCTCACCCTGACTGGAGGCTAAACCTGGGATCAGCGGTAGTGAGAAGGAGAGCAAAATGATGGGCACCATGAGGCTGCACCACCCCAACACAACCCCACGCTGCACCTGGGGGCAGCAGCTCCGCTGTCAGCTTGGGCTTCCCACCTCCATCTGCAACAGCCAGCCCTGCCCTTGATCTGCTTTCCAAAACATTGGCTGTTTCGCTTTTTTGTTTTGTTTTTTTTTAAACTTGCGTATGAAACTTAGGGGGGTGGGAAAACCTTAAAAATGCAAGTTGGAGTGGTGAGACTCAGCCTGCAGAATGCCTGAAACAACAAATCTTTTGGCAAACACGGACAACTCTCACATTTCTCACTAGAGTTAACTTTTGACCTCCGGACCTCAGAAAGTTGGAGTTTTTTTTTTTTTTTTTTTTTTTTTTTTTAAAAAAAAGCAGTTTTGCAAGATGTGCACTAAATTACTGCAGCTCTCACGTGCTTACAATCGGTCAACTCTGTATACATTTTAAGGCCAGAATAGACAATCATTTCAGAACAACCTGATGTGCTTAGCCACAGTGAGATAAGCAGAATACAACAAAGAATTTACTAAATAAAGCTCTACGTCTTCCTTTGTGCGATGGTTACATTGTCCAGAGTAAAGTCCTGCTGCATCCCCAGTTATATGCCAGTATCCAGCATCTGCTGAAGATACACTGCCGAACAAGGACAGCATATGATGGCACGATTGCAGGGCCCTTATGAAAAATGATCTCTTTTAAGTAATTTGCCCCTCTCCACTGAATTCATCTGATGCTTTTGCTTGTGCCTAGACACTACATTCATCCAACTGCATTTTGACGTTCTGGGCATATGAGAAAAAAGGGAAAAAGTCAAAGAGACAGTACACTTGAACACAGCACTCTGCAGCTGCTGTGTTAGTTCTGGAGGGATTAATTTCCAAAACACGGGGATGGGGAGCCCTGAGTGAGCCTGCAGCTCCTGCTTTGAGGCCAGGCCAGGCTGTGTAGAGGTCCAGGGTGTGCGGTGTGGCCATGAGGTCACCCTCCCAGGCTCATCAGAGCCACAGCTGAGCAAAGCTATTGCTTTCCAAACACCAAATGTAGGCAATTGCTATTAGCATTTCCACGCATGTTTTACTTTAAATAGTTGCTGGTTGCTCATCCTTCCCGTAGCTGAAAATTACCTACATACCTAAATGCATACACTTGTTATATGCCTGCATATATTTATTTTAAAATAGCTTATGCATATATAAACACAGACACACAAAAGTTCTCCGATGCATTTTCCTGGAGGGGTAATAATACAGAAATATTTAAGATGATTCAACAGTGGACGGCTCGGCAGATGTATCCAGCATGGTGCAAGACATTAACGTCTGCTGACTCATCATCAGAGTTAATTCCTGCCTGGCTCATGTTCCCGTCATCTCAGCAGCAATTTAGTACTTGGTAAATTTTCTCTCATCAGGAGTAAATGTTATCACAGACTTGTGATTATGTGCTATTTGAAACGGGTAGAGCTAAAGCCATGTGTGATAATAAAAGGTAATTGTTTACCTTTGAAGTTGATATCTACGGCCTTTGCTGCGCTCTGCAGGAAATTGGCCCAGTCTGTGGCCGCTTGGGCAAAAGGGCCATGCCTGACACCCCTCGGGAGGGTGTGGAGACGAGGCGGGTGCACACGCAGGATTTGAATCAAGCTGGCGGCACTTCTACAGGCTTGTTTTTCCCTACTGAGTGAAGCTGAACACCATATAAAATTTAGCAAGGAAGAAGTTCCCCTACCATTTCATGTGATGACACTGCTGGCAAGAATGGAGCATCCGAGCTTTCTGCTGGAGGAAGGCAGAGCGATGCAAACCCATCCCTGTGCCATGAGCACACCCGAGGGCAGATGTGTCCCAGCCGTGATGGGAAGCACGGCACTGTGGGGATGCCCAGCGGCTCCATCCCTGCCCTCAGCCTGCAGCACTGCCATCTCTGGGGTCCCACCGTGCTTCAGCTGCAAGTGGAACCCAAACCACCAAGACTGTGGTTTCCTCTGAGTGCAACCACCGCATCCCAGCACGGCCACCATCACCTCCACATCTGGGATGGGCCAACCCAGCACCCCTGTGGCTAGCAGATGGACACCCCGCAGGAGACAGTGCTCTGGGTGCTCCAAGGCCAAATTCTCCTTCATCAGGCAGAGGCCGGGGTGTAATTTCACACCGACCATAGGCAGAGAAGCCATCGGGGTGCCCAGACTGGGCTCTGCAGCCAGCATCCTGCCCACACGCAGTGGCTGGTGCTCCAACCAGCAGTAGTTCCCTGATCTAAGAAATAGGGGAAGGCGTAAATCAGAAATACCAGCTACAGGGATTTGGTGTCTGCAACACATGCTATTAACATGCTGTTAGCTTTCACAACTCATTTTCAAGGGATTATAACTATTCCTAACAGAAACGGCCAGGGAGATGAGAGGTCTCAACTTTGTTGCCTGCTTTTCCTTATTCTTCCTTTTCCTCCCAAACAATCCACATTGGAATTCATAAATAAAGACATATGCACATTTGGAGCATGTTCAGATCAATTATCCCACATCTTTTTTTGGAGCTGGGGAGAAGGTATATTGCCTAAACACTAATGCCTATGGATCTTTAATATTAATGCGATGCTCAAGAGATAATTACTTCTCATGAACCAGAATGAGTCTGGCCAAAAAGACTGAACACATCCAAAATTCAGCTGATTTCAGTGCAGCTAATTCTGGTTGAGGCTTTTTCTCCCCCATTGGACATACTGCCAGATGTAATAGAAATAAGCCCCGCTGAAACTGGCTGAGGATACGTATCATATTCTGATTGGTACCAGATTTGCTGATTATTGGAGAATTATTTACTAAAAACAAGCCCCTTAAAATACCATTATGGTTCAGACATAACTCCCAAAGAAGTAACAGTCCTTCCCAAGGAGGACCCTCATCAGATGGATGTAAACCTTCTGCCCTGGCACAGGATCCCAGAGGGAAGAAGAGGAAACCACTTCTACAACCCCTGCCCATGGCTGAATGCAAGAAAATGCTGGCACCAGTGGGGCTTCGGGAGAAAGAAGAAAAGATTCAAGTCTGAATTGAACCAAAACCTAGCAGCAGCAGACCTGTGGCTGTACATTTTGAGGGCAACATGTAGGGAACAGCAGGGTTCAAAGCTAGAATGACTAAAGGTTTCCTGCAGCCTCCACCACTTTACAGAGAAGAGATTTGGCCCCCGGTATCAAGGTGCTGGAAGGGGACAGCCCTCATGTGCCTGCCCTGTAAAGAGTTGACGAGCCTTGCTGATGGGTGCCCAGGGGGTTAACTCCTGTAGCCTGGCGAACAGCTGCTTGCTATGGGAATGCCTTGCAGAGAGCTGCCCAGAGCAGGGCTGGGAATTGGAGAAAGGAGCTCTCTGGCAGCCCAGCTCTGTCCTCACTCCTCCATCCTGCTGCGGATGAGTCATGTACGGAGCCGGAAAGGCAATAAATGCAAACACATGGCAGTCAAAATGGCTTTCACAGAAAAGAAAACACTGGGCTGCAGCTGATGTCGGCATGCAGCACGGAGCTGGTCCCTCGTGGGACGGGCACCGCTCAGCACGCAGCTCTGCATGGGCGCTCACCAGGACTTAGGAAAGTTTCCTGCCTTGCCAAAGCTGCATGCCAAGGTTGTGCCGAATACCTCATTTCTCCATAGCTGGGTTTCAAATGTTTAAGTTACATGGTCCTGCTTAACCCAAGGAGGGCTGGGAGAGGGAAAAAGGCAGAACAGCAGAGGTAAAAGGCAATGCTGGATGCCATACGGGTGGAGGGAGGTGAAAGGAAAGATCTAGCTGGAAAGAATACATCCGTCAACTTCTCATATTTAATACAAATAAACACCTAAACATAGGCTACAAATTCAAACCTGGAAACATCACACACTTGTCCTGTGCCACTGTTACTTGGCCTCCTTACACAAGTATTGTGTAATGGTATGACCATATTCTCACCTTTCCCCAGCACCTCTGTGCTCAGACACACGGTGGTGGAGCAGCAGCTGAGGCCCTGCAGCAGGACCTCTGCCTCCTTTGCTTTGGAAGAAGGCTTTCAGCTGAGCTGGTCTGTTCCTTCTCTGAGCAGTGCCCCTGCAGCTGCTGCTGCTCTGACTGCAGTGCAAACACATGCATACAACATCTCCACAGCTCGTATTTTGGTAGTCTGACAGCATCTCCCCAATGAGTAAAAGGGGGAAGAACACCATGCTTTCAACAAAGGCTCACCAAATTTGATGGGACAATGGAACAAATAAAACAAAATAAAATAATAAAATCACTTTCTTGGCAGACTTTTTCTACTTCCCTCCCAGGGGAAGTAGAAATGGCTTTTTACAAACCATGCAGGTACTGCAACTTCCTAAAAGGTCCTAACAGTTTTTTTCAAAGCATTACTGGCCAACATCATGATTTTTACCATATTCCTTTGCAGATGCAGACCAGAGCTTGCCATGTGTTCTAATGTCTTATTCCTTTTATCACCTAGAAAGGCCTTCTCATAAACAAAGAAGATGCCCTGTTTTAATAATACAGTGTTTCTACAAAGTCAAATAAAACTGTCATGATTAAGGATACTCACAGAACAGGGCCTCAACTTTCTAAATGCCTGAGTGATAAAATACTTCAACCCATTAATAGTAGGACTAAAAAACTGAAAGGAGTTCAGTACTTATTCCCATGAACATTTTCATTTGCAGAGCATGCTCTAGGATCTCGGGCTCTTATTTGCTGACGAATACACACACATTGCAGGTGTAAACGTAGAGGAGAGCAGCCAGTCATGGTGTGTTTTCTTAGCATGAGGCAAGATGCTCTGCTCAGCTTTTGCATAATGATTCAGCCATGATTTTAAGTATTCAATTCTACTTGTATGACTTCTTAAAATTCCCTGCAATATAATTATACTGATGGGAATGCAGAAAGATAATTGCTTTTAGAGAAAAGTTTCTCTTTTGTTTCACATTCATCTGGCTTCCATAAATAGAACAAGAGACCTTGAACAGCAGCAATATGCATCCATGTGTCTCTAGCTATTTATTTACAAAGCTAGACCTTGACAAATGTAATTTGTTCAATAAAATTAAAAAGGATGCACAATAATTCATTTTGACAAAAAGGCTTGAAAAGGAACGTCACCGGGAGCGTGCCTCATCACTGGAAGTGATCAGCTGATTCCTGGAGAACTGGCAGGTGCTCTCCTTTTGGAAAGCAGCAACGAGGTAGTACTTAGGAGAGGACAGAAGTGAGCTAGGAATCGGAGCAATTCTTTATTCAGGCAATAATTATACAAATTAGATCTATGAAAGCCAGAGAATGACTGTGCCTTGAACCCTGTCTGTGTGCATAGAACAATGGAGAAATTAATAATTAAATCTATTACATATGCTCATAACTCAGCACAAAAGATACTTCACTAGCGCTAACAATTCTGCATTTTCATTTGAATAAAGCTTTCACACATTTTTTCTCATTATATATGTATTATATTTTAAATTTAACAGCTTATTTTGTTGCCTTTATGTCTTGAATTAATAAGGCCACACTTTAATGCACTAATGTTGAATAGCATTAGCATGCTTTACAGTCGTTACTTGGGGGAAAAAAAATGCCTGGTTTCCCAGTGGTGAAATCAATTTGCCCATAACTTCCTGTCTCTCATAACCTCTGCTAGCATAACTCAAAACTTTGTGCTGCTTTTCCTACAAAAAGACTTGTTTATACGTTCTGGCTGTGGACAGGGCAGGATCTGAAAGTGAGGCTATTCTGGTAAGTTTGCACAAACAGTTCAAGAACAGACTGAAATCTTTTCAGCCAGTTAAAGCAATTAGCAGGCCAGATACACCACCCGAATACTATTTCCCTTAGAAGAAATAATTTAGCCTCAGAAACGCAGATGGCTCTGTGGGTTCTGACCCAGGATTATTTCTGTTGTGGCAGGCGGCGGGGCAGCACCCGTGGCACGCAGGCAGGCAGGGTCTGGAGGCTGGAGCCTCGGCTGCAGCCTCCAAACACTGAGGGTGGAGGGAAGAGGAGCTGGGGGAGAAAAACATTGAGAGGCTTCATATGTAAGAATTACGAGTTCCTCCCAAGTCCTGCTTCCTAGACAGAGGCTGACTCCAGGCCCTCGCAGCCTGCGGCCCACGCAGGCCCTCTGAAGGCTGCCAAGTCAAATAACGCTAATTGCATTACAGATTGCGAGCAGAATTCGCTGTTCTTTTCAACTAAACCGAAGCCTTTCCATTTCCATTTTGTTTGGGGATTTAAGCAGCGTGCATATTCCCACCGCTGAGCAGGATATCGGGTTAGGAAAGGGGTGGCAGTCGCTCATTCAGAGACCAAAAGCAGATCTGCAAACTCGAGAAACCAGAGAGGGGAGCCGAAGGAGCACATCAGAGGCTGCCAGCTGTGGAAACAGCCGCCTTGGCAGAGCCTCATGCCCCTTGCACGCGCAGCCCATCGGGGTGGCTGGGCCCCAGCGTGGGGAGTGGGGATACTGCTGGGCTCTGCCACGGCAGATGCCCACAAACCTGCTCCCCGACACAGGGCACCCGCACCTACAGTGATCCCCAGGGCCTCTGGGTAGAGGGAGATCCCAGGGCAAAGCAGCCACCCTGGGGGGCACAGCCACAGAGAGCGCTGCGTCCCGCAACAATGTACACGGAGTGACTTCAAGCTCTTGGTAGCATCAGGACACAAAATTCCCCCCGTTCCCCAGTACATTTGGGGGACAATTTAAAAAGGTTTAGAAACTTCAGTAGGAAAACCAGATGCCTGTATTTAACTTTAAAACAACATCATCCCATTATTTCCTCAGAAATCTGTACTAAAGCAACGCACGCATGTGTCCCGTCTCTTCTTGCTAAGCTGCACATGTCACATTCAAAACCCCTAACGGTACCCGGTCTTGAAGTACTTTACAGTTACAAGGATGGCTCCCACTATTTGGCAGCTCCAAGGAGAAATGAACTCCAGCTCTTGGAGAGAACAGAAATTTTGACAAACCTCTCATCATTCTTTCAATATGGGGAGTCTCTACCTCTCTTGAAAAGCTATTCAGGGTTGCTCACCTCCCTCTGCCAGCTACAACACAACACATTTCGCGCTGCAGCATCCCTTCCAGTGGTGTCTCGGCTGAACAGAGATGTTGTACTGTCATGCTTATTTAAGCAGAAGGGTTAACACCGCTCCTCCGTACAACACCATATAGCTCAAAGGTGCAGTAAGAAGCCAAGAAATATGCCAAAAAGCTTTGGGAAAATAAACAATGTCAATTTGCTCTTCTAAGTATCATCATGACAAATTTACCGTGCGGCTAGTGAGATAAAATGCAGCACTTTAAATACCTAAACTAATCAATAGAGAGAACCAAGTGTGCAATCCATTTTCCTAGAAGGGCAACCTTTTAAGGTTAATTCTTCATTCATATAAATACAATGCAAGGGTCATTATTTAACTTCAAGCGGCCCTTCATTATAGCAAGGCAATTAGGCTCACTTTAGTGCTAAAATTAGCCACAGAAAGCCAACAGCAGGTTTTACTTCGAGCAAAGCAGAAACCCGGGAACAAGAAAATAACGCCGGCGGTTTTTTTTGCCGTCGTGTCGTGCCCACCCTCCCCCCAAAAAACACCCACCCCGCTGTGGGCCTCGGAGCCGGGGCGGTGCGGCCGGGGGAGCTGGTGGCGACCGGGCCGTGCCGGGCCTTGTGCGCCACCTAGCGCCGCGCCGCCGCCGGCCCCCCCCCCCCCCCCGGGCCCGCTTCTGTCGCCCTTGGGTGACGGTTTTGGCCCTCAGGGTGGCCCCGCAGCGGCCCTCGGCGTGCCCAGGGCTCGGCGTGCCCAGGGCCACGGCATGCCCAGGGCCGCCGTGGGCACTGCGCCGCGGGTGTTCCCGGCTGGGTCACCCCCTGGTCAGGCCAACCGTGTAAACTTGCTGTGGGGAAGCTGCTGGATTTTGCCCTGCCACCATTTCCCCCTTTATAAGACGAAACTAAGCACGTTTTCTAACCATAAAGACCCTGCTGTCCTGTTACCTCCAGCTCCAAGTACTCCTCCCATTCCAACACCGTGCCTGACCTCGGTCCCCTCACGGTCTCAGCACGGCAGTGCGAGCCTGCGGCCAGGGGCAGCACGCGGCCTCCGCAGCTCGGAAGGGCCACAGCTGCCTGCCAGGGCAGAAACACCACCCTCTCCCCATGAAAACAGAAAGGCTTCTTTAGATGAGGGGGCATAAAGCACCAGGCAAGGAGAGACAGAAAGACACGGGTTCATGCTGAGGTCTATGAGGCGCATGCTCAGGCTGTAAGACTGGGTGCTCAGCCTGGCAGCAGGACCCCAGGACGGGCACAGCCAGGGCACACGGCAGGCTTTACGAGGGGCATGGCTGTCAGCAGGTGATAAAACAGCCCCGTGCAGAAGGGCCAAGCCACGGCCTCACCAGGGAGCTGCAGGGGAGGGACGGAGGCGCCCATTTACCTTGACATGTTTCTTCCACACGAGCCAAGCTAATTGCACACGTCAAAAGGAAAAAGCAACGCATGGCTTTCGTCCGCTCCCGATAAGGATCAGATAGGGCTCTTCCTGTCTTCTCCAGCAGCCTTTCCTCCCGCATTGCATGCAGAGGAGGAAGAAAATACAGCTTTGAAGGTTAGGTAATGGCCTAATTAGAGCAGAATTCCATCCCCAATACTACGGCCCTGCCCTCTCAAAGCACGGTCCTGGGTCAGGCTGTCAGCTTTGGGTTAGTGCACTTGTGCAGTTAGCATACCCCTAGTAATGTGCTCTTTGGCTTAATGTGGGCCATTTGACACAGAGGTTTCTAAATAATTGCTGCAAGTGCAAAGCAACATATGTCAGTTTTAAAGTTACTGCCCTGTGAAGGGCACCAGTCCCCATCCCCTGGAGATGCAGCAAGCTTTTGGAGGCCACAAGAGCAGCTCTACCCTGCAAACACTGAGCTGCAGAGCGGGTGATCAGGGGGCAACAGGAACAGTACGACAGACAGTACTTGCCTGTGCAGCAAGTGGTCAGGTAGAGTTTAAGTCTCTTGCTTTAGAGCCCCCAAAAGCAGTGATCCAGCAGGCACATAAAGGCCTGCAAGCATCGGTCCCAAAAGCAGATGTGATGCTGCAGCACTCAGCTTGCATAGGAGCATATTTATGGCATGAAAAGTATGGGAAAGTAGTATGCCTTTTGAATACTGCATGGCAGGGACACGGGTACTGCTGGGCATGTTTTTAGTTAAACACAGGCCTGAATATACAGCATAAAATTAATTTTTATTTATTTATTGTTTTATTTATTTTTTTGGCACTATCTCAGTCAAATATCTTTAATTTTACTGATGCAGGGGGGTGACTCTCTTTCAAAATGAAAGGAAGATAACCTGTCTTTACCCTGTTCAACGTTAGCAGAATTTGGACAAGTGACACGTTGGCCTGGAAATGCAAATGGGCAGATTCCATACAATGCACTGTTTTTTGTCTCCCCAATTCTTCCCACCTGTTGCACATACTTCACCACAAGGCTATCCCAAGCATTTGCTGAAGAAGACTCTGAAAAACCACCGCTCCCAATGGCTACAGATGTCTAAAACGATCAGATCACCTTTTCTGATCTTTATCCCCTTGGTTATTAAAGGGCATATTACAGCAGACACATGAAGAACGTAATTGTGGCAATTCTTTCTTCCAATCGCATAAAACCACAGAAGCAAGACTCAGAGGGAGGAAAACGGGTGCAATTGCTGTGCTCCCTCCCCCTACCATTGCAGCACACAGCTGTTTCTGTTCTGACCCTTTTCCAAATGAGTCAAAGGAGTTAGTTCCAACATTCAGAAAGTTGCTGTTTGTTGCTTTATTTTCCACTTCAGGTGCTAGAATTCTGTTTGGAGTCTTGGGGAATAAGATTTGTACCCTGGTACAGCTTCAGCCAGCAACAGCAAGCTCAAGGCATCTGTAACCTGTGACCAAAGGGAGAGCTGCAAGCACAGTGCTCCCCAGCACCCACACCTGTTCCTTGACCCTTCCCGCTGCCTGAAACATGACAGGCAAGTACAAAAATTAAATTCTGTATTAAGACATAAATTATGCTATTATATTAAAATGCTAGAGGTTAGTATACATTACTCTGAAGCATTAGTCATGCCAAGGTAGAAAGTTATATGAGAGGAAGGTTAGTGAACAGACAGGATGAGCCCTTCTGCAAGGGCTCGGGAGATCTCAGTTTAATTCCTGGCTTCTCCACAATGCTTTCACACTGAATACTGCAAGAACCAAAGGCAATTCACCTACATTCTTGCTCTGTTCCCAAACACTGCATTCCTGGATTAGGAGTGCAACAAAAAAACCTGTTCCCCCAACCCTGCTGTTACTTCAGCATGGTATTTCAATATTAAAACACTCCAGCAGGCACACCCACCAGGTCAAGGCCCCGTTCCTCAGAACCACTCAGTTTACTGAACCCAGTGGCCAGCAGAAGGAGTGGAGCAGATGGCCACTCCCTCCCCAGTGTGGTGCATCTCTGCTGGAGCACCAGTGGGCCCCACCGCAGCTAGGCCAGGGCTGAGCCTGCACGCAGGCAGCAGGGAGGATAATAAATCCCACCCGTGCTTCAGTGCCTCACCTCCAATACAGGTAACTACTAAGCTTTCTAACAAAAACACTGCAAAGGATAAAGAAGATGCTATTCAATGCTACCAGGTAATAATCAGATATTATGGCAGCCACGTGCCAATACTGCTTACCAACACAGGCTTCTTTTTGATCTGCAGCACTATTGATTTATGTGCCACTAAAATTGTTTGTGTGCAATAATACTAACACGCTTCTTACACCAAGTCATCTACAACAAACAAGAATCTGTGCTGCTCCTGATAGGAAAAGAAAGCTCTTACCTGATGGAGGGACTTCTCTCTAGTGGATAGATGATGATAACAGATGCCCAGAAAGGGACAGAAAGACAAAACACACAAGATGCAGGAAGTCACCTGCATCTATGTTAGTCTACTGGCTTTGCACATGCTGGGTGAAATATCTGTCTCTGACAAGTAACAACAGGGAAGTTGCTTAAACTTCTCAGTTATGTGCTGTCACCTGGCAGACTGGTAAATCATCTTTCCTAGAAGCAGACATCAATATTCCACAAGTAGCCTCCCACTGCTTTTCAATAGGTAAGCCTTTGCCCAGTAGCCAGTTTTGTTCATAAGCTGTGTATCCTTCACAGAAACTGGGGAAGGAAGGGGGGATGAGCAAATGCTGCTAAGCAAACTTACCATTTGATGCGTTTCTTACAGAAGGCTGATACATATGCAACTGCAGCTTAGAAACCAAATTGCAAAACCCTAAGAAATGCTCCTTCTAATCTGGACAGATCTTCAGAGTGGAAATATATTGTGTTTTTTGAAGTGATATGTGTGGATTTTTTACCCCAGCTTTGGGCATGTGGAGAATTTGGCTTTGTTTTTCATTTACATTACTTTAACAATGTTTCTCAAAAGTCTTGAAGATTTTGTTACTGGCCTATTTTTTTTTTTTTTTATGGCAGTGACATCACACAAAAACTATCTATTTATTCCTTTAGGTTTCTCCCTTCCCCCAGTCTGATTTGGAAGTAACAGCAGATTTTTTTTTTTTTTTGATTTATATGGAAAGAGGAAACCACCCTGGGCAAAAAGTCTACAGTCAGCAGAAGCAGCACTTTGTCTTCAAAGACTCAGATACAAGACTCCCAAATGATTAATGTTCGTAACTCACATTTTTCTTGCAGATGTGATTACAAAAGAGAATATGTAGAGGAAGTGATTTTTAAAAAATTGTTGGAAATGTATTTTCATAACAAGGAGCAAGAGCAACAGAAAACAATTTTCCGTCTGGTTTTAAAAGAATAAAGTCAACAATTACAAACTCAGATGCCAAGCTGTGGGCAGATGTTACTACTTAAATAGTAAAACTAGTTATACTGCTTTCCTAGAAAGTTATTAATATTTGCTCAATGTGAAGAAAAAAGTTAGATAACTACATTAATCTAACAAATATCTAAATTTGGCCTCTACATTTGAAAAATAGACAAATACTGTTACCACAATACTGTTAGAATATCCTGTATGGCTGTGATACCAGTTCCCACTTCCTAGTCATTTACAGCATCTTTGGACTAGACAGTAAGACTTCCAGTTATCAATCATTATTTGAATCTGGATGAACAAAATGAGACTGTTATGGAGGAGAGTCTACCACCACTGAAGGGATCAACGCAGCATACAGACAAAAGCACTTTCTTTTGCTTATCAGATTTTTTCAATGCATGTAGAAAACAGAAGAAAAAGAATTAATTTAAATCAGCGTGCATAGGCAAAATGTAAAATGCTGAAATATACTCAAATATCCATCTCAATATCTATGATAAACTACATCAGGATTTCTCCCTCCTCTCAGTCACAAGGTACACAATTGTCTTGGAAACCATGTGGTAAAGGAGCAATAAGCTTTACTCTAAGGATCTTTCATCGGAGAAATATCTTTTAAATTTGTTTCTTAGATACTAGAACCAGGTAAAACCCAAGCTGCACTGCTCAACAAATGCTGAGAGGACATTTCAGATACACAAAGAAGCTGGGTTTTGAAAGTGCAATGGAGCACCTGCCTAGGCATGCTTTGTTCCTCCTGACTACTGACAGTGGTTTCAAACTTGGCTTCCAAAGATGCCTTCAAATATGACTTCTCCAGTACAATAGAGCAATAAGAACTACGATTGCATGTGTGCAGACACACACATATAGATATAAATATGGGGATGTTCCTGGATGGGTGCATTGGAGATGAGGGGTTATAGAACCAAAACAATGCTTAAAGCTACACATGAGCCAGCTGCAAATCTTTAGTTAATAAAACCCATTTATTGTAGTCTGATTCTCAGCTTGTCATGCACTTTTCCTGTACAAAGACTAAAAGTAATAAATAAATATGCAAGCAGAAGTTAGATACCTTTACTGGATGAAGTGACCATCAGATGCATTGGGCAAACTTCCCCAATGCTGTACGCATGTTCAGTAGTGCCCACAAGCCAGTTCGGCACAACACGTGAGCACTGCCTCCGACACACAGGACAGGGAGCGCTGCTGCCACCACTACTCTCAAAGGTGATCCTGAGTAAACACAAAGTTTGATAAACTCCCCATCGGAGCGTGACCTCATGTTTCACAATAATACCTGCGAGATAAGACTTGTCCTTTGCAAGGCTTGTGAATGAATGAAACCTATTACACTATCTCCCAGAGCCAGCTGAGAAAAGGGAGAGGCTGAATGCAGATGTCATACTCTCATACATTTTTCCATCCACTTGGGGAAAAAAAAGCATTGACAAGGAACGTTCACTGGGGTGGGGGGTACTGACATTTTCCTGTTTTGCTCTGTTTTCAAGGGAAAAAATCCCCAGTTGTCTTAGGAAAAACAAAACAACCCACATTTGTTGAAAACTTTTTGTAGAGAAAACATTGTGTATGGCAATTTGTGCTGAAAGTAAACCTCACTTTTCCAACCATCTCTCAGCAGTAGCATTTAGTATTAACAGATGTCTGGCTAGAAGCTCTGAGCTCATTCTGAATGGACACCAAAAAAAGTGTAATTTTTGTTTCCTGTAATGTGAGTATAAGATGCTTTCTCCCAGACTTCATGGATTTGACTTCTATTATGCCATTACTGTCCATTTTATCTTCAAGATGCAAGGATCTCAAATGAAGAGCATACAAGCCTCCCAGGCAGCACAATCTGCTTTTCCAGATCTATAGCTTAGCAGTTAGAAGTGCTGGAAGTAGGCATTTGGACTGGAGTTATAAATAGGAGAGATTTTATTCATTGGTGCACAGGCCTTGCTTATAATAGCAGTAGCCTTGATGGTTCCAACCTTGAATTCATTAATTCAGTCTAGGGAAGGCACTGAAGATCCAAAGCAGATAACTGGGCCAAAGATAGCCATCATAGCTGTTAACATTATGACGTCTACAACCTCATATACTGGTTTATATTTCTGCCTATGCTTCCACTCCACTCTGTACCTATTGTCCTCACAGACGCACATACACACTTTGTTCCCATACTGACTGTGTTACAGAACTTTTGCCCGTATATTCAGTTATCATTACACAGAGGCAGCCTTGACAAAGCCAGCCTATAACTGAACGAGACTCCAGCAGTTGAGCATTCCTTTTTCCCTTGCCAGTTCTCCAAAGTCAAGCAACATTTTAAAAGTTATTAAGTTCTAAATAAAGGAGATTAAGGATGCCAAATTCTATTCTGTGCTAAAAATTGCAATCAATATTTGTCAAGACAATAACGTCTTTAGGGCCAGAAAAACATTATTCTCTAGACTGCCTTTTTTTTTTTTTTTTTTTTTTTTTTTTTTTTTTTTTTTTTGGTAAAGAGACTGTTCATAATATTTTCCAGTCACTGCTGCATCAAGCCTAGAAGTTCTGGTTGAGTTAGAGCATTTAAATTATCACACCAAATTAGGTATGTTTCTCTCTCAAAACAGAAAAAAAAAAAAAGTGTTTTTTCTTATTAAAACCAAATTTGTTTGAAATATGTTTTTTTTTTTAGTTGGAAAAAAACCAACAGATGAGTTCATACTAATAGTGTATTAGTTCATACTAATGCACATGCATCTACCAGCAAGGCAACAATTCATTTCTTAAAATGTTAGAGGAATGATACCTGTATGCTTAGACTACACCCCCAATTCCCACCAATCACCTTTATAATGTTTTGTTCTTAGATCTTCTTAATTTTTTATTTTTTTAAATAGGGAGACGGGTAGTTTTCTTTGTGCAATTATTGACATCCATGTTTGTTATAAGAAGGTATTGCCTGCATGCAGCAAATCAGACTGGTATTCAGGACAAGCCTTGTAAACATGTAAAAAGTGGGTAGAGAATGTTTATCACAGTATTTTCCATTTTTATGAGGATGCAGTTGGTTATTATGACAAGGTGAAAGGTCTCAAAGCCTTCATTTTTAGGCCACAGGTGTTCTTTGTAGAGGTTTTTTTTAATAAAGAGTATTATTAGTCCTTTAAATTAGCTCTTATTGAAAGTTACCACATCTGCGTTATGTGGTAATGAAGCCAGGGGGAGGTCATAGCAGGGGACTTGTGCTTGAAGAAAACATCTGGACATTGCTTTGACATTCACTAGCAACTTCTTGTATTTTATTAAGTAAGGAAATCATACTGAAATCAAATGCAAGATTCAAACAGTAAATAATAAAATGAAAATACAGGACCTGCAAAGAATCCAGCTTTAACACGAAAACCTCTCCTTTCTTTCACGCCCCTCTCATGAATTCCAACTGATGCAATTAATTACCTGTGCAAATAGCAGCATCGGTTAAAAAAGAAGGTTCAAGCAGTACTTACCTCATACCTGTAACAGCATTCTGTCTTTCACAGGAAAAGCTACTATAATTTTAAATAAAACATTTTTTGTATTGTCAATTTTTGGGGCTGCCATTTTGTTTACTTCATCATTTTAGGAAGAGGTACAGTGACCGTAGAATGCCCTCTACCTCTAGATAGGCCAGCCAAATTTTTCCATTCACTTCCCACTGGCTGATAGAAGCAGAGACCTTGTTTTCCATACAGCAATTACACTTCTCGCTTCCAGTGATGGAAATAAGGAAAAGTCTACTTGCAACAGAAGTGGGATTTAAGGTCAGCAAAATCCTCAAGTGGAAGTTGCTGAGTAACTGCATGATGGTTCTTAATCATCAAGGCTGACAACTAAATATTTAGGAACTATTACATTAGGAAACTTGGCCGGGACAGACAGTTGTTCAGCTCCATAGTGCGTACAGCTAGGAATGTTTATAGGGTGATGTTTACAGTATGCATCAGAAATCCTAAACAGTGTCGTCCTCATGCTCACTATATTTTCTTGTTTTAAGTGCTTGCCTACAAATGCAAACCACATTTCTATTCCACTCAAATTCTCACACCACGCTCATTACCGCAGTAAGCGAGCATCTTCCAGCACCACGGTAATCTGTCATGTCGTTTGTTCTTTCAGCCAGAGACATATGTATGCATCAATTCATTGTTTTAATGCTAATTTTCTGCTTTTACAAATCTCAGTTCTAATATTGAAGAACTTTTCATTGACACTTCCAACACAATGTATACCCACTAGAAATTTATTATGTGCCTGGACAGAAAGCCCAATGCAAATTCTAAAGGCTTATAAATGTATTTGGTTGTGGCTATATGAAATTATTACAGGTGAACTACGCTGCAGCTCATCCCTCCCCTCCAGAATTGCAATCACTGCAAGTGAAGTTTACAATGCTGCATGACAACATGTTCTAGGAAAAGATCCTTTCATGTGAATGTGACATACAGATACTAAGACAGGACAGCAGACTTTTTTTTTTCCCCTTCCCACTGGGTGTTTTATTTTATAGCATTTGCATTAGGTAATCAACTGAAACACTTCAACAACAGAAAGCTGGCAGCATAATAAGGAAAAATGGAGATTATTTCTCAAACAGCTGTGACAAAATGGTTTCAAGTTGGAATAGTATTGCACAAATGAATCAATTTACTGAGGGTGAGAGGGAGCAAACATCTTCAACATGGATTGTGAGGAAAAAAGGCACTAGTTAGCTGTGTGTATTTAAAAAGAAAAAAGTCATGAAGCACAATCCATGTTTTTCAAAATTACATTCAGTACTACTTTAGAAATGCTCACAAACCTGTCTTTTTTACAGAAGCTACAGAAACCTGCTGATGTAAATATAAGACAGTACAAGTGTATAAACATTTATAATTATACTCCAGAAAAGTCTTCTTGAAAAGGGCTCTTTCTATAAATACTGCTGTAAAGGTTACGTAGTTGCATAGGCTTACTGTAAAGGATGCTTCCATGCAACTCCGTAGCCCTACAGTTTCCTTACATTTAATCTCTAGTAGTCATAAAATATGCTCTAATTTTGAAGAGCTACATTGGCAGTGCACTTGAATCAGGTTTTTCCACTGACTGCTTAAGCAGCACAGTTCAGACAGCGTCATCACATAGCTTTCGTCATATACATACTTAGCAACACCACATAAGCTTAATGGAAAATGTTAACAGAATTATAACAGAATTATAACAGAATTCTTCCTGATATCAAAATAGGACTGAGATCATAAACAAGGAAATGCGTATTCCTGGAAAGCAAGAACAGCTAAGTATCTCCAGAAAAGCAAAGTACCCAGAAAAGGCATTTCAAATGACCAGGATGGACTGCTGCTTCCTTTGCCACATTGTAGAGCTACCGATTTTCATGCCTGTTTGAAAATGATGCTACGATCAGCATACCATTAATAGAGACCGTACGAAAATAAACCCAAAGCAAACAGAAATGTACACGTAGGACACTCCACACCCTAGCATTTTGTCTGCCCACAGATGCACTAAGAAAACAGGAGTGAAATTCTTGTTGCATGGATACAGGATCATTATGGGAAGAAGCCGAAAACACTGTTGCTCTCCCATCAACACTGCCCAGTAGATCCCAAGTGCTCCAGACATGCTGGGGTTATGGCTATGTAGTTGCCAGCACAGCTGGTCCTAGTGCCATTACTCTGACAATCAGGAGTTTCAACAGGGCTAGAATTTTGCGCAAAATCTGAGCATTAATTTTGTACAAAAAGTACAGAACCACATAACACACCTACACTCAACTACATATATGAGCATTTCAGCACCTTTCAAATGAACTCAGCCCAGCAAAAAGTAAGTCTTACTCCTTTGCAGACTACAGTGACTTCAGTTCAGAGTTCAGTTAAGTGTTCAGGAGGCTGCATAGTAAGTTTTCTGATCATACAACCTGCAACAACAAGAGTCCATGTATTGTTGCTTTTCATTCAAACTCTTTACGGGAAAACGCAAAAGATAAATTCTGTTTATGTACTGTAAAATGTTTTTAATATCAACAGATTGGATTGCTTCCTTTCTGAATAGAAGATGAACACAGCAGGTTATTAAAAAATTTGTAAGTTTCCTTTCCTAAACTCTTTGCTTTTAGGAAATCAAAGATCAATAGTTCTTAAGTCAACGGATTCTAAAAAGTTCACAGCTGGCCAGACAGATGGTAGCACTACATACAAAAGTACACAGTCTCAATTCCTTTCATGTTTCACAGACAGTAACATTTTCAGAGTACATCTACAATGAATTCACCTCTCCGACTGTAGCTAACATTAAAAAAAAAGTCAAACTTTTGTCTCAATCTGGTCAGTTCATAGCAAAGAACAGGAAGTAGATAATGTATTTACTTATACGAACTATGAAAAAGTATATTGCTCTTAAAAGTAAACAAAAATACAATTTTTTCTACCATTACTGAAGGCTCATATTTCAGAAATCCTTAATTCTGGGGGGGAGGGTGGGGAAGGCATACAACTTTAAGAATTGTTTATGAAATAGAATAGGTTTCTATAGGCCGTACTGAAATCAGTAGCAGCTCTGCTTTTTTTTTTTTTTTTTTCTTGTGAATACAGAAGTATTTGCGTACATAACTTTTTTCATTACTAAGGTGAATGTTTTATGTTTTTACTTAGTAAATGCTTCCATTCTCCTAGAGGTGCTCTTCTTAGAATTTTGACTCAAGAAGGTAACTTACCAAATCATACTGAAGGAAAGCAATATAGTCAAAAATATCTGAAATAAAACTATCACCTAGTAGATAGTCTTTACCGGGATTATAAATATTCCACTTATTTCAAAAAGGCTACTGCTTTGTTTTAGAAGTTTTTATATCTCCATTAGTTACTTCTTGTGTACGACTCAGCTCCTTCCTTTAGCAAGAAACTGTCTTCATGTGTGAACACATCTTATTCCCAGGCATGTTGGCATTATTAATGACGTCAGTAGACAAGAACTAGCACAGGAAATCTTATGCATGGTTCACGCAATATAAATGGTAAACTACCAGAAGGAACTTCCCTGATTATTTGGGAAGAACAATGAGGTCTATTTTTAAAATTCAAAGAGAAAATCCAAGAAAACAAAGAAAAGGCAAGATGTACTTGATAGTCTGTCATTATCCTGTCTGTAATTGGACTGTTGCTTTTGGCTGCAGACACCCAGTTCACAGACCATTTTCCATTTCCTTTGTTTTCATTACAAGAACAAGCTGGTTAAAGAAACTCCAGTTGGTAATTTTAAACTAAGCCTTCAGCATCATCCCTTAGGAATTAAAAACTTTACAACCATTTTTTACTTTGTCTCCTCAGTGCCTTCCCCCATCAGACCCTGTGAAAAGCACTTTAAGAAAAGGCAGGTGTAAGATGTGTAAATACTCAGATCTTTACGAAAATTCAATAGGAAACAAATTCTTGTAGTTCTCCACTGCCATTTGCTATAATGCAGTGGCCCCAAACATCTGTTCTCAAGTTTCAATTTACTTGATTTACCAGGTGTTTCACATGGTTAATAATGGCAACTCACAAATTTACAATAGTCACATAAGGCAGTTACATAAATACAATTATGTCAAGCTCACTGCATCTTTCTCAACCAGACTACACATCACATTTTTCTTCTTTTCCTCTTAACATAATAAAGGATGATGACAACATTTCTGTAAAGAGAATCCCTGGACAACATTCTAGTATTAAAGTCATAGAGGTCACTGAAGTGCATTTCTGTAATGTCCAACAGTTAACTCAACCAGGAAGTATATGTGATTTTTGATTATTATTATTATTATTTTTTTTTTTTTTTACTTCACACAACAGAATGGGTGGAAAGAAAAAAAAAAGAAAAAAGAAAAAAAAAAACACAAAAAACCCTAAAACCAAAAACCCACTTTGAACACGTTACTTTAAACCTTTTGGTCCAAATACATAAAATAAGCAGTATTTACAGCATCTTACTCTTTTTGTAAATGCAATGCTTTAAAACACATTATAAAGCACCTTAGTAAAAATATTCTACAGGTAAAAGTCTCAAAGTAGTAGGAAAACCCTAACCATACCACAGCTCACTAATGGAGTCATAATATGGATTCACCAATACCTCAGCTTACAATTACTACAAAGAATCCATGGAGAAACTTTATATTGACTTTACTATTTTTATACCACTGTAAGCATCAACTAGAACTGCAGACGATACCAACTTTCTTTGTAGTTTTCCCAACCTCAGTCAGGGGTGGCGTGAATAAAAAACCAAAAGAACCCCTCCCCCCCACTGCTCTGATTCTTTAACTTTTTACAATATTAATTTGAAAATGATGTTGTTTTAACACTAATGATTAGTTGTAATTTTTTAATAAAACCACATATATAAATATGGGCAATTCCAGCAGCAGCATTTCTCAGCAGAACATGATTAACCATCCCAAATAATATCATGTGACATGATTCACAAAAACAAAGCACAGATGTCAACCAGTTATTAACACTACTCATATAGTATACAACCAAAATTTCCATGTTGAAAGCTGGGAAAAATGACTTCCTCTTCACAGAAGTATAAACAAAAATAAATTGCTCTGAAAATTAAAAAGAGCATTAACAGAAGCATTTTTTGTTTATATTTTCAACTAGAACTGCTGTGTGTTAATTGCTCCAAATTAAAGTGTAGATTTCTTCAGGTAAAGGGTATTAACTCCCACTGAATGTATTAGTTAGATAAAAGAAATGAAACTTTTGCTTCTGGATTACCAACATGGTTAGTTGGTATCCAACACCCTGGAGGTGATCCACAGCCCACTTTTCTCAGATCTATAGAGAAATGTCTTGGAGGTCTACAGGCAACCTAGTTTCCATGGCTGAGGACTGTGATGATGATGTGACAAAAGATTTAGGTCCATAAATCTACCAGTATTATGTTCTTAGTTTGATTTAGGGTAAATCTTTTCATAGAAAAAGTTTTGAGCCAGAATATACAATTCTCCATCTTTTTCCCGAACTGCATGTGCTCTGACGAACTGAAATTGCTCCAGTGCAAATTCATAGAACTCATTTTCCATTTTCCAGATTTCAGACTGTTGTAGCTTGGCAATAGTTTCTTTTGTGGGAAGTTTTTTCTCAGTTGTTTTCCTAAGATGAGACTTCTTTCCTAAATGCAAAATGAAAGCAATAGCTTCACTTTAACGTTCACGTGATGAAAAAATGTATACAGTCCTTTTATTTACAGAGTTTTCACACTCTCAGCACGCCGATAGCATTTGAAGTGACACAACTTAATCCAGAATTTATTAACGCAACATCTTGGGCTGGAAAATCGCAGTCTCTCACTAAATGTTAATGAATTTTGCAACAGTTCTTTCAATTCTTTCTTCTTACTCTAATAAAACCAAGGAATGAACATTTCATTTAAGGAACAAGATTACTCCACATAATGTACTTGGAGCACGATTAGTCTTTCAGAATTAATTATTTAGATGTTAATATGGTATCTAATGTTAAGAGTTTTATAAACTGCAGAGCCAGAGACTTAGGTAATGAGACAAAGATGACCAAAATGCTGAAAATATTTTCCTTAAGAAGTGCTCTCTGCTGTTTTATATTAAATTTGTCAATAGTACTTATCTAGGGCTTGATGCATCAGTTCCATTTCTACCATTTGCAGATAGAAGCCCTACTAAGAAGGATCTTTTCCTCATCATAAGTTGCATGGCCAGCTCACAGAAAGTGATCTACCTGTATAGCAAAAATCTTACTATGACTCCAGAAGTACTTGGACCTTTGTATCCCAAGTAAACCAACAGTTTGTGGAAACAAGATAATCTTGGAGAGGGAACACTTTCATATAGGCAGAAAGAAATAAACTCACAGTGAACCTAAATCTCAAATACTGTGTGAAGGACAGTGGTCTATGTGCTGGAAAAGGTACAGACAAAGGAAACAAAGCAAATCACAGGTGTAAAACAGTTTCCACAGAAGAAAGAACTCAGGTTAGAATTTTTCAGTCCCACCACCGTAGTAAAATAAAAATCATTAAAAACAAAATAAAAAAATACATAAGGTGAAAATAATATATATAAGGTGAAAATAATGTGGGCCATAAAACTTGGAAAAGACTGAGTACTACTGTTCTCAGATCCTTCATAAAGTAATGGGGGTCCTCAAATGGAACTACATGATAGGTTCAAAGCACAAGTAGGTTTTGTCATATTAAACTGTAGGTTTTTTCAGCTTAACTGTGGAACTTCTGTCACTTGTGGCAAGTTTGAGAATTTTTTAAAAGTCAGTTGATGGACTAAAAACTCTCCAAAGAAATAAAAGTTATCCTTTAAAGTGTATTTTACTCATTCTTCGGAACTGAAGATAACCTGTAGCGATGACTATCATTCACTTGTCCTGTTCTTACACACTTTCGCTGACGTTTGCTGATGACCACTGCCAGATACCACACACTGAGCTTTAAGTATCTAATTAGGTATTCACGAGCCATATGGATCTTCAGTCTGACCAAGAAATCCTATGATACACACTGTGTAACAGGAGTCGGAGTTCTCCAAAAAAAACATCATTACACTCCCTGTTTCTGAATACCATGTGTAGCATTTTTAAGTTAACTTTCCCACAGTTATTGAGATATCATTTTGCTCGCTCTGTCCTGACATTCCTTAATGAACAATTTGCCATATTGGGCCAGAATTTCCAGGTTATCCACAGGAGGTCTTCAAAACTTCTTCTGCATGATCTGTGACTGAGTTTAAGAATGTCTGAACTAAAGAATAATTACTGAAGTTTTTGAAATCACTGTGATAAAAGCAAATTTAAGGAAGCCATCTGAACAAAAAAATGTTTCAGTTTTCTTGTTTAAAACTCATTTTTCTTCCCCTTTGTCATTTGAAGATCTAAATTTTGATTTTGAACACAGGTGCAGACAAGATGAGTTTTTTTTTCCTTTTTGTTTTAAAAAGAAAACCCAGTCAAATCATAACTGATTTTACACAGATAATAAGGTTGCATCAAGAACAGAATTTCAGCAGAACTTCTGAGGAAATATAATCTGCTAATACCAACTACTTAATGTAACTGAAGCCCCTGCAAGCCTTTTCAAAAATATTCTGACAAACACCTGCTGCAATTTCCTAAGCATATATTTTGAGCTTTCTGTGATTTGCAAATGTAGCATACCTACACAACTGCCTTTAGCCCAGTCTTCAACATTTACAGTTTGTGTAAGACACTTGGGTAGCCCTCAAAAATTTGTATGGAGAGTTTTCTTGGAAGAGTTTCTCTTTTCTGTAAGGATATCAGTCAACGGAGAGGCAAGCTTGGTAGAGACTCAAAACTATTCATCTGTGTTTAAATAATTCACATAAAAAAGAGTGATAAGAACATGAATGGGATATGGAAATCAACTATTTAAATACCTGTCCGGTACAGTTCTGTGGCACCCCTGAAGAACCGGGGCAAAGCTGCCTCCAATAACATGATGAAGTCTTCAAGCTCTTCAGTAACTCCCACTAGGAAGTATTCATTAATCAGGTTGTACTTGGCTTGTTCCAAAGCCCATCTACTTCCCACATTCCTAAAATGGCAAATAACAATTACAGCAAGCTCTGATGTCAGCCAACAATCCTTGGTCCCTAGGTGGAGATCATTTCAAGGACATTTGTATAGGAAAGGCAAGATTCACTTCAAATTATAACGATTTCTATCTTCATTTCCCTTTCCAGTTTCTCTTACCTGTGTTCATACCTAAAACATCATACCTATCATACCTAAAATTTCACTTCGCTAGTTGTTTTGAATAATAACTTACTATTTAAACAGCATATATATATATATATAGTCAGGTTATATATATATATATATATATATATATATATGGTTCTGGTAAGAACGCACCTTCCCTTTTACATTGTTCAAGCATAATTCTGTATTAGAAAGTCATTGCAGTTAATGGGAGGATTTCCCATTGAACAACAAAGAAAAAATTAAACTAGCATTTTCCTTCTTTCTATAGATCTAGACAGGGTGAAAACATAGGCTCAGATGTATTTTTCTCTGCTTGTTCAGCTGTATGGCCAAGAGGCACTGAAAGAGAAGTTCCCAAGTGACCATTTGCTTTGCTTATGCTTAAATTAATTCCATTTGGATGAACAGTACCTGTGACAAACTAAAATAATTCCCCTTGATTTCACTCAGAATCCATCATATTATTTGTGTGTTTTTGTTTGTTTTAATTTTATTATCATTTTCTCTTTTACATACTACTTGAATGTGATTGTTTTATGTGACTAACCATTTTTCCAAATTTGGTTTTGCTAAACAGTTCTTTAAAGCCTGTGCCATTGTTATAAAACAAGATGCATTGACAGATGGACACTATTTGCATTTGTTTCTACTATATATCATTGACTACTGAAGTCTGATAAACGTTTAAGTAGATAAATTTATCCAGATCTCAAATACTTCATTCTCAAAAAAAAAAAACAAAAAGCACAACCAAACAACTCCAGGATCTTGAACAAAATACCTCCACTCAGAAGAACATATATTGTAACCTGACATAAAGGAAAAATGTAAAGATCCTAAATCTACAAATAATTTTTTAAAACGAAATGAAGTTTTTCCTCAGAACACTGCTGATACAGTATCCTAACATACTGCTTGTTTAAAGGACTCCAATACTGCTTCAGTAAAAAGCATTTTGAGGCGCTTCAAAGAAAATATGTAATAAGAAGAATTAGTAAAGTACCTGCTGCTACACTTCATCCAGTCCCCCAGCTGTACTACATATTCAAATTCGTTACAATTAAATTTCAGCGATGATATACTTGACTAAGAACTTAAGCCACATTTATCTCCCTACCAGCACTCGGAGCTGTGGCCACAGAAGAACGGAATTTGAAGCCAAAGTTTCTCCGGAGCACAGTCTGAGCCTCCAGCTGCCACACATTCATCGAAGGTCTGAAACAAAGACAAATGGAACTGAGCTTTACAGTTGGGTATGAGTATCACCCATCTCGACCTGCTCAGTTGCTAAATGTAGCGGGGACACAAAATCACAAGATATGATGTGAAAGAATGAAAATAATGTCTTCAAGTCTTGCTATGACAATATTTTATTGGGAGGACCTACTTGTCTAAATCAAACTAGTATTCAGAAAACCTTTTATAAATAGAGGTAATCAACAACTGGGTCCTACTTGTGCCCCCTGACAAAGGTGCTATGTCAAAACTAGCAGAACCAGTCAAGAAGTGTTGGTATTGTCATTTTTCCCCTCATGCGAGAAGTTACTACAGATACAGAGTCAAATGTCATTGGGACTTGTGCAATACTGGAACAGCTGGATCTTTAGAGCACAGAATACCGTGCCTTTTGTGTTTTAGATTGAAATCTGTTCTATTACATTTTAAATATTATGACAAAGAACTGTTGTTTCAGAGGCAATCAGAAGTGAAACAAGTTGTTCACTGGGTAACAGAATATTCCAAACAGCATGGACAGACAGCTGTAGCCACACAGAATTTCAATTACAGCAACAGTTACAATAAAAAATCCATTAGCATTGTAAAGAACGTGCAAGTATTTTACCCAGCCACCATAAAATGAGTAATTATGGTATTTTTAATCAACATATGACCTCCTTACCTAGATTTATTTTGAGGTAAAGATCCTGAGATAACCCGAAAAACTTCATGCTATCAGCCCAACACAGGAATTAACCTGTAGTCTTGTTCTGCATTGCACTTTGTGTTTCAAATAGCTGATACATGTTACACATCACACATGAATGCACAGCTTAACAAGGTAAACATGAACATTGCTTTCCTAGGTATGCTTTCTCTAGAAAAATTTCCAAGGTATGCTTTCTCCAGAGAAATTCTAGTGTGATCTACCATGATTATTTCATAGCATCAACATCACCTCGAAATTAAATCGTTTAAATGCACCTCCTAACTTATGAATGTATATACTAAGTATGAACTGGCACCTGTCAAAAGAAAGACTTTGCTTATACCTGGAGGTTATTTTATAGTTAAAGTGTGTAAGAAAGGAAATAATTTTTAAATTAAGATGAAATAGGAGAAGTCCCCTTCCCCACTTCCTTTTCCACACATACTTTGACTGCCCCATACAGAAACTTTACCTTAAGAAACATTTTACAGACTCTGTTATTGGAGCTGAACTATAACTTTTGAAGTACAGGGGCACAGAAAGAAAATGAACTCCCCCATGTACATTGTGATCATAACATCATAAACAGAAAATTATTAATGCAATGCATTAATGCATTACATAAATAGAAAAGAATTTCAAATTCTTCCAGTAAGTTAGAAGTTAAAGCACAGTCTAACCAAGCAGTAGTACTGTGCATTTTGGTTTAATGTTTCCCAGTGACTGTTTACCAAGTCTGTCCAGAATGTAATTAAAACCTAAAACAACACTTTTAGATTCATTCTTTTTTGTAAATATTAAGTTCTATAAATGGCTTGGACTCAGCAGCATGCTGAGCTTTCTACCCCACTCATCTCTATCAGGAAGAAGTTCCACTGACCAAATTATGCTTTTCATGAAAAGGAACAGAGTAGGTTATCACAGAATCACAGAATTATCTAGGTTGGAAGAGACCTCAAGATCATCGAGTCCAACCTCTGACCTAACACTAAGAGTCCTCCACTAAACCATTTCGCTAAGTTCAACATCTAAATGTCTTTTAAAGACCTCCAGGGATGGTGACTCCACCACTTCCCTGGGCAGCCCATTCCAATGCCTCACAACCCTCTCAGTAAAGAAGTTCTTCCTAATATCCAACCTAAAACACCCCTAGCGCAACTTTAGCCCGTTTCCCCTCGTCCTGTCACCAGGCACGTGGGAGAACAGACCAACCTCCACCTCGCTACAGCCTCCTTTAATGTACTTATAGAGAGCAATAAGGTTGCCCCTGAGCCTCCTTTTCTCCAGGCTGAACAAACCCAGCTCCCTCAGCCGCTCCTCGTAGGACTTGTTCTCCAGGCCCCTCACCAGCTTCGTCGCCCTTCTCTGGACTCACTCAAGCACCTCCATGTCCTTCTTGTAGCAAGGGGCCCAAAACTGAACACAGTACTTGAGGTACGGCCTCACCAGAGCCAAGTATAGGGGGATGATCACTTCCCTAGACCTGCTGGCCACACTGCTTCTTACGCAAGCCAGGATGCTGTTGGCCTTCTTGGCCACCTGAGCACACTGCTGGCTCATATTCAGCCGACTATCCACCAATACTGCCAGGTCCTTCTCTGCCTGGCAGCTCTCCAACCATTCCTCTCCCAGCCTGTAGCTCTGCTTGGGGTTATTGCGCCCCAGGTGCAGGACCCGGCACTTGGCCTTGTTGAACTTCATACAGTTGACCTCAGCCCATCGGTGCAGCCTATCCAGATCCTCCTGCAGAACTTTCCTACCCTCAAGCAGATCGACACACGCACCTAACTTGGTGTCATCTGTGAACTTACTGAGGGTGCATTCGATCCCCTCATCCGGATCATCAATAAAGATATTAAAGAGGACCGGTCCCAGTACCAAGCCCTGGGGAACGCCACTAGTGACCGGCCTCCAGCTGGACTTGGCTCCATTCACCACGACTCTTTGGGCCCGGCTATCCAGCCAGTTTTTAACCCAATGAAGCATGCGCCAGTCCAAGCCACGAGCAGACAGTTTCTTGAGGAGAATGCTGTGGGAGACGGTGTCAAAAGCCTTGCTGAAGTCAAGGTAGACCACATCCACAGCCTTTCCCTCATCCACCAAGCGTGTCACTTTGTCATAGACGGAGATCAGGTTCGTCAAGCAGGACCTGCCTTTCATAAACCCATGCTGACTGGGCCTGATCACCTGGTTGCCCTTTAAGTGCTGCGTGATGACACTCAAGATAATCTGCTCCATGAGTTTCCCTGGCACTGAGGTCAAACTGACAGGCCTATAGTTTCCCGGGTCTGCCCTCCGGCCCTTCTTGTAGATGGGTGTCACGTTTGCTAGCCGCCAGTTGACTGGGACCTCCCCAGATAGCCAGGACTGTTGATAAATGATAGAAAGTGGCTTGGCCAGCTCCTCTGCCAGTTCTCTCAGTATCCTCAGGTGGATCCCATCCGGCCCCATCGACTTGCGTACATCCAAGTGCCGTAGCAGGTTGCCAACCATTTCCTCATGGATAGTGAGGGTCACATTCTGCTCCCCATCCCCTTCCACCAGTTCAGGGTACTAGGTATCCAGAGAGTAACTGGTTTTGCCGCTAAAGACTGAGGCAAAGAAGGCATTAAGCACCTCCGCCTTTTCCTCATCTTTTGTAACTAAGTTCCCCGCCGCATCCAGTAAAGGCTGGAGATTCTCCTTTTGCATTAATGTATTTGTAAAAACATTTTTTGTTGTCTTTGACAGCAGTAGCCAGATTGAGATGAGCTTTGGCCTTTCTAATTTTATCCCTGCACTGCCTCGCAACATCCTTATAGTCGGCACAAGTGGCCCACCCTCTTTTCCAAAGATTGTAAACCCTCTTTTTCCTGCTAAGCTCAAGCCACAATTCTCTGTTGAGCCAGGCCAGTCTTCCTCCCCGCCAGCTCGTCTTTGGGCACGTGGGGACAGACCGCTCCTGCACCATTAAGATTTCTTTCTTGAAGAGCGCCCAGCCTTCCTGGACTCCTCTGCCCTTCAGAACCGCCTCCCAAGGGACTCTACCAACCAGTGTCCTGAACAGTTCAAAGTCAGCCCTCTGGAAGTCCAATACAGCGGTTTTACTGGTCCCCTTCCTGACTTCTCCAAGAATGGACAACTCTACCATTTCATGGTCACTCTGCCCAAGACAGTTTCCAACCACCGCATCTCCCACCAGTCCTTCTCTGTTTGTGAAGAGAAGGTCTAGTGAGGCACCTCCCCTGGTAGGCTCACTAACCAGCTGTGTCAGGAAGCTATCTTCCACGCTCTCCAGAAACCTCCTAGACTGCTTTATCTGGGCTGTGTTGTGCTTCCAGGATATATCTGAGAAGTTGAAGTCCCCCACGAGAACAAGTGCTGACTATTTCACAACTTTTGTCAGCTGCCTGTAGAACTCCTCATCCGTCTCCTCATCCTGGTTCAGCGGTCTATAACCCCCACCAGGATACTTGCCTTGTTGGCCTTCCCGCTGATCCTAACCCATAGGGACTCAACCTTATCATTCCCAGCCTCAAGTTCCACAACATCAAAACTCTCTCTGATAGAGAGAGCCACACCACCACCCCTTCCATGCTGCCTGTCCCTTCTGAAGAGCCTATAGCCAGACACTGCAGCACTCCAGTCATGAGAGTGATCCCACCACGTTTCTGTGATAGCAGTCAAGTCATAGCCTGCCTGCCGGACAATGGCTTCCAGCTCCTCCTGTTTGTTACCCATGCTGCGTGCATTAGTGTAGATGCACTTCAGTCGGGCCATTGCCTTCTCTCCCAGCCTTGCCATTGTTCCCCCTGGCACAGCTCCAACAAGCCTTGTTTCAGCCCTGTCCCCCTTCTTACCTAGTTTAAAGCCCTCTCAATGAGCCCCGCCAACTCCTGGCCCAGGATCCATTTTCCCCTTAGAGATAGGGACCCGTCTGTGGCCATCAGGCCGGATGCCGAGTAAAGTGCCCCACAGTCAAAAAAAACAAAATTTCTGTGTTGGCACCAGCCTCTGAGCCACGTGTTTATCAGGTGGGCTTTCCGTGTCCTCTCTGTACCTCTCCCTGCCACCGTAGGGATGGACAAAAACATCACCTGTACTCCCACTCCATCCACTAACCATCCCTGTCCCCTAAAGTCCCATTTGATGGTCTTCAGGTTTCTCTCTTCAGTGTCATTAAAAGAGGGTAATAGTCAGAGGGGCGAACCAGGTTGGGAAGCTTTCTGGCAATGTCCCTGACCCTGGCCTCAGGGAGGCAGCAGACTTCCCTACGGGTAGGGTCAGGCCAACAAATAGGTCCCTCTGTTCCCCTGAGAAGGGAGTCACCCACAACAATCACCCTTCTTTCTGTCCTGGTGGAGACAGTCCTGAGGTGTGGAGTCAACTTCCTCGCCCTAGGCATCCTCCTGGGTAGACTTTCTACCTGTTCCTCAGCTACCGATCTCTCAAGCTGCAGGGCCTCAAACCTGTTGCATAAGGGCACCTGGGAAGGTGGGGCTGGGGGGGGGGCATCGCCTGCGATGTCGAGCAGGGACCTGTTTCCATTCCTCCTCAACTCCTAGGTCCCCTGCCTCTGCCCGACAGCAACAGGGCAGGGGGTCCACCCCCATTTGGGGTGTCTCACCCTGGTGCCTGTCCTTCAGTTCCACAAGTCTATCTCCCACTCACGCTCCCTGATATCCCTCAACCTCTCAACCTCCTCCTTGAGTTCTGCCATGAGGCAGACCAGGTCATCTTCCTGCTCGCACCTGACGCACACAGTCTCTCTGCCCCCCACAGGTGGTAGCGACAGGCGCAGGCACTCCCTGCACCCGGAGACCTGAACTGCTGCAGTTTTGAGCGGGCAGTCGGTCTGGGTGTGAACAGACTTCCTAGAGAGCACACTGTGCCTGGTGTACACCATTGCAGCTGAGCTAGCGGTAGACCACTGTTGGAGGAGGTGTTCGGATGGATGGGGGGAATCCTCTGCCCTTCCTGCTCGCCATGCCTGCGCAAACTGCCGCGCTAACTGCCACACCACTCCCTTCTGATGCACCATGCCCTCTTTACCCATCCTGTTAACTGCCCCGCCCTCCCTTCTGACATGCCACGCCCTGTTTGCCCATCCTGTTAACTGCTGTGCTAGCTGCTGTGCCACTCCTTTCTGACGCGCCACACCCTGTTTGCCCATCGTATTAACAGCCGTGCTAACTGCCCCGCCCTCCCTTCTGACGTGCCACGCCCTGTTTGCCCGTCCTGTTAACTGTCATGCTAACTGCCGCGCCACTCCCTTCTCACGCGCCACGCCCTGTTTGGCTGTTCTGTTAACTGCCCCGCCCTCCTATCTGTTGTGCCACGCCCTGTTAACTGCCGCGCCACTCCCTTCTGACGTGCCACGCCCTGTTTGCCAGTCCTGGTCGCCTGCGCTCCCTAGGGGCAGCTTTTGAACGGCCGGGGAGGGGGCGCTGCTGGCTCCGCCTACGCCTCGTTCTCGCCTCGTTCACCTCCCTCACGAGGGCTGCCGGGTCCTGGGGGCTCCCTCGAGTGGGCTCGGTGCCGGAGAAATTAGCACGCCTGTCCGATCCCCCGCTCCGCTGCAGAACGCGTCTGCCCCGGAGACGATCGCCTCGGAAAGTGGCGAGTTATGGTATGGTATGGACTGGATCCTAGGTCTCTTTTTAAAAATGCTTTAACAATACCATAACATCAAATCATCTCCCTAAGTCTTTTAAAACATGATATAATTTACTGTTCTGCTTGAAGCGTTCCTCCGTCTGTGCTGTAGGATGCCTGGACAAACTGAAATGCAGTAGCAGAAGATGGCGCCAAAACCTCAGTAACAGAGGAAGGTAAGTGATGTGTAACAAGATCAGTGCTAGAAGAGTAATTAGCAGCAGAAAAACAAATAAATAAATAAAATAAAAAAGAAGAATGGTCCCTACCCAGGATTTAAAAAAAAAACAACAAAAAACAGCATTTGCTTGGGGTAGTGTAGAAAGTATGCAAAATGATTAGTTACATTTTCTGGTGGTTATGGTGTTTATAGACATATGCACTAAGATGTAATCAACGTGATTTTTCCTTAGCTCATTACAAAACAAAAAAAAAAGCCTCATTTAAAAACTATTGCCATTGAAAGCTTAAAAATGGTTTGGCCCTGTAAAGTAAATCCATGTCCACCCCACCCCCCACATTTAAAAAAAAAAAAAAAAAGCTGTAGTCTTATAAACTATATTAATCTATTTATTAATCTATTTAATACCTTATTTTCCTTCCTGATTTGAAGAAAGTCCAAAGCAAAAGCAACACGCTCTGATGAATGTCTTACTGTAAACCATTATAGTGGATGTACAGATTTTTTTTCTGAATAACCTTATGAGCCCTAAATGAGGTTATAGTTCTGAGGCTGTAATAGCAACCAAGATTTGAATGAGCTTACCTGAACTACTCTCATAGCCTTCTAAGACAGATGGAAGAAGTAGAGAAATATGATTCATACTCCACAGCTTTCAAGAAGACTCTATATATTTTCATTGTAATATTTACATTAAAATAATACATGAATTGAGTTTCTAGTGATAAATAAGATAAATGTGAAGGCCAAATCATCAGCAGTTCCACAGCTTTTGGTGGAAAATGTATTTAGCTTAATTTTCAACAAGAAGAGTATACTTAGTGTGATACTTGCAACACTAAAAACAATAATTTAATTTTAAACAGATTGCAACATAAAGCTAACTTATAGGGTTACAAAGAACACAGTCAATGTTACATTCTGGTCCAGTACTTACACCAACGGGAGATTATAACTTACAAAGCCACCACCATCACTAATGACTATACAAGAACTTGTATTCAGCTTTTATCAGTACATATTTCTTAAATTGTTTTCATATTAACTTTGGTAAGAACAACACATAGAGCAAAGTGTACTTTACCTTCTTATCTCCCTGTTTTCGCCTTCGTAGGCCTGGTCTGTAATCATCTCCAAAGCGCAGAAAGTAATAATAAGAAACTAGTCGTTCTATAGGATCTCTTATGACATTTATGTAAATTGGTTTCTTTTTAACACCAAATCTAAAGTAAAAGAGGAAAAAAATGTCTTTTAAAGGTGAATCAAAGTTTCTCATCTAACACCTAAAAGCCTCTATCTATAAATACCTGTCTCTACTGAAGAAACATACAACTGAAATCTATATGCAGCGAAGATGAGAGGAAGTTTAATGATTCAACTCACCCCTATACCCAGTGCATGACATGGATGTGCAAGTCAGTTCAATTTCAGTTTTCTTAGTACAGTGGTTGATTATTTATTTAACAAAACAAACTAAACTAAAATATTCTCACACACCAGATACTACAAGTGTTTATACAATTACCCTGACTCTAGAAATGTCTCAATTATTCTAGCAGCTGCATATATATTAATAATAAGCAGACAGGGCACTCAATATTGAATTCCTGTCTCCTACTACCACTGCCCTCCTAACCCACCCTGTACAGTGAGCACAGAGTTCTCCTCGCAGGGCTCCACTTATCAGCGACAAACGCTGACAAACAGAAGACAAAACTCTGAGCCCATCCGTTACCTGGGCTGATTACTTGGATGTATGGCTCTGCTTATTAAATAGGAGCCTAAGATAGTATCTGTAACCATACTGATTTCTCTATCACAGACAGAAAAATGTTTCCTCACACATCTACCTAAGCTAATTTTTACTTACTGTGATACAAGCTGGAAGCTTGATGAAATGAGTTCGTGAGCTCATGGGACACATGAAGAAGATTTAAACCACCAAACCTGTTTTGTACAAATGCCATCTTTCAATAAAAACCACAAATATGAAACAATAAGCTGTTGTGGAAAAAAATTAACTGTTTGGATGAAAGGACAGCAATGTACACAAGGATAATGCAGTCCTAGAGGGAAGATGCAGATGAAGAAAATCTGTGAAATTGCTTAGATGCTTTCTAGATATAATTATTTTAAAGACTTCTGGTATCTGAAAAAGTTTTCAGCTTCATGAAGCGAACAGGGTATAAAATGACATTCATTTTTGATTCATCTTTGCTGTTCCAGAAAGCTGTTATTCCAATAGGAGTTCAGTTCAGTGGTTTATTCATGTTTAACTTTTAAAGGCAGAAGGGAAGCTAATGAAATTTGATGCATTTTATTTTATTGGTAGATTTACCATTAAGACTTCTTGCCTAGTACTTTTTGTAAACTTCAAGCTTTTACTTGGTGCCATTGGTAATTTCCAGTCACTACTGTAGCTTTTAGCATTTTCTATTATCTAACCTACTGTACTGGGAAACCATGAAACTCTCACTTCCCCTTTTCATTCTCTATAATAAAAAGCTAGAATTAAAAGTTAGTGTATATAACAGAATGAAACATTGAAAGCAATGACTAAAAATTTTCTACATGAAAAAAAAAAGTCTTTTAATTAAATTAAAATTTCTAGCACACAGAAATATATCATTACTCAGGACTGACCAGCAGCAAGAAGTAAAGGTGCTATTGTTTGTGCAGCAGCAGAATACGCTCAGATCTAAAAAATCCATTTTCAATTTTAAGCCTTTTTCCTCATACTACAAGTCTGGGATGAAGCACTGCTAAGCAAAATTGAATTGCCAGTTGAAGGGGAGGTTTCACAAGACAAAGTTACTCAGGATCACAGCTTTAGATCCAGAAGTAAAAATAAGACAAGAATAGAAACATATGTGAGCAAGAATATAGATATGATCCTTCAACCTTTGAAGTCACCAGGAGGTGATTTATTTTAAATTAATTTTAGAAGTAGCAGGATTAAACTCCACAAGAATTATTTCTATGCTTTTTACAGCATGTCAGATTACTATAGGCCAGAAAAAAAATGCTTAAAATATAGCTTAATATCTTGATAAAGTGTAAAGGGATACTCTGAAAGAGAATAACTACATAACTTAAGAAGGATGTGGCATTACTTGATAGGAACATATTTTAGAACAGGTATCTAAAGCTTCTCGGAAAGGGAAGACAATCACTTAGGTAGAACTACCAATGTCCCAGAGAAAAGTGAGAATTTTCAGCAAAACAAACTGACATTCAGCCAAGGAATACTAAACCTAGTATATAAATAGTTTTCAAATAAGATTTATCTATGTGTTATCATGCAAAAAGACAATTGAAAACTGTGAAAATCAAACCAAATACTGCTCCTCCTAGGAATTTCAGCACTTGAATTTAAAAAACAGCAGATATTCATCACTAGAGGGCAGTAATATCCCAGAAGGAGCCAAGCAACTTATTTAAACTACTATGATACTCAACAGATAAATCCATGGGTAACATACTTTGCAAAGTCCAAATAAGATACGTGTCCATGGTAAAATCCTGGTTTCATTTCCTTCCAGGAAGTCACGTTCTTCACAAATCGAACCTGTAAAAGTAGACAGAGTGTTTCAGTACAGCTGGAACACACAAAGCTTTGCCTAACATGGTAGATTTTTTATTTCTGCTTTTGTTCAAGTAAAATCTTACAATGCATTTGAAGTTTTTTTTGAATATTACCAAACAGTTTGTGCAAACTAAAGTTAGACTTTTTGCGATCACATAGATGACTATTTTTAGATCATCACAATTTAATGATCGGACGCTAACCAAAAGCAGAATACAGCAAGCAGAAGAGAAATCCAACAAAAGCTACGACAACAACATTAACAATGCATACATGTAATTTTTGTTGGTGAATCCTATTTGTAATTTGAAAGGAATCCAGAATTTTCTTGACTTTAAGTAGAAATGCAAGTATACCTTTGATGGAATTGTTTGGCCTGTATTCCATTCTTCAAATAAAAGCATAGCAGACTTACAAGCATATTCTTAGACCTATTTTACTGGGATATAAAAAACAAATCCAATGGTTCATTTGGCCCCCCCTCCCAAAATGCAATGCATGAGTAATCCAGAAATTTTGTAAATTTATAAAGTGTAAATTAGATTTACAGTTTATGACCTTGAATGGTTACCATAAGTCTAACATCTCAGTGAAACTTCCAAGTTAAAGCATGAATTAGGCCTTAAACAAAGGCTGAAAAAAGAGGTACCAGCAAACTTCACAGTAACTAGGAACAGTTTTGCATTTCAAAGATAAAAACAAAATAAGATACATGCCCCAAAACAGAAAGTATGATTAAATTAAGTGGGGCATACAAATCCTGATGTAGCTTGCCTTTATTAGGTAAGAAGAATATTTTAACATCAAAGAATTTAGCTCTGAAAATTATTTCAAAACTAGTGAATTGGATAATAAAGAAAAGATGATAAATTTGTACTGCCTGGGTTGTAGTACAATGCTACACCATTTCTGACAGTAAGAATTAGAAGACAGATGTGTATTTCCTGCAAACCTATAGTGTCTTTTTTGTTATACAGTGACATAGATAAGCACAAAGATACTCAGTTGAGACGAAAGAGTCACGAAATGAAAGTTTGACAGCTCACAACAACATGCTAACATTCTCTGTAAGCTGTAACAGTGCCTTGAAACATGAAATAAAGCACTGACCAATGAAGATTTTAAGAGGGAAGACTGGCCTGTTACTGCTTCCTCACACTTGGTAATTTACCTTTTTTCGCTCAAACACTGGCTCTTGGACTCAGGTAAAATAAATGGGTATCATTTTTTCCTAACAGGCAGTGCTCATACACAGATTTTTTTTAGTGCACAGATTTCACAGTCTTAGGCATTTTGCAATTTAAACCATATATTGCATAGGAAAATGGTGCAAGTTTATCTGAAAAGCTCCGCTTAATGTTATATAATGGCATTTCATAAATTGCACTGGTTTTCTGCCTCGTTTTGTCTACAGCACAAAGTATAATGTATCTATATGACTTTGAATCCAGTCAGACTACTTATGCTACTACTGAAACAAACCCAACTTCCATTGACTGTACCTTTTTTAAGATAAATGACAAAATATTTTCAGTGGGGAGCCTCAGCTCTGAGTATTTCTTTACCTAGGAAAGAAGTTTCTTAAATGCAGAGTACACGTTATCCTCCCTCCCTTCACCCCCAAGCCCCCAAATGCTACAGCTGGTTGATACAACTCTCCAAGATAACCAGCTATGCTACCTATTTTGTATAATCCAGCATGCAAATAAAGCTTAGATTTGAATTACACTTCCATTGGCAAGTTTTCTGATGCACCAGCTAGATTTATGTTTGTACTAGACTAGGCCTAGACACAGGAAAATGTTAACTGCAAATTCCCAAGGGTCAGTTCTGTCAGTCTCTGTCAGACCTCCATACCACCATCTGCCTTCTCACCTGAAATGTGCCAGTAACAGTTTTTTCAGAATAAATAGATAAATAAATAAAAAGGGGGTTGTCTTACAATTACTTTGCTAATAATTTTTTTATGAACACAGGGTTATTATAGAAGAAACTACATTTTATGCTGTATACCAGAGACCCGACTGGATATTCTAGCCTTTTATTAGCTTTAACACTAAAACCAGGGAAGCTAAGAAGGTTTTATACGACATTTACATCTGCCTTAAGATATTGTTCAGCAACACACTGTGCCCATGAGAATACAAGTTTTTAACACCTCTATCTAGCTTGCAGGCAAGAGATTTTTTCTCCCTTTCCCATAATTTGCAGCATTGCAAAAATTAGAAGCATTCCAGGTCCCAGATAGCCTAACGAGTCTGGATTCACATATTTTTAGGGCAGAGAAGAATACTCTTTGCTGATTCTTACTGTCAGACATGATCAATTTTATTTTTCTTTTCAGGGCTTAGCAGATACTGGAGCTTTCAAGAGACCACGCAAGCTTCTCAACTTGAATCCAACTTGAATCCAATGAAAAAAATTTGAGGTTACTTTAAAAGTAACCTCAGATAGAAGCGAATGGAATTCCTGTGAAGTTGTTTCATGGTGCTTTTATATAATCAGCTACAAAGTTGCTCCATAGCCTTTAGTAAGTGAGAAATCAGCTGAGTTTCACTGAATTAAAAAGTCAGATCAAACGTACTCTGGGGGCGTAAGATGTCCTGAAAGGTAAGTTAAATGCATTCAGTTTCTAGGATGATAAGAATTTTAAGCAAGTATCAGTGAGCTGAAAGAAAAAAAAAGAAGGAAAAAACAAACAAACAAAAAAACCACCTCAGCATATACTTGGTCTGAGGAACACGTCCAGAGGAATCTATGCATGCAAACCAGTATTCTGGTCATTATCCCATGGCCCGGCATCACGTGGATGTTTGCACACTGAATTCCCCAGCTTTTACATCTTTTTATAGATCTATCAATTGCTAAATAACTGAATGGATATTACAAGTAGATGGGGGTATGATTACCAGAAGCCTGAGAATTTTCCATTTGACCTGGAAGAAGAAAGCTCTCAAGGGAGACTGCACACCAACACAGTGTCACCATTACAAGAAACACCTGACTCAGATTTCAAGACCTTTCATAGGGAGGCACTGGTAGCTTAGCTATCTAAGTTGTCATACAGGCTGATAACTTGCAGCTACGTCCAGATTAGAGGACCAGGACCGCTGGAAACCAGCTAGCAGCACAGGTTTGGCTGAATGCCGTGAGAAACAACAAGCAAGCTCAAGGCAAGGGCAGCTGAGAAGCAAGTTTGTGAGATGAAGAGATGGGAGTTCACCAATCCAGCCACGGTAAAGCCAGTATACCTGCCTGGCATGAGCAGCTCTTCCTCAGAAGAAAAAAATAGAAGAAAATACAAAGAAAATAGAAGGAAATGGCCCATGCGCAGTAGTGGGCATTAGTATGCACTTGGCCATCTAACTTGGAGAGAAAAGTTCCTAAATGTTCAGCACCAGATGATGACACTGTCCCTGCTATCTGACTCACTGCAACCTTTCTGTTGTTCCACTTCTGATGGTTGTTGAAACCATCACCAGTAGAGGAAATACATATTACTAAAGTCAGTATGAGACTGGTATCCTCTGAGAGGTCACTGTTTTAGAATACATTAGGAAGAAAGATTATATGCTTTCAGCTGTCTTTTTTTTGAGGAAAATGGGGAGAGAAACTGCAGGAGATATAAGAACAAACTACAAACAGCAAGTTGAGGTAGTGAAATGCGGGATAATCATACCACATTTTCTGTATGTTCACAACAAAAATACAAAATATGTACTCATACCCTCTTTTTTCTAATAATATATCAAGAATACATGCTGAAAGATAGCAATTTAGTTTTAGATATGTTAGATGACACTTCCTCCATGTAACAAAAAAAGCTAAAGTCTGTGTGGCTGGTATGCCATCCAGTTAGGCATAACAAAGGCATACTTGTATGGGCAAAACACATCAGTACTGAAACATGCAAGCAACAAATAAATTCCAATCAAATGTTTTCTCCATTTTAATGAAGGCAAGAGTTTTTGTTACAGACCACAGAGGTCTGAAATGCAACATGGTAAACGTGGCACTGAGCTCGCTACAAATAAAAGGCCCAACCTGTGGAAAGAGAGGCAGTTCCCAGGATCCTGCTTTCAGGCAAGCTGCAAAAGAGAGCAGGGCAGCTGGGAAAAAATCCATCTGAAACTAAAATGGATGTGTTAGGGACTCTTACGGGATTATCTCAAAGCAGCTACAGTTTATATTTGGAGTGGATTTTAAGTAGCTTTTTTTCCCAGATTGCGTTCAAGAAGTAAAGGTTTCACAGATGGACAGAGAACTTAAAATCTGTAACAGAATTAGAATAGTTTGGAAAAAGTACAGCAGAAATAGTATATACCAGAGGGCTTACTATTTTACTGATTTATTTATGTCAGCCTAAGACAACCTTCACCTTGCTCAGGGAGGTGTTGTTTTTTTTTTTTAAACAGAAAGTATCGCTGATAAGGACAAATTTGCCTTTGTGATGTGTTCATGTATATTGCTGGTGGTATATATACAGCTAATGCACTCAACTCAGTGGGACTGGTGAAGGCAGCATGTGAATATGTCATGCATATCCAAGCCCACAAGGAGCAAGCACACATCAGCTACTACTCAGCACCTTTGACATCTCCAGAATTGTGTGTTATGTCTTGCAATGGGAAGTTGTTAATCATATACACAACATATTTCAATATGCTAAAGAAATGTTTTTTCTTTGAAGAACTATGTAATATATAAAGCTTTTCATTGTTAGCATCTCCCAGTTAATAACCACTGAAGAAGAGGAGTATCAACTGTCTAATTAAACAACATGAATCATCACCACTTTGGACAATAGCACAGTATCAAATTAATTTAAAACTGCCAGTACTGTATACATGCCCAGCATTGAATGGATTTAATTATTCACAGAAACAGAAACTGCAGTTGGAAGTGCAATGCTAAGTGTGATTGACTTGAGCAGGAATTTTCAATTAAAAGATACAGGCTTGTTAAATCTTTTGGAATTCTCCCTGCTCTTGGTGCACAGAACTTCAGTATTTGTTCTGTGCAGTGGACAAGACTACAGGGATGACTGCCAGATTTACTCTTAATCTCAGTAATCATGTATCACAGTACCACCTGCGTATTTTAGGAAATATTTCACAACAGCAAGAACCCAACAGTGACATGACCTCGCTTCCACGAAACAGGTCTCCAGTCCCACCCCAAGCACACTCTATGTCCTGGATGCTGAGATTCTGACCTCAATCTTTCTCCCACATACAGAACTGAGACTGAAGTGCCCAATACCATCTGCTTCCTCCTCCTCCAGACTACAGCAGCTGCGCTGAGCTGCTCCTGCCTGTAGGCATGCACTTAAAGGAGCTGGAAGCCTCCGTGCTGATATGCTGCAATGCAGAACAGCTCCTGCTGCTGCTGCATATCAGCTTCAGATGATCAGCATACAACCAGTAGTACATACTGAGAGTTTGGCAACATTTATTTTATGGACAGGGATGAGGACATAATGTTGTTTCAGACCACTGACTTAGGTTTCCTGAATCTGCACTCATTACAAGTAGGAAAATAATTATAAAAAAAAAAAACACACACAAAATAAAACTTCTTTCCCTCCCCCAAAGAAAAAAACAGCAGACTGTCATGAGTTTAGTTAAGAGCTCAAAGTGGATGCAAAACAACCCACTTACAGTGGCTCCTTACAGCCACTTCTTTCTACCTGTTTTTCATCACCTGTGAGCCCTGAGCAAAGACAGCAGCACAGCCCTGACAGCACAGCACTTGTACTACACAGAGAGGAGAGCACTTAAGACTGCATTCACTGCAGATGGAGATAATAGGGAAGTATTATTACAAGGCCAAAAGGCAAACCATTGACAATACAATAAACCACTACACACAATTATAACAAAGGTCATTACTGCCTTAGCCATGTCCCTTTTACCTTAGTTTTTCTCCTGAGAAGAGGTACTTACCACCTCCAGTAGCACAGCAAAAACCTAAACCTATTATCTAATAAATATTATTTTCAACAAAGAAAATATAAACATATTAAAATTCATTTATACGGGAAAATGCAACACAGAAGCCAACTCTTTCAGATGATAAATGGGTATAACAGCAAAAAAAGTTTTCTGCGCTCTCTTCTTGTTTAATAAAAACATCCCAAATGCAGCATCTTACCTGATCTTGCAGAGACATAACAGGATTATTTTTGGTTGTATTGATATGTAAAACGTGATATTTGTTCTTTGCACAAAGATCATAGGCAATATTTGTGAAGGATGTGCTGGCAGTCTTAGGTACTCTGTTGTAAATAATCACCACATCATCTTCTTCATCCAGTGTCACATCTTGTCGGGAGCCATCTGCTGTATGACGTTGCTCTATTTCTCTGACTTCATGTCTTGCAATAGCCCTTTCTGTTAAGGATGACAAATACAAGATTTCAGTGTAAAGACTGCCAATTTTGAAGTTCAAACCTTGGAATGCAAATAACCTGGTGAAGAGCAATACTGCCTCAGCAATAAACACTTGCTGTTATACATATTTCTGACTTATAAAGCAAAAAAGACTATAAAATGTACAAATGATAAAAGGTGACTTAGTCTGACAAAGACTAGAAAACAGTATGCTTGGGGAACATATACCATATTCTATGACTCATGTAAATGCTACTGAACATTTCCTTTAAGGAAAAGTATCTATTACGTGCTATGAAAATGGTGACATTTTGTCACAATGGTGAAGAAGTATCTCAAATAATTTCTATAAAATATCTACTATTTAAAAACTATAATAAAAGAAATAACTCAAGCAACCTGGAGAATATGGATTTTCCCAAACCAGTAGAATTACTAACACTACAGATTTAGTCAATTAACTCTATAGAGGCACTGGAATTCAGATGAAGCCAACATTTTTGATAGACTAGTTAACACAAGACCCAAGTGCAAAGCATTACAATCCAATAACCGATTTTGCAAAAATTCCATTGGATTTATTGATTTCAAGTTCAACAAGAATATAAGTGATAGATGCTTACAAAACAGTGAACATGAAAGAGAAAAGTGATCTCTCAAGTACTGAAATTCATTCAATACATAAAACGGAAGAGACGTGGAAAAAACAAGCTATGGACAACATTTTGGCAAGGTGAGTACATGACAAACCATTTTTCCTTTTATACAAAGGGCAACACTGACTAACTGAACGCTGCTTCAAGTGCTAACGGCCTATTTGTAAAATGAGTATCAGACTATTATGGCGTTTTTTCTGCTACTGAATATTAAATGCTTTTTACTGATTCAGACATAGATTTGTTCTGTCCTAGATAAGTATATACTTTAATACGATTTGTTATACACATATCAAAGCATCTTTTCTTATTCACTTACTGTGATACTGTCTTTAATAATATATTCAAGTAAATCTTTGATGGCCAACAGCGCACACTGAAGTCAATACTACAAGAGTAACCTGTAATTCTCTGTATTATGTTCTTACGCAGGATGATACTTAGCAGCAAAGCTGTTGGCCTCTACCTCCCTTGCTTCCAATAACTCAGTTCCTTGTATTTTCTTTCACCACATCTCTTTAATTATAACATAAAATCACTTTAAAACAGAATCATTAAGCTGTGAACACCACTAGCCTGTAATTCCACATAAGTTGTCTTCAACCACAAACTTCCATCTGTCTGAAACGTTTCAAAGCTTAAACTTTCTCTCTCATATGCTCACATCTCACACCCCATAACTAAGTTACATCAGTATGAAAATGTTTGTAGAAAATGCTTATTGAGTGTATCTCAATTTTCCACATGACATCTGCTGCTCCCCACTACATCAGTCACAGTTTTTACTCCTTCCTTTCTCATTTGATACCTCTCTCATCACTGCTGGCAAACCTCTGATTTCGGAAAGATGAGGCAACAGAATCAGGTTTCATCTAACTGAAGGTGGCTACAAGAAGAAGTGACTGGCAACTCTTCTTCCTGCCAGTAACTGAGCAGAGGAAGCATTTGGTATGGGACACCCATGGCTGCATGGCTGCTCAAGGCTACACAGATACTAAATGCCACCTAGAGAGGCTGAAATGGAACATTTCATTTGCATTTCTACACCAGAGTCGTACATCTCAGCTAGATTTGAATGATGATTGCACAGAACTGCACGTGGCTGCACGGTACCACAAGGAACTTCCAATTTATATGCAGTAAGCTTTATGTATATAAAAGTAAAAAGGCACAAGAAATGGACAGGATTTTCAAAAAGAGTGATGAGAAATATTCTTCTATTGAGATATTTGAAACCATGATGATTCAAGAATTAGTGTGAGAAGTGAACTGTAAAGGCTATGTGTAGGATACAAAAGACATGATTAAATGCAAGCAGCAGAAAGGCTGCTGCATACAATCATCTTAAAGCCGGTATGGTGTGAGGGGAAAACAAGAACCTATGCAAGAACTTCCATAAATACAAAGTACACACTGCTATTATCAAAGAATAAGTAAGATTTAAGCTTCAAACTAACATGAAAAATATTTTTTATGACAACAAATTGAAATCAGTATGTTTTAACAATTTTTTACACGTGAAAAACAAAGAGTAAGAATCATAGAATATCCTGAGTTGGAAGGGACCCTTAAGGATCATCTGGAGGAAGATGCTAGCTATTTATTGAATATACTTGACTTTACTAGAAATCTCTTTAGATGACAATCATGGAAATTTAATTTTCATTTTGAGAACTTTTCTACACAGGATTGGACTGATTTCACTGAAATCAGTTTAAAAAGTCAGGTTTTTATTTCATATCAGAAACCCCATGGACAAAATGATGTTCTACAGACTCACTGTTTTCATTGCATTCTATTTAAACCTGATTTTATAAGAAAAGAAGAAAAGTGGTTTGCAAAATTATTAAGAGATGTCTAAACTGGCTTAAGACTGTTCACACTAAGCAGCATTTAAGCAAGTGGTATTTTGAATACAAGAGAGATTTTCATGGTAATATAATGCATGATAATTTAAAGTTAGAAAATATTGTCTCACCTTTTTTTTTTTTTTTTTTTTTTTTAATTACTGCCCCTTTAGGTTCATTGATTAATATCATTTTTATACAGTGTGGAAAAATGTTGCTCTGTCATGTGTTGTCTTACATGCAAACTTTCATCAATTTCTAAGTCAGTTTGCACACGGGCAGTACCATACATGAGCAGAAAAGAGGAAATACCACAGCCAACAGTAAGTTAGTTTGCCAGTCAGATGCTACCAGAAAGTAGCGTACAATGGGTGAGTTCTGTCTTCTCCTTTACCAGAAGTACTACTAACAGCATTCAATCTGTGCGTCACCACCAGCTATGGAAAAATTTGAAATAATTTCTCTTCAAGATCTCTGCCCTTTCAAGTCAACAGTTTGTCAACAGGTTTTAAAATTATTAACACAGTGAGAGATATGGACAGACCAAGTTTGATTGCTTAGGCCTGTTTTCTTAGGATCTTGTCTAATAAAAATCACATGTGAAAATGCACTAAAAATATATTGAAATGAACAATGTTGAAATAATTACAGAAATATATCACTGATTATAAGTCGTTTGTAAATATATAATATTAATATAATATAATACCTTGCATATTAAAACAGACAAATGCCTTTGAACAAGTTTATTAGCATTTACTGCAAATCCAAGTGCTAACTGCATAAAAAATTACATCTTCCCAAACAAAACAGAGTAGCACAGATCCTATCAACTTAAATGTTAACAAAACTAAACACTTCAAACTTGTCACATTTTTCACTAAAACTCCAGAACCTCTTAGGCATTTCTTAACAAGAAAATTTGAAAGTAACAGAAACTTTTCTTTCCTCTATGTCTTAGCCCGTATCACTTTTGATCAAGAATACATTTTGAGCCTTGCTGACGATCAAAGTGAAGTTAACCAAGTATCTGGAAGAATAATTCAGGGCACACCACCCAATGCTCTTTGTCCTTTGCATCTACTTTCCTTCTGCACATGTCCACGGATATTATGTAGGTTCTCCTTTCGGTATCTCTTGTGTGCATGCCATACTTCTTTGTGAAACCTCCCACTCAGATGAGGAAAGGCTCAGTCTTGAAATAGTTTTGAGTTCAGCAACCTTCCAGTGTTGCCCAATGGAATAAAAAGATATGGATTATACCTCAACACCGACTTGTTGCAGAGGAACCGGACAGCTAGATGTGGCAAGTGTGCTGGCACCATCTCTGAGCAAACAGCTGCTGTGTATCTGTGGCACTGGATGCCACTTCAAACCAATAAGCAGCTTTCTTCCAGTTGGGAACAATATTGAAGCCAGCTGACCTGGTGTCTCAGCTTTGTTTCCACCCAGCTCCCAGGCCGATTAGGCAAGCAGCTGGTAGCCTGAGGCACCGTGCAGCTCTCAAGCTGTTTCACTGCCCAAAAGCTGCACTGAGCACTTCATTGGCCTGAATACTGAACCAGAGCACGACCAAAAACCTACTCAATATTGACGCCATTCTCCTCCAATGAAGGATGAAAACTAAATAGCAGCTTAAAAATTATCCATAATTACTTAGCAAACTTCACGTCCTGATTCACTTTTCAAATTATATACACAAACCATACACACAGACCTCATCCTCTGCTGAAATGTGGCTGCCTGTGGGAGCTGTTCAGCAGCACACCACTTTGACAAACCAGAGCACTGCTGCTGTACGTGAATATGAATACTTGGAGGATGGAGAGGAAGAAAAAGAATCAATAGTGCTATGACAATTTGTGGCCATGAAGGATTTGTGTTACTACAGCCAATTAAAACTACAGGAAAAATATACACTGAATTAATATAAAAACCCTAAAGTTAAATTTGTTGAAGGTATCAGTAATAACATACCACCTCTTCCAAAGACCCGTAAGAATACTAACTCTGTTCTGCTCTAATGTTAAGTCTTACAAACAGCAGAACCATTGCATTGGTTCTTCAGCAACTTCATGACTTAACTACCAACGTCAAATCAAAGGCTTGCCCCAAATACTTCTACTTTCCATTCCTCTGTAGAAGCACTACTCCATGAGGCCTGCTGATGGATGACAGTTCCCTGCTTCCGAAGGCAGCTGTGGGGGAAGCATGGGGGGCATGAGGACAGAGCTGGGACACCTTCCTGCCTGCTCCAGGAGTGGCAGCGCGCTGACACCGCTCCAGGGCACTCCAGCTTCTCTCAGGTTAGAGCAACTCCTTGCAGCTATCGCTAAGTGATCATCCTTAAAATTGTAATTAAGATTCTGACCCCCATTAACATATGTTAATAAAGGTTTTAGAACCAACATTAAGCAAGGATAGCAAAACACTTGCAATCTGATAGAAATACAAGCTGCTAGCCAATTCAACACAAGAGCGAAGCAACACAGAGGTACACTAACCTCCACCGTGCCAAGTTTTAATTAAGAAAACAAAAAAAAAATGCTTACAAAACAGCAATTTCAGTCACCAGTGGTATCTGACCCAGTGACAGCCCAACTCAAGCACACTGCCATCCTCGCACAGAGGCTTGCTGGTACTGCTGAGCTCCTCACGCACACACTGCCACCAACCACTTCAGATCCTCACAAATTTTGCTTAAAGATATCATCTGGGAACCTGTGTACCACACTTACAGAAATCACTGCTAATGCCACGTCCCATAGCCCATAATTTATTCTAGTTAAAGATCAACATGAGCATTTTGCTTTCTTCTTTTCCTAGATATTTTTCTGTGCAGGTTATGACTTGCCTAATTAGGTAAGTTTTAACCCTTAAGACAACTTAGCTAAACACACTTCAGTCAAAGAGACCATTGGCCTTATTTGCAAATCTTACTATTTTTAATCAGCCTAAGAGATAGCCACTAAAAACTTTAATGTTTATTTTAACAATGACTCAGATCCCATGAGAGGCTCAGCACACATGCTCTGGGACCAGTTCTTACCTACAGAAAGTAAAGACCACGTGCAGAGCACATGCAAGGACAGAAACAGAGCATAAAAATTAAAATAACTTCTCTGGTACTACTTTAACTACTTTAGGTCAGGTTAAGAAGACCCACCTTTTCCTACTCCTTTTGATAACTCAGTTGCCTTTGTATGGAGAGATTCTAATAACTAATTTTATAAATTGCATTCCAGCTTGTTTTTTCCAGTAAGGCAAACAGAAAGGAACAGGTATAAAAACTTCTGCTATAAGAAGCAGTAATTTAGCGAACAATTACAACTCACTAACATTACCGATCTTTTTCTTTAATAGCAGTTAATGCATCTTGAGAACAGAAGGAAAAAGAATAGTCCAGACAGAGAAGAATTGCTTTCAGACTCCAAAAAAGGCACATGGCACTTCACTGAGCTGGTTAAAGACAAAACAACAACAAAATGGAGCAGCAAGGAAGCAACTCCAACAAGGCAATGAAATCATTAACTAAAATCTAATGCAGCAGCTGTCTGAAAATTACAAGTAGCAATTCTGAAAAACTTGCTATGGCTCCATTAGCGTTTGATACTCATCATTTATTTTCAAGATAGTATTTTTGTCAGGGCTTTATTTTTAACACATAAATTGAAACATATTGAGTAGCATGTGACATTGTCCAGGGTCTGATACTAAACTAAACAAACAAGCAAACAAACGAAAAAATCTCTATACTATATATACATCCAAGCTGGTTTCAACACCTGAGACTATTTCTCATTTTTTCTGTAAATTTTTGATATCCTTACAAATGCAGTTGATAGACATAGCACTTCTAGATTAAGTTCTAAATATATATTAATATATAAAAAGAAATACACATGTTAGCATATGTATGGCCTTATATGTTTCCTACAGTCTTCTGTTGGGCAGAATAGCCAAAAAAATAAATTTAGATGCTAACCCAAAGTTTTCATTATATAAAACACTGGATGTATTCCCATTGCAAGTTTGGGGGTCTCTATAAAGAAGATCAGGCAATCCGTTTATTGCACTCATTCAAAAGAATCGGAGTGATTTCAGTAATCTCAAATGACACGAGTGATTTTCATTACCTTGCACACTCTTTACAGCAACACAGAACTGAATAATTTACAGTGGAAAAGACTTCTGAGGTTGGCCCTCACCACTGTTGGCAGATTGTTGACTCAAATTCAACTTGTCTACTTTCCTGCAAAGCACATCCAGCCTGTACTGTTCCACAGGCCACTTCTATACCAGGTGTGAGGTTTTATGCTTTATTTTACTTCCATGAGGCTCCAGTCAGCCCCACTCTCCAGCCTGAGTGCCCTCTGAGAGCAAGCAGCCCTGCACTCAGAATGCTAACCATTCCTTACATCTCAAGTTGCCTCAGGAAGAGAAAAACTAAACAGAAAGCCCATGCAAAGCCACAGAATAAATTAATTTCATTTACAGATCAAAGCTGAGATATCCCACGAAGCCTGACTATTTCCAGAAAAAGTATGCCTTCTTAGCAGATTTTCTTGTGTAATAACATTGAATACTACAGAAAAAAGGAGGCTTTACTGCCCCAAACATGGGATTTTCAAAAATTTACTAGAGCTTAAAAAGAAAAGTTGCATACCAGCTGTAAATACAGCAGCACCACTGCTGGTCTGGAACACTGCAAATAATATTAGTTAAAAAGTCACATAAAAAATACAGAAACGTTTTAGGCAACATGGTGCAGCAGTAAGATTTAAAAATAATCAGATATCAAATAACTCCATTAACTCTGCAGCTTCAGACTGTTTTGTTTGACACCAACGTTGAATTCAAGTTCATTAAATTAGTATGACAGCAAACAACAGAATCATAGAATTTCTGAATTGGAAGAGACCCACAAGGATCAAGTCCAACTCCTGGCTCCCCAAAGGACCACCTCCCTCCAAAAAATAGACCCCATTCAGCTTTTTTCCTCACAGTCACCTGCAATTTCAGGTTTCTTGAGGCTGAAACAGCCTGATTAACAGATAAATATAAAGATGTAACCACGTAAGGAAAAGGTTTGTGGCTTTTCAAAATGCCAGGAGTGTTGAACGGTTAAGAAGCACTGTGGCTACAATAAATGCAGCTAAAAATACTTGCATATCAGGGAGTTGTTTTCTAAATACAAACCACGGTTTAGTACATAATGGAAGGGCCTGCTCTTACCTAGTGTCTTAATATCGTAATGCAGGCCCTTCGGAGTTAGCATGAAAACCTAATGGAGCTGCTTTATACATGGCTATGGCTGTCAGAAGTGTTCTGCTACACAAACGTGCATGTCACTCCTGCAAGCAAAATCCAATTCAAAAAAAAAGAAAGCAAGATCAATATAGATCATCTGACTCCATATAGCAAGAAAGGCTGGAGACAATTTATTTTATACAAGCTTTCTCCAGACAAAATTATTTACTTTTCCTGAAAGGGTATTGTGCAGCATAAAAGGAAAAAGGATCATTAAACTGTCTGTTAAAATCATTTAGGGACCTATATGTATGGACAACGCTGTATAACAGTAATTCACCATCACACTCAATAAACCTAATTGGAAAGATATACTGTTATTTCCAGCATATTATACTTATATCCCTGCTTGTCTTTGCACTTCTTGGCTAAACTAACCTGATCCAGAAAATAAAATATTGCCAGTTGGTCTAACAGCCCTGAAAAAAAATAGCGAATAGCAAACAGCATTGCTTTCCGATCAGAATTGCTGATGTAAACATTTTATTCAGAATCTTACTAAGTTAAAGTGCCAAGAATAAGCTCATGATAATTCTATTTGATAACAACTGATACACCAGGATATGTACTTAAATAACACCAGATGCATACAGACTGAACATTTACAATGATAAACATAATTGCTGACCTTAACATAGGTATAGAATTGTGCAAATCCTTTGGAAAAAAACAAACAAACAAACAACAGAAATAAGTCTGCATGCTGAATGAAGCCCAATGTTGTTAAGTCATAAGAGAATTAATTTTAATTACATTTTTAAAGGCTGACTAGATAAGCTTTTGATTATATTCTTTGTTTTCTTTGTGAAAACCACTTGCTCCTGTTAATTTCATTTTAAGAACTTCAATTTCATTCTGTACCCTGGTTGCTTTATATACAAATGAAAAGTACCTTTTATTTTCCTCTAAACTTTGCAGAGATTTACTAGCCCATATAGCCTAAATATCAATATAATAACAAATACAGACAGCAACAGCCTTATCTTTTATTTTAATCTCATACTGCCAGCCTGAACACTTCATCTCACACGGCGATGAAAAAGATAAGCATGAATAAAAGTAAGTCTAACAACACATAGACCCCACATTTCAGAAGCCTCAATCAAAGCCATTTTAAATAAACCCAGGTACGAGAAAAACACTCTTTGAATTAAATGCTGAAACTGCAGTGAACACTGAATTAATTAGTTCCTCAACTACCTCTGAAAATCTCTCCTTGCTATGTCTGATGCCTCTGTGAAAGACCTGGGGGTCCAAGCCAAACTCAGGCAGAACTAGGAAACTGGTTCTTTTCTGAATAAAATAATCACCTGATTAAAAATAGTCCTTCACCTCTGACTTTCCGAGGATTAAAAGGAGCAGTGGCTCAGTGAACTGAAGGAGTTGGTAGAGGGACTTTCACAAAGAAAATCTTGCAAGCCCCCACAACACGCCCCTCCCTGGACCTACCTGGGAAGTTTAGTTGGCCTCTCATGATGGAAGCCTACATGAAATCCCCAGGATTACTTATAAATGATGCATGAGGGAACACTTGTGACATCTAGGCAGCTAATGTAAACCTCCCATGCTCGTTCTCTCCATGCTAAGGCAGCAGCAGTCACACTCAGTTCGAATGTACACAAAGAGAAACAGCGCTACCATAGAAGCTCTTTGTGGAAGACGTTGATTAGGAAAATCAAAATTACACGAACGGGCTTTATCTAGTACCACCCCACAGCGATAAGGAGCCCCCCGTCCTTGATAAAAACAGGAACAGTCCAGAGCTGGTGAGGTGTGTGGTGAAGTGGTTTTGTACAAAAAAAAAAAAAAAAAAAAAAAAAGAAAGAAAGAAAAAAAAAACTTCCCAATACTAGGAGAGCCAGCTGCTCATTGAAAGCCTCTGGGTGTTAATCCTGATTTACACTGGATTAAGCTCTGCAATTAAAAAATAATTATTTTCCTACACATGAGAAATATTTTCTTCTCCACCAAATTGTTTCCTTTGTGTACAAGGGTGATTATTTGATGAAAATTTGACTAGAATAAAGGGGCCAGCAATTCACTTGCTGAATCTTAGTTGTTGCAAAAAGGTAAAAACAGTTCCAGTCTCTTGCTCAAACCTTTGGTCCCACATCAGTGAGGGACACAATAGGTAGATTTGAATCCATCAATCTCTAACCACCCATCCTGACGTTAATACACCGTAATTAGTCATTATCCGAAGGTACATCAGCACAAAGCTGACTAAAAATCATAACTGTAGGAAGTCAGACTGGGTAATGGAGTGCCACTTAAACAGAAGTTAAAATTTGCTCAAGGTATCCTCCCAGTAAGAGCAGAAAAAAAGACATCAAGATTCTCTTTTCAGTATTCCAATTGAAATACTCTTTTTATGAAGGCCTCTGGAACAATCAAAAAGCTAATCTAGCTTTACGTATTGTTTTGTTGGCATTTTGTGCAGATTTTCCATAGCAATTACACACAGCATATAAATGGCTGAGTGATCTTGGCAGAATTAAAAAAAAAAAAGAAAAAAAAAAAAAAGAAAAAAGGAAACATCCACATATTTGGTCAGATTATCTTCTGCAGATATTAAGACTTCAAATTGTCAGATTTTATTTTATAACAGCAAAGTAATCCGCTTCTAACAATAGTCAATAGCCTAAAATCTAGCATTAACCCATTTCTAACATGGCTGAAACTTGTAGGACTCTATGAGGGAATAATCCATTTGCTGAGAAATACAGGGAAAGTGTTTTGAACTGTCAATACTGAGCCACTTAAAATAGTTTTACTTGATTTGAAATAATATACTAGATGGTGAGCACAGGCAGGAGCAGCAGTGCTATAACTATTCTTTGAAAAACAGATTTGACGAAACTTCATATTACTACAAGAATAACACCCGGCCCACATTCCCAAAGAAACAAGGTCTGTGACCTGCAGAACCAGGCCTTCTCTCCAGAGGTACGGGTATAGTTCTCAGGCCAGCTTTCCCCCAAAAAGGTGTGCAGATGTAACACTGCCTCTCTGTGCCGGCAGTACAGCTACCGAGGAATCATGGAAAACAAGCTCTTGGCCTTTTTTCTTCACATCTCCAAACATGAACCCCAAATTGCCTGAGTTTCTTTTGGTTTAAGTCTCCAGGAACTCCAGAAGGTTTCCATATGGAAAATTTGAATTTGCCATGCTGTTGTATTAAGTCATGATCCTTGAATTCAATTAATCTCAACTACCTATTTTTGTGTCTATGAATAGCAAAGTTGAGAAGTGCATTTTTATATTAACAAGCTGTAACCATGTAAGGATTTATTTATTTATTTATTTATTTTTAAGTATTTGTTGGTAATTTAAATAAAGCATACGTTAAAAAAACATGTAAGCTTTCCTTTTTGTTATATGAAATGGAAGTTACTACTCTGAAGTGCTAAATCAGAAAGATGTTTTAATCCAAACTATATAGGGGTTGTAATATTATCAACTTCTGTGGAAAGATACCAACTGATAGTTTTTTGTATTATATCTTATTTATTTGGGATACTTCAAAGCACGAAATACCACTGGTCAATTTTGTTTCCAGGGAGATGGCACACTGCTTTCCAAAAACATGTCACTGTAGTTATTCTTCAGAGCAAAACATGAAAATGACTTTTTGGACATAACACAGACTCTCTGGCAACACTGTTGTATAAGGAATAAAATAAACGATAAAACTAAAATAAATCAATTCACCATCCTCAGCATTTATTTTTTATTCTTATTTTTAGCTGTGGGTAGAGAGGGAATTACCCATATACTAATTACCAAGTGCTGCTTTCACGCTCATGTGTTGGCCCTGCGCTGCAGAGCTGCCAGCCAATGCCATCTGACATTAAACCAATGCCACCTCTTCAGTTGCCTCTTCCACAGGCCTGGTAACATCCCACAGAAGCAGCAGCACACATTTCTCTTACTACTGCAGGGAGTTTGATAACTATGTTGAAACAGAGCTCTAAAGACACCATTTCATGTTACTAACAGTTGAGACACAAGGCTAAGCAGAAAAGCGGGGCAGAAGCTGAGAGGCATTATTTGCTTATAATACCACTTGGTTCAAGGGAAGCCCCAGGAAAAGTCATGAAAATGCTCCTAACCCCCCTTCACTTCCCCAAAGTCACTGTTCTAGGTCCACCCCAAATACAACTCGTGTCAAGCGTTTAAGGTTATTCTCATCTCTTCAAGCCTGTCTCCCTTCACTGGACTTTTCTTCAAGGAAGAAACAACATTGTCCCTTCTAAATAGGCAATACAAAGGAGCCAAGCAGCAGTGTATGGGGAAAAAGAACACAGGTTTAGTAAATCGGTGCTCAGAAATGTAACTGACAAATTCAAACAGTTTTGTAACAAATAACTCAGCATTACTCTATGGCTGTTACAGAATAGCACCTGCCTACCAGTCTCCTTCAATAAAGCCATTGCTTTATCTCATGTCTTCCTACATCTATTAGTGCTTTGCCACATCACCTTCCCCTCAACCTTTCAGATAGCTGTAGCCCTTCTCATTCACTCACGGCACCTTGCTAATCATCACGCAGCTCCTCTCAGTTTGCCAGGAGTCATTTAGACTTACAGTGACCTGTCTGGATACATTTCTGCTGCCTTCTCCCAGACCATGACATCTACAAATGCCTTTTAAAGACATACAAAAGCCACATTGCTACTGCACATTTTTCAAGTGCAAAGTCACTTGGCCTTTTGATTCAGTTTTTTTTTTTTCTTTCTTTTTTTTTCTTTTCCTTCAATACACAGCTTTATCTTTCAAAAGGAAGCCAGACTTGGGCTACATGTTAAGTTGCAAAAATTCACCTCCCTTGTTCATACGAAAATAATTTCTGAAGTCTTTATTATTTCCAGTTCCCAGATAAAAGTAACTTCTCTTAGTTTCTGCACAGCCTCATCAAAACGTTTTCACACCTCCTTTGACACCTAGTTCATATCACGCTATCTTCTTTCTTCTCAGGAAGGAGAGGATATCATGGGCTGACAGCAACTTGCAGCATTAAAATTGACATAGGGTAAAAATTCTCACTGTTTCAAACATCACCATATCAATGTGAAAATGGGTCACTTCAAAACAAAATTCTGTATCAAAATTGTTACAGATCAGGACTTCGCATCCCTGTACACTGCTAGCCCATGGCTAGTTGGGAAGATAGGAAAAGCCTTGCAAGACCTAGGTGCATCAAAAATACTTAAATACTTCCTATCATATAGCAGAGCAGTTTTCCAAACAATATGAAGCTTCCATTAATTACTTGAAAGAAACCCATGTACTTTTAGACATCGGCTCTTTGCAAGTACTTTGCATTCCTGCTGGATTAAATGATAAACACCAGAAATACTCCTGAAAGTATTTCTGTTCATACTGTCTTTGAAATCTGAACACCAAACAAATACAAGTCTTGGGCCAAATAATACTTTATTTTTAGTTGGAGATTCTCAAAGAACTTAAATGTTCATGAAGTAAGAGAAAAATTGAAGACAGGACCCTCAACATCTAATAAATGGAGAAATACAAGAACAAACAATACGTATCACAAGAACACATTGCAGAGACAGGAAGGAAAAAAAAATAAATCCCTTTTTTACTAGTATACACTTGTTGGCATTCTCCCCCTCGCCCCCCCAACTTTTCTTCCAGTGCTTATAGAAAAGGTTCCCTTCTGTGGTCAATGTTACAAGACTGCAAATTCAACAGGTAGCAGAAATGTACCTTGATGTTGCATGTGCCACTTTAAAATAACTTACTGAAGTTCCAGATATTTTTCATGCCCCATAAGCTGTTTTTAACTTGTTCAACTGTGGTACAATTTCTGCAACATATTAGCTTCTAAAAATATATTTACAAATATAACAAAAAACATATTTTAAAATATAACACATTTCCAAACTGACGATTCCTCTTGAACAAAAAGCAGAGCTGCCACAGTTCTGTTGTGCTTTTGCCTCTTCCAGCAGCTTAGAGGTGGAAAAAAGTTGTTTTAAGCATTGTGGGGGCGGTGTTGTTATTATTTCAGGGATGCTTCCCTCTCTCCTTTGCTGCAAAGGAGTTTCACACTGCTTCTCTCTAAGGAGGCAAGCAGGGCTGTGCAGCAGAAGAACACAGCAGACTATCTCCGTGCATCAGAGGAACGATGTCACAAGAAGCTCTGCTGTGACTGGCAGTGGTGGAATTGACAGAAGCTTAATGGGGCTGTCTCGCCCCAACAGAGCTGTGGGAGTCAGACTAGCTGTCTCTGCACATCTGTTGTGGATATAAGCATTTGAGAACAATCACTGCTTTCAGCCCAGATACTAACTCATTCAATATCATCATCAAAGCAGTTGAGTCCAATGGCTTTCATTTTACAAAATGATAGACCAGTGCTCCCTCATGACTGCATACATGAATAGTTCCAACTTCAGAGCTGAAGATGGATTACTGCCTTGTTCGCTGCAAAGGTTCACCCTGTGCAAAGCAGACAGACACAGGAAACAAACCAGAGGAAGTTATCTATCTATCTACACATATTTTTAGCTGGATTGTTAACGACTGAGTTGCAAACCTTACAAAGAATCGTATTTATGCCATTAAAGTGTTTGCAACAGACTGTCTTGGTGAAAGGAAATTCAACTTAGATAAATAGTAAGTTTCTTTTTACGGAGTAGAGCTCTAACAAGTATTAGTTAGGGTATTATAAAGCTAATCCCCACTAGAGGGAGCAGAGTTATCTACTCAGAGGTACCTGCAAGTCCAATCCTGAAGTCCCAGCAGCCTGGCTCATTTAACACGCAAGGCAGTAGTCTGTAAGTTAGTCCCGAGCAGATAAGTAGTAAAACTTTCTTGTTAATTATTCAGAGTATCATTGAAATGTGAAAGATGTAAACTCACAGGAAGTAAAGATATTTAAAGACAACTTGATTGTAAAACAACAATAAATTTACCATTTATCATAGCACTGCCCATCCTAAGTCTTTAAAGTTGTACATACAGTCTGTTGTACAAAAATCAGGACTGACAAGCGATGAAAAGCATGAAAATCAAGGGTCGTCCCCCCCCCCCTTTTTTTAATTTGCCTTCTTATTTTCCCACTATATGGATATATGTGGTTCCCATTACCAAGCCTTTCTTCCCAACTGTGTAAGATGGCAAGTTTCATTAAAAAAATATGCTGACACACATCTTTAAAGAGATAGTGCTTAACATATTCATCAATTACTCTTCACACTTGAGGAAATCACCTGAGTTATCAAAATTAAAATGGTTTTGGCTACCCTAAATACTCTTTAACGTAGTCCACACTAGTTGAGTAACACACTGCAGAGATCACAGAAGTTAGCTACAAAGAGATTTTAGCAACAGTTTTCTATTTCTACTGCATACTTTTTCCTTCACTCTGAATTTAAGAATGCATTTTATTTTCTTACTCTGCCATGGTAGTACAGCTATTCAAACCATTTTTTTGGAGACATAAGGCACTATTTTAGTTAATTAATGCAAACTTTTGCATCAAGGAAGTTGTATTTAAAATGAGCTAGTTAATTTAAAAATTAAATGAATCACTCATTTAAAAAATAATTATGCACAACAATCACTTTAAAGCCTATCTCCTGCTATCAGACATTTCTATTGGGCAGCAATCTGGACTGCATTATAAAACACCATTATATGCGAACAGATGGAAATCATAAAATGATATTTAGCTACAGATTTCCTGTCAGAAACTTATATAAAAAGAAGGGGCGGGGGAAGATAGGCTCAACATTTTCCATTAGCCAACATCAAACCACTGAAAAAAATCAGAGGAATCCATGTAATGCCTATGACACAAAACCTATTTTTAATCCATACTTTTTTCATATCACTTGTATGTAGGCTAGGCATAAATAAGACTGGTTTCACCTTTAAGTACACAATATATGACCAAAACCACCCACCAAAGAACACACCTGAAAATGCATTTCAGTTGCATTTAAAGATGAAGACTTCACAGGTCAAATCTCACTTCTGTCTGAAGCACAGCAGAAATCAGTGAAGCTCTGCAAAGCTTCAGGTTGCCGTAAGAGCTGAATATAAGATCACAGCCCAGAAACGTACTGAACTTCTCCATTATCAGCTGTAATAAACTGTCCTGGATAGAGTAGGAAACTCATTGTTTATTTCATTCAGATATGAAAGTTACTCAAGTTGCAAGCAAAGATCAAGATGTCTAACTAACTTAGCGTGAAAATAAACCTCTCCCTTAATTTAAGGGCAAAGCACTATCAGCTCTTGTAATCAATAAGACTGTTTTGAAATAGTCTTGTCTTGAACTCCATTTAATCAGAACCCTTTGCTTTATTGCCAGGACTTTAAAAAGTAAATATCAATGCTATGGAGGTATAACAGAGAGATCATATAGAAAGGCTGTAGTAAAAATCTAAGTGTCAGAATAACAGCTGATGAACATGTCATCCAAGAGGAATGTGGGGGTAAGGGAGGTAAGGTAGAGATGTGAAGGGTGAAGCACTCCTTGGAATACTTAACATACCTTATCAAATAGATTGCATGCTATTTGTTGTGAGATACAACTCTGATGACTGATTTGTATCGAGCAACTGATAAGTAGATATATAAAGCTATCTGAAAATTATCAAACCTCCAAAATATCACTCCATCAAGACTTCAGAATATGTTAGGTACTATAGGAATGTTTCCTTTAGCACATAAGTCAATATCAACAGAAGTATTTTGGTCTGTACACTGAATTCACTATTTTCTTCCAAGACTCACCAACGAAAGCTTTTATGTTGTTTTTTTCATACTTTCACCTTCTATAATTTCAGTTCTCTTTCTGCACAAACACAATGTTTCAATAATCTTAAATACAGACCAACCTTCAAAATCGCTGATGAGCTCCAAAAGGCTTTAAACAAGACAGGGCTTTACTATTAATTACACCAAGCTCACAGGGCTTCAAGCTCATCCAAAACAACATTCTTAATTTCCCAATCAATGTGGTGAATACAGGAAGCCAAAGCACTTTAAGTAGTTTGACCATGGGGAGAAAGGAAAGGAATTTGAGAGAAAGATAGTGTAAAAGTTGGCTACAAATTAGAATATGCTGCATTACTCCACACTCCCTTAAAAGATCAACTTCCTATTCTGAATTTTTCACTTGTACATACAGACGCATACCACAGCATAAAAGTATGAGGTCTAGGTTATTTTGATGAAAGCTGGGAATACAGAAAGTAAACCTGGCAGCCTACAGATATCTCAAGTTTACCCTTGGGAAGGGCATCAGCATTCTCTAATATATGTTTGGACACAGTTAATAAGGCCAGTCATTTATAATTAACAATGTTCTCTTTATTTTATATTATGAAGCTGAATAACAACCCTTATCCCAAACCAGAAAGAATGAGTCCTAGGCTTTACTGAAAAACACTGTTAAAAATAAAACCATAGTTCTAGCAAGTGAAGATAGAGGAAAAAAAGCAGCCAGCAAACCACTGGGGGAAAAAAAAAAAAAAAAAAAAAAAGGAAATCATCTCAAAAGGAGAAATATACACATCAGTAACCTGCTGAGACGCTAGTACAATGAAGGCAGACCAGATGCCTTCCCTGAGGTCTAACCAGGTGCACCAGAGTTAATGAAATAGTGCTCCATCAAAAAAAAAAAAAAAAAAAAAAAAAAAAAAAAAAAAAAGCAGTAGTCTCAGAAGCTTTTAAAGTTTTTTAGATAGCTTTTAATAGACTCAAATGAATACAGTACACAGTCAGAGGCCCAAGAATCCCATCTTTCAACCATCAGTCTTATGCAATCAACTGCCTCAGCCTTTTTTCTGTGGTTGTTTCAAAGAACAAGCGCAAATGCTTGCTTATTAAGCCTCAGGAATCTGAGGGGGAACAGACATTTGCTTCTCTATATACAGAAGAATGATAGTCTTCATCTATCTTTTTATATAAGGCAGTTGAGATAACATTAGGTCTTGTCTTAATGGATTTTGTTTTAGTATCTTCCAACTCAGAAGTAATACGGCTTGACATACAAAAGGCTCGTGAGCAGGCTGAAAACACTGGGGACATCGCTTTAGCTCCCCTTAAAATCCCTGCCATTGCAAACATCTGCTCTACAGAATGTACCTATTTCTATAAAAATAATCAAGACGTCGGTTTGCCTATATATTAGAGACTGAAAAAAGAAGCAAGTATAGAAAACCACTGCTCTGTTCAGAGAGACTACCCTGGCATTTGCAATATATCAAAGCAAGGAACTAGAGGATCTTTCAATACACGTGGTATTTGCGCTGCCAGACCAAAATAAATAAGCTTTTTGATTGCAGACCCCCAAATTAAAGGGGGAAAATATATCATCCAACTCCTTTCTCCTCATAGCTCTATCACTAGGAAGGCAGAACAGTTACTTCTTTATAGAAATCTGGAAGGCTGTAAGTCACAGACCTTGGTCTGCCACCTTATTCTGCTATTAAAAGTAATGGAGCAAACATCCCTCAGAAACTGATGAATATGAAGGGTGAATTTACATGAAATCACATGGTAATTTTTTGCAACTTAACTCAGGTCTTCTATTATTTCACCTTTTTTTTTTGTTGTTGGGAAAAAAAATAATCTAGTGCTCAATTATAGTTCCTCCAAAAACAACAACAACAACAACAACAACAACAAAAAAAAACAAAAAAAAAACAAAAAAAAAAAACGAAAACAAGCAAAATCTTTCCATGCCACCAACATCAAAGACTGCTTAGCAGTAGGTATACCATTAGATCAAGTACTTTGTCATACAGTCTACAACCACATTTTTCCAGCTACCAGGGCCCTGTTGCATTCTGTTCACAGCTATTGGTGTCTTCTCTAGCACACCTTGCCACACTTCACCGACTTCATTGTAAGCACGCAGCCTTCACCTCTTCAGCTTCCAGCGTCAAATCTTCCTTGTATTCTCCTCGCTCTCTGCTCCTCACTGAGCATGCTGAAGCTCCTGCTCCTCTGGCTTAAACACCCTCAAATGTGAAGGAGCCTGAAACTAACTCACTGTTGCCTAGTTGCCATTTAGACTTAAAAACAAAACAACAGGAATAAAGAAACTAACCTCTTATGGATGGAAATGTTCTTATTCACTAATATAATTCTGTACCTATCTTTGCTGAAGCTGTCTGCAGATTAAGATAATGGCAGTTGCAAGAAATTTCCCCAAGGACAAAAACACCTACAGAAAATAAACAAAAAAATACATATTTCTGCAGCTGAGAACAGCTTCGTTCCAATTCACATTTGAGAGATTCTATCCTGTTGCCAACATTTGCCACCTCATCATTAATTTTCAAATGTTTTGTTATTGTTCTTTTTGTTGTTTTGATAATATATGGATGCTTTCTGGAAAGATTCACTCTGAAGAAGCTGTGAGTACTATTCAAACAAAAATCACGCAAGTTCTTATTCTTAAGCTCTCTTATGTATGTCAAGATCTGGATAATCACTATACTGACAAATGTTGGTTTGTTTCAGTTGTATTTGATTTTTGCTTCATGTATTTTTACCCAAATATTTTGGTTAAAAATTAAAAGGAATGCAAAACTCTTGCATTATAATACAGGATAAAACACTGATGTTGTAAAGTATGTGTAAAGGAAAAAGACAGATAACATACAGACTAGATGTTTGAAACTGGTACTTCAATCATAGCTTTTCTATTCCACTATTCCACAAAATGTAACCAACACCTTGACAGATAAAAATACAAAAATGTCAGATTAAAAGAATTTTTCACGTTCTAGACATGCAATATTCAGCTGCTCGAATTGGTGGTCTGTAATTATACAGTACACATATAGCATACTTATGCAAATGAAACTTATGCTAAGTGATCAATTTTTTCATCCTTCAAGTGCAGAGACCCAGCGGAATATTTAATGACACCAAAATCAGAACTTCCTCTGAGTGGAAACAATTTTGCCAGTAAAAAAAAATAGATAGTGCTCATGTATATTTGAAATAATGAGTTAGAAGACACTAGGCTTTGCTTTCAAAGTGAGACTGCTCAATCACGCTGCTGCCTTTCTTCCTGAGAAAAGCCTGTTCTTTAGATCTGTTTAGAAGCTATTACGTATCTGCTTGTGATGCTCTTCCCAGCAGTGAGTTAACTTAGAGACTTCTCAGAGCCTTCGAAGGTTCACCACAGTGAGCTGGTAATTCATTTCAGAGGGAACCTGGAACATGAAAACATTGCAGTTCCTCCTTGAAACAAGTACTCTGCCTTATAAACCATCATATTCTCGTTATACAGCTTCACTATATACACATCATCATACAGTCACACACTGTAAAATCAAAACCGGTAGTGGCCTTTACAAGGGTACTCATTAAATTCACATTTAATTCACCAGAGTGTCTGCTCCTATCAAAGCATTTGCAGCAAAGGTGCTGGCAGAAGTTCAGTGCCTTTGTTTGGCTTCCTACGATTCCCAATGTCAGCAATGTTTGCCAGCTCCTTTGGCCTCTGAGTTACTGTACACACCAGCTCTGATATGGCAGAGTGCTGAGGGAAGCTGAGGGTAGGTACACTTTTCCAGCAGCCACATCAGAATACAGCAAAATTCACCTACCATGACCAAAGAATCATTCTTAACTCAATCCTATGATTTTTGCCCTGTCTGGGCAGCAGCACTGGAGGTGAAGAAGTTCTGAGAGAAGGGTATTTTCCTTACGCAGGCAGCTTTGGCAAATGGCAAAGAAAAAGTCTGGGATAACAAAAGCCAGATTATTTATGTTGCATAAAGAGAATCGAGGGAAAATTTAAAGTTTTCTCAGTAAATCCACAGGCTCTAGTCAAACAAGTCACAAAGCTAAACTTACCATATATGGATTAATATTAGCAAGAGAAATAAACTGTCTTTGCTTTGCTACTAATCAGTATTAGTTTCTCTTTTTTCCTGCTGATGTCTTATACTCATTCTCACAGATACACAATTTTTTCCAAAAGAAAATAACTTGTGTGAGCTTACCACTGAGTAAAAGGTACAGCCTAAGGCTACATGTTTTAACACTGATAACAAATGATTTATCTCTGTGAGAAGCCGATAGAAAATGGTGGCTTCTACCTGTGAGAATAAACATCAAGGACTGTGTTTCTTCATACAGTCTGCTTGTGATTTTTATGACAATTAAGAACTGGGAGACAGTTGGACTCCTACATTAAATGAGACCTGATTCCAGTCATATTGGAACTACGATGACATTTCAAAGCAGGTCTAGAAGAATCATTCCAGACACAATTATTGCTAACAAATTATGTTACAGAAGCTCTGACAACACGAGACTGTGTTTCAAATGACTTGCTAAACACCATCTAGGAATCCCTTGCATAAAGTGCAACAGATGATACAGTGCATTTGTACTTCTGCTTATTTCCCTCATAAGCTGATCGTCGATACACCTGAAGACATATGTCAAGTCTTTGCAGTTTTACTGTTTGCCACTGTAAAATGAGAAAAGCATATTTTACCTATTTCTCTTCCTTCCCCCAACACAAGCTTCTTTTCCCCCCAGTTCTAGAAAAGTAATCTCTAACTTCTGTAGCATCAATTAATAAAGCACTGAAACATACCAAGCTCTTGAAGTAGAAAGCAAAAAAAAACAATTACAAAGCTACGTACATATACACATGTACAGATTATATATTACATAACCAAAACAGACTGCCTATGACTGCTTTTATCTTTATTGACTGAAGCACTACAATATTTTCCTGTGCTTCTTTTCATCCTCTTGAACACAAAATAATATAGCCAGAAATAGAAAAAGAAACAAAAAATCAGGCAATACCATTGACGAAAAATAATTGTTTGTAACCATTTTTGTTTCTTTACACTCTAAGAAAAAATCTTTAAAGATGTTTTTAAGCACTTGTTATTCTCTACTCCCAAAGATGAAGTAGCACCGAACTAGGGAAAAAAAAAAAAAAAAAGAATTATTGTTTCATAAATAGCTAAAAATGAAAAGTGATCATTGAAATTAAAAAGGTTGAGAAAGATTAGGGAAAGTTCAGGTATGATTTATATCTGGAGAGGAAGCAATAGGAATGAGTTGTAAAATATCAATCTATAAAACATCCTAAAAGAACATTTAATATAGAGCTTGTAGAAGGGATAGTTAATATCGGTTTTCACTGTGACAGCAACTTGTAGTTTAAACTAGTTGTTAAATTTGTGTTAGATATATGCATGCACTAAAAATTAAATTTAAGTCCTGCCCTTTTGCAAATGCTAAGAACAAGTGCTTGATTAACATTATGTAAATGCATTCCCATTTTGATCATGACCAAGCAGAAAATGTTCATTAAGATGCAAACACAATATGCTGAGAAAGTGTCAGTCCACTTCTTTTGCAAATTATTCATTAGGAGTCAGGCACTACATTAACACAATTAAATTTCTGCAACAATAAATACACATAGATTGGAAGCTTAACGCAGGATGAAATGACGAGAACACTCACATTTTAAGACCAACTTTAATATACTGCTACATAAAATTTCATGACTGGTGATGGTCTGATTTACATTTTGTGAAATAGCATATTAGAAGGCATTTTTTGGCTCTTCCCCAGGAGTGCTATTCATTTAGTCAGGTTTGCAAAACATCTCCTAAGAACTGCTGCGTATTTATTGTTTATTGTCTAAAAAATGTACAACAACAACTGCTACAGTTAGCTTGTTTTAGTCTGGCATCGATACTGCACTGGAAAAGAGAAATCAAAACTAGTAAATATACTAGCAGCTCCACAATGATGGCATTAAGTTCTCATATTTGCAGAGCCTCAGCACTGACTGAACATAGAGAACCAGCTCCTTCCCCACTCTTTCTTTCAGCCGCCCTCCCGATTCTATGGCTGGGAGAGGAGCTGGGTGAATGCACTTGGCAAGTTTACTCCTTGCAAACTTAATTCCCATCTCAGTTTCTGATAGCTTGATTGCCCAATTCTGTTTGTAAAAATTTATCTCCAGATCTACAATGATTGTTTTTCCCTCTTTGGATCACCACAAAGGGCTGGATGCTGAAATGGTGCTGCTTTTTCCTCCCTAGAATCTGCTCTGGTTTCTTCTCTTCCAGTGAGAGGGAAATATCCCAGCACAGCATAATTACCAAACTTCAAATGAGTACAACTATATATTAAGTAAGTATTGTCCTCAAAGCTTTGATTTCTAGCAAGGATGTTTTTAATGTTGAGCAGGGCCTGCTTCATAGAAGTAGTGAGAAAGAATAAGATAACTGATGCCAGGAAAACTTCATGGCATTTATCTAGTTACTTGCTTCCAAGCTGGTGCACTCCTAAAATGAAGGATTTTCTGTGTGTGTGTGTGTGTATATATATTTAAATGTAGAGAGGGGAAAAAAGGATTTTTTTTTTTTTTAAATAAATAACTAGTATACAGTGGTCCTTAATTTGACTGTTGTGTCCAGAGCATGTAGGGTACTGCTTTCCTGTACCTTAAGAATTTCTGGAAGGACCATGACAGCCACACATCTGCCAAGAACCCTGCATGACTCCAGAATTTATGGACATAATCTCCCAAAATTCTTTGGAGACAGGAAGATGTTTCTTTCCGTTTTATAAACAGTGTTACACAGAGAAAGAAACCATTTATGTGCACAACCGACAGAACTTTAAACTAGACTGCATCAGTCCCTGAGCTCAGACTTTAATCATGGTATCAGTTTGACTCGTCGTAGTTCTTGTAGCCCTGAGTGATCCAAAAGAACAGCTGATATTTCAAGAAGGGCCTCCTGAAATCCCATTCAAGTTAGTTTCTCAGGATAAAAACCTCAGTTGTACAACAGAAAGCACATTTTATTTTCTGTTTCTTCCCCAGAAGTATATTCTCAAATAGCTAAACAGGACTGGTTTCACAGCAGTATCACCTCATGTCCTATTTCGCTACCAATACAGTTCTCAGATATACCTAAAATTATGTGTTTGGGTACTTGACACTGAAGCAGCTAGTTTAAAAGGACCCACTGTGCTAGGTCTTAAATTTGCATACTGCAGACAATCAAAAGAGTGATGAAGCTGAGACTCAGAGCAGATAATTCAATTATGTTATTACATGAAGTGCAATATCTGATCAAAATCAGTTAAGTCACTGAAGCCCATCCACTGAGGATGACAATAGACATCATATGACTCTCAGGAAAAAAAAAAAAAAAAGACAAAAAAAAGGCATCATCAAAAGTTTACCTTTCCCTACTAATTTCTCTGGTGTAATTCATGTTAGACCAAATGATATACCTGCCAGAAAAAAAGCAACAGGTGGGCAAGTGTTCAGTCCCTGAAGCATTGGGTCTGACAAGAAATACTGTCCAAAACAATTACACTTCTATAGTTAAACTTAGCTATACTAATTAGGTATCTTGAGACAAAAAGGGTGGCTGGCTTTCAAAGAGATTATTAGCATGGGAGCAAGTTGCTAGCACCCACAGAGACAAAAAGATTGCCACATAATTTAGTGAAGGGTTGGCAGGAAAAAAAAAAAAAAGCAATAAAAATCAGTGCCTTTATCAAGTACAAGGTTTACGGTATTCAAATGGATTTTCAGTTTTAGTTACCAGACTTATCTTACCCAGACGTCTTGTAGTTTTCCTTGAGTATAAAGCCCAAGATATCAGCGATACGGTTTCACATTGCAATTGTATGTTCATGTATCAAGTATTTGGGAATTCATCATAGTATTTTAGTCTCATCAACATGGATTCCAGGTGGACAAACAGAATATTAGATTAAACAAGATAGACAGTTGTGACTGCACATACACAACATTCATGTGCTTTGATGTACTTTTCTGAGCAACCCCTGAGACCTGGAAGCTTTACACGTACTGCTCATGTGATGTCTGGTACCACCTGATGTGTGCTGCTCTCTATCAGCAATGATTTAGTAGAACTGTCAACATGTTTGAAAGCTAGGTGAAAGAAGTTTTGGCAGATTCATTCAAGATGCATGTTTCCCCTCCCCATACAAGAAGCACTTTTTTTTCTTTAAGAGATATTTATTGGTGAGTATGTGACTATCAGGTATGTATATACGTAAAAAGGGCTTCCTTCTCCCCGACAGTAAATTTCTACACAATATTTATTTAGCTTGTTAAAAGAGCAAGCTTTATTTCAATGAAAATAAGTCTTTGTTAAAAGGAAATCAAGCCAAAATTGCAAAAGGAGAATGTCAGCAGCATTATCCTCAAAACTAGATGCAGCAGTACCTGAGAACATGGCTCTATTCCTCAGCTTGTTTTGTGGAAGAGGTAGCTTTATAGTAGCAGGTGTGCAGACCTTTGTAAACATCCCACGTTTTAGACTCAGCTCATTACTGCTTTGTTTTTCCACTTTGATATTCAATGCTAAAATTGATCTTAAAAGCTTTCAGTCACTTTTTTTGTGCTTCTGGAAGTGAAAACAAATCTTTGTATCTTGCAGTTTCTATGCCAGTATTATCTGTCATTCTATCGCATACACATTGTGATTTTCTTCTTGGTGGCACTATGTAGACTCACACTCTGAACACTAAGCATTAGACTCGTTTAAAAAAATATACATACCGTCTTTATGTTCACTTTCACAAAATTAAAAACCTTAATTAAGCATTTTAATAAAAAAATAAAACATACTATCCACAGTTTATTATGAATCAGTAGGTTTATTTGCTGGCTAGAATAAGAAACCATTAATCCATAATATAGTCTATTCGGTAAAAAAAATAATTATATAATTACCTAATCAGTTTTACAAAATGAAATCATAGAAGTCTAAGGTTCTGGAAACACATGCTGTCTCTCAAACCACATTATTTAATCATTTAAGATACTGGAAAGTCTAGTGCTGTAACTGAGGAAGATGACCCACTCCACCTGCTCACAGATTCCATGTTGGCTTCAATGCCTACAGGGATGGATAGCTCTTACTGCTCTGCAGAGCCATCACTGTTCTAACTTGATCATCTAAATTAGTGTTTGAAATCAAATGCCTCAAAGTAGTTTTTTTCCCCTAGTGTCCTGCTGTTTAGAGGAATGTAGAAGCATATGACAGCTCTCCAGACTGTTAGGTTTTCCTACAATCCTGTTAAGAAATTTACAAATAGTAATCAATAGTCCCAGCGCAGACCCAATCAATGAGATCAAGAACTGTAATCTATCTAATTGAGAATTGCATTACCTATAACTGGCAGTCTGCATGTAATTACCCCTTTGTTGTTTAAAACAAATGCAACCTTGCTGTAGTGGCTGCCATCATAGAGCATAGTGCCTCTGTCTACGCTAATCAACCCCAGTTGACTTTAAATACTACAGAGACATTATTTACATTAATGTTCTTTAATTGGGGGGTTGATGGCATTTATAATGCACAACACCAATAAACCAGCACAAAAACATGAAGTTGGAAGTCGTGCTATAAACTGTACTGATTTTTTCTGGCAGCAAAAAGAAGCAGAGCCAGTAACGCCAATGTAAAAAACAGGCCTTAATTCACCACTATTCTCATGAGTAAACACTGTTACGACTAGTTTGCTGTACGTTTTAAAGTAATGGAAGGTACCTCAAGGAAAACAGCAAGCATTATAGTGCAGCTCTATTGATGTACCAAAGATGCATGACAATATATTCTGAAATTTTATTAAAATTTATAGCAAAACAGGTCTTTCTTCACATCTCATTTTGTGCAAGAAATATAGCAACCTAACTTAACTTTAAATTTTTAATAGAGTTTTGGATTATAAGTGTTACGATATACAAAATATGATCTGAATGTTCTTATTTATCTCTTCTTCCCTGACATGAATGGAAACATGGGCAAATATTTCTATTTATACTCTAATACATTTTTAAAAGAATAAATAAATAAACAAATAACTTTTCCTGGGCAAATCAATTGTGAATGTGTCAGCAGAAAAAGCTGACTAACTCTTAAATGGAAATGAATTCTAGTTTATAAAGTTAAAAAAAAAAAAAAAAAAAAAAAAAAAGTTGCCATAGGAGGCAGGGATAATAGGCTACTCATGTATTTGCAGCAAGTATCCAGAACATCTGTTTCATAAATATGTTCAAACCCAAGCACTTAGTCACTGACCGAGCAGTTCCCTATCATGCTGTTCACCATTTCTATGAAATGGTATCTATAACCATAAATTGTAGTTGTTTCTCTCTTCCTTATTTTCCATTATGTTTTTTTTTTTTTTTTCCAGAGATAACATCAATGATTTTTCAATAGTTTTTTTTGTTGTTCCCTTGTGTCATCTTTGTTTGTTTTATACCAGCAGACTAACCTCCAATATATGCATTTGGATGTTCCTGTGTTACAAGAGGGGGTAGGAGAGATTGATCCATACCAGTTGGTCAGAGAACTGCTGTGGCTGCAAATACAAGACAACAGTAGTCCAGCTAGACTAGAACAAGGATGCCCAATGTTGTTAGCTACCAGTACTGCAGCCCACAGGACTGCATAGGATTTATCACAACCAGGTAATGTTTTGAAGCTACAGCTTTCCTTGTCTAAATGGAAAATCTGTCCAGAACTCTGAGATGACATAGTGCTTTAAAATAAATAAATAAAAATAAAATCACAAATATCTCTCAGAGTCCCCAAATAGTACAGGCACGTCTTGAAGAAACAACCTGTGCAGTTGGCTTAAGGATTAATTTGTTTTAATCGTCTGGTTTCAATGAACTATTTTAGTGGGTGTTTGAAAAATGTTCTCTTCCAAAAACAAAACATTGTAAGAAATCTTGAGTCTGCCTAAAACCCTTCTACTGCCATAAACAAAATCTTACAGAATGAACCAAATCCATTGTTTTCATAGTTTTTTTTGTTTTGTTTTGTTTTGTTTTTAAAATATCTATGGGTAACTTAAAGGTAAAACACATTAATTAATTCTTGATAAATGGATTGCTAGTCACCATCCTTGGAGGTCTTTAAAAGACGTTTAGATGCAGAGCTTAGTGATATGGTTTAGTGGAGGACTGGTTAGTAGTAGACTGGTCAGAGGTTGGACTAGGTGATCTTGGAGGTCTCTTCCAACCTAGATGATTCTGTGATTCTATTTGCAATGAAAATCAGTAGCAAAGCAACTTCCCAATGTGAAGGGTAACAACATTTTAATTAAGAGGAGGAAGAAATGAAGATAGAAAACGATGGCAAATCCGAAGTGAGTAGTGAGTACAATGCAGTAATGTTTTCGGAAAGCCAACAGGTGAACCCTGTTTTTTCAGCTGAAAAACATGTGGTGCCTTATTAATCAGACAGTATATACACGTACATCAGTCTATATCCAGCTTTTTTAAAAATTTTTATTCTTGTAACTGAATGCCAAGGGACATTCTTTGCTATTGTTACACAAAAGCGGATGAAAAGAAGCCAAATAACATTTGTTTGTAAGTACTGAGGAAAACCCAAGTTCTTTCAGTAAATCATGCATTAGAACATCTTCAGGATCACTAGCACCATAAATGAATAACAAAATACATTTCCTATTCAGATGAACATACAGCACTCAGTCTTACGCTTTTACAGGTCAATGGGTTTTCTATAGAGCTAGTGCCGAGAAATATTTCTGAAGTACCTTCTCAAATACGCCTGTCTAAGTCTTTATGTCCAACTGCACAAGCAAGCTGTCAGGCCATAAATAAAGCAGACTATTTGGCAAGCTATTTATTTCCTGAGACGTTGTTTATAATGTTGCATTTCCCTACGTAGTAACCTGAAATACCTTTACAGATGTAGGACTTAAAAAGGAAGGACTATGCAAAGTATCAACAGGTAAATCAAGTGTTTTCTGCTTTTAATGGGTGTTACAGCATCCATAGACATTATAAAGTTTTACACCCTGAAAAAAGACTCATGTATGGTTTGAGGGTCTTTTCTTAGTGAGAGTGGGTATCAAGTGTGCATAAAGACCACAAAGACCACTTTCAACAGCTGCAAATTCCAGATACAATCCCTATAGTCCTCTATTTTTACTGCTGTCAATTGAAGCCTTATTTATTAAGACGTACAGAACTTCAAACATTCTCAGAGGCTTAAAAATAGTACAATTCTAATCATAAGTAACTGCAAGAGACACTACCAGGTGCACAATGCAAAAAAAAAAAAAAAAAAAATCTGTTCAAGCTTGAAAAATGTAACATGGGATGGACCTCAGTAAGCAAGGATAAAAATATTGCTAATCCCCACAGCTCAGTCAATATATCAAGCCATGGAAATTGCAAGATTCAGACTCAAGGAAACCAGAATGGTCTTAATTGAGCAAGATACTACTTGCTCCTACAAATTCAAAGTAATTGCTAAAGCAGTTGGGAATTGTCATGATGAGGTGTGTCCAAAACATAAAAAGTCAGTCCTCGGGTATATGAAGTGTTAGATACTCAAATACTAAGCAGTTGTAAATAATGCAAAATAGACTGCATTAGGCTAGCAAGCGCAATTACAAGCAGTTTTGCTTGGAAATGCTGATTAGAGCAAAATGTCAGGCACAAAGCACATGAAGAAAATGTGTGCTATAGTAATCAAGTCTATAGATGACAAAGATGGATGCCTGCAGTTCTGTTCAAATCCTCAAAGAAAAGCTGCAATCACTTGGCCAGCTGGAGACAAATATATTTTCCTGGCTACCCAGGCTATCCAAAGAACAAGCAGTAAATCTCTTCCAACTCAGCCTGCAGTTCACCTTCACAACTGAAGGCCTTATGCCTTTCAAATCAAATTGCATTTACCAATCCAGCTAATTTCTTCAGCTACTGCATCTTCTGCCAAAAGGTGACATTGTCTTTACTGAAACACGTCAGCTAGCTTTCTGGCTCCCTTTTTTAGGTATTGGGTAGACAAAGAATGTTCAATAAGTAGGTGTAGACTGTTAGTACAGCATCTCTGCTGACCTCTCAAGCAACAATTACCATGATAGATACAGATATCCACGATAATACACAGAAGTGTGTGTACACTTTTTGATCCCCTTACTGCTCCCCTTGCTGTGAGATGAACTTCTTCATAATTTCCTGTCCTGATTTCTGGCAGTGTTACCAGAAGCTAGCTTCACTCTATATCAAAGTATCTGTGTTCTGAGAAATAAAGGCAGGGGAAGGAGGGGGGAAGATGACACAGGACAGGACACAACAATAACATACAATAGCACAAATATTTAAATACTACCCACATTCTCCACTGGTCTCTTTTGTCCTCATGCCTCCCAATACCATTTTTGCTACACAGTGAAAGAAGCCCCTGGTTTGGTTTACCTCTGTACTGTACCAAGACATTGCACAGAGGCTGTAACAAGCAGTAACAAGGAGGAGCTGGATATGCCTAAGTCAGCATTGCTGCCAAAAATAATATATGTCAAAGTACATCACCAAGACATCTAGAACACCGAGGACTGAATAAATAATACGTCTGGATTCTAGACTGCTGTTCAGAAAAGCAACATTATTCTCAAAGCTTGTTCATCCTCAGTGAAATGTGAAAGCCAACTTACATAATACCTGAAAACAGAACGTAACAGTTAACATGTCTTAGAACAGCTAATAAAAATAATGATTTTCCAGTAAGATCTGCATTTCAGGTTTCCTGTGACATGACTCTGCATTCGGTGAAAAGCCTTACTAAAAACTAACAACGATTTCATGACATGAGCGACAAACCTTTTAATGGGAAAGTAAGCAAATTTTTGTATTTCAAGATGCCTGTAGCAGTACTTCCTAAAATTAGAAGTTCTAAACCAGTACCATATAGTGAAAGCAATTTTGCAAGCTACATTTACTTCTAATAGAAAAAAAAACAGCTCTTCTCAGTGTTTCAGAAAGGGAGGAGGACCCATATTCACCAACTATGTGCCCCAGGAGTTTAATTCCTTCTTGAGCTTGTGTATCTGTTTGCCAGTGAGATAAACATCTAATCCTGTACTGTCTGAAGATACTGCTAATAAGTCAGTTTCTAGTTCAACATGATAATTCAGCACGAGTAGTTTCACTCATTTGTACACGACTATCATAAATCTTCGGTTTCTGGGACATTCTTTTTCACTTGTTTTGAGGATGCAATTATTTTTTTCCCCATGCTTTCTTGTAGAACTGCAAGGGTCACATCTTGTCCATTAAAGAAGTGTTCTTAAAAACTACAAAGTGTTCTAGGACATATGAATATACCATAAAATAGTTATAGAAAAACACTTTGTTTGTAAAAATCAGTGCCAATTCTGTCCATCACTGCCAAAGCAGAGATGCTTGGTGTGCTTGTAAAAAACAAAGCCTTCGATTTGGTGTCATAAGTATTGCTATGTAAACAGCAAGGCCAAAATTCACAAGTACAAAACCCAGAAGTGCCATGCACTTCTCTGTTCTTAAACCTGTAGACCAGCACCTACTGACTCACTGAAGTTAAAGGATGCCTGATCACAGAACAAATCCTACCTAATTAAGGAAATCATCAAGTTCTATCTGCACAAACCTAATACGCAAGCAATCACTTATTTCTATCAGAATTTCTTAGGGTTGCTTCCTTCAAATTATAGACCAATGTCAACCGTACAAAAAAAAAAAAAAGAAAAAATGTTCCTTACACTTCTAGGCTCTGACCTCTACCAGCGGTTCCTTACTTTTTTTCCTCTGGAAAAAACCCTCACGTTTGAGGTTCACGTGAGCTCTCTCAGAACAACCTCTGCAAGACCAGGCGAGCCGGCTGATATCAAAGCAGACTGGGAAATGTAGACACACGTGACAGCAAATGGGCAAGGTGACAACCTCCATCTGGGCAACGGCGACATCTGTAAGCACAGCAAGATGCAGAGAAGGAGCTCTGCCCAGGCCCAAGGCCTCTCCTGCATTAGCTAATTTTGCACCTAAAACTGTTGTTTCACAGTGTAAAAATTCTGGCTGGAAGCCTCAGTAATGATAAACACAAAAGCTTGAAACTCTGTCAAAATGCATGTGGGAATCAATGGTACTGTGTCCTTGCTTAAGAAGAATGCATCTTTTAAGTACTCATGCACTCCTTCTGAGTGCTGCTGAAGGTGCATATTTAGGCACTGCCTTCTCTCAGAGCTGAAAGGAAAAAGAGTCCCCTTCTCCTGAATCACAGCTGTGAAGGTGTCTTGTAATTTACTCCATATTCCTGCAGACTTTGTACCCTACTTTTAATTGTAGAGCTTCTCACTGACACCAGCTGACACACACAAAGCCCTGCATCTGGTTAATTTATATGCATAAAGTACCTGTGAGGACCACACACCTATATACCTCCTGTTGCTTTATCTCCCCCCCACACACATCATTACACCTCATTGAAATAGGAAAACCACTTTCATGGCAGGGTTCTGGCTCTTGACTAGCTGCCCATCTCTCTGTTTCAGTAACTGCAGCTAGAATATATGCCCTTTTCTGTACAAACACAACACAAAGTCTCAAATACAATAGGATGCGTACAAATCAACGTTAGCAGTCAGCAACACTCCACGTGTTGCTTACCATTGAGTCGTATCATGGACATTTAAGAAAATTATGCTAAGCTTTAAGCTAGACTTACAAAATCTACATGAGAAGTGTCTTTGTTATGCTAACGTATCCAATATTAAAGACTTTTTCTTTTATTTATCCTTTATTAACTAGCAAATAGTTTCTCCTTCACAAACTTCCAGATCTCAAACATTTTTTTTCTGCTCACAAAAACTAGCTATGTTCATTGCTACTGTAAATGAGTGTGTTTGATTATTCAGCATCTATAATATCATTATAAATAAAATTTTCCATTAAGGAATTGCTGTCCATGTTATTCCAGTTTGGATCTAATTATACAGAACCTAGATACCTAAGCCAAGAAAAGCTGATCTGTCCTCCAAGAAACCACCTGTGCAACCTGAAAGGGTCAGCAGGGAAACTCATTTTGAACCTCACTAAGAAGCATTAAGTTAAATTAAGAGCTCTCTAAAGTACGAAAAATACACCAAAAACTAACTGAACAAATAATAGTAAGCAAGGAACTGCTTCATATTCACACAAACTCCTGTTTACTAAATTGCATCAAGGGAGAAAATATAATCACAGTGAATTGATTACGCAATTATGATATGATTATGTTGCGTTTTCCCTCTTGGTACAATTTAGTAAGTGTATGTTTATGCAAATGTTAAGCACTACTCCACAGGTAATGCAAGCTACACTTTTTTATTTATATATCTTTAGTGGAAGTATCACCAAAAAACAGGAGTCATGAGTGCACATTTAATGCCTTACTGTAGCACACTATTTCAAATACATGTGATTATAAGGAGGCATAAACCCTCCAGAGCGTTACTATTACATGTTAACAAATTTGTGCTTGCTTTAAGCGTATGGTATATATATTTTAAAAATCAGAAATTCACAAGTTTGCCAGAAATGTAGTAGCAAAGAAAGACCACAAAATTGTAGCTGAAAGGATGAATGATGTATTTTAAACTACTAAGAAGTTTACAGGATGTTTTCTGTTAATAAGTCTGTCTGGTCTTGATTTTACCCATTTTGGTGAGACTTCACTAACACAAGAAAAATATGGATTGTGAACTGTAAAACAACTCCTAGTAACAGCCTGACTGACAATACACAAGGTTTAACAGCCATCCTCAGTTATATTCTCCTCCAGGCAAAAATCATTCTTCAGGAAATGCCTTCAAGCCACTGCAATTGAACACTGGAGTCAACAGCTGCATTTATATAATTAAAATATTATTAATAGGAGAAAGATATGAAAACCTTTGAGGTACAAAGGGGAGTAGGATGCACAAAGAAAAAAATTGTCAGGAGAGAAATGTGCTATGCCAGAATAGCAGTATGTTATAAAAGAACTTGGAAAAGGAAAAATGCTGCATGTACAGAGCTTTGGGGATAGAAGGTTCAACCCAGTACAGTAACTCAAGCCCATCTGTGCTTTCAGAACTCAAATATAATGCTAACAGTCTTGTCAGTGGTAATTACTTGTCTCTCTTGAACCCTCCCTACTTGTGAATTACGTTGAGTGAGACAGGATTTGTCTCTTGTTAATCACTATTTAACCATTTTAACAAACGCACACAAACTCTGTTTAAATGCTACTTCCCGATGAAGTTTATCAATTATATATGCATTGTTCAAACAGAGCAAAACAGAACAAGATCAAAACAGAACAAAATGGATCAGAAACTATCCTCAAAAGACATTTTGATCTACAATATGGAGCCTGGAAATCTAGTCATGAAAAGTCCATTTTGAAATCTAGCAAAATGCAATCTTTTTTTTTTTTTTTTCCCAATTTTTGCCATTAAATGAAAATAAATAAACAAACAAAGCAGAAAAAAAGAAAAAGAAAGATGCTTTTATATAAAAATACTTGTAGAATTGTGACAGATGACAGAGCTTGCAAAATCTAAAATCCCTACATTGCTCAGAAAATACACAATTTTGCTTTGATACAATCTAACGCCTATGGAAATTGAGGAAGGTCACCTGGACTTGGCATAAAGAAAAATTGAAACGAAAGGTAATATCTTCCAGTGTATTGATTCCAAAAATAATATTTAAGAATTCTATTTCTGTGACATCTATGTTCACATTGTGATACATCTGTAGTACTTAAGGAACCAGGAGAAAAAATTCACTTGGGTGGCACTTTTTCCAAGAATGCTATTTACAAATTAAATTTCAAAACCTGATTCATGAGTTAAGACTTCAATGACAAAACTTAAAGCATACTCAGTTACCTCAAGCAGTAACTACAAATTTAACTGTAAAACCATTTCTCAGGAAATACAGCTACATTTCTAAACAAATCAATGTCACGTAAAAAGCTAACTTAAAATTTCTATTGCAATCTCCATCTATAACTTGTTAAAGAGGATGCTGTCACTGGTAACATAAGGCACTGATCTAAAGAGAATGGAGATAACTGGCATTGACCACAAAGCTTTTCCAAATCACAGAAAACAGGAGAGAATCTGTTGCTAGGCATTTGCTAACATTTTAATGCTTTCCCTGCTATTTATTAATAGGGTTTTAATCATTAATTCATTTTGCAAATTTCTGACTGGAAAATCTAACCAGGCACTTCACATGCCCACACTCTGACTGTGAAGCCTTTCTCTACCCTCACTCCTTAATCCCTCAAATACGCAGTTAGTGATAAAATTGCCTGAATGCATTTGAACTTTCCACCACCAAACACTCAATCCAAAGCTCAGCGTGCGTGTACCTTGCTATTCCTTCAGCCAAGAGATTGCTCCTGGTCTTGCCTCGAGTTCCCTGTCAAGCCTTGAGGGATATCAGTTAAATAGGTCCACAAGCCAAGCCATGACCAAACAGGTGCAAAGCTCCTACCATCTCTACCTCATCTACTTCATCCACCTCATCTCTACGATCTCTACTCATCTACCATCTCTACCTTTGGCAGATGGAAGGTCAGGCAAGAGGGGCAGAGAACCACTTAAACCAAGGCAGCACAACCCATCTGGGACTGAGTCAGAGCCCTTTTTTGAAGGAGGGCCAACAGATTTCTAACCACATGGCTTCTATCTCCTATGCTATATTGATTGCCAATCACCACCAGCTCAGCTCTCATGTGGATTTATAACAGTTGGAAAGGCTAACTCATATCACCAGGGAATTAAATTTTCTTGAATTAGTATTCCAGAAATATGATGATTAAACTCTATTACTGCCACTGAGATACTTTAATATAAAAGAGTCAGAGCAGCAAAAAAGGAATAATTTTTTTATTATACAGGCTGTCCTAGAAGAAAAGATTTGCAAATCAAAGTAGTGTCAACCAGTTACAGTAATGGGGTTATTGAAAGTTCAATTACATTTTAAGAATTTTCATGAATTCTTACTTCTTAATTGTGAAAAAAGGACAGTTCTTTATTGTTTTTTGTTTGTTTGTTTGTTTTGTTTTATAGTAATAGTTCTTTCGTTCACCATAAGTAAGGTTAGTAGATTACCCACTTAATTTTAAACTAAAGATGCTTAAATGAGACTGGAGACTAGCAAGAAAATATGACTTGAAACATTTGCATCAGTTGAATAAAATAAAGCTTCTCTGCTGGGTAGCCTGCATGAAGGAAAATGACTTCCAGATGGATTTGGTTAATCCACCCTTGATTTATCTCTATGTCTGGGTACTCAAAAAAGCATAAACAGTAAATAATCTTATCAATTTTCTGTTCCAGTATCAGTCTAAAATCCAAATTAAACTGGAGTTAAGTGCAATAAGCCCACTGTTACAACCCTAGAGTTACACAGAGCTGGCCATGCTTAGGATAATGGCTCACTTGCTTCACTATCTTGACCAACCACAGCCAAAACTCACTTTCCCTATTTTGTGAAGACATGCGCAACTAGCATCAGTTCAGAGGGCAGGAAAATTAAATTTCCATGACTCAAGTGTAGTGCTACTATAATAATTCAGCTTAGTAAAACCTGCAAATCAGAGCTCTCATCATCCCACACGCCCAAACCCAAAGATAGAAATGCTCTTATTTCCCATGTAAACCTCCTCTTTGCCAACATGGCATTAATTCTTAGTTTGATGTTGCCATCTGCAACATGTCAGGCATATCAATTAGATGTCATAAAGCACTCTACTACCATCAGTGCGTTTTGTAGGAAAGTAGCTGGGAACAAGCGACACAAGAAGTTACAAGCAGATACAAACATAAATAGCACCTCCCTGGGGATCTATATGTGGACCTCAAACCATCCTAGGAATCGGGTTCCCAGACTCTGAACTTTAGCTGTGCATGGGTGCTGTCTTTATGAGAACTCTTTGGCTCAGCGACAGTTGTCATGGAAACAGCAACTTTGATTTTTAGATCTCTGGTCTGTGTGGTATTTCAGCCATATGTTGCATGCATTCAACTTCTCTGCATATTCCTCCTCTTTAAAACCAAGGGAATTAACAAAAAGCGATTCCAACATTCAGGTAAATGCACGCAATGTACTTCTTAACATGGAGAAACATACTTGCCATCTAGAATAATAAAAAAAATATTAAATTAAGGTATCATGAACATTCTTGATCATCAATTCTGTTTTTCTTTCTCTCCCCCAAACAGTTCCATTTGTGACAAATCTGCATTTGAAAAATTAAGTCTCTATTTTCCTGATAACATCAATGAGACGGGCTAAAGCTTGCTTTCTAATACAGCAAATTGCTTGTTGTCCATTACTACACCATTAAATGTCTGAGAGGTTCCAGCAGCGATGACCCAAGGGGTGCAGCTGGGCAGAAAGCAAGCTCTCCAATCCCCCGGTCAACCTATGCATATACAGTCCGGCACTTCGCAGCACCCTGGGAGGCACAGCAGGTACGGTCTTGGACCAAAGGCACTCTGATGCTACAGGGAACATCACATGCACAAGCTCTTCTAAAAATACCCCCTATATCCAGTGACGTACAAGATTGAGCTATGGTCTTCATTCCAGAAAAACAAATAGTAAAGATAGCAAAGTAGCTATCTTTTAGCTATTTTTTTAACTGCCTAGCTTTTAAAAACAAATACATAGAACAGCACAATTACTCACGTACTTGGCAAAACTTTCAAGATTGCCTACATTGCCATATTTTCCGCTAAAAAAAAAAAAAAAAAAAAAAAAAAGAACAGAGCTATTAGAGCCACTCTGTTCCTTCATCACCCACAAAATCCAGACAAGCAACCAGAGACAAAGAGCACCCACACTTCTGCCAGGCAGGGTGCTCAGTACCAAGTACCAACCTCAGCCTGAGCAAAGGGCACTGTAACAGTATTTCTTCACAAAACAGAGATTACTTTCTAACAAGCTGGCAATCATTTTCTCTGCTATAATCAAACTCTTCATGCAGAAGGCATCAGAAGGCATACCTAAGCAATGATTCTAAAGGTTTCCATGCAAAGAAATAGTAATTCATTCAGAATAAGTGAGAATCAAGCAAACCTTAATGGTCGGTATAGGTAAGATCTATTGCAGCTGTTGATATGAAAACTACTGCAGGTAGCTCACAGCTTCCTAGATTAAACACAAATCCCACTGTCACAATGTACGTATTTGGACTTTGAAGAGATGCCCTTGTTTTACTTAGCACATTTTCATTGAAGAGGCTCTTTCTAATTAAAACTACATAAATAAACCAGACCCAGAGGACTTTGGTCTTTTGAACTCCAATGCTATTAGGAAGCATTCAGCATACTCCTAAATGAAGGCTTCTTCACTCTAGATTTCTTCCTCCCCACTCCTGGGGATAAGTAAGCAAATGGATCAATCAATGGTGAAAAAAAAGACAAGACAGCAAGTTACTTTGCCATGAGAAAAAGTCTTAAAATTCAGAATAGATCACTTTCTCCTATTTAAATATAAATGCAGTGTAAAGCAGCTGCTACAATGAATGACATGTTCTCAGTGTAGAACTACTACCATGAGGGTTTCCAGCCTCTACTGTGTGACAGTATCAGCTACAGAACAGAAATATGAGCCTCACACCGCTGTATCCCAGCTTACGCACGAGACAAACAGAAGTCAGAACACAGGCACGAAAGAAATCGTTGCTCTTTTCTCAAAGCAAGGTGATGGAATTTCAAACATGTAAGGTAGTCAAACAGCATGAGTATTACTTGTCAGTTATCAAATCCGAAAAACCTAACTACCTACTCAAGGAAAGCCAAGGAAAACAGATCTCCTTAAGGAAATATAAACAAAAAATACCTAACAGATAAAAGTTTAAGTGAGCGTCTTTCTCTTTCACTGTACTACTATAAGAATAAAGAAGAAGAAGATTATCTTGAGATTTGTTATTTATTCCACCGACACACACAGAATGTATTCCATCATTCATCCCCAAATGTGCTCAGTAATACTGCAGTCATAACAAGGAAAATCCATGCAGTGTTTCAAATAAATACTAAATTCACACACATTGGAACACCCTCCAAATGCTTCTGGGACATTCAAAATTAGGATTTATTTTTTTCCCCAATTTGCTTTTTATGAAGAGATCATACAGAATCTCTAAGTATCGTGTGGACAACCTCAAAGCAATGCAGTTGCACAAATACAGCTCCATGCAAGCTCAACGACACCGGCTTTGGACTGGAACCAGAAACTCCATAGTAAATATATTCACAGTACTTGATAGATGGCAGATGATAGATTTTCCTACTAGTAAAATAAATCAGTAAACACTGCAAACATCAGCACTTCAGAGGAGTTTGGAGGAAGTTTAAGATATACTTTCATTTCCATACTACAAAACTGCATTTTGATTTACACACTAAGTTGCTAATATCTAGCAAATAAATTGAAATGGGGTATTTTGGGGCATTTTTAGTTCAGAGATAACGTGATAAATTCTCAGTTTTCAATTTCATATAATGCTACTGTTATCACAGGCCTATCTGCCATCTGATTTCAGTCAAAATTGAAAAACGTAGGGGCACAGCACCTGGCTGACACAAGCCACCGCTTCAGTCAGATCTGCAGCTGCACAACGCTGCCGGCCAGCCATAGACCCAGGTAGCCCGAGGATGTGTCAGGAGGCAGAGCTGGGGAACACGTCAGGAGGCAGAGCTGGGAAAAACAATGCAGCATGGAGCAGGAAGGAGGTGCTGCATCTGCAGTACTGCTCGGTATTTCTGTCTGCATTCTGAAGTGGATGGCGAAAAGCTATAGAGAGGATGCAGAAGTACTGTAAAAATGATTCAGAAAGCTACCTTACAATGAGAGGCTCAGAGAATTTTCTGTGTTAAGTTTTTCAGGGATTGAGAGGTGATATGATTACAGAATATACATACTTCTACAGGGAGAAACACCGCAGGGCATGAGGAGAGGAGTGCAGAGAATCTCTGAGACAGAAGAGCAAACCAAGATCCAGTAGCTGCAATGTGAGACCAACCACAGCCAAATTTGAAAAATAAAAAATAAAAATGAGGCTTTATTTTGAAGCTGTGAAAGCCTCCAAAGGTCATTCATAAAGGAGCAAGGGAAATGCTCCATTTCATGAGGATATATGTTCAAGTCAGGATTGGATTCTTTTCTGGAAGAAATGGATCAGCAGGACTTTCTAAGGTACCGCTTGATACTTGAGTGACCGATGACAAACAGGTCAGGCTAAGCAAGTCATTAGTTGTCTTTTGAAGAGAAAGCCATGAATCCCTACAACACTGAAGAACTGCCAGGCAAGTCCTTAGCATGAATGGGACACCTAAAGGGACAAGTGGGATTTAAGAAAAGTGGCCTGGGGCATACATCACTTTATGGGCCTTAGTGGTTCAGCCTAAGGCTCCATCTAGCCCAGTGCCCTGTTTCTGACAAAGGCCAACGGATTTCCAGAAAGGACAAAAAGTAGGACAAGGTCATAACTTCCCAATGTATTTACTGTTATCCACCTACTTTCAACTTCATAGATCAATGAAGTTTTAGATTAACAAGTTTGTCTAACTCTTTTCTACACTGTGATATTGTATCCTACAGTCCACCACTTTTGAAGCCAGCAAGCAATAGGGTTGTGGTTTTTTTAATCATTTCTTGCACTTGTATGGTAACTATTGCTTGCTCACTTTTTCCATACCACTCGTGATTTTACAGGCTTCTACATTTCAATCCCCAACATATTTTCCAAAGTCTGACGAACCTTAATCTACTCAGTCATTCCTCTTACGGGAGATGATTATCCCCAGCATTCAAATATCTTTTCCAACTCTGCTATAACCTTTTCCAAGATGAGGGCAAGAGAGGACATCACAGAAGAACTGACTTTTGCTATTGGATACAACATTCTCATTTGGTTCTGCATTTGTTTTTGAACAGCTTTCAGCATTCTACACATTTTTGGCAGAGTATTGTTCTAATGTTTTCACGGAGCTACCTTCTGTAACTCCGAGACCTCCTTCTTCAGCAAGTACAGCTAATTCAGAATCTAACGTATGTAAATTTAGGATTGTTTCTCTCCAGCTATATTTAGATAAAACAAAATTGAGCTGTAATAATCACCCAGTCACCTAGCATTGAGTGATTCTTCCCCTGAATACTTATTATTGTCAACAAACTGTAATTTCACAATGCACAATAAGCTCTAAAACAAACAGAAAAGTGCCTATCACAAATTCAAACCATGAATTAATGCTACTTTCAAAAAGTTAAGTACCAATTCTAATCAGAGTCCTCAAAGGATTCAGACTATTTTTTCCCAGCTAGTTAAGTAGACAGAAAGGCTTTAAAAATATCACAAATGTCATTCTTCTTTCTACCATTCATCCCTCTCTCAGAAACATGAGAAGGAGTAGGAATCAGATGGAAAGGAGACACCTGCAGAGATCACATCATGTGGGCTTCTCTTAAAAGCCCACACAGACCCCAACACCCAGTAACTTTAACTACCCTACTGCAAAATGTTAAAGCAGTTTCCAAGTGACTTTTTTTTGTTTTGCCTTCAAAGACTTCTTCAGAATTTCAGTTTAAAGACACATATGCGTGTACACAAACTGCAGAAGCATTCCCTATGTAATACCCTATCCAGTGTGACCGTATCAGAAACTTAAGAAAACTAATTGCAGAAGAAAATTGATTAGTCTCATTCAGACCAATCAATTTTAGTGTTAATAACTGTCTACTCCTCAGAAGACTCCAAACCCCCCAGACAAACTAACCCTGCTATGTGGCATTAAAGACAGACAAGGCAAGCAGATTTTTTACGATCAAAATTTCAGCTTCAAAAACTGTTGTTATTTAATATGCAAAGCAATTTTACTTGACTATATACACACTCTGCAATCAAACAGTGCTGAGACTGCGCTAGTTCAGTTAGCTCAGAGGTAACGTTGTCCTCCCTAAGTGAAAGTGGTGCAAAAACATACAACAATTTCTCCTGCGATGAACAGGAGAACAGCACAACGGCAGTAGCAAAGGGGAGGGGGAGGAATAGCAAATTCACTAACTCCTATCTCACTTCAGTAAATCTGTGCCTAACATGTCCTTACATTCTGCACAACAATACATCTGCGTTGTGCTTTATGGCTCCTTGATAACACCGCTTTCTGCAAGAGTTTATATTTCACCAGAGTACATCATCGCAAATTCATTTCGTTTCCATCCATTTGTGACATTATTAGCCAACTGTTTTTTCTGTGCATTGGGTAATATAACACATGTTGGACACCTAAAGTTTTCAAAGCCTCAAACCATCTGCTTTATAACTTAAAACTTAAGCCCTTTTCCTGGTTTAAATTTCACTACAGCAGAATTTATAAAATATGGTTTATGCAGACATTTCTACAGTTATTTGTTAATTTAATGTTAAATTTATATTGTGTCATTTCCAAAATAGAAAAATCTGTTCAGAGACTGTAAATTTAACAGGCTGTTTAAATTACTTAGTCCTAAATTCCTATTCCTCCCTAAAGCCAAGTGTGTACCAGCTCAGAACATACTTCAGTAGTCTACCTATCATCACCCTACAAATAGTTATCTTTAAAAAAAAAAAAAAAAAAAAAAAAAAAAGTGATTATACTATTGTATATCCAGTGCTGTAACTATGACCGACTAGGCTAAATTAGCTTAAGAAGATATTTGTTACTAAATCTTGTGTAAGTCATCTTTAGATCCACTGACAGATTATGAACACATTGCCATGTTCTGAAGCAACAGGCTTATGACATTGGAGGAAAGCAACATGTGATGCTGAAAAGCTGAAAATTCTATTTCTGTGTAGTAAAAAGTGTCTGTTTATTCTGACTTTCTATACTTCCTTTGTTTCCTGTACAAGACTTAAAAGTCTTTCTTTCTAACATTTTTTTCTCCTTTTTTTGAGAGAGGGGGAAGCTCTCTCAATAGTAAGTCTTTTTTTTTATATAAAAAAACTTTCCACATATTTAGGGTAACAGCAAGGCCTTGTAAAAACAGCTAGCATAGTTATCATGAGGAATAATTAATACACAAAAGCTTTTAAATTCATCACCTGGCAGAGAGAGAAGGAGAAATTGTCCCTTCTCTGGGGGAGATGGAAATAAATACAAGAAAACTTAAGAAAACTAAAGTTGAACTAACAAGAAGCATGTTGATTAGTTGGCCTGTGATAAATGGAACATCAGGATAAAAAGGGAACAAGTCTGTGTTCGTGTAGGGGTTACTCGATGTCTCCTCTCTCCCATTACTCTATTCTGGAGCAAGGTGGTGGTATGCTTCCAAGCAGCATGACTAAGGAATCACGGCTGCAGAGGTGTGCTAGCCATTCATACAGAAGTCAGTGGAGTTTTCCATTTCCAGCATCTTATAGGGGATATTTAGAAGTCCCTCACTGACTGTTGCAGAAGTTCCAGTAACAGAAATACTGCAGCAAGTTTTCCACTTAAATAGTAGGGCCATACATTGTCATTAGAGAAGGAACACTTAAAATATGACCAATTTCAGCTCTGTGGTTCCAGATCAATATAGCAAGTTTTCAAGGAAGGAATAAGACTCCTTGAAAGACTACATTTCATCTTTGCAGACAGGGGAAAAAAATAAGAAAAAAAAATCAATACATGAGAGGTTGCTTTTCCAGAATGTTATGAAATGTTATCATCTTACGAGCAATTTTACACATCTTTTCTGTTACCGGCATCATTTATAGTATGCTGCTCTCCTTAGCTGATTGTATTTAACGTACTGCTGAGTAAGTAGTATTCGAGCTGCTCACAGGAAGAACCCATGGAAGTGTCAAAGCAGGTTATATTCTTCATATGGCCAGCGAGCTCCCAAGACTGACAGAGTGCTACTTCTTTAAGGAATAGGATAATAAGCATTTACACAATTTTCCATGTACACGTTCAACCTAGGAGTCTTTAATAGTATGATTTTATAATGAGGTACTGTGTAGAAGTTATATACTGTCCCTGAAACATAGTCGTCTGTCTGGTGATATATATGCTGCATCCTTTGAAACATTAGTTTAACAAGCTTAATTCTAATTAATCTAAAAAGTATATAACTAACTCTATGAAGGTTTTATTTCAATGCCTACTGAATATAGCTTTAAATAATTAGCAAACCACATGTACTAATGACCAAAAGTATTTCAGGAAATCATTTAACCCCAACAATAAAGATTCTCTCAGCACTATGATGGGTGCAGCATTCCATGTGAAGAAATTGCTTTATATTCTGTGTGATGTACAAAGGAACAAACAGTACAGAAAGATTCATATGCCTCTCTCAAAGTCTGAAAAGTTGTTTATTCAAGCTAGCAACTCCTCCCAACATCCCACAAAAGCCTGTGTATTACCACATACAAACAGGCTGGACAACAATTAAGATAATTATTTAAATGGAAGAGTTTCCCTGTTTTAGAGGGAAAGAGATTGGAAGTACAAAAGGATAGAAAAAAAGGATGCCAAATGTCCTATTAACATAATGTAATTACACCAAATGATATATTGAAATTATCAAAGACCAAATATTAGGTCTTCTTATGAGACCAAATATCCAATAGATATTAGGAAATGCATTAAACACATCAATTTTACTTTATAATGTGAAGTTATAAAAAATATAAATAAATGTAATATAAATAATAATAAAATAAAATAATATAAAAGACATAAATAAAATAATAAAATAATGTTAAATAAATACAAAAATACAAAAACTAAAAATACAAAAAATATAAATAAAATGAAAAAAACAAACCATAAAAAACAGAAACAGTTACAATTTTGTCTAGCAAGGTACATGATGCTATTTACAATGACAAACTGTCATTAGGTACATTTACAGAAAACGAGAGCAACAGAAGACAAAATTTCCAGCTTGCTGATGTGGCTTGGGAGGTTCAGGCATTTTGTGCTAACTTCAGCCATCATCACGTCATGACCAGACCGATGCTTAAATCTGCTATAAACATAGCACTTCAGAAATATGCAGGTGTGGAACAAATACCCAGGCAGAAATCAGCTAGGAGAACCCAAGTTCATATCTTCGAGGGAGACTGCAGAGGACTGAGTAAGCATATCAGCTCGTTCAAGCCTAACTCTTGTGCCTTTAGTAGGGAGACTGAGCAGTTCTGTGTCAACTGACACAAGGATACCAGTATGGTTTTCTATTCACAGCAGTATCTATTACATCTGGATGAAGAAACAAGTTTAGCCTTGAATACAAATACAAAGAGTGTTGTTGGTTTTTGTTTTTTTTTTTTTTGTACAAGTTTATAATGTGACATGCCTACAATATATGTATAAAGCACACAGATCAAGCAGATTGACTGTGTCATTTCTGTACTATGGTGGACCCCAAAGATATTTTTTACAAATTACTTTCCACCTGAAACATGAAGACTATTTCCATGTTTCTTTCCCCCCCATACAAACCAACCAAGCACATCCCTGAGACTCTGTAGATTTGGGGAACAGAGGCAAAAGTTCCACAGACCAGTTCCGTGCTCAATGACCACCAGCGACCCACACCGTTGGCAACAACCTTTTCCCGTCCTGTCATTCCTTGCTTTGCTATGAATCATCTCAAGACACTACAGCACCTGTTTTTAGTACAGACTGTGTAAAAGATGTGGGAAAACTACTTTCCCCAACAGACTGTTTTATTTGACTGTTACTCCGTGTTACAAGGCTGCACTTTATAGTCTGTAAAAGTTGTTCTGTTCAGTCAGTGGTTCACAAATTAACCTGTAAAATGGCAAAAAGCCCAGTAAAAGGGTTCTTCATTCTCACATCATAGCCAAGATTCACAGAGCATAAAAAGGGAAAACCTCCACACAAAACTCAAACAAGGAAAGCCACATGCACTTTGTTGATCCACTGCATAGACCACTAGAGGCAAAAAGATCTTAAATTTTCATTAGAAAATGCCACTCCAGCAGATGGCACTAATCAACTTATTGTATGTTCACTTCAAGAACAACAAAAAACAAACAAACCCAGCAATTACCTCTCTGCCAAAACAAAGGTTAGCTCTTTCGCAACCAATTATGAAAGACAGCATCACCATACAGTGTTATTCCAACTATTATAAAATTGAAAGAAAAAAAAAAAAGCTATTCAAGACTGCCACACAAATTATCAATCTGTGAGCCTGCCACAAGGCTCTCAGGCACCAGTGACATCTAAATTTTCCAATCAATGCAATCACATTTGTAAAAAAATAAATATCAAAAGCACAGTAAATTCACCTGATGTAAGTCTGCAGTTAAAAATCATATTTAGACTAAGCATTTAGCCAGTGCTATAACTATTGCTGTACACAAAATCATGCGTTGCCCCATAACAATAGTTCTAGTTTGAAAAAACATCTGCTTCACTGAGCATCGTGTGAGAGTGCTGGAGGTTAGGACTTATTAATAGTTCTGCAACAGTAAAGTGCAATTTGGGTAGATTTATTTAGATCAGACTGCATCTTTTGTTCAAAAAGAATCAAAACATAACTAGTTTTTACATTCCCAAAAACAGTACTGCTGTCAGTGCAGCAGAGCACAATGAAACAGTTGCACCAAAACATGTAATTATTGCAAGACCAGCCACTATTTGGCCAAGTGCAAATTGTTATTTGTTTTCTAAAGAAAACGTTAGAGAAACAAATAGCCGCAACTATCCAAGAACACTTCTGGCAACTAATTAATATGCTCCGACATATATACAAAGAGTTCTTGAACAGCGCACCTCCGGAAAAGCTTTGTGTCTGGTAACAATTTAAGTGGTATATTTTCCAAGGATCTGGGAGTATTTTAGCTAATTTTCACCTTGCACTTTGGTAAAACAGGAAGATGCAATAAACTTAAGAAGTAATTACCCTCAAACCATCAAATTCTGTCTGCCTAGAAATGGCCTAAAACCAGGATTCTTTGCTCTTATGCGAAACAAAACAATTAAAACCCATGTGAGTGCCTCCAAGGGACAAGACCACGACATAGCACAGCCCATCTGCATGCACTACGTGCCCACAGTCAATCCTCAACACCATGCAGTTGCTGAAAATCTTGTCACCACAAAATACCCTTTGTTAAATGCAGCAAGAAAAATACAAAGGCTGGCTACTTAAGTTACAAGGCAACAGCAAGTTTAGTCAAGTTTGAGACAATCATATTTCCAGTCCTTTACCATTACACTGTTTTGAGCTCCTCAAATACCTTGTAGCAAAGGTTTTGAACAATTGAAAAAGAATGATCCATTTTTATGGTTTTATGTCTGTACTCAGTTAACCCTTATCAGCTGGGCAAGCTTTAAACTGCCTGGTAGTTCTGCCTGGTATGGTTTTGTGACATCTAGACATTTTTCTACAGAGAGAAGCCAAATATTCGTGTCTGTTCAGCACACTATCTAATTGGGAAATCTGACACAGCAAAGGTTGAGGAATTAATGGCATTTGCAGAGAGTCTGGACATTGTTGGAATCCATCAAGGGCAGACAACTCTTCCAAACCAATTCCTGGATATATGAGAGGGTTTCCAGATAGGTTCCCTTCCCATACTAGTTATCTCCAGAGGGCAATCTCATCTTTATGTTCACATGCACATCCCAAATATTTATTAAGTAAAACAAATGTAGGAACAACTACTGTATTGCACTTTCCTGCTGCTATACATGTATTTAACAGACTTACCTATCAAGTCAGATATGTAGTATGTTATTGTCACACTCAAAAATATATGATGTGCTATTTTTATTCTGACAATTTTGAGTTGATGAAACAATGAGAGGAGTTTATCCTCTCTTTTCCAACATTCATTTCTGATAACTAAGACTGCAATCTCATTTAACATTTAAAACCTTTTCCCATTAACTCCAGCAATACAAATATTTTGTACTTAAAGTTTATAGCATCAGCTTAAGAAATATGTTGACTACATCCTGTTACTTACCACAAAAGAGTACATGCTTTTAATTGCACTTTTAACAATGACAAAAGCTTCCATCGGCCAAAGAGTGCATATATGTAAAACCTGTAGATAACCACATCTAATGTCTTCGGAAAATATAGAAACTACATTCAGTTTCTTAGGGCTTCCCCCCTCTCCATGGCTTAGAATGAGAAAATAATAATAATAATAATAAAAAAAATCAGTATCTACATTCTTCCTTCACACTTATTTTATTTTTTACATTTGATAAATTATTCACATATCAAGTATTTCTCTTTCCCAACTCTTACCCTAAGAATACCTTGCACCTGCACTATGCAATCACACATAAATAGGCACATAAAACACACAGAAACAATGCTTTGGATTGCTCCAGTGACCACAAATGTTTACAAAAGTGCTCACATGAAGATATTAGCAAGGCCATGTTTTCAGAGTACGGTTTGGAAGCCACACACAGGAAAACCAGAAGAGGATACACACAAGCATTTTACTGTTTGATTTATCTTTCTTCTTGTTAAACCATTACCCCAGTTTTATGTTGGCTTTTCAAATCAGCAAGGACAGGAGGGTTTAATAGTACGGTGGAGGGCATTGTCAGAGGAATCAGAAACAAGTACAGTTTCTAACTGTTAAGCTAGGCAAAAGCTGGACTTGAAAGTAAGCCTATTCCCCAGCACCGCGGGCCTTTTTGTTGGGATCAGACAGGCTGCAGATAGCTTGCACACGCAGAAGTTGCACCGATCCTCACACACACAACCTTTCTACTACTGCTCATTTCCCCTCTTCAAAAGTTCATCTTTAATACTCTCTTCAAAGCCTAACCACACGCTCACAAGACACATTTGCCCTTAGGCCAAGTGCATTTACCGTGCCTCATGAATAACTAGGAAACCTTATAATCATCCTCTCCCACTTTCCTCTGGATTGGATGATGGGGTTATTTATCATCCTTTCCTATCCAGAAGCAAATATATGCCGTCTCTTCAGCTGCTACAGCTCCGAGCATGCAGCATTACAGTGAAATGAAACCAAGAGGGCTCCAGGTTCGTGCCCGATGCCCTAGTGCCCGCTGGCCGAGGAGCTGGGCCTGCTGCTGCGCCCAGCCTGGCTGGCCGTCGGGCACCAGCCTCCCACCGGCGCTGGGAACAACAGCTGAAGTTCCCACTGCTAACTTTGACAGCTCGTCTGCCAGATTTCTAAACATCCTGCCAGGAGCTGCGACTTGAGAAGTCCTCTTACGCATCTCCATGACTGACAGTGATTTTAGTGCATTAACCACTCCAGAACCTCTCCTCAAATCTCAAAACTTTGGAATGAAAATGGTTCCACCTGAACTCCACGGGGCGCTTTTTAACCCTATTAACTTTGACCGCTGAATAGTTGCAAAGATAAAATTCAAGTGTGTACTAGAAATAACAAGTTATGAACACTGCAAGATTTATATAGGAGCTCAGACAGGTTTTTCTGGTCATTCAGCCTTTACTTTTGGCTCAGAAAGCATGTTTGTGAGTAGAATAAATATCACTAGCCAACAAGAAAGAAGAACTAGCATTCTTGTACTTGTCATAGCAGAAAATACCTGGACTGCTGCATACATAAACACACTGAGCCCTGACTTAGAAGTATGAATCAAGCACTGTGCCAGAATTTTGAAAAATAAATAAATAAATAAATAAAAATATATATAAGAACCTGATTAAATAAAAACATGAAGTACACTCCTGCTGAAGAGAATTTGAAGCCTCAAATAGGTCCAATTAAAAAAGAAGAGATGCTGAGAGTTTCAGCTTCGCTCAAGCTAGCAGCAGCTGCACAAGTGGCATGTCTGTATGAACAACTTAGAGGGGAAAATGGGGAGAAGCCCAGAGGCATACATAAAATAAGACATGTTTTAACAGAAGTAGGAAGATAGTCAAAACATAAAACATTCTGATTCTACCAAATGAAAATACTCCAAAAAGCTATTTTGTAGGCGAGACCATTCTCCAAAAAGCAAATATACATTTACTCTTGAAATGCTATTTTCATAAATGGTATGAAGTTAAAAATATTCAGTCCAATCCTACTTCACACACTTTGAAGTAATCAAATTGGACAGCAAGATCTAATCTCTACCTCATAAGAGAGCAAACTATTTTTTAGGCACTTAATCTTCAAAAGATTGCCTTGTTGGCAGCATCAAAGGTAATACAAAATAGTTAAATTATCTGAAAACCTATTAAAAACAGACTAAATTATTTTCAAATAAGAAAGAACTCAAATAAGGAATTGTAATTTTCTTCTGACTTTTTTTTTCTTAAAGTAAGTGAAAAAATAAGCGGGGCAAACTACAACTACAAGACGTTCAATATTCCCAAGGGCAGTAACTTGATTAAGGAAAACCATTTAGTGCCATGGTCATCTCAGCACAGTTCATACAATAATGTATCAAGAATAGTATGCAATTATAGCTATCCTGCCAGGAAAATACCTTTTAAGAGCACACAGTGTTGAAGGCTTACTGACAAATCAGATGCTGAAAAATCTTGGCTGCAAAGTTGTCAATGTGAGTGCAATTGAAATAGGAGTCTATCTATGAAACACTTCATTCAATGCCAGGATACAAAAGAAGCTGTAATTTTGACTGTTTCTAAAAACACAGTTTTTTTGTGTACCATTATCAAAACTAATCTTCAGAGAGCAATCAAAAATCTGTCTAAAAATATAGCAGTGTTTTGGTCAACAGACAAGGTGCAGTATTTTTGTCTTTATGCTTCAGCATGGGAATACAGCCCTGTGAGTTACTACTTTTACCACAGACAACAGAAGGATGTGACTGTCATCAGCTTTTGTAAAAATTCTCTGTTTTTCCGAAGGAATCTAAATCTTGAAAATCTTGCAAAAAGTTATTTTCTGCTCCTCAATTTAAACCTGCCATTCAAACTCTAAAGGAGTCAAATCCAAGACTGCTTTTGTTTCGTTCTGGTGACACAATTTGGTCTAAGCAATACGTCAGAATATGATTGTCATTTTCACATCATACTTTGGCTTCATTCTCTTTTGCTCTAAATTTTTAAATCCTTCTCAGAAGTACACGAATTATTTGCCCCTGGTCATAACCAATTCCAGTCCACTACAATCAATTGATGGTTAATGTTTTCTATATTACAACACATTGCAAATACCACATACTGCAGAAACAGACTTCTACTATTGCAAAGTCTCCTTCAAAGCACCCACAGAATCCATGTACAGAAACACAAATATTTCAAAGTAAAAGCAGATATGCTATTTTTGCAATCTTTCTGAATATGTTCAACAACAGCGTATCCAGAAAAGAAGATAATAGAAACACTGAAAATGCAATGATACCCAGGTACAAGGTTCAGGAGAAAAAAAAAATTACAATTCCATTAGCTGTATTTCCCTGTCCACTTTTCAGAAGATCACAGCAACAAGCATCACCTCTGTTCAGTTGTTCATACCTCCAAGTTTCTTTACGCTCTCACCCTTTTTGGAGCTTTTCAACATGAAGTGAAATAGTAGTGACTTTCAATCTGTTGTCTTCTAAAGATCAGTCCGATACCACGACATGAGACAATAAATACGTATTTCTTAGGCAGTGTATATGTATTTATTGTAATTAATATATTAATTAATTAATATATCCTTACTCTCACTTGTTTGTGTTACATATATCTACACATACCTCTCTGTGTAGATATATAAAGTAGAAAAAATGAAATATTTTGAGAGAAAAAATACTAGAGAAGTAAATGGGGAAGACATGCATTTTAATTTAAGGAACCTAAGATCCGATCCCCACACTCTTTACAGTTTTACAGCAATTATGCACAAGGTTTGCATAAACACTTCAAAATCATCAAAAGCTGTTTTATCAAAACAGCACTTAAGTTTTACATATGTTTCAACACAAATTAGTATGCAGAATTAAACAGCAAGTTGACAAAAAATTGGATGTCAGCTGTCTGTCATTTTCAACTCCAACCACATACACAGAGAGAATGGACTTAGAGGAGGCAGATAAAGACTGGGCCCAAGTGATAAATAGCTTCTTTGCAAATACTTTTTGTAATTTAATTATCTTATTAATTCTCTGACTGCCCTAAACTCCTAGCTACTCATGATGAATTTTATCACTATGAGAATGCTTGAATAATAATTATAGCAGTAACGTTACTGGAGCCACAATGACACAGGGATATTGTGAAGTACGGACAATGCTAATTCACGGAACACCAGAGACAATAAAAAAAAGACACAAATGTAGTTCAGCTTCCTGCAGACACATCTGTAAACAATACCTCTCTGGCAATAACATGCTCTTAATTTATAGCCATAAGATAAAGCGTAGCAATTAAGGCACTCCTGGGGAACACACAGATACCAAATGCGAAGCCAGACTCTGACACTCAAGGGCACGACCTGCAGTGACACCGATGTCCTGACAGCACGCTCCTGGCACAGAAACACACATGTACGTCCCACTTGAATGCTTCAGCAAACACTGAGAATTTCTACCTTTAGCAGAGTGCCTGGGCATGCCAACTGCAACCTGCACTGGCAGCATTTTTAGTCGAGGCAGCTACTGCCCGGAACGCCAAACGGGGCACCACAGCTCTCTGCAACTACCCAGGTAGAGCAGAGGAGTCGAGGCTGCAGGGAGAACTGAGCAACCCAGTCCCAGGGAGGGAGCAGGCTGGCCTCTCTGCCCGAGGAGACCCAAGGTTGCATTCAATGCCGCCTTTCTCAAGCTCCTTCTCCCCAAACCCACAGATTTTAGGGGAGTGGTTGGGTTCAACCCAACAGATTTGGCTGGCTTGAGCCTCACGCAAAGCTGGGTTTGAATGAGATACTGCCTGCCCGCCACCCAGCCAGCCACCAGGACAGACTGCACTTAAGTCTGTACGTATTTACAAAAGGTTGCAGCCAGCTGGCCACGTTTCAGATGCCTCTCAACATTAACTCCTTTCACTAAGGCTTATCTTTTATGTCTGGTTGAAAAAAAAAAAATAATGCAAATACACGCAGCAGTTCAGCTATTTTTCTATATAGCTCTTTCATCATGCTTGCTAGGTCTGTATTTAAAATGTATAAGCAGACAAATGGCATCACATTTCAAACAAAGCACCACTATTTTAATACTGCTTTGAAAAGGTTTAAATACACTTCAGATAAATGACAGCTATAGATTGCACACCATTCCATAAAAAGGCGGTATTTTGACCCAATTAAATACTCCATATGCAAAAGCCATCTATTTCCTGAAGAGAAGCAAGAATTTCAGGAAAGCCATTCATTCCTAGAACACGGGGTAAGTCTGGACAGAATAGCTAACATGAGTGGTGACTCACGGCCGCCAGTGTGTAGGTATGGAAATGATTTGTTCATGAGCATCTCAAACATCCCTAACTGCAACAGCCAGGGGCTATACAAAGCTGTGCAGGGGAAAGAAAAAAAAAGGAATAATCCATCTGCAAATATGTCACTTTTCTGAATTAAGGAAGAAAAAGAAATCCTAAGACTTCACTTCAGATGTACATGATAAACTGGAGAGGACGGTTTAACCTGTTATGCTAATTCACGAGTTTAAGTAATTTAAGAAGAGATGTTTGGGGTGTATTTTTTGTTAACATACATACATGCATATATATATATGTCTGCACATTTGTGTAAATATACATACATACAAGATATATGATGAGTCGATTTTAATTTAGTGAAGTACTTGGGGTTTTGTTTCTCTGGTATTCGTTTGGGTTTTGCTTTGCTTTAAGACAGTTCATTTAATGATAAGCTCCAGCCAGAACTAAAATAATAAGAAAGAGTTCCTTCCAATCATGCAATTACAAAGGTACGTTGCAGATATGAAAATTTTAGCTACTTCCTCCATGATCAGAAGTAGAAAATGGACAATAAAAACAAAAGCAGCACTGACATAGCATTATACCATAATACCATTCTTTTAGGTGCTTTATCACAGAGTAAATACAGTCATTAAAAATGACTTTTTCTGATTTCCAGTAGTTGTTACCACTTTTACATGCCCAGTGCCAAGCACACCGCTGAAACCAGCAAGGTACATCAAACAACCCAATCTCCCTTTCTACATGGGAAAACAATCACGTGGAAGAGCAGGATTTAAAATCCTTTAAAGACTCTTTCTTGAGTTTCTTAGCCTTTAACCAATTCCCTACTTCGCAGCTGCTGTTACCGAATCCACAGCACTGTGTTAAATCAAAGAGCACAGTGCTTGCACTTCTTTGGCTGTCCAACGAGCCCTTTCTATCCCAGGCTGTAGTCATAGCTCTTTCCCAGGATTTCCTTTGAAGATGGTATTACGGGTCTTTTTGCTCTTCTACAGCTTGGTACATTAAGAAGTAGCTTACACAGACATGTACTGGCCCAAATCTGACCCTTTCCAATGGAGAGCCTAGAAAGAGGCCGTGCCTTATCTGGTGATTGCCTCATCCCCTGAGCTACGTGGCAGGAGTGACCGGAGCTGCGTGTTTTATCTCGTTTCTCAGGCCCACTTAATTTCTCAGAACTGCCCTCAAAATATCTTTAACAGAACTATTCCCTGGACAGACAGCAGGTGCTGTTGCAAAGAGTTATTAGAAGCAAAGACAGCTCTCATCACATCACTAACTCCTTTTCCTCTAAAAGTATGAGGCCTGCAAACCAAGTGCAACAATATGAAAGTTCCTCGTGTGCAGCTCGACAGGAAAGGAGAAAGAAAAAAAGAAAACCCAACTGTGCCTCTCTTATTTTCTCTGCCAGAAACAGGGATATCAGAGTGCCAGCAGAAAGGGGTGAGATCAAGCCTCAAAGCCTATTAGCAAGTCTGAACCGTCTTGGTACGTGCTGGAGAACATGCGCTGAATTAGTCAGAATTCAGACATCACCCATCTCACAGAAAAAGAACAGCAGCAGCTGCAATACTCGTTCCCAGTAAAATAAGGAAATATAAAATAGCATACAAATAACAAACAAAATAAATACAACATTTATACAATTTCTTTTCTACACTTCTTTCAACAGGGTGTACAAGCATAGCATGGGAGTGGGGTAAGACATTCTGGAAATGTCTGAATGAAAGGGGGAATGGTGAAGGGGAACAGCAAGGGGGCAAACGCAAAAGGATGAGGACACTGGCAAGGCAAGGTGCAAGAACCTTTCGCTGCCTGGAGAAAGCAGCATTAACACTCTTATTTCTGGAAATACTACACATGAAAACAGCTTCTGAAAGAGTGCCTCAGGCTACTCAGAATAAAACAATAACTATTGGGCAACAGATCTATATTTAAAAGAAATGCTAGGAAACTATTTGCATAGCTGTGCATAGCCAAAACTACCAACAATCATTAACAACTTCTAAAAATGAGGTTCAAGTATAAACAATACACTAACAAGCACACATGCTATATTATAAGGGACAATTTACGAATTTTTCCAGGTGATTTTCCAAGCACGCACAACTGGCAAGCATACTGACAGTACATTTTTTCCAAATTAAGTGAAAAAAGCCCATTATTTCAACATCCCAAAACAGTACACGCTCTTATATTGCTAGAAAGCATAAGATTTAACTGCTGAGAAGTTAAACCATTTAACTGCAAAGGAACAGTGGTTCATTACGTACCTGCACGGTGCTCAGAACAATACTACCCAGTAGAGCCACAGGTGCTAAGTAATGGATGAAAGAAAAAACTAATGCAACCTGGCAATCAATTAATCACCAATTACATTTATTTCCCTTGGCTTAGAGAAAGAGCCTTAGCCTTTCAAATTATTCATGCACTTACAAGAAGAACAAGAAATTAATCCCAAATTAGTACAAAATTTCCTCCAAATGACAGACTTAGATATACTGAATGCAAGGTGTTAAATTATCAGATGCGATGAGCCTGAAGTTTGTTTAGCACATAGCAGAAGAAATACTCCCAACTGTACAGCTGACCAGCATTTCAGCATGGTCTGAAGGAATAATCTGAAACATAATAGTCAATCAATCCTTATGTTGCTCAGACCAAGTCTGTTCTTTAAATCCAATACATAAGTATAACTAAACAGCTAGAAGACAGCAGTATTATTTCATTTCCATTGCACAGCGGTCACCCTCTGTGGTCAGCTATGCTCGCCTTGGCTGAGCAGCCCTACAGACAGTCCCTCAAGAAGGCACTCTCTTCCCCCAACCCTCATTCCAACACCAAAACACTTCCAGTACCTGCCATTGTGGAATACACCGTGTTTAATAGAACTGGGACAGGCACCAACTTCCCTCTTTGATTCCTTCTCCCCTCTGCCACATCAGAGGCTCTTGGGCAGGGAAGAGAGGAGACGGCTGGTTCGCTTTTATGATTCAACTCGCCACAAACACTAATGGCAACACAGGAGACAGCCCGGCACGTGTTCAATACTAGATCCATGGGTATACATAGGTGTAGCTGCCCCTGCCAGGCTTTCAAAAACCAAAGGGTATGGTTACACAACACCCCGGTTCCATGAATGGTCGTGCAATCATCAACATCTGCCTTCCACGTGCGATGTTCCCTGTTAGGGCTACGTGGTCGTATAGCTAATGGGCAAGTCTATACACTAGGCTTAAACAAAACCACTGCAGTTCTGACGGCTTGGTCTGCAGCAGCTGCCAGTTTAGCTGCCCTTAATGTGTAAACTTGAAAACAAAATGAAATGAAAGATTTATAGCCTTAGGTACAAATCTCACCAAATATATACCTGGAATAGGGTTGTGACAGGGCTGTGTTTGTGATCTCACCACTGCAGGCTACTTGTAAAGAGCTTAAGAAGTCCAAAAGCTGCAGAGCTAATGAATATTTTGATATTCTTCATTTCTGATAGTTACCATTCATATGATGAAGAAGCACATGGGTTTTACAAATACGTTTTAAAACAGTATTAGGATCACAATTTTATTGGAGAGATAAATGCAACATAAGCATTTGTGATGGTCATTTGCTTCTCTCTCTTAAACTTCCCAACTTAAAAAGAAAAAATTCCCAGGGTGACTGAATTCTCTCTATATAAAGGAATCGCACTTACGGGAAGAAAGAGGTTCCCTTACTTTCTTCCCCTGAAACACACTCAATTTCTTGTTGCAGGCAGGATACCAACATGGTGCACAGATACCAACTCTGTGCACCAGTACAGAACCAGGAGTCACCCTTTTGTGAAGACATTGGAAAAAACTCTTTCTATCAGAACATACGACTGAATGCTTACTACTAGAACTACTGACAAATTGCAGAATTAGTTTATCTGCTATAAAATCTGAAGTAACTCTGCTCTCCTACTCGCAGCATAGTAAGTACTCCTTACTTCTTTCCGGGATGACAGCTTATCACCTGACATTAATACATGCATGTAGCACACGAAGAGCCCACTGACACACAGCCCAGAGGCCAGAACCCCTCTGTTCCATCGCCGTGCCCTTGTGCTTCTCACATGGCTGCAATCGCTCCTTAGGCGGGCAGGGGGAAGGACAGCAGCACAGGCCCCTCGGGCCAGCCACGAGCTTGGCTCAGAGGAAGCCATTCGCCATACTACAGCTCTGTGGTAATGTCACAGACACAGTCAAGTGATTTCTACAGTGAAACACTAACATTTGCTAGTCTTAAAATATACACCAGATAAAAAAGGGAGACATTCAGCCAACCAGACACTCTTTAACAAAGCATACACTCAAGTTCAGAAACAGAACCAAAGTTCAAAACTGCTGCTGAAAGCCCTTTTTGCCCCCCTTAGGTTTTAGAGGATCACTGGTAAGTTGCTCACAAAGCAAATCTTTCCATCGTACTTTTAATGGATACTTTACAATAGTTTTCCCTTTTCCTCACAAAATGAAATCAGCAGAACACAGTAATTAGATGCTTGCACCACCATAGCCCAAGCTCTGTCTTTTTAATCCTCTAGATATGTAACTTACATCCATTGCATGTATGTTAAGGAGGAAGTCTCTCCAGCAAAAAGCTCTATTCTCAGGTTGCATTATGTTGATCCCTTCAACGCCAGGCGCTGGATTCTCCTAAAGTACCACACGCTGCCAGTAATGGAGGCTCTGAAGTTGCGGGCGCCAACGCGCTTAAAGCGGGTGGGTACCAAACACCCCTGAACCCTGAGCACCTCCACCTGCTTGAAACTGCCTGCTGATTTCTTCCACTCTCCAAATTTTCGTTTACAATTACCGGGGTTACGCCTCGGTGACAATCGCTACGCGATTTCGGGTGGCAGACGCGCACAGCACGAGCACCCGGAGCTCAGGCAGGTCGGCCGGTGCCGCTGGCAGGGTCCGTTCCCGCCCCTAACACCCCACTGCTGCTCAGGCCGGGCAGGGCAGGCTGAGAGGCGGCAGCCCGGCGGCACTCGCCCCCATCTGACGCTCGGTTCCGCGGGCCGGCCGTGCGAGGGGCCGGGTGTTAGGGGCCGCACGGTGCCCAGACCCGCTCCCGGCTGGAACCGCCGCTTCCCTCGGGGCGCTGGCAGTGCGGGTGCCTCAGAGGAGCCCGGCCGGGGGGCACACCGGGCTGCCGCTGCCCCGCGCCTCCAGCGGCTGCGTGCCCGCACCGCGGGACCCTCCGGGGCGCAGCGACCCCGTGCCGGCGGCCCCGGCCTCACCCCGCGCCCTCAGCGGCGGCTCAGCGCCCGCGGGGCCCCGGGGCCCCAGGGAAAGGCCGGGGCCTCCCCGCCCGCCGTGCCGGTGCCGTCCCGGTGCCGCTCACCCAGCTTTCCGCGGGACTCCTCCAGCTTCTGGATCTGGTTCTCCAGGAAGAGCACGGCCACGCCGAAGGCCAGCACGGCCAGCAGCTGCAGCTTGGGCGGCACCATGATCCTGAGCAGCCCCATCGGCGGCCCCGGCGGCGGCGGCGCCGCAACCCGGGCTCACGACATAACGCGGGGCCCGGCCCGCGGCGGCGGCAGGCAGCGGCCGAGAGGCGCTGGCGGAGGCGGGGGACGCGCACCGGGCCCGCCGCCCGCTCACATCGCCCCGGCCCCGGCCCCGGCGCGCGGCGCCCCCGGCCCCTCCCCCGCCTGCGCGCGCTGCTCAGCAACCGAACGCCCGCCGCCCGCCCGCCGAGCCCCGGCGCTGCGCCCCGCCCCTCGCCCTCCGCCATTGGGCGGGGCAGCGCCCGCCCCGCCCCTCGCCCCGCCGGATTGGTCCCGCTCGGCTGAGGCCACGCCCTCCGGGCAGAGGGTGGCCCCGCCCCCTCCGCGCGCCCGGCTCAGCGCGGCCCCGCCCGCACGCGGGGCTTCGCGGTTGGGAGGGGTCTCGTGGGGTCCCGCCCTCCTGCTCGGTGCGCATTGGGCGGGGGTACAGCAGTGCTCCGGGAACGAACAATGCTATTGGACGGACCGGCTGTCAATCACCGCTGCCAGGGGCCTGTGCGCCGGTCGGCTGCAGCGTTCCGGAAGGAGAAAGGACCCGGCTCTAGGGCTGCCCGTACAGTGCCGGTCTGAGGAGGGGAAGATCTCCTCGTGTACCCCGCGGGGAGCGCGGCTCTGAGCACAGCGAGCTGGCCGGAACAGCGCAAAGCCCCGGCTGAGCCGCTCCTCCCCGCTGTGCCAGCGGTGTGAAGGTAGCCCCCTCCTCCTTTCCCCCATCAGGCAACTATCCGGGCACCCTCACCGGCTGGGGTCCTCCGGCGGGCCCCCGGCGACGCTGGCAGGAGCGGGCGGGGCCCAAGATGGCGGCGGCGGCGGAACGCGGCTGGCTCGGGCTGCTGCTGGGGCTGCAGGCGGTGAGCGGGGCCGGGGGGCTCCGGGACCTGCCCGCGGCTCCCTGCCCGCCCCTCGGCGGGTGCCTGCGGCCGGGGCCGGGGCTGCTCCGCCTCGGGGCTTCCGCCGCTTCGGTGCTCCAGGGGCCCTCAGGGCGCTCCCCGCCTCGGCCCCCGGGGTGGGAGACGGGGCGCGGCCCGTTGGCGGGTTGGGCTCGCAGAGCTCGGGGCAGTTTGTGGCGGTTGTTCTCTGGCCCCGAGAGGCTTCCGTTACAGTTAGCGGTGTTGCTGTAACGCAGTGCGGGAATTGGGGTGCTAAAATATAAAGAAGAATAGCGGGGACACCCAGCTGCTTCCTTCTCGTGCAGTACAGCTGGGTCCCGTTGTTGCTTTCCTCCTGTTATGTGCGCAAAGGAATTTGTCAGCGTTCTGTGGGAAAAAGTGCTTTTTGCCTGTCAGAATAAAATAATAATTTCAAAGTCTTTTTCTATATTTTATGCATTTCCATACGTGCTTTATTTCTTTCCTCTTTTTTTTTTTTTTAGCAAATACAGAAACAGTAATGCAGTACCTGTATATTTTCCATCAATTCCTAATGCTTAAAATTTGTTGTCACATCAGTGCCACATCTTTTATTTGGCCCTGGGATGGCAGCTTGAGGGAGGAAAGTGCTTTTTCTCTCTACCTTAGCTTTGGCACGTTGTATATATGTTACATTATGGGTGAATGTGAAGTCCAATTTGCTGAATGAGGGAATTTAAGTTTTCTTCTATAATTTTCTATTGGGCCAGCATAATTCTTTTGACTCTTGCTCTATTATCATCCACTCCAGTTTGTTGATGTCCTCTTACTCCTCTGAACACAGAGATGCCTGCAGATCCTTTTGCTGGAGTTTGATCCGTTGTTTTTTTGCCCAAAATCATTCACCCAGACAGAAGTGCCTGGGAAGCTCATCTCTCTCAGTTCCTTCCCTCCCTTTTTCTCTTCCCAGTGTGCAGCTGGAAGGAAAGGCTTTAAGCAAGCCTGTGATATTTCCCTGGGTAGGGAAATAAGAATGTGAAAGCAAAAACCAAATATATTACTGAAGTGCTGGGATAGTTGGTAAAGGTGTTTTGGCTGCTCTCTAAAAACAGAACTGGTGTCCTACACAGAAAACGTGTAATTGATTTTCCTGTAACAATGCAAAAATGAAATTAAAACCCTACTTGTGTGCGTTGTTGAGTTCTTTGGTCCACTTCCTCACTCCCTGCTTGAGCTTTTCCCAAGCTTGGCTGTTATATTTACTTTCTGAGTGTGTTTTCAGTGATAGGAAATCAACTGAGATTGTTTTCCAAAACACATATTAGAGAAGCGTACCCATGTGGATTTCAGCTGATTCCCCGTTTTTTTCTGTTGCCCTTTCTTTGGAGCTAGCAATGGAAAGACACTGGAGTTGTAGAAGTACACGTGAAAGCAGCAGGTCTGATACTTTGGAACATACACATTGTGAGTGATGTCTAGAGGTCACTATTAGTTTTAAGACCGTTTCTCAAAATAAGGTGGTGGTTTGCACTTATGAGCAGACCATGAGGTAGTGTCATAAAATGGTCACCAGAGATTAATTGTTCTTTCTACTTGTTAAAGAACTTAAAAGCTTCCTCTTTAAAACAATTAATTTAATACTAAAACATAACGTTGTATTGATTTGCAGGTATATGTATATGGAGCACAGTTGTCATCAGAAGCTTGCAGAGAACTGGGTTTCTCCAGTAACTTGCTCTGCAGTTCTTGCAACCTTCTCGGGCAGTTCAATCTGAATCAGCTGGATCCGTTCTGCAGGCAGTGCTGCCAAGAAGAAGCTCAGCTGGAAACCAGAAAGGTGGGTTCTAGACTAAATCCTTTATAGAATAATTTAATGCAGAAATTATTATTTTTTTTTTACCTCTAAATATGTGAGAATCTGGATTATAATCCGAAAAGGAAAACGCAATATATGTATGGTCTAGATTTGCAGACTTGCCCTACTGCCCTACAGGAATGTCCCGGTCTGAGCAGAGGAACCTTTGGTTCTCTTGACAGCCCTTTTCTATTGCAAAGTGACTACTGGGAGCTGCGTCCAGCTGCTTTGAATTGAAAGATGTATGGGATTTGAAGAGGGCAAAAATAGAGGAGAAGGAGACTGGAACAGCTGATCACAGTTATTGGTTGGTCTCTGACCCATATGCAGTGTGATGGTCAGGACTGTTCAGTCCCCAGGCACAAGAGGCTGCTGCGGCCGTCAGGTGAACTCCTGCACGGGCAGGAACGTGACAGAAACAAGACTGCTGAGCTCCTACACTGTTAGAACAGAAAGATTGGGATGAATGCTCAAGAGTCTGTGCTGTACTTCAATCAGAAAGGCTAAAGCAAGACCTCTATTTTAACTGGGGTATGTAAATAGTTATCTTACCTAAGGTGTTGAACAAGAATGAATTTTTACAGAACTCGTGAAAAGAATGCATGCTTTTAGATACACTTTAATTTAAGGGTGCTCTAGAATGCATAGAACAGTCAGCAGGACTGTAGAGATCTCGGGGGAGAAGAGATGGTGAAATTATTTGTAATGACTAGGAGATAGCTAAATAACCGACAAAATGGAATTAATCTAGCAGGCTTTTGCTGTCAGTTAAATTCGACATATTACTAAAAAATAAATCTGTGCCTATGAGTTTTTAACAAAATCACTTATTACTGTGTTTAGATGCATTAAATACCAAGAAGCAAGTGTTTTGAGATCTGAGGCAAGTTTAATTTCTGGAGAATGCTTCTGTTCTTATAAATACGTATGTATGTATCTATGCATGCACACATACAAAAGCTGAAAACTCTGCAAATAAAATTTTAATGAAACGTACTAAAAGGAATGTAAAAATAGGAAATAGTCTGCAACTGCCCTGTGGTTGTGTGCTGCAGTGAGTAACAGTTGTGGTGGCAGCAGCAAGGCTTCCTGTCCTCACATGAGAAGCAGGTGCTTTTATTTGTTCAGGTAATGTGCCTACAGCTTATGTAAACAGTTGTATAACAGTTCTGTCAGTGTATGTAAAATACATCACAAGAACCTGTGGATCAGGATAATTTGTGTTGTCATTTGTTGGGGAAATAAAGTAGAGGAGGTGTATTGCATTACTGTCAACATAAGTTCTGAGGACAGAAATCTGTCTTAATTTATTAGTAATTCATTCAAATATGTGACTTACTTTGTATTGGAAACATTATTGCATTAAAATCCAAGCTGGATCAAAGAAAGAACAGAATTTAAATTGATAGATATTTTTCTGATTATCCGGAATCAGACCTAGATTTCACACTTTTTGTGGATAATCACACTTTTGTGTAAGACTAATCAAGTGCTTGTTTATGATCAGGGCTTAAATTAAAAATATTTGCAGTCCTAAAACTTTTTCCATTTCAGTCATGCCAAATGTAGTAGAAGAAAAACCTTAGGGCTGGAAGGAGTCTCAAGGTTGTTTGAGATATTCCTTCGCAGTGAGCTGGAATCTGTTGTGTATTCACAGGAGCCTAGAGATGGTATAATCTAAGTTTGCTTTTTCTAAGCTGTGTTGGGTTACTCAGTTTAATATTTTTTGCTTGTGCTTTGTTGCAAACATGAGTAATTTCCTGCTGTATTGAAATATTGGATTTTTCTATCATTATTGTCGAGTGCTAAAACACAGCATCTTTTCTAACGTTCTTTTGAACACTGCTTCAGAGTGTGGAATTCTTTGTAAGATTACATTCATGCACAGCCACTGTTTGAAAATCTATGGTTCATATTTACTGCATTTTTGAAACTTGTACAGAGTAAATTCCTGTGAAGACTAGCCAGTAGAAAATTAGTATTGGGAGTTTTGAGCATGAATATTAATATCTAAACGGATTATATACAGAATCATCACATTTTGGATTGACTTGTGGTTTAACATACTGCTGCTTCCTGTAGGTGTCTGCATCTGGGCTTAAGATTTTACTCTTAAATCTTTATTCTACTGAAAATTTGATAGTTAAGAGCGAACAGATGTTAAAAATCTTAAGTGTTTTTCCTTACCTTTCTGCTTGAAGAAATTTTTTAATCTTACACTAAAAAGCTGCATCTAGATGTAAGATATCTGACTGGCTGATTAGCAGCCTTGTATATTGCAGGGCTCCAGAGCTGTGGTGCTCTGGATTTTGTTAGTGCTGTGAGTACATGCTCAAATATCCTCAAAACAGATGAACCTTTTTTCTGAACCACAATTACAGTACATCACCTAGCTTGTAGGTGATTACCATCATGCTGATTATCTGTGTTAAAGACAGACGTGCATGCTATTAGATAGTTCCAGGACAGACTTTGGAGTACACAGTTAGTTCTCCTTAAAAGTATGTAGCAAAGGTTAGAAATGTAAAAAAAAAAAAAAAAAAAGAAAAAAAAAGTACTACTTCATTGCATGACTTGCACCCGTGTTTTAAGTGAGAATTTAAAATTAAAGGTAAGGGGGAATAGCATGTGTATCTGAGAATCTTTATGCAGCATCACTGCTTTTCAAAAATGACCTGTGAAGTACCTGTGCACAGTCCCAAAATACCTCGTGCTGAGTAGCATCAGGGCAACCCTGTATGAGGTATGTTTGTGGGATTCAGTTCTTTTATATTCTTGACAGATATTTATTAATCCTCATCTTGTTACTGGTCCAGTATTCTGAGAATTATCAGTGCTGAAAATACCTGCAAGGCGCCCCTGTCTCCCACTACGTCTTAAATTCCGCTGCCATCTGTCCAATGAAATATTTTAATTGCTTCATAACTTTACTGTAGGTAAAATGGAAAAATTCTTTTGGTTATTTTCTCCTCTTCTAGAGATTTTGTATTCAGCTGCAGACTAATTCAGAAGCTAGCTTAAACAGTATTGCTTTAGACAGCTGCAAGTTTTAAGCCTCAGTCTGTCAGATGCAGAGTGCTGCTGGTGTGTAAAACACAGAAGGATGAAATGGAGGTGAAGCTAACTGTGCGTGAAATTGTAGTAGCAGGAGAGATTGTCCATATTTTACAGTAGCTGAAAATAGCTGCACTCCATCTGCAGCTTCGCTTGTGCTGTGTGATCATTTCAAATGTAGCTATAAGCATATTCCATTAATTGTAAATTGTTATCTTAGATTTATCTCAAGAATGTGTTAAAATCCAAATGGATTTTAAGAATTAATACTGGGATGAAATCTGCAATCCATTAAATGTCATAGCTGCATTGTGCAGGATTGCAACAAACCTTAAAAATCATTAATATTTGTAAACAAGAGCTTTGAAATATATTTTGCATACTAACACCTTGAACTTAGCATTTTAAATTTCTATTGTTAAGTATTTCTAATAGCATAATGCTGTGCAGTTTGCAGGGTTACATCAGCTGTAAGCAAAAGTTGGACAGGAAGTTTCAGACATTAAAATGTACGGCATAGACAGAAAACTTACTTCAGGTGCACGTTACTGTTTCTAGCGTGTGATTCCACTGTAAAACAAGGTACACGTTGATACAGTAGTCCTTGCGCATACCTTTTGAAGTACACACATACTTCTTAATATTATTTTTTGCCCAACTTCTACTAGATATAACAATATACATAACTCAGATATTTCTGAAATGTAAAATGTAAAAAAATCATATGTAATGTAAAATAAAATAAAATGTAAATAAATAAAATGTAAAATTATTCTGCCCAAGAGAAACTTACCTTCTTGTGTTTGGGTCACTTTCATGGAAGGTTCATTTCTTCAGACAAACTAAGATTCAAGTCATCCATCTATCTGTAGCAGGAAAGCCTTACAGCTGGGAGAGCTCTCTATAAATAGACTCAGCAGTGAAAAAGGTGATGTGAGGGAAACAATAAAGGTTAATTTGCTAAATGTGGGTTACAATTGTTAATGTGCACCTGTGCTGAGGAATGGTATAAGTTTAGCTAATTAAGTCTGACCTGCTTCATCTGGGTACACATCTAGATAAAATGATTAACTCCACATTTGTTGAAACAACTTCAAAAAGTGCAGTTTCCAAATAAATTAAATGCATAAAGTCAAGTAAATAGTTGTTGATTTCTGTTCTCGTTGTTTTATTTGCAGCTCTCCTAAGATGCTTTCTGTTCTAATAAAAGCAGAGATTCTCAACAGTAAAAGAGTGATTTAGGGATTTTACTTGTAGAAGCAAGTAGATAGTTATGTAGTGAAGTTAAACAGCATATTTCAAAGTTGGAGCTTAAAAACTGTTCTCTGTCTACTTTTTAATGTGACCTATTTACTAGGTTCAAGTAGGCACGTGTATGTAGGAGCCCTTCTTCTGGCACCCTTATTCTCTATTCCACTTTGCCTTTGTGCCTCCACTGTAGCTCTGCAGAGGTCTAAATTTATTTAACTGCTCATTGCTCAACTTCTGCACTTTCTCTCTCACACCTTTTAGATCTCTTGTTTACCTGACCTTGCACAAGACCATTTCAGAGAGCAAAGTTAACAATCATGATCTGGTCGGAAGAGAAGTTGTTTGTGGGCTTCTGGGTTGTTGGCTGAAAAGTACAGAAATGTTTACACAATACTGCATAGAGGAGCTTGTTTAGCACCAAAGCTGAAAAATTTATTTTCCTACAAATAAACGAAAATTTAGATTCTGCTTCAGAAGAACAGATGTGTTCAGAGGAATATGCCTATACTATATATACTTTATATATAGTGTATATGTATATACACACACACACAGACACAGATGCTGTACTATATACCCCTAGTCACAGGAATAGCAGTAAGTCATATGTAACACTTTTTTGACTATTTGATTCTTTGTTTACAAGCTGTTATTTAGTTAGACATTTCATTCATATGATAATAAGTTGTGAATGAGAGGAGTCTCTGTAGCTAAATTTACCTATGACATCATTTCAAAATGATCTTTGTGTAGCAATGACTTTAATGGATTTCTGCATTACAGAACATTAATTGATAATGCTCCTGGCAGTGAGACTTGCTGGCTGCTGCTCTCTTAACCCAGAGATTCTTGTCAATTTTCTGTCTTGAGAGAAGGGGAAGACTAGAATAATTTTGAAAACTAACTGTCCATACAAACATCTTGAGTTCCCTCCCTCACAGAAGTTTAAATACTTCACATGTTGGTGTATATTTCTTTATCTTAACTAATTGAATTTTCTAGTAAAAACAAAAAGAAGTACAATTGAACTGGTAGTTACGAGAGTTTAGGAAAGACCAAAAGAAACTTGCACCAAAGTCTCTCCTGTTTGCTCTCCTGAGAAATGAGGTCACAAACACTAACTATTAATTTATTGTTTCGCTTCTTCTGGAGAATAAAATAAAAATTAACTTGCATGCATTCTAAAATCACATGCGCTGTTTTATAACAATACTGTCTTGTATGTACCAAGCAACTGTGGCCAATAGGAATAACAGCAATTATCCCAAGTTTTATTGACTCTAAAGGAAAGTCAAAAATAGCATGAGTTGATATGGGGCAAGGTAGGTAGGTGTCTTTGGCAGATCTGCTTATATAGTAATATGAAATGAAAATATCTGTTAATTTCATAAGAGCAATTTTTTTTTTGCATTCGGAAAGAGATTAATTGTTGGTAAATATTTAGTGGAAGACTCTCTTGAACCTAAGAGAGTAAAAATTCCAGAGTTCTGGCAGTAGTCATATGCTTTTTTTTTTTTTTTCACTGATTGTTCTCTGAGCTTAATTAGTTTGTAAACCCCTTGATATTGGGAGACGAAAATATGCAGATACCAGAATGAATCTAGGTACCGTAAGACAGCTCTTTACCAGTGTCTGGCATTATCTTAACAACCCATTTCATTGCATGTTTAAGACATGACAGTACTAGAATTTTTTAGCTGATCATAAGCAGCAGTACAAATTCAAGTTGAGTGACACTTCATAACCTCTGCAGGGTCAGGCTCAGTCAGTAACTGGAAGAAACTGGTATGGAAAATATAGGGAATAACTTAAGGTATTTTACAAGACTTTGTTGTCACTTACACTGTAACACCATATTATGATGATCAAGGAGCAGTTTCTGTTAAGTACAATTTTTTCAGTTCTATTTGATTTGATTTACTTGGTTGTAAACACCAACGGTTCTATGGCAGCTGCATAGCAGGAACGTAATTTTTCTTTTTTGGAATTTTCAGTCTGAGTAATTGTGGTTATGGTACAGTACCTATTGATAAATGAACCATTGCTGGAACTTTGTCTTGTAGAAATAGCTTCAATTCCCTTCTAAATACCAGGAGAAATGTTACTTTCTTTCACCTAAGTCAAGGTTCCTTGTTGTTAATTGAACACCTATTTTAGTTGGACCACTAATGTTAATGGAACAACTATTTTTACAAAATATTTTTACCTAACACTGTTGTTACATAAGTGGTGTTTTATTATCTTATAATTACCACTCTATTGGGCATGATGGTGTGTTTTTGTGTTTTCCCCCCTCTCAGTAGTGAAGAGCCATCCTTATTACATCAGTTTGAACTATTACAAGCTACTCATGTGCTTACAAAAAAGCTTTTGAATGAAATTTAACTCAAGTTATAGCTTTGTAGAAGATGAGGGAAAAATTCAGTCTTTGTCACTGTAGCCTTCGAAAGCATCCTGTTAGAATGCTTTAAAAAAAGCAAAGATTTTTATAGATACAGACATGAGTCAGCATGGAAATCATAACAGTACTTATTTGAGACACCAAAATGGACACCAGTAATCGTTTAGAGAGTCTTTCTTTCATTGCTTGCAGTACTAAACTCACTTTCATGAACGCTAAAACAAGTGAAGCATTATTTTAAAATGAACCAACTTACAAGTTAAGCATTGTGTAATGAACTGACTCGTCATACTTGTGTGCCTCTGCGCTGAGTGATACATGTCATTCTTGGGAATGCTTGAGCACAGGAAATGCCTTTGCAAGGGAGTTTGGTGGACATCTGCTCTGGCCATGATGGGGTACTAGCAGTAGGAGATGTGAACAAGTATCCTTTTTGTTGTGGGCTAAGTGATGCAAATAAACCTGCATTTCGTGCAAAAGACACCTTTGTTTAGAGTTACAAATAAAGTCAATTTATTTTACTTTCTTGTCTAGCCATCTAGAGAGCAGCTGTTTGTGCCAGCATGAATCCGAACTTTTTAGTAGCAGCACAGTTGGGCTTCAATTACGGCAGAGTTATAAGCTCAAAATGCAGGCATCACTGCTTGAGCTGCTTTCTTTGCTAAACTTTATTTCTATCAGTTATTGGATAGGAGTTACAAAATGGGAGTATTTTGCAATTACAGTATGTCCTATACATCTTAGATTCCTGCAGTGATCTTGCTTCCATAGAAATCCCTGTTTAAAAGGAAGAAATAAACTGGAAGAATTATTTGCAGTAATGAGAAGTCAAAAATGCTCTATTACCATTTGGTGTACTTATTTTTTTGTACACATATAGAAAATAATTAGTTAACAGCATGTCTTATCTTTTATGTCTATTGCATTTTTCTATCAAGAATTAGCATAAAGTAACTGTCAGTACACAGAACCAGTATCATTGTTCAGGGCCTTAGTGAGCATACAAACTAATATTTGAATCTAAGATTGCTGATATAAATGTTTTTAAAAGAATAATGAATGGAGACAGGCTAAGAGAAATTCAGAATCTCACTGTTCAACATTTTCTCCATCTTTGTAACTCCTCCATCTTCAGACTTTCATGGTTTAAGTCCAGAGGGAGTTAATTATGCAGGTTGGTATCTGAGATTCTAATCAGTTCTTTTTTAAGATGAAAATCTTTATTTTGGGGTGAAAAATAAGCTTCAGAAATGGTATTTTTAATCTCTCAAGTGTTGTTTCATAGCAGTACTAGGTTCTAACAGTCAAATATTTTATCTTAAATCTAACATTTAGTTGAAAAATATGAATGTAGTTGAGGTCCTGGGATACTGTGCTAAACAGATAATGCAACGTAGTATTTTTAGTTCCATTTCCTGTAGAAGTAATGATTAGTGATCTGTTCAGGTCAGGCAAGAAGTCATAATTTCCTTGGAAATGATTGGAGTATTTCATGTTCTAATCATGTGTATTTAGACAAATAATGAGTTGAACCTAAATTCAGAAGATGCGCGTTCTGAAATGCAGATGTACTCCTGACCATCCATAGTGCCTGCACAGATGGATGATGAAGTTTTAATAAAATTGTATTACTTTGAGATTTCAGTTGTCTGCTTTGCTTTTATGATTTGTCACTCCTTTTTCAGAAAGGTGCTCATTACATTTCATAGTGAAAGCTTATTTTCGATTCCATGTATCCACAGTTCATATTTTAAATCAAATATGAATTTTACTTCAGAACAGTTGTGTTTTTCCATGTCTGAACTTGCACATTTGTTACAAAAGCACCATCTAAAATAAGAGCAGAGGTCTTAATTGTATACGGAATGAAATGAATTGAAGCAAAAAAAAATAAATAAAAAATTAAGCTTTTAACTGTTAGCTCCCCTACAAGCAGTAGGGGCTTCACATGTGATTTGGAAAACAGAATTGACAACCATTTGTATTAAGAATTTACAACCATTCCTATTAAATGCCTAGCTTTACAGAATGAAGTTCTCTTTTAGTAGCAGGAAAAATCTGTTACTAATTTATATTTAAGATGCAGCAAGCTATAGAATGAATTGCATGATGCAGAAAAAAAAAGTTTAAAAATGTAGCAATACACAAGATTAATACATATTTTTTTTAATTTAGATACTACATTTTAAAGAATTGAAATGAACTCATATTTGGTTTTAATCACATTGATTTTGAATACCTTGCATAGCTGACTCTAGTGATTGCCATCCAAGAGAAGCATCAAGTTTAGTCAAGCCTTATGCTTTCCTCAAAGACAAATAGATTAAATATTTGATATTGATCCTCAAATTGATAAATAAATAAACTAATAATTTGTATTTTTAATGTTACTAATAGCTTTTATACATTCTTACAGCTTTATGCAGGAGCTGTCCTAGAAGTATGTGGATGAAAATTGGGAAGGTTCCCTCAAGTCCAGGGTAAGTAAAGCCAATACTGTTCTTTAAAATATGAAATACTGTCACAGCCGAATGACAAAATGCGCTTTTAAGTGCTTCTACGAGTAGTCATAAATTTCATATATTACATCAGGAAAGTTGCATTGACCTGAGACTCATGAAACTGGTCTCCAGTAATTGATAGATGAAATTATATAGCGTGCTTATGGAACTACTTTCTTTTCACAGATCCTGCGGTATAATTGTTTTGTCAGTGGATAATGATAATCAACTAAAGTGAATAGAATACAGCAGTGTAGAAGGAAAATCAATACCATCAGTGTGTGGGGGGAGGAAGCTGCAGGAAAAACCTCTATGATAAATTTCAACCTGGAATTTTGTTATAAATGGGGAAAGAGCTTAGGTGACAGCAGTGGTTTTTTCAGTAATGAAGTTCCGAATACTGTACTTAATATCAGTTGGACATAAAGAAAAAAAGACTGATCTAGCTTTAGAAATAAAAATGCACAAAAAGCGCATCCCCATCTATCATGGCCAGTACTAATATCACCCCATTTGAAGGCTGATTGATGAACAAGAAATAAAAGAATTTTAAACCAGGTTGCAATTAATCTAAGTTATGCTGCTTTAGATTCTCCTTCTACCGCCTCTACCTACACACAGTTCTGTTACTTGACCACAAGGCTAGAGGAAAGATACTTTTTGTTTCCCACTCTTTAAAACACCAAAACAAGATCAAGTTAAATGGTTTGTACTACTGAAGGGTGTGTAGGGAAACTAAGTGTGTTAGTACAGGTAACCACGTTATCTCCATGTCCATTTGAATGTAGCAAACTTAAAGACATTCCCAACTGTTATTATGGATGTGAATTTGTAACAGTGCTCTTTGAGCTATAGGTTGGAACGAAAAGGTAAATGTGATAGTCTGACTCCAGCCAACATCATGTCCTACTGAAATGTTTCTGTATTGAAACATTTTTCCTGTTGTGTTTCCCTTAAAAAGAAATTGCTGCATTATAAATGTTGTACTGTAAAATTAATTCCTATACTATATGTTTTCAAATTGTTCTTCATAAATGAGCTCTTAAGTATTTATCAATCCATCAAAGTAGAGCACTGAAAATAAAAGTGGCAAGATTCATAGATGAAGCAATATCTTATACCAGCTAACACAGAAAATGTAAGTGTTTTTGAATGACATGCATAAAGATGAGGCCCTGCAATAGAACACACAATTAGGTGGGCCAGTGATTGACCTAGAGTATTTATTTTAAGTTGACTTTTCAGTGGCAGCGCTGTTCTGTTCGCAATGAGATAAGAGATGACAATGTCTAGACTCCTATGTTCTTTCCAGAATGTTTAACAAAAACTGTATTAGGCTGGGTGGTTTTCTTTCACTGACCATTTCTTTCACATCTTGGCATGGTCTTTGTTCATCAGGAGAGTAATTCTCACCTCTCACTGTATGGCTCCCTTAGTTAGACAATGAATGTGCTCCCAGTAGATGTAACAAAGACCTTCATCCAAAGACCATGCAGTACGCGACCACATTAGATCCTCTCACTTCAGAGATGCAGCAAGCACTCTGTTGTACTGCTCAAGTTCCCCAAGTGTGAGGGGATTCTTTTAGCAAATGACATGCAATGTGTTATGGGGCTGTACTTTCACATAAGGCCACTTATTTCCGGGTTATTTTTCTCTCTAATTCTTAAATATTGGTCAAAGAACTTCAGAAAGGTCCAGTCATCTTAAGTCTTGCGTTTTGTAAAAAAAAGTTAGTTAAACTCTTGCTAAGAAATGTAGAATGTTGTGGTAGGAGACCTGCATTTTTATCATAATCTCATAATCTTTTGTAAAACAGATGATTACAAACATACAAACTAAATCAATACTTCAGATTTAGAAGTGTCTCTAGCATTGCTACTCTTGTATGTTACATATCTCATGTGTTAGTAGTAGCTTGCTTCAGGTACTCCCTGTAACACATTTACTTTTTTAGTTTTGAACTTTAAAATACTGTCAAGTTGCACAAAGTACCATGCAGTAGCATGGTTTGATTAAAATATTAGTCTTTTGAAAAATAACTCATGTGCTTCCTAGTAGGAATATTTCAATATGTGAAACATGAAAATGCATCATTAAAAGACTTGTAACATTTTTCTTATTTATTGTTGACATGATGCTGAAGATTTGGCTAGTTATGACTTGTGCTTTCCTAGCACTAAAATCTGAAACTGATGTGATAGGGACAGTAAGTTTTTTAAATCTCCCCCAGGTCTTTCTGATTTGAGGCCATTACGTTTATTCTGATGTGTGTGGAGATAGACAGGGTTAAAAGTGCTCGGCTGTGTGCATAGTTGTTTGAAGACTAGTGTGAGATCTTACTGCTAATGCATATTGACTCTCATTCCAGTATTAACAGATGAGTTTTTAATTTTTTCTCCAATAACATTTTGGATTTTTCCAATTACAGATCAAGCAGATCTTTTCTCCTAAAGCAGGAAACTAAATAATGTGAATTATTCCGTGTCATCCTTGGTAATCTGGATCATGTCCTTAGAAGTAGATAGTCAACTTTTTTCATAAATTTTAGGACTTATTTATCTAATGCACAGACCTTTAGCTTAGTATGGTGAGATGTGGAGTTGTGTCCCTTTGGGGTCAGGAAGTTTTCTTGCAGTACATCCTATCTCAGAGACAGCAGCACAGGCGTGTGCAGGCATATACATAGATTTGCAGTTTGGGCATGAGCAATACTTCAGTTTTTCAGTAATCTCCATTTAGGATTCTAGGTCTTAATTCCAACAGACTAGTTTTCACAGACTTTCTCAAAACAAGGGGATGTTATAATAATAGCGGTGTTTTTTCTGTTGTAGTGTATTCACAGGCAGACCTTAGGTCTTTACAAGCACAGTTCAATGGTAGGTAGTACCTGTCTTTGCAAAAAGTGTGGTACTGGGTAGGCTTTGAAGTGTTGATACTTATCTGATCCTTTTCTTCCTTTTGTGCATGCACTAGATAGCCTTGGAGAACTTCATAGGCTGTCTTGTGCTCTGAAATGTGACCTTTTAGTTGTAGTTGATTGGATGGCAATCATGTATGCTCTGCAGGCTCACCTCAGGGTTGCCTTCAAACAGAAGGCGTGTGCTTTGGTACTGCACATGTTTTATAACAGCACAAGGTAAAGTGATTTTCTTAACGTTATGTGACAGGACAGTTGCAAAGCAGGCAGTAGAACAGCTTTGACTTCTAGTCTGGTGTTTAATTCACCAAAACGTAGTGTCATGGCACCAAGCTCAGAGTTCATCTTACAGAAATCAGTGCAAAATGCCTTTCCTACTCACCCATGTATTAAATACTTTTTTCTCTGCAGCATGTTACTTGTAAAGCTGCTACAGGGAGAGGAAAATTGGAAGATAGCTAGGATTTTAGTATTAAACATCAAACTATTAAATGCTGGTGTAAAGGTGTGTAAGTAGCCCTTAGACACAGGCTCGTAGGAAGCAATAATGTTAATGTCAGGATAGAGGGGGGAAACTGTTGGGGCAGTGCTAGAGGTGGTACATGTGCACTGTTTCACAGGGTAAGCAAGCAGCTGCATGTCACACAGTGTGCACTGTAGCTGCCTCTGACTCAGCATCTGTGTATTCAACCTAGAGCATGATTTTGTGAACGAGAAAAAAAGCATTTGACAGGATAATCAGTATTTTTAATGCACGTCAGGATACTAGTTTCTCAATTTAGCTTCCAAAACTGAGAATATAGAAATTAAGTTATTTATATAGTGAGTGTTATTCTTTGTTGCATCATAGAAATTCAAGTGACTAATGCAGAAAATCACTGTGATGAACATTAGAAATAAATATACCATTAACAGAAAATGATTTTGTTCTAGCTGTCTAAAATTTCAGGAAAAACATTCTGTAGTGCTTCAGCTTTCAGAGGATTTAGACATTTGACATTGATATGAGTGTGCAATAGCTGCTTTTAAAGTGACAAAATGTAATACAGACTACAGAATACTTTCTGCTTCCCCCTAATTCTGTTCACATTTCATGCGAGCTTGTTCTCTCTGACACTGCAGCCAGGGAGTAACCACTCATGTCCAAATGAGCTTTCATCTGTCACTCAATTAACAAGTCCTCATGCCTGCTGAAAGCTTAAAGTGCTGTAACCTGAGTTAACCCCTGAAGGCTATTCTTGAATATAATTGAGTTTCACAGTCCAGATTTGCTTCTGAAACTTTATCGACTTTATGGTGTTATCTTGTCATTTCTCTGTAAGTTGGGCAATTAAATACACTAAATGCTTCTTTAAACCTCCTTTCCATATGAAGTCCTAGACAGTGATGTCAGCTTTAGATTTAAATTGAAAAAACTGGGGAAAAATCCCCATGGAATAGTTCAGTCTGCTGTGGACTTGAGAAACATCTTTGCTTTTTTTTTTTTTTTTTTTTTTTTTTGCATTTTACTACTGACAGCCAAGACAACTAACAACTCAAAAGGACGTGAGAAACACTGAAGTTGAAAATGAGTCTGTGAGTTTAAATCAGAGCTGAACTCTGGTGTATGAGCAAGTAGTGGTTATTTAGTGCTATTTGAAATTGTTACATGAGTACAGCATGCAACATGACAGAGTACAGTTCTACAGAAAGAACAGAAGCATTTTTTTCCCCCTTTGGGCATCAACTGTAGCTAGGAGCTTATTGCACCTTTAAAAAAAAAAAAAAAAAAGTTGATGCCGTGTAGTGGTTGGTGCAGCAGGCAGAGTATATGGTTTTGATCTATACCAGGAGCACAGGGGAAGAGGGAAGAAAATAAATGTCACTGTATATACATACTGAGGAAATGTTAAGGTAACTGTCTTCAGTAATACAAAGAGAGGTATAAAGGTGTCAGGGAACATCTTTACAATTATTGAGGAAAGTACTGCATTTCACAAGGCAGCATGCAACTTCAGTCCTGAGGACTGAACTTCAGTCATCTTCACACACCAGCTGGATGCCCTGCAATTCACGAGAGATTCATTGCTGCCTAACCTTGAAAAAGCAACTTAACATGCAGCCAGCACCTCTGCAAGAGTCAATCCATACTGACAGCGTGCATGCTTGGGGAGACTCTGCTGAGATACCATGGGAGCATCCTGGCTCTACTTGATGTCAGTACAGATACTACATTCAGCCTGGAGCATAACTGGAGTGTAAGAAGGAGAAATAAAGACTAAAATTTGAAATACTTTTAGAACTGAGATATTCATTAGGCTAAAGTGTTTGGAAGTAGAGGAGTATGCTCACACTTTGCCCTGAAATAAGTCATATTGTGAATATTATTTTTAAAGTTAACGTTACCACAAGGACAGTGTTGTGCCATAGGGATATGGGAACTGTGCTGCTATCAGCACTTGCTGTTTGTTGACAAGCCCTGCAAGTGACGAGTTTGTCCATCAGCAGCATAGTTCAAACCTGAACTTCTCTCTGTGTAGCTACATGACAGGCCATAGAGTCCCTCTTGAAATCCCTAAGGGCAATCAGGTTTAAGAGCAGAGGAGTTACCAACTTCTCATTTCCTATTCTTGATTTCCTGCTGTTTTTCGACATGCAATCTTGGAGATCTCTAAGACAAAATCATTCTTGGGTGCAAGAATAACACCTCTGCCCACAGTTTCCTCTGTGCCCTTTCACCCACACTGCTGCAACTTGTGTGCAGTCTGCTGATGGTGTTTGTTTCATATTTAGCCTCCCTCACAAAGCTTCAGCCAGATTTTGATAACACTAACAGTTTCCCTCTCATCTGCGTATACACAGGCTGAGCTTGTGAAGACTAGTCAGTTGTACATGCAGATAGATTTTTTTAATGTTTGCACTAATGTTCAGTGAAATCAAGCAAATAAGAAGCTAGTTTGGAATACTAGCCAAATTAGGGTTTTCCTTACGTATAGTATTAGTATTACTAGTTTTTTGAGGATATTGAGAATTTTACTGTTAGAAACTACCTTCTAAAGCCTCATTCCAAAAGAAATAATTAAGGGAATACTAGCTTGAATATAAACTTACTCCGTGCAGGTGGAAAAGTTTTGATTCTCTTTCTTTTCTCCAAACTCTAGCTTTTGTCAGGAGTGATAAGCCAAAACTCTTCAGGGGACTGCAAATCAAAGTGAGTAGTAACCTAAGTTTTTTTAGTTTTTGAGGGTGTGGGGAGGAGGGATGTATACTAAGAAGAATTAAATGTAGTAGCAACAGACCTTTTGTAGATTGTTCCTTATTTGCTGATCAAATCATCCTTCAGGAGGGGATGTATATTTGTTTTGCCAGTATAAATCTTTACAAGTTTCTGCTGCTAGCACTAATTGGCTTATTGGCTATAATTGGCTAAGTAAATGGTACCAATTATTTGTTGTCAATGGGGCTTTTTCAGGTTTGTTTGTTGTTTAAATCCAAGAAAAAGTATATTGGAACCCTTAAGTAAAAACAGATGTTAAAAGAATGTGAGGAATGCTTGTGTTCTGACCTGACTGTTGATACCTTGTGTTTAGTTGATTTGTTCTGCCATGCCTTCAGTTCCCTTTTTTCCTCATTCTGTTCTTCCCTCATCTTCTGCTGGAGCTGCCATTTCCATACATTCAGAGATTTTTATTTTTTTCTCCTTTCTCTCAGATCTTCCTCAGTATATCTTAGATTATTTTTTTAGTCTTCAAACATCCAGCTTTAGACAACTGAGTATGCTGAGTGATGTTTCTTATGACTGGTGCATAGGTAACATCACATAAGCTGTACTGCCTTAAGCTCAAGCAATTTTTGATTTGAGGATCTAGTGTAAAACTTCCTCTTGAAATCCTACATGAACTTCCAGCATGCTTCACAGATACACATCTCGATTCTCACATCCTTGTGCTCCCATCTCTCTTCACCAAATGGCACCATCTGGAGTCGCTTCATACTTATGCATGGCTGCAATAAGTGATTTGTCTTCTCAGCAGCAGATTACATCTAAAACAGATTTTCTCTGTCTGTCTCATGTATTCATGTCTGTGTGCCCTCCAATTTCTTTCAAAAGCATTCATTCTCTCCTTCTGCATGTATGAATGTTTCATTTCTATTTTAAACTGTAGCTGTATTGAACATCAAAGCAGCCTAGTCTACAATTGGTATGGAGCACTACCAGGAAAAAATGTGCAAGTGGGTCTGGTATTTATTTTACAAGAAATTCAGAAAAACAATTAGAGGTGCTGCTAGCTGCATTAAGTGAAACCAACTAAGGTTAGGTCAGTAAAAGGGTAGAGTAAAATACTCCTAGTGAACTCCTGTTTTCTATAAACTTAAATGGCTAGATCCTTCCAGTGCTCTTAAAAGCTTTTATTTGCATTACGTATTTGGGGACTCAGTTTTCACAAGTATTATGTTACTAGCTAAGCCTATAGGCAGACTGCACTGTTAAATTGGCCAGAAAATTCTAAAGTGGATAAAAAAAATAATCTATTGATTAAAGAATCATTTAGCTGCTTGATTCAAAAATCAAGATTTAGTAACTTAAAACAGTTGAAGTATGATACCTTCGTTCAACACAAGGTGCATGGCATTATCTCACTGCACGTGTGAGTTTGTGTGGTGGGCCAAGGAGAACAAGTAGATATTTCTGACAGAAACATGCATCTCTTTTTGACTTGCTTTTCCACCGTCCTCTCTTTAACATTAAATGTTAAAAAGCTGCTTTTTACCCATTTTATTTAGGGCAAGTAACTCTACTCCAGATCTTAAAGGAAACATTTACTGCTCTTAAACTAATGGTGTCACTCATTCAGACTTTTTTTCTATTCTTGATTTGATGTCTTAAACTGATTTAAATAAACTGGGGAGGGATTTAAAATGGAGAATACATTTCCCAACCCAGAGTAACTGGCTTATTTCTTTCTTCAGTACGTGCGTGGTTCTGACCCTGTACTAAAGCTGCTGGACGACAGTGGGAACATTGCAGAAGAACTGAGCATCCTCAAGTGGAATACAGATAGCGTGGAAGAGTTTCTAAGTGAAAAATTAGAACGTCTATAAATCACTGCTTTTGTTCCTGTTCTCTTTTCATGTCTTCTCATGGTAATCATCTCAGATGAAGTGAGCTACAATTGAAAAAACATTCCAGCTTCTATGTTAATTTTAAAATATCTATTGTGCTGTACTTATAATTAGAAGGGGAAGCTTCAGCACACATCTGACAAGTTGACAAACAGAATAGCTTGTCTTAATATATTTCAGTTCTTAGTGCATTTATCACCAACGAAAGGATTTGTTTCAAACTTAATTATGCAAATATCACTGATATAATTAGACCTGTTTTTACAAATGCTCTAAAAAACTAAAGAGTTTCAAATAATTGAAATGGTTACCATGCTTTTTGTGTGCTGCTCTTTGTAAACATGTCAGAACCAAATGCAGTGTAATGTCTCCCAAAGAAACTTGACTGCTACTGCCCTCTTCTTTTTGTATTTGAAATGCCCTTTTTACAGAAGCGTTGTTTACAATGACTATCTAGTTCACAGGTTTTGAAGCTGATGGAGGAACTCATGCTCTGGTACAGTGAAACATTTAGTAAGCACACTTTAGTGAAGACTACATAGAAAACCCCTGAGGTGTATGCAAGTCAGATGTTCAGGTGTGCTTTACATTAAGTGTTTTGCTTCAGAAAACATGAGAAAGAAAGAAAGCTTTTTCCAGGCTTGCAGCTTTCACAAGTTTATTCTATCAAATGAATTTATAAACTGTTCTTTTAAAAGATTTTTCTTTCTCATTTGAAATTTATGTAAGCAAGGAATATAGATAGCACGTATGTTAGTAAGTCAAATCTATTATGACTTGTCAAGATTTTTCTCACAGTGAATAAACATGGCGAACAAGAATGTGGCTTTTCTGAAGTTTAATTATCAAACAAGTATTTCCTTTAACTACTTCAGGCTCACCAGTTTTTGGCTGGATGGGTGTTATGCTATACCTTGAATGGGTACTCAGTTTTTCACTTTTGAATTTTCTATCTCAAGAGATTTATTTTCTTTACAGTCTACCACTTTTATTCCTAACTTGAGAAGAAATCATCAGCTTCATAGCAGAACCAGAACAATTACTTTAAGACTAACAACACACTAAATATCAGAGTTTCTACTTCTAAGAGGGATTCTTTAGACCTCACCTTCTGAGTTTTTGTTCCATGAAATATTTTTATAAACTTTCAGAAGGTGCATACAGCTTGATCATGACGCTATACACATTTTTATCTTTCATTTTTTTTATCTCTGCCTTTCACTCCTATCCTTATAAAACACGCTGCTCATCTCCCACATGACTCAGTGTGGGACAGCTACAGCAGTGGTCACTGCTGTCTCAGCAAAAAACAATGACACAAAAAGCACAAATCTTTGCAGCTGGTACTAGCTTATCAGTCATAACATGGATTAATTCTTGGGACATGTGGTGTTCTAGTCAGCATATGGGCTGCAGCCAAAGCATATGGCATGACAACCCCCTATTTTGGTAGTAAAAATATGCTGCCATCCACTGGTCTTTTAATATATTGACTATATCCCACGCTTATTCCAACATTTGCCAACAAGGAATTTTGGTTTCTGCAGTGATGAATTACCACGTTATTTTAGCAGAGTATTTTAACTATGTCCTTGCCAACCTCAGAGCTTCTCTACCACTCACCAGAGGGATTATTCACTTGGTTTGATATTTACCAAGTATTTCTCTCAGCTTCTCTCCATAATTCCTATCTCACTGTGACTGCCCGGGAGTTTCTGAGTTTTAACCTACCTCTTCTTTTGATATCTGCCTGCTGCTAGCCCAATATATTCCTAAACAAACTTCCTCTTCCAGCACCAATCTTTCATTCCTGCACTTGCTTGTCATCCAGTGGAGCAAGGAACTCACTCCTGTAGCAGGCAATTACTAGCCTGTAGTAGAAGAGAATGACAGACTAAAGAAATTCTCCTCCAGCATAACTACGTCTCATGCCTACAGCCCCAGCTGCCTTCCTACTGTTTCTGTAGCCTCTTGTGTTTTCCTGCACCACTTCTCACTTCAAGGGACGAGAAATGAATTTTTCTTCAATTTTTCTTCCTACATTCTCTACTTGGTGAGTCTTATTCCACATACTAATCTTACCTCATAATTCAGGTATTTATTGTCTTAACTTAAACGCATGCACAAAGAATAACCCTGTTTCCCTGTATATTGGGAACACATGTAGAGGTTTTCCATTATTCTCTTACTGTTGAACACTATTCTCTTACTGTTGAGCTGTTGAACCCTGAACCTATTAAATCTGCCAGCCTCTAGCAAGAGCTTAATCACCAGAGCTTCTTGACCTGCTGACTGTTCTGCATGTTTTTGAAGGATCATCTTCACGTTCATGCTGTCCTTGTGTTATCCTTTCTCCTTCTATCCTTTAGATGTTAACACCAGTACCCTGGCTCTACAGATAAGTGCTAAGAACATCTAATATTGTGGCAAAATGAGCCAGACTTTGTGTCAAAAGAGGAAGTTGGAATGGGGAATCATTTATTTTGGAAATTCTCAAGTTTCTATTTATCAGTGTGGGTTGTTTCATCCAGTCAGCAGCTGTTAAAATTCAAGAAGCTCAAAAGGTTATTTTGGCTTGTGGCAATTAACTACATAAAATACAAGGTTTAAATCTCCCGTTTAAAAAGGAAGTGATTCATTTTTACTTATAAGCACCCAGTACTTCATAAAAGACGTTTACTCAGATTTATGTAAGAACAATTTAGTCTTATATAACGCTCTTATTGTGCCAAATCTTGAGAGAATTAATGAAAGGAAGAATAAAAGCAGTAAGTATGCATGACTAAGATGAAACAAAGTGTCCATCTACCCCTCCTATCTTTAGAAGGAAGCAAGACAACTGATCTTGCAGGAGATAGCATCGCTTAGAAAAAGTGTACAATCCATTTTGTGCAGAGATACGGTAACGTACATGAATGTGAAGCTTAGCATACAAGGTTCTTGAAGGGATTTCCTGGGTATCTGCTTCTTGTAGCTTTGTCATAGGTTGCTGCAATGTGAACATGAACAGCAGACCAAAATTGTTTTCAGTTCTAAGGGAAACATTCCAACAGATATTAAAACCATGGAAAGCAAGTAAGTTTTCAACTCGTTCTGTTTTACTGTTTCATCATACAGATAGAAAAAGAATGCATAGCCAACCTGATGAAGAAACAAAAACATGTTTGCTTAAACTCGCCCCCCCCCCTTGAGAATGTCACTTTTTCCTGAACCTGAGCTTTCAGAAGCAAAGTACACGTTCTATTTCCTTCAACAAGGGAGATTAGACCAAAACTACAACAAAATTCTGCCTGTCGTTATGCTTCACTAGCATGGAAGTTGGAATTTTAGAGATGAATCTACCTCTGCCTGTTTTGGAGATGAATCTACTCTACCTGTTAAGGCTAACAGGCTCCAGTCCAGCTTCAAAGAGTTTCAAGACCGTACAGAAAGCAACAAGCTACATTCACTTGTTCTTACAGTAAGTATAAGGGAGTTTAGACACATTACAAAATTTTCATTTGATAGTGGTGCTTTGAACACTTGACAAAAGAAGTGGACTTAAAAATTTGTCAAATGTGCCTGAGAAGGGTCCATCACATGCTACGATACAGAACACTTCTTAGAAGAAAGTTATATCAAAAGCTGCTAAAGACAACACTGTTTTCTGAATTTGTGTTTTTCCTTGAGCTGTTAACTGTTAAGATACATCTCAATTATCTTGAACTAAATTTGCTGTCATTTCTAAGAACAGCCTACAGGACAAGATAGTCAAGGAGACAAAGAACAGACAGCCCCACTGGTACGGTACGGTATTGAACAGCTGTGTTTCTCAATAGCAGCTTCCCTCCCAAGTGCACTTATAAAAAGTCAACACAGTTGATAGCTGGAGAATATTCACAGTATTTTTTTTTCCTTATCACTTGTCGTGAAGGATGTACAGAAGGAAATAAGTGATGAAATTACTCACCTAGTGAGCTTAGGCAGGAGACAAACTACAGGAGCAGAGCCTTTTGCATTTGTTGATTTAAATGGCAACCTTGGCACTAGGCGAACACGGACTGGGTCAAGGAGTTCCTGGGTACCTCAGTTATGTTTTGAATGGATTCCTGATGCTGAAAGAGACCTATCAGCTTTGTTGCTGTCCAAGAAGCAAGGTATTCAGCTACGTATTTAGTTGCACCTTTGTACACTGAAAACCTTAACTAAAGCAGCACCTGTGTCCACTAACAGATTAAACAAGACTTCTAAAGACTGAGAAATGGAATACACATTTCCCACTACTAAGGCAACCAAGAACAAGAGTTGACTGATTTCCCAATGCATCAACCAGGCACTTCTAATGAGTCATAGTTCATTTTACCTGCTATCATGCTATGCTGTCAAACACTTTTCTTTCAGAGCACTTGCAGCAATGCACACTAGTCCCAGATGACCTAGACAGCCTAATGCATAAGCTCTGAGAAGGCAGTAGCAACATGCCCTCGTGTATTCCTACCCATAATTTTCCCGTAAATTTCCACCTATTTTCCTTGAAAATACATACCATGCACCACATCTACCAGTCCAAAGTGGTATTAATGACATATTAATTGTGCTTCTTTTGAGGTTTCCAGTAATAGTATCTTATCCTGGCAGTCTTCAGAGGTTGTATATTCCTAATGTAGTTTAATTGTTCTGTAGAAAGGGAATTAAGCCTGGTGCATAGGAGTTCACAGAGCTGCTGGGATGAGCACTTCGGTGAAAGTGTCAAGTTTGAATAGGTCTTTACAGCACGTGAAAGATAGGTTAAGGCACATGTAATTGTGCTTCAGGATGTTTTAGTCTGACTCACTCTAAACAAATGAAGCAAGGGAAGAACTGCTGGTTTCAGCATCATTACAAACCATGAATACTACAAAGGAATCTTAAATAACATGGGAGGTGCCAGGCCCATACGATTCAGGTGTAAACCACATCTTTGCTAACACTACAGTTGTGCTTTCAGAGCTGCGTTTTTGCCTCTCTGAGTGTCACCTGCTCACTGCTTGAGGCTGAGATTATAATCAGGTCACTTGACTAGACAAAATTATGTCCTTATCCATTTTTGGAATGCAAAGACACTGTTTGCTCTGAACATCTCCCAAAAGTGGCAAAAAAGACAAGAACATTTTATGTTAGAAATGGGGAGGAGGGATAAATAATTTCATAGCAACATTTAATAGTCACTGTTTCATATTTAGGAGAAACAAGGACGTTAACTGAGGCAGTGTGACAGTAATAACTGTGCAGGAATTTGAAGAAGAATGAAGCTTTTAAATAAAAATCAATGGATACTGCTTATGAAACTTCATTGTCTTTTCTCATAACTCAGGATTTCTATTTCTTTAGTTACCCTAAAGAAAAGGGGGCTAAAACCAAGCTAGTAGAATCAAACCACAGAGACTAAGTACTTCTGCTTTGTCGTCATTTTAAGTGCCTGGTTTACTCAGCAGCAGCAGAGAAGTAATAACTCTAGCGAGTCAACAGAGTACACTCTGAGAGATTCTTAGTATACTCTGAGAGTTTTAGTTCTCAGTATTCTTCCCAAGAATGTGAAATATATTGGGTTTTCTAGTGAAAACCCAATATAAATCATGCTGGATGGAATGGGAAGGAGTAAATCAATCTTACAGTAAAGCCACAAATTCATCTAAGAATATATTTGCTAGTTTCTGTATAATGGAAACCCTCAGGAGAGGCTGTGCTAGCATTTGATATATAGGAATAACTAGATAATGGATTTCCAGCGCAGAAGCCTTAACATTTCCAAAATAATTCACTAGAACAGCTTCAAGTTTTTCCTTAACTGTACTTCTAGATGCATCCCTCAGTAAGTTTAATAAAGTTTAATACTATTATTTGCAAGCTTTCAACCCTGAAAAGACACTGGAAGATATTCTCTTGATAACAACCTTTTAAGGTTGGATTTAATTTGGTTAGGTAGAAGCCAGGCTCCCACACTGAATTTAAAGTGAGACTTTCAGCACAGCATATCATTTAGTATTTGAGACCAGGGTGCAGCCAGGTGGTTAAGAGATCATGATGTTTTTCCACACTTGGGGCCAGGCTATGGTTAGGAGGACAATCTGTGTTTTGGTATAGCCTTTTTTTTTTAAACCCATTATTAACTTTATGTAATTTCAGTGGAATGATGGCCCAAACCACTGACTAAAGCATTCAGCCCTGAAATATGGGCAGAGAAAAATTTCCACGTTTTGCTGTCGTAGAATTTATGTAATTTCAAGGCCAAGCATTTATCATAGCTGTTGCTAGGCTGCAGTCCTTGACTAGGCTATAAATCCCATGGACAAATGCACATTTTTGGGGCAGAAGGATCAAGGCAGAACAAGACAGTTAAGATAACTTTTTACTCTGCCTTTCTCAGCATGCAATGACTTGGTTTCTCCAGTACTCACATGTTAGCGTACCCAACCCAGTTTCTAGAAAGCACTGATCTTCATCGAGGAGAGGCCTTGAGAACAGACATCTTTAACCAGCAGCTCTTCAGTGCTGTTAGGACCCCCTCTGCAGACTGTGTGACTTGTAATGCTGCCAGCTTGCTTTCCCCCTCCTCAGGCTGGCAGAGCACAGCTGTAACACACTGTGACAAACCCTACAATCCCAGCAGCAAGGAATCTGTCACACTCACCTACTCCACCATGACTCAGTCATACACGTCCCAGCATAAGCAGCCACATCCCCAGAGCAGAGCCTTGCCTAGCCAATGCTTTCACCAGATTATCCACACCAGTCTAAGTATCCAGGTTTATGACTTCTCACTTCGAACATTGCTGCTCCCCACACCACACACTTACTCTGAAGCCTGGCCATGCTCTGCCCCTGAGGAGAGTCCCTGCCCGCCACAAGGGCCTGGGCACAGCCTGCGCCACCCAGGTCTGTGCCAAAGGCCATTGAGGGGGCTGTAACAAAGACCCACAGTCCGAATTTCAGTGTGGAGTGGGACAGGCAGATGGGTGCCACTGGCTGTGAGACCTGCAGCAGCCCTTTCCAGCAGGCCCATGCTTGCACCTGCGCCAGCTACACCTGGGGCCAGGGCCTGTCTGAGCAGCAAGTCCCTACATACAGAAAGCACAAACCAAAGCAGGGGGGTTAATTCTTAGTCCTGAATGCAAAGATTTGGGATTTCCCAAAGGAAAGTACATCCCTGGAACAGATCAGCCTGTGCCAAGAAATAAAACTCACAGCTTATTTTTGCATCACCAAAATAAAAGGCAGACCCTGCCATCAGGCCAAGCAGGTATTGCTGTGAAACAAGCAGCAGAGGACATCTGACAGTCACAAAACCCAGGTGAGTGTACACACAAACAGATCAACTTCAGCCCACAGGTGTCTCCACACCCTTCCAAGGGCCTTCTCTGGAGCCACCAGGCGGTGGCTGCCTGTATGACTGACCACCATCACCACCAGTCTCCAAGGCACCACACAGAGCAATTAATGCCAAGCTGGAGCTAAGGCATTTTCCTTCAGTGACCTGAGAGGCAGGATCGTGTGAGGAAATGGGTGTAAGACTTGGCTTTCCATGCCTTTTCATATTTAAAAAAACACAGCAACAAAGCAAGCCTAAAGTGATGTTCTGTTTGCTTGCCCCAAGCTTCAGAGCTCTGTATGACTGCAGCCATCTACAGCCTCCCTGTGCCCAACCTTTTATGAGTTTACTGACAGATTCCTCACCACTTAATTATTTTATTCATCATAATTTACCATTGTAACAGCTGGGGATTGCCATAAATTACTTCTGTGAAAGCGGAACTCACCCTATAACCTAACACAGGCATTGCTGTTGTTCAGCATCCATGTGTGTACAAGCACTGGATAACCACAAAGTTTAATAATATTAGAAGCATTTGTTCCCCCATTTCTTGCCTTTTCTGAGACTCGGTAACCACAGGGTCCTGCTCAGAATGGCAGCATGGTGACCAGAACTGGCTCTGCCACCCACGGCCTGTCACACATAGGCAGTACCATGACTCTGGTAGTGCCCTTCTCACAGATTTTGTGAGCCTGGGTTTGTTTGGTTTTAAATTAAGATACAGGTAATCATATTCCTCCTTTTTAGCAGGTAATTATTCCTTTCAAGTGTACTCAAAAGGAAAATCTCTTCACACACTGTGAATCAGTATTCAATGAGAAATTTCACCTCAGTTTCATTTTATATCTTATAAAATCAGACTGACAGTGTCATTTCATCCTTAATTCACCTCAAGCTGGGAGCACTGACAGCGTTAACCAGGGATGGAGAAAAGGGCCTTTTGGGCCATGAAGATCACACACGCATGGCAGATACCATGTCTGCACTGGAGCTGCCTTACTCTTTAATAACTTACTTGTCATAATGACAGACTTAGTGTACAAACTCTGTATCGAAGCAATCTACAAAAACAGACACTGAAAAACTCTCCAGATACTATGGCAGGGTTTTCACGTGAATCATCACGTGACCTAAAGTTCACCAGCCAGGTAAGAATTTCTGTCATTAGCACAAAGCACATCAACGTTAGCTGTGTTTGACCACTCAAGGTGTAAGAGGAATTTTTCTGTAAAATTTTAAGCCTGATGAACACTCAGCCCAGGAGCCACTGCAGAGCTGCTAGATGTATTCTATACATAGAAATGTGCACGTACAGGTGGCCCCGTAGTAAAGCATCTGAGAGACAAACCACCTCCTACCAACCTCCACTTGGTCAGGCACTGAACAACACCCAAAAACCTCACCCTTAAGGAGGGAGAGCCTTCCCAAGAGCAGAGACTGTCAGCATCATCTCCAACAGGTCTTCTATTACAGGAATACAGAATGAAGATGCTGGCATTTTAAGTGGTTTTTAAAGTGTGTTAGTTATGGTAATTGCCTGTCTCTGAGGAGAGTGGAGGCTGTTTGCCCATGTGTTAAATTCCAATACTTGTGAGACGTGCAAAAGTTGTCTTACTTAAAGCAGTATCATTTCAAGAATAATTTGAAAACTCGGGTAAAAGCCTTCAGCCAAGCTCAGAGAGTTGTCAGACTTTCTGAAGAGTTTTCACTGCTCTTTGGTGCCACTCACCACCTCTATCTGTATCAGCACAGCAAGGATCTGTACAGCCCAAATCTGCTCTTCTTATGAGCACAGTCATTTGACAAAGAACAGTGATCAAACCCCAGAGATAAAACACTTAAGGGTGAACCCTCCCCCGTCACCAGTGTTTATAAACCTTTGTGGTTTTTGAAGTTACAGTTAGCACATCTGTCACACTTATTTTTACTGCAGAATTATTATGATGCAAACAACTACAGTAATCGTCATTGAGACAGAATCAGCATTTGGCAGCAGTGCCACAGAGTGGTCTAATATAATAAACAGTTCACTTTTTTTTTATCAAGTGGTTAGACAGGAAAGCTGCTAGCATCTGATTCCATCCAGCACAGACCTTACAAATACATATAATCTAAATGTACAAACAAGCCCACTCATATAAACGTATTTAAGAGCTTTCGTGGGTTCAGATTCGTAAGTATTCAAGTGCAAAGAACAGAAATATCAGCATTTTTTGAAAACTAGAGCAAATAATGGTTTGATTCAAAATATGCAGAATTTTTCATAAGCTGACAGCAGTTCAGTGGAGCAGAGAAGCTGGCTCTGGTCTTCTACAGCCAGGGAAGTAGTAGCCCAGAGGGGCTGTTGGAACAGAAAGAGCATCTGGAAATGTCCAGCTCAGAAGAGCTTCCATCTATGAGTCTCATGTACATAGCGATCAAGTTCTCTGGGAAAATTACATGAAACTACTTGCCCATCTGCTCAACATTCAGCTGGCACCAAAGGTTAAATACTTTTCTGGTCAAACTTCACAATACTTAAAAAACATTGAGCTACCAGTGTATACCATCACACCATATCCAGGAGGTCACAGTGGACCAGACTCCCCTCAATTCAAAGTTTAACCAATTTCCTTATTTATTCCATAAGACATTTCAAGCCAAATTTAACTCAGCCCTATTTATCTTTCAGCACATCTTAAATAAAAAGTAATTTAAAGAAAAATATGCTTTCCATAGACGTTTTGATAGGATAACAGTTATTAAACAGACGAACTTTCTTCCCTTCAAGCCTCTCCAACATATCGGCAAACATTTGCTACCTAACAACTCAGGCTGGAATGAGGACTGGAACCACAGCATTTCTGCTATCACCTGTGGCTTGGGCTTTGGTTTTTCAATCATTCATTTCTCATAAGGCATAGCCCTCAAACTTCTTACCTTCTTTCAGTGTTTGAGCCTGTCTGGTAACATAAAAGGAGGAAGAATCCACACTTCTAAGAAGCCACTTCCTGTGGCAAACAGAGCGGAGAAACTTCAGGCTCCAGCAGAGGCAAAACAAGTCTGGTGGAAGCAGAACCCGCCCTTTGGTTCCTGTTGATCACAGCAAGTGCTACCAGCTGTGTGAGCTCAGCCAGTGCAACCTGGAAACGCCTTAGGGTAGCCATGGTAACTTGTAGGTCTTCACCTGGTGCACTAAAGTCACTGAATACAGCTTTTAAGAGCAATATTCCTGTCTCTAGAAGCATCTTAATATCTGCAGATCTAAAAAGGTTAGAAAACTTTGTATGATTAAACTAATTAGGGAAAAACACACACACACACCACACCAAGCCTTAGGTTGACACCAGCAGTTCAGCACAGGGCATATATGCCTGCTGTGACCCATCTTGGACCTTGTCTACTACTGTGTTCCTCAAGCGGCTGCCAGACCTCCTCACAGCTGGTCCTGAACAGGTTTATTTTAACAGGCTGTCCAAGAACCAAAGCAACAGAGCAAAAGGAAAGTTTGAGTTCATTTGCACTTATTGTCTTTAAAGGAGACGTTGGTGTTACTTGTGCACTTCCTCAACCTGAAGTATTTTTTTCCCCTTTATCTATTCATACTAAACATGAGCACAGCCCTTGAAATCTCATCTCTGAGCCAACTTTTACAGGAATAAGGCACAAGGTATTAAGAAATAGTAGGCTCAGTGAACACAATTAAGACAATCTGGATGAATCACTCCCCACGTATGTTTCCGTGCGGCAGTTCCTCTCAGGTAAACAAATGCAATGTCACTCACCTTTGTAAAGGAAGTTTATGACCAATGGTATGGAGGCATTAGACTGAAAATCATGAAGAGTTTCTCTGCAAAAGGAACTGGGTTAGAAATCTAGAAACTCTCCTGGATGCTCAGCATTCTTAGTGCAGATACCAATGATATTTCCACTGGAGAACGTGTAAAAGATAATGTGGCAAATGTGAAACAAAGTGTCAGTGGCACTGGGGTTTTCCTTTTCCAAAGGTGAATAAAATATAACTCCCTAAAATCTCCAAAAAGATTTCAACACTTCAAAAACTTACATAAAAAGCCCTATTTGTGGGATTTCTGATGTATGCCAGCATTGAGTACCAAGACTTAAAGTCAATTTATGTCAAAGAAATAAAACTGGAAGACTTTTTTTTTTTTCTTTTCTTCTGGAAAGGCAGTTGTCAAATGTTTCTCCTTTCATATAAGCAATTTCCTAGCTCATTATTCCAATTCTAGTACTTCTGCTTCTGCCTATAAATGTGTAGAGACGTTTTAAAGCTTTAATTCATTTTGCAATTCTAAATAGCTTGCCTTAATCGTTCACGTCAAACACCTATTTCACATTTTTTAAAAATTTATAAAACAATTCCGAGTTGTCATGAGGAGGAAATTTCTTAGCATCGAGATTATTAACTGGATGCAAACACCCCATGCTAATATGTTTGCTATCATTCACTTGTGGCAGGAAGCTATTTATAAGAGGCATTACATTCACACAGCAATTTAGTGTTTGCATTCACGGTACATTTTCTTGCCATTCGCTCAGCTAAGATCCAGAATTCATCAAGCTACCCAATTTGTTTGGAGGGGTTTCTTACTGCCAGATGCCTCCCTGAATGCTCCATGTCACTGAACAATGGCAAGGGCACTAGCATAGAGGATGACTGAGGTCGCGTCCGTCAACTTGACGGATGTCTTTGCATTTTCACCAAACACAAATCCGCATAGCTAAGTGAAACTAACAAGCTTGCAATGTACTGCCTTGTACTTCCATTAATAGTTGTCTAATTAAATGGGTTGCAGCCCATTATACTGGAACATACCCAATAAGGAATTCTACTTAGAAAGGAAATAGGTCAGGATTGGGCTGTAAGCCAAGTTTAGCAAGCATTTTCTGCACCTCATAAATTCTCTAGGTGAATGAAATGGAGCAAGAAAATAAAAAGGTTTCAAGTAGGTCTGGGATATGGGGGTTCAACTCCAGTCTCCCAAGACTCAGGAAAGCCTGACACTAAATAAATACATACACTTGGTAGTCCATGGAAAATAAGGAAGCCTAATTCTGCAGTCCTTGTTTAGACACCACTTGTAACCATAGAACCAGAACGACAATGACTAACTTTCCATCGCCTCATACAGGGAGGAACGTCGTCTACTAGCTCCCATGGGAGTTTTTGTTGCACAAGATTCCAGGATTGAGCCTTTTCCCAGAAGTATTTATTTGAGACCAGATGACCACCTGACCATGTAAACCATTTGGTTGAGCTGGGATAAGAGAAGCCATAAAACGTAGCATCATCAATTACTGATGAGGCATTAAATCCTTTTGTTCTAAGTTGAAGTTGCATGGCTAGGTAGAAACATTACAGAAAATCTGAAAGATGGATTAAAACGTACCAGGTTGTACTGCAGAGTTTCACAAGGTTTCAGCATCTTCCACTGACAGTTTCAGTCTCCATTTTTGGGGGAACTGAAACTCTGTTTCGCTTTATGATCGAGTATTTTGTGCTTCCACGTGGAAGTAACAAAAGTTACTAATGGCACTCCTGACAGAAATATGATGTTTTTTAAATGGAACAGAACATTTGTTTCATAAGCCTCTCATATTTGTGGGCAGTCATGAGTGCTTTTCTGTGTACAACACTGAAATGGCAAATTCTTGTTTTTTTTTAAAGTGAAAAACAAAGGACAAAAATGTTTGTTGCTGTTCCCAAACAATCCCACGGTATTGCAGTACCTGGCTTAAACCCCAGCCCAAGATCTATTTCCCAGGGCCAGTTTTTAAGCCCTCCTAGCTTTCAATATAGGATGAAGTGAGTTCTGCTTTTCTAATTGTCTGATGCTATTATGTGGACAGCAGTACTAAAAGGTTTCACAGTGAATAATAGTTCTGATTTTGAAAACCCAATGTGCTTCCACAGTAAAGATACAGCCAGCATGAGTCCTAACAAGTTTTGCATTTGTTTTTTTATTTTCTGAATTGTAATATATTCTCAGTATGTTCTACCATTCAGAAAGCCCATGCCAGCTCCTTGTAAATTTGAAGGCCCCCCCATCTTCACTGTACAAAATGGAGGCAAGACCAGTCATACCTAATTAGCGTTTATGTCATCATGTATAAATCCCTACGATGCTACCTGCATGAGCACAGTTCAGGCCTACTGCAGTTAGACTACAAGTCAGCTACTAGACCAGTTCAGTCTAGACCAAAGCTGACACAAATCCTTCAAAGTACAGCAAAATGACCCCTAAATACAGTTTTCCTCTCGGTTTGACTTAGAGATCAGTATGCACGTAGTAGAGTATACCTTATGCTATAGGAACTGGACTGTACACTATGGGGAGGAAATTCACTTATCTTGCAGACTGGTGCACTTGTTCTTCACTGCTCTTTAAAAAATAAAAAAAAAATAAAATCCACAACAGATGTGCTCAAGCTTTCTTCCAATACTGCAGTTTTTAGGAATTAGTAATTTCTGCCCTCTTGAGCTGCTTATTTACTTCCACAAATTTGAGTTTCTTTTGGGGGAAGTTTTCTGAAAGCCTTGTTGGTCAGTCTCATACCAAGAATCAGAGCTGGGAGTAAACTAAGAAAGGAAGACAAAATATTTTAAATTCAAGGCATTTCCATATTTAGTACCACCAAACATAAAGAAAAAACAGGAAAATAATTCTATGACAAATCATATACTGCAATCTGACAGATTTCTAGAAACCCAGACTTGGGTACCACTAATCTAAAATATACCACTAATTTGGTTCTGTTCAATGTATTTATTGTCTTTACACCTTTCTTGAAGTGATTACTGGTATTATGCTGCAAAATTTCTATACAAAGGAGACTTCTTGTCATATTAAATCTTAGGCTTTAATAGGGACATCTTAATTTTTAAAAATACAATGACCTCTGAAAAAAGAGCAGAACCATTATGAAGCAACCCATATCCCCACAGGATTTAGCCAGGGTACCTTGCATGGTACTTTGTATTTAAAAGTGTTGTGTAATCAGCAGTATCTGTTGAAGTCAGCATATACTCTCAAATGTCTGCACTGTTGCCAAGTCTAAAAGCCAGATGGACAGACTGCTGATGGCAGAAACTAGTTGCTGGAACCAAGCAATCATGACCATGCTTTTCTGGCAAAAGCAGCCAGATATATCATACTTCTGGTGCTTGTTCTATGTCATGACTGACACAGGAGTAAAGAACATTGTAGTGGGATGCTAAAATGACAATTGGTGTTAAAAGTGCTTCTGTAGATGCTTCGCTCTTATCAGTACAATTATTTAGAAAGGGCAGAAAACATTTGTCAAATTCACAGAATGAACTTTAAATGAAGCTGCTTAGTAGAAAGCATTTGAGAGGAGACTGGATGAGCCAGATATAATACAGGAAAAGCCATATTCCTTACAGATGCATTTAAGTTGCATATGTGGACTTCTGCCAGCTTCCTTTCTCAATGGTACAACAGAGAACCTCATGATGAGATAAGACAACAATAGCACCTTTCTTTACTTAGAAGAAAAGTACTTTTGGTTTAAAGAGAAGCAGGGGAATTAAGGATACAGAGTTGCAGTTTACATAAACTAAAGTGTCTCTTGCACTTTTTTTTCAAACATAGATCAAGCTACTGATACATAACAGTAAGTAGTTTTACTGCCAAATGTTGCCTTCATGTGGCTTCATTACTTGTATTTCCCTAAAACATGGTAACTTCACAAAACACCGCTCTATAACATGTTACTGCATTTAAACAGGAAGTTAGGATGGTCCAACTTAGCATAGTCAATTCATTATATTTCTGAAGTAGGTGACATTCTTGAAGATTCTATAAATTAAGTGAAATGAATACTGATTTGAATTTAAACACATTTGATGGCAGTTAGCATAGAACTATAGAAGACTAGAGAATGGTTCGTCACAGTCAGTTTTTGGATTTTTTGTTTTTTCCTTGTAAACTCTAGAACTACAGCATCCTATTCCTCTTATTTAATGAATCATGAATTATTGATGGTGAATTATAACTTATCAGGAATTATTACTGTTGACTTCTCTAATTTTCACATTTAACAGACCAAATAAACCTCAGATTTTCTTGGTTCCTGCCCTGCTTTGTGCTTTAATGCAACCTCTGCACTTCAAAACTGAAGGAGACTACTGGAAGTATAATTCAAAATAGAAAACACCTTTTAATTAAACCAACACATGACCTAAAAAAAACCAACAAATTTCATCCCACTGAAGTAATTTGTTTTGTTGAAAGTTTCATCAATACTTGCTTGCACTGAATTTTAAAGTTGCTGATCAGAAGCATTCAACTAAGCACCTAGTACCAGCGTCTGCTGAGAGTTAAAGTTGACTTCCACAAATGTTACATCTTCCTGCAACAGAAGGAATTTCCTTCCACTGGAAAGTAAGTTATGCTCCTCATGCAACCAGTCCAATTCGATGAATTAAATCTACGGCTACTTCAGAAAAGATTGAGAGCAATCTATCCTTTTAACATTTTACAGCCTGAAAAAACTATTTATGAAAGAGTAAGGGGCATTTTTACTTCCTGCATACTTAAAGGAGGTCCTCTTGCAAAGCAGAAGCATAATATTACTTCAACCCAATCAGGACATGACAATAAACTGTGGCATAGGAAGTGTGAATATAGATTACTTTTACTCAGATTATAGTTTTTAATAAAAATGTAAATGTATGCTCATGAGAGATTAAATGAGTAGATACTTGGTTAGCAAAAATGTTGTGCTTGATTTAACATAAAGGCAGATTTGCACTTGAAAGAATCTTGATAGTTACTCAGAGTGAATTAGCCTCTTTTCTGGAAAGCAATTAAAGAATATGAATACAAAGCGAGATTAAAGTGTCAGAATGCGTGTCATTAACTTGTGTCAATACACCTATGTGCAGTTTAAAACCTCAACATACTAGCATTTTGCCTTACGTTTTCAACAGAGAGGACATCTGTTTTCATTTTTCAGCGGTGATTAAATGCACAAGTTAGTCAGTGGATAGCCATACATTTGTACATTTGTGCTCCACACGTGTTGGGAACAAACCCATATGGATTTATTTAAGGCTTACGTTTCATGTTTGTTTTGGATTATTCAAATAACGTGCATTACACCTGCATCAGTTCACAATAAGTTTATTTTATGTGAAGAAAAGCTTTGCCATTAATGAAAAAATTCAGTAGAAAACAGTACCTCCTGCTTTCAATCTAGGTTACTCAAAAGTAGAAGCTGGTATTAGTGAAAACTTCAGTAGAAACAAATCTGTAGGAAACATGTTCTTGGCACATGAAGTAAAAGCTTTAAACACATTAAGTTTGAATAGAGTATTTACCATGCAACCATGCTGGCAGAAAAGCCAGTTTGTAATGGCTGGTATTTGTCCCTCAAGAAAGAAACATGGAAGACACTTAAACCTGCTTACATAACATTAATTGTATATAAATATGGTGTCACCATAATTGACAGTCTTTACTCAGGCCAGCCATTTAGTTTAGCAGTTCTAAATAAGTAATAGGCACTTTGCCTTTCTGATTTCCCCTTTCACCCATCAGCCAGTCTGAATCCATGCCCGGGATACTATACACTGTTATCACCTAAAAAACAGAAACACATCATTATAATCTAATAATTGCCTAGGAAAAAAAGTCTTTAGTCTTTACAAGGTCTTAGAAACAGGATTAACCAAGGTAAACTAACCATCTGAGTATCTACAGAAAAAAATCTAGTGCTCATAAAAATTATTTCATTGGTCCATGGAAAAGAAGTAAATATGGTAGCATATTTCAAATATTTCACCTCTTTTATGAAGTTTTTATTAATTACTGTTACTCTTTTTAGTTAGTTTGTTTGTTTTTTTAAATCCATGTATCTTGTATATTTTCCATCAACAGGCAACCTAAAAGCAAGTTCCCTGGATCTTCAAGTACATGACAGAAAGACAGGTGATGTTGATGGGCTACACCTTAACAGAAAATCTGAGGCCACGGCTTCCATCTAGAGTCACTGTCTACGTAAGACAAAAGTCAAATAAAAATATGTAAGTAATGCACACATGAAAAAGTTATAACATTTTTTGCGGACGTTATTCTTCACTCAGCTACAGTCACATAAGTAGGTGACTTTATTTTATATCTTTGCCTGCTTTCTGTAGGCTTTCTGACTTTCAAGTATTAAGAATTCAATTAGAAGGGGATTAAGCACAGCACTACCACCACACCACCAAAACCAGAAGTGATTTTACTTCCATATTCTTCTCAAAATGCAACATCTCATGTTTGAAAGACTAATTATATTGATACCAGTGTTAGAGGTATGTTAAAAGGAAGACTGAACAGTTGAACCTTGATTATCTAGAAAATTCTTCTTGCAAGCTGAGCAGGTATAACAGATGTTAACTCTCAGTATAGAACATCAGGGTATACAGGTACTGGACGCTAGCTTCTCAGAGTGCTATTGAAGTTTAATTAAAAAGAAAATCAACTACACAGATTTCTTCACGTAGCACATCTTCACTAGATAGTCACAAGCATTCTGAGTATATTCTTAAGTGACCGAGATACTTAGAAAACTTACCTCATCTGCAAGTAGTGATAACTCACTGCTGTTTGCAGCATCATAATCATAGAGAACTCTAGCTTTCCTGCTGCCACTTGATGACTTCAGTTCACTGATGCCTGAAGTAACTATTGAATTGCTTACTGAAGGCAATGAAGCAGAAGCTGAGGCCAAAACTGAGGGAGTAGAAATGCTTTGCACAGGAGTCGAGGAAGACTGATTATTGTTAGAGAGAAAAGTAGATGGAAAGCTGTAGGGAAAAACAAAACAAAACGACTTCTGGGTGAATCGGTTCTACATGCCTTCACACCTAAATCAGTATTCTTGCCTTCATCAGTTATGGATTAGACAGCAGCAGACAGCAGCAATTGGAAAGCACTGATATTTGTACAAACCTAAATAAAGATTTGTTCCTAATGCATAGTATAAACCAAACCAATATACTTTAAAATAAACATTGCCACTTAAAAAAAAAATAGGCAAGTACTATTGGTCAGACTTAATTCACACTTCATTTTAATAAACATTTATTTTGGCAGCTCTGCCAGTAAGAGTAACCTTCACCCCCTCCTGCTAATTCCTTAGTTATATGGCTACACAAAGGTTTGTGTTAGTGAACCAGATCAGGGAAATAATATAGGTTAAAAACACAGCCCTCCTCTGAAAGAATAAAAAAAAAAAAGACAGCTGTTTTTGTAGTCTAAATCGGTTTGTTGATCCAGCTAGCTGCGTGTTATAAAGCAAAAATATTTTTAACAGTAAAGATGAACTTAAATCAACTCAGGGCCCTCCTTTCTAGATCAGATTACTGCTTGTTCTTTGCCAGCTGTAGTGCTTGCCAGACACTTCCATAAAGTCAATTCCACTCATTAACCTGACTGAAAGCTAAGCCAGTAAATACATATACATGAACTGATGGCAAAAAAGTGTTGCAACACAGAGGTGATACAACAGAAAGGACAGAACAACTTGTCTAAAAAGTGGAAGGAGCAGAAAGAAGAGCAAGAGAGCAACATATTTTGGGGTGGGGGATAAAGGGGATAGAGTTGCATGGTTGTGAATGATGAACTGTGAGACTGTGTTACCATCTTATTTCACTTTGCCCTGCATCCTGCGATACGGTTCCATGGCAGACAAAACTCATTTAGTAGTTGATGCAGTCATTCCTCACTGCCTGACTTTGTTCCAACACTCATCTGATTATACCCTAAGAGCAGGCCAGTGACGGTTTTGAAAAACGGCAGAGCTGACACACAGAAAAAGGTGAGGGTCAGCAAGGAGAATTAGTCCAAGTCAGGATGATGTGGGCCTGTAGCTCTATTTCCTTCCACGCTTCTTCTGACCAGTCTATGCATCAACTAGTCAATCAATTCCACACAACTTTCCTCATCAGTCCTTCTGCATAGATGCTTTTTCTTTACAATCCAGCATATGGACACGTTACCCCCCCACACTTTTTTTAATAAGCAAATCAAATCAGCAAAACAGAAGGAGAAAAATCAACACCACAGCATTTTCATAGGGATAACTCAGATGTGCCTTGTGACGTATTTATTATTATCATAGTTGGCATTCAAATTTTAAAGGGATAATCAGCTGCTTTTGAATATCACTAAATAACTGTTTAATATACTGTTAAACCTATTCTCTGTTAACACAGTAATTACTTGTGGATCATTCCGCTCAGTTTGAAAGGTCACTGGTTTGTACAGCTAGTGGAGAAGAAAACTAAAGACTTTCTAACCACCTGGTCAATCAGTAAAGCATTAAGTCTCACTTTTTGCAAAGCTCTATGGAGGTACATTACTGTAATTCTTCAGCTGTATAGAGATTGTCTGAGATTTAATTTTTTTTAAAGCACTTTAGTAGGAGTTTCACAGCGTGTGGAATAGTAAAGGGTAAGATGGAAGACTAAATGCTGCCAAAACTTAGGCTTGACTGTCAGGGAAGCCGAGAAAATTCAGAGCAAAAGCAGTTGTCAGGAAGAAAAAAAAGCCAGAGTACTAGGATATTTGAAATAGATTTGTTTAGTTAAATACAGGGAATAAACAAAAAAGAAAAATACTGATTTTAATCTGGGAGATTTGATTCTTTAAGCAGCCACTCAGAAGAAAAATGCAGTAGAGGGATAAGTAGCTGGCACTGCATTGAAGAAAAACATCCATAAAACTATGTCTACTTACTTAAAGAGAACTGAGTGAAAGTTTTCTTCTCACCCTGCCCACAACTGACTCTGGAGAGTACATCTGCAAAATCAGTGGTCAGCCTTGGAACTTGAATAGTCTCAATGTGAACTGGGTTAGGGTTTATGCCCTAGATTCTGTGCCAGATAAAACATTTAATATGCATCTACACTGGGAACCAAGTTTTTGTTTCAAGTAACTATCCCACTTAGAGCTGGCACACCTTTGGTTCACTAAAGATCTCAAAACAAAAATAGCTCCTCACAGCTCTTGGCTTTCATGTGAGGATATGGCACAGTGTTGCTCTGAGATGTGTGAAAAGAGCACACGTAACCCAGCACTTCACATCCCTTTTTAACTGAGAGAGTGCTTGCAAATACAACCAAAACCTAACTGAGCTGCCTAGGCTATTTATTTTGTGGCTATATCTGCCTGTGTGTAACATGAGACGAACATCTCACATACCCTGTTCACCTACTTAATCCAATAGCTACCACAAATACTACCCACCACGTACTTATAAAATGAGAAACTCTTCCAAAGCAAGGAGTGCAACTTGAGAACCTGTCTGTTTTAATCCACATAAGCAAATAAACTTAAGTGGTCTGACTGAGGAACCTGGGATTTTTAAAAGCTTCCAAGCTTTTGGTCTTCTAGCAGTCATAATTTTATCTAAAATACTAATAAGATCATAGCAACATAAAGATATATCCTTCTGTTTTCCTAGAGGCAGTATTTTCTTCAAATATACTATTTTTATACCTCGTAGCAGTTTACATACATTTTAAACAAAGACAGCTGTTCTAAATATGCTATACATCCTAAAGCAAGAGATTTTAATGACAAATATGTTCTTTAGGTTAAACCTATCATGCTTAAAGCTTTCTGTTAGGCAAGTAAACTAGGATAAGAGTACAAATTTTAAAAACAACTTCTCAAAATATTTGTGTAAATATACTTCACCTACTCTTTAATATAAGAGGCACTTGTCCTTATTTCAGTGAATGTTTATTCTCAAGCTTCAGTTCTAAAACTCGCATTCATGTGCTACCAAATTTTAAGATTGCATACTTCTTTCAGTGCAATGTAGCTTTAAAGACGTAGCTTCTTTAAAAAACAGATTAAAGATTTTTTGGAAAAGTCTTTAAACTATCTATTTAAACAAACTGAGGAAAGGACATCAAATGCCACAGGAAGTAGCAAGTCAGGAAAAGGACAAGAATTAAAAACACTTTTGTTTTTACTTCCTCTCCATGAAAAACAAAAGCAAAGATACTTTAGAGACAGTTCTTTAAAACAGCCACTACAGTAAACTTTGAAGTACAGACAACCCTTCAGTGCATATGCTCACCTAAATAATATGGTTTGGAATAGCCCTAAGACAGACTGGCTGGTAAAGAAAAATTTGAATGGAGAAACTGTATAAGAAGTTTTCTGAAGTTTTTGCAGCATTACTACCTTCCAAGTTGTTTCTGGAGATCCAACATATATTGGTAACATTGTGCATAGTAGGTCATCTGAGCTTCAACAAAATCATTCAGACAGCGAAGATGATGTGCCTATAACACAGCAAGGAATTCAAGTTCTTAGCCTGCAAGAACTTCAGATTGCATCAGAAAGACTAGCCTACTTATCACGTTGGTAAGGCCAACGTAGGGACAAAGGATTTACTCCACATAGGCACTGTGCAGGTGCCTATTTAGCAGGTAACTACAATAAAACATCACAAATCAGCTTAATCAAGCACAAAAAAATAGGTTCTGTCCAACAATCACGCCATTTACCTAATATTGTTTCCACAACAGGATATTTTAGCATGTTTTTTTTTTTTTTATCTGATCTGATAAATGGAAAGCTAAATTGAAAGGATAAAAATGAAAACACCTGAGTTCAAGGTAAACAGAAAATTAAGAATAAATTCACTGGATACTAAGGTATAATACAAAAAAAAAGTGTCTGTGGGATACTTTTTAAGGCAGTAAAGCAAAACCTAGTAGCCCACTGTTCCCAAGTAGTTTAAAACAACAACAAAAACCTACAGTAAAAGGAAGTGCCTGGATTTTAACTGTATTTCCCCCCTTTTGTGTACTCACATGTGTGCTGCTGATTCCTTCCAGCAGAAGTCTGGTAATCTCTGCTTGACGGTCAAATTCGCTCTGAGTAATTCGTACTTCCTGTTCAGACTAAAAGCAAGTATGCATATTAGGTACTTGCACAATGCACTCTATTACACTTTTCAACCACAACAGTCCAATTTTATTCAGAGCTACTCATACAAATGCATTTAATCACATGTTTAGGTGTTTGAATCCTGTGCTTTTTCTTTGCAGATCTTCACTACACAAAAATAAATAATTGCTTTCTAGGTTCAGAACCATCAAGACACTACCTATGTGACAAACACCTTTAACATCCGATACCTACCACATAGATCCAACATATGCAAAAGGAGGGCATTTTTCTGCCAGCAGTATTACCCCACCTCTCCCAATAACAAACCAAGTATTCATCAGCACAACAGTGTCTAAACCACAGGTTCTGCTAGCACAGCAGTGGCAGTCAAGGAGAGCGTGATTTTTTTCCATATTTCAAGTTAACATGGCTCTACTCCGATATTTAGGGTAAACCTGACATCATTTTGCCAGACAACCACACAACAATCAGCCAGACGTAATTCTGTGTCAGGATTAACAGGATATATCATATATTAATGTTGCATACTAACCACCAATCTACTAAAACTATTTCTGGAGTTTGGAATTGAGGTGTCTTAAAAAAAAAAAAAAATGTATCTGGACTATATCAAATGTTCTAATCCTAAATAGAGTAGAATTTCTATTAAGATGATTGGATTCAATTTTGATACTTAAAGAAATCCTTTTTTTTTTTTCCTCGTTACCTATCAAGGATTTTTAACTGGATCAAACAGCATCATAGTAGTTTTAAAGGACTTAATCTAGCACAAACCAAATTACTTCACAGTATTTTGGAAAAAAAAGAACAGTACTCAAAAGACACAAATACAGAGAAATCTATGTTGTAATATTTAAGACTTACTATTCCAAGACAGAATGTCCTCAGTCCTGGAATCTTTATTACCCTGCCTCAGTGCTTATATGCATTTAGTTCCTTCTGTTATTCTCCAGAAAGAAACCCATGGGGGAAATCTGCATTAAATCCAAGATAGAGCAGTTACTCTTCTTAACACAATGAAGTAGGGAAATATATTTTCATGAAGCTATTTTTTTCCAGTTTCCTGAGGTTTTTATGTGGTTGCAAACATTTTGTTCTTGCATGGCATTAATGCTAATCAAAATGGAAAGCCATGTGGAAGGATCTTAATCTCAGAAATAAGCACAGAAGAATAACAGTTACTCGAGAAAACATTTTTCATCTAAGTCACCGCAGCTGTGAAGGCTTACACATTAATCAAGCACAGTGAGAAAGCAGCTATAGGGTACTGTGTGTTTCCTACTTAAAACTGAGAGATCATGTGTATCAAGTTACAAACTAATTACATTTTCCAAGTTTTCTGAGGCAAGAAACTTTGCTTGGAATTTTCCTATTAAATCTTTGTATTGATATCAGTGAAATCCATCTGGAAGTCCCCAAGAGAAACGAAAGAACAAGCAGTGGAGAACAGCAATTCTGATAGCCAAGAGGGGAAGAAAAGCATTCACTTCTGTATAACCAATATCTTAATTTCCTCTACAAAAACAACAAAGTAATATGTAAACTATTTGGAGATAAAAAGGCTAGCCTTCCAGTTCTCCTAAAAAAGTTACTAACATTTTCTTTCTTCCTGCCAGGTAAGTAAACACATGAGAACAGGAAGCTGTAAGAGGATGAAACATCCATGAGAGTAACTGACCAGCTGCCTTTAGGAACCTGTCCAGGTTTCTTCAGTGTGATGTGTGGGGTATAGTTTGTTCTGAATAGTACCTGCTTTCTATATGGTTAAAAAAAAATGTACATAATTCATGACATGATTTAAAGCTTTCAGCCTCCCTTATGTTATAGAGAAGCTGAAGAACCACCCTTCAGCCCAGTTATTTTTCAGATGTGCCTACTTCCTAATTTCAATTGCTTAAGCTAAGCACTGCATTCTCTTGTGACAATATGGAGAAGGGCTGTAACAAAAAACAACAACATCACATGGGTTTATTGACATTTCTGGCACACACTCCAGCATTTTGTGTACTGCTTTATGTTCTGAGTAAAAGCTGATGGTCAGCATTTTTCAGGACAGGTTAGATTACTATACCCTTACCTTTCTGAAAATTTTCAAAAAAAAGCTTAAGGGTTCATTGTTAACAGGACACCTTGTCAATAACTTTTAAGAGACAGGTCTTGTAGTTCTTTTTCTAGTCTGTCTTGTCACATGACAGTCATATGGTAGTAAGCTGTTTCTGGCTAACTATTGCTTAGTATAAGACACGCTACAGACTTTGTATTGCCATTGGAATTTGGAAGTCCCTAGAGGGAACCAGAGTATTCTGATGCAATGCAACAGCATTAGACCAAAATCAACAACATGCAATATCCTTTATTACATTATACTAGCACAAGTTATTGTTTCAGAATTCTGCCATTTCTAAATTGTTTACTTACTTTTGTCACTTCCTCAGCCCATATCTAGTCAGCATTAAAAGTGTGGGGAAAAAATAAAAAAAAAGAAAAAAAACTTAGAGATTGGTGGTACTTTATTAGTGGATGCAACTCTATGCTGTCTTAATTATTTTCCTGTCCTCAGAATTCCACAGGGATTTGAGAGGCTCTATGAATAAGTTAATTGCCTAAAGCCCTTCATATACAATGAAGCTAAATTAAGTACAGATAGCACTTAATCTCTGCAATATATTCATAAATAAGTTTATACACTGAAAAATACATGACATGTAGAACTTGATTGCTTTAAATATATACTTGTAACATTATTACAGTTAAAGATTTAAGATTAGGAAGTGATATGAATAAAACTAAGACACTATATGGATGAAGTTTGGTTATCTTGGTATGTTAGAATACTGCAAATTATGGAAAGCTATTCTCTGTTTAACACCACTCTAGATAAAGACCGAAACAGACAAATTAATGATTTCTCTTGCTAATACCATTACCAGTTTCTTATTTCACAAGAATTCCATTGAAACTAAGATTATTAAAATACTCTCAAACTGAGAATTCACAGAGAATTCAATAGGAGCACATAGCACAGTAGTCATAGAACTGCAAGGAATTTACTCTAGAACTTAATTACTTCAGCTTGCTATCCCAAACCCCTCTTGCAGTGCAGCTGTCCTTTAACCTCACTATTTCTGCAGTTCTAAGAAGATGACACAATCAGGACTTTGGTAGGAAGAAATGTCCATAAAAGCTGCAGAAGCAAGTTGAGACAAACTTCTGTGCTCCTTTACCTGATCACAACTGAGAAATCTGTAACACTTACTGCAATGAGACCCACTATGCTGTGCAGATCCCAGATCCGAACTATGTCAGGACAAACTGTCGTACATTACTAATGCCCTCCTCCCCCACTTTAAGTACAGTTTTAGCACCATAATTGTGAATCTAAGTCCTCCACATATGTGACATTACCCAGTTCCAGATATTCATAAAACACAGCTTGAAGAAAATGAATAATTTCTGTGTATTCCTGGCTGTTTCACATCACTTATTCCTACCCCTATGATAACAACATGAAAATAAAATAATTCCTTTCCCTTCGATGGGTAAAACTAATTTCACAAGGGATAAAAAAATCAATTCCTTTGCAGCTTAGATTTACACTAATAAACGCATATGAATGCGAACACAGTATTGCATACTTTCAGATCATCGGAAGTATTTCTGATGAAAACATCTAATGCTATACACCAGAAGCGTATTTAGTATCCTTACATATAAAGTTAACTACAGACCCTGTTTGGAATGGAAAACGTCTGAAACAAAGCCAAATTAGCAGGATAGCAAGAGGAACCATTTGACAGAAAATGAATGAACACAGGAGGCCAACAAACCTTCAGCCATTTTACATGCAGCAAGTTGAGCACGTAAGAGACATTTACCATAATGTTATTCTCTTCAGGCTGAGAGGTGTTTAGTTGCTTAAGTACATAGATAAAAGACAAAAGCAAGTTACAACAGTGAATATAACAGGTGAACAGATTATTGGCACCAAACACTGCAAATATAAGCTAAGCAAGATTATGAACTGAATATTGAAATCCAAACAGTTTTATTTAGCTCTTCTAAATACTGATCTAAGCTACTTCAGTTGTACAATAAGCATGGTAAAAATAACTTCAAATACATCTACAACAGGAAAAAATGTTTAAAAGTAGATCCTAATTTAACACTTTATTCCATCCTGACAAAGTAGTGAAACAAATATTTCATTCAATACATATTGCTAGCCTATCAGGTTCAGCAGTGTTTGTCAGACATCTTCCTTCAAAAAGAAGTGAACCAGCAAAAGGCAAACCATTTCATTGCACCTACACCCATGTTAGCCTCCCTTTCTATATTGCAGCAGATAAAAGTATAGATGCAATTTTTTCCACTTCTCTGGGAACTCTGAAATCCAATGCTTCTCAGACAGGCATACTGCTGTTAAAATGTAATTAAAGTTGAAGTATAGGCAAGGTAGTGATGTAAGAAGCCTCAAGTTTCATGCTCTACCACCACAAAATTACTTGTGAGTAAAACTGAATTACTTGCTATAAGAATATTTAAGACTGGTTAAGTAGCAGCAGCAGCAACTGTCAATAGTTTTGTCCAAGCATGCAGATCTGGATGATTACACTGTTGATGGAACTAATAAACTCAATATAGAACCTTCCTTTTAATAGTAAACTAAGCAGGAACAATTTCCTCACAGTATTTCTATTTAAGAAGTACAGAATATACCTGCTACCATGATAATACGCAAAACTTTTTTTTCTTGAGGGAGGTTTTGGGGAACAGGGAACTTTGAAAAAATCCAAGTAAAGGAATAGTTTATTATCCATTGCTTCTCTATTCAATGCAAGATGACTAATAACCTGCTCTGCACTCCATTGGTAATCTTACTAATTACAGAAAGCTTGACAAGCAGAAAATTAACTTTTTGCATAAAATTAACATAACACAGGGGAAAATGTGTACACGGATCTAAAAACCTATCAACAGTTTAAATACATAGGGATAGCATGCATGACACGGAGGATTGACAGAGGCAGAACTGTAAGGCAGATGTATTTGTTCTTTTTTTAAAAAAAAAAAAAAAAAGTGATTACCACCCCAAAGATGTGAGGTGCTTTATCCGTGCAGCTTAGTCACACCAATGATGCTGAGGTCTTTAGGACAGTGATCTATTCACCAGCAAAGTCTGAGAGTCCCACTTCTGCCTCTTCATGCTACACACCACACACATTCTTCCTGGGCATTTAAACTATCTTTATTTCTTCAGAATCTAAGTGCGTAAAACCTACCACACTAAATGCCCTAACCCCTAAGGCAGAGGGTTGTGGGGTGGTGGAAATCACGTCAGTATCCATCGTTTCTTTAACTAACAGTTGCAATTTCAGTCAATAGATAGTTGTGAAAATACTTCAAGCACATGCTGCTGAAATTGCATACATTTGATTATCTAGTCCGCATTACTTAAAATACTGAATTTATAGATATCTCAGCTTTTTAGTTAAGGCAGTGACAATGGTTAAGAGATGCAAGTTTGAGTCTTGTTATGTGAAGCAAGAAAATACAAAATTTTGATATAGTGACGTTAAGTCTAGATGAGTATGTAAATTGGGATTGTATGTATGCTTTAACACTTGCAAAGATTCAAATAAATAAAATCTAAATCCTGGTATTTATTTTAGTTTTATTACATGACAAAGGTGTTTCATCACAGATTTCCTACAGACGTGATGTGATTTATACTTTCAAATGTCTGGCAGATAGTAGCAAGTTATTTTTGGCACTACAGGCTCATCTAGTAGTGAACAAAGGTAGAATATTTACTTGGATCAACTAAATTCAACTGAACGGAAACCTAAAAATAAAAGACTAATATCTTGATCAGCAATTCACTTCCATTTCCTTGTGACACATTTCTAGTAAATTATCTCGTCTAGAAAAAAAAAAAAAAAAAGGGATGGCAAGAAGCTAGTACTGGAAACCTAACCAAGAAGTCAGACTTATTTATAACAAGTGTGAAAGTTATGGACAGGTTTAAAATACTACTTACTGCAGCTCGAGCTTCTGCAACTTTTGCCTTCTTCAATCTGGTTTTTGCTGCATCCAAATCCAGTCTTTTATTTTGTAATAGTTTACGTTCTTTCTGAAAGCAAGTTAGGTTAGTTCATGAGATAAAGTACATATCCAAAAGCAAAATCCTGTTTATTTGAATCCCTTCTCCCCACCCCAGTATCACATACAAAAAGCGTTCTCCAGCTGAACAAAGAAGCAGAATTAGCTCCTAACTATTCTCACACAGTTTATACTCAAGGTATGTACCTTTAAAGTACAATAGTTATAAAAAGCAAGACTTCAGAATTTTGATGGGTCAAAAGGAAGGAAAATACAAGGGCACAATTTTATCTGACCTTTTCTAAATTAGTTTGAGGAAACCAATAGTGCACAGTTATCTACCACTTCAGAGATTTACACTTCCAGTCATTTTGAAACGCTGAAGAACACACGCTTCAACTTACAGTAATAGTTTTGTAGTCTCCTTCAATGAAGTTTTTTAGGGGAGTAAGAAAGTTTATAGCAGAAGTCTGAATTAGTTCTCTGTCTGCTGTTCCAATTCGCTTTTGTGTCTCTCCACATTTAATGAGTGCATTTCCTGTAAATGAGAAAATATGATAGTTTCATAGCAATTCAGGCAGGTGGTTATCAAAACAAGTTACTATGGGAACAAGAATCAAAGCCAACAGTTTGAAAGACAATCCAACACCATAGTAGATACTTTCAAAATACATTAGAATCACCTAATAATGCTAATTCTTCTTGTTTTATATTAATATCAATCACAGGAGAAGGCCAGATTTCAATACATATAGATACAGCATTGTAGAAGGTGCATTAGATATGGAAATGCCATTGTGCACACCTATGTTAGGATTGGATATTGTAATCTCTATATTAATCTAACAACTTCCTTCCCTTGTACCACAGTAATTAGACAAGAGTACTTGATAGCAAGGAAAACACCTTCTTAGCTACTAGAAAATGCTTCTCTTCTCACTCCCATGATTAACTCCAACTTCATGCATGTAGCTTTTGTACATTAACTGAACAATACTTGGAAGTTTTGCTGTAAGTTAAGTAAGGAAGCTCAAGTTAGTACATTAGGAATACAGTTCTCATTAGTATGTTTCAACAAAGCCTCAAGACTGAGTTCTCAGACAACACTTTTGTAACAAAAAGGTAACTTCCTAGAGGAAGATGAGAAATGTAATTTTACATTGTTTAGGAAAGAAGAGATCTGTGCATTTTCCCCTCTCTCCCCTTCATTTGCTGCTTTCACTTACCATAGGCTGTTCCTGGGCCAAATTCATTACCAGCATCGATCATATACTGGCCTAATAACTCTGGATTATTCATACGACTTGGTGCTTTCCGGTCCAGTTTCTCATACACAAATTCTTCTATCCTGGCATCTAAAAAAAGAAAGTGTTCTTAAAATACTGTCACTCAAAACACAACTTACAAGTAGAAAAGAAAACAAATGAAAAGGAAAAAGAATGCAGAATTTCTAAACCCAGACATTCAAACTCAACATTAAGCAAACAATGTGAAGTTGAATATACTGTTCTTGGAGACTACCTATATTCCACATTTATCACGCTTGCTTCAAGGGTTTCTTAGTCTTCCATGAAAGTAAAAAGTTATACTTTTTGTTTCCCTCCTGTAATGGGGTTTTAAAAATTTGGCCAGAAATCTTCACTCTACCTTAAACACCTAAATACAAACCAAAAGAAGTACCACACACAGAAAACCACAAAGCTGGGGAAGTCTACATGCTAGGGAAGACCCAGCATCTAGAGAACATAGGTATTTAGTAAAGGAATTGTTAGAGACAGACATTTCAGTTCATCTTGCCTGCTTCAAGATGATTTGTATTATGCAGGAAGTTTAATATAATGAAATAGAGCAATGAAATTCCTTGAGCCACTGCATCTGCATGAAAAACTTTAGAGTTCTTACAGTTCTTATAGAAGAACAGGAAGAAAGCAATTGGTACAGCACCTCCTATTCCCAGTAGCTCTTCAAGATGTGCCCCTCTGTAACTGCAGCCTTTAAAACTGCTGTAGTTAGTCATAATTTAGGCAATACCTATGCCAGTAAACATTGACACTGGCAAGGCTATGAATTCAAAAGTTGCAAAAAAAAAAAAAAAAAAAAAAAAAAAAAAAAAAAAGGACTCCTTACTTGGATTTGGCTGCAATAACACTTCTGTTTGTTTCATTATTTTCTCTGTCCACAGCTTAGTGCATTCTGCTTTGCTGAGGAGGTTCTCCAGGTGAGCATCCAGTTCAGTCTTCTCTGCTTGACCAAGCTTTTCTTCTGTGAACTATGGTTAGTCAAACAGGTTGAAAACAGTTAATTCATAGAAATAGTTTCCCAGTGCAAGTTTAAGACAGTAACTATTCATTCTCATAATTTGCACATAACGTTATTCAGACATCACTGAAAATCTAAGGATAGATTTGAAAGTTAAGTTCAACAATGCACCATTACTATCAGCAAAAAAAAAAAAAAGGGGGGGGCTTTTTACTCACACTGAGAAGAGAAGGGTAATTTACAACATTATGAAGAAATCTGCTCTACCTCCTCTTCTTGCTACCAAGAGTTCTCACTTGAAGCATTTTGTCCAACTTTGCACAGTGCTCATGAAAATAAGAGCCAAGAGAGTCCAGAGGTAACAGAGGCAGCTACGAGATTACTTCAGCCTTGTAATTAAGGCTGTCCCTTCTCCCATGGGGAAAGCTGAAGACGTGACAGATTCTCACTGCAGATACCTTCACTGTATTTAAAGAGTGCTATCCTGTCTACAGCAAACAGGGCAAGAAGCAGTGGGTTCAAAATTCAGTATGATGATTCAAATCAGCCATCAGAGAAAGCTTTCAAGGCAAGGACTGAATTTTAAAATAAGACTGTCCTGGGAAGTTGTGGAATATACACTGGGGGGGAGAGGTGGGAAACACACGACACATTTTAGAATAGGTCAGACAAATGCTTTAGCAACTGTTTAGATAAAACTGATCCTGTTAAGCTTTACAGAAACAGTACATTGACCTCCCGAGTTCTCTTCCAATCTGTATTTTCAATGAAATCCAACGCAACTTCATTTAGCTAAATAAATACAGCAGACGATTCATTTCAGTTGATATTAAATTCATGTAGAGTCTTATTACTTCACAACCAGTTCATACCTCAATCCCAGTTCTCTGGGAGAGAAGGAAGACATGTTTCATGTCAGGGAACAAAACAAAACCGGAACTAAGGGCTTGGCCTGACTTTCCTCGGATCGGTGGTTCCGCATGATGATGATCTCATCACTTGACAGCCTGTTCAAAGGCAGGCATTTTCAGAAGAACCTGGTTTAGAATTAAATCCTTAACAGTCTTTCCAGTTAAGAAAGCAATACTAGAAGCACTCCAACTGTTAAACATGATTCTTAGCAAGCTCTTAGGTGGAATAAACTCCCAGTAAAACACGAGAGCATAATACAAATAAAACCGTGTTGTCCAAGTTTGTTTTAATTTCCATTTCACTTAGAACAAAACCAGCTTTGATAGTACGCACATCTGAAGTCTAGAGGCATGCTGCAACATTTCGGGTTGTACATAAAAGTAAGCTGCCTTAGTAAGAAAGTTCACCTGCAGTATAGGGAAGGAATAGAATTTAGGTACGGACCTGCTACTACTACTGTTTAAAAGGCTCCTTAAAGCAACATCAGGCACTGTAAGCAGTTCTCAAAAAGGTTTTACAGATTCATTAGAATACAATATAAAATGGCTTTGAATTTGATTAACTACAAAGAATTGTATTTGTTTACAAAATGGCCTTTTACACTTAGTATTTTCAGAACTCTACTTCGCAGTGAGGGCTGCTTACTCCATGTTAGACTTCCTGTACCCATTTAAAGAAAAAAAAAAAAGAAAAAAAGCAATACAGACCATATGGAAAATAGAAGTGTGACAGTATGGATTCCAGAACGGCCTTCTGTAGCAAGTCACATCAGCAAGATACCTATCAAGCTATCACTATTAAATTCCAAATATACACACAGGTTGCCTGAAGGTGACCAGCTTACAGAGAAGGAAAGTGTACTGTTCTGCAAACAACTGGGTTACTGTGGCCCCAATGGCATTTTGGGGTTGCACTGCAAAATTCCTAGAAGTTACATCAAGAGAGCCTCTAACTTCAGGTAGAAGTCACGGACAATAAAAGCATTCCTACTACTAAAGAGGAAAAGCCCAACTCATTCCCATCTGCTATACACGCAGCTTGTCAATTACAGAGCCTGGCAAGAGGAACAACACATAAATAATGCTACACTTTGTAGCATTATTTATTTTACCTCAAATACTACACTCATTTTCTGCTTTGCTCCACAAATTGGAACTGCTGCAAGATTCACTGAGAACAAGTCATTCAAAGCATTTGCTACTCGATGGAAGAAAGGAACTTCGCCATAGATAAGGAATGTAGAAATGAATATAGCAGCCTGAATATGGAATATTCACAGAGAAAAAGGTTTTCTGGAACATAAGCATCAGGTGCTCGTTAGTCCCGATCCCCGTTGAACAGAAAAGCCTGTGAAACACTAACAAGGTGTTCACTGTCTTTTAAGATGGCTGAAGTACGTTGAAATGGAAGTCAAGTGGTTTTTTTACATACCCTTTTATGCTGCTGAACTGTTTCATTCGTTTGTTTGTTTCTAATATCAAAGCAACTACTGTCAGATTACACCATGTTATCCAATGATAACTGAACATAAAAAGGCGAATCCACAAACAGGCTGCCTCTCAATCTCATCTGTAGGCCTCCCATAGCCAGTCCCACAAACACACACACACACACACACACACACACACACACACACGAGAGGAGCAGCAGTAGCGCACCCAGCATTAGCGACTCAGACTGCAATAACGTGTGAAGGATTCACTCCTCCCCCTCAGGGGCTTCATTACGCATCTCATTTTAGGAGAAAGTGACAAAAATCGCAAGGTCCCATCACAGGCTCTTGCAACAAGGGGTGAACTTCACGTCCCTTTTTCCCTTGGCCAGCAAAAAAAGCTAAAGGGGCGGAGGCTGGAAAGGAAGACAGGCTGGGAAGCCGTGACAGAAGCCGGGGAGGGGGGGGCATGGAAAGAGCTCCATCACAAAGGAAAGCCACAACTACTACTTGAAGCTAATTTCAATCTAAGCAACAGTGTTTCCTGATGAGTTTGTATTTTCAGCGCTCTGCTGTGCTGCTGATTGCCGGTTCTGCTCGAACACGGAGATTTAAGCCAATACACCAGCCTGATCACACCAGATAACCGCTTTAATCCCGTGCCAAACCTGACCGTGACCCACGGAAAAAAACACGAGAAACCACAGCGAATTACTGCGCTCTGCTCGGACCTCCACCTCCCCACCGGAAATCTGCTCAGGTTTGATTACGTAAAGAAAGAGGCTTACGGCTCAAGGCAGCGGCGAAGGAACAAAAGCCAATTACAGTACCCTCAGCGCGAGGAAAGGGGAAAACCGACTCAGAAACAATAGGCTGCCCAACGAGCCCCGAACCAGCACAGCCCAGCCCAGCTCGGCAGCCAGCAGCCCCGGCGCGTCCCGTCGGAGCCCCGGTTCCCCCGACGGAGCCGCAGGAGCACCGGGCTGCCCCCGGGCCAACGCCTCGCGGCGGCCTCACGGAGCCCAGTCACGGCGGTGCCCCCTCCGCCCCACCCCGCGGGGCGGCCCTACCTGCACGGCGCGGCTCAGGAAGGTGCCCGCGTCGGCCGCCAGCTTCTTCACGTTGAAGTCCATGATGTTCATCTTGCGGCGGCGGCCGCCGGAGCTGAGTCAGCGCCGCGCCGCCGCCGCTCCCGGCCCGGCCCTGCCCTGTGGGGAGCCGCCGGGGGGAGGGCCCGGGCCCGGCGCCGCCGCCGATTGGGCGCGCCCGTGGCGTCAGGCGCAGGGCCCGGATCGGCCGCGCAAGGGACGACGGCGAGCGCGGCGCCGGGGCGGGGCGGGGCAGGGCGGGCGGGGACCGGGCGGGCGGCGCTTCCCGCCGCTGGGGGCGGCCCTGAGGGGCTGTGCGGGGCCGTGCTTTGCGCGCCGCCCGAGGGGACCGCCCGCCGTTCTCGCCTGCCTCAGGGCGTTCTGTGAGAGCGTGAGCCGGGCACAGCGTGGGAGCGGCCGTCCAGAAACTGTTGGTTTTGTGCAGAGACACAGCTGGAAAGTAGCGGCAGAACGGCACAGGAGGATTTGAAAACGCCTCGAGTATCATAGTGTAACCTAACGCCACCAATAAAGCAAGTTAGAAGAAAATAGCCTCTGGTTTTAATATTTTTTTCCACTGCTTTAACATCCCTCGTTATTAGTTTTGAATGCTCAAGAAGGAAAAAGAAAAGGACCTTTGGCATGGGCTAGCTAGTTTGAAATGTTTACAAGGTGTTATTGTTAGCCATGAATTAATATTCCCTGCTTGAAAGTGAACCTGGTCATTTGGTGAGGTAATTCACTGGCTAATCCCAGTGTAAAGTAACCCCGGGCTACGTTTGATAAAGTTGGAGGAAATCCTAGGGCACGAACGCAGGAAGTGAATTCCAGAACAAGGAAGTAACTGGAAGAACCAACACAATCTTTCTGAAGGGCTGGTCAGATTCCAGGAATTAAAGCCAAAACAAAAGCCAGGCCGTGTCAAGTTCCCATTGTACCCATAGCACTGCTGCTAAGGAGAGGACCTGAAAGTTATTGTAGGCGTGCGTTTACCTGAGCATGTTCTACCAGTTTCAGCTTTTATCGTGTCACTTTATTATATAATAGACACTTATGTGTGTAACTGTTTATATACAAAAAGTATGTGGCATGTTTGTTTCCATTGCTTAAAGGAGTTCTACAAGCATAATAAGGTCTCAGGAGTCTCTGGTGTTGGAGACAGTGCTGTGCTCTAGGTGGTCGCGTAAGAACTGGTTAGTATGTCTTGTGATATCAGCATGCAATGTGTGAAAAGACAGTACCATCAAAGATTTTACATTTGGAGACACCAGTGTAATTATTTATTTTCATAGCTTTCATTGGTGTTGCCAATAGTTCCCAATGATGTCCCACAACAAGACAGAGATGCCAAACAACTGAGTGCAAGGGTGCCTGACCCTGAGGCAGAAGCATCACCTCAGGAGAGAGGTATCCCAGGAATGCCTGGGACAAGTGGTGTGTTCAGGCAGGAGTTCACAAAAGCCAACGTGGTCTAGCTCTGGCCAGAACAAAATACTGCTGATTCTTCCCTGAAACTTGCACCCTGTTGCTGCCCATGGCATACAGGCCTCACCAACCAGAGAGGAAAGTGCTGCCCTCTATGGCATATTGACAGCCTTGACACTCACCTCTTTTCTTCAGAAAATGGAGAGATACCTCTCCTTTCCTTGGAAGAGGAGGAAGACTGATCTATTAAGCCCCCAAGGGATAGAGCACTCTTGTAGGCTTTGGAATACCTACTTTTAATTGTTTCTTTCCTAGGGAGTGCTAAACACAACAGTCCCACTTCTTAGGGCTGTGACTTAAATAGACAGTACTTCCACCTTTAGCAGATGGGCTGTTTGGCTTATGTGGGGCATTGAATGTTATTTTCAGTTCCCCCTTTCAACATCCTTCCTCTTTTCATGGATGTTTAAGCAGTTGGAGTGTGAATGAGAGGGAGAAAATAACTCTTTGGCTAATGGTTACTACACTTATCAAAGAGGAAGATCTGTTTTAGTGAATATTTATATATTTCATATAAGTCAGTCCTAATCTGGATATTTTTCCCCATTTTATCTTACAATAGTATAAGACTAAATTCAGTTATTGGATCACAACATGGAACTCCGTGTTGCCTGAATTCCATAGGTTTTTCGTACTCCTGAAAGACACTACTGAGTTATTCCCTTTCTTGAAATTCTCCTTCTCCATACCCCATAAGCCCGTGATCTAGTGTTCAGGACAAAAACTGCTTAAACTAACATGTCTAGTTCAGGCGAGGAGAGCCATACCTTGTGTGCAGACTTTGTTGTGAACTAGATACTGACCTAGAGAGCTCTAAAGGGATATTGAAAGAATGTATGGCATGTAGAGATACACTAGCTAGTTTTGCTAAAATCAGCTGCAAACAGCTGAGGAGTCAGCATGTTTACTTCTTCCACTTGTGCTGGAGGAACAGTATCCCCCTTCAGAAGTGTAGAGTAAACAGCAGGGATGGTCACTTTTAAAAACCCTATGTTCTGACTTTATGGGAGGGTAGTGTTTAAACTTAAGGCTGTGGAGTCAAACATTTAACAAAAATGGCCCCAAAATGCATCCATAGTCAGTTTATATCACAGTGAAAATGCCTTAAAATAAACACATTTTGGTAGTATTTATAATCCCAATAATGTAGAACTCATGCTAGAATTCATATATTCTTAGTTGTACAATATGTTGAGTTACATGGGTCATGTGTGTGTATATGCTATTTCCCTTCCTACTCGTGACTATTCAACTGCAGCATAAATTTGCATAAAAGAGCAATTTTATGAATATTTATGCACATTCATATTTATGTCTTTTTTGAATACAGTTAAACAGCTGGAAATTAAGAGTGAGTACTGGCAGTGTGCTACGAGTCACACCTCCGCAAATCATCAACTAATATTCTGAAGAATAGCAGCAATCCTTGCACCAGACTTGCAAAATATACATGCATGAAAATCTGAAAGTAAATTTAATTTAACATTAACTGATGTAATGTAGTTAAAAGATGAAAATAAATAAATAAATAAAAGGAGTAGATTGTGCCATTTTAAAGAAACATGATGATGTTTTCCCTCTGTTTAAAAGTCAAAGCTTATTTTACTAAGATAGGTAAAAGCATTCTTTTGTGTATGAGTCTACAGCTTCTGTGTCAATATCAACAACTGTGAGATTAGTTTGATAATAACTGGGCAAAGATTATAAAATCAGTAGTGCCAGCTGCCTGGCCCCTGTACAATCAGTCTTTCATGAAAAATCCAGGGACTGGATTCGACAGAACCAGTAAGCGGCTGTTCTCAACACCATGCTTCCATCCAGAAACTACAGCTATCTGAATGAGAATTAATGCTCCTTTTCATATTAGTGCCCTCTTCCACTGATCCTCATGACAGCTGTTGCTGTGCTTCTCCTGAGCACGTTGACTGGATTGTACTAGAACTCCATACAGCAACTGGCAAAACATTCAGTAGGCCAAGGTCCTAAAATTTCTGGACTGTGTCAATCACGTGTTGTTTTTGTGATCTTTGTCCTCGCAGTTTCATACTTCCTGGAGCCATAGTGGGTTAGTTTGATACTCAGGCAAGATAGTAATTTGGTCCCATCGCCCGGTTGTCTATTTTAGAAAAAAAAAATACTTGGAAGAAGATTGTACGGAGAATTATATAGGCCAGAACTGACCCGTATGGAAATAGAAATTAAAGTGAAAATGTTAGGGTTTCTTCATTTTACTGTGTAATATTAGTCTTATGACAGGATATATATTTGCAGCTCTACCCTTTCCCTGCTGATGCCTGTGGGAAAGTCACTTTAACACTTGGTACTACAGTTTTTCCACATGTGGTAAAGGAATAATTCAACAAATCTTCTCTGGAAGTCTACTGCTAGAAAAGCTCTGTATAGGAAGCCAAAATTATTTTAAAAGCATTGGGAAGACCATACTTAGGAACAAAGCTGATATGGTTTTGACTTTAACAAGAACGTCTTTTCTAGCTAGTCTAAACTTGTGTGGCAGTTGCATCAGGGACTGGTACCCCAACTCATGTAGCTTTAGTGTATACACACAGTTGGTGTAAATTAATAACTGAAATTAGTAAAAACAATCCTACCCTGTCATTTTGCACTTGCTCGGCAGGAAACATGAAAGAGAAAAATTTGTCTGCCCTTTGCGGAGATGTTCTGGGGTGTGCGGAATCCTCAAATACATGAACAAAGATCTTCAGATATTTCCCTATAAAAGGAAGACCCTAATTCAAATGAATGCTTTTCATGCTCTTCTAGCAGGAGCCAGGCTTAAGTACTAAATTCAACCTTGGGTTAATCATATTTGATTGTACTTTCAAATACGCTTTTATATTAAGGTCATAGTATCCCGGATAGAGATGCTTTATCTAAACATTTTTGGAACATTTGGGAAAACTGGAAGTGTTGGTGGAGCCCACTAGATGTCAGTGTCACCACACGTAATGCAGCTCTGCTCACTAAGCAGGTAGGGTTGGGTGTCTTCGGAGTAACGCGTGGGTTGACCTGGATCACCGAGAGTGTATATCTTAGGTCTGTCACATTTTTACATAATGATAGAAAACAGTTCCAGGAACAGTGCTGCAAACCATTTATTCTGATTGTACGATGTAGTTCTACCAAAAAACTTATACGCAGCTGTCACAGAAATACTTCAGAGAATGAGAAGACACTTGAGAAGAAACCAGAAGGAGAAACATCTGAAAAAGTGGACATTCGGTGACCTAAAAGCTACTAGGGAGAACAGATATCCTCAAATAGGCCTTTGGTTTCTGACTCTCTTCTCCAAAGGAGCCTCTCTTCTCTAAGATATGACAGCTCTTCCTGTCTCGATGTTAAAAGAAATTGCAACATTTGTTATTTCTTGAGGAAATAGAATTTTAGATCTGAAAATACGTCCAGTAATAAGACTCATTAAGGGACAGTACTACATAGAGTTACAGAAACCCAAAAAAAAAAAAAAAAAAAAAAAAAAAAAAAAAAAGGGCATCTAGGTAAAGAAAAAGCAGAACTTGTGGAAAGTACAGAAGTAGCAAAGGAAAGGTACAAAAATCTATTAAAATATTACAAAGTTTGTGCTTTCAAAATGTAAATTGTGTTAATAGATACAATTTAGATAGATAATAGAATCATGCTTGTAGATGAAAATACTCATGTTTGCAAGACATGGTGTGTTGACTGGGTAATGCTAGACTGTGAATTATAATGTGAGTGTTGATTTACTGTTTGTTTTTCATTATTATCAGTACATTTCTCCCAGTAGGCAGAGGTGAAAAAGCACCTGGCAATTAAGAAGCCTGAAGCATTCTCATTTGAGACAGTTATTACTAATTTGCTACTCAGCAACCTGAGAGAGAGTTGTAGAGATCTCCTGTCTCCCTCCCACACCTTCTCCGTTAACAGCTTCTAAGTTACCTCTTGTTATACAATGGTATGTCCTAGCTGCTCCTAAGTTGTAGCTCTGTTTAGTCTCAGAGGAACATTTTCCATGTGCTTCTTTGAATTTACTCTCATTCTGGAAGTACTTATATACTTAACTCTCCTGGGAGGCCTGTAAATATACACTTAACTTTATTTTTTAAATAAACTGCCTGGAAATATATATTTTTGTTCTTGGCTCGCTAAACCTAAGTAAAAACTTGTGGACGATACATAGGAAATCTTACTGCACTACTTGAAGATCTTTCTGGCCTCTTTTCCCAACTTGCCTTGACTTATGTGGAACATAAAAATAAGGAACACATTATTTTCCTTTACTTTCTTTATTTAAGACACAAAACAAAACACCACACACTATATTGTAAAGATCTTGCAAGAGAAGAGTTAAGAATTTATATCACATAGAAACAAAGTACATGTACTTGAATTTAAGATATGCTTTTGAAAATCTGCATCTATAATGCAACCAAAAAGAGAGGTACATAAGTGCACTTTTGAATATAAAAATACCTTTTCCTGCTTTAAAATTTATGTATGGCAAAAATTACAGTAAATTCCTTTATTATTGTTTTATTTTACAGATACTGTCATATTCTGATTGCAGGATTCCTTCTTCTCCTTTGTTTTTGTACAATACAGACAGATGAACTTACAATAATACAGACAACTACAACACATCCAGCTACAATTGCCACTATTAGTGTAACATTAACGCCACCGCTGCTGCCTCCACCGCTGCTGCCTCCACCGCTGCTGCCTCCACCGCTGCTGCCTCCACCATCTGAAGGCTCAGATGCTTTTGGAGGGATGTACCATGTGGCTTTTGCTATGTTAGATATGTCTGAAGTCAAGCTGTCATTATCAACAGCACGCATGGCGATGTAGATTATGGTACCATTTTCTATTCTCGAGTTTTCTGGTTTAAATTTAAATGTTTCTGTGCTACCAGCTTCCTGAGGTGTGAGATCAGAGGAATTGACGGAAGTAGCATTATCAAATTCATCTTTTAGGACCAGAAGATTTTCACTGCTCTTTATTATGTATTGGACAGCTAGGGAAAAAAAGAACATGCATAACAACAAATTAATATACATATTTTAATATATCTGCTTGTGGTGATGGTATAGGACTTCTAGAGCTGTTGTTTTTTGTTGTTGTTGTTTGTTTGTTTTTAAAAACTGCTGCTAATTCCTATTTTACTACTGACTGTATTGCTCAGCAGCACTGGAGGGTGGGGTGGTGGGAGGAAGTGCTGATTTAGGACTGCCGTTAACCCTTAGTTTGCAGCATTTGGTATCTGTTGTTCCCAAATCTGGGAACTCTTTCTTTTCAATGGTAATTGAAAATAGTGTCATTAACACTCTTAGCTCTGTGTGGACTGTGCAAAATGTAGTTGAATGAGAAGCTCTGCTGTCCAAACACAAGGTGAAACAGCAATTAAAATATGTGTATACAGAAGAGGTGGGCCTTGCACATAGTCTATATTCTCCCTCACAGCATGAGGCTTTGATACCAAAAACTGGGAAAGACACGGAAAGAATCTCCCATTTGTATAATTAGAGAACCCGTAGTTACATTGCTATACATGCGTTTGTCTAATTTTGGAGGTTCTGCTGTTTCTGTGTCAAGGTTGTAGCTTTTCAAGACTTGCCCCTCCTCCCTATCTCTTCTTCTTATGAATATCTCTTTCCCTGTTTAGATATTAGAGAAATGTGTTATCAGCTCCATACCAATACAGGATCTTGCTGTATTTTATTTATTTGCTTTTATATATATATATATATATATATACAAAACATTCTTACTTTTATAGAATTCTCATATAATATTTTTATAACATTCTTTCATGGTTTTTTTTTGTGTGTTTTTTTTTTTTTTATGTGAAAAATTAAGGACAACTAAAACAAGTATCATGCAATAGGGTAACTTTCTGTTTGTTCCATTTTCAAGTGGGAAATATGTTTGTTTGGTGGTCTTCAAGGCATGCCTTATCAGACAGAAGGATCCATCACATCACACAAAGTGTCTAACTCACCTTTTCCAATGTCCAAGTCATCTCCTGGAGCTGTCCAAGACAAGATTACTGTTTCATTTTCTATATGAGCATCAAGGTCTGTAACTTTACAGGGTGGTAACTTTACTGTTGAAATGTTACCCAGTACAAGAGAAGTTGTTGAAGTTCTGCTGAAACTTCCCAGCTTGGCTTGGATGTCTTCATCAGCAACTTCAGGTCTTGGTGCATTCATCTGAATTTTACCTGTTTGAAAGAATTTTCAGCTTCCACCATGACAAAACTACAAACTACATTTCTTTTTATTTTTACTGTATCTTATTATCTCTTCTCATCCTATAATTTTTCTTTAGCCTATTCAAATTTAGTAGAAAGTGGGTGAGCTAAAGACAAAAAATGACTATCAGAAAAGGAAGTTGCAGATGTTGGTGAATAATCACTGTAACAAGGTCATTTTTTCCTATCTCTTCCTACATATTTCAGGCTTCAGGGGTATTCCTGTTTTATAGGCCATACAGTGAGGTTTTTAGACTTTTTTTATATCAATTCTTCTAGATTCCACTGTGTGTGTATGTGAATATTAAATTGCAACAGCTAACGTATCTTCAGCATTAAGATGAAAAGCACTTTAAAAAAATCCAGAGAATACAAGAGCTATGTTTCCTACTAACATTAACTTGCATACAAATGTTGCACGTTGAATATATTTACCCCAAAGCCCCATTTAAAAATCTCAAGAAGAATTAAGATCAAATATCATTTTGTGAAACTAAACGATCACATTTGCTTCACTTTTAGACAACCCACCTCCCTGCCTGGAATCACACAAGTAATTGTCTATTTCATAAGAGTTCTTACCATTTTCTATATAACCTGGTACATACAAGGCTCGATTTTGCCTAAGACCAAGTCTGACAGTCGTATTTCTTCCTTGGGCACTGACTCTCAGACTGTACCTTCCACTGCCTTTTAAAGAAGTAAAGTACCTTGAGTAGACTCCATCGTTCTTGACTGTGTCGGCACCTTGGTATAAAATTATTGAGAATTAATATCTAGAACAAAATACCTGCTGGTAAACAGGTTATTTTTGCTATTCATACACAACTATAAAACCTAAACATTACTATGCAGAAAACCTGGCAATATTTTGATAATGTGGACATCTTTGAAAACAGGCATTGTCCCATTATAATAAACTGAATTTATAATGTATTTTGCTTAAAAGAACCATTTGGTATTGACACCTTTAGGTAATTTTACCTAATTAGGTAAATCTCTTGCTACTGTCTGTAACCACCAACTTAATTCTTACTGACCATCTAATAGGTAAAACACCTTTAAATTGAAAAACAAAACAAAAACCAGCATAATATAACCTTTGGCCAGAAGTTCATCAAGACAAGATTCTTTCTCTAAGTGAACTTGTATAGCTGTACCTGACTGACTGCAGTAGATGGTCTGCTAGTGGCATTCAAGCTATTCTAAATCCTAGCAGCAGTATAAGATTAACCTCACAGGTTCAGAAGACAGATGGTGTTTAACACAGGATAACCCATTGAAATCTTATTTATGCACCCTGGTTTAGGGCATAGACATTACTCAGTCCTTAATGGTAAGTCTGAAGAGAACACACAGATTTTTATTCCAAAATGCATAAATGCAAAGGTTTTTACTGTGTATATGGAACCTTACCTGCACCATTATCAAGTAGTTCAAGGCTTACTGGTGCAGCACCATCCTTCTCTACGGTAGCTATCACATTTGCACCAAGAACAGGCAAGAACCCTTGGCTAACCTCTGCATAAACAACAACTGGATTCGGTGCGATGTTTGCTTGCTTCATGTAAGCTACTACGTTTACAGGAGGAACAACAGAAGATGCTGCTCGAGAGGTAACTGTTACTGATACATTCTGAGCTGTTGTACCCTCATTTTTAATATAGTAATGCCAATCTCCAACCTGCAAATAAAATACAAAAATATGTTTTAAAAAATGCAAAAAATCTTCATGCTCTAACAGGGTCATTGTTTCCCTTACAAAATAATAGTAAACAACAAACAAAACAATGACCATTAAAGAAAAGTAGTATGCTAGTGTATAGGAAGTATTAATTCAGAAAATAAAAGAAAACATTCAGCCTTTACCTCTGCAGTGCCATTTATACCGAGTCTAGCTGCTTTTGAGTTTAAATTATCTAATGTAAAGTCTGAGCTTCCATACTCTTTTCCTTTAGGGTCTCTCAGAAAGAAAACTGGCTTCGTGGCACTCCATGCAATGACGAAGAAAGTGTCATTTCCCACAGTTTTGTCAATGGTCACAGTACTATTAATCCATTCAGAAGATTTAATGTCTATCTGTTTGCTTTCAAGCTGTTAGAGAAATAAAATACATGTCATTGCTATTCAGTAAAGAAGCATTGGAAGCAACTGGAAAAGTAAGAGTAATTTGGCATAACTATTGAATGAATAAGAATGCTTTCTGAAGTTTTCTGAAATGACTGCTTGCATAGTAACATTGATTTTAAGTATAAAATTATGGTAAACAGAATAAGTTGCAGTTAGTCCTTCATATCTGTATTTAATTTTATCTAGCTATCCAAAGCATTGTGCCATTAAGTTGTATTTCCACTGTAGTTTGTCTGTCCTTCAGATTTTTAGAAGAGAGAAAAAAAGTGCCTCCACATATGACTATACAGCTTACAGGTAATAGGAAAGACAGAAATTAAAGTAGAACAGAGTAAAACATATAGAAAAGAGAAGTACATAAGATTTCCTGTATTATAATAATTTTGCATAATTTCCTCACTTTTATATTAAGAATGATAAAGTCTACATTAAGAAAATAGCTTGTCATGAACTTAATTTTGTTTTCTGCTGCTTAGGTGGGGCAGAAGAGTCAATTCAAGGCAATAAAACAATTAAAAAACACCTGCTTTTTAAATCAACATTGATGGATGCTTATAATCTAGCTATCTTTGCAGTGGCATATTTCAGATAAAATGTTTTAATATTATGTTAGAATATTAACAAGGTGAAGAATGAGTTGCTAAATTCTGACTAACATTTGGCCCAAGTGAAAAGTCTAAAAGAGTATACATTAAAATGTTACATATGGTTTAAGAGAGAAGCCCTATTTTAGCTGTACCTTAATCATTTGGATTAGACTGCTAAAATGCTCTAAAAGTTAACATTTCATATAAGAGTGAACTAAACATCCTGGGAGAGTTCTGCTTGAGCTCTGCTTGCTTTTTTCTATTGAAGTCCCTCAGATCTGGACAAAAATGAGAAAAAAAAAATCTTGATTTGATGGGCTAATACATAATTTATTTCACTGTAACTGTAGTGGACCACTAAATATTGTATTTGATCGTATTCCCAAATTGAGCCATTATCAATTAGAAACATTATCATCTAAATTCATTCATTTATTGATCAACTAGAAACATAGAAGGAAAAAGAAGTTTTTGAAATTCAGACCTGAATAGACTGTTGAGAAATATCTCCACTTCCTGATGTAATCGCACTGAATGCCTCAATTAGTTTACTGGGGAGGACTTCATCTATAGCATAAAGTTGTAAACCTCCTGAAAGATTAGAGTGAAAGATTTAGTAATACTAATTTATGCTCTAAAAATGATAGCTTTTATGTGACTACTAGTACCAAATGTTTTAATGAAATAGCCAATTTATTAATAAATGAAAAAATGAAATGCATCTTTTTATTAATGCGATAAAACACCTATTATAGTAAATTCATGTAAAAATCTATTTTGGTTTGAGTGATTGAGTCATTTTTATCTCTCATTAACATAGTTTGCCTAAATATCACTCCCTGCAGCAAAACATCACATACAGCATTTTTAGAATTTTCCTAGTACTTCTGGATTTGGAGCCACATCTTAACTCTCTCCTCCCCCCAGTGTCAGGAAGTGACTGCAGTGCTGAGCCATGAAAATGCAGAGTATGTGCATCTCTCAAATAAGAGTGTTTATTCACCAGACTTGTTTGGAGTCAGATTGCTTTTTAGATCTACACTAGGACTCTTCCATAGCATTTTTAGCTACTGTAACATGAAGCAACACTCCTATGTATAGTTTAAAATGGTTGTTTTAGAATTAACTATGTAGCTCCAGCTCAGCTGACAGCTCTGCTGGCTAATGACAAGCACAGTCACAGCATTTACACTAGTTCACTTCAGCTGCAGCAAATGGAGAAAATTTTTGTTATGTACATAGCAAAACAAACAAACAAAAAACCAAAAGCTTAAAAGTTGAAGAATGCAGAGTGTACTAGTCATTGCATGTTATGCCAGAAATAATATTATAGTAATTGCAGAACACTACTTCTTACACCCTATATGAGAATATCATAATTCCATCTCCTTAATAATATGGTATTATCACGTTATTGTATTTTTTAAATCAAGATAGATATTAACACTAAACTGTGAATATAAAAGAGTTTTGCTTGTTTGCATTAAAAAAGCCCATTATGAAAATCAGATTTTTTTAATTAGACTTGTTTTAAATTTATTACAAGTCAAATGTATTTATTTTTTCCAGACCAAAGAATTGCCATGCTTTGGCATCTTCATACTTCTACATGAATGGCAAAGAAACAGTGTATTTAGAAAATTTACCTGTTATCTTTGAAAATTCTTCTAATTCTTTGGCTGCTGAAGAACCCAGTGCAATGGTATGAATTATTGCTCCACTTTGTTTCACTTCATCCCGGCAAGCTGACATACCTGAATCCTCTCCATCTGTCAGTAGCACAATTTCTGAACCATACGTTACATGGACTTGATCTGTAATAATCTGCATTGAGACAAGAATTTGAGATACGAACTGCAGAATAACTTTTAAACACTAGCATATCCCAGAGCACAAATAACCTATGCATTTAGAAGTACCACGTTAACTTCTAATATTATTGCAATTGAATTTACAACCTCTACTTACTTAGATTAGCAAGTGTTAAATTATAAATAAGAAATATTTAAGAGAAGTCCCTTCAAACTGTTCTGTTCTGTTCTGTTCTGTTCTGTTCTGTTCTATTCTATTCTATTCTATTCTGTTCTATTCTATTCAGGGAGGACACTTGCCTCTGGCTGAATATGTCAGAAACATTCTGCCTGCATATGCTTTGCTGTTTTATGGAAGGGATTTTTAAAAATTTGTGTCTGCTGCCTGAAATTATTCATCTTTATTCTCCAAGCAACATTTCAGAGTGAAGAAGGAAAAGTACAGACACATGAGTATGTCTGTGTTAAGTGAAGGTGGGCTGAAAGTGGTAGGGATTGCCCACCAGGAGGCCTCTGTCTTGGTTGTTACATCCCACTTTGGTTGCCCATCTGTGTTGTGAACCCCTGTCCCAACCCTCCTCTCTGCCCTAGGCTCTCAGCTACCTCAGCAGTCTCATTGTTCTCTGAATAATTTCTGTCTTCCTTCCTCTTTCCTATACATTGCTACTTGTTTTCAGATTTGCATCTGAATTAATTACATCTGGGATTTCAAACATTGCCAGCCTAAGAAAGTAAAACAGGCAAACAAATAATAGTGTCTATTCGTTACTGTTTCCCATTGTCATGATTTGTATGTGATTTCACAATTTAGGGGCTTGATTCATAACTAGTGAGCCCTAGGAATTAAGAATACCACTACTGCATATCTTCCCACGTCAACACTTATTTACTCCATATGCTTATCATGATTCATTAGCCAGATCCCTTGTGTTTTCTCAGTCCACATTTTGCTAGAAAAAAAAATAAATCTTGAAGATGTCTGGTATATAGGATGTCCACTGTCATGCTGGTCTGCAAACTTTCCTCTGGGTATATACCCAGCAACGTGACCTGCGTGTGTGTTTGTCCAGGCGTTTCAGAGTTTTGACTGCAGTACTCCATATTTCACAGAATCACCTACATTGGAAGAGACCTCCAAGATCACCTAGTCCAACCTCTGACCTAACACTAACCAGTTCTCCACTAACCATATCGCTAAGCTCTACACCTAAAAGTCTTTTAAAGACCTCCAGGGATGGTGACTCCACCACTTCCCTGGGCAGCCCATTCCAATGCCTCACAACCCTCTCAGTAAAGGAGTTCTTCGTAATATCCAACCTAAGTCTCCCCTGGCACAACTGTAGCCCACTCCCCCTCATCCTGTCACCAGGCACGTGGGAGAATGCACCTCGCTACAGCCTCCTTTCAGGTACCTGTAGAGTGTGATAAGGTCGACCCTGAGCCTCCTCTTTTCCAGGCTGAACAACCCCAGCTCCCTCAGCCACTCCTCGTAGGACTTGTTCTCCAGACCCCTCACCAGCTTCGTCGCCCTTCTCTGGACTCTTTCGAGCACCTCCATGTCCTTCTTGTAGCGAGGGGCCCAAAACTGAACACAGTACTCGAGGTGCAGCCTCACCAGAGCTGAGTACAGGGGGACAATCACCTCCCTAGACCTGCTGGCCACACTGCTTCTTATGCAAGCCAGGATGCTGTTGGCCTTCTTGGCCACCTGAGCACTCTGCTGGTTCATATCCAGCTGACTATGCAGCAATACTCCCAGGTCCTTCTCTGCCAGGCAGCTTTCTAACCACTCATCTCCCAGTCATTTCCTTCCATTACAAGTCATTCAAGTAGAAATAATCTCTTAACTTACTCACTCTTGCATAACCTAAATAGAATAAGCTTTGTACATTTCCAACTAGAGATTCAATTTTCCGAAATTTGATTATTCTTGAACTTCACTTTGCAATCAGATCTTATTTTTCAATATCCTTTTTTAAACAAGAGCATCACAACCAAATACTTTATATACCAAACTTTCTCCTGATAGATTCAATAATCATAATGTCTTTTTTAGCTCTACCATTACCAAGGAAATCCATGTTCAGTGGATTCAGGGGAAAGCTGTTAAGTATGTTTTTTGCTTTTTCATCATTTTCCATACCTTCTGGGATATATTTCCACATTGTACTTTACCTTCAGTCCTGTCCGTACACCTGAACAGATATTAGTTCCTCCATCAGCTCTTGTAGGCAATTTGTTAACAAGATTTTGACGTACTGCATCACTGGTTATTTGTTGCAAAGGACTTTGTATAGATGCAGAAGAATGAAATGTGACAATTCCAACCCAGGAACCAACTTCAATAATTTGGAGCAGAAATACCTCTGCAGCTTTATAGAGATGTTTGATGCGGTCATACTGTATGTGAAGAGAAACAACATTTTTAGAATGCAGTTTCCTTTGAAAAACTTTTACTATGAACAAAATATAGAACATTTTTATGTTGTTTTTAATAAGAATTTTAAAACTATCTGCCACAGGGTAAATATGTACGCTCAGTTATGAAACAGGAGATGTGTACCATGTTCTGGTATCATGAAAGTGTAGCAAACTACGGTTTCCAGGAAATTTGTCACCAGGCAAACTCCATCTTCGAATGTTATGACTTCATTCCTAAAAAAGATTTTTGTCCCTCCCCTCCCCCTTTTTTTTTCTTTGATGATATGGTGGTAATGAAAAAAGGAAATGCCTACAATTCCTTAGGAGTAGGTTAGACTATAGAAAATAGGTTAGACTATAGAAAATATTTTTAATTTGGTAACTTTATCTGCTTCTTACAATTTTTAATTAAAATTGCTTATAAAATCTGTTTTCTTACCGATGACATGCTCCCAGAAACATCCAGTACTAATGAGACTGCTCTGTCTTGGGTCTGCAATAGACTGAAGGTAGTCTCGAAAGGGGGTGCAGAACCATTTACAACAGATGAGTTGATAAAATCCTCAGATTCCATTATTACTTCCCATGTGCTTTTGTAGTTGCACATCTTATTCTGCATATTTGGAGCCTCACCATTGTGAGAGTTATTATCACAAAATTCAACCACCTAAAAGGATGGATTGAAACTAATAAGAATTCTGAACCCAACAGTTTGAGCATAAAAGAGTATCTCATTAAAGAATATATGAAGTTTGTGGTGGGTGACAGGGCAAATTGGTCTTCTTCTCCAACAAACGTCCTGTGTGTCATGGTGCCTGGACAGACAGGGTCTTAGAAGAAGATAAGAACTATAAGATTGTTCTTCAAACGAGTGCAATAGAGCTAACTAGCTCTTTTACAGTTATCTTATGGCAAGGCATTTAGCAAGAATGCTTCATTTTTATGCCTGTTGACCATATTTTCCAAACAAGGAACAAGAAGGTTGCTGAGATTTCAGTACATCTCACCCTTATTGACGTGAAACATCTGCCAGATCACTTTCTCTAACTGTTTTGTCTTCTCTTTTGAATAGATTTTATTAGAACTTATAGCATGAACCACGTTCTTTGAAATAGACAGAAGTTAATCAAAGTAACCTAACTGATCATTAATTGACTAGACCTCAAATGTTACTAAACTCTCAGTCCAGAAAAGGCTAGTAATACTTACAGAAGGTAAGCTTTGCATATACATAATAGAAGATTTGTGATTTTGATTTTTATCTGCTACAAATTTACATCCAGCTTCATACAGTTGACCATCATATTTGCAGTCTCTTTCCTCACACTTGCTTCCACTGCAGTTTTGGAACACAGGCTTACCTATGACACCAGCTGAACACCTATGGGAAGATAAGATAGGCAGGGCTGATTAAGAACACATACATAGTCTGCAACAGGTTATTTATTTGAATTTTGATTACTGTAAGACAAATTGCCATTGACACAGCACTGTACTACACACCACACAAGCACAAAGGTAGATAGTCTCTATGTCTGGAAGAGTCCTCAAACTAATCTAGAAAGGGTTATAATCAGAAAACACTTGTGGTCTTTTGCTGATTAGTTGACAAATTTCTTGTGATGTTCATAGGCTATGAATGAAAGACATTCTGCTAGTAGCTGCAATGCAATAGACTGTACTGGTATGCCTGACCAAGAAAAGCTTGAACTAATTCTCTATGTCCATTCAGTTATTGTTCTCCTTTGTAGAAGCTGTTTAAAATCACAGACATTTCAGCGGGGAATTTCAGTGTTGTTAATAACTGCTATTTAACAAAATTATCTTAAATATGTTTATGACAACTGGTGACTAAGTTTACAGTTGCACATAAAGCAAAATATTATCCAGCCTAACCCATAGAACCTGTTACAAAACAGCACTGAAGCTGCTGCTTTCTGGGTCAGGTAGTCAATAGACAGTGCTGAGTCAGTTTCTTTTAATCTTATGAACAGATCACAGAGACTCTACAAAGTACAAGCTCAGCACAGACAACAAGAATATTGAAAACATTATCAAAATGTTTATAAGTGAAATGTAAAAGCAGAAATATGAAAAATGATACCTTGTTGCTTCAACACTTGCTTTTTCAGAATTTATGGACACATAAAAAGGTGCATCATTATTATATTCGTCGAACACCCCCCAGCGAAGGTGAGCCCACTCGTGGACAAAAACTCTACCTGTTGAAAAGCAGTAATACGTGCACATTCAAAATACAATTGTTTAAAACTTACCCAGCATTTTTCTTGCTCTTTTTAACAAACGCAGATAATTCTTATCTCAGGAAATACAAATAAATAAAGAAATAAAAACTGTGAGAGTTAAGCAACAGGAAAAATATTTTTTCAAGAGGTAAATATCATGGAATCACAGAATGGTTTAAGTTAGAAGGGACCTTAAATAGCATCTAGTTCTGCCCCCTTGCCATGGGCAGGGACACTTCCCACTAGACCAGGTTGCTCAAAGCCCCATCCAGCCTGGCCTTGAGTACTTCCAGGGATCCAGAGCTTCTCTGGGAAACTTGTTCCAGTGCCTCATCACAATCATAGTACGGAACTTCTCTCTAATATCTAATCTAAATCTACTCTCTGTTAGTTTAAAACTGTTACCTCTTGTCCTACCACTACACTCCCTAACAAAGAGTCCCTCCCCATCTTTCTTGTAGGCCCCCTTTAGGTACTGGAAGACCACTGTAAGGTCTCTCTGGGGCCTTTTCTTCTCAAGGCTGAACAACCCCAACTCCCTTAAGCCTGTCTTCACAGGAGAGGCACTTCAGCCCTCTGATCATCTTCATGGCCTTCCACTGGACCCACACTAACAGGTCCATATTCTTCTTATTCTTCAGGCCCCAGAGCTGAAGACAGCACCCCAGGTGGGATCTCACAAGAGCAGAGTAGAAGGGGTGAATTCGCCAAGTATTTTTAGTTTTGACAAGCAAACTGGAATACCTAGGTTCACTAGTCACTTTGAAAAATCTTGTCCATTTCATATTAACAATAATGCAGGCAGTTACATTAAATAGCAGCATTACCTCTTTCTCCATAAACATTAACCAAAGTGTCATTTAACAGGAAGTTAGGCGTGAAATGGATGTACCGTCCTTTCTCCTTACATCCTCCATACTGCAAGGTATAGGGATCATCTCCATATTTCAGAAAAGGGTCTGCTATGATGACATCTGCCTAAAACAGTAAGACCAACAGCATGGGTGTAGAGAAGGGTTAGGTGATTCTTCCTCAATTAATTTAGTCCAGCAAATATTTTTATCCTACCAGCACTCCCACTATCTCTTCTTTTGAGTAAGCACTTACAGAATTTGTTCTACATTTTGCCATGATTCATAATGTAGACTTATCAGTCTTGCTTTTCTTTGTGGTTCTAATCATACATAGTTCTCTAAATCATACCTTGTTATATGATTCTGTCTTTAATCTTGAATAGTTGCCATTTTTCTTCCACGTTTTAGGAATTATAATTTTTACAGACTTGAAAAAAAATCGATGTTTCGTAGCTTCAAACAAATAATTAGAAGCATCTTTAACCATTCTCTAGAGAGTGAAAGAAAATAAAATATTAATATCAATGTTAGTATTTAAAGTTTGTACATGTGATGAATAATTTACCTTTCTCAAGAAACAGTAGTAAAATAAAGCAGAACTGAGTACATAACAAAAATCACAAAATACTACAATCTTCACTAAGAAAAGAAGGAACGAAGAAGCCAAGACCCAAGTTGTTGTTCTTGGAATCTCTCAGCAGTTCTGTAACCCTCCTCTTAATCAGAGATAGCAATAAAATTCACACTCTAGCCTTCGTATGAAATAAAAATTACTGAATACAAGAATTTTATCCTCAATACTGACATGACAGCAAGTGAAATTAAATATCCATGTTACATGCACACAAAATTAAGCTAAATAAGATTTCTTGTAGACATTCAGTTTGCCAGGACTGAGAGTGATAGTGAGTGCTAACCCCATGACAAGTTGAGTAGTAATGAGATGTTGTGCTTCAGCTGCCCCCATGCTACCCCTTGCCCGCTTTGCAAACAGAACAGAGCACTTTAACTAGTTCAATGAAACTAAAGGAATGGTGTAAGAGGAAGTTCTCATAAGGCTAGCTACCCTGTCAATTTATCAGGTGGTAGATATCTTACACCAACAGTAACCATCACTTCTATCCTAAAAATAAATAAATAAACAAACAAACAAACAAATAAATAAATAATAATAATAATAATAAAGTTTAGTAGCTTGTCAATGAAAATACTGTGATATAAACTTTATTTCATTGTCAAATAAGGAAAGAGTCAGTGACTGACAGTAGTAAGTAAACTATCAAATCCACTTTTGCTTCATGTAAAACTTTTCTCATTAGATGAAAGAAGCCTGGAAATGTTATAAATTTTATGGATGACCAAAAGATGGTATCCTTCATACTTGATCTTAGAACTGACGTGGGATTGTGACAATCTTACATCAGGGTACAGAAGGCATTAGATTAGAAGGCAATAGGTTAGAAGGCATTAGATTAGAAAGCCTCAGGACGCAGAAGGCACTGCACAAGTTGGGGTATTTGTCAGAATAAGTGTCCTGTTCGGCACGGTTTTTCTAAAATAATTAGACTTCTCTTGCTTTTCAATGTTCTTGGGAATCTGGAGAGGTCCCAGTTGACTAGAAGCTGGCAAACATTATTCCAGTTTTCAAGAAGGGCAAAAAAGAAGGCCCTGATAATTAAAGGCCTGTCAGTCTCACTGCAATGCCTGGTAAAATTATGGAAAAAATATTCTAGGAGTTATTGAAAAAGGACATTGAAAAGGATATTGAAAATGAAGGACATTGTGGTCATTTGTCATAGCCAACACTGGTTCACAAGGGAAAAGTCCTTCTTAATGAACTTAATTCCCTTTTATGACACGTTCAACCATCTAGTTGACCATGGGAAGCCAATTGATGTAATCTTTTTGAATTTCAGTAAAGCTTTTGATACAGTTTCTCACAGTATCCTTCTGGACAAAATGACCAGTATACATCTAGATAAAAATATAATACAGTGGGAGAACAATTGGCTGACAGGTCAAGCTCAAATGGTTATAGTAAATGCGGTTACATCAAGATGGAAGCCAGTCACTAGCAGGGTTCCCCAGGGCTCCATTTTAGGGCCAGCTCTCTGTACTCTTTAATGTTTTTATAAATGATTTGTATGTAGGACTAGTAAATGCTTTGAGTAAGTTTGCTGATACTAAATTGGGAGGAGCTGTTGACTCCGTCAAGGGTAAAGTGGGCTTGCAGAGAGATGTGGGCAATTTAGAGAGTTGGGTAATCGCTGACTGCATGAAGTTTAACAAGAGCAAGTACTGGATTCTGCACCTGGGAGGGGGAAACCGTAGCTGTATGTTCAGACTGGGGAAAAGAGACCAGAGAGCAGCCCTGAAGACAGGGATCTAGGGGTTTTGGTCAATAGCAAGTTGGATATGAGTCACCAGTGTGCCCTGGCAGCCAGAAGGGTCACCGAGCCTTGGGGTGCATCAAGCATGGCATTGCTAGCTGGTTGAGGGAAGGGATTGACCTGCTCTGCTCTGCCTGGTGCGGCCTCAGGACAAGTACTGTGTGCAGTTTGGGGCACCATAATATAAAAAGGACATAAAACTATTAGAGAATGTTCAAAGGATCACTTCAAAGACAGTGAAGGGTCTAGAGTCACTTGGATTGTTCAGCCCAGATCAGAGCAGGCTGAGGGGAGTCCTCATGTTGGCCTGCAACTCCCTCACGAGGGGAGCAGAGGGGCAGGCGCTGAGCTCTGCTCTCTGGGGACAGTGACAGAACTCAAGAGAACAGTGTGGAGCTGGGACAGGGGAGGCCCAGGTTAGATATTAGGGGAGGGTTCTTCACTGAGAGGATGGTTAGGCACTGGAACAGGCTCCCCAGGGAAGTGGTCACGTCACCAAGCCTGATGGAATTCAAGATGCATTTGGACAACACTGTCAGATGTACAGTCTGATTTTTGGATGGTCGTGTGCAGACCCAGGTGTTGGACTTGATGATCCTTGAGAATCCCTTCCAACTCAGGATATTCTGTGGTTCTATGAACCTGGCCAACATCTCAACATCTTAATCTAGCAGAATTGACCTATTAAGGCATCTAAATGGATTGTAATGAAAGTTAAGCTCAGAAATGCTACTAAACCTAAGCTTTCTCTCTCTCTCTTTTTTGTTTTGTTTTGTTTTGTTTTGTTTTGTTTTGTTTTGTTTTCCCTTCCTTTATCCTTTACATTTTTTTGAAGGAACATCAGGAGGCATGCCAGCTAATGACACCTAATAGTATAATAAATGAATAATCAACTCATTCATAGAACATTCTTTCAGATAAAGACAATGTGGAAAGCTATTTAAAGGAATTTCATGCTGGCTCCAAACAGGGCTATTACAGCACTGTTTCAGATAATTACTGCTCTTTATAACAGCAATAGATGGCAAGACAAATTAGAAATGACTGATTCACTAACTATGGGATTCATCCATGATTAATTCAAAGCCAGAGAAAAAGTCCTGTTTGTATGAATGGGACTCATGTTACTTTACAAGCAGAAAAAGTCAAGATGTTCTCAACTACATCAATCAATGTATGGAAATTGAGATGTTCTTACCTTTGTGTTCAGGATGATGTTGGCATCTTCTGGCACACTGGGATTAATTGCAACAACCAAATCCTCATAGCCAGTCTGATTTAACCACACCATGGAACCGTTTACCACATACAGAAGCTGAAAAGACAACAAAAATATCAAACTCCTAAACACCCCCATTATTTCTCCTGTCTCCACACTTAGCATTAGAAAAGGAAGAGGTTGTCAGCCTTATTTATACAATCATCTTTGATGTCAAGAGTGGCGTAACATGTTGCAGGAAGACTTTGATCTATGTGAGTACAGTGAGAAGTGATTGGTTAAGCTTCAGTTACACGTTAATTTCAGGAAGAAATGCTTCCATCTTAGTGCCACCTAAAAAATAAATTTTACTTCCTTATGCCTTTTCAGATAGTCTGTTATTTTATTTACTTTATGTCAAAATTAGTCAGGGTCCTTTTCTGAGTAAGCAGAAATAATTGTACAAACAAAGCTTTTTGAAATTTCATGAAAAAATATTTATAGTAGTGCAATAATTATGTAATATTGAATTGAAACAAAATCAGATGACTGAGAGATTAAAAGTGCTGGTAAACTTTGTAGATACTACTTATCATGTAATATCTTCCCTTTTAAATGACTGGCATTCTTTTTCTTTAGGTGAATAATCATGACATTTGGATTAAAATGTGTTTTTCTGGAGAAGGAAAAGTTTGTCAAGCAAGCCAGATTACTCCATGGGGCTGTTCTAACACTTCTTGACATTTCCCACTTCATATTCTAAGAAACTTCTGTAGAAGTGACCTTACATTTTACTCCAATTCCTTGGTAAAATATTTAATACTGTCATGTATAACTAATTTGCAATGATTTGGGAAATGTCTGTGAGGTGATTATTTTCTACCAGCTACTTTTTGAGTCATCTGCTAAGTAGTTCCTAATTGTTAATGAGCTGCTTTGCTAATCCAGCATATTGCTATATTTTAAATTGCATTGTCAGGCAGTGTCAGACATTTCACAATACTGCTATATCTTTAATCTATCCTACAGTCTTAACTCTATAAAAATAACAAAAAAGGAATAAATGTGGTCATGTTTGATAATATTTTCGTATTTTAATTCATTACTGAATGATTTCTGTATCAGTCTTTCAATTATTTTTGTGGAACAGATAGTAAGTTTTCCAATATTTTTTCAGGTCATCCCTTCTGTCTTTTATAAGAATGTTATTTCTTCTTGGTGATATTGTAAGAGTCCTTAATAGTCAGGAGAGTAAACTGCTGTTGAAATTCTTATACAATTCTTTAAAATCATTGTGCAAAAATTATCTAGGCACATGCATTTAAAAATACTTCTGCCTGAAAATTTATTTCCATCTGTTTTACTAGTGGATCAACAAATAATTTCTGATTGTCACAGTATGAAATGACATCATAACACTTTTTTTCCCAAACATTGGATAGAGTAATTAGCTAAAATTTTATTGCCTTTGTAGTTTTTAAACCAGTAATGCTTTTATTGTATATGTTAACTGTTTTACACTAGCATAAGCTTTTAGTTGCTGTATCTGATACTTTCGTTTTTGCCACCAGCCATGTTAGATACTTAATCGCTCATCAACTTTCTACTTTGCCAATTTCTAACTTATATTGATTGCTATTCACTTATCCAGTCTGTCATACTCTCTAACTGCTACCCTTCACCTCTGATCTGAGGAGGCATTAAGCAAAACCAAAATTGCATTCTCTTTGCTTTTAGTGGTCACTGAAGCCTTAGGAACAGTAACATCCAACTCTTTTTTACACACCCCCTCCACAATAATGGAGAAAAACAGAACTTACTGACTTTTACAGTATGAAGGAGTTATGACACAGGGAAGTCAGCAGTTAATATGTGTTGAGATGTCAAGGGGCTTAAGTGTGTATGTTTGGCCATGTCTTCGCAGTCAGAACTGGAAATCGTGCATGACTCAGTCTTTGACAGCTTTTTGTCTTAGATTTACTGTGATCTTTGTGTTCGGTTTGATCCATGGATTTACTGTACCGGGCTGCAATATTTTCTTGCTGTATGCTCTTAATCCAGTCATTTCCTTTAATATTACTGCAATAACAGAGGAATTGAAAATTCTTTTACAGGACACCTGCTTAGTTCGACTATGTGCAGCTCCAAAGGCCAACAGACTTGTCCGGTATGAAACACAAGACAGTACAATGGCATTACAAAGTTACTCTGATGTTGAAGGTGTTTGTATAAGAAGGAGCACCCGAGGAGTAGACTCCACAGTTTTGGTCTCCTCATCCCTTTCTCCTGCCTGGGCTGTATTTTTTCCAGTTAAAAAATAATTTGGCTGAAATGGTATAAGAAAGGTTTTCCTTTTTCCTGGTAAACTGGGAGGGAGCTGGAAAATTCCAGCAGTCTTGAAGAGATAAGGTTGAGAAGGAAATATTGTTAGTTATGTGGAAATATGTATATTGGTTTATTGAAACATCTGTAAACATGGGTACAATTCCTTTTGATAGATAAGGTGAAAGTTTAAAAGCAATAGCAAAACACAGAGAAGCTTGAAAGCAAAGTGCTGGTGAGATGAGGAAGATTTGGCAAGACCCAGGTCTCCTGGTACACCTGCCCATTTGGTCTCCAGCAGAGCTCCTTCTACTATGATCATCCATGCAGGTCTAAGCAAAATAAACTTAATCATGTAAAAGTCTCATTTCCCACTTGAGAAGTGATGCAGTTGTCTACAACTATGCCTAATCAAGCTAGAATTCTTTCTATACCTTCAAGAGAGCCACACTTTACTGAATAAATTAGTTAGCTGCCCAGCTTTCACTATTGGCCTGTGATCAGTTGCCCATTTTACTTAATCCAGCAGAAAGCAAAAAGTATTAATCTGAACTTTTCTGAAGAAAGATTTCTGTCATTTTTCCAATGGAAAATTTATATTTCTCTAGTTCAGATGAGATAAAAATTGTATATTTTTTCTTTAAAAAAGAAAACTACAAACTACTACAAACAGAAAGAGTATTGCCATGCTAGAGGACAGGAAGAAAAATGAAAAGCCACACCTTGGAACAGGATCATTACACAATGTGAAGTCAAAAAGTAAATTCTTTTTTGGCTGAAATGATATGACACTTCCCTGTAAGGCAGGATAATACAGCAGTCATTCTTTTGCAGACTTCCTTTTATACTCATTACTTTTCATGATTTTTTTTTAAGATATTTACTTAATTGCTGTCTTTTTTACATCTTTCATCAAAATCCTAAATGCACCAACAGACTCTAACCTGCCTATAATTATCTTTATCTGTAGCCTTCCCACAGCTACCCCCCCACCTTCACCCAACCCCGCCTTTAACTGCCAGACTGCAAAGATGAAGTCTGATTTGGTGCACCTATAAAATCTTGGATTAGACTCGAGAAAACAGCCAAATTATTCTACCTGCTCCCTAATATATTTTCCCATCTCTTCCTAACTTTCCATATTTTTTTTTACTGGCCCGTCTAACTGACTGTACTCAGGATATTTCTAAAGATTTGAAATTTCAGGTTGCCCCAAATTGCTTCCTAAACTTAATTGTCTAGTTGAGTTGGTTTACTTCCTGAAGAAAATTGTTCCTGTAACGTTCGGTTGTAAACACCTTCAGCTCTTTCATTGAGTCCAAGGCAAGTAAGAAAAAGAAATGGTAGAAAAAGTATAGACTGAACACGCAGTTGGAAATGGCCATGGTATGTCCAGTCATGTGCCTTTTTATAGCCTGTACAGTATTTGGCAGCACTGACATAAATGAGTGGGCAGAAAGACAGCTTCCTGAAGCCTTTACAGGGAAATCCAGTTTTGCTGTTGTTTCCTTTAATTTCTTCAGAACAGCAGTAATCATTGCACTACAGGAACAGTCCTCAAAGGAAGACAGAATCTTCAAATACTTTTTCACTTGCTTACTCCTCTACATTCTGCCAAATACCAAAAAAGATCAATGCAAGATGACATGACTGTAGTCTTGCATTGTCTTGATTATTGATCATCAAGCAATATCTTCTGAAAGATTTTGACAGGAAACCACGCACTTGCTTAGAAGCGGGACGTGGTGGAGACGTGGTCCTGCAGCTTCTTACAACTACCTTCATACCTTGGACCTGCCACTCCATTAGCAGTTCTATTCTGCTATCACCTGCAGAAAAACAGAACTGATATCTGACATAAAAAAAAAAAAAAAAGCATTTAATCTTTAGAATTTTCATTCATTATGGAGTAAGCAGTTAACATTTACTGTCATTGTTCCATTGTCAAAACAGTCCTATTGCAATATAGTAAATGGAGCCAGCCATTTTCTGGCTAAATGAAGCCAAAGAGACCTGTGCGATGCCAGGAGTTGGACTTGATGATCCTTGCGGGTCCCTTCCAACTCAGGATATTCTATGATTCTATGAATTCTTTCTTTCTGTTATTCTGGTTTCCTTATGCCTTGTTTTCTGTTCCTGCTTGGGTGTTTTTTTTGGTTTATTTTTGGTGGTGGTGGTGATATTTTCATTTGTTTATTTCTTTCTGTTTGCCCATTTGATTTTAACCATTACAAACCTTAAGCTGATTTTATCCGTCTCTTAACTTGATGAAATGGAAAAGATAATTTCTTTTCTTCCTTTTTTTTTTTTTTTTTTTTTTTTTTTTTTTTTTTTTTTTTTTTCCTGGTGATGCAACTCTCACCTTCTTCCCTGGTTCAATCAGTGAGATTTTGAAATGGTCTCAAAGGGCAGAAGACAAAATCACCTGGATCTGTAAAATTTCAACCTCTTCTGAGGGTGGGGTTTCACAAAGGAATGTAGGCCAAAGTAACACTGGACTGTGTGCCATGCCTTGTGCTGGAAACTCTTTCGTGTTTCCAGCTGACTCAGGGAAGTGATCTGGTTTACCAAGAGGTTAGTTGGTGGCAGCTGAAGGAGGGTGGTGGCTGAGCAGTTACGGGCAAGGGAGCAGGGCCTGTCCTGGCTGCAGCACCAACTTCTTCCAGACCAGGTCCCCACTGAAATGCCTGGGTCATCCCTTCTCTTCCTGCTCCTTTTTCCATCTCACCTATTCCCGATCCTAAATTCATTGAATAATGCAGAATTTTATTTCTTTCACCTCCTACATTAGTATAGGAACTCTTTAAGCCTCCAGATACATGGGGTATCTGGACTCAGCTAAAAGTAAAAATCCACCACTTCCCTAATTCGCCACTCCATAAGGATCAGGAGCAGGCAAGAGGGCTACCTAGCTCCTTTAGCTTCATGCCTATTCCCTGTAGCGAGGTCCAAGAGAGAGACCTCACTGGGAGAAGTCACTGAGAGAGAACTCAGAGTTCTCAGAAGAGCCCTCAGTTTTTTACTCTGGATAGATTGTGAAAAAGGTCCCCAAAACCCTGTCCCCAAACTCCTTTCCCTGCCCTGCCCTTTCCTTTGCTCTTTCCAATCTGCATTACTGCTGAGGAGCTAAAGCACCAAACAGCAATCTCACTACTGCAATAGGCTGCTTCTCAGCAGAGCCCATTTATTTCCACCTGCAGCTGCTACAAAATTGGCTGCTCCTGCAGTGCAGCAGCAGCTGTCACCTCACAGAGGTGCAATAAGGAGATGGTGGTGATGACATGTAAAAGTCAAATTTTAACAATGTGACAACCTCCCAAAGTTTGCACCTGCTCTGAAATGCTCTGTACACTTCTGTATTCTCTGAGGAAAAGATCCTTTTAGCAATACAGAATCTGTCTGATTTTGTTGTATTTAATTCAGTATCCAATTCATTTCAAGGAAACAATGCAAATTTGACTTTACATAGAGGAGACGTTCTACAAGTTTCCTCAATTCTTTTTCTTCCAGGTAGTGAAGAACAAATTGACCCAGACTCCAGCTATAAAATGTCACACTTCCTTATCTTTATACATGGTTTTACAGCAAGGTAATCATTATGTTTGTGATTTCACGTTATGGTAAACAAATGTAACCCCACACATTGCATGCACACACATGCACAATACACACACTCATGTATATTCATATGCACAGATGTAGTTAAAAATAAAAGAAAAAATTTAATGTGTTTATAGGATCAGAAGATATCCTTGAAGGACATACTGAACTCAAAGCAATCCCAAGTGTTGATAATCAGCACTTTTCAGCCTTCTAAAGTCCAGCAGAGCGGCAACAATAGGGCTAATCCAATTCTAATGCAACTGTTTCCTTTAGAAGCAGCTAACAACCAAGAGATTCAGCTCTGTGGTTTAAGGATGTAAGTGATGACTAGAAGAGAATAACATACTGGAAACACTTGTACACTGCCACAGTTTCCCTCCAAACACCCTTAATGTGACACTTTAGGTGTGAAAGCAGAGAGTGTGCAGGATTGGCTTTGTGTGTACCTCTTGTGCTCTTTCCTTCGTCTGCTCTGGTTTCCAGTAAACACTCTTTTGCCTTCTGTAGGGTCAGGACAAAGGTTATTTCTGCCTCAACAGAGAAGTTTCTCAATTAAGTGCCCTCAGCCTCTGATCTTCTTCCTGTGGAATTCCCCACCGAAGCTGGAAGCTGAATGGCACATGTGCTTACATAAATGTAAATGAGAACTGCAGGAACTCATACTGCTTTGTTTTGCCCCCTCCCTTTTTTATTTTTTCTTTTCTGTTTTTAAATAAGGCATACTGTCTTCAGTATCTCTGTCAATTTAATTACAACTTTTTCATCACACAATAAGAATAGACTATGACATCGCACAGCACCCATGTAAGTTCCTAGACAGATATTGCATCTCTGTGGTACAAGATGGTACAGCATATGACTTGTTTTACTGTAACCAAGCCTTCTGTTCTCACATTCATAGACAGCATGATATGGCTAACAAATCACTTCAATATCTGGAATGTGATTACTTATTTATTCTGTTTATTGTAGGATATCTACTTTTCCAAGTCAAAGCAGTTAAATATTTTTAAATATCTGGAGTTCTAACAAGCTCTGACACTTTATGTTAAAGCAACTTAGCTGCATTTTCTGAAAGTGTCTTTTTCTTCGTTTTCTTTACTAAACAAAGGGTTGTGCTTACTGTAATACACACTACTGTTAGTAATCCAAAGACTAGTAACAATATTGTTGAAAAACTAAACTCCGTATTAGAAGTGGGATACACCATTGGGGGAACAAACTTTACTGCTTGTGCAATATTAGACAGCTCAGAGTGAAGAAAAACATCATCAATGGCACGCATCGCAACGTAAATTATGGTTATGTTTCCTGTTGTAAAAGCTTCTGGTTTAAATGCAAATATTTCTTTGCAGCCAGCCCGCTGAGGTGAGAGAGTGGAAGCATTCACTAAACCGGTGTTATAGAAGCTGTCCCTTAGTTCCAGAGGACTCTCACTTATTCTGATTTCATAACTTGCAGCTGAAAATACAAATATTAAAAGATATTGTCATCTGTGTGTTAGCTATCATTCAAACTTCTGATCTCTCTCCAAATACTCTCTTTTCAAAACACTTCCAAAATAATACTTACTTAATATTTTCTTCGTAAGTCAGTTGAGCACCATAAAAAATTAATGCAGCATGACGGATAGATCTGCAAAAACTTGTTACCTAAACTAAGTGCTTGAATTATTCAATTTCTCACAGCACAGCATTGAAATGAAGAAGTGATGGTGGTCATCATGAGCCCACACTGAAGTCTGACAGTAATTCTGACTTCACTTACTGTTATGTCAAAGTCGGTGAAGTAAAATTCCTACTTGACCAAATCTGATGTTTATTTACACTTTTTCTTTACATGTACAGAGTAATATGTCTACCTTCCATGAGTAGCAGAAAACATCAACTTAGTAAAAGTAAGCCTTCCATCAAAATCACCAGCACTGATTTTGAAACTCTCAAAAAGCTTATCGTCTAATTCCATTTAAAATCTTTGCAACTAGAACCACCATAGTTTATAAGAAAATTCCCACTAGTGTCAGTGAGACTAAACTCCATTACAGATCTTCCACTTTGGGTAGGAAGCAGGCTGGCAAGCTACGAACATACCTCGGCCTTTGTCAAAATCATTTCCTGGTGCGGTCCATGATAGAATGACCTTATCATCTTCTATTCTGGCCACAAGGTCAACAATTTTACATGGTGGAAACACATCAGCATGAGGTCCCATTGGAACTGCAGATATTATGAAGGATTCTCCCACAGCTGTTCTATGGAAACCTCCTCTTCTGACTTGAATATCACTTTTAATACCTGGGGGTCTTGATGGGTTCATCTTGAGTTTACCTACAGCATTAAAAAATGCTCATCAATCTTAACTTCTTGCATATTATTGTATTCTGCAGGTGACCTGAACATCACCTCATTTATACTGTTTTAAATCTGAAAAATCTATAAACCTCAATTATGTACAGTCATATCTAGTGTAGTATCTGTTTCTTTACAGTTTCAAGAGTGCTAATTACTAAGAAAGCTAATATGAAATTACAGTAACTGTTGCTTGTTATAAAATAATTACAGGAGAGTTTAATATCCTAATACTGTAACTGTTCTTAATTTAGGATGACTGAATATAAGTAATAATAGTCATTATTACTTAATAAACTTATTGTTAGTCTTTTCACAATCAAAACACAAATCCTGTCTATCTGTACTACATAGGTACCACCCCATTATAGTTGTTTGTGGTATACTTTCAATATTCTGGGGTATAGAGACTCTTTTGGTGTTAATGCCTTCGTAACTGAACATCTCCTAGCTGGGCTGTTGTTGTTCTAATGCCTCCTCCTAGTATTTGTGAAGGGATGTGATGTATTCAGGTGCTGGAATAGATAACTATGTCATTTTCTCTTCATTGCTTTACCTTACCATTTTCTACATAACCTGGTATATACATGGCATGACTCCACAGCTTTGCAGTTTGTGGCACAATAGTCCTGTTAGCTTGGACATGAGCTTTCAGGCTGTATCTGCCATTCCCAGGGAAAGAAAACAAGTACTTGGAATATATGCCATCATTCTTAACAATGTCAGAACCTAGACAGAAAAATAACATAAATTAACATCAAACAAAAATGCATGTGCTTATTTATGCTTTCTAGATTCACATACAGAAACTAGAATGTAAGAATAATAGGTAAATTCTCCTCTGATGTGTGACCTGTGCAGATCCTCTGCATTTGGTTGTATGTTAAAACTTAAAGAAGACTATGATCTGAAGCTAAGATACCTCTTTGTATGGCATGTTAACTGAAGGAAGAGCTAACAGAAAAATCATCTATTATTTCATAAAGTTGTTACACTTTGGCCCCTGAGCTGGGATCTGTGAAACCGCCCAGGAATTCAGGGAAAATGGGGTGGGTGGACCTTCACCTCCAAAGTCCTCAGTGTACATTCCTGAAACACACTTCTCATTTATGGACTTAATCCTATGGTGGCACAAACCAGAGAGTATTCGTTACTACTTCTGATTGTTTTCAGTTGTGAACTTTAATATAGAAAAAACACTTTATTGAAGTAGCTCCAAAAGTTACCAAAGTGATTTTGTAACTACTTACTCTACCTACTCTACTACTCTACTCTTCGTAACTATTCTTTCTACCAATATGATGGACTGCATGTAAGATGTTGCCTTGCAGCATGTTGAAGTAACCAGAATAATTTCTGCAAAGCAAATGCACAAGTTAAAATATTATTAAATCCAAACTCCTTTGGATATTTACACCTTTGCTTGGCAACTGTAAGAGGGAGTAAAGCATAGGGCCTGCAATTTCTGCCTGTAAGTGGTCATACTTCACTCTGCTAACAGCTGTTTAAGTTACTGCTCTTTGAAGACCTCATCTTCCAATGTGCTGAACATCATTTATTTTGATCAGCTTGAATGACAACTGGTAGCTCCAGCACACAACACAATTCTGATTACTGGAACATGTCTGTGTATTTTATTTATGCACATAAATCCTTTTCTGAATCAAAGTGTATCTAGAAACAGCACCAACTGTTTGTTGCACTCTTGTGTGTTACCACAGAACCTTGGAAACTCGGTCTCAATGTATTGTATCATACAGTATTCAGTGAAGGTAGCATTTAGGGGAGCCCTATAATTTCATTTTCTAGGTATTTTTGAATTTATATTCCTAGAGTCTTTTTACCTGCTCCATTGTCCAGAAGTTCCAAGGAAATGGGATCTCCATTCTCTGGACTGATGACAGCAGTCACGCTTGCTCCAAGAACAGGGGAAAAGCCGTGACTCACCTGTACATAGACAACCATTGCACTGGGATAGTGATTTATATCTTTACTCATATGGGTTTTTACAGCCACAGGAGGTATTGTAGAATTTGCTGCTCGAGAAGTTACTGTCATTGTTAGAACTTGAGGAGCCAGGTGAACATTTGTCAGTGTGTATGTCCACTCCCCTGTCTGAAAAAACAACAACCAAATATTTTCAAATGAAATAACTCACTTTTGGATAATTTAATTTATGCTTTTTTAAATTCTGACAGCCTCCTTAGACTAAGTAACATCCTTCAAGTAGCTTTGTTTCTGTCACTGGGAACACTCATAAATGCAACTCAGAATGAAGAAGTGTTTTCCAGCTGTCCTCTGTCTTTTGCCAATTGTTTGGCAACTATTCCATGTGAGACCACAAGCATCAGATTTGATTTAGTTTCTTAGCTTCTGTGGACTATTTAAGAAATTAAGGATTAATTTTTATGGGGAAAAAAAAAGTTTTCAGAATTTTAATGATGGGAATATGTTTCTATGAACAATGGAGTAATTTTAAATGAATTATTAAGTTAAAAAGAAAAATCACAGACTTGTAATGCTATCTACTACTTAGAATAGTAACAAGACAGAAGATTCACCTACTGGCTCAGTTCCTGATAGTTCTCAGAAACTTGTAGTTAAGTTGTAAACCAAGTGTGAAGTAAAAAAAAAAACACACCTTCATGCGCTCTTGAACACAGCAGATGCTTCCGTTTGGCACGCAACAGCAGTCATACTAACATAGTATAGCAGACCCATTCTGTCTCATGCTATTAAATGATTTTCCTTAACATAACTTCATTAGAATCAAAACAATGTAGAGTCAGGATGTTAAAAAGCAAAATTGTTAAAAGGCAAAAAAAGACCGTAAGTTGTACCTCTGCAATTCCTGGAATCTGGAGACGTGCTACATGGAAAACCAAATCAAAGACAAAGTCCTTGCTGGTGTAGCTTTTCCCATTGGGATCAACCAGATTGATCTCAGGTGGTTCAGCGGCTTGCCAGGTGGCTACAAAGAAGGTTTCTCTTCCCACGGTGCTATCAATAGTCACTGCCCTCCTGAGTTGTTTGTACCCTCCAATACTTTCACTAGCACTTTCGATCTATCAAAAACAAAATTATTCTGTCAGTTTTGAAAATCATATCTATTCTGACAAAGAAGGACTTATTTTTATTCAGACTACTTTAAATATCAGACCTGATAGACTTGAAAAGAATTGAAAACACACACCAATATTATTCTTTTATAATAAATGGGGATTTTATTCTCCCCCTCAAATACAAAACAGTAAAATTTAGTGACAGTTCCATGGAATCACAGAAATGACAGAAAAATTAGGCCCAATGGCCTTCTTTTCATGTTACATTTCTGCTGGATGGAATTCCAGAAACATATAGCTATGTGGGATATTGCTACTTTCCCAGCTCAAAAGCAATGCTGCTGTTAAAGAGCATGACACTGAAGAAGACTGATTTATGAGTTTAAAGTTCAATCCACATGCTCTTCCATGAGGAAAAAAATAGCAATAGATAGAATTCCTGATGGAGACAGATCATTGCCCTCATAACTTCCTTGGAGGATCAAACTGTCAGATGACGTTCTATGCCTTGTGTGGGACAAACTGCAGAGAAAAAGCCTGATATACTTGAGCACACAGTAGAATCTGAGGGAACTTTCTACAGTTTTCCAGATTATACAAAAGAAGTTTAACACAATTGTATTGTCTCTCAATACTTTGCTCAACCTGCAAATAGAGCACTATACACCAGGCTGGAGAAGTGGTCACCTGAAAAGAGGAAGCAGGACTCCTAGATAAATTTGCTACATTTTGATTTTATCTAAAACAACAGGAAGCAGAAATATTAACTGCGCTCATATGACAAACCTGAACAGATTGATTGAAAGTATCTCCACTTCCGGACAAAATATCAGTGAAAACATCCAGTAAGTCACTGAAGTCCAGTCTTTCAGGAACAAAATACTTCAGCCCTCCTGAAACAGCATAGTTGATTACAAATTTGGCTATTACATATTATACATGACACAATAACTAGATCAGGTTTGCAAGATGTACCACAGGTCACAGAACTGTCAGGGAGGGAGGACAGCCACCTCCCTTATCCATGGTCTCTGACCATCTTCTTCATCAGAGTTTTCCAAGCAGCTTCAAAATGACTCTTGAATCAGAATGACAAAGGGAGTTAATTACTCTGAAATTACATTATATGAAATAATTTTACATTGCTTTAAGAAAATATCATGGTAATGTTGCAATAACAATACTACATTTTTAAATGAGTAGCGTAACTTATCAAGCTGAAGACTTGTCAAGGCTACCTGCATGAATGAAGGCCATTTCCAACACAGACACTCAGGGACAGCTTTTTATAAGTGCCTATGCGCAAGGATAAAAGCTGTATTATTCTGCCAGTGTCTCTGGCAAAAGTAAGTTATCTAGGTGCTGAATTTTCAAAGATGTTACTACACTCTAGTACCTATTAAAATCTGGAACCTAGATCTTCTCTGTTTAGTCTAGTTGCCTGTACCATTGGCTTTCAATCTCTTTTTAGATCTGTGGCTCTGCTAACACCTTTGAGTGGAAGCAGGGACTTCATAATGAGTCTCACTCCAAGTCACAGTAAGGACACTTTTCTTTGGTGTTTTCTGAGAAAGAAATTATGTCTGAGACTTACTGCTTGAGATTGTTCCAAACAGAAATATATTGTCAGGTTCTCGGTTTCACATAAATCTATGCATATGCCAGCTTTACTAGACATACCTGAGTTGAACACTTTCAGGACCGGAGTCATGGTTTGTTCCTATACTTACCTGTCTCTTTGGAGAAGTGTTCGATTTCCTTAGCAGCCAAGGACCCAACAGTAATGGTATGGATGATTGATCCACTGTTAATCATTTCAGAAAAACACCTGCTCGTACTATTGTCTTGTCCACCCGTTACCAATATAATTTCAGATCCATTCAGATTTCCTTCTTTCTTCCTAATGACCTGATAGTAGAAGAACAAGCATTAGCAGATGCTATAAATATCATATAATCTACAATGCAATTAATTTTGACACTGTCTTTAGAGAAATTGTATCAGAATGAATACCATGAAGGTTTTATATCACAATAAGGTATAGAAATGAAAGGGCCTAAAATAAGAATATGCTGCAAATGGGTATTTGACAAGGAGCCATGCAGTAAGCACCTATTTTATTTCCCTTTCTTGAAGCACCTCTTTTACTTCCTTTTTTCTCCTAGCAGAAGGCTGAGACTACAGGCTCCAGAATGCAGAAAGTCAATTAAAATCAGACAAGAAAAAACATCACTGCTCCCAAATTTCTGCTTCATTTCTCTGACAAATTCAGAGAGGCAGTGACCCATCCTAGGGGCAGGATGAATACATTTCACATGAGGCGTTTGCTGAACTGTTGCAGTACTCAGCAGGCAGAAATAAACCAAAGCAGGAAAAAAATCTTAATATACTGGGCTTAAACATGCAATAATAAGAGCATGCTAATGAGTTTATACTGCAAAACAAGACCAAACGAAATGTGATTTTAGAGAAACAGAAGTTGAAGTTAACAAACAAAATCTTCCTTAATCAAAGGATGCAGAAATGCTGAGTGTGCCAGCCTAGGTTTTAAGAATAATTTAGAAAGCAAAATACAAAATACAAAAAAAAAAAAAAAAAAAAAAAGATAAAGCTTATATAGCTCATAAAATTTCAAATGGCTAAAGTTGCAAAGTTTAAAAATATATAACATGATAGTTTAAAATGCATATATCATTAGGCCTATGGCAACAATCACATAACGTTATTTTAAAAAGAGTTTGGCTATTATATTTTTAATTATTAGTAGATGATACATAATAGGACATAATAGGTACACAGAAAAGCCACAAAGGTTCTTTTCAAAAACTACATAATAATCAGTAGAAAACACTTGACGCAGCCTAGACACAGAAATCCTCATAACTGAAAAGAACAAACCATCTACACAAGAGGTGCAAAGAGAAGTGATGCTTCACCTCATGCGCCAGCTGCAGGCCTGCACAGACATTTGCTCTGTCCCCCCCTGGAGCTGTAGGTAGGTACGAAGCAAGCTGTTTCCGTGCATCATCGCTCACTATCTGGAGCACATGAGTTTTGATCTCTCCTCTGTCACTGAACGTGACAATACCAACGTAAGAGTTTTCTTCCACAATTTGCAGTAAATACAGTTCTGCTGCTTGATGCAATCTATTGATACAGCTACCCTACATATAAAAGATGTTTAAAAACAAATAGATTTGTAAGCATGTGGAATAATAATGAACGTTGCAAATTATAAATTAATAGCTAAGAATTCTTGACAGAAAATTTCACAAAGACAAGGAACATGGAATATTCCCTTTTGCAAGTTCCAACATCAATTTAATTTAGAATACGAAATCCAAACATGATATTCACTTTATTTCAATGAAGATCAGCCTTAAACTAATCAAATGCTTAGCCCACTCACTGCTGAGCACTGGTTGTCTTCAGACTTTGAGATCCCTCTCTTCTGGAATTTTTTTTGTTCCTTTCATTTTTTTCCCTGCCCTTCCAGCTCATGTCCATCTTTCTCATGTTCCAGGCTACCCAGCCTAAATATTTAAACTATAACATGCAGTGTCCTTTATTTCTCTCAAAACCTTGCCACTGACAGTCAACTGGTGAGTATCCAGCATCACCGTCCTGGCCTCATTTATGTTGGTCTTGATTCCTCTGCCTCAAAAGAAAAGAAAATCCCAAATTATGTCACTGTCAAATTGATTCCTTGCATCTGTGGCCAGATTTTTCCATCTCTGCATGGAGACTACTTTTAGATGAATACAGTTTCTGCAAACACAAGACAAGAAAAAGTAAAATGTGCAATGTAATACATCTGATAAAGAATTTACCCCAGCTATAGTATTGGAAACATCAAGAACTAAACAGATTACTCTGTCTCTCTTCTGCAGCAATAAGAAGGAGGGAGGAGTAATGAGGCTGCTGTTGGTCAATGGAGGATTATTTTCAAAATCTGTAGAGTTTTTAATTACTTCCCATGTGCTTCTGTAGTCACACATTCGATTCTGAAGATTGGGTGCTTCTCTGTTATGGTTATGCTCATTACAGAATTCAGCCACCTAAAATGAAAAACAAGTAGACAAAAATCAGAAGTATTCAACAACATAGTAACAAATAAATATAGCAATGGAATACCATTAGTGCTGATTTTCTTGTATAGTTGAGACATCAGCTGACAGTAAACATCGTTCCACATTATTAGCAATATGCATTGCAGTTAATTTGCTTACATGAAAGTTGAAAAAAAATAGCTTTTCTAAAAGAAGGATATATAAAGTTTTATAACTGTATGTTTCATTGAAAGAAATCTGTTCTTATATGTTTGTACTTACAGATGATAAACTTTGCATATACATTATTGATGATACAGCAGTTTGATTTCTCTCAGGAATAAATGCACATCCTTCCTTAAAGAGCCCTGATAGCTTATTAATGACACAACTACCATCAGTGCAGGAGTTTTTTTCACACACATAGATGCCAGTAAGATCAGAGGAACACCTAAGGATAAAACAGAATACATTTCCACTTAAAAACCCTACCTGAATATAGTAATGACATTAATGATGTTTGCAGTATACTCTGCATACCTCCTGCAACAAGTCATCACAGTAAAAAGATATATGTGATGTGACATGAAGAAAAATCTTTTTTTTTTTTTAACTTCTCCATCACATCATTCTTTGACTAAGTAAAAATATTACAGTTACAGATGTAAAGTTTACAACTGCATAAGTAATCTTATTCATCCAGCAGCCACCTCTTCCAAATGCTTCTGTATCCGAGAAAATGCCTGTAAATGGCTTGCTGGTGTACCATAGGCACAGGCAACATCTCAGTGAGCGACCAGGTTAAATGTGCTGTAATAAAACTTTGTTTCTCAATGTCCATTTGGCCATATGGACAGCAAGGAAAAGCAGGTAGAGAGTCAGGCATTCCCGCACTGGTAGGCACGTGGGGTGAATATGTGCAGGAGTAGCAAAGATGAAAAAAGTTGTTTGAAGAAGAGAGGCTGAGAAGCTTAACAGGAAAGCCCAATATCTGCAGTGTACCCAGAGAAGGGAGAGGTGGTAAGTGGCAGAAAAGCTTGAACAGACAAATAGCGTGGGAAGAAGGATTTCTGTACAAGCACCATTTCCTCTCCAGGAGCAGAGCTTGGAAGTGGTTAAGCGTCCAGTGTCAATTCAGAAAAATGTAATGCTCACCAACACTGCCAACAACAGAAATGTGGAAAGATGAATGCAGAGAAAATCATGTGCTCTATTCACAAACAAGAAATAAGAATGCCTCAAGACTTCATAGAAAAACATCAGGCAGCTTTCTGAAGTGCACCAAAAAGGGCTTGCAGAAGGAAAAAATGCTGAATTACCTTGTAACTTTAACCTGATTCTTCTCAGTGACATAGAAAGGTCTGTCAGTGTCATACTCATCAAACACCCCCCATCGAAGGTGGGCCCACTCATGCACAAAGGCTCTGCCTGCAGGGAGGACATTGTAATGGGAGTCAGCCATTGCCTGCAGAACTAATCAGCAACGCCACAGCAGGGACCTCCTGACCAGCACCTTTCCAGCAGCAATCAGCTGTATGCAGTTTTAATATCAAGCAATTTCCGCCTGTGTCTAAGTGTGACTAACTTCAAATAACATAATTTGAAAGTCTTAGACTTTACATCACTTAAAATTGGCTTCTTTTATCATCATTTGTTTGAGCTTGAATTCAGACTCCAGGAGTGTATGACAAAACAGCAATGCTTTTTAACATACACGTACAGGAGAGTAAAACATGCATCAAAATGTAATTAAAAATTTGATGTTGGAAGTGGAACTAACCTCAACAAACCAGAACTTCATTTTCCATTAACCACACTAGTGTGGGATTAGGAACAAAAGACTATCATTATGCAGTTAGCACAGGTTTTTGCACAGCAGCACATGCTACTGAGATATGTGCACGAAACGTACAGGAAAGGGTTATGCAATGTAGTTTTTAGTATTCTTCTGTCTTTTGTTCTACACTGCTACGGCAAGCTGGAGAAGTAAATAGTTTAAGGAATTTACCCCGTGAGCCATAGATGTCCGTCAAATAATCATTTACTAGGAAGTTAGGTGTGAAGTGAATATATTTTCCCATTTTTCCACATGCTTCATGTTGTAGGGTGTATGGATCATCACCGTATTTCCAATAAGGATTGGCCACTATGACATCTGCCTGAAATTACACAAAAAGTAACTTGAGTAATGATAGAAATATTCTGCTGTAATATTCTGTACACGATCTAATGTTACCCAGCCCATAACAGAACTACTTTCTGACACAGAAAGACTAACAGCAGATTATGGACAGATTTCCCAGCAGCATAATTAAAGCTTGAAGTGGGAGACTACTGTATTTATTCCTTTATTAAAGCTTTTTACATATTAGACACATTTCTTAGAAAAAAATACTTCTGACTACAGTAATAAAATAGAGAGCCAAGCAAGCCCTTTCACCAGAAGCCCAATGATCTTGAAAGGGGTGTTTCTTTCCTTGCACATAGCCATGCTTTTCCTTTCTGTACTGCTGTTTCATGTATTAGCTTAAAATTCTTGGCAGAAAACATCACAGAGAGAAGGAACTTAAAATATTCCTCTTTGCAAGTTCCAATGTTAATTTAATTTAGTATATAAAATCCAAATATGCTATTCAGTTTATATCAATGATATCAGCCTTAAACTAATCAAATTAAGGGACTGATCATCTTTAAAGTCAAAACAGACATTTCTATGCACTTTTTTGCTGAGGTCTCCTGTATCCACCCACAGTATGCCTACAAATCTATAGCACATCTTTTACAGAACTAGGTTCTTTTTATTTAAAAACAGCAAATGAGGAAGAATCCACATCTACATGTTTTTGCAGGTGTAAACACAAGGACAGGTCCAATTTCCAAGGGTCTTTCAAGTGGAAAGTCTTCTTTCTGATGACCAATACATTTTCATAAGGATTTGTTGATATTATTACACAACCTAGTGAGAAAATATATTGTAATATCTGCTGCAAATATCTCTTACTTGTGGAGCTGGTCATAAGTACCAGTGGCCATGCATGTAGCTAAAACAAAGATTAACATGCATCCCATTTCCTGGATTCCAGCTACACAAAGTTTGGAATAAACGGAGAAAACTAACTATTGTGAACTAGTCTCTGCTTCTTTTTCTACCTCTGTAGCAACAAGCTGACTTTGCTCTTTTGGATTTCCTTGGCTTTTGAGACAGACCTTCCCTAATAAGTCTGAAACTCCACCTAGACAAGTATTGCTGCTGTCATCAGCACAACTGCCAGCCAGGAGTTATTAGAGGGATGATAGGTTAAGAAAGCAAGAGGGAAAAAAACAACAACCAAACCAAAAACACAACTAAGCAAAACACTGGAACTCACAAGCAGAGGTCCTTGACTTGTCATAAATGTGAAACAAGTAGAGAAAAAAAATGAGTAACAACAAGGATATTCAGAGCAGACATGATATTCAGACTAAGGGTATTCAGTCCAGCTGTAGGCCAGGTTTTCAAAATAATTAAACAATCTGCAAAGGACTGTGTTTATGGACTATGACAGATTTAACATGGAGCTTCTTGCAGTTCAGGACTCTCTTGTTTCTCATTTAAAACCAAAAGAATGGTACAGCTCTGTGTTGTTACTGATGCTCATTACTTGTGGTTTTACTAACAATGGTTCCTAGATCATGATTTTGCCTGTTTTAAGGGCATTCTCATGTGGATGGTTGTTCACATCACTTTTTAAAAGTTAGTGTACATGTGGGTACACAAATAAATGTTTAAAAGATTTTTTAGTGCACTCTATTCCCTGCATCAGGTATTGAGCCTTACCTTTTCATAGGTCTCGTGTTTTGGTTTCTCATAACTCTTGTCCTTCCATGTCGGAGGTACCAGAATCTTCACGCTCCTGAAATAGACCCTTCCTCTTGTAGCATTGAACAAATACAAAGAAGCCTCAGTGATCATGTCCTGGCAAATAAGCAATGGAAAAAAAAGGTTGACTGGATTAAGCAGTATGTTTGCTCTGCGATCGGTCCTGACTAAGGCATTTGCCAGCAAACATTAAAGAAAAGAGCTCAGCGATCTCATCAAGGCAGCGTAACGATCCTATCATCCCATCGTCCCATTTCTGCAAGACCTCGCATTCAGGCATCTCAGGGCCGCTTTAGAAGCACTCATTCACCGTCGAGGATGACATAAACGCTAGGGCTGCCTCTCTGGAGACCGGCAACATGATCGGTCGAGGTTGGTGGCGGCTAAAGGGACGCGTCGGGACCGTTCCCCCCCCGGGGCCGGGGGGCACCGGGCGGTGACCACCAGCACGGGACCACGCCAGCCGTGGGCCTGCTGCCCAGGGGGCCGCTGCCTTACCTGCAGGCTGGCCAGGAGCCGGCCGTCCTCCGGCAGCCGGGGGTGCACAGCGACAAGCAGTCCCTCGTAGCCGCCATCCCGCAGCACCGCCGCCGCCTCCCCTGCCGCCACCAGTGCCAGCAGCAGCAGTGCGGCCCCCACCGCGGCCCCGCCATCCATGCCGGAGCCGTGGGATCCCTGCTGCTACGCGGGGGGAATGGCTTGACAGGGGTGAAGTGTGACCTCCAGCTAGGCTCCGACCCGCCACATTGCTGGCTTTCAACAGCTTCTCGTTTCCCTGCAGGCATTGTCTGTATCCACGCCAACCACCTGCCCTACCCACGTGCAGCAGGGCCTCTGCCTCCACACGCAGCACTTGCAGGGTTTTAGGATTTCCAGGACTACTTGTTCATAGTAAGAGAGAAGTTGGCCAGGTGAAGGGCTCTACAAGCCTGTTTAAAACTGAAGTTATACCTATGTCTGAGTATACCTCTGCATGCTGGAAAGGAATTACTGTAACTGAACCGTGTTACAAAATGCTTTTTGAAAATACAATGCTGTCCCAGCTGTTTCTGCCCTTCTGCCTGGAACACCACTGTAAGGTGTTCCCTTTGCTTTCTTTCAACCTAAAGCTCTCCATCCCATTTCCCAAGTCTTGAGCAGATTCCTGTAGGACCTGCCCTGGTTCTGGGACTTCTCCCTGCTCCCCAGGCACTTTTCAGAATATGAAAGAATCTGTAGCAATTTAGGAACTGGTGCCAGCAATTTCCCAGGAAATGCATACGGGAGCAAACAGGGCTCATATACTCACCCCCTGGGTAGCACTGCACAGGGAGAAAGACTAAACTGAGGAATGTGGAGTTAAGGATTTGTTAGTAAAAGAGAAATAAAACTACTATTGCCTCTCTAGGCAATACAAAGTCTCCTGGAAGTAGCTGAGCTGTCTGTCTGAGCTAGATGTGACTCACATGGAAATGAGTGGCACCAGTACGGGTGGGTCTGTGGGGATCAAAGAGGACTGGGAACTCTGATCCGGGCAGGTCTATGCATGCAGTAAGGGAAGTTCTGCATTGCTATAGCTGCTATATAACTTGCATGTAGGGTGAGAAGTTCCCAAACACCTCTCAGTCAAAACCTAACAAGATCAACACCAAATCAGTGATCACCAAAGGAAGGACACCCAGACCTTCACATAAAATATTGTTAAGGAGAAAGCGCTCCCTGTTACTGCCCTGTACCTTGGAATTTCCTTATATTTCTTTCATCTCTTCAGGTGCAGAAATGCCTGCTGCTACTCTACGAGCAGTGAAGATGACCTACTGCTTCTGCCAAGTCTTTTATGTAAAGAGACAAGGGTCCTTGACTGGGACCCTGAAGCATCATAACCCCAATGGGTAGCTCTCCCTGATGCCGATGACCCTGTGCACTGCCAAGTGAAGGACTTCCCTGCTGACATGTTGGAGAAGCTGGCATGACACATCGGGGAGTGGGGAATATTGACAGGCATGCGAGGAAAGTAGCAAAAACCACCACACCTATTTTGCAGAAGAGAGCAGGAAGAAATGTTGTAATCTCTTCTGGACAAATATTGCTGTGTAAGACAGTGAGTGTCTAAAGATTGGACTAGAGAAAGGAAGGGCAAGTTCTTCCTTTTGGAGAGAAGGTCGGTCTTAGACCTCGTGTTGGATAAAAAGGGTGGGGAAGGAATGGTTTCATAATCAGGGCAGCAGCTTATCAAGAGAAAAAAAATCTACCCACTGATGGTGCAGTGGAGGAATTATGCAGGATAACAGCTTCGTTTTGTATTTTCTCTCCAGAAATGTTAGCAAAACCTTCCGTTTGAATCAGAGAGTGCATGGCTATGCAGGTTACTCGATGATAAGGTTATTTGATTACTGTTTATTGCCAATTTATGGTCCCATGGGTGCTAACTATGGACTTGGGAACTATTACAGTCCTGTTTATTGATATGAACATGGAAACTTGAGTAATGTTTCCATACATTTTGCAGTGTATTTTTGCAAATGACAGATTAGTCCTGGTCATGAATGCACTGATTAATCCATGAAGACTGGGGAACTGAAAGTACATTTCTTTCTTCAATAACTTCTCATTCTCCTGGATAAGCCTTGTTATTTGTATTTTTTTTTTCCCTCTTCCTGGTTCTCTCCCCACATTAAAATATTAGCAGTAGCCTAATTTATTTTTAAAGGTTGATAGCTCTTTCTCTGAAATATAAAGATGTAGCAGCACCAGCACAGCATTGCAAACACATTATATGCAGTTATAAAGCAGCCAATTCCATGACTAAGAAGTGAAAATAGAGACTTTTTGTGATAAGAAGCTATTGCCAAAATTTAACAATGAACAAAGACAGACTTTGGAGTCTTGAATTTCTGGCACAGAAATGAAAAGTTCTGTTATACCTTTAAAGCAGATAAAGTCATGAGCTGGTACACTCAGCAGAGTTTCTGTAGTATTTGAAGAAGCCTCTCTCTAGAATACCTCTTTTTACCTCTTTTATTAAGACTTTCAATTATGTGATAGCTGAATTGTGTGTTATATTTCCTTTAATTATCTTCCACTCTGTGGATTGTGCAACAGGGTCATCTAAACGCAGCTTTCAGGACTGAAACTTGTACTTCTTTGTTCATGAGGTACACAGTCTGATGTCAATTATCAGTGTAATTAGCCTTGACCATAATATTTATTACATAAGCAGTCACCTCAATTTTAGATAACTGCAACACTGTATTGCTTTAAAAATAAAATTATCTTGGAAAGTTCTGAGAAGCTAAAATTACAAATCTGTCTAAGATGAATATGAGACATCATGGCCAGAGCTAACAAACTGCTTTGCCAAAGCAAAGCTACAATGGAGGTGATTAATTCACAGTTCAAAGCTAAGGTTCCTGTAAAGAACAAAACATTAGGCTTTACACACGCAAAGCCCCAAACCCCCCGCGACACAGGTATAAACAGGCAGCCAATCCATAATGAATAATGGCGTGGTTTCATCTCTCCTAGCATTACAAAGGATGAAATATAGCCTTTGATTTTTTTTTTTTTTTTTTTTTAATTTATGTATATACGGAAGTTTTTGTAGCTGTTCAGAAGAAGTTAATGCTTAAACCCCATTTGCTCTCGCGGCCGGGGCGCCCGCCCTGGGCAGGCCGCGCCGCCCGTTGCCGTGGCAACAGCCCCAAGCGGGCCGCGGCGGCGCTGCAGGGGGCTGAGGGGGCGCTGCCCACGGGAGGGGGCCGGGGGACACGCAGCCCACCGGAGGGCAGCAGCCGCGGGCACCCCAGTGCTGGTGAGGGGATCGGGGCCGGGGACACGGGGCTGCGGGTGCCGAGCTTTCTCATGCGTTAATTGCCTTACATCTCCCATGAGACTGCTTCTTCCTTGCAGTGCAGGAGGTATTCACACGGTATTTTCTAGTGCGACTGACCAGGGATACCCAAATTCAGCTAGTGACGGATGAACACCGGCAGCAGGTGTCAGGACGCCCAGACTTGCTCCCCAGCACTCCAACATGTCATCAGCACCTCAGGCAGCCTCTGCTCTACCTGCACCTACCTGCGCTGCGCTTTTCTTGGACTCTGAGCTTCAGGAAAAGTTTTTTCTTGCTGATGTTAACGAGGCAAGTTCATTCTGTTCCTGTTAAGCTTGATTTTTATTTTTTTCTTTTATATTTGCTTTGTTACCGAGCTTCAAAACTTTAAAAAAAATTCTGTACCAAATTCCAGGTGGAAGTAGGGGATATTTCAGAAAATGGGTGAGAGTGGGGAACGCAAAAATGGCTCACTGAAACTGTGCAAAAATCTTATTGTTTTTTTCTGCAAACACAGATGAGCTAGGATAAAAAAATCTATAATTATTTTTCCAATAAGCTGTTTTCACTGGAAGCTATTAAATTCAACAACTTGTTTTTGGTTATATAACTTACAAAAAGGTAGAGACCTGGATTGTGTGACACAGATGGAGCTCTGCCAGGGAATGTAAGCACATAATAAAACAAGAAATGTAAGTATGCATTTTTTAAAATACAGTTTAACTATTGGAGTATAGTTATTTGCTTTACAGCAAGAGCTGGAAGCAGAACAGCCTACATCCTGATTTTGTGAGGAAGGGATTTTTTTAGTTAGGAGTCTCCCCCAATATTGTTACACTCAAGTATGTTCCTAAGAAGATACATATGGAAGAATATAAACTTAATTCTGATGAATCCTTTAGGAGGGGATTTATCTGGCATAGTACAGAGAAGGAAAGGCGATCCACTTGTGAAACATAATCGGTAATTCGTGCAGCACAGATGAAGGGAAGTTCCTGGTGCTTGACAAGGAAGTAGGGCAGAAGGTTTTGTTTGCCTGTAGGCCCTGATACTTTGACTTGGACTTACAATGGTGTGGGCAGCATCATTTTCCTGTACAGCTACAAGCCAGGAGCTTTTCCAAACTGGGAAAGGAGAAAAGCTATTTCTGCCTCAAAATTGGCTGATCTCTGCTGTGACATAATATCTCTGCTTTCACTGAGTTTACCTTTGCCTCACAGGTAAGGTGTGTTTTGCAAGTTGTCAGTTTGAGGGTACATCCTATGGTATCACAGGATTGTACGCTTATTGAAAACAATAAATGAAAGTGAGATTTCTTTGATCTTTAAAACTCCTTTTAAATAATTTGCCTGAAGAGCTGACTTGTTTTATGTTGATATGCCTTGAACTGGGAAGGTGAGTGTTCTAATAGGCAGTGATACTAAACAGTACATGATTATGAATATATTTCAGGGAAAAATGTGTGTGCTGCCAATTACATCTGGAGAAGCAGGAAAACTCTGTTCACTGATTCAGTTGTATAAAGACGATTATTATAGAACTAAAAATGCCATCCAAAGTGGAAAATACTTTACTGATCTCAGCAAAGAGTATGACCGTCTTGAACACCAGGTAAGAATATGTGTAAGACACAGTGCCAATGCAAATATAATTTTCTTATGCAGGTCTTTAACACTTAATCTTATCATTTTCTTTGTTAGACATACTTGAAAAAGTTTTGTTGTTGTTGTTGTTGTTGTTTTGTTATGTCCCATGCACAAAAGTAGTTCCTGCAAAGTTGGAAGGAATTCAAAGGGCTAAACGTGACCTTTCATTGCTGACTTTCTTAGTTCTCCTTCATAAGTCATAACCTTTTCTTCTTGCAGGATAACAGATGGCTATTTATTCTGAATATATATATTTTTTAATTTTAAATATATTATTTTTGATCTTTAGGTTTTCAGAGAGCTAGCTGCAAGGCTACAGCATGAGGCTTTTTATTGATCATTACAGAGGAAGTAGTTGAATAGACAAACTGTTAGAAAGACAACCATGGAAGTAATGGAAAATGGTATTATTAATTCAGGACCAGTCACTCCCAGTTCTTGGAAGTCTACTGAAAAATTCCCTTTAATTTTCTGACTAATTACTCTGGGGTCATAAAATGACCATTCATGTTTACAATTTACTTACTCTGTGGTAGCAATTCTGATGCATCATAGTCAGGAATGGATTAAACTAACTGAGTGCATTGTTTATAAGCTTGCAGAGCCTACACAGGAGGAAATTTGGAAGCAGAGTTGGGGTCCATGTCCTGATAAATACTGGATCAAGATTACAGAACTGTCACCGCTGCTTAAAAAAAGGTCACGAAAAAATCACATACAACAAAGCTTGAATGAAAATGCATCAAGAAGGTGTGCTTCAGGCAAAGATAAATGGTAAAATGTTAAGATATAAGGAACGTATTTATAAGCTACTTAAGCATTTGAAGCTTATGAGTACATTAGGTCTGTAAGTATTGGCCTGTGAAGGCCTAAATAGAGAGCTGGCATAGATTGGTGTAAGGATATTCTTTTTTTTGTGTAGGTGTGGTGGTGTTATCCTGATGGGCAGCTAAACTCCACTACAGCTGCTCTCTCACACCCCCTCCTTGAAGGAGAAGGGGGAGAAAATACAATGGAGTGGGCTCCAGGGTTGAGAAAAGGATGGGGAGATCATCACGAGCAAAACAGACTCAGCATAGGGAGATTAATATAATTCATTACCTATCACTAGCAGATTAGAACAGTTAGAAACTAAAAGCAAAGTAAAAACACCTCTCCACCAATCCACCCTCTTCTACATCCTCCCCCAAAGTGGTGCGGGGAAATGAGGGCTGCAGTCAGTCCCTAATGCTTCCTCTCTGCTGCTTCTTCACGGTCCCTCTCTGCCCCAGCTCCATGTCCCTCCCATGGGATGCCATCCTTCCTGAACTGAGCCCACATGGGCTGCCCACAGGCAGCAGGCCTTCAAGAACTGCTCCAGTATGGGTCCTTACCATGGGGTCAATCTGTCAGGAGCAAACTGTTCCAACGTGGGTTCTTCATGGGCAGCAGCTCCCCCCAGATCCCCTACTCCACCGGGGGCTCCTGCACAGGCTGCAGTGTGGAGATCTTCTCCATGGGCTGCAGGGGGACAGCCTGCTCCAGCTGGGGCCTCTCCACAGGTCACAGGGGAACTGCTGCTGCGTGCCTGGAGCACCTCCTGTCCTTCTGCACTGACCTTGGGGGCTGCAGGGCTGGTTCTTACTCCTCTCTACCAGCTGCTGCTGCATAGCAGGGTTTTTTTTGTTGTTGTTGTTTTTTTCCCCTTCCCTTTTCTTGAATTTGCTCTCAGATGCCCAACCAGTGTCACCCCTCGATTCAATTATGGCCAGCAGCGGATCCCTTTTGGAGCTGGCTCTGATCTGACATGGGGCAGCTGCTGGGCTCTGCTCACAGAAGTCACTCCTGCAACCAACCTCTGCTACCAGGCCCTACCACATAAACCCGATACATTAGGCCCTTCTGAAGAAAGACTAATTTAATTTTTTTTGGTTACAGAGGCACTGCATTTTCAGTTGAAATATTACAATACTGCAAATGAATGAAAACCATAAACCGGTCACTGTTAGGAGGGTATTTTATTAGAATTTTCTAATATATGATTTCAGTGCAAGATACTTTATTTTGAATTTTTCACCTTTAACATAAAATATCTGTCAGCAGGGGGCAAATGCTCTTTTGAGTAGTAAGTACAAAGTAAATAATTTCAAATATGTATTTGAAAACAGTGATGTAGAGAAGCCAAAGTATGAGGTGCATACCATATCAACTTTACTATGCATGTTAAAAAAAATCAGTTGTAGAATTCTGTATGAACTAGACTTATGTGTCTTGCTTATTTACTTACTTATTAAGATAAGTCAATTTGCATTTATTATTTTGCATGTGGTCAGGCAGAAGGAAAATGCCCCTTGTGAAAATGGTGCTTTACAGGAGGTTTTTAAAATAGACATGGAAATTAATTCAGCAGAGGACTTCGTGCCAACTTTTAAAGATGTTATTAGTAGAATAGAAAATGTGAGTATATTTTAGTCAAAAGTTTGTATGCATTCTAAATGCCGCATTCAAAATAAATTATTGTTTTAATCTCATCTCTATCAATGTCTGTAGAATTATTAATTTAGAAAAGCTTAAGTTTTTAATCTATGAAATGCTTGCCACATTTACAGAGGCCATATGAAAGACTTCTCAAAAGAGCACAGAGAGGTGTGAGTTTTCCAATTTTAACCTGTGTTAGGTATAACCTGAACCTGGAGGGCCATAAATGGGTGGTGAATGTTACAAGCATTGCTAGTTCTTTTACAAGAGAGATACTATTTGCTCACTAATTAAGATAAATGCATTTGTTATCTTTATGTTGTTGATTTTGCATGCAGTAAAAAACCTTCTTTACAGATATTCTTTAAAATCCTGCATTTTTTTTTCTTACATTCACAAATTAATACAGCCTGACTATAGTGGGGATTTTTTTTTCAAATTTTTTAAGTAATTTCTCTCTTTAAACTGTCATCCCAGAGTTCCATTTGAACTTTTCCCAAGAACATTAACATGAAACATTCTGTATAATTATGTGCAGATAAGGATAGGATGACTCCTTTGCATGGGTTTCCAGTAAAGCTTTTGATGACAAAGTTTCCACTTGTTTTTGTTTTGTTTTCCTTGTAGCTAGTCTGACTGGATTTACTCCTTTAAAGTGAGATCTGGAACATTTATCAGAAAGAAAAAATAAAGTTGATAAGCATACCATATTTCTGTTAGGTTGGAAGATGAATCTGTATGCCTCATACACAGTTTAAACACTACTGAGGTAGCATTTTTTCTTTTAGTTTACTGTGTAGTTGCAAACATTTATTAATTTTTAGTGACTGTATTTTAAAGCCAAATTTGAATATTAATAATATATGTTTGAGGAAATACTGTAAATCATCTATAATATCTTCTTGTTTATGATGTTTTAATAGGTTTGTAAACGTTCTGTATCAGAGATGACAATTACTGGTACACAAGAGGATTTCCTGGTAGAGGAATTAGAAACACTCAAAACCGCAAAAAGATTGTTATGGCTTTCACTTCAAACAAGAGAACATGACCATGTAAGATTATCTCAAGTAATCAAACCTGTGGGAGCCAGAGATCATGTGCAAGACAGGTTCTGAATACCTGGACTATGGAGACAAAGGGAAATGCTTTAAAATAGTGGGAATGCAGAAAGATTAAAGACACAGATTCTTACTCAGGTGACTGGGCAGGTAGGATGCAGGAGCTTGTTGGGCACAGGTAGTTCCTGCACAATACAGTTTACAGAGCTAGCACAGCAGGTACTAGAATGCCAAGCTTAACTTAATTTGATTGTCACTGTGCTGTGGCTAATAATTAAATAGCTGCTACATCCATGTTCCAGGACATTCCATGGTGCTGATTATTATTTTATTGTTGTTCAGAGTTTAGGTTTGATTGCATAAGATGCTGACTCACTGTTTTTTTCTTGGAGACAGTAGGTTCATCCCCTCACCGGTGAAATTAAAATGTTCATGATTTACAATATGAAAATCCCACCAGATTATTTATGTGGTTTTGTTTGTTTGTTTTCAGATTGAAAGTTAGCCCCCCTCCAAAACTGATACTTTAAAGTAAACATTTAATTGACAATGTTATAACTAATTCTTTCGGATTTTTAGTAATAGTTAACATAGGTTGTTTTTTGTGATTTCCCAGCCTTTGTTTTCCTTTTCAATTTTCACATTCTCATACCTAAATGAAGTTCCTAGAAGCCTTTAACATGTAATGTTAGTCTTTAAAATATTATGGTTTGCTTATCTGCTTTTACTATTCGACCACGCATTCAAATAAGATTTAAATATTTAAAGTATTTAGACTCCTTCTCACTAAAATAAAAACATATCAAATTATGTGTAGGAAATTCAAAGCCATTGAAAAATGCAGAATCATTTATAATCTGAAGTAATTTGTTAATATTTCCTGCTTTCATCTTACAGTTAAGCAGCAAAAATATTCACACTTTGATACAGAAGTTAAGTGAAAATGAAATCCGAAATGCTGTAAGTAAATTGAAATTTCTGCCTTTTTCTGTTCTACTTTGTACACCTAGAAATGGTTATGTTGTAGTATCATCCAATTTTGTGTTAAAGTGGCAAGATGGACTTAGGAACTATACTGATACAGACTATTAATTAGCAACACTGAACAACTACCACTATATTATTGCATATTTTAGGATATGCAGTGCATTTTAGTATTCCTTCTGTTACAGGGTTGAATGCGTTGCACATTGTCTTTTTTTTATTTTTTATTTTTTATTATTTTTTTTTTATGTAGAGTAGATTCAGAGTAATCATTACAGTTACTGCAAATGAAATAAATACTGCCATAAGATTACATACTGGCTCCGCTTCATGCAATAGTCTTTCAACTTGTCTTTTCTTCTGACATGAATAGGCAGGTAAAATAGTGAACTTTAACTTTTTTCTTTCTTGCTCCCACCAAAAAAACAAAACAAACAAACAAAAAAAACACTTTATAAATTGGTTCTGATACAAATTGACGGTACCTACGTAGCCGTGACGATTGAGTAACACAGCTTTGAAGCAAAAGGAAGAAGCATTTAAACCCCCCTGATTCCATTTCCTTTATTGTCATTTACCAACATTAAGAAATATACTAATAACAAGAACCCTAAAATTCAAATATTTAATTCAGACAAAATTTTTCATGAATGAAAAAAAAAAAGGTATTTATTATTACCTTTTTTGGGGGGATGGAGGTGGACTACTTATGGAAACTAATGCTTCCATAAGTAACTTCCAATTTTTTAATGAAAGGATTAAGCATATCCAAATTCTGAAGAGAGAATGCAAAGAGATATGTCACTCTAGGTGTCCTGCTTAAGAACACTAATATTTTCTTGCTAAGACTAGAATAAAGTGTTAGCCTAATGTAACAGATGAGGAAATTTAAAGCACTGAAGGCTGTGATCCTGCAATTTTACAGTCTGCCTGTGGAAATCAAACTCCACTGCTGTCAAGAGTGTTAATTTTACTTGTTATGCTCCCAGCTGCATTCCCGACCTTTCACTTGAGTTTTTCCCATGGTAAAGGTAGCCCTGTGTAGCTTGGGAAAAGAGAATAGCAGAACTGCCACTTTCAGGAGTAGTCTGCAATCTGATCACCTGAAACCCTCAAGATACCCTATGTAATTTGTCCAAAGTTAAACAGTGAATAACCAGAAATGCGGCTGAGAGTCCATGATTTCCAAGCAACCCAACCAGTAATAAAATACTAAAAAACCACAATCTTTTATATTTTAAAGCTGTTCTTTATTTGATCAGGCAATCTGATAAATACTGACCTAAGAGCTAAAATAAAAGAGGTCTCCACTCAAAAAATGTGTTAGTTGGATTTTGTTCACAAATGCTTATTAGGCCTACGGTTATGTTGTATTAGCTTTTTGTTTTCTAAGATCTTTGGACAGAAGCCTAAATTTCTGCTCTGTCTATTCATCTTTGCTTCTCTTGCCCTCCTCTTCTCCCCCCATCACTTTTCTTACTGCCTATTGTGTTGGTTTTTGTATGTTTGTTTTTAAGCAACGTTTTTTCTCTGTGTAGCAATAAAACAAGAAAATATTAAGAACAAATTGATTTGGAGGAAATTGTGGCAAATGTTTCAAAATAAATCTTAGTGAAATTAATCAACCTAGTGCCTATTATGATCTATACAGTCAGAGTAAATATTAAACTTCATCAGATGTTTTCAGGTACATAGTTGAGGTATTTGTGGTGTATCATCACAAAATGGAATCTCAGTTATTTTTACAACTGAAATACTTATCAGTGTACATTACTGCTGCATTTTTGTGTAGAAATAGAAAAGTAATTTTTGTTATTTTTTTCCCCATGAAGAATCTCAGGAAAAAAATACTTGAAAGGGAGAAACGTGTCAAAGAACTTTCATTCATGCTTCAGTTTAAAAAAGTGAGTGACCAATTATTTTGAAATAAATGTTTTCTTCCAATGTACTAAATTTTTATTTACAAATTTAAAGTTTTGATAAGAGCAATTATTTCAAAAGATTATTAAAAAGGAAATCTGAAAGGCATTTCTATATGAACATATATTCAAATCTTCAAGACCGTATCCACACCTATTTAAGAGTATAGATTATCCTTAACACTATTGCACCGCAGTTCCTGGAGGGTCATAAATCCAGACTAATGGCTTTGGACCCCTTTGTGGCTTCTCCTTTGCAGAAATTCTGGAACAAACTTTTACAGTGAAGTAATACAGAATAAACTAAACTGATACTTTCACAGTTAGTATCCATGGCCCTTTGGGACTCAACAAATAAGGAAGGGTGGTGTAGACAGCAGATCTGATACCATCAAAGGCTGGAAAGACCTCATTGCTTCTCTGAACCAGGCAAAGGAAGGTGGAGAAACAAGATTAAAAGAATTGTCTATGGACAATACAAGGATATGATAACAATTTCAAGATCAGTGTGGTTTATACACAGTTTAGCAATCTGTTTTACAGTACTCTTATACCTGAATTGCACTTAACATGTATGTAGTGCAGGGTGGCCCAGAATTATAGAGTAGTCCCAGTTAAATCTTTAAGGTGTACTTTGATTTTTGTAGCTCCTTAGGGTTTATTGAAATCCATGGCTTTTCTCCATTATTTTTTTTCTCTCAACCAAGAGAATTACCTCGCAGAACTCAGCATTTTCTCAACACAATTTTCCCCACTAGCCTTATGCAGACTTGGAGAAAGCATTCTGCAGGTTCTAGGTTCCCTAAACACAACTTGGAGTTCCAATCCACTAGGACTGCCTGCACATTATTGCTTCATTGTAATATATTGCCTCAAAAGCAACAGAACACCCTAGGAGGTTTGTTTGTTTGTTTTTGTTTAGTATCCATCCCTTGCTTCCAAAATTAGCTATATAGTATAATAAAGGTTAAATGTATTCAATTGGATACAGGCTTAAGCATTTCTTAGCAAAAAAAAAAAAAAAAAGGAAATGGAGTGATTGCAAATAAAACATACAGATCAAAGGGATGTCCCATACCACATCGTGCCAAGTGAACAATACTTCCTCACTTGGCAAAGATGCTGGCATGTCCTTTTATTTATCTGAAAGTGAAGCACCATGTTTTCATAGAAACATCCTTTTGCTTAAGAGAATAAATGCTGAATAGGGTTGTTTACTTCTAAGAAAGTCCTATAAAAATTCTGAAGATCATAATGACAGCAAACCTCAGCATAGATGGAGTCTACACAGCATACCATGCCCTGACTAGAACTCTGCCTGATACTGAACAGTTTGGGGGGCCCAGTATCTGAAAGTATAAAAGATTATCTATCTATGCTATCCCCTTGTTCCTTTTCAGTTGTGTTTATTTCTCTTTATTAGATCAATGTACTGAAAGAAGACCGCATGTCAGGATCGGCAAGCACAGTAGAAGCTCACCTGCAGTGTCAGATTCAAAGAAAAGGAGTGGAAAATGAGGAATTAAAACTGAAAATACAGGTAACATATTTTTACTTGTGTTTAAGTTTATATGTAAATTAAGAGAGCCCTACTATAGTCAGAGTTTAAATCACAACTGAGAGTTATATCTTTTTTAGGTATTGCTTTGATTTCAACTTTTTTTTTTTAATATACATTGATATATTATCAAATCAAATATATTTTTTTATTTATTTCTGGTATCATTTGAAATAAACCCTTGGTAAAAGAAAATTTTGAAACAACAACAACAAAAAAGAACATTTATATTTTGCACAGTCTGTCTGATTGTATTATTTTAATTGCGAATTTACTTTTTTTTCTTATTTTCTCAACTTGTCCACATTGAGAAAATAAAAAAACCACTCCACTAAAGAAAAGTTAAGCACACATAAAAGTATTTACACTCTCCTAATTTTATTATCTGAGAGAATGATATCTATCCTGAAGCAGTGTCCATATAATAAATAGAAAGAAAGAGACAAGTCCTCAGAATGAGTCTGTTTTTGTAAGCTGTTTAAGATGAAACACAGGTGCGAAACACACCTGTTTCTTTCTATAAACTGTGGAAGACTCAATAAAGCTCTTAATGCTGACTAAGAGAAAAATGTTTGGGTCTAATCTCATTTTGTTTAAGATAGATAAAATGTTTTCTGCTTTTTTCAAGATAAAAATTAAAACAAGCAAAAGGAAGATTTAGGTATTTACAGCAGTTAGTGGAAAAGTTAGGTAAGGGAAAGTTCACGTGCCAGGGGCTGGAGTTATAAGCAGTCTCTAATTTTAGTATTTGAAGCTTGCAAAAAATGTAGGTATAAATGAGAAAAGCTTGTAAATTAATAATATACTGTTTTGGAAACAAGTTTTTTTTTTAATAGTATGCACCCCCATACAAGTTGTATCATTTGAGCTGGTTAATGAACCTATAGCAACTCAATGGAAATTAAAAAAAAAAAAGCCACTTACATTTATGTCTATATAAGTACCTCGTATTTTCCTCTGAATAAAAATTGCTTTCTTGTTCTGCCTAGTGTAGTTATTAAAATTACAATATTTTCCTTAAATGATCCTTGAATAATGAACTTGATATATAACTGTATTTTCTTTAGATCCTTATGTAAAGGTTTCATTTGTTTGTTTTTCAAAAAGTGCTGAAGTCGGTTGCTAGCGGGTGATCATCTTGTTAGCATCTAGACAAGAGTTTGGGACTGCTTATGAAATTAATTCTCCCTTTAAATTTACCTCAGCCACTGAAAAATACTCAAAACACCTATTTTTAGTGTGATTGTGACCCCCTGCGGTTATAACGGGGGATAACAGTTGTTTGCTTTTATCAGCTTTAAGGAAGCCTGTATATAGAATGTTTATTTGCTGTTTGTTGAAGTCATTTTTCCCACAGGTCATGTGTTTGTTTATTAAATACACTCTAAGCACCTATATTTGAAAAACATTTCCTGAATATCCTTTTTTTTTTTTTTTTTTTTAATCATTTAATTTTTAGAAGTTGTACTTTTATCTTGTTAAGTCCAAGTAAGCTGAGGCCATCTTTCACGTTGCAAGTTACATAGATTTTGCGTTGATTGTGGGTAAGTTTTGGGGCTGTTAGCAGCACCTTTACTGAGAGATATTCTCTCCTGTGCATATTATGTGCACATTATAGCAATTGGTAAATAGTGTCATGAATAAGGCTGGCAAAGTAGCATAGTTCCTAGGTAAATGGTGTGTCACTGTGGTCTCATTCAAGTAGATCACAAGTTAAATATTAGATGTTAAATGCATGTTTCTAACCATTCTTACAATTGGGTTGTTTATCAATGACTTGAGGGGAAAAAATTACACTGGTAGGCTACTGACATTGCCAGAAGAATAATAAGTAATATGAATGGAACTTGCATGTGTCTTTATGAAACTAATTGTCTACTGCTAGCTTGTTTATATTTTCGGTAAATTATAGTGACTTAAAAATAATGTGTCTGAGATTCTTGAAGCAGAGTCCAATATGACTTCTGTTGTATGTCATCATACAGTGTTTTAATGTTTGGTCTCCTTTTCTATTCATATTTAAATAGAAAGCTTATATGTAGATGAAAAATATAGATGTCAGGAAGTTAGAGAGGTCAGTTTCCCAGATCAGATGGGATTAGTAAACTGTGTTCATGAGACATTTCTGGTTAGTCAGAAACATTAACAACAATAGAAAGGATTATATCATTATAGTTGTAGAACCCAGATTTAATCTCAGTTGAATCATGTGTATTTGATAATGTAATTAAATGGATGAAAAATACATGAAGGCTGTGAAATCAAACAAGGGGAAATGAGAGTCACAATTTGTCCATACAATGTGTGATGTCCTACATTAGTTTAAGCTTTGTCATAGCCAGTTTTAATTATATGTTGAAACTGTCTTTGATAGTCTTCATCACATATAAAATGCTAGATTTTTTTAAAAAAATTACTTACTATGCAATTTTGTTTCATTAATAGAGTGGTGCCATTATATGCATGGGGGAAAAGTCAGAGATCTTGCAAGAAAATAGTATATTGCCATCTAATAATAGAACATATCATAGACCTTGGCTTTTCCTAGCTTGATTTAAAACAGAAGGAACAACAAAAGAAACAAACAAAAATTAAACAAAACAAAACAAACAAACAAAAACAAACAAACAAACAAAAAACACAAATTCAAGATTCAAGATCTTAACTTTTGTTTTCAAATTTCATATGCAGTGTTACTTACCTCCAGTCCTAGTTATGAACATGCTGACTTTAGGTTCAGAGCACTGACTGCTAGCACATCAGTATGTATCACATTATTAAGGTGATAGTCTTTATAGAATTAAAAGAATGACATAACCACATTTATTTTCCATCCAATAAATGGGTTCAGTGGCTGTGCCACATCATCTACATTGAAATTTTACATTCATTGCCAAGAGCACAGCCAATGGTTAGATTGGTGTCTGTCCCACTACTCCTGTTTGTTTCTGTTTCTATTCCTCCTCAACCTTTTCTCTTGCTCATCTTCGTAATGAGATTCCCAACATGTATTTTCTCTTGCCTACTTCTGTACACACCTTGGCTAGCTCCTTGTGTCAACTACAAGATACAGAGACATTAATGGAAACAGATCAATATTTCAGTTGATGTTCCTCATTATGATATCTCACAAGCTGATTTGTAAGGTACAGAATTTGAAAAGATATGATGTTTAATTATGCTGCAGACTCTAGAAAAGAAAATAGCAGAGTACAATCTTCAAGTTGGAGAATACAAGCATCAGATATTAGCCTTAAGGGAAACAAGTGAGCAAGAGAAGACTGGTCTGAGAAAAGCAATCACATCCCAGAAACGAAAAGCTGCGCATTTTGAAGAAACTGTGAAAAACTTAACCTCCAGAATAAGAGAACATGTAAGTGACTATACTGTGAGTAATGTTGCACTGTGTTCTTTTAAACTGAAGATTTGGGAGACTTTTACCTTTGGAAAATGGGAAAGTTGGTTGTTCATGCTATGTTTGCATCTCTTATTTTTTGTTCTTCAGTTAAGGAAAAATTTGCTATAAGTGACCTGCAAACTATTAGTGTATTCACAGCCTTTCTTTGATAAAAAAATTAGTGAATGTCTTAAGCCATGAGGTTGTATGCTCCAAACTGTAGTAAATGAGAGGAGTCTGATCAGCTTCAATTACACTTTTTCTGATCTTTCTGTTAGACCTTTGTGGAGATGCACTGACTATTCTCAGAAGTATGGTACAGTAGCTGGCAGTTCAATTGGGGGTTGAAATCTTTATCAGTTTAGGGCATCCCATAGGGATAGTTAGCTTTCTATTTCTAAGCTGCTTGCTCTGGACTTTTTCAAAATCCAAACACAACTTCCTTAATCCATATTGTTCCTTGGATTCTTCCGTGTCCCTTATATCTGTACTGCATGTAATTTTTCAAAAAGGCTAAGTGGATCAAAACTGTGCTGAGATCTTTATTGACCTATTTGGATTTCCAAATAAGCATGTGTTTTCATACTCTTGTGTGCGTTGCCATCATTCTGGATACGTCAGTATTAAAGATGTATTTTTCCAGTTAGTATACCTGGAGATGGTTATAGTTTTTTTGTTTTCTTTGATCTCTGTGAGAAGACAGTAATAGTAGTAGTACTGAGGAGTGGCATTTGTCTAACTCCTAAACTTGTGATGTTTTGCAGTCATACTATTGTTTTCTTTGCCCATAGAAGACATACTTTCAAGATAACATGTGTTGGTTAATGATCCATACTTCTCTCAAGGACTTTATATAACATTGCATTTCTTATCATGCTATTGTTTTTTAAATTCTTTAAATGTTTTGGCAGAATTTTATTTTGTTACTAATGTAATTTATATATAGTAGGGATGTATTGGAGAAATATTTTTGTTTTAAGGAAATACTTTAATCTTAAATGCTGGTATATTCTGAAGTTGATATACAGCACCGGTGTTTAACTATCTCTCTGCCTTGAAAGCAACTTTAAATGGGGATAGGGTTTTTTGTTTGTTTTGAGACAAAAAGACAAAATTAATGTTGTTCTGTACTAGGGAGTTCCAGTAGTGCCAGCTTATATTAAATAGCTCTTGTGGTTTTTGTAGAATGAGGTGGCATTCTTTATGACACCCTTCTGTTACATGGTATGTGATTCATGTAGGAAGTCAAGTTGTCTGAAATACTCTCAGCTTCTGATGTCTGGAAAAATCAGCATGATAGAATAGTAGAAGAAAAGACAATGTTAGAAATTCAAACAGAAGACCTTAAGAAGTAAGTTAAACTGTTGATTGTTGATTTTATAGTTTCTGTAAACTTGATATTTAGTTGTGTATTAGTGTTGATAATGTAAGCAAGTTCATGTGTCGATATTGTAAATTTTTGAGCAGAGTTTTATACTAGGAAACTAGAACAAATGTGAAATGCAACTAGAATTATTACTTTTTTAAAATTAATTCTCCTGTGGAAGTAAGGAATATGTTATTTCTCTGGCATTCTTGCTAACAGTCTGAGTTTGCTAGTGACTACTATTCTGCTTCGTCAGAATCATTTAATAACTGATTCAACAGCTTGAATCAACCCTTGCATCTGCTGCAGCATAGAAGCTTCTTACTTAGGCTTCCAGTTTCTGCTCTGGACAAAGGAGTAGCAAAATTGTTCTGGTTGCATTAACGTCTCACGACACTAGTGGATGGTTCCTCTCAAATACACATTTGAACAGCTTACTCTGCCTTGGAAAAGCAAGGCAAAACTGTCCAATCTTATTCAAACTATCCAGTCAATGTACATACAGAATATGCCATACGTCCACTTCCTTGATGGATCGCATCTCTTTTGGAAAATAACTTATTTCAACAGATACTGCTTTCTTAAGATCTTTAAGACATTTAAACATATTTTCCATTTTCCTTTTCTCTTTTTTTTTTTTTCCTGTTTTCTTGTAATAAATAAAAACAATAAAGAAATGTATCTTAAGTTTAATTTATCTTTAAGTTTATCTTTAATTTATCTTTAAGTTTAATTTGCATAGTGAGAATTTTGGAAATATCTTATGCAGAAGTTCTTGCCTATCTAACAAGGCAGGTCACAAGCCTTTTGGAAGACCTGACAAGAAAAAAGGAATACAGAAGAAACTCTAATGAGGAAATTCTTGGAAAGCTAAATCCTGTTAACTCTGAAAATGAAAAGATTTATCTTGAAAATGAAAAATTAAAGGTGAGATGGTTGTAAATTACTGAGGAATGGCTCTGTATTTCTGATATATTAAAAAAAAAAAAAAACAAAACACAAAAAACAACACATATTAGTTCACTTTTGCCCTTCTGCCCTTCTGTCTAGAGATACCACACTTGTAGAATAATTTTGCCACCCATTCTTTTAGAGCAAGTGAAATGAGGCATTTAAAATTTATCTACTGGATAGTAGATATCAAGTTAGGAACAGGATTTTCTAATCATCCTGTTTAACCAGGATGCCATTTATTTTACTGTCAATAGCTACAAAATTGTTTACCTAGAAATTTTCTTTAAATTAAAAATAAGGTTTTGCAAACATAAGAATTAAGTTCACCTTGATTACTAATTTCAATTTAAGTTTCCAGATTCTATAGTGTATTTATGTTCCCAAGTAAATAGTCTTAAAGCTGATAAAAGAACTGTGGACTAATGTTTTTGTTTGATGGGATAAATAGTTGCCACTCCTTTTAATGTCTGCAGGTCACTTTATAGTAATATCATATTGTATATTGTGTTATTTTAACAGCACTGTAATGCTTTTTTCCATGTTTTAATCAAGGTTTCCCTTGTTACATTGGAAAACAGTACCAGTTCTTTTGAAAATGAGATGTTAGATCTGCAAGAAAAGGCAAAGTTACAGGAAAACCTTGCTGAACAGTGTAAAATTCAGGTGACTAGCATATTGAAACATTAAAATATAGGATTTAAATCTATAAGTAGTTTTGAGGAAATTATAAAGCTTTTATTTGTAACAAAACATTTGTTGTCATGGTGGTTATAATGCTGTTGTAATATAGGAATGACAGAAGCAATACAAATAATCCTATCTTTTCTGGATTTAAAAAATAATAAAATATATGGGTATAAATATATTGTGTTGTTGGTACAAAAATTATAAATGGAAGTAGAAGGATTGAAATCCAGATATGAAACAGTCCTAAATAAAAACAAAAGAATAACAGAAAACAAATGTTTAGAGAGAGATGAGGTAAGTTTTGGAGTATTACAGCATGCTCCCAAACAATTGTGCAGGACTTTGATCCTTCATATGTTAGCGATCCACTTACTGTAGTAGTATCAAGGTACTGGCTGTCTTCCTTTTTCCATCTACAAAATTGTACTTAAATGCATTGAATGTTGTACTGACTGTTACTTGCGAGTGGATGTTTTTTGCATATTATACATGTACAATTGCAAACAAGTAGGAAAAGGTTCTTAGACAAATGACTATAGGCTTGGGCTGCTATTTTAGAATTCATTTTTTCACTGTTAAAAATACAATTTTGTTGATTTAAAAACTAGATCTCATGACAGAACATCTGTGAAAGTTGTGTAGGGAATAACTTCATTTTAAATAGTAGTTAAAAGAGAACCCATACAGAGATGAGATTTAATTTTTTTCAGCAGGTGGAGCTGAATGCTGGAACACATGGTAGGAAAATCACTTTCCTGAGTTCCACTGTTTATCACAATACATTTTCTTTTCAAGCAATAAAGTTGGGGCAGGGACAAGTCTTGCATCGACATGGTTTTAGAGAATTGAATTAGTCCTCACAGAGGAGCATCTCTAATGTTCATTCTATTTCATACTAACTTTATTTTTCCATGATTCAGCTGTAGAATGGAGAAAAATATTTTCTGATCCCATAAATAATATTTGTGCAGCATTGTACGCAGCTTTAGATGGCACTAGTTGTTGCCTGCTTTTCAAACACTGCAATACTTGTATGGCCAGAATTTTTCCTATAAGCTGTTTAGTATGTTTGCGTGCCATCTTCCAACATATATTATGATAAAAATAAAATAAAAATTTAGGTGTTGCATGATCAGCTGCTAACACTTGCATAATTTTGTAAATGTTCATTATCAGTGTTACAGAGTCTTTAATGACATGTAGTCAGAGACAGAAATTTCCCCAGTCATGAACTTGTAACTTTGTTGGGTTTTTATAAAATAGATGACATTATGCAACCTGTGTAGAATTTCAGATTTACTACTTGCATGGAAAGCTATTATGTTTTATAACGCTTAATTTATGGTTTCACGCTTAAGATTTTTTACTGTGATATTATGCAGGTGAAGGACAAAACAGAGGCTGAGTTAAAGGATTTAGGACATGTTTGTGACATACTGAATACAGCTGAGGAAAAGCTGCAAGGATTTCAAGAAAAGCTTATGTACTAGGAAAGGATCAGTGCACAGATAGGCAAAAATCCTAGGGAGCTACAGGTTCAGGTGCCTAGAACACAGCGATTTTTTAAAGATAAATCAAAAAAATGTGAAAGTCTCTGGAATACTTTTTCCCCCCTCTATTAGTGCATGTGCCTGTTAAGCTGTTTCCTTTGTTTGCTTCATAAATCAAAAGCTCAGAAACTGTTGCCAGAAGTACTTATATGGGTTCAGTATGTGACAAGAAATCCTACTTACTTGTCTTTACTTTCAGATTTTCTATTTTCTAAATAAGTATATTCTTGAACCTTTTGCATAGTTATGAGAAATCTTTCAGGATTCTTCCCTGGAAATAAATGGTCAAATCTAAGTATTATCTGTATCTTGTGGAGTAATTTAATACCACATTCATTTTGTTTTTAATGACTCATTTATAAACCAGACAATATTCATACAGAGAAATAGCCATAAATTATATTTTTAAGATAATCAACTTACTACCCCTATGCTGAAGGTTTCTTCTACCCCCAATCTGCTAGTAGAGCAGCCTATATAATTAATGTCAGCAAATTCAGCCAGGTTAGCTCAAGTTAGTGAATGGAACTGCTTGAGGCAGTCCAGTGAATGATGGAGGTTGTGTTATATTGCGGTGCCAGCAGAATGATGATATGGCCATTTACTGCTGATCTGAAGCTGATGGTTGATAGCAGGAGCAAAAATCCCACTGCTACTGTTATGGGATTTAAAAGAAAACAAAAATCTGTCAATCTGGATGATGGGTAGGGGTAAAACAGTTTGGCTTCTTATTTCTTTTTTTCCATGTCCTGCTAGTGATATACCTCTTTTCATGAACTTGATTATCTTTTTTGATTATAAATATTTACCACTTTCTGAAATCCTTTGTTAGTGCTACCCTGTTCTTCACAGGTAACTGTGTGTGTGCGTGTGTGTGTGTATATATATTTATTTTTTTATGGTTTCTGTGACTATAGAGTGAGGGAATTTATTCTTGCTGGGATTTAAAGCTTAAGAGTTAAAATTCACAAGGAGATAGACCTGGCCAGCTCTCAATACACAACGCTGCATGGGCAGCATATGGGTTTTGTTAGGATTTCACTTTGTTACATAGCAGGTTATCAGTCTTAAGTGATCACATGAAGTTTTAGTCTGCTACTTTGACTGCATTTTTATTTGTTTCAAATATATGATAGTTCTTACATGAGTATAAGATAGGATGTGCTTGAAATTGAAGTTAAATAATTTGACTGGATTTTAATAGGCAGGTTTACTTTACTTTATAATATCCTGCATATAAGTCTCTTCAACTAGAAAGGAATTGTCATTTTCACAGGAGGAAGACAACATAAATTCCATAGACAGTCATTCCTTGGAAGTAGAAAACTTTAATATTCAGAAGAAATATGAAGATCTTAAGAGGTAATTCTTTAAAAAATAAAAATAAAAAAAATCTGACTGTAAATAATTTCTTTACTGATTTGCTGTAATGAATTATAATACATTAATCTCTTTTGCCTAAAGGAAATTAGACAAGATAGAATTTCAAAATGAAGAACTTGCTTATCAGCTTAAAAAAGAAGATGAGAGTCTTCAGTGCAGTAAATTGCAGCTTGAAGAGAAAATTGCAGAGTATAATGATTTAACCAGACAACTGGAATCTGCTTTGGAGGAAGGGAGAAAAATGGTATTGATTTAGTGCACCTCTTAGCTTTGTTTACTATTTTCTACTTTCATATGATGTTAAAAACAAGGGAATAAAAGATGGGAAAAGATTATTTGCATATAATTGTTAAAATTTACTTGGAATTCTGGCTGTTTAAATATGAATCATGCAATTCAACTTCTTTCTGGAATACAAATTGTATTGAAATTAATGACAAAGTTCAGTGAACCAACATTTCACCATCATTTTTGGGACAAATCAAAGTGCTTTAACTACATGTACTTAAATCTCACAGAGTGCAGGAGGTTTCTGAAAAGAATCTTAATTCTGCCCTCCACAATTAATTTTGCAGTCCACAAGAACTTTGGTGCTAAAGTCTCTCTAATTTTAGAGGAAGAATTTGCACCCTTTAAGTAGAGATTTTTTGTTTACACAAAGGATGCGAACAGTATGGCAGAGGAAATGCAGGAATTTAGATTGCAGTGTATTATATTAGTTTAATCAGAAAATAGGCATGAGGTTGTAATTTCCATCTCGGCTTATTCATATTGACTGTTGGACTTGATGATCTTAGAAGTCTTTTCCAACCTCAGTGATTCTATGTTGAAAAACACACTATCTCAATACTATTTCTCAGTACTGTCTGAGAATATAGATCTGGTTCTGAAAAAAATAACAAGTTGGGGTACACTTACAAATTAGTTACTATTAGTTACTTGTGTGTGTGTATATATATATTTATTATTATTATTATTATTATTATTATTATTATTATTATTATTATTATTATTATTATTATTATTATTATTATTATTATTATTATTATTATTATTATTTTATTTTTTTTCCAAATTGAAACTTTATTCAAATTCAGCCAGAGTACTTCCCAGGTTTTTTGTAGTTTCTGTGCATGGGAAATAGCTGAAGTGTTAGGTAATGGAATGGGAAATAGAGCTGTTAACGCAAAGGTACAAGAGAATAGTTTGGTTTGGGCTTTAACTGCAAGTAAATGTAAATATGTTCTATCTCGTACTATAATAGGTAGCTGAAGAATTTGAAAAACTGTCATACACAGAACAACCCCTTCAGACAAAAATACTACTCCTTGAATCTGAGCTGAGAGAGTGGCAAGAAGAGAAAAAACAACTTCTCTGCAGATTTCACCATGTGAGTAAACAATACTGTTTATGACTTAAGAAATTACATACGACATCATTGTTTCCATAAAGTTTTTTTTACTGAAAACCACTATTTTAATAGAATTGATAAGCATTTTAGGAAACAGCAAATTAATTCAACTTAACAATATACTTTGTATACTTACATTTCTAATAAACTCAACAGATGTTTAGCCTATCTTAATAACTGGAATAGCATTGAGTTTACGTCTCTTATGCAATCCAGTTTTCCCAGGAAGCCAATATAAAAAAAAAAAAAGACTGAAATTTTAATTTCCCTCTCAGATTAATCATCTTCAGTAAGCATAACTAGATTTGAGTAATAGAATAACAGTTTCATAACCACGTAGTGGTACCTTTTTCCACCCTGAGTTGGTAAAAGAATCTGATCTTACTGGAATTTGTGCAAAACTTTCAGTTGCATACTGATGTTGCACATAAATGTAATTAGTAACAGAAGAGATGTTTTGTTTTGTTTTTCAAAGTTTCAGCCTTCTAAATGCCTAGTGTTTGATATACAGATACTTATCTTCTTAAACTGTGGCTCTGCTGAATAGGTATTTTGGATGGGTAATACTATCTGAAAACCAAAAAAAGTGTTGGGTTGGAATATTCTAAGATTCATTAAAAATGTTTTAATGAATCTTAGAAATCTCTTTTCATTGTCTCTTAATAAAATGACAGCCACACCTGAATTCCCTACACTGGCAGTGGTATATCATTTCTTCAACCAAAGTTTTACTACAGTTAAATATTTGTCCAGCAATCAGTGATAATAAAGTACAAAGCTATTTAAAATAAATATAAATGGTGGTAAAAAGGCACTAAAAGATACTAAAAGATACACTCCTAGACTCTCAGAAACAATATTATGTATTCTGACTTAAAGCTTTCAAGACTAAAATCTTAAGCCAACCTAAATGCAAATTCTATTCAGGATTCATATACAGCATCAGAGATGTAGTTCCGTGTTTGATATGCTTAATTTTTATCTGCATCAAGGGTAACTTAATGTCTGCATTTGCCCAAAGATAAAAGTGTTGTTAAAACAAAGTCAGACATTTAAAATTATTATTTCAAATATATATTTTTTCATAGTAATCTCTTACTATGCTAAAATTAAGTAGAAGATTAGGAAAATTTTCTTGCTTTCCGTCCCAGAAGAACACTCAGGTTGAATTGGGGTATAAAATTTAATCATATTGAGCCAGCAAATTACCACAATATCTTTGCTTTAATTTTAAGAAAGAAATGAAGTTCCTCGCCCTAAGGAGGTGTATTAAGACTAGGCATTCATAGCTTTATTTTTTTTTTTTTGGGGGGGGGGGGGGGGGAAGGAGGGGGGGACACACAACAGTGAGAATGTAGTTCACCTGAAAGAGATTTTAAAAAAAAACACCTCTTTATTGAATCCTATCCCTTATCACCTATGTTCAGTGATCCCAGTTTGCTTTGGATTTTAGGAGTTTTTGGTAGTAGAGTATGTGTATGGTGGTGTAGAAACAGTGTATTTCAACTTTATATTTTCTATTCTTGTTATGAAATCAAGTGTAATTTGGGAATCCTTAACTAGTTTTAAAGCCCTGGAGCCCTAATTTTAAAGAACCTGAAAATGTACAGCATAGTGTGTACCTTTATTATCATAGAACTGTTCTGGTCATCTTTAATATAATACCAGGGTACAAGGAAAAGAAACAATATGGAAAGGGTCAATGCCAGCACTTACAAGACAGAGTTACTGTTACGTACACTGTTATTCCTTTTCTGATGTCTGAGTGTACTTGAGATTGGATCCCAATTTATTTCTCTCTGCAAAAATTGGATCCAAAATTGGATCTCTAGCACATGGCTCTACTTCAAGCTATTTGCTAATATATTTGCTAATTTGAATGAAAATACCAGCATATTTCAATTTCTAAATTCTGAATCATTATTTGCTTCTTATTCAATTTTAAGTGCTCACACCAATGACTGGAGGTAAAGAAACTCTCAGAATCACCAATCCTAGATAATAAGAAGATAGATAATAATCACCGATCCTAGATAATAAAAAGGTCACTTGCCAGAATACTCCTGCTGATCGTTCTGTGTGAAAATAAAAGATTTTCAAATGGTTTCCATTTTACAGTTAAAAACAAATGCAAAAGGTATTTGTCTGAGAAGAACTGTTGTAACTTAATTCAGAACATACATGTTTTTTTGTTTGTTTTATAACTACATTTACATACATGTATAACCAGCAATGCATTATAGAAAATAATGATTCTATTCACCTTGTTGTAATGAAACTGGAAACAAAATAGGATTATAAAGGTAACTATTTTCAGTTAATCATTCTAGATAGTTTATTTTTCTAGAGCTGAATTTAAATTGGAAGGTTTCAATATAATTACTTTTTAAAAACTTATTTTAACCAACTAGCATCTGAAACCTGTAATAGGTGTAAAAGGAAACTCCTGAATACATGTAACATATGTGTAAATATAACAATCTCAGCTGTACATCGGGTATGGGTCTAATGAGCAGGTAGTGCTGCAGTTAGTCTTTTAATTCTTGTTCATTTTTTTGCTTTATTTTTTAAAATAAAGGACCATAGGCAACAAAAATCATGTTACAACAGAGATCAGTAACTAATGTTTCCTTGAAAAATCAGCTTTATCGAGTCTTAAGTCAATAATAGAGTTAACATGCTAGGAATCACTTATGACACAAATTTAGTTTCTACACTGCCAGGCCTTTTTTTTTTTTTTTTTTTTTTGGATTATAAACCTATTTAAATATGTTCATTTTGGTTCTGATTGAACATAAATCTTCTATGTCTTGAGGCCCTTTTGAGGACCTTATGTTTTCAGAGCCCCTGAGAAGTTTGAGTAACTAAGGCTTATAAAATGTAGGTAGTAATTCTATTACATTAATATTTTGGTTTGTATTTTATTTCTAAACTGTGTTGTGTTACTTTTTTTCTTTAGAATGAAAAGCGCCATGAGATCAGCTTGAAAGAGCTGGAGAACAGCCTACAAAGGTCAGAAAACAAGAACCAGAGCATCCTGAATTATGTGCAGTTTTTGAAAACATCATACATAACAATGTTTGGCTGAATCCTTTAACTTCATTAATTTTAATAATAAAGAAACTTTACAAGATTTGGCTTTAACTCTTGTTAGAGGCAATGCTATTGAGGCCTCAGAATTTTGCTGGATTGAACTATATTAGTTTAGTTTGTTCTAGGAAAACTTCTGCTATGGATCTGGAAACGTGGGTCAATAATTGTATATCCTATTGGTTGATTACATTCAGATGATTTAGTTGGTATTACTGATATAAATAATTGTATTATTCATGGAAAAGAAAAGAAAAGAAAAGAAAAGAAAAGAAAAGAAAAGAAAAGAAAAGAAAAGAAAAGAAAAGAAAAGAAAAGAAAAGAAAAGAAAAGAAAAGAAAAGAAAAGAAAAGAAAAGAAAAGAAAAGAAAAAGCAGTCCGTGATAGTAGTGAAATGTGTGTAAGTGTAGGGTATGTAGAGTTGTAAATTGGCCTGTGAATTTACCATGTGTTAGGTCTTGTGCTATAATTTCTTGTGTGTCCTTTTAGTCCAAGGTAAATGCCAGTTTATCAAAAACTACTTTGCAGTCTCACTGGGGGAAGATAACACCCATGGACTGGCTGTATAATAATTTGCTTATCTTTGTTATTAATTATTATATATTATTTATCAGTCATTATCCATCTGTTACTGTAGAGATCTAGCTACCCAAGGTGATGACACACATTTTGTTAAGACAAGCAGGAATTTAGAAATAATTAGGTTCTCTTCCTTTCTTTTTCCTGTAATTTAGCACCATGTGTAACGTGTAGTGTATTACACAATACTGAGCTGTGTGAAATGCTTGCAGCCACCAGGCTGTTCCATCCAGCCTTGTTCCCTACATCCCACCATCCCATTATGAAAAGGAGTACATCTATCTTTTACAAATATAATTAGAAAAGTATTTTAAATATAAATATAGTTTAAGTTCTGAATGTGTTGAAATACCCTTTCATGTTGACACAGCTTCATTAAGACATTTAAGTGTTTCTCTGTTTGAGTACAAAGCTACCATTCCCTGAGGTAAGACTTACTTATGCCTCAGGTTATATGTGTAAATATTCAGTTGATACAGGACTAATACAGAAAAAAAAAAAAAAAAACACACACAATTCTTATTCAGAAAGTAGCTGTTCATAGGCTTATAGAACTGTGATATGCTTTTTTTTTTTTTTTTTTCAGAATAGTACATTCAGATAAGTTAAATATATGTAATTTATAGTGCATATTTAAATAAAATTTTTGGACTGGAAACAGGTTGGTGCACACTGTTTGTTATGTGTAGTATTTTATTGTTATTTATTTGTAGAATGTTGATGTTCTTTTTTCATTATTTTGCAAATGCTCATCCATCCTAACAAACACTGATATGTCATAATTATCTGCTCATGTATACTTTTTTGGATAGAAGTCCATGAATAGCTTTTAAAAGGTTGTCCTGAAAAATTGCATGCTTTTCATTGATTAAATGATACAAAGACATACAGTAACTTGATTTCAGCCTATCTGTTGCTACTCAGGAAATAAGATCTTTTTTTTTTTCCCTTGCGTTATTTGCCAGAAACAGATCTGAAGTTACTAAAGTTGTTGACAGCTTCAGGTACCTCTTTATCTGTGAATGTCCTGAACAAGTTTGTATATGGCAAGTTCTAGATGTATATAATCTGCATACTGCTTGTTACTAATTGTATATCTTTGGACTGTAAGTGGCTCATACTCATCTACTTCTGAATTGAGACAGAAAAATTCAGCTCTGCGTGAATTAACCTGTGTAGACATTGGATGTTTTTGAAACCTCTAAACCAATCAGATACTTGGTTTAGTTGATAATAGGCATCTGGAGCCACTCTGTGCTGCAGAATTGTTAAGATGTAAAATGTTATTAACGTATTATGGAGAAAAAGATTCATTTAATCAGAGAAGAACAGTGTATTTTACATCATAGAAGACAGAATTAGAGAAGAAACTTGTCCAAAAAGAGATGAGAATAACCAACATAACTGAGTTTAGCTATTCTGAAGGAACCATAGAGAATATATTTATCAGTGTAAAGATCAGCTGACGTATACAAGGTATGTATTGAATATCAGACATTACTAAATTCTGATCTGTACAACACTTTTCCTGTGGTGCACAAGTGGGTTATTCACGTGGTGCTGAATCCTTTAACCAAGTCTTTAGCTGCTGAGTAGCAAAAAAAAAAAAGTTAAAGTGCACCTATGTCAATTGGCTGTGGTTCACTTTGACCCTAAGGGATATCTTAAGCCTGGGTACAGGAGATAATTTTGGTGTTTATTGGAGACAAAATTAAGCCAATTCTGCCATGATGGTGATCACAATTGGCCCATACAACAAAGTAGCCTGGACAAACAAATAAGTTTTGACAAGATCAATTTAGTATGCTTGGAAAATAGCAGCTGAGTTGTAAAAATGTGGGGTTAATGACATTGCATGTTCATAATAGACATTTGTAATGTTATGTGGCCAATTTAGTTTTAGATTGCAAGTAGAGGAACCATGTATTAAGAATTAATACAAAATATAGCTTACTTGTGCCTGCAATACTATATCCAAGTGTGTGTACTTAATCTCTAGAAAGAGCAATTGGATGGAATCATGACAGCACATACAGTCTTTGCATTTCCCTATACTGCATTTCCTATAGTATTTTGGAAAATGAGACAACTCATCCCCCCTTAGTATGACTTTTTATTATTATTTTTATTATTTCTTCCAAATGACTGACTACCTTGCTAGTTCTGTCAGTTCTGTAATGCTGAGCCATACCGATGTGTGTGTTCTCTAGTAAGCTGACTGACAACACTGAAAGAAAATAGTCCCTGCCCCATATCAATGACTGCAAGAAATGTTTTTTTTTGAAGTACTGCCACTGAAAACATGCATCTGCATCTTTAGTCATTTGTACTTTTTTTTTTTTGCTTTGTTCTAATTCATATGCCACTGTTATAGATTGTTTTTTAACTTCACTTCTAAGTCAATTGATTTTTTAAAATTATTTTTTGTATGAATTTCATTGGTATTTTTCTAATCTGGTTAGTGACAAAATTTGCCATTCATTCACATCATTCAAGTCAATTTCAGTTTTATTTAACATGTTGTCCTTCGGTTGTATTTGGCACTAGAAAAACATTCCAGAATTCAGTTTATTCTGTAAGCTGTTTATTAAATGTTTTATGCTTTTCAGACAGTAAATTAAATTTGGATAATGCTTTTTTTCCTCTCCTCCTCGTTTCCAATTTATTAGTATCACTGCTGTTGTTTCTTTCTTAAGCTAAAAAGGGAGAAACCCTCCATGGATTTTCAACCAGGCAGCAATGTCTTGAGACATAGCATTATGAATTTCCTACATGAGATATGAATCACTCTTTAACTTCAAATTTTCTAGTTATGTTTTGTTTAGAGTATTCCTACATTTATCATCATGGTATCAGAACAATTCCATTTATCTATTTGTAAAGACTTATTTTGGAGATTTGACAAACATCTTGTTTTCTTGAGCGCTCATCTATTTTTCAGTTATGTCAGTTTGCCTGGAAAAGGTGTTGCCACTTTTTTACAATTCTGGTCTTGCTTATTTCATTACACCATCTCATGGCACTGCTCCTGAGCTATTCAAAATAGTCTAAAGAGGGAATGAGACATGGGGTCAAAATATTTAGTGCAGTTCTGGTTTTACTTTTTTTTAAAATGTAGTTTAGAATCAAATATTTTAAACTGTATGATATTTCTTATCAGTGCTTTGCTTACTGCTGTACATGTTTCCTAACATGACAGGATTTCAGTGTTACAAAAAGCAAAGTGCTCTGAGGTTGGTAAGTTCACTTTCTGGCTAGTGAATTTTCTTATTCAAACAGACTTTAGGAGCTTTAATTAGGATAAATTGCAAGCAGTTACAGTCCTGAGATGCATAGACTTTAAATGGTTGAGCTGAACTCCCAACTCCTGCAATTCTTTATCAGTGATAAAAATAGAGGGTAACACATCAGTGCCTCACTGCTGTTTTTGAGAAAGAAAGTATTTGAAGCAGAAGATCATTATCTTATCATATGCTTTAGATTTGTTAATGTATGGGAACATGGAATTTAAAGCAGAGGTCTTTGGGCTACTTGGGGCCCTACCCCCCTTTAATCCTATCTGCCAAATAGCTCATTACAAATGGCTTAAGGTTGATAGAAGAACTTTATCTGTTTCCTATCTATGGCACAAAAACTGCTATAAATCCTGTTGTAAGATGGACTCCTTCCAGCAGGAGAACAGAAACTCAGCTATTTCTCTCTGGATACCTGCCTCCTTGAGGACTTCCTGTGCAGAAGTTGTAGCGATCACTGGATGATTGGTAGCTCTATGTGAACAGCTCATCACTGCAGAGTGATAGGTTGCTGGCACAAAATGTCTTTTGAATAGTCTTTTTATCTGACTGATGGTGAATAAAACCAACACTTGGATTTTTGAGAACAATAAATAAATATATAGGGACTGTTAATGTGCAGCTCCAAGTGTCTGCTGTTAGAGCAATGCCCAACACTCTGCCTTGGAAAGGAGCGAGGTTAGACCTTTTGTGACAAAATTACTTTGTTGGTATCTTCCTACAGGAAAAGTGAACCAGCCTCTTCTGCTGACAAGCTGTTTGCAGCGCAACATCTGTGTACAACCCCTACTCTGCTGGGAGGCTTGGAGCTGGCCAGCACAAACAGTGATCAAAGCAGGGCCCCATAGGAAAGGGTTGTGCTGGGGCATGAAGTGGACACAGTGATCTCTTGCAGATTTCTCTTTACTTTTGTTGAAAAGCTTCCTGCAGATTGTTTTAAGGCTGACATAGGCCATGCATGTTAAGGCGAGAGGAGTGAGAGTACAATGATGTTCACTGACAGAGAATTCAAGCAGTCAAAACTGTGAATTTACTGTAGTCACACAGGTCACCCTGATGTGCGTTTGGGTTCAGTGTATTTTCTTGTGAACTCATGGTTGAACACTACTCATACTGCAGCTGTCACTCTGTGGAACAGCTTCCAAATATTTGAAGGTAGAGTATGTTCTATATTGCCATGCCCATCTATCTGCACCTTTCACTCTGAATTCCTTATGTAAAGCTATTGGCTTGCAACCTTTTGCAGCTACAAACAGTACAAGTAAGCAATAGGTAAATCATTCCCTGCCCCAGAGAAAGTTAGTGTCTTTAAAGCTCTGCATTAAGATTGATATTATTTTTTTTTTTTTTTTTTTTTTTTGAAGTAACTGATACATAAACAGGCCTTTTTGGTTTGGGTGTTTGACAGAACAGATCTGATTACTGTATCAAATTACTTTTTGACAGAACAGATCAAATATCTGATTACCATATCATGTTATTTTTATAGCTGATTAATTCACTTCACTGAGAAGTGATAGAAAAAAGGATGGTTTAATGCATAGAGACTCTGCTGCCATCTTGCCTCCCTATTATGGCAGAATAAATATGGCATTTTTTGTCTGTAAAACTGTACCTTCCAATTTAATAACACACTATTTCATATGCTATTATTCCTTTTGGTGGTACAACCAAAAATTCTAACCAAGCCTTATTGGTTAAGCTTTCTATGCTCTTCATCCAATTCAATCTTTCAAAAATCTTTGATAACATCTAATTTCTAAAGCAGCTGTTGCACATCCAGCAACCACCTCCAGATCTCCCATCACCATTTCAGGCATGCTAAGCTCTTGTTCATTATCACGGTGACCACATTCCTATTCTTAGTAAAGTTTATTTTTTGCAGCATAGCAGCATACTCTGCTGTGGCAGCAATCCACTTACTAATTTACAACTCCACCCACTAAATGCTGCTGTGAATTATAAACTACCAAAGCAAACCATGTATTTTTAACAGCCTCAATTTTACCATCACGCCTGCTTATAAAAGTCGAAGATGTTTTTGAAGTGCAAAAATGCGAAGTTGGCATTTCAGACTATTCTCAGACCATTGGCTGTTCTTCCACAGTGAGGCTTTTTCCTCCTATCCCCACTTGAGAAGGTCAGTACGCTAACGTGTTGCAAAACGCATATTGTTCCATGTCAGCATTTCATTATTTTCTAGAGGAAAAATACCTTAAGAAATCTGAAGAAAGGCCCTCAAGCTAGAAACTTTAAAATCTTTGTGCGAATCCTTTGCCGGAGCACAGGCAAACTTTCCTGATTCTATCCTGGGCTCTATTTCCATTTTGTTTCTGAACTTCTTACTATGCAGTAGGTATTAGGTGCTGTGTTTTATGAATCATATAAAATGTGGTAAGGACATGAAGAGCTGTTCACTTGCAGCTGTTTAGTTAGTTTTGAATTTGGTTGTGTACTAACAGAGAGGATGTTTGAACTTCGGTGGAATCTGCTGTAGCAAATTTTGTGCAGCCTGGTAATTGTTTATGGGGCATGAGGCACACCAGTAGCCCCTCTGACATAGAAGCTAACCTTTTTTTTCTTACAGATTAGTTTGTAATGACAAACCATATACTTCATGGTTTATCATATTTTGATATCCAAGATGATGATATAATTAAAGCATAAAATCCATCTCATGTTGGCAGTACCCTATCAAAGCTGTAAAGTATATTAAGTCCTCATTATTGCAGTCATATTTTCTTAAAAGTTTTGAGGCTGTGTAATTGCTTAAAAAACGGCAAGTACAGAAAGCATGTCACATTAGGGTTTAAATAGCCTGTTTTTCCTCTACTTTTGGTACTCATTGCCTATCCACAATGTAGACTGCTCTAACTTTGTGAAACAGTGAAATGACTGACAATATCGACTGACAAATAGAGTCGTAATAAAATTTCAGAACCAGCTCAGCTAGGCTAAAGTGTCAAATCTTTCTCTAGAATATGCTTGAAAAACAAAGCAATACTACTGGGAAAGTTTGTTTGGAGGCCTGGTTGAGGACTGTTAGAGGCAGGCAAAGTGGTCGAGGATTAATGATTTTTCTTTTCTCCAGTGGCTTTTGCCTCCACCTTTTTATGAAACCACAGAGCTTGAGTATGCAAAAGCATCGTTGCTTTGTAAAGCAAGGAGCTGGCTCTGAAACAAGTTTGGCAGAATCAGGAGATCCTGGAATTAGAACTCTGTAGGTGGCAGCCTGGCACTAGAGAGCTGACAGAAACAATCAAGAAAGAGAGGATTGTCTTTAAGTATTATAAAATTGCTTTTATCTTGATTGAAATGAAAGCTGAATGATATGGTTCATCTTGCAATAATTTTAATCCCAGCTATGTTAAACAATCAAACAGTTTCATTCCATTTAAAATAGTTTTCCTACCCTTGTTAAATCTTGTTTCACTAAGATTATGGTTTAGGAGAAATTTTACACAGTTATTTCTGAAGAGATAGAATCCTACAGTTTCTCTACAGAGAAAAAAAAAAAAAAAAAAACAAAAAAAAAAACAGAAGTTTGAATTCTAAAAATGGAGAGTTCAAATATTGCTCTGACATCTGATGACATTCCAAACTTCGGTAATTCGACGCAATTATGCTCAAGCACTGATCTATTCTGTCAGGCATGTACATGTATGACTTGGAAAATGACATTTAAATTCTTCTTTGCATACTTGTATTTCATGGGAGTTTTCCTGAGCCAGAAGCATTCAGAGATGGTAGCCCTGCTGATTTTATTTTCATTGTGCACATATAATAATGGAGGGGAAATGTGGTTGTCTTCTAATGACATGTTTCTAGTAGGCCCATCATCCCAAGATCTGAAATAAATCCCAGAGACAGAAATGAAAACTTCATGCTGTTGTTTTGCAGAAGACATCATTTGCATCATACTAGGTATTTGTTGATAGCACTCTTGGCATTGTTTCCCTACTGAATTTTGCATGCTTTAGCGATGCTTACATTCTGGATGCTGTTCAGGGAACTGGGAACAGTGGTACAAAGTGCAGTTCCTGTGTTTTGGTAAAATACTGCTTGCTGCAGTTCAGCTCTTCTGGCTTCCTTTAGCAAGCCAGCATCTGGAAATGGGATAGATTTATGATTTTTGTACAGGTCTTGTTTCTTTCTAGCACTCCAATCATTTCACTGTTCTTGGCATCATACTCAGGGCTGAATGGTAGACATCAAAAATCCCTGTTCCCTTCTGTCTTCTCACTATATTTAATAATCTAAAATTCTGTGTTAAAACAGGAACTTTTCTCTAGCCTGTTTGGCCTCCTTTTCAGCATCACATAACAGAAACATAGCGGCCCACCCTGTGAAGGTGGGTTTTGTGAAGATACTTTATTTTAAAACAAAGTGCAAAACCTTCAAGTATCCACGCACACAATTTTTCACGAGCCCTCAAAGCATCCATACTGTCTGTGTCTTTTGTCATATGCGCACTCCTTGATCTAATCACAGCAGTTTCTAGAGGACACCTTGCTTCTCTTTTCTTTGAGCTACAGTAAAGCTGTTTAAACTTTTTTTTTTCTTCTGAGAGAAACAACAACAAAAAATGTATAATTTTCTAGAACCTACAGAGGAAATTTGCTTTACATCCTGTTATTTACATTAGTTGTGCAGGTTTCAGAAACTGTGGATGATGTACTTCCCAGAGCTTATACGATTCTACAGTAAAGACTGTTTTGAAAAGCCATTTCCACCCCCCTCCCAAGACTGTTTTGAAAAGCCATTTCCACCCCCCTCCCTCCCGGCGCATTTCAGTGACAGCAGTAATTTGGCCAATTAAGTGCTGGAAACAAGAAAATCATGCCCAAAAGACCTCAGTGTGAACTCAAAAATTGTCCTCTGTGGCTAATTATTTCTGTTTGCCTCTAGCACAAGCAGCCCAAACCCTAAAGCAAGACAATAGCAGAAACTGTTTAGCAGAAACTGCTCTCCCTGATTCATTTTCTATTAATCTCCTTACTTATTCAGGATCATCCTAAATTTTTTGTTTGCTTTTTGGCTACCACTTTTGTTTTAAAGTGTTACAGTTATTAGTCTCATATAGGGAAAAAGCATATTTTTCTTGTAACTATTACTTCTTGGGTAACTATTGCTTTATAATAGTGAACCTTGTATTGCATGTCAGGCTTCACTTCCTAAGCATGAAAAGATTCATCTGAGAGCTGTGCGCTTGGATGAAGTATTAAGAGGTTTGTACAAGGTTGCCACATTTGATTCCAGATTTTGGTGATTTAACTTTGGTCAGGGATGATGCAAATGGAGTACTTCCAGCAAGAGATCATAGCGAAGGCTCATACACACTTGCAAACTTGTGTGAAAGAGCATATGGATTACAGAAACCATTCCAAGGTGAATGGGGGATGGACAGTTTTAGGGACAATGTCTCAATGTCTGACTGTGCAATCAAGTTGCTCTTAGAATGAGATTATTTCTTTGATGATAGATGAAGCCTCTGATGGGGCATATGATACGTGATCAGGCTTCCTGAATTATCTTACTGCTGTATGTATTTGATTAACCATTCAGAAGCTCACGTTCTTGAATGTAAAAATTTGGAATTAATTATGCTTGTTTAACATTTATCACACTGGAACAGATTAACCATCCTTTGAAGTATATTGTTTCCATACCAATATATTACTCAAGATTAACAGAGTTATCAAAATTTTATTAACAAAAAATCCATAGGCTATGAAAAAAGGCTTTCTGGGTGTGTGACAGTCTTGGAGATTTCCTTAAAATCGATGAACTGCTCTGTTTATTTTGATTCTAGAATGGCTTTTGATGGTATTCTGTTTGCTACTTGAATGTGCTCCTAATCATTGCTAGCACAGAGCATGTCTCCAGGTGCACAGCGATGAAGGAACATATGGAGATTCAGTCCTACGTTTGTACGAGAAACATGCAAATGTTCAACACGCAGGTTTACAATGGATTTTGTGAGCAAAGTGAGAGTGCGAATGTTTGTGGCTGCAGCAATTGTGCCCTCATTTCAAAATATATTCCCTTTTGTCTGGTGTAGCCCTTATTCCTAGTTAAAATGAAATAATACTCTCATACAGAAATATCTTAGAACTGCTTGGGTTTGTTCTTCTTCCCCTCCCTTCCTTCTTTAAAAATAAAATTTGCATACAATTTCCTGGGGAAAGAACCTCACAAATTTGTGAGCTTCGTTATCTCTACTTGGAAGCTGTACACAGCTTTTTCCATACAACTTCAGTCATGCTTTTGTTCTTAGTTGAGAAGAAACAACGGTCACTGTCCCTGGGGGTGTTTAAGGAAAGGTTGGACGTGGTGCTCAGGGACATAGTTTAGTGGGTGATACTGGTGGTAGGGGGATGTTTGAAGCAGATCATCTTGGAGGTCTTTTCCAGCCTTTATGATTCAATTAAAGGCAAAAAACAACAGCAACAACAACAAAAAAAGTTTTAATTCAGACAATGTGTTACATTACATTGAGCAACTCCTGTTCTTACACTTAGCATCTACCTAATACATTATTTGCTATTCTAGATCTAATAGTACTTGTTAGAGTCAACAGTTGTGGTTTTATTAAAAATCTATAGGAATTTCTCCAGTGACAAGAACAAGGCCGGGACCTTGTCACAGACTTTCCTACTCGGTGTACATGAAGTAAATGTCTATTCAGAATTATAGAGAACTGTGGACTGTTTCAACCTGGCCATAAACAAGTACGGTACTATTTTAGGTGGTGATCCTATTCCAGGTCCTTAGCTTGCCCACTTGAAAATATCTCTATTAAGTGCTCAGAGTCTAGCCCATAGGAGAAAAATAACTTCCACACAATTGACCACTTAAATCTGTCAAATGTGAGAAATTATTTTACACAACATATTTTAACTTTTGAATTTGGCAATTTCAGTGACATATTGCACCACGAATCATGTTTCTTAAATACGTCCGTAATGATGTAAAATTCATAGCATAACGCACCTGGTAACCACCTGACAGTGTCAAGGCATTTGATTTTACTTTTAGACCTCTTATTCCACTGTGTAAAACTTAGCATTACCATCATCTTATTTAATGTGCATATGCACTGGCAAATACAAAATTTATATTTTGAACTGCACACCTGTTTGTGGGTGACTATTGACTGACCATATTTTTGAGATTAGAAACAACAGACTTCGTGTGCATATGAACGCCTCTCAGAAGAACATATTGCTGACAGCTGCTTTATTCACTAGGTACTAAAACATTAGAAGAAGCTATATTTAGATTCCTTTAGATACATATTCAGGGGTTTTGTAATTCTTAGTGTAACCTTAATCTGCAAAATGAAATGATAACTTGGGGTTGACTTTTTGGAGCATCTCCTCAAGAAAGAATGTAGAATAGCCTTTCAATTTTACTGATCTTGTTAACTAAAACCTTCTTAATTAACACATCGATCATATAAAAGAACAGAGATAATGATTGAGCTTGGTAAAATTAGATGAAAATTTAATTTGCACATTGAACAGTAAAACTTTACATATAGCACTAAAGGAATTCCAGACTCAGTGAATGCCCTGGTAGAAATTACTTATGTGTTGTTCTACCTTATTTTTCCAGAATACTCACTGTACATTGGTCTTTGCTCATTTGCCTCAATTTGCTTTGAAAAGTTCTCTTTCTCCAGTAGCACTTACCATCTTCATCAAGAGCTATAAAGTTTATGGAACTACCTACGGAATGTAGTACCTCCTAACATTAATCTGGAGTTAAATAGTTTCCGGCTTTTGTAAACTCCAGTTCAACTCATCCTAGAATAACAAATCACTTTAAACAGACAATTTCCTTCTCTTATTTACAGCTGACCTCTGGTGTGTTGCTGCAGCTAACTATTTGGGCAGTTCGCAACCTGTATATGCATGTACATCTGTCAGATTTTTATTTAATCTTAACATTATTGTGTTTAAACAATGTTCACACTCAAATTTAGTGTTGTATTTAAGACTTGCTAAGTTCAAATTGCCTGCCTCTAGTTTGATGTTTCAGAGCCCAACAGTTTTTGAATTATTCCAACAAGTCTTAAGGTAAATATTTTGGGAAACAGATGTTATATGGGGAAATATTTTTACCATTATTAATTTTATTGTTTATAGAGAGATTTTGTTCAGAGTGACGCTGTCCCAACCCCATGGGAAAGCACAGTAAAGCTCAGATTCTACACTGGCTTACAACTGGAGCACTAAAAGAGAGAGCATGATCAGATCATTTCCATTGTGTTTAATTTCCATAGTCCGTATAACAGAAATTGTGGGGAGAAAAAAGTTAAGGGACTGCCAAATCCATTGCTGATCTGTGTAAAACTGGGAGCTATCTTTAAAATGTACCATTAGTCATTCAAAATTAGAAATACAGTTGGAAAGTACAGCTGAAAGACTGGGAAAGAAACTCTAAATCTGCCTCTTCCAGGGTCGTTGTTCTTAGGGAAATGCTAACGTGCAGAGTCATTTTAGATGTGGTAATAGCATATGTTCATAGTAGGAATAATGAAAAAAAAAAAAAACAACAAACTTTGCCATTGACATATGACAGCAAAATACCTCAGAAAGGAAATTGATTCAGTTTTAGGAAAGCATTTATTATGTCTTCAGTCTGCATACTTTTCATTTTTCTGTGCAATGTAAGGGTTTACAACATGGTAATACTGAGAATATTATATTTTGGTGGCTTATGCAGGAATATTCTTAGTAGTACGGCAGTAGTACTAGCACTGGAAATGGGAAAGGAAAATAAATGAAGCATGGCATTATTTCCTTTTTATCTGTATGAACTCTCATATCAGTTTGATTCTGTTCAAATGGCTAAATAGTTGCTCTCCTGTGGGTATCGTGATAAAATTCCCTAGGCTGCTGTATCATAGTATCCAATGAAATGAACTACAGTACCAAACTATCCGTAGTTTGTGATAATAGTGTAGACTATTAGACTTGTAGACTTCCTTTACCCATCATATGCAGTTACATGTACTTACATATGTATGTCCAGAGACCATTCACATTTCACTACACAAAATAAGGAAGTATTGATGTGAAAAAAATCCTCCCAATAAGTCCAGAAAATACAAATGCATTAAGCAGTACTTAGAGAAGTTGTAGGCTCTCCATTTATGATTATTATTGAAAACAAGTGCTCACACGAGAGCATGTCATAATCTTAAAAGCTTCTACATGTTCCCCGATCCCAGCCTCACAGGTGTTTGCAGCAGTGCTTGTTACTGACTGCTGTGCAGGGGCTGCACGGGCTTTGCCACGCCCAGCATGACTGGGAATGCACAGAAGCAGAATTTCAGGAACCTGTGAAACTTCAGTGTCAAAAGGTGAGGGACATGGACACTGCCAGCATCCGTAGGGCCAGGTGGCACCTGGACAGAGGTTGTCAGGCCTGAAATCTAGTCCAAGTTTCTGAACTTTGTCTCAACAGCTGTCTGCAGCCCCTGACATACTATATGGGCAGAGAGCTTGTGCATGACAATGTCAGCCAGCAAAGGCAAGGGCCATTCTGGGAGGGTGGTAAGTGCAAGAAGCAGCATTTGCTCAGCAGTTGAAATAGTGATGCCTGATAAAGATGTTTGTGTTCACGTATGCATTTTAATACTTTATTTTTAACATAACAGCATGTACTGTATAATTCCATGTATGGATTTTCTATTTTACAGTAATTTTAATACAACCAAGAGGGTCATGCTGCTGGCAGTGTGTGAGAAAAACATTGTATGCTCTTCCTCTGATAGGGCTTTGCTATAGGGAGTGATTTGGGGCATCTGTTACTGCAGGGCAAGGAAGTTAAAGGAAGTAGGAGAGGGTGCTCAGCAGTGTGCGACCGGCCTCCATGCTTTTCCAAACTGAGCCCTGAATTCAGTGTGCTGTCCCATGGATGTGTTTTCCTTTGAAAGCTACAGGAGTGTGTCTCAGAAACATAAGGGTCAAATTAGCTTTCTTTTTCTCTTTCTAGTGGGTAACACCACAAGAGAAAATAAATGTGATCAAACCATATCGAATGGGAACAATTAAATACATTCAGCTTATTAATCACAAAGAGAGATTCCAACATTAGGGGCCATCTCAGCATTGTGTTGTTTTTTTTTTTTTTCTCTCTCTGCAGAGACAAAGTGAAGCAGATCCTAAGTCAGAGGGAAGAAAAAAAAAACACTGAAAGAGGAGCCTGAAGTACTGGGAGAATTTTCTGCAAGTCTGAGTTGCGTTAGAGCAGGCAAATGCCTGTAATCACATTTGTTCAACTTTTCTCAACACGAGAAGTTCTTAGAACATGTGACCGGGAGTTAATTAGAGGAGAAATATGGTGACTAGAGACCTAAAACATGAAATAGACCCGGAGGCAGTCCAACTGGTGGAGCAGCAGGCCCTGGGCAGTGAGAGCTGCTCGCATCTGGCTGTTCTGGAGCCCTGCTGAGTGCATGCTGCCTTGTGTCCTGTCAGCTTCTGCAGAGGTGTTTGCCTGGAAATGTGGTCTGGCACGGGCTCCTGCTGCTCAGAGCCTTCGTTGCCTGCCCATCAGGCCGAACAGACAAGTAGGTCCCTGACTGGAAACAGGCCCTGGCGCCCATGCTTAGGCCATGTTCTGGGTGCAGGTCCTCGAGCGCCACAGGGCCGTGGGGAGGTGATGACATGTAGGCTGCGACTGGCAGGCCTGCAGCCAAACTGGGCACCTGTTCCTGGCCTACAGGGAAAATTGTTTCCCTCTAATCTCCACCATAAAATCATGTCTCAAGTTAAGTGGTCAAAATGCAGCCTTTACTGATCTAGCTCTCCAGCTGTGAACAACCTCTCTCTAAACTAGAGCCACATCCTTGGTCCTTTGGAAACCAGTGTTGGGAACAGTATGCGATGCACAATGTCACCAGTGTTGTGCTTCTTATTTTGTTTCTAGCACCTCACAGTAAATTGTTGATTCTTATTCCCACAGGCAGTAATGATGCTCCTACATTAGCCTCAACTTTTCTGTGATTATGTATGATTACCATACTTGCAGTTTTTATTCATGGATGGGCTTTTCCAGAACTTATAACCAGTAACTATATCTGAGTGAATTGTAGATACTTAATCCAGTGGTTACAACCAATTTCTGCCAGTGTTAGCTTTGAACTTCAGTCAGTCTATAAAACATAATGAAGTATTTGTGATCTCATTCTGGTGGGGAAAAATTCCAGATCAAAAGAAGTTCTTTTAAGCTTCCTTCATTTTATTATCTACAGTTTTATTTCTAAAGGCTGTTATGATCCACCAGATGAAAATGCTTAATTAACAGCTAGTAAGCTACATTGATTCCCTTAAAGAACTTACTTCAAAAATGCCAGATGAATTATGCTTACAGCTAAATTAGCATTCTTGATCTATTTTTGGTGAAGATCCTTTAAAAATATACATACAATTGCAACAGGGAGCTTAAACCAGGCAACAATTGCTCCCTGTGTGCCAAGGAGTGGGAGGTGAAGACGGACCAGTGCTACTCCAGTATAGCCACAGCCACACTTAGGTGGGACCTCTCCCATGTTTCAGCCCACAGGGATCCTCCCGCAGATCCCCACAGACTGAAATTCAGTACTAAAGTTTTTTAAAACAAACAAAATGGAAATAGAGTCACAGAAATACGCTTTCCTCAGAGCTGTGTTGTTTCAGGTTGCATGCCCTGTAACAAGGGCTAGATTCACAGAAGTGGTAAGGCTGAGGTTACAGCAAACCTGAAATATGAGCAAAATAAGCATAAACCTAACACCCAGGGACAATTGCCATTGTATATATTCTTTTACCACTAAACAATGAAAAGAGACCATACTGTCGTGGTTTAACCCGGCTGGCAGCTAAACACCACGCAGCCGTTCGCTCCCCTTCCCCCTCCCTCTCTGGGACGGGGGAGAGAAATGGAAAGTGAAGCCCGTGAGTTGAGATAAAGACAGTTTAATAAGACAGGAAAATAACAACAACAACAATAATAATAATAAATGGTGATAATAGGAAAATAATAATAATATGTACAAACAAGTGATGCACAATGCAATTGCTCACCACCCACTGACCGATGCCCAGCCTAACCCCGAGCAGTCCGGCCCCCTCCCCCAGCTAGCCACCCCTATATATTGTTTAGCATGACGTCAGATGGTATGGAATACCCCTTTGGCTAGTTTGGGTCACCTGTCCTGGGTCTGTCCCCTCCCAGCTCTTACTGCACCCCCAGCCTGCCTGTTGGCAGGACAGAGCAAAAGGCTGAGATGTCCTTGGCTTGGTATAAGCACTGCTCTGCAACAATTAAAACATTGGGGTGTTATCAGCACTCTTCTCATCCCAAGCCAAAACAAAGCATTCCACCAGTTACTAGGAAGAAAATTCTGTTCTAACTGAAACCAGGACAATACAAAGCACTTTGAGATCGACTTTTTTCTTGTTTTTATCTTTTGTTTTTCACTTTTGTTTTGACCCAAGCCTACCAATGCATTTCATTTTTTATTAGCTCACAAGCATTGCTCTCAAGAACAATAGGAAGAAAAAAAATATTTCTTTTACAACAAAGCAAAGTCCTTCACTGTCTGGAAAAGCGAAAACTCTGGACAATGTCAGTACAAACATCTATTTCTTTCCTGAATGAGAATGATACAGAGGAAGCATGCTCTGCATAACGATACTGATGTATAAATAGCAATGATAAGTTCAGCAGAAATGTAAGTGGAGAAAACAAACCAAACATTTTAAGTCTGGCAATTACAAATTCAATTTCTTTGCTTGATGGATGAAAGACCACCATCAGATGCAGTGGGAAGAGTAGGAGCTTTATTTGTCTTTTTGCCCTTGTGATTCTGCTGCAGCAATAGGCTGTGGCTGAGACATCCTCCTGAGCCTGTGAAGGTGGAAGAGGCAGTAATTTGGCTGCTCTTGGCACACCTAACAGCGGGGTTTGACCTTGAACACGAGCACCATCAGGAGGGATCGACATGAGCAAGCAGGGATGGAGGTGAAACACCTCCAGAGTGGTTAGGGGGGAAAATGCTGGAACAAAAGATGCAACAAAAAAGAAATCCTAGCTTTGTATTTGCCTGGACCAGGGTAGACAGAAGGGGGCATGGCTGCCTCCCTCTGCCACCTCCCCCTTTTCTGTATGTGATTAAAAAAATCCTACTGAATTGTTACTAAAATTTCAACTAATGTAAAACCTAGTACTCGTTCAGTTCCCTTAGTTATTTGTGCTGCATGAATGCTGCTTGGTACCACAATAACTGACAGAAAGGGCTGCAGAAATACACTCCTGCCAGTAAAGGAAAAGCCTCTCCTTTTCTGAAACAAGAAGGTTTCTGAAGTATTTGCTGTACAGGACTGGAATCTCATTCAGAAATGGAGCAAAAGCAGTTCCTTAAAAATTTGACATTTCAGCCATTTCAGATCTTCTCTTCCTTATGCCTTTGTAGCTTCTGCTTGTATTTTACATTGTTAATGCTGAAATATCAACACTTGGTCCCTTCAGAGGGGATAGAAGAAATGTACAAATACTTCTGTGGTGGCTGGCAACTTTGGCCCTTTGCTTCAGACGATTTATGCTCATTAATTTACTATTGCTGCAACCTCAGTATGATTAATAACAAGATTTGCTTCTTTCTGTTAAAAGACTCACTCCAGAGCATCCTGGGCTACTAAGAACTGGAAATGACCTCCGAATGAAGTTTCCTCCAGGGATGAATAAAGAAGGTCATCAGAAAACCAAATCAATGTTCCGTATTACATGTGTGCTCCGTTCTGTCAGAGCAGGTTTCAGTAAATCAGGCTCATCAACTGCACCTTTGTTTGCTGCCAGAGACCAGATAAAAAAATTGAAGGAACATGTTATTACCTATTGCCATAGAAAGAAAATGAATGGGTATGTTATGGGGGAGAGTTACTGTTGTATGGAAAGTTCCTCATGCTCCACATCTAATAGAAAATGGTTTGCTTGGAGAACTGTAAATAAGAGAACACATGGCACAAATTATAGCATAAGTGCTAAACAAATCTTAAACTGTAACCATCCTCTTGAGTTAGGCGTTCTTTTAGCCATCTTCTGTCTTTGGCATAAGCTGAGGGCTCCAGCAAATATTATTTTACTAAAAGAGTTTATTTTATTTGGAAGTTTGATGCAAGAAAAGCAATTCCATCGCTGCGAGAGGCTGCTGAGCAGTGGTACTACCTGCACGCCCCCACACATAGGGAGGCAAAGAGCATGGCCTCCGTCCTGGGTCCTGCAAGGCTTCGAGAAAAGGGCTGGTTGTGTGACAGGAAATGCCTCGGTTCCTGCTCTGTGAAAATAGTCAGAAGGAGCTTTTCTTCAAGAGGGAGCTGTGTTTGTGAGTCAAATACAAGTTTCTGTGGACATGCATTATAGTAGAGGAAGTTTCTCAAATCTTTTAAGCTGTTGCCAATTAACTGCAAATCTTACACGTGATATATCTTGAGTTCCCACCTGGACTCAGTCAAATGAAGGAACTCTGATAATGTTTCTGGAGTACTTTTGATTAACTAAGTGCATTTTACAGTAAGCAGGGTTGTTACCTGCTCTGTGCTTTATATCTAATCACATGAGACTTTCAGCAAAAGCATCATTAAAATTTACTAAGCTCAGGGAAAATTTTTCCAAGGAAATTTTGGTGAACATTCAGTATGAGTAACATCTGTCCAATAAATAGCAGAAAATGGCTTCTGTTGGTGCTCTTGCTGTTTTGAGTAATTTAATCTTATGTCTAAAGCACTTTTAAATTTTTTTTTATTATTTATTGTGAATAAAAATCTCATTCATGGCAAAATACCTTTATGTAATGTGAAAATAAAAGACATATGTTCCCTTTACAAAAAATCTTCACAGCAGAAGGATTGCCTTCATATTTTTCTAGTCTGTAAAGATAAAAATAAAAATCTTTTTAATTCCGAGGTGGAAAAAAGGAGCTTTTTTAATGCTAAAAATCAACCAACCAACAAAAAACATCTTTAGATACTTAAAAATTTGGTCCTCCAAGCAAGACATCAATAACTGCAAAAATGCTATGAGACTTCTGTGGAGCAGAAAGTTTTTTCATTATACAGATTGTGTCTAACTTTAGAAAGAAATGGGAGAATGGGAAAAAACAACTGAATTTCACATACTTTACACTATCCATGAATAATTACTGACAACAGAATTATGTATGAAATCACACCAATTGCCTTGAATCTGTCATGTTATCTGAAATAAGTCACCCTCAGCCAACAAAGCTGTCGGATGTCTCGAATACCTCCAGCAAGATGGGAACCCAGGAACTGGTGGAGCACGCCCTAAGCTGCTGAGAAAGCAAGAAAAATACATCTCGCAACTGCTCTTGTTAGCTATGTGCACCAGATACAGAGGAATACATGCTCCAAGGGTGAGGGCTGCCTCTGTGGGGCACGTCCCTGAGGAAAGGCAGTTGCTTCTGCCCTGACAGGCACCTGTCCTGCATCCTCAGGAGCAGCTGGAAGTGTCAAGGCAGCCTCTGACACTGTTTTTCTCAGCCTGACAGGAGTTTATCCCTCCTCGCGCACATCTGGTGTGTATTTATGTGCTGTGGAATGTGGAAAAGTAAAAGCTAAACACACGGATTTAACCCATTTCACCTAAAGAGGTGAAAAGTGGGTGTTTAGATATTATCAGGACTGTTGCTGGCAGTCATATACACACTGTGTAAATCTCATGGCACTGCAGCTCCCAGGTGTGGAAAGGCATCCAGGGCAGTGGCCTGCAGAGCCCAGCACATTTACCCTTATGGTCTCTCAGTACCCAAAAGATCCAGGAAAGTGCTCAGGTGCACTTTCTCTTGCACAGCATTTGTTCCTGGTCTCGCTGAACACTATGCAGTGGCCTGGCATAGACAGATCTCAGTAAACTATGGTTTGAGTAATGATGTCACCTGGAATGAGACAAACCTGGGTCATGCACCAATTGTGGTATTTTGGGCTCGCATGCAGTTTAGCAAAGCAAACCCGGGGCTAGAGGGCAGGCAGAAGAAGCTTCTTTGCCATCAGCCTATGCAGGGCGGTTTCCGTGCAGCCAGAGAGGGGGCAGAGGGGGAACACCTCACAACCACAGCCATAAAACATCGCCTGGTGGCACGGCCTGGAGGGGTGGCTGGGGCATGGATCTTCCTGCCCCTCTGCTGACCAAGGCCAGATGGGCTCATGCCCTGCCCTTGCTATTGCGCCTGTCCCAGTCAGGTGCTTTAAAACAGAAAACCATCAGTGCCACAACATACATCATATTGGAAGATGCCCAGCATCAGATGCAATTTTTAACCTGCTTTGAAGTGTGCCATTTACAGTGACCCCCATTCACTGGGGGCACAAGGTGTATTTATGCTGTGGAGTGAGCCAGAGCTGCACCTGCTTCCACCGCTGCATTTATCCCTTTTTCTAAATAGCTGCCTTATTAGCAATTGTTGATTCTACTTTAAAAGGTGCTAACAGACAGATGGCTTCACCACATAAATCACTTCAGCATAAAGATGGATGGGCTTTATGCAGAAGTGAAATTTGGGGCTTCTTCTCTTGCTTATTTGTATTAACAGGAATGTATGCAAATCTCCTATCTCCCAGCAGCTACAATAAATTGCTCTGGGGCACTTGAACCCCTTCCAGCTTGATTTAGAGGTTCAAAGGAAATGTAAATGTATCCTTTTAAAAAAAAAAAAAAACTGAGACAGGGGCAGTTGACAGGTTTTAACCCCATGTTAGCAGATTTTGAAGGTGCTGAGGTTTTCGTGTGATACCACCTCCTTGCATGTGGGCTACTATTCAATAAGCAGGAAAAATGTAAATAGCACATGTGTGAGTAATCCCAACACATAGTCTGATCGTTAGAGATGCTGTGGCCCTCTGTGCCAGAAACAGCCCTAGCAGCCTGCCTGGGTAAAACCCAGGTGGGATCTATTGTCTCTGCTTGCCATGATCAGTCCCAAATGATGAGCCTCTTTCCCTATAACCCCCTAGGCCTACGCTACCCCTGTTTTGCTGGGGTGAGGTGGATGGGGCCTTCCTCTGCAGAGCTAGCTCTTTGTGCCTGGGTGAAGGGAGGCTGTGCAGCTGATGTGGGCATCGCTGTGAGAAGTCCTGTGTAAGTAGGGTTGTTAGATGTGTTGTAGTTGGAGCACTGGGCTTAGTAGGTTTTGAAATAAATTGATTCACTGTAGAACGGTGGTGGTTTTTTGCCCCTTGCTTTGGGGGGAAATGAGTGTGCTTTCTGCTATAGTTTTTGATAGATGGTTGAATGTAGTCGCTAGTGCGGACTCTGTGTCTGAGTAGAGGCTTTGAACCATTCTTTAGTACTTCCTTGCTGTTTTCTTTTTCTGTTACTGTGCTTATGTATGAGTGTACGGAAACCCCTTCAGGACTAGCTGTAGAGTTAAATGAATGTTCACCTATGCTGCTACTGTATGAGGCCATAGCTGTTATATGTGTGAATATCACAAAGTGGCTGTGCATATATTTGTGACTTAGGCCTGTGCTTGGACTTCTTCACTATAATGTTTCTCTTGTGGCCTTGGTGTAAAACAAGGGAAGCAAAACCATCATTGGCTTTTTGTAATACTTTGAAAAGTGTACAAAAGAACGTTCTGCTTATTTTGCATGCACTGTATCACTGTTTGCAGGATGCACTAATTACTCTGCCTTGTTAATTTTAGGATTGCAGGTATATCTTCAGTTTTTGTAGCTAGTAAGAAAAAGAAAAGAGAGAAGATAGCCTAATAAATAAAACGTGCTGTGCTCAGCATCACTTTTAAGTCTTTCCCATTAACAACCTTGGCACATATCAAACTTCCATCAGATACCAGGGGAGAACTCTTGCTGCCTGTTCTGGTGGTGTGCAGCTGCTTCCCCTGAGTTTCCACTGTTCCAATCACGTGTGTCACACTACACATGAGGTGTTCAACGCCGAGTGATTTAGCTTTGTGCTAATAAGTAAAGCATTTGGACTTCTGCCTGCTGAAGTAAGCCTTCATTTTTCATATCCAACATGCTTTTGCCTCAACCTGCAGCACACTGAGATTTAATTTCAGTAATTTAAAGCTTTGTCAGCTACCTCTTTTGGGGTGCTGGGTAGATTGGGGGGACCTGAAAGCATTCTGCTAAACAAAGGACTTCTTTTTTGTTTTCTATTGTGCTTAAAAATTGAAATATTTTCAAGGGCCTACAGTGCCACAAAAACCTCTTCTTGTCCTTAAAGGCAGAATGTTCTTGGTTTGTTTCTGAAAGCTGATGGGCACTTGGGGTTGAACTGGCTGTGGAAATGCTTAGGAATAGCTGTTCTATCCAGCGTAGTTCTACCCTTGTGCAACTACAAACTTCATCCTGCAGATCACACTCTCTGTGTTTAGCTCAGAGTTTAAAGGCCACATTTTTCTGATAGCTTGATAAGAAATGTTAATGAGTTTTTAGAGCTCTCAGTAGAAAGTGAGTTTATTCATGACTAGAAATGTGCTCCACGTTTGAATAAGGTACTGGTGTCCCCATTACATCTGTCCTCCATCACATGCATGTGGAGATTTTGCTTGCAACTCTAAGGTAACCTAAGGTTACCTTAGAGTTGCAAGCAAAACATTTGGATTTTTAGACCAAAAGCTGGCTTGAGAGCAGCTGTGAGTGTGTGGTGTACTGCGGAGTATTCCTGTCCTGTTGTATGCCACATACAGTGTGGAGAGGAAAACAGACCAACACTGTGGCCTGCTGAGGCACATCTTTAGCTTCCCGTTACACCATTGCAACAGAACAAGCAGTGTTTGGTGGCAGGATGATCAGATTTGTCTGCCATCTGGAGCAGATGAGCTAAGCCCATGGTACCTGGGCATGCTCCCACACTCATGGCACTGCTCGCTGAACAGCATTAACTTCCACCCCTGCTTACTGCTGGCAAGAAAAATGTCTCCTGTGCTCTTGAGTACACAGGGAAATGGTCAGTGAGGAGCTGCAGCACAACTGATCTGCTGGATCTGAGGAAACAGCTCTTTTACCCTCTACAGGGAACAAAACAAGGATGTGTGCTAACTGAAACCAGGACGGTTTATCTCTTTCTCCACTGAATTCATCACTCAGCAAGAAACTCTATTGTAGGAAAGCATTCCCACTGTTTTGGTGTGGCAGCTGCATTGCTTGCTTGTCCTGGGAGTATCATTGCGGTAACATAAGAAAGGAGGTGTGTGGTTCTTTGGAGAAAGAAGAGCTCAGAGGGGAAGGGAGCAATCTTCAGTGTCGTATTTTGGTGAAAGAGGTTTTGTCCTGGGTGACAACTGGAATCATAACACATTTACTTAGGGACAGTCTGTTTGGTCAGAAATACATGCCAGTGACTTCCTTCCTGCCAAGGACTCCAAGCCTGCTGTGAGCTTCTCTCCATGGTGCAGTGTGGGACTGGCCTGGAGTTACCTGTCTGAGCAGAGGAAGAAGTGAGCCCTGTGCTGAGTTTTGGCCCTGTGCAGTCTATCCACATGCAGCTTGTGGATAGACTCCTGAAACAGGAGCAGAAGTCGGATTCACCACAAATGGTTAACTTGTACACAGCTCCTCTTTCATCCAAACCAGTTTCCTTCAAGTATTGCAGACTTGGGGACAGCTGCATAAAACAGGCTTTTAAGTAAAAAATTGCTGAAAGCTCTCAGCTTTGATGCTTTCCACTGGCACTGTCAGCCTGCATTCAGATACCTGTGTGAAGGAGTAAAATGGCAAATACCTACAATTTTTACTCTGAGATACTTGCCAGAACTGGAGGTGTCAGAAGCAGGACTGCACGTATGTTTTTTGTAGCAGCATATAGGGACTGTAATACAATGGGATTTCATTAAAAACCAGTGGTGCACTGGATGCCTTTGGGCCCTGGCAGGCAGGTGGGTGCTGAGCAGGACCACTCTGCAGACCACAGCCCCACTGCTGCACACATGGCTGCACACCAAGAATCTGCTCACTGCTTACAGCAAACCTGGGATCCTCTGCTGTGCATGCTCCTGTCCTGCAGTGGAACAAGGCAATATGAACTAGTTTGTATCACATCAAAATGTTTGTGAGAGTCATTCCCTTTCTTCCTCCTGAAACCATTGCATGAACTCAGTCTTGTAGTTGAGCCCAGACCCTTCCTGTGATCTCCCTGCTGTCCACAGGGCTGTGGAAAGCTGTGGATATGATGTTTCAGCAGCACTCCTAAGTCCCTGATAACCCTAACTCAATGCAAGAGCTATTTCTTCTGGTACTCCAACCCTTGCTAAGGGCACCTGGGTGAGGGCAGGCTCCAGGCAAGGGCTGCAGGAGGGGGGGCAATGTGCTGCTTCTCTGCTGGGGCCCCTTGCAGGTGCAAGGCCATGGCTTGATCTGTGGGCAGATGTGCTGTGTCTTTTCCTTCTATAAATGGCTCTTCTTGATTATCGGTCTGTCTGGCAGCTTCCGTTTCACTAGCCTACATGTAACTTAGAGCAGGACTATATATTTGCATCCCTACAGCCAGCTCCATGTCCTTAATTATATGTCTTCATATGCCTAAGGAAAATTTCAGGTTTGAAAAAGGGTGAAGAAAAGAAAGGACCATATATTTGTAGGACTATGTGTTTTTTACCATGTAGTGTTTCCCGTAAAGACTTTTGAGGCTGATTGTTGTTTTATAGTAAGGCTGCTTTACATGACACAGAAGGGAATTTGAAGCATGACTGCTGGTGTTTTCTGCTAAAGCAATGTGGTGGGACTGGCAGAAATGGGAACCTGTCAGAGTCCAGCTGCGTGAGTGTGATAGCCCTCTTCTGATAGCCCGCTGCCCTCCCTTCCTGTATAGGATGCTCAGATGTGCTTTTCATGGAAATTGTAACAGTCAAGGACATGTCCTGGCTATCCTGATTTCAAGTAGATAAAAGGGGGACCCCTGAGCCCCCTTAGTAGAAACCAATGTAAGCTCCTTGCTGTGAAGAGTGTTTATTCACTGTCATTACAATGTTCATTACAAGTTTCCTATCGTACCTGGCCATTAGAGCCATGTTTGACCATGTCAAATATTTTACATTAAGGTGTTGCTTACTCTTGTCTACTGTCAAACATCTTATGTTCTTCTCAAACATACCATGTTTTCTGGGTTTATAGTACCTGCACAGATTACTTTTTTCCTCCCCCACTCCCCCATATATAATTTGTGCAAAAGTCACCAACCACAAATGCTTTCATTTTCAGGGCATCTGTAGGATTTGCTTGTTCTAGTAACCTTCCTACAAGAAAGTCAGAATTTACTCTAATCTAGAGTGAAGAGGAAACATGACAAAGCTAACACAGATTTCTTTGTTTTTAATGCACGAACCACAGTCTTTTCCATTTCCTCTTCTAAAACAAGACTGGAAAGCTCATCAAAAAGATGTATTCATTCATTTAAAAAAGTTGAATCAGGAAATGAAATGGAAAAGTAATTTATGCTAGATGTTTTCTGGTGTTTTTCATTTAATGTTCTGGGAGACAGTTCCTTTGCGTTGTCACCAGTTTGCTTCTGTCCAAGTCCCAAAACAGGTATCAATGTTTAATGTGCCTTATAGATGCCAACTGGTTTTGTTGGATCTCTTATTGCCTTTCTATTATGGATATTATGGATGTAGGGCTTTGGCAAATGATAAAAATACCTGTTCACTAAACCAAAGTGCCAGATGCGAAGAATTTTCTTTCATTTACAAATGTATTGTAAAGAATGACATTATTTCCTTTTTTTTCTTGTTAATGTCATTTGTTGGCTGATGAAGGTTCCTGGTTAAGCATGGGTCTTACTACTAGATGAGCTGGAAAAACAAAGATGATAGTCACCAGGGAATCCAGCAGGCCTGATTCTACTCTTCTCATTAGTACAAATCTAGAACATGGTCATGGAAATCAGTGAGGTGAGTAGAAAACAAATTTGAAGTGAGGACAGAATTAATTGAATGTATTTGATAAATATAAACAGCTGTATTGAATAGCGAGTGTACTTTTTGATTAAACTTGCTCTTGATTATGTTTACCAATTACCCTTTGGAGCTAGCCCTTTGCTTCTGGCCCCAGCACTGGTGACTGGGGAATGTAGCTGAGGGCAGCAGGGTTTGGTCCCAGATACGTTTGCTCCTCTCTAGCTGCTGTCCCTGGTGGATCAGAGGAGAGATGCTCATTCCCAGCTCTCCACACTGTCATGAGCTAACTGCTCTGCACAGGCTGCAGAAGCCCTGCTGAAGCGTTCTTCCAAGGGCCACTACTCAGGCCCAGAGCAGGCACTTCGTGTCTGTGAGAAGGGCTGCAACAAAGCCACGTTGCAGAGGAGTCCAGGTTGTGCTGGAGCTGGTGGGCAGCTGGAGGGAGTTGCTATCACATGCACCTGAGATCCCATCTCACCAGAATGAAGAGGGTGGGGCAGGGACCTGAAACAACCCTGAGTCTTCCTTCTAGCTCTAGAATGTCTCACTTTTTTAGGGGTAGAGGCTGCTTCCATATGACAATAATACTGACTAATCCTCTAAAATTCACTGTGCAATTGTATAAATCTTAGTGCAACTATACCAGAGGCATGTTCACCTGTAATGCGGCTGATTGAGCTGGCCCACAGAGCAAGGCATGAAATGGAGTCCTCTGACAAACCATCCACCCTACCTCCCTCTATGTTCACATCAGCACAGCTTGCTGTTTCAGTGTCAGGAGTGCTGCTGTACTGCCCAGGCACTTGCTCCATTGCCATGAGGTTTCGGTGCTTGCGTTGGTCAGGCTGAGCGAGCTATGAATGTTGAAGAGAACATGGACCTTCAGGCAGGACACATGCCTCAGCATCAACAGCTGCAGTCCTGGCAGGGGCTTTAGGCTCGGGAAGATTTCTGTAAGCCTGAGGATGGCACTGCACCATGCTTTGTCCACAGACTGAAAAAAAACACCAAACTTGTTTCATCCAAAGCAGCCTACAATTCAGTGATGTTCAACAGGATGGTATCTCACATTTTCCTCTTTCCACTGTTACATCAGTCTGATACAGTTCTGGATCTTTAAAGACAGGCATTTTGGTAACTGGTAGTTTTCTCCATGTTCTTTCACACCTGCAGCTTCCATCTATGTTAAAGGGAAAGTCCTGGATCAGAGAGCAGAGGTTCAGACTCCAGGTGAGGAACAGGCAAAGGTCCTAGGGGTGAAAAAAACTCAGCCCAGAGGCTGCTGGCAGTGGAGGCCGTCTGTCTCTGGATCTTCATGTTAGGAAGCTGTAAAGCAGTCCTAACTGTAAGGTCTTGCAAGTAAACTGCCCATGCTTCATTCTCCCTGAAAAAGCAAACAGCATCAGGTTCAGGTTGAAAACCCCTTTTCTTCATGGAGATTGATGCTCTCCTAACTACACCTGACACTGCTAACTTCCAAGTTAGGCGTCTATCTTCTTCCAGATTTAAAAGGGGTTGAAATTGTTTGCATAAAGCTATGGAGTCTATATACTAACCTTTCACAAGGTTGGGGCAAACATAATCTTACAGTTTTTCTTCAATTGTGTGACAGGTCTGAAAAAAAAAAAGACCTTAAAGGTTATTCTAGTACAGACTAACACCTCACAGCAGAGTTAACTCCCCTCTAAGGCAGTCTCTTAACCATAATATATTCACAACATTTTATTTCTTAGTTCCTGAGAAATCAAAAAGAGGATTGTCTTATCCAGTAATGATCTGGTTTTGTGCTGGTTCTTCCTCGTGGATATTTTTTCCTATTCTTGTCATGGGCACAAATACTTCACCAAAATTTTGTGAGTCTTTTTGCTCTTGAATCCATTTAGTTTGGGATGGTGTTATGTGGCTGTTGATAGCGTAGTGGCAGCTATTGCTTCAAAAACAAATAATAATAATAAAAAAAAGGCAAAGAAATAGATCATAGCTATGTCTGCTTGGTTTTGAGGATAAATCCAAAATGCAACAGTGAAATACCCTTACAGGCAAGTGCTCTTTAAATGATAATGTGAATATTTGTACATGAAGCAGCAAAAGATCTGAGGTCTCTGAGGAAAAATGAGTTAAAATCTGTCTTTCTGAAAAGTACATGGTATGAGTGAAAGCACTGGGTGGGTTTTTGCAGGTCAAAATGCCAGAGAAGAGAAGATAACATGCTTGGCTTGACTAAATGTTAGGTATGGTCTTAAATATGCTTTGGGATAGCTGTTAACAAGAAGCTGGAGCTGTGAGCTTGCAGTGTTGTGCCATAAGCTTTGTATGCTGCAGTACTGCATGCAGCCCCTTGACCTGCATCTCCTGGCTGAGCAGCTGTGGGGGTCTGTGATGGGAGGCACCATTTTGTGGGCAGGTGGTGGATGTGGAAGCACTGGGCGGCTGTCCTGGCTCCTTGCTCAGGGATGGTGGGGCAGGAAGGAGCCCCTCGTGGTGCCTCTGGCTCCCCAGCACACCCAGGCCTCAGGCCTCTCTCTGAGGCACCAGACATGCAGGCTGTGTTCTCCATTACCCCTCCAAATTGATTTTGTGGTAGACTTTGCTCTGGAGTGTTTAAATGAGCCAACTTGAATCTGATTTTTTTTTTTTGTCACTGAAACAAGGGATTTATGAATGTCATGTTTAGGTAAAAATGAAGGAATCTGAACCTCTCTCTGAAGAGAAGTATGAATCGTATTTCTGAGACTTGTTCCACGGTATGGCCTGGCTTGCTGTATTGACGCACTAAAGCCATTCCCCTAAAACTTATTTGCAAGCACTTATTTTAATTCTTCATGTACAAAATCATGTCATCAGTAATACAGGAAATGCCATATGAGATATTTGTAAGTGACTTGCTGTTCCTCTCAGTGAATTTCTAGGATGCAGGACTGCATAATTGTAAACTAAAGTAAAACTGAAAAATATGTCAAAGGGCAGCAAACCAGAATAAGCTCCTATTTGTAGGGTGCTGTTACCAGTTGTTGGGGAAGCAGTTGAAGATTTTTGCACAACTGACTATAATGTTTCCTGATCTATATTACCCTGTCAACAAACAACATGAAAGTAATTTAACAAGTGTCAGATTTTTTTTTATTGATTTTTTTTTTTGAGGAAAAAAAAACCCACGACATAGAAGGACAAGGGTATGGTTGAAGCTACTGTATGGTCTGTCATGAGAAGCAGTGAATGAAAAGAGATTTTTTAAAGCCTTTTTTGAAGAGCAAACAGGCACAGTGCAAAGTCTAAGTCTGATGCAGTAGCAACAAATGTATGAGGTTCCAAGTGACAGTCAGGAGGTGCAATCGAATGAAACAGGAAAACTAAATGACTTTCTATTCATAGACTGTTCTTGTCTTTGTTTTAAAGTTGAGCAGGAAGATGATCAGGGTGCAGTATATTGCTGTTTGCAATCCTTTCAGATGCAGGAGCTCAAGCAGGCAACAGCAGCCTGTGCTGTAGAGGCTAGTGTGGTGGTAAAATAAAAAGTCAATCCAAATAACTGAGTGCTAAAAAAAAAAAAAGTTATCATAACACAGCTGGTATTGTTTGGGAGGATAATCTCTTCAGACTATAGGACTAAAGGACATTTGGAGGGGGAAAAAAAAAAGCAACACAATTCCAAGTGCCAATATCCATCGAGGTTTTTGCATTTACAGCCCTTGGAATTATACAATAGCAAATAGAGATAGAAGCAATTGTGATAAAACTCTGTGCTGCAGCACTGTTGTAATGAGAGAATAAAGGTGCTTGCAAGGTTACAAAGGGACAGACTCTGCTACAGTACAATCACCTGATATCACTGTGGAGAGCAGCTCCCGGGGGAGATGGGGAAGTCAATGAAATGAAACAAGACCATGAGTTTTGCATCCCATGGAGAGCTACGATGTTAGCTGATGGTGCTTCATTTAAGTCAGCAGCTCAGAGGAGAGACTAGCAGCACAGCCAGTACCTACCTCCAGCCACCAGTTTTACCTCAGGCTCTGCATGGGCTACTGTGAGAAGTGCTCCCTGGCATCCCCCTGCACTGTGCGCACTTCTGGTGCAGCCAGGCTCTTGTGTCTAAAGCTAGAAAACACTGTGGGCTCGTGGTAGCCCTCCATATGTTTAGACCCTTAGAAAAATTATGATTTGAATGATACAATGCAAGAAAAAAAAAGCCTTCATAACTATATTCTCCTGGGAAATGCAAGGTTGGAGAATTGGTTAATATTCTAGACTAGAAGAAGAAAATCCACAGACAGATGTGTGTATACAGTGTTAAGTTCAGAGCTGCTGTTCAATTGACTTCAGCCACATATCTTAGCACATGTATTTCTGCCTCCCAAAATGGGGATTTAATCCTTAAGGGTTCCCTTACTACACATTATTTCTCTAAACAAGAGACAAATATAAGACAGTATTACCAAAGTCGATGATTCATTCTGATATGCTACTTAAAACATGCCAAGGACGTTAGCTACATCCCAGCCAAACCTCACTGTCAGAAATAAACATTGATCTGATGGAACTCTGCATTAATTTTTAAAACATAACAGCAGGGGGCAAGGAGGTCCAGGGATTTTCAATGCTAACCAGCAGCTTCCACAAAAGGGATGAGGTATGCTTTCAGTGCTTGCTGCTCTTTGTCTAAATAAAAGCAGGATTTGCAGTGGTGGATAAATTTTGAAGAATTCTAAGGTTTTTTAATGATCTTTTAGAATATTTCCATTTTCAGTAAATGCTCTAGGAGAAAATGTATCCTGCCTTGCACATTGTACCTAAGATTGCCGAAATGTATTTTTAGGGCCATGAGCTAAATTAACATCTGGCTTGATTGATATTTCAGCTGTACTACATGCACTTGGACTGAATGCAGCCTGTGGCTTATTTTGTGCTCACATTTTGAAGTGGCATTCATCATATGTTCATATCGCATGCAACCAAGCCCTGATGGCTGAATTAGTCTTGCATTTTCAGCCATCTGATGTGCTTGCAAGTGCTCCATGTTTTTTTATTACTTTGCTTACAACTAATTACCCGGGCTATATCAGACTATTTATATGCTTTGTAAACACTCCCCCTTTCAAATGCTCTGTGGCATCATTTTCTTCAGTCTCTTCATGGAAGATTGTCAAATGAGTGAAGCAGCTGAACGGGAGAGGCATAAAAATGAATGGAAAATAAATTGTGTAGTGTCAACAAGGAAATGAGAGTCATTGTTAGAAAATATTTTTATGATAATTATGCTGTTTAATTACACATTTGGAGTAATATATTACCTGCTGCTATGCAAAATGAAGATTGGGGTTTTCTTTCTGTCCAACTGCCACATGGAGTAACTTCAGCACAAATTGCCGTAGTGCAGAACAAACAGCTCTGGTGCCATTGGGATTCTTCCCACTCCTCAGTGATGGTCTGATGGCAGTGGTCAGTCTTCAGTGCCAGCATTTCCTCAAAAGTATCATTAAGATAAAACGATCTTTTTCCTAACAGATACATGCCTTGATCTGTGTGAATTAACAGTTGTATATGCAGAACTGGGGAAGGGCATGCTTGGCTGGCTGCTGCTAGCACATGCCTCCTTCCCAGCAGTCAGTATGAAGCCTGGAAGGATGTTTCCTATCACCAAGTTTGCTAAACCAAAGGCCTTCAAAATCTCTTCCATCCTCCAAAGTGCAGGAAATGGAGTAGAGTGAAGGCATTAAGTTGTGGCTGGCTGTCAGAGGCGCATCTGAAATACTTCTCTCTTCCACCAAGTTTCTGAAATCTGGACTTCTTCCACAGAACCCATGTCTGTGTTTTACAGTTACTGGGATTTTGCTGAGGTAAACTGGACTCAATAGAGATGATATTTCCAAAAATGAGGGATCTGTTCATGTCACTGAAGTATCTGGAAAGATCTGAAAAGAGGATTTTATTTCTTGGAAAATGTAGCCCTTTTTTGCTTGCCCCAGTTTCCTCTGGAGTCTGCTCTGACAAACGTGGTGTGCTAAGACCTGGGAATGCTTGCTCCACGGGACCTACCCAGGCTTTCACAGGAAGTCTGCTTATAATCAGCTCATACTGCCTCAGCTACCCCAGTGAGCTGAAGACCCCCGCCTCCCTCCCACCACCAAAAACAAAACAAAACAAAACAAAAAACAACACCCCAAAGCTCAACCTATAAACTATTAAGCTTAAGGAAATCACTTTGTAAATAATGCTGCTTCAAGAATAATGCCAAACTTCTGGAAATATCTGAGGATGTTCATCCAATTTTTAATGTATATTTAAACTATAAAATACAGGCTACAATTCTTTGTAAAGAAATCAGATGTTTATTTTTTTTTATTAAAACCTGTTTCATTCAAATTCTCCAGCAGGTAAATAAGTGCTGTTTTATTACATATGTAACCTTAAAATCATTGTAAGTTAGCAATTACAGGGAAAATACTTCCCTTTGGAAAAAGAGCGGCTAGCTTACATGTGTTGGGCAATCAATTTAAAGCAAAGCAAAACATCTGATAACCACAAATGCCATATTTTTTGGTAAGCACATTCTAATGCCTTAAATACTTAAGGACAGAAAAGTGGTCCCCAAACTACGAAGTAAAGGAAGAACAAACTATAGAACTTCTATGCATTTTTCTTCTTACTGGTTTTAGGGAGGTCTACATTTCAGACTGCAGAGGTCTGTCTCAGCTGGATCATTTCAGAAAGCTTTGTACTGCCCCAGAAGTTTCTGAAGGGAGATGAAAACCATATTGTTGTGCCTATGTTTGAAAATGGGGACTAAGTTAAGGTTTGGCATCTCCTGCTTCTGCAAAATTACCTAAAGTCTGGCAGTAAGATGTATCATTGTGCCAGTCTAATAGCTCTTGCCTTTCCACTAAAATTCAGGCAGGTTGTGAGCCTTTGAAAATGTAGCAGTTCCCTTGTGTCCAGGAGAGACTTCGCAGCTTCCACCACTGCTCTCCCTGGAAGTCACAGAGTGCAATGCTGGTTTGTCTTGAGAGAAACCTGAGCACCAGAAGAAGCTGGAACCCTGTGAAAAATCATCCACAATCCTGCAAGAACTCCAGTGTGCACTGCCAGACTGCAGGCAATAGTTAATGCTAGTACTTTGACTTACAGTTGAGGAGTCCAAAGCTTGTAACAAGGATCATTTACTAAACCTTTGTGTGAGTTTGGGTCAACACAGTGCAGTTACTTGCATCATCTGTTGTTCAACTCTTTTGATGATTTTTAAGACAACACCACATAATTAAACCACCATGAGGCTTCACCACTGTCTAATAAGAATAATCCAGGCACATCTGGCTTAATTTGTTTTAGATCCAAGCAAAAAAAAATCTCATCTTTCAGATGTATTCATCTCTCTCTCTTTTTTTTTTGTATTAATCTTTTTTTTTTTTTTTTTTTTTTCTAAATCAGTGCTTATTGTTTGGTTCGGTTTTAATCCAAGAACAGTCTCTACTATGAAATGACTGGGGACAGAGGGAAAGGGGAAGCGTTGCTCTGAAATCATGCTGTGCCTGGTGAAAGTCCCTTGCTGTAACAGTAGTTCTTGTTTGCATATCTAATCAATTTTAAATAACTGAAGAACAGGATTAAAACCTTCATCTCTAAAAATAAGGTGATGAAAATAGGCTATTAAAAATACCACACTATATTGGTGGTACAGCTGCAAAGGATTTACAGAAATTAATTATACTACTACTATAAAAATATCAGCATTGAAGTTGGTGCCAATGTATTTTGGTCTGGGATTCCACATGTTCAGCTGTCTGGTATTTTCAGAAAAAGTGACGTACTTTAAGTCCCTTTCTGTATAGAAAACTTTCCTGCCATTATACATGCCTCATCTAGAACTCTCACTTTGGAAATTAAATATCCATGACGCAAAAATACCAAGTCCTACTTAAAAATACTTTTGGCTTGCTTCTTTGATCCAGAGGTTCCAAGAAAGTAATTCCCAGTTTTTCCCTTTACTGGAAGTTAAAGAGTACAGGAGAAGTCTGATGCTGACATACCTGTACCCAAAAAAAAAAAAAAAAAAAAAAAAAAAAAAAGTGGGAAATAGTGCAATTTCCATTGATAATGTTAGTATCTACTGAGTCTGGAAACTCATGTTTTAATGAACATCATCAACAAATACTGTCAAGTTTAAATTACTCCATTGCTCTGCATGATTTAGATAGGCTTTGTAATAAGAGACTCAAAAACCATTGAAGAGAATTGGTGAGAAGTTGGAGGAAACTTTCTGATGTACCAGATCAATGGGAGAGCATTGTGAGAAGGTTTTCTGAAGTGAGAACAAGTTCCCTTATTCCAAGGCAGAGATTTAATGTGGTTTTAACTACCACTCATCATGAGTAAGTGGAGGAGTGAATCTTCTGTAACCTGTCCTTAATGTTGCCTGAAGCTAATTTTGCAGAAACAGGACAAAAGCATATTTCAGCCCTGTTCCTCTAGTGAGAGCTGGAAGCAAAGATGGACAAGAAAGACCTTTCTAGGACTAACAAACTGAGGATTGAAGCATCTTCCACAGTTGCTGAGAAAAGAATGGGAAAGTCTTTGAAAAAGGACTGGCCTAACGCAGACTTCTTTGTGGCTTGGGAGCAAAATACTTCTCAGATGACTGCGCTGTTTCTTCCAGATGTGTGAGCAATTTTTAGTGCTGCTGAGATTTTGCTAGCAGGCTGTGAGAGCTCTATCAGTGTGGGCACTTTCACTTCAAATGAGTTCCATTTTCATTCTTCTACAGAGTGGTTTTCAGGAAATAACTGCAGATTTTATCCTACAGAAAGATGTCCTATATGATGCTAGTTCTTTTGTCCCTTTCTTCTTATGCAGAAGGGTGCCAGTGAGCTCTACCAAGGATGCCAAGCATCCTTGGGTGACACAAATGAGTTTCATATAGAACTATCAGAGCTTTCCTGTTAATTGTTTATTTATTTATTTTCAAAAATAGGCTTTTACATCCCTTTATGGATGGAGATGAGGCAGGTTCACACAGTGACAGAGGACTGGGACCCTTTGGGAAAGGCTTCTCCATGGGAATGCTCCTAGAGCCCTGCTGAGAGAGCCCTGTGGTGCAGGAGACCCCACCGAGGTTGCTAAATGCCTGTGGTGGGAGGTCACAGCCTCCCAGTGGGAGCACTCACTGAGGTCTGTCTTGCTCTCTGTCTCAGCACGTGCCTGTAGAGTTTGTGATTTGGTCCTGGGCAATCCGACTCTCAGCCATATTTATGGATGTCACCTACAAGTAGCTTCTCAGTTCAATGAGTACCCAGAAATACCTCATGTCAAAGACATCTTTCTGCCCGTGACAGTGGGTATCTCCGCTTCCTTCCTGGATCGCAAAACACACCATCAATGATGGGACAAAGGTTAACTAAAAATGAAAATCATAGGGTTTTTTTCAACTCCTCTGGTTTTTCTTTCATTAGCTGCTCTTGGGCTTCAAAGCCTTTCTGTGAGATGGAAACTTAGTGTGCTTCTCTCTTGGCAGTTTGGCCTGTTTGGTAATTGGAGTCTTCTTGTCTGGTGAACCATTCCCATGGTTCCTATGTTGCACTCGTTCTTGCTCTCGTACTTTCCATTCACTTATTACTTTCAGACTAGCTGCTTCTCAGGCTTCTCTCTTCCTTTAATATTTTCTTGTGTGTTTGGCTAGGCTTCTCCACATTCTTGGTATGGCATATGATGTGCCATCACTGGAACAACACATCACAGATTTTCAGCTGCTGGGTGTGGTTTTGCCCCTCCAGCACAGTTTGCTTCAGTTGCACGTTTCAGCTTTCTTTAAAAGGGTCTTTAACTCTGTTAAGGTGAGTTTCTGCCATAGGTGTGGCTTATTAAAATGGGTGATACCAGGTCTCACAAACAGTTGCAAGTATCTTGGCTTCAGTGAGACACCTTTCCCAGCTGGAGTCATTGGAGCCTTGTGGTCTGGAGCCTGTACTATGTCTTGCAGTTCACTGGGGCTCTCTTCTCTTTCTTGTTCCTGGCTGGATACATTCCCTTGTTTGCTTTAACTAAGCAACTTGAAGAAACTCACTGCTCTGTATGGTCATTTGTAGTTTGGCATTTTTGTCAGTCCTGACTATTGCATGCTTTTATTTTATCTCAGTTTTATTTATTTATTTTGCTCTGTGCCAGGATCTCTGAACTTTAGTCCTCTGAACTCACAGCATCTCTTTTCTTCTCTTAGCCCCTTCCCCTCACAGTTTTTTGTGTTGGTCTTGTAAGGTAGAAAAATCCTCTCCACTTATAATTATTTGGAATGTAAATTTAATTATTTCTCTATGGCAGAAATTTTGCTAGTAGAAAATTAAAAGTGATAGAATTCATGTAAGAAGTCATCAAGAACCATGTTCTTCAAAGGCATTTCCAGATTTGGCATGTTCAGAACTGGAAAACATTGTTTCTCACTAATTCCTTCTATCAGAAGATAATAGGCATAACTAGAGAGAGAAGGCAGATACTGGTCATTACAATTTCTTTCACATTCTGCAAAGACAAATGGTTTCAGACCACTTTTCCTTTATCTTTGATTTTAGGCATTTTTGTCAAAGACATGCTGTAATCCTTTCCATTTCTTGTAATTCTTAATCACATTTGATAGCTCGGTAACTTTCTTTAACCAGAGTACTGTGTTAAACATTTTTTGGCTGCCACAGAGAGAATTCTAAATAAATATTTTGCTGAACTATGTTCCAACAGTTTTGGTACGTAGCCTAACACCATATATTGTGGTGTGCAGGGAAAATCAGTCGCCAGTGGGAACTCAATAGTGGTGTAGATCTTCTGCCAAAAAATCCTAATTCTGGGACTGGACCAGGAAAGTTGTATGGGTCCCATTCTGCTCCTACCAAAGTCAAAGGTAAAGCTTATTGAGTGCAATGGGATAAGACTCAAAGTCCAACTCCAAGCCCTTACATTCCCATTTCACACATTTTCCTTCAAATTCTTATTCCTTTATTTCTTTATTTTTAGGCTCTGGAAATATACTTACTATTGCTTTCTCCTGTACTTATTTTGGAAGGAGAATCCCAGATAGGACCCTTTTTCCTTGCCTCTTACACCACTTAAGAACTGCTCCTGTTATGTGCCTTGCAGTGGGGCTGGAACTCAGCAGCTGTAATCTGGAGTGACAGATGAGCAAGTTAGTTCATGAAAGGAGGAAAAAACTGATGGAAAATGAGAAAACAAACAGAGCTTGCAATCACATCAGAAAGGCCAGAAGTGGTGCCTTGAAAGAACTAATTTTGTCTTTCAGTAATCTTACTTGGAGTGGTAAGAGAAATCAAGGACAGGACAGGCTGTAGTCTAGCAGGAGAGAGCAGACATGGAAAAACGGGATCTCAGGACATTTACCATAGGAAACGAAACTCCAGCATCACTGTGTTGGAATGAGAGCTAACACATTTGGAGCTTGAATGTGTCTTTCAGTGTCTGTAAGTATACAGATGACTAAATATAGCTCTGGAAATAAACACAAGTAATCTGATAGCTTTAAACATGGTAGGCTTTGTGTATTAGGCTGTAAAAACACTTGGAAGAAGTGTAAGATTAAGACTGATGCTGACTTTTGGCATGAAACTTTGAAGAGAGCTGGCGCAGATCTAACACGCAAGGTGATAGGCTACGAGGTGGGGGCTGCTGGACTGTTTCCAGCAGTGCCACGCACTCGTGGTCCAACCTCAGGCAAGCCATTTGTTTTTCTCATGTTTTTTGATTTGCTTTCTTTGTCTGCATTTGATGGTGCTCATTGCTTCTGCTAGAAGCTTCAGAGGCTCTGAATGGTGTTAATGCCAAAGGAAAGCAACTGAGCTGCGGAGTAGCATTACTCACTTTACAGAAAGAGGCTCAAGACATGGGCTGGGGGCACAAGGACCTGCCCTCACGTGGCCCCAACCCACTGGTGCACGCTTGGCTCTGCAGCGTGTGGGCTGCATGTGGCAAGGAAACGGGAGGGCGCAAGTAGCCCTGGCCCATGCCTCCCATGTCCTGATGGGCCCCTGGACTCCCTACAAGAAGGCAGCCAAGGACCCTGCCCAAGTAGCCTGAATACAGGGCTCGAACCCATAGCACAGGCTTTAACAAGGACATAAAGAAAAAAGCGTCAAGCAGGAGTCAAGTGTCCTACTTGTGAACTTAATTTTGTCATTCTGCATATAGAAAACTGAACAACTGGTGTTCATTTTTAAACCTTACACTGCTTTAAGTGACCGCATAGTTAGGGTCAGCAAGCTTTATTTATACCCTGCACACACAGCTGGCAAGAAGCTCAAGTTGTGCCATCCTTGGCACAAGCACTGCAGGAAGGGGTGATCTTGGCACATGATGCCCCCACTCCACCTCATCTTGTGCTGCAGGATGGCTCTTGGACCTGTCAATGCACACTGAAATGAGGGCAGGATTCACCCAGGAAGCCACTCAAGTGTGGTCTAACTAGAAAGAAATGCTGGCAAAGACTTGATTGCAGCAGCATCTAATACATCTGGGCAGGAACAAAGTTTCCTCGGTGAACAAATACATTTTCATGTTCTGCTGTCATTTATTTTTAAGGCAAGGCACGTAGACAGGAAGGCAAAATGTTGTCAGTTTTCTCCTTCAGCTTTCAATACGCAAAGGAAATCAGAAATCCCAGGGTAGTCAGTGAGACAATGAACATTCTGGGTGATTCAAGTTGTTGAAAATGAATTTGTGTGAAACTAAACACTGAAACATTCAGGTCAGTTCTCCTGGAGTAATTTATCCCCTGTAACTTTGTATTCTGATACACTCAGGAAAAAGTCAATGGTCTAGGTTTGCCCTTGGTTGCCTCACCTTTTTTTTTCCCCATTTTTATGCCTATTCCCAGCTCCTTGGACCATGCAGAGGAGGTCTTTTCAGCTGAGTGGAGCATCCTCAGTGACAACAATACACAATCCTCATCTTGAGCAACTTTTGTTGTGCTTTAGCAATGTTTTTCTGCACATTCAGTTTTATTTCATGTCACCTTTCTCCATACCTACAGCTTGAAGATCTTTGCTGCAACTCTGATGTAAAATCTTTGTGAAATTACACTCAGAAAGAGCCAAATACCACAATTCTAACTCATGTAAAATTTCTGCTTAGGTCAATGGAAGTTTTGCTCAAGTGAGGCTGCAGGATTTGACCGCGAGTTTGCAGCACGGTGTGTATTGCAACATCTTGTATCGTCTAACTTTACCTTGTGTGTTTTGAGGGACAGCTTGCATCAAGATGTCTTATGGTTAAAAAGTTGTGCTAGACTGTTCCTGGTAGGAGAACTGCAGATGACAGTTAAGACCTCTGTGTCTTTAGGAAGAGACAGGGAAGGGAGTCGTATTTCTTTTGGCATCCCCGTGTTTCTAAATTACATCTGCTCTTCAACCATTTTCCAGAGGGAGGACTGCAGAACCCTACTCCCTTTCCACCCGAGAAGCAGAAACCTGCAGCACGCTCAGCTTTTCCCCCCTCACACCGCCTCACCGCCCCAATCCCCGCGTTTTGACCCAACCTGCGCCTTCCAGCCCCGGTCCTCACCTGGAGCCCGGCGGGCAGCGCCCAGCGGCATCACCTGCTGGGGTTTTGGGGTTGGGGTTGGGGTTGGGGTTGGGGCCGGCCCGCCCCAGGGCCGTGTTTGCTGATGTAATCTCCCGGCAGCGGGCGGTGAAACCCAACACCGCGGCGGGTGCCGTGGCGGGCGGCGGCAGCACCGGACTCCGGCAGCCGCGGGGCTTCCCCGCGCCCCCTGCACCGCCCCCGGCCCCGCCGCGCCCCCTCCGGCTCCCGGCCGTGTCCCGGCCCCCGCGCCCCCCCCCGCGGGCCGTGCGCGGAGCTCGGCGGAGAGCTCGGGGCCGCCGGGGTTTGATGGGCAGGACCTGAGGCTCCGGCGGCGCGGCGCTCGGCTCCGGCTTTCCCTCGGACCTCCGCTGCCCGGACAAATGCATACAAATGCATTTGGGAGCCCAGAGGACAAGGCGAGGACGCATCTCTCCCGCGGCACCAACGTAAGCGGGAGCGCGGGCAGGGGACGGGGTGGGGTGGGATGGGGGCTCGCCTCTGCTCTGCTCCCAACTCGGGGGCTTTCCCGAGCTGCCAGCCCTAACCCGGCGAGGTGCTCGCTTTCCTCTCAGGTAGCCGAGGGGGTCCCGGTGCTCTGTAGTTCTCCCCTGTCCAGCCCTGAGGGGTGTGCGGTCGAGGAACGGTGTCCCCCGTCCCCAGGTTGGAGTGGGGCGTTTGGGGGACAGTGTGTCCCTGCACCCGCAGGTGACCTGGTTGCATGTCCCCCCCCCCCCCCCTTACTGAGTGTCTATTGAAGAGCAGCAAGCAAAACCTGCAAAGCTTAACGCTTAACAGCTGAGGCTGCTCCCTCTGTAACGTGTATCACCAGGTGAGGTGCCCTGCATTTACTGCAAGAGGCTTACGTGTTTCTAGAGTACAGTTGACTGCGGTGTGAAGGCAGAGCTCGTCTCTCCTCCGTGGTTTGCCTAAATGCAGACTAAACAAGATGATCATGAACTTTTGATGGTTGAAATGACATTATGGTAACAGTATGTGTCTTCTTTGTAAAGTGCTTATTTTATTCAGGTAGTGGCTAGAATGAGGTTTACTGCGATGTCTGGGTGGGAAGGGGAAGGATTTGTTTCATGTTGTAGTGAGGATTGTGCTGCTGGCATGTTACCTGGGTCTGCCTGAGCGGTGATAAGCAGCTACGTGGCTGCCCGAAGGTGGTCTGAGTGGCTGTGTCTGTGGAACTTCTGAGCACAAGTTAAAAACAGTGGTGTTTTTTCATATTTCTGAGGGGGTATTGCTGATGGAAAAAAACTGAATTACTGTAAAGTAACATAGATGCAGTTTACCCGAGTACAAAATCTGTATCGCTGAGATAGAATTGTAGTAGATAAAATATATGTTCTGAAGCTACGTGGACAGTTTATCTTATTTACCTGATTCTCTTGAGAGAAAGCAACCCGGGTGCTTGCCTGTGTTAAGAAACCAGATTTTTTTTTTTTTTTTTTTTTTTGCCAGAGGATCAGGTTTCTTTAGTGTTTCTCAAGCCAGTCAGTCCCTTTCAACTTAAACCACGTTTTTGTGGAAACGCCATTAGGTCAGACCTGCTACCTCAATAGGAGTGTCTCTGCAGGTTAAATACATAAAACTCCTAAAGCTGCATGATGCCTGAGTCTGACACAGTTTGCTGACAGAATATTTCATTTTAAAACATGAGCAACCTTGTATTCCCCTTGTCTCTTGCAAGCAGTGAGCTGTAGGATCCTTGAAGAGTGATCTACAAAATACACAGAGACAATCCTAGAAAGACAAGCATGTTTCACAGGACTGGGAATCCAAGTTGCGTACTTATGCCTTGATACAGAGGGAAACTTACTGTCCTCTGTCCAGACAAGAGCTAACGTAAGGGATAAAGTACATGCTCATAATAACAGTTCTAAAATCATATTTTCTCATTCATTTTTCTGCTTTTAGAAATGCTAACACAGTTGGTTGTTCTGGATGTGCTAGGTTGTCATCATAAGCCACATGCTGTCCGGAGAGCAATGGGGCCACCGGGCAGGGATTTTCTTTCCTCCGCACCACAGCCCTGTTGTAGGACTCCTCTTAGGCCACTGCTCCTCAGGAAGGAAGAGCAATGCATTTTTTGATCCTATTCCTCTCGCCTTATCTTCCATCTCTTGCTTCTTCCCTTCTATAAAGTTATGAGCCTGCTGCAAGGTTTTCAGGAGTCTCACTCTCACTGGTTACCAGGTGCATGGTGAGCGAAAGGTGTGCAACGCTCACCATGCACCAGGCTGTGGAGGCTGCCATGTCCCTGCCAACCACACCGGCTGCGGGCCGCAGAACCCAGGAGCAGCACCATCCCTGCCACCTTGTCTCATGATAGTGGCAAAGGAAGATGTCTGTCTTCTCAGATATTGAAATAGGTGGTCTTTAACTGCTTGGGGTCATTGGGAGGCATGGCGTGACTCTGTCCAGAAGGTTCTATCATCATTCCCCAAAAAACCCTCAGGGTTTTACTTGAGTGCCTTATTTGCCTTCTGCTTTTGAGAGGTCAGAGAGGCTGTGGTGGGCAGGAGCTCGGCGACTCATTGTTCCTCTTACTTGGTGTGGAGACAAGGCTCGTAGGAAACTCTAAGAAGTCTGTGTGGGAGGCACGGGGATGTGCTAGGGCTGCCTGGCTGAGGAGAGCAGTGTGAAAAACAGATACAGTACTTTCAGGATGAGAAAAAACTGGAAGAAAGGAAGGAAATGACACTAGTGCCCATCAGTGAGGGAGCCATGACTGCACTTGCTGTGAGGTTTGACTTATAAAGTTATATTTATGGATACTTAGATGCTCAGGTATGTCCAAGTATGAACAGCTTTGCCAGTGCGAAGCCATGTGGAGGGATGCACCATCAGGAGATAGAAGACAACTGCAACACCAGCCTAAGCACCACTGGAGCCGACAGAGACGGCGTTGTGCTGACTGGAGTTGTAGACTGCCAACAGCAGGGCCATCTGGAGAGGATAATCCAAATATCCTGATATACTACTGTGTGCTGGGTCTTCCCGGTGTTTAAACACTTGTGTAAGATTTCCAAGGGGGCTCTTGGCTTGAGTGGAATAAGGGGGTGCACAGTCTGTGTTTGCCCAGGTGGTTTTTAGGGAAAGGGTGTTATGGGGACAGCTGCTGGGAGGAAGGCCACATATGCAGCATGCACTAGAAGATGTACGTGACACTCTTTCAGCTTCTGTGATGGACACAAACTGGGCATTGTCTTCAGAGGAGACCTAAAGCAGCAGTGCCTGTGGGTTCACTGAAGAATGCAGGGTTGAATGCAGCCCTCAGGTTTAGTATGTTCTGTGTCTGTGCTGGTTACACTGGGATCGGGTTTTCTAGCCTTCTTTAGCAGCCAGCTAGTTGGCTTACTTCAAATCTGAGGTTTAAGAAACTGTCAGGGAATGAAGAGGATGCCGTTATGCTATGCTGCCATGCACTGACCAAACTGAATAATCTTCAAATGTGGAATTTTGCATTGTTGCTTGCCATGACTTGCTTTGAAGCTTATCGGTTTCCTCAGCTGTCTGTCATCCTGAATGGAAAAAACCAAACATAGTCACTGTCCACATATACGAAGAGACAAACAGCCACAAGATCTTAAAGATAAACAGAAAGATAAGCTTTATTTTAAGTGGTGGAATAGCTCAACCACATTTGGTAGTTCCTTCCTGCAAGCAGTTATGTAGTTGCCATCAGCTTGTGCTTCCATATAAAACAGGAAAGAGGATGCAAAGGTACGAGAAGGGGAGGAAGCTCAAAAGATAATTGGACTCTAGGACAGGACGTTGCCAAGGGGCATTGCTGTTCCAATATGGAACAGCTTCAGGCTCATTGTGTGTTGTTAAAAGGGGGAATAATGATCAACATTTGAGTCAGTCAGAGAGATTGATCTTCCTGCCATGCACTTCTGTATTTTTTCTGTTGTCATGTCCCAACAGGGCAAGTCTCCCCAAGAGCTAAGGCACATGGACTGAGGCTGAGCTTCTGTGCCTTGCACACTGCTTACTTCATTCCTGCAGCTATGGCAGAAGATGGATTCAGCTGCGTATGCATTATGCAGCAGGGATCCTGGTCTCTGTGTGTGAGGATAGGGGCTGACAACTGGCTGCTTTTCTGCTTCTAATGCCAGCAGTAGTGATCTTGACCAAGAAAGGAGGTTTTGAACGAACAGGTTCTCTTCAAAAGATAGAATTTCCTTTTTTCATCTTCCGTCTTTGGCCATGGAGGCGGCTGCATTGTACAACTTCAATTTAGTTTGCACATGGTTTCATTTACAAAAATGTGTACTTGTTGTGGAAAAAGGTAGAAGGAAGAATAACTTTTCCCATGCATTAGGGATCTCCAGACCTATGGTGTTGTCTCTGGTCCCTGTTTTTACTCTTAGCTGATCGCTCATCTGTTCTTAACATTAGCTGGAGTGCACTGTGTAAGCCAGACATTTGTCTTTACTTCTCACTTAATGTTTCTGTATATCCAATTACATCTGTGTAATTTACAGCCCTGGGAGCATTTCAGAATTTCTTGCCTTCCTACAACATTTGCTGGGAGGTGACAGGGGAAGATACCTGACACTCAGCTTGTCCCTGGCTGACTTTGTGGAAGATGTTGTTGTAATGTTAACGAGTGATCTTTTCACTTTGGGCAGGGTTCTCTGAGTGCCCTGACTTTGGAGTTCAGTTAATTAAAATGTTTCATGTTATTTTTAATTGGAAATCCATTTTGTGTCCATGAAAGATAGGAAAACAGAAGAAAATTTCAAAGAAAAAAAAGTTATGGCTGATACAGTGCAATACTTGGACTTCCTTGCTAACACATCTGTCTACTGTCCACCTCCAAGGCTTTTTTTCACCGACCTTCTTACTAGATGAAAGATGAAACACTGTGTGACACAGAAACTGTTTACTCGTGAAATTACACCAGAACTTGAATTCTGGTCTTCAGAGTTGAAAAAAAATGAAGTGTGAGCCCAGTAACTGACCTGCTGTCTGGATAACAGGCAATATTAACTCTTTTGCAGAAGCAGCAGAACTGGTGCAGTAGAAGTTTTGTGACTAGCAGGAGAAGGACTGAAGAGAAGAATAGCTAGGGACTGCAGTGGTTAATTTTAAAGTGTGCCCTAACAAGCACATAGGGATTTGTGAGGCATAGGCTTTCCCCCCCACCCTTTCTGTGATCAGAACCAAAGCAGTGATGGTTATTGCCCAATAATCTACACAACCTGGAGAGTGGGTGGTGATGAAGAGCATGCTTCTTCCGATTGTCTTTTGAACCGGAGCACCTGTAAGGTGGTAACTGGTTGGGCCTGTAATGCTTCCTTTCTTCTTCCGGCACTTGTTGCAGGTGTTTCTCCTTGTAGCAGGCAGGGGAACACTCAGTGGCAGGTGAGTGCCAGCAAGGGCTGGGCGGGGGGCAGTGGCTGAGAGCCGCCTGCTGCTTGGGCTGGGGCGCAGGGGGTGCACCAGGAGAGACTTGGCTCTGACAGCCTCACAGTAAAGCTGCCTGAGTGGAAAAGGGTAAGTACTCAAACCCACCCTCTACTAGGTCAATGAGCTTTGACTCTATTTCTCTGAGGAAACGATGATAACAGATTTTTGCTCTGTGATTTCTGGAATGTTTGAATTGCAAACACTTGAAAGAAATATTAAGACTTTCACTAAATACTGCTTTATAGTGGTAAATCATAGCACGATTTATTTTCATTGAAGCATTACTTCCTGGCTTATGTATACATTATCCTCTGTGCTGAAGGTAACCTGGCAGCGAACACTTGGGGGAAGAAACTTGTCTGCCATTACTGTTTGAACTGTACGCTCCTCTACAAAGGCATGAGGATTTCTTCCTGCACTTTCTTGACATGCAAACCTGACTAACTGGCAAGATTAATTTGTACCAAGTTACAGGTGTTTAGTTGTAGTTTTATTACTTTCAAATGCTTTCTGTTTACTCCAGGTGCTTAAGCACTCTGGTGTGGTCCAGCAAACCCTTTCCGTGGATCTCATTCATTGATTTTTCTTGATATTAAACGTATGTTAGTGAGCAAGAGGGTTGAGCATGAGGTGACTGCTCAGCATCACTTTGTAGAAATATTTCTTCCCACTGCTAAATTGGTATACATCGCTATTATTGTTACGTAAAATTTTGTATGTGCCTGGATGTCTAACATTAACAGAAAAGGTTTCTCAGTTATTATAGGATTTAGTCACTGGTAAGAAGATTATGATTAGGTGCAAATCTGGAGAACTTGTGAATTAATTGAAAAATAGACTATTCCCAACCCACAGATTCAGCATGAATGGTATCTTTGTTTAACGTGAATCTCAAGTTCATCATCTGTATTGATCTTCCTTGTGTTTTTTTTTTTTTTTTTTTATTTTTACCATCAGCAAGACCAGAGTGCTATTAATATTCTATCAGATCATGAAGTTTTAAGTCAAAATGTGATGGGATTTTTTTACTTTGAAGAGTGTATCTTATTTGTAATATGATAAAACTTTATCATACAGGAAGAAAAGTGACACAACACTTTAATTTATGGTACACGATGTTATATAGTGATGAGACATTACAGGTACACTGGGACAAAAGTATGTAGTAGGCATTAACTTGTCACTTGTGGTTTTTTTTTTTAGTTTCTTTACAGTAACTTTTTTTTCCAGGAAGAAATTTACTACGTAGCAGCATTCATATTTGAGGGCTGCCACAAGAAAATATAAAACAGATGCAGTTACGTTATTAATAAAAGCCATTGTGAAATGTATGTGCTATATATGAGAGCATCCACAGTCCTTGATATCTGTGCGAAATGCATTCTCAGCATCAGTGGAAAGTTGTAGGATGTGAGGGCAAGCTTGAAGGTTTTGATCCAGGACTTGCTGAAATCAGTAGTATCCCAACATGGGTTTTGGATGTCAAATCAAGTTTCTAATTCCTTGGAGTATGAACCTTTGCACGTTTTCTTAAAACTTTACATATTTTCTCACATGTTCTTTTCTTTCTTCCCTTTTTAGGAAGCCCTTCCTCCTTTGTATTGCAATATGTATAGCTACGGGTGTTGCGCAAGCACCAAAACAAGGTGAGAACACTTTCTTATACCAGGAAGCTTAGATGGTTACTAGATCAAGAGAGTAAATGTCTACTAGTGACCCTAGATTCAGTTCCTTATGATGACTTAAATATCAGCAGCAGTATGATGAGAGCAAAAGTTTAAAGTAATCAGTTTGGAAAAGACGACCTTTTGAAAATTACTCAGACTTTCTGTCCATGAAATTGCTTACATATTTAAGCAGACTATTCATAAAAGAGAAGTCTTGTACAGAGAAAAGGCTTTGATTGTGTCTTCACTGCAAGTGGGTGTCCTTGGGGGTGGCAAGCTATGACTGAGTTACCTTTGCACTACTGAGGGCAAACAAGCAAACCACTGCATATAATAAGGGCTTAGTCTAGGCTGGCATCATTAAAGCAAAAAGTGAAATTGTGTATTCATTTGGTTGTGCATTCAGATGCAGATGTTAGTGAGGAAATAGGGTTGTCTTATTTTTTGTTTCTTTTTTGATCTGCCAGCTGTTACATCTGCACCAGATGAGCAGCCTGTATTAGGGACTGTTGTGGGAATGTTAGCGTCCCAGCATGGTGAAGCCTGATGTGCTATTTACTCTCTTATTTGAACGGAGAGTGGCAATGTCAGTTCTCTACCATATTCCTTCAACACACAGACGAAGCAAGAAACAGCTTGTCCTTGGCCGATGATGTGTATGGTAACTGCAAATGCTCAGCTGAATACAAACAGCCGGGTCACATGGTGAAGTCAGGGCACATTCCTGATAAGGTTTTGCTAGAGCCCTGTGGGATATCTCTGCAGCCTCCCACCATTACACTCACCAATGCCTTTTTCATTCTCATTATATAATAAGAGAGCTTTTTTTTTGTCATGGTTACTCTTTTGGAGGAGGTGGGTGGCTTCCCCTTTCTCTTTGTACTTTTATCTTCCATCAGCTGTTCATTGTTTGCCTGGTAAGATTGTTTGCTGTTTTTTTCACATTCAGCTAAATGGGGGACATGTGCTTTTGTGATGATGGGATTTTCCCAGATTTTCTAGTCACTGAGCCAAGTTCTGCATCAGAGGAGGGGAAAAAAACAAAGTCAGCTTGCCTGACAAGGGCAGCACCCACAGATGTGTGTGGCCTGCACTGGTCCAGGCCTGTGGGGACAGGAGGGGAGAAGCTGGGGCAGGGAGGCTGTTTGCATCTTCCCAGTGGAGCTGGGGAGGGAAGCCAGAGAGACAGGTCTGTAGACGTGGTTTGAGTTGTCTTCACTTCTCCAGCCCAGTCTCCTCTGCAAAGAAATAAGCAATTTCTTTTGCTTCTCATGTTCTGCAGCCTGAGAATTGGTTTGTTGGAAAAGCATTAGGAGAGGGCTGTGAAGGCTGCTGGGCCACTAGCCCTGGAGATGCTCCAGCACCTTCTAGCTCTGTAGGATTTGCTTTCGTACTGGTGGGGATGAGTGCAGAAGCCCCATTTTTCCCTCTGAATCCCTGTATAAAGGACATACTTCTCAAGAGCCACACTTCTGGTAACTGAGTAAGTGCACCTGCCAAAAACCTTTCTTTAGGAAGTCTTGTAGTTGAACCATAGATTTGAAAATCATCAGGAATGTAAGTGATTGAAGCCATTTTCTTAAGACAGCTTGTGCATGCTTTACCTGACAAGCTCTTCCTTCCTTACTCATTTCAGTAGGGTGCTATAAATTGTGTTCAGAGAAATATGTGTAGATATACAGCCTCGGCCTTTAGGAATAGTACTTTGAGTTTGTCTTAAGGACACACAGAATCCATGTGTCGGGTTGTTTTTTCTGTGCCGGTACTCAGCCTTGATGTCTGGGAGAGTATCTGCTGCAACCAGGTGTCCTAACTTACCCAACTCCAGATGCAGCATCACCTAGAAATGGGGGATGACTAATCACCTGATGAGTAATTATCCTCTGTTCTGGTGGGGCTGACTGAAGAATGATCCTTGCTGTTCCCTTACCAGTAAAAGGAAAGTGAGTAATGTGTGTACTGGGATTGTTGAAAGGAAGAGAGCACCCAAAATATCCCACCTTCAGAGAAGTCTTAAGTATGAAGGAATGTGGAAAACGAACATCAGAGACTGAACAGAATAGTGATGCAGAACACTACTACCAAATAACAGTCTGATACCACCACCACCCCACCTATCTCTTTGGCATTATTTTGTGCCACAAGAGGGTCAGAAGATTTTTCGCTGACGTTTATGATATGTTTTTCCACCCTTTATGATCTGATTATGTTATGAATTTTAAAAGTAATACAAGGAGATGGGAGAAAAGCACTTCACACCAAAAACCCCAAACAGCTTTTCTTTCAAGAAGCTGAGCCATTGCAGTTTGGGGGACTAATGCATTCAGTGACCAGTAAGCAAAGACAGATGTTGTGCAGACATGGGTAAACAAAGAAAACTGACTACTGATAGGTAAAGAAAGTTGCGGTTGTCAAGCTGGGAGGAAGAGTTAAGAGGGTTGTCTGCTCCCAAAACCCTATGTACTGCCAAGAGCTTCTGAAAGCTTAAAGAAAAGTTGGACCAGAAGTGAAATGACTGGCCAAAAAAGTCTGGAACAACCTTTTGGCTTGACGGTGGGTTAACAGGCAGCAAGTCAGCAAGGAATAATTATCCGACACTTAATCTTTTGCTGTTGTTTTTCACACAGCATTTCTCAGCATTGAGCCTTCTCAAGACCTGTCATTGTTAGCAAGGATCTGTTTGCAGGATGTGGAGAATGTTTTATTTCTCATTGTGCTCTGGATGCTTTTTCTTTTTTAAAATAACTTTTAAACGATGTGCTGCTTTCAGATTGGAACTGTCAAAATTCGTAGTTTAAGGTTTAGGAATGATCCTCTAATATCACTTTAAGATTGATTGTTTTCTGTCAAGAGAGGCTGGATGCTTTATTCTGCAATTTATAATGTTTTGGACAGAGATCATAGATGCATTGCTATTTTTAAATAGGACTATTTAATTTCAAATATTTACAAATACCTGCTGAATATCTCAGGTTAGAAGTGTGATGTTTAGGTACAACCTTAGATTTGACTGGCTTTCATGGTGCAGTGTATTCTCCTGCACGCGGTCAGCTGGTTCAGCCAGCACACAGAAGTGCTGGAGTTGTCTCTCTGAACCTCAGGGAATTATTTGCCTGTGTAAGACCTCTGTGTTGCCCAGAGCTCAGGCCTGTGTTTCTCCTTAGCTTTCACAAGGGTAACATCTGCAGAGCTTTCTCCTGTGTAACTATGTTCAGACCAAGCAGGACTGGGGTCCTGGGAAAGCGTGGTGGTTCATTAGCAGGAGTATTCTGCTTCGAAGCTCTTCCATAACCTGACCTCTGTTATCAGTATGACAGATTAAAATATAGCCTAGTAAATTAATTGCTCTGAGGCAGAACATTTTGAGAAATTGGCGTACGCGTGACTTTCTGCAAAGATATGCTTTCCCTGTACCTCTGGCTGGGCTGGCTTCCCGCCAGGATAATCTTGGCACGCCTGCACATCTCTAACATGGCTAGAAACACTACAAGGTGTATAATTAATTTTCAAGATGCACGGTGCATTCAGGTTGATGCTTTTGGTTCCAATTTATAAACTACTCTCAAGGAAGTCTCAGGCTCTTTTCATAATTTACTACTGAAACTAAGCCAACATCTGTCTGTCCTTAAAGTTTGCAATGAATACATTCAATAAACAGAAGAAGGGAAGGCTGGGAAAGGAAACCTTTTTTCCACTAAAATATTGAACATCCGTTTGTTTCGGTTGCTCTTTTCTCTTAAGATAGCAGTACATCCTTAGCTTCTGTTGATTACTCCCAGTTTTTGTTATGCCATTTGGTAGCTTTGTTTACTTAATATAAGAACAAATTATGCAGTAAAAAAAAATAATAATTAAAAAACATTCTCAGCTAAACCCTGTGGGTAGTGCCAGTCTCTTCCCAGTTAGGCTTATGACATCAGTGCGACTGTTAAATAATGCTAGTCAGTTTTAAAACAGGGTCTTCATATTCATCTTGACGGAAGAAGGTGTCTAGGCACACCAGCTCCAGTGTGTCTGTATCTAATTTAGTCAGTATCTAATTTAGGCAATAGCAAATGAATTCACTCATCCTTGACCATTTATTTCTCCTTTTGGAGGAAAGTGGCTTTAATTTTTTACTCGAAATCAGAATGGAGAGAACCATTCTGAATTGCCTCAGACAGCTGGTGTGGGACAGCACTGGGGATTTTTCAGTTTCATAAGTGAATTACTCTCCAGTGGGCATTACATGAGTGTTTTCTTTTCTTTTAGTTACATTTTGTTCATCAGGAAAGCTGGCTTTAATTGTATTTGTCTGATTTATATGGAAATTTGTTGTACATTACTTCAGGGATTTGGAGGCCTTGCTGCATGCAGTATTTATGTTTTAGGAAGCACAGATTTGTTAAGATGCTGTGTGTACATTTGTTTACATGGATCTGAATTTGAGTTTGCAAACAAAATCAACAACTTGCTTTTATTTCTTTTTACAGCAGTAGATGTTCTTCATCAGCTAGGCCTCGTGAGCAGTGTTCAACAGCCTTCAGAGACAACAGTGCCCTCAGCATCGCCATTACCTCAGGGGGTGCGTCTGACTGTAGCAGGAGTTGTACTGACTGGTGATGCACATATTGAGTCCCCCATCGCTCAAGTCATACCAGCAAATCTAGGGCATCGTTTCACCGTATTGGTTGGGTTGTACTCTTACAGAGTAAATAATGCTTTTCTTTTCAGTATTAGGAACAAGAACAGGCTGCAGTTTGGTGTCCAGTTGCTACCGAGAAAAGTAGTGGTGTTCACTGGAGGGAAGCAGTCCATATACTTTGAATACAGTGTTCATAATGAACAATGGCATTCATTTGCCATTGACATTAGAGACAAGACTGTCTCAATATTTGCTGAGTGTGGAAAGAAGTACTATAGCAAGGAAATACATTCTGAAGTGGAGATGTTCGTTTTGGATGGTTTATTTACCCTGGGAAGGATGAACTCTCACTCTGTCAGCTTTGAAGGAGTTATATGCCAGCTAGATATTATTCCTTCTGCAGAAGCCTCTGCAAACTATTGTAAATATGTGAAACAGCAGTGTCGCCAGGCTGAAACGTATCGATCTCAGTTAGGAGCTCCACATGTGTCAGATGGGCTGGATGTTTTTTTAAAGAAAAATATGGGTGAGAAAAAACAGTCAGAAGATGTACCTGCTTACAGAAGGAAAGGAGCATCAAACATTCCTGTTACTAATGTTGCTCGGATTCACTCTCTACCAGAGTACTTGGAATCACAAAATGTCTCAGCAGAGGCCAAACCTGTGCTGGAAGCATGGCCAGAAACAGAACTCCAGGAGGAGGCCAGTCTGCCCCTTCATCAGCAGAAACCAAGCATAAGAAGAGGCATTACTGAAAAACCCATGGGTTCATATCAAAATACTTCACATAATGCCATAGAAGATGCAGGCAGACAAAGTGAGCCTTCTCTGATCTCCCCTGTAAAACAGAGTAAAATTAAAAGTGATGGAATGGACAAAGAACGACAGCATGTAGGTGAACCAACCAAAAAGCAGCAAGTCTTCAACACAACCCTGTACAGTTTGACTGCTGGCCTATCTCTGGATAATCAACTCAGTCTAGCATCAAATGGACCTTCTTCCCCTAATAAGTCTTATCACATGGAAAACAATTATGAAATTGATGTTGATAATTATGCTTATGGCTATGAAGATCGTGACAAAATATTTGAAATGGGAAGTATCAGAGGTTCAAAGGGGGAAACTGGACCTCCTGTAAGTTAACTTTACTACACTCTTTATTGTAATGAAGCAACATACCTTTAAAAGAGGCTTTAAAATAAGTTTTGCAAAGCATGCCGTGCTGTGAGTGCTATTTCTCCCAACTGTACTGTACAAATGTTTGTCTGCAGTAAGTGTGTCTCACATGTAATTTTGCCCTAAGTGTTGTATATTTTTATTGACTGGCAGATTACATAGGCATTCACTTCTGGTGAAGTGATAGGCAAGCCAGGCTTTTTTAAAATTTGGAATGCAGCCAGATGTTTGTAACTGCCAACTATGGAGACAGCTCACTTAATAAAATTATAGGATAAATTCATACTGTACACAGACATAGACACTGATCCATGAAAAGAACAGCCAAGCTGTTTGGAATAATGACGTGGTTTTCTCAGTTGAGCAATCCTATTAGCATTTGTAATGGCAGAAGCAGACAAGTTACAGAATCTAGATCAGTAAAACCATTCCTAACCCACAGTTGCAGGATCATGAAAGATGGGTGCAAAATAATGTTTAAACTCTTACATTACTCTGGGGCCTTTCTTCAATTAGTGGGTAAGCCACCTCTGAAATGATTCGAATGCACAGTAGTGCTTTTAATAGCACTAATTTGTCCTTTCTTCTGTGTGCGTGAAAGCCATGTATTTTTTAATACATAAAAGTGGGAACAATGTATATGATGCTACAGGCAAGTTTAACAGCAGTTTATGTTTAGTCTGGGAAATATAGTAGTTACTGCAGAAGTCTTTGTTTAAATTTTTTTAAACTATGACATGGGGAAGGTAGTTCTACTTGCTCTTCTCTTCTGTGTGTTTATGTGAATATTACTGGAAAGCAATTTGGTAGATGTCAAGCAGTCCTTAATATACACTTTAATGTGTCCATAAACTTATTGCAAGTATATTTTCAGCACTGAAAAATATTTTGTGTAGTCAGCAGCTGACAACTTACTTAAAAAATCAATTTTTACTCTAACCAGAATCCTGATGCCAAGAGAGGTTGTTACACAATTGAGAAATGCATTAACAAGTAATTCATGCTAGTTGAGGGGTGCTCTTGCTTAATTTCTTCTGAATGTGATGTCAGTCTATCAATGTCTCTCTTACAGATGGGACGCAGAAGTTTCTCGTCTACAAGTTAGTGACAGCAGACCTTGCATTTGGCATAGTCTGTTGCAGTGAATATTGTGCGTTTCTGCTGAAATGTTTTGCTGGATCAGCATTTAATGTGCCCAAGGTCTTAAAAGTGATCTGTTGCAGAGCCAGGAACTAGGTCTAGACCGCTGTGGGCACAAGCTCAGCTGAAAGGGCCAGCAGCAGCTACCGAGCAAAGCTGAAGCATTGTGTTGTGAAAGTGAGAAAAGCCCTCTGTATGGCTTTTCCACAGAAGATTTCTGTAATGTGCTTGGTGCAGCTTGTGTGGCACAGCGCCTGTCACTGTCCTTAGACTTGCAGAGGTGCTTTTGGTTTCCTTTCTCAGCCTAGTACACCCATGGAGAGAAGACAGTGATAATCCAGGTTTTATCTGCATGGCTCTAACCCTTTAATACATAGGTACCCACAGAGTCTTATCAGTGAAGATCATAAAAAAGCACCAGTGAGGAACTTGCAGAGTTTCCTTGCAGGGGAAGAAAAAAGTTCTGATGAGGCATGAAACCCCCTTTCTTCTTCTTTCATTATGTTGTGGTTGGTTTGAACCTTCTTTCAAGATTTCAATGCAAAAATAATGTTCGTTCTATTAAAGTTGACAGGCAAGAACTAGCTTTTGTGGTTCTTAAACTCTTCAGCTTCATGTTAGCTTTTAATCATCTACCAGAACTGATTCTTGCCTTTTATAATTAGACCCCTTGTGTTCCATGATCCCACAGCTGTGGAATTCACCCATCGCTACAAAGCAGGGCTCCAGAATTCAGGCTTTCGTTCATGGATAACATATGGAAAAGGGCATCTAATTCTTCAAAAGTACTATGACTGATTAAAATCCTAGCAATTGCAATGACCAAAATCCCCCCAAAAAATATGATGCAAAATTAAAGTGAAACAGTGTGGTCTCCTGAACCACTAGTTTAGAGGGAAAGCTGCTCCATTCATCTGCTGAGCCACTCCTTTTTGTATTGCACGTGGTATTGGCAATGTATGAAGGTTAAAAAAAGAGATAAAAAATGTGTTTTAACTGTTTAACTTTCCAACTGATACTCTTAATTGCACAGTGCTAAGGCTGTTTATATCATGTATATATTGTGTTGCATGATATATAGTTCCACATGGCTAGAAGGAAGGGTTAGTAAGAGCTGAAGAGCCAAGTTCAGTTACTTGCTGGCAGGTAACTGCATCAGCCTGCCTAGCTGCACAGGATTTGACTTCCCCTGAGAAACAAGCTAGGAATTATTTTTCTTTGTTGGAAAAGCTTTCTGGGTTATGAAGACACTCCTCTGGCAGGAGAAGAGATAGGAGACAAAATGTGGTGTTTCTTAGGCTATCTGGTTGGTAAGGAAAAGTAGTCTGGAGATACTGCCAGGAGGAACTGGAAATGCAGTCCCTGCGTTAGGAAGAATTGAGTCCTGGACGAGTTTGTGTTATTGCAGACAAGAGGTGTGAGGCCGAGAACCCTTGAAGAGGGCAGAAGTTTAGACATCCTAAATAATCCTAACTGTGGTGCTAAACAAAAAAGCAGTAAGAATAGTGTCATCCGAGATTTCACTCAGTATATTTATCAGTTGAACAAAATTGCTTGCTGCAGCTCTCCCTAGCACCAGGGGATGTACTGGGCAGTTAATTACCTTCACATATCTTAGCTTTGCAGGTAACGCTCACAGTTCCCTGCCCAGGCTGGGAAATCTGCTAATTCAGTTAAAAAGTTAAGCTACTGTTTTATTTTTCTTACTAGAAAAAAAAAATAAAAATTATCCTAATTATTTAAACATTTCTTTTACTTCACCTGAAGCTGATACATTTTTCCTATCTTCTTCACAGCAATCTTGAGAAGCTTTAATCCGTAACCCAAAGCCATGTATATTCCTCTGATGTTAATGACATTGCTTTGGTTGCTGTAGCATTCTTTGCAGAGAAAGCCTTCAACAGCTGTACTGAAAGGAGGTTAATCCTACACAAGTGACTGCCTGCTCTAGGGCATTGGGGAAGAGCAGTGTGTTTTGTGTATCACTTCTAATGAAATTCAAATGAAGCAAGAGGAAAAAAATAGGTGGATGTTCATGTTTGGTAGAATCCTGATTGCTCAAAAATTAATGCTTAAAAAAGGTAGAGAGAGCATGCTAGATATAGGTAGAAGAATTTTGAGTGACAGAATCTGAATTCTAGATGGCCCAAAACTGATGGGGTGACATTTAGTGCATCATCACATTATTAGTGCAATATGACAGAAATCAGAAGTACAAACAGATGATGGGGGACTGATTGGTTAGGCAGTCAGATGAGGGTATTAGGATGTTGTTACAGTACAACTAGAGAATGCATCAAGCATTACAGTGATAACCTGTATTCGTTACTAGGAGTGATGAGCTTTGGAGACTGGCTATTTTTCTACTGGTTTGAGTATGCAAAGGCCACAGTTGAGAGAATTGCCCTCAGTTTCCATGTGCTGAGCTCTGTCTTTAAATAAATTAAAAAACAAAAACATACCAACAGCCATTTGACAGGCTGGAAGAACTGCACATGCATCCATAGAAAGGCTGGATTGAATATCCTAGGAAATCTGCACGCTCAGTACAACACTCATTGAGGACCTTTCAAAAGGTAGTGGAAATTACTGGAAGTGTGGGATCTACTCTTATTTTTTTCACCATGAAGTCACAACTAGAGCTTCTCCGCTCCATTAGATCAATTAAATGCTCGCAATTCATAAGGATGATAACTCCTAGCGTCTTTCTTAAAGAAGCTTCATCTGTTTTGTGCAAGCTGATGCTATTAAAGCAGCGGATTTAAAGTTTGCATCTGTAATGTTTACCAAAGTAGTAATTTTTTGTTGGTAGTTAAAATGTCAAGTACAAAAACGTTAACACTTTTAATTGCTTCAAGTTTGTTTAATTACTGCTGCTGGCAGCAGTTGGAGGAGAAACTATTCAAACAAATGACTAATTCCTTGGTTTAAGAGAGACTGACTCACTTGAAGAAGTTGTCTTCAGGAGCTTAAGTGGATGCCTGAGAGATGCCTCTCTACCGTATTCATAAATTGCTTCCTAGCTACTATTAAAAGTCATGCTGACTTGAAGTTTGCTGTTGCTTAAACAAGTTGAAGAAGTGTATGGGGTGTAATAGCTTCTCACAATTAGTTGCAATAACATTTCCAGGAAGACTGGTGTGTGGTGTGCGAAGTCTGCTCTCAGCTGAGAGGTTGCGTAAGTTGAGGAGTCTGAGCCACTGTGGGTTAAGGAGTAAGAAAGATGCTGTGGTCAAGGAGAGTCCTTGCTAATGCTTTAATCAATCACCTGGGAGGGGCAATAATGTTTCCTTAAAATGTGTTGCGTCTATATAGCAAGGTAATGTTTTGAGAAGTGTTTAACTATAGTTCTATGACTGTTGTTTCCCAAAAAGTTAAAATATCCTTTAGCAGGATGGAAGATCAAGGCACAAATCAATGGGATGCCTTTTGTAGGACTACCCTTTGTAGAATAAGGTCATTAAGACATTTCCCACTGCATATTTTCTAAGCAGTAATGTTTTGCAGATGCATTCAGCAAGCTGGTTTGTTAGTCCTTGTGCACAGGTATAAAGGCTTTCTGTAGAGAAAATGGTCTTGGAGGAAAAAAAAAAAAAAAAAAAGATGACATCTTAAGGATGAAGAATTGCAAGAAGACTCAAGTATTTGTTCAGTTGTTCAATTAATTGTTAATTACTGTTAACCAGAGACTTCAAAGTCAACAACAGTTGACTTTGTTTTAGAAAGCCTGAGGAATGCATTATTCACTCTTGGCTCTATAGTTCAAATTATTTTGCTATTTCTAGGGTTTGCTGAGAGCTTGATTGTGAGAACAGAATGTGTTTTCCTACTGTGTAGCAAAAAGTTTCTCCTCCATTAGTTTTGCTTCATTTTTGTGTTTTTAGATGAAGAGAGGTAATTATTCATGAATTAGTGTAATCACAAAGCATTTTTTTGCAAAGAAAGCAGAATCTATTAAAAAAGATATATCAAGAAAGGAATTGAGTAAGGAAAAACATTCCTGCTGTCCTCATTCAGTAAATCAGCAGCAAAGACAAGAGATAGCAATAAGTATGCATTCATGTTTCTGCGAGGAAAAAGGTGGAATGGATTATTATTTTTTTTTTTTATGGAAATGTAGAGTGTCTGAAATAGGCGTTGAGAAGAACTTCTTACCACAAAAGATTGTATGCTAGTTAAAACTATTTTTACTTAATGAAAAATGTGGTATATTTCCTTTTGTAGCCAGAGGATAATTTTCTAAACAAAGCATATATCTCAACTTACAATTTGAGAGGAAAGATCAGAAGGCGTTATTCCAGCTGTGGCAGGGTGGGAACTCCCTGTGCTGTCTGAGGTGTGTTTTTGGAACTCTCCTGACAAGAATGCCAGGTGAAGAGCTTGCTGCGAGGTTTTTACTCTTAAACGCTATGAGGAACTTTTAACTGAAGAAAAGCATAAAGATGCTAGTGAGTGTTTATGCAATCAGGGTGAATAGTGAATACCCTTAGCTAAAAATATGATGTTAGAGTTTGACTTTATGACCATGACTTGTTTCCTGGGACAGTAACAGATCTAAATTACGTGGAGATGGAAGCACAACCTGTATGTGGTTTGTGTCTGCATAACATTATGCAGGATGGGCATACATACGTTCCCTACCTGCACTACAGGTAGGATGAATATTGCATTGAACAACATTCAGAGTCTTGCTCTGTTGTAGTATCTCCTCGTGCAGAGCAAGACTTGCGTTGCTGTTTAGAGGTGCACGTGTGGGCTAGGGCTGCAGCAGGGCTGCCTCTCTGCATTGTCCCTGCCTACCAGTAAGCTTTCTTTAAACAGCTATCACGTTTATGACAGTAACTTTGGGGAAATGCTACCAGTACTGCTCTTGAAGTGTCTTCTGGGTTGTATAAGTCATTATTTGCGCTGTGGGTGCCAACTGAACTTTCTGGCAGGTGGAGCCCAGTGACGATTGCCAGTGCTCAGCACTTCAGAGATTCAAGGCATCTGGTCTTACTGCCCAAGCTGATGCCCAATTTCCCTGAGACTTTCATTGGCCATAATTGCCAGCCTGGGGGGAAAAAAAAAAAAAAAAAGCGTATAATTTGTTTACAGGAGAATCCACGTTTGTTGCAAGGACTAGCTCCAAAACCAGATGTTTCCCAATTCTGATGGTTTTGGGGCAGTCAGCAAGGTTCCAGGATTCAGCTAGACATATATTAATACAAGACTTAGTTTTTCCAATTTAAAATTTCCACTGTTTTCTTAGACCATTTAATTAATAGGAGATATTAGAGTGGCTCTAGCAGATTTTTTGTGAGTAAATGTAGTGGGATCTTACTGAGTCCAGAACACTGAAACTGTCCTCTACAGTGAAAGATTGTATCACTTGAATTTTGTACAGTTAAAAAAAAAAAAAAAAAAGTCTCTGAAGATTACTATGATTAATTGGAAAGGAAAATATTTTTTGTTGCTGTTCTTCCTCAGAATAAGATTTATTTTTCCAGAACTGTGCAAAGAAGTCCATATTTTGGCTAAATGAAGGTAATTGGCTTAGTATTTCCTAAAGCCTATAATTGGCACTCTCTTCTCTGCCAGTGATGTTCTTTCCAAGGTAAAAGAAATGTCACTTCCCTAAAACTTTAGGTTTTTAAAAAATACAGTTTTGCCTTAATTAAGTAATTTATTTGTTGTTAATAAAACCTCAAAGGGTTTATTTTATAAATATACACATTTATTTTATGAAAAACATGCTGGCTTTTCTTTTCAAAGCCTGCAAATTGGCCATTTCATTTCAGTCACCATGCTTGCCCTTTTGATTTTCTCTGGTATGCCTGCCAGCTTTCAGCAGTGTTGTCTGGGGGTGGGCAGGATGATATTCAAAGGGTTTCACCTAGGCTTTCAGGTGAGAAGATGCAGAATCTGCAGAACACAGGAGCATGAGGAAGCCTGGGTGATTTATATAATTTATATACATATATATAAGCAAGTTATATTATTTATATACAAGTGAAACTAAGGATGAACACATTGCCAGTTATCCGTATCCCAAGCTTGTTATCGGGGAACTTAGACAATCATTTGTCCGTGTTTGTTTCTTTTTTTCATGTCTGTCTTTTCTGTGCAGTGGTTATCTCGTTTTTCATGATTACTTATCTGACTTTTATAAAATATTTGGCATGCCAGTGTATTTATTAAAAAGGCTTAATTATCCTTTGTTCTTTGTTTTGAAATACATTAAACATGTTTCTAGCTCTTGAGATTAGCTCTCCTTCCTTTGTAAATTTTGCTTAAGCATATTTGTATTAATCTAGATTGTCTCCAATTCCTCAGGCATAAAATAATTTCTAAACATGATCTGATATTGAGCAAGGCTAAAAACACACATGCTTGCACTTTGGGAATCAGTTTTCAAGTAGAGAGGCTTCTACTACCAGAAAGTCATCAACAAGAAGAATTGGTCTGATTCAGACTTGTGGTACTGTCCTTGTGCTGAATTTTAGCCTTAATTGTTTTGATTTTCTGTCACCAGGGTCCCCCAGGTCCTCCAGGCTTACCTGGTCCATCAGGAAAGAGGGGTCCTCGGGTGAGTAAACAGCTGTGTTCTTGTGTGGGTCTGCACAGGCCAATGATAATTAAACTCGAGTTGGAGTTCACATCTTTTGGTTTTATTTAAAAGCTTATTCATATACCTGTTGATTATGAAAGTATGTAATTCTAGTAGATAGGTTAAAATAAGGCAAATTAATCAACTTTTTCTTCTGCCATGACCCTTCAGCATAGTTAATTCTGTGTATGGGTGTGTACATGGGGCATTGTTAACACCTGCACCTAGCCTTTGTTGCTTGCAGTACTAACTTTTTGTTTTTCCATGTTGCTTCCATTTGCTGCTTTGCAGGCTAAGATCACGTTCGTTTGTTTTTGGAATGAGAGGGAGTGAGCAATGTGTATCACTGCCACAGAGGAGCAGACGGCTGATACAAAATTAACCACTGCAAGAATGAAAAATAATTCCCAGTAATCTGTTTTGGACTCTTGTGTTACAATAGCTTGATAAAAGGCGTGATAGGCATTTGTTATGTAGAAGATTTAGGGTCATGGTATTTGGGGATGTAAGCAGTTATGCTGTAGCACCCTAAGCTAGCCGAATGGAAAGTAGGAAGTAAGGGAGCAGTTTATATGAAAATCCTAGCCAATGTGTGGGAGTAGTGTTGAGTCAGTCTTTGGAGCATATTTAAACAAGCTGTCACTCAAAGTGTTGAATGTCCTGTACGTTGCTGGCTTTCAAAACTTGATGTGGCTGGGTAGGAAAGTGCACTGGTTGAGGGGGCAGAAGTCTGAATGAGTGCTTTAGAGCAGCTGGAGGTAAGAGAGTGGATAAGACACACTTAAAAGTATAAAATGAAAACAATTTCTTCAAATACATATCTTTTTGACTTAATTTCTTGTGTTCTTTTTTCAAATTATCCTGCTACATAAGAGCTGACAGTACCTATATCTCAGATTTTTATATTGCCAAACAGTATTGCTTATGAGGCCATTCCTGCCTTGGAGGCAGGATCCAACATACCCAAGTCAACCCTCACAAGTTGAAGTTGCTTTTGTTTTGGAGGTTACCTGTGTGTCTAAAGCCATGTCTGCTGGTGAGATCTCTCTCCTGCTCTGTTCTTATTGCTGCAAGTCCTCTAACGTGTAGAGGACTTATGAGCATAGCGCTCTACTGTGCAAGTTTTTTGGATTAGTTATTGAGTAGGGCATCCTTTCTGATGTAAGGAGACACCATTTATGGTAAGGTACCTGGAGAAGTAAGGAAATGGCCAAGGTGATTATTTACCAGCAATTCTGCCACAGAGTTTAAAATAGATATTCATATGGGCCAAGAAAGACTGGAAAAGTATTTGAGCAAAGGAGTTTTTTTTTTTTTTTTTTTTTTTTTTTTGAAATGTCAGTGCTCTTTACTTTGCCTAATGCTGATAAATTCAAGCAAGTACAGCTAGTGAAAAGACATGGTACGTCAGAGTAGTTTGAGCCAAAAAGCATGTAAAACCCTGTTGACGCAAAGTTCATCTCCACATGTACAAGTCTGCCCTGTGACTTTGTATTCCATTGCGTGAACTGCCATTTGTGATCTGAAAATGTGACTCGAGGTGTCAAAGGAAAGCAGCAGAGTGCAGAGCTGCGTTGCCTGGGCCTTCTGCAAGGTTTCTTGGGTCCGTGTCCAAGCCTGATATTGACAGAAGTTCACAAGGGTTGAAGACTTTGGGCAGTATACCAATGTCTGATTAATGGTCAGAGATTGCCATTAAAAACAGATTTTGATTTCTGTGTTTCTGTGGTGAAGTCCACATCTGACACTGAAGGTTTTTGGTTTTGCGTGTGTTTGTTTTTTGGCTTGTTCCAAGTTTTTTCAAGAATGAACTTCCAGTGACTTCAGAATTAATCAACAATGAGATCAACTTCCCCTAATGCCTCCCATTCCACCAGGATACCTTTGCACCTCTGTGGTGCAGCACATCTTCAGTTGTGCTCCAACTTGCAAGTGACTCTTGCAAGCAGCAAAAGCTAGGAGCCACTTCAGTGCTCGAGCTCCATTGGCACTTTCTATTTGTTTCCTTTCTCCTAAATCCCTGAGAGAGCCTCCAATGTTGCCAGCATTCAAGCTAATCCCACGTGCTGTTTGAGAGATTAGTATTTCTATGGAGTTTTGTCAACATTGTCATTAGTAAGACAGAGTGCTTAAGAGATACAGCTTTCAGTGTTACTGCAAGGTATAATTGCTAAATTCAGAGTCATATGAAGAAAAAAAATAAATGCTGAGTTTATCTCCTTTAAGAATACTAAGACTATGAGAGAGATGAAACAGATTCTTATTCTTTTGTTATTTGTTGAATTGTTTGGGTGAATTTTGGCCTTAGTAAATTCAGTGAAAGTTTCACTGCTGACTTACCAGAGATAGATTTTCACCAGTTTGGTCCTCCAGTTTTATTGGAAAAATAGCTGCTGACAGCCATTGCAAAAATAGTTTCCCTAATGCGCAGTTTGTCGTGGACTGAGGATTACTCAGTGTATTGCGGGAATGGACGCTTATCCTGGATGGTGTTTTAACTAGATATAGATAGTCCTGGTTAGACATTCTGTTCCTGGAATGGTTTTAGTTAAATTATTTTGGCAACAAACCCATTTTCTACATTAGCTGTGGGAGAATCAGACGGGTTTCTGTCTGTGATGATTTATTTAGAGGAGATGGAATGCTCCTGTTTGAGTTGTCCCTTAAATCAGTGAGAACTACTACAATTCCTTCTTTTTGCAGTTTATAAACTGGGTGCCTGTGAATGTGTTTTCTGCTTTAATTCAATGCTTCCAAGTTTTGCAGCTGCAGAGCAACTTTGCAGTGACTGCATGCCAAATACCTGTTCAGATTTGGGAAGATGATAAAAGAAAGAAAAAAGAGAGATTTAAAAGAAGGGGGGGAGTACTTAATTTTTAGGAAGATGTGCACATTTCTTGAGAATCCCTTGAACGTCCCAAACAGTGCTTCTAAAAGCAACAATTATACAGTAAAATGATTCACAAAACTTTTCACAATTGTTCAGTGATGTGCTGAATAATTCCACTCCCTTTTTTGTTTGTTTTTACAGGGTATTCCAGGACCACATGGTAATCCAGGTTTGCCAGGATTGCCGGGTCCAAAGGTGAGTTAGTTTATCTATGTTGCCATGTAAATACGTGAGCTTCTTAATGACTTTTTGGAAGTCATAGCACTGGTTCCTTTAATTGAAGCAATTGGCCTTCTTTGGTTTACAGATGGAGACTATTACTATAAACAATTTTTAATTAAATATAATCAATCAAAATCAAAACAAAATAGAAGTTTATTCGGGGAATAAAAAACTATGTGCAGAATGGTGATTCGGAAACTATTACCCATGCAAGTAGTCTGTGCTTCCCAAAAGAGTTTCTGTAAATTAGCTCAGCCTCTTCAGTAAGCTGGAATTTATGGAGAATAAACATCTAATTGCTGTAATCTTTTTGTCTTGATTGAAAAGAACAAGGGGGAAAAAAGACTGAGTCATTCTCTATAAATTCCTTTTTTTTGTGTCAGTACGCAACCTTCCATATTTAAATACTCTGCTATTTCAAACATTATCACTTGATTAATATAGTAATTTTCTCTAGATGTGTGGATGTGATATTTAAAACTGAAGAAAAAATATGAGACCTGGAAGCTCAAATAAAAACCCTTCAAACCTGTGTAACATAAGGCCCTTTAAACAGTTTTGACAGATTTGTGCAACTGCAGAATGCCTTCAACTCATATTTAGTTTGAATGATTTGATAGATAAGTTAGGAAAAAAGAACAGCAACCATGATTTGTTTTAGTGCGATTCCTTGTGGCAGGAATCTGACCTGTCATGACAGGTGTTAGAAACTACTTGAGGACATAAAAAGAAATTTAATAAAGCTTTCAGTGATAAACACTGTAAAAAGAAGCAACTCTATTTATGTCTTTTTGTTACTATCTAGTTTTATAGGAACAGTTAAGCTCAGATTCATAGTTTATTATACAGCAAGCATAAATATTGTGACAATTGAGTACATTGTTAGGAAAATAGTTGTAACCAATTACTTGGAGGTTTTGTTTGATAATGGATTTTCCCACCTCACTGAGTTATAATCCTGATCAGTCATGTAGCCATCTCCAGGAATTTAAAAACAGAAGGAATTGTGTGGATATGCACATATCTATACACACACACACAGATGCAGATATATAGGTATGTATACACACACATTTCATTAGGTGGTTAGCATTCGTCTTAATCTGTTGGACTATAAATTACCCTTTCAGTACAAGTACCTTCTGAAATAGCTTTATTTGAAAAGAAACTAACCAGGTGCTCACCAAGAATTGACTGTGAAGATCTAGTTGACCTATACTGACTATGGAAGCTGAAATGAACACTTTTGTTTGATCTTAACACATAACAGATGAGTTGCAATAATTTTCTGGCAGTAACTTCATGCAGAATTGTATTTTACCTTTAAGATGCATGCATTTTCCCTTCTATGTTGAAACATCCCTTATGCAGTTGTTTGAAGCATGGAACAACATTAGCTAATCTCCTCCTCAGTGTTTCTACTGATCCTTTCAGATGAAGAGCCAGATTCCACCCTGAACATATGCTTAGCAGTTCTTACCGATAGCTAAGTGTCCTCAGCATTCAATTTCTGATAAAAAGTTGATTGAGGGTGTTAAAGTCATTTTAAAATACTCAAGAAACTTAACTATGTTTCCGGCTCTCAGGAAAAAGAGTTAGGTCAAGAAAATCAAGTTTGTGGATTTTGGCGCTGTTCTAAGTACACTGATGTTACATGGATTAAATGATGAGGTGCTTTATTTATCCTTGCATCTTGACATTTAAAAGCTTATTCATATACCTGTTGATTATGAAAGTATGTAATTCTAGTAGATAGGTTAAAATAAGGCAAATTAATCAACTTTTTCTTCTGCCATGACCCTTCAGCATAGTTAATTCTGTGTATGGGTGTGTACATGGGGCATTGTTAACACCTGCACCTAGCCTTTGTTGCTTGCAGTACTAACTTTTTGTTTTTCCATGTTGCTTCCATTTGCTGCTTTGCAGGCTAAGATCACGTTCGTTTGTTTTTGGAATGAGAGTCATATGCTCATCCAAATTTGAAAATGATGCATAACAATGGCTGGTTTGCTTTTTAGATTAAAAGCAATGAGGAATTATGTCTACAGAGGAAAGGAAAGGCTGTGAGTTTAGTTGTCAGAAGGCTTGTGTTTTTTTTATTTGTTTGTTTGTTTGGGGGGAGCTGGGTTGTTTGTTTTGATTTATTTTTTTGTGTGTGTATTTTCTTTTTGGTGGTGGTGACCTGACAAATTGACAGTAAAGATTTATTTTTAAAGATTTCTAGGCTTTATTTTTAGTATTCAACAAGCTCAGTTTCTCCAATGGCTTCACATACAAATCTTAACTGTGGTGGGATAATTCTTGATCTGCAGTAATGAAAGCAAGATGAGTGTCAGGCCCAGTAGCATTTCATGTACATAAAATTTAAATATAAAGTTCAAATATGTAGATTTTTAACTATTTTACAGGTCTTAACTGGCAGACTGTCAGGAAGCCTCACACTGCTCGTTTTGTACATCCCTATGAGAGGAGTGTTGGCTAGCTAGAGATATCCAGCCATGGCTGGCAGGTCTTGTACCTTGTCCCCAGGATGGCCTAAACTGTTCCTTTCAAAGGGTCTGGCACCAAGGTTGTGGAATAGCAGTGAACAGTGTGGCAGAGTTCTTCCCTGCTCTGTGGCCTAGTTCTAGATGCAGGCAGTAATTTCTGCCCAGGAATGATGAACAGCTAGGAAATGATTTGTAAATGAACAGAGGCCTTCCACCATGGTGTCAGCTCTGTCCTTCCGGAATGTCTGCACTGGGTAGAGTAGGTGGTGAGTGTGAGGAAGACCCAGACAAGTTTAAATCAGCACAGTAATATAGAGTGGTAATCTTGCATTGTACTGGGGAATATATGGTGTCCTGAGGTGGTGGGTCCTGAGGAAACATTTCAGTCCAGGTGACTACTGTAATCCTGTTTAGCGGGACTGCTTCACATGTGCCTTTTTAAAGGGTTTGTGCAGAAGTATATTAACCTTATGGACAAACTAATGGAAATACCTGTGAGAATAAAAATGGTTGCTGAAAGCATGTGTTCCTTTAAAGCAACCTTTAACTCGGAGAAGAACACTGACGCAATTAAGGAAAGATAAGCATTTAAAGTAAATGAACAGATTTAAACAGGCCTACTCTGGATTAAAGGATTTTAAAATACAGTTTCACAGAAATTGAAATAACAGCATGCTTTACTGGTATCCATTTACTGTTTGATAAATAAGGCTTTACAGGCAAAACCAAGAACAGGTCATATATTCAGTTATAATTGTGAATACAGACACACTGACATCTGTATTGCTAGACAAGTTGCAAATAAAAGCTTTGTCATAAATGTTGTTGTGACATGAAATTTCAAAAATACAAATCTCCTTTCAGTGTGAATTACCATAATTTGTCATCATGCTTTACAGATTTTTTCCAAAACTTTTTCAGTGATAATAAATACAGTTTATATATACATTCCCACTTCTCTCACTGTAACAGTGGAAAACATTTGTTTCCACATACATAATTAAAAAATCTTTTCCCTGATAATATTAAAGAGCTTATTTCTCTGTGATAGGGCCCTAAAGGAGACCCAGGATTCTCCCCAGGACCTGCAAAACGTGGGGAAAAGGTAACATCTTAATTTTATATATATATATGTGTGTGTGTGTGTGTGTGTGTGTTTTATCTGTTGCATTTTTTTGTGGAAGTATTGAGTATAAATATTTAGAATGATTCTTCATCGAAATGTGTTTGAAAGCTTGTGGCTTACTCATTTTTAGATTACAAATCATCTGATTACATATGAAACCTTAAAACCAATGATAATGCTAAAATCTAATGGCATATTTACATTTTAATGTGTTAGACTAGTTCTTAGAGTGACTTGTGTTTGTGAAAAACTTTATTAGGAGCATTTGCTGTTAGTTCAGTTGCGGAATATTTGTTCTAAGTATAAAACAGGTAGGAGTCCAGGACTTATCTATAACAAAGTAAACGTTAACAAATAACTCTTACTTACTAGCTGCTGATGTGAATGTAAAATAGTATTTCTTTGTTAATGTGTAAATTTTTGTTGAATCCTAACATTCACAAATACATATTTTCAATGTTAAAGAAATGCTGAGCAAAATTCAGAAACCGGTAAGAAATTTAACTGCTGCTTTTGTAGAAATAGCAACATTATTTCAAGTTAGCGAGCTTGTACTTTTGGCAATCTAACCAGTGTTATGAGCTATATATGGCCACTTGAAACTCAAAGTATATTCTGTGGCAGGAGCCCAACCTGTCACAGATATATTATTGAACAGTTTAAAGCTCACCCATGTGTAAGTATCAGCTACACCTAGTTGTATGTAAAATGCCTCCATAATCCAAAAATATCAGATGGATAGGTATTTTTCTAGTTCTCTTTCTTTTAGATTCTTGATTTTTCACCCAAGTCAAATTTCTTCAGCCCAAGTACCAGTTGGTAGCACCTGGGAAAAGTGTAGCCTATTCATTTTTTTTCCTCTAAGCAAAAAAAATCCATGCCTAATAAAATATTTACTTCTTCATACCAAATGTCCAAGAATGCAAAGATATGAAGTCCTATATATCGATAGCCCTAGGTTATGTTCCAATGAAACAGTGATTCTGGATATTCTTCTTGTACAGGGTGATCCAGGCCCAATAGGCTTTCAAGGCCCACCTGGGATCAAAGGCCAGAAGGTAAGTTCCTGTTTCCTTTTTCACACAGGCTTCCCTGCCTCAAATGCACAGTCATCAGAAGTACATCTTGTGGTTAAGGGAACGGAAAGTGAATGAGCTTTATGTCTGCTGTTGGTACTGTTAAATGTATGAGATTCCAGGGCTATCAGTGCAAAATTTCTGTAAAAATTAAACAGATTATGGCAGGCATGGCATGCCCCTACTTTAACAGAATGGGAGTGTGGGTGTGCCTGCAAGATACAGCCATTTGAAAATTGATCGTGTTCAATTTTCAGTAAATCTTTTCATTTTGTTTATTGTGTACTTCATAATATAGCAAAAGTTCTTTGGGATATAAAGATCTTTCATTGAATAGTAGTTCTGGTGTTCAATCTTTCAGTGCTGCATTGTTTACTACTTTCCCAAGAGTGTGCCAGAACTGCTAAAAAAAAAAAAAAAAAAAAAGAAGCCAGGTCAAATAAGTTCCAATTTTGGGTGCTATATAACGGCGATGCTCTTTCGGTATGAGAAACGTCAGGTGCTACACACTGCATTTAAGAAATACATCAAAATTATGGCAGGCCTACATATACAGGAAAGCACAAGACAAACAAGGAGACTTGGGGAGGGAAATTGAAGGATATTAATACAGGAAATGAGACAACCTTAAGAAAATGAGCACAGAAGTGTGAGCGAGTGGATATAGTTTATGTGGAAAGAGATTATCTGACATGTAGGCTGCTCTGTATTGTCAGTATTGTTAATAAAATGGCACAGTAGCAAAAATAAAGGTTGGAGGGAAAGTAGTGTTAAAATGTTGTCTTTTAAGAAGACAATTTTGTTTTTGCAATTGTAATAAAAAAGATGGAGAAGAGATACCACAGTAAAATTTTGCAGTAGTAGCTCTAAAAGCAGTTGTAATGTGTTCCTCAAAAAAATTGAATGAACTGTTAGAAAGATAGGCCCTGGAATTCGCAGTCTTTCTTTGACATATGAAGAAGGAATAACGATTAAAGGCTTGCCTGTTATTGATTTAAAGAAAAAATGTTATTGCAACAAAACTCATTGTGTTACATTTTAAAACATCTTCATTCAGTGTTGTCTTGATCTTAGTGTAAGACAATTATTTAAAATATATGTAAATAATCATTCACTTCTAGAATTCACCAAAACAGTGAAAATGTGACTAGAAAAGGAAGCTATCATTGATGAGCATCATGAGGTGTGAGTGTGGAAAATTGTGTTTTCCAAACACATGTGGTCCACAGTTCTGTGAACTGAAAAAATGTATCGCTGTAACAAAAGTTTGCAGCCCTTCTGTTGGGAGCTAACCTACATGTTCATAGCTTTTGTTACTCACTGAACTTGGGCCACCTTGAGATTCCCCATGTATTGTTCTTTCTCATTTCATCAGGCTTATGCTTTTACTTAGAAAACAAAGTAGTTTTTGTTTTAAAGGTTTTTAGATGGGAAGCTGTCACTTCTTCTGCATTATAGGACTAACATTTGGGAGCAAGGAAATGAAAATCTCATGGCCGTCATGCTTTCTTCCTGCCACAAGAATTCACTCCTTATCTGAGGCTTAGAGACTCAGTGGAGAATTGTGATCACTTGATCACTGGAAACTTTACTCTCTGTTACCATGTTGTACACATCAGACACTAATTAGAACCACTTTTAAGTTAACTTCTGCCTGACCTACGTTGCAAGAACACCAGTTTTTGAATGCACTACACCTGTAAACGTTAAAAAGTATTTCATGCTTGCCTTTTTTTAATGACAAGCTCACAATTCATTGTTTTAAATAATTGATCTTTATCACTTTTTAATAGCACATTTACCAGTTTGTAACTATCAGACTAGTCCTTTTGTTGTTTGCTTATTGTGATCTTTGAAATAATTTTCAAAGGAATGTAAGCACAAATAGCTGTGAAATAAACCAGATACAAGAATAAACTGCAGGAAAAAAAAAAGCACTTCAATTTTTGTTTTGTAGCCCAGTACTACTGGGTAATTGCCATAGTACTGAATAAATAACAGATTTCTGATATTCTTTGTCTTCCACTTAAAAAGGAAGATAAGCAAGTCTTATATGAATTAATGGTGTCACAAATTCTGTTTGATATTTGGCAGATGGCTTTTGTTAACAGTTTCTAAACCACGAGATATTTGATAGCAAATAAGCCTACAGTTCTTAACGGATATTCTTTTAGTAGTGTAATACAAATCTATGCTAGTTTCATGAAAGTTACATTTTTTCGTTGATTTTTGTCATTGTTTTTCTGTTTTTCTTTGGAGAGCTGAGGTTTGGGTACACTGCAATGCCTGCTGCCCTCCGCTGGGCATTAGCACACATGCTCTAGGCTGTCGCTGACTGTGGCTGAAATTGTGTTCAAGTTTTCTAATCGGAATCTCCCTGCTTCTGGACTTTGTCCCTTGTTATTCAGTGCTTATACAAAAACATGTTTTAGAAATTTGAGACCAACATCCATATTATTATTATTATTATTATTTTATCTGAATGACTTCTGAGAAGCCATATGATCTTGCTTCCTTTTTTTTTTCTTTCTCCTGAATATCTGAATTTAGTAAATCATATTAGGAAAGGTTCTTGGAAAGATTCTTTTTACAAAAGAAAAAAAATTTTCAGTGCAGTACAATAGCACAAGTAAACTACTGTTTTGTATTATAACTATAAAATGATGTGTCTCTTTTGATAAAGCTGAATACACGGAGGGTTTTTTTTTTGTGAGACATTAAAACAAAAGTATGTTAATAATCAGGACTGTGGAAACAGATTATTCTGATGGACCTTTTTCATTACACTCCATGTGTTGGAGTATGTATCCTTGTGGCTACATATAAAATATGACATTTATTTTGCCTCTAACACACAGTATAAAAAGCCAAGCTTTGCTCAGTTCATGGTAGGTTTTTTGTTTGTTTTTCCCCTGGATATTGTTCCAAATTTGTTCTAGCATAAGAATAGAAAATTGCATGTTTATGAAGTGTTTAAAGGCTGTATTTTCAGGCATCTTTTGAAACAGAAGTGATGGCTGGAAATTCAGAATAAGGTTGAGGAGAACGCTGTTTCTAGAGCAGTTGCACATATTTCTTATCTGGAGTTTTCTTTGATCAGCACTTAAAAACCTTTCATTATAGCAGTGCAGAGACTTCACCAGGGTGGAAGCCCCCTCGTTCTTTCCTCCTCCCAAAAAGAGCCTACTTGACCTCTAAAGACAGACAAGTCGCCTCTGACAGCGTACTGGGGAATAGGTTTGTCAGAAAGGACGGTGCTCATGTTTACAGAATTCACTCGGTATGGGTTCTGCTGCACTGGGCATATGGTAGACAGACACTTAAGCTCTCCGTGAAGGCTTCTCTGATTGCTGTTAGCTGGTGGTAAGGATCATTCTGTAATATAGATAGAAATATTCTTGCAAATTGCGGTGTTCTAGTAATGTGCTTGAAGTCTGTATTGCTGTAATTCAGAGCTTCAAACCTTTCACTTCCACGTTGATCTTTTAAATCGAAGTGTTGATCTGTGTTAGGATTTGGGAGGTATTTTGTTTTCTGAACCAATACATGTGAACTTGCATTCGTCTTGTTCGTTTTCATCTTAGCTCAGAGCAAACTGGGACTTGCTTATACGGGCATGCTTAAGAATATGAACCTGGACTAATGAACAATCTAGAATTTTTAAATACTTGCTTTAGTGTTGTTTAGTTTCATTCCCAACTAGCATTGAGTTGAAAATGAATTAGGACTGTGTTAAGTTTAGATAAGAGAATAGACATATTACGCTAAAACAGAAGTTCATAACGGCATTTTTCCTGTTGCAGAAGGTGGTGTTCTGTAGAAACATGCACGTGGTAATTAGGGCTTCTTCATCTCACAGTTCCCTTGTGTGTCGCCTTTTGAGATTGTCCATGCAGCTGTCACTCAGCTAAACTGACCCACTTTAAAACTAAATTATGACAAACTTCTCTTCTAGTCTTTGCATGTATGACAGCACTTGCTTTCCTTTTTCCCTTGCACAGAAATAATAAACTGCTGAGAGTTCTTCTAACAACATCTATTTTAGTTGATCATAGGGAGGGTGTAAACTTCTAAAATGGGCAAAACTCACGAAATATAGAGGGGACTGGAACCATAATAAATGTAATGGATTTTGAAGCACAGTTTGAAATCTGAAGATCTGTTACTGGGTTATGCAGGCATTTTTAATTCTGCTTTAGCAATTTAATCATTTTTTTTCTTTAAGCATGCATTAATATAGTAAATTAGAATATTTTGCATTAACTGGTTTATCCAAGATCAGATTAATTGGTTTACCCTGTATCTCTCTTACAGTTTGTGTTGTTTTTATTTTTTCATTTCCCTACAACAGCAATGCAGAGCGGCTTTCTTAGATACAAGATAGCATATGTAAGTTAGACTTACGTTATGGGAGAGGATTGAAACCAGAATAGATTATAGTTTCTCAAAATGACAATGTCCTGTGTGTGATTAACAAAATGAAAGGACACACCTGCTGTGTTGGGTTTTGAGAAAATGAGGCCTTTGGGCCGCTTAATGAGTACATCTCTTCTGGACCAAGATTCTTCAAGCAATCCTATAATAGTACAACTGCTTAGCAGATGTCATTATCTTCTTTTACCTAAAATTATCACTAAGGAAAGTCATTCTGTCCTTTAATTTTGTATATGATAATTAATTCCATGCAGCGGTACTCTTTTTGTCCTGCAGAAACTTATCCAAAATGGGGGGATACCTAGTTTTCTGAAATTGTTTCAGAATTCCTTATTACAGCGGGTCTGTCATGTTACCCCCAATCTCTACTAATAAGCAACACCATACCCCAAGGCAGCCAGATGTTCCACATCAGCCAAGGCACTCCTGCTCCTCAGTCAATGGGTTTGAAGCCAATTTTGTGATAGATTTCTATATGTAATGAGGATTGTTTTGGTCTTATCCCAAAGCTGAAGTTTGAAAGAAGCTTGTGTATTCCTGGTACCTCTGCAAGGGATGTGGAGACCAGACGCTTGGCTTCTGCATCAATCGCGCAACTGTTACGGTCTCATTTTGGTCAGCTTGTTTGGATATGTTTGGGACAGTGTAAAGACATCCAAGAAGGTTTCCTTTTCAAGTGTACTGAGGCTGATAGCAGGTTCCAGGTGTATTTTTAATTCTTTTTCTTCTTTTTCTTTTTTTTTTTTTTTATATCTTTAATACCTAAAATGTGGTTGAAATGGTTGAAGTACAGAGAGTAAAGTTGGACGGTTTCACAATTCCAGCACCACAGGAAAGATTTCTGAGATGAGGAACAGGCTACTCTCTCCACTGATATGAACTCCATAGTATAATAAGAGCTGGAGTTTGTTATAAGTTAATTTTTAAAAAGTATTGTGTCCTGGAAGGTCTGTCTTCCTTAAGGTGTCCTAGATCCGTCTGGGTTGACTCCAGATACCTATCCACCTTTCTGCTGTGTGCAGAGAGGGCATTATGACAAGGATTTGGAACAAAGTAATAAACTGGACCAAATCCAGTTCTGCAGTTTCAGCAATCAGAGGGGAAGGCATCCTATATACTCCTTTGTTTTAAAAAAGCACAAGTCTGGAACTGTCTTTAAGTATGCTGATATCCTGAAATTATCTACACTGCCGTGAAGATTTTTTACTCCTTTTCTTGAAGTTGGCTTCCATGAGAGCTGCTAAATATAAACCACACTAATGCTGCAGGCAAACAAGTTTGGATTTCTTTTTTTTTTTTTTTTTTTTTTCCATGAAGGGAGATTGGAGTGAGAAGAAAAAGTCTCTTTTGTGTTTAATTACATTTATTACATGTCTGTTTCTCTACCTGCAGGGTCAGAAGGGTTACCTAGGACTGCAAGGGCCACGGGGTGAGCAGGTAAGTGGTGAAAACATGGTAGACTCTACTCTTCAGATGAAAACTTGAGAATAGCAGAATGCACAATCAAATATAAGACTTCACTGCAGTCAATCAGTGTAAATTACTGACTGGTTAAGGAAATACTTGATAGTTCTTGACCAAGAATCAGATTACGTAGAGATCAATGTGGTGAAAAAATGATCTAGATGAAGTAGAAAAGACTAGTTTGTTTTTCTTCAACTGCCGCGCTGGCTTGGCAGGGGCTGGTATAAAATTCTTGTTAGAGGCACAGTTCAGATTCTCTCAAAACCTGTAATGTAATGCTTCTAATGCCTTTTTTTCTTTAGTCTCTTAACATGTGGAAAGTGAAGTGGTTATACTGTGTATTCTTCTCACTTCTATGTCAGTTCAAGAAACAACCTTTTGGAGACATCCAATTGACGAATGCATCATGTTAGCATTAACAAAGCACCTAACAACAGGATACGTGGAAACATGAGTGCCCTTTTGGACAATGCTGAAAGTGAAATGATGATGATAATAGATGATAGCAGAAGGGAGATAAAAACTCAGGAACATCATCCATAACTTAAATTATTTTTAGCCACCTTCTGCCATCTTTGCTGAATGAGTGGCGATTTTTATTAGGCCCAAAGGTGTTTTTCTGTGATAACTGTGAGTTAACCTTGAGGTTAACGGAACCTCACTGTAAATAGTTTCCTTGATTAATGTTTAGAAAGTACTCTGACTTCTCTTTTAAGAGAGCACTTTAGAGGACAGTGTTTTAATTTACAAGTAGTTCTTACTGCTGGTATTTTCAGATCTGTCTGGAGAAGGAGATGAGTTAGACCAATTACTTGTCATCTGTAGCACCTATCCATGTCTGTAGTTTTTAGAAGCTTATATAGCAAAGACAGATATTCCTCTGCATTTTTCAATTGTTGAATTCCTTGAACAGCTAGTAACCAAAGCAGAATTTTAAAAGAGAAGTTGTAAATACAATGATTCTACTGCTTTTTGAGCTTTTTTCATGCACACGTGTTGTTTTTTTTGAGTTCCATTTGAGCTGAAGTAGGAGAGCACAGATGCCAGTTCCACAGCATAACATCTGTCAGAAGATGAATCACTACTAGTTGAAATTAAGTGACAGAATTGCTTCAGTGACAGCTCACTGAAACAAAATAAACAGCAACCCCTTTTTGCCTCTGCACTTTTGAATTCTCCATTCTGTGGCTGCTGTTTCACCATAAATCAACTGTGAATGGTTGAGGAAGTTCTGATCTATAGCTATAGTAACACTGACATATGACGGTGAGTGGAAGGGTCAGGCTGGGAGACAGTGCAGTTTATGGACTTGGCTTTTATAAAATAAAGTGAACTGAACAGACGTAGGAGGAGCTTCCCATGTCTTGGTGATGGCACCATAGCATATGGCACCATTTCAGAAAAGCAGAGATTTCTGAAAACAGGAGGTTGTTCAGATTTTAAGTAGTAAAACAGAAACATGATTGACTTTTAGATTTGATTGCGAGGAAGGAGGTGGAGAGAAGCTCAATGCATTCATGACTAATCCAGTGCTATATTGACCTGATTCTGGAGAATGCAAAGAAATTTGACTTTGTAAGGACAGAAGAATTCTATTTTAATGAAACACTTAACATATTTGTTCAAATATAGCTAAGACCAGTGCAGTTACTTTGCTATAAGGATCTGTCTCCTGAGCCCTACTCAACTACTTTCATAAGTTGTTTCTGTGTTTTTACTGTGGAAGTAGTAGACTTTTGTATTTCACAAAGTCTTACACTACTCTTACAAGACTTTAAGGATATGCATCTGATGGAATTACTTATATATGCCAAGTAAGTTTTGGGTAGTTGCTGTGTAACTTTTTCAAAAAGCAATTTTTCGGTGAGCTTAAGCTGTTTCATATGACTAAGTCTTAAAAGAAAAATGATAAAACAATTGAACTGTAAACCTGACATTAAGCTTGTTTGCTGTTTCTGTATCTTTTTTTCTTTTTTTCTTCTGTTTAGGGAAGTCCAGGCCTGGCTGGCAGTACTGGGGCAGTGGGTTACCCTGGCAGGCAGGTGCAGTAACTATTAACTAATGTCTTGGTAGTTGTTTTTTTTCTTGTTTGTTCTTTTCAAGAGTATCATATCTAACTCTTCTGGAATTAAGAGTATAAATGTACTGATCTATATCCCATAATCTGTTCTTGAAACAAATCTGTTTCACAGATAATGCCTTTAGGTAATGTTGAATCTTGTGGCCTTTTAAACTTGGATGGCCTCAGTACGTAATGCTGTACCTTTCTGATGCACAAAAATCATGTTACTGTAGTACTGAATGTCTAAGCACTGTATATTCCTGCGTAAATCTCTTGTAGATCTGTATTTTTAAATGTATTTCAAGTTTAGAAGCAATAGGAAACCGCTTATTGCAGTATAGTTCCTAATGTTTTGCCCCAGTGTATTTGCTTCACTGCTGAAACTATTTCTTCAGCCTTTTAGAGAAACATAAAGTTTTTTCCACTCAGATAATTGAGAAAGAGAACCAACAAAACCAGAAAACAGCTTTCTATAAACACAAGCACTTATATGAAAAAATAAACCAGTATTTATGTAAGCTAACAGATACCTCAGTCCAGTAACATGAATAAGATGTAAAATTGAAATATTCATTGTTTTCCCTATATAAAAATGTGAGCCAAATTCAACTATTGACTTGGTGTTTTTATGTCTGCTTGAAGAGTGATTTTGCCCAATACTTTAGCATTTTATTGGGTTAGGTTTGTAATGGTTATATATTTAAAAATTCCATTACAATATTTTATATTGTAATGAATGGTAACGTGTTTGTGTTGAATCATATAAAATGTTTAGAGTATTTGGACTACATATACTATTCAGACATTAGCTTGAAAATAAATGGAACTGTGTCCAAATATAAAAGCTTATGAAAAGCTCTGTGAAATTATGTCACCGTCGTGTGAGATCACTGAGTCTGGAAAAAATTTCCTCTGAGAAGAAATAATTTTAATGTAAAGGAAGTTTTGGTCATTGTATAAGATTTAGCCATGAACTAACAGGAGACCTTTCTGAGCATGGTTCTAGGGTGCTGCTTGATGATAGATGTCCCCTTCAATTTTAATCACTTTGAAGAACGTGTTACCAGCTTGTAGTTAACAAATACTATAAACAAATATGCTCTGTTTGAAAGAACTGGAATCTAAAATTAAGTACAACTCATGTCTTTTTTAATAGGGCTTAGCTGGACCAGAAGGTAACCCAGGTCCTAAAGGTGCAAGAGTAAGTAAAGATTTTAAGCATTTTGGCATGCATGCCTATTTTCACACACAAAGTACTTAAGAAAGGGTATGGGGAATTTCATGTATCCCTGCCGGTTGTATGCACAGTGAACCACTATGTCTTTACAGAACCTGAAAATCAGATCCTAGTACATATTCCAAAATAAGAAGATACCTTTTTTTTTTTTCATGGTGAGAGACATAGAACACTCACATCGATGCCCTTCCTCTGACTTGGAATGCATATAGACAAGAAAAGTAAAGCAGTAATGAATGTGGGAGTGTGAGATCTGGGAGTGTAAAAGAGTGGACATTTCCTGCCTGAAGCATTATTTCCATAACCGAAACTGCCAAGAAGGGGAGATGTATCTGCCACTTGCAGTCTGCAACAGCTACAGAAGTTGATAAAGGGAAACAGTCCTGTCACATAAAAACCATAAAAGTGGTTGTTTTCTAGATTTCAGAATGGTTCAGTTGTAGTCACACACATTGCAGGGACTGAAGGCTCGAACTTTAACGTTCTGTTGATTCAGGGTTTGCTCCTGGTTGCTTTTGGAGGTAAAATAAGTAGCATGGTGGGGTTTTTTTTTGTTTTGTTTTGTTGTTTTTTTTCTGTGTGTTTTGTTTGTTTGTTTTTAAATAGGCACATGGGCGTATATACACATGCTTGTGTGTAAAAAAAAAAAAAAAATTTTGAGCCTGACTCACCATCAGGCAGTAGACATCGGTTTCCAGAAATTTTCATATTGCAGGTTGCATATAAGGGGTTTCAGGGGTCTTTTGCTAGCTGTTTTCAGGTCCTCAGCTCTACAGGGCTTATGTTGTACAGGTTGCTGAGCAGTTTGCTGTGTTCTCAAGCATCTACTGAAATAATCTTATTGTGTTGCTAGATTTGTTCTTGCCCCATTTTTTAAATGTAATTACTAAAAGGCTTTACCTGTAATATCTTCTTAAACTAAGTCTGTTTTTTGGTGTGGGGATATCTTTGATGTCAGTTTTCATTAAAGTGATGGGAAAAATGCATTTGCTGGGATCAAGTGCCAACACATACTGCACCCTCAGGGATTGTATCTCTTCTACATTTCTTCACTTTATTTTTGCACAAATTGTGACTGCATTTTGTCTCATTCTGTCAACCAACAAGGTATTAAGTGATCCCAGTTACTTCCTGAAAAGTTAGTACTTGTCTGTTGACACAAAGCTAAAAATGGCCAATGTTTAGAGGTATGACTAATTTTGGAGAGAAATACCTGTCAGGTCTTAAGACTAAATCCTTTATATGGCTTCTACAGGCAAACTTCAATAAAAATGATGACGTAGTCTGTTGAGTTACACAACTGTGAGGTACCATGAAGGTAGCTACGTGTTGCACAGTATCTTTAAAGATTTAAGTTTAGAACATCCCTGCAATAAAACTATAGTCTGCTTCTCAGCTGTTTAAGAAATTATTGAAAAAAAATAAAGTGCCTTCCTTATCGTGAAAGAAATGAGTTTCTTTTAGAGAAAGAGTTTTTTTAGAGAAGTAGAAAAGCCAGGGATTTTTTTTTTTTGTAATTAACAATAACTTTGTTCCAATCTGTTTGAATCTGTTAATGCAGAATCCATTATAATTATTATTTTTTTGTGAATTGTACTGTCATTTCAACAGCATATTTCAATGTCCATGCAATTGATTATACAAGATCTATTTTTGACTTTCCGAGAGGAAAGTGGGAGAGAAATACATGGTGACTGCACTTCAAGGAGAATATTCTGCTTATGACAAGATAAACTGTTGGGGACACTTGTACATAACAATGGTCAGACAAAGTTATTAGAGATAAGGAACATCTTTTCTGATGCATTTTGTGAATAAGGTTAATATCAGCAGCTTTTTCATATTTCATTTATTCAAATAAAGTCTCTGCTGGTCTGACTTACTGAAACACTCACCTCATGTTTCTTTGTTAATTTGTTCGGTATCTGTATAATAGGGAATTGTTTTTGCTTTTAGCTGGAGAATAAATCCTGGACACATTTAAGTCAGTTAAATTTAACTGGTAATTTAAAATGAGCCTGGATTTAATCCCTGGGTCCTGAACCCACAGCTAGAAAATAATAAGGGGCAAGCAGTGATGGTACGAAGCAGCCTTATAAGCACTGAATTGTTCTTGTGTTTCCAGGGTTTCATTGGACCTCCAGGTGTAGCAGGACAAACAGGTCCTGAAGGAGAAAGGGTAGGTTAATGAAATATCAATGAAATATTAATGTTTGGGTGGTAATATATGTTAGAATGGGGAAAAATGCATGTAACCATTCATTTGAGTCTTGGTCTAAAAGCAAAAATGATGTGGAGGAAATTACATGAATGGGTCCCATCAAACTTGTCTAATTGATGAAATTAAATGGTATAAAAGGATTAGAGCCACTGAGATGTATAACGAGTGTTTTTTGTTGAAGCAATTTCAATCAATAAGTAATATTTGTCAGTTGCCACATGATGTTTGCAATAAAAACGGTCATGGAAGTCTTAATCTCTGTCACTCTGCTCAAATTCTTTCTTGCTTCTCTTGAGTACAGAGGATGTCTGGCCATGTACTTTAATGGAGGCATGATGTGGCCTTTCTTTATAGTTCTGCTATAGTTCTGCTATGGATAAAGTAAAGACAAGCACAATTTGTGTCTATGCCCCCCTGTTAGAGGACATTTTCTCGCTGTTTCTTTGCACAACATATTTTTTTATATTTTTAATGGTGGTACTTCTCAAGCTGTCTTTTCTAATCAAAAGAAGGCTTAATTACTTGACTCTAAGCTGATGAAGAAAAGAAAACCCAGTTATGATGGGTTATTTCTTTCTCAGGGCATTCCAGGCTTCCGTGGAAAAAGAGGTCCTAAAGGGAGACAGGTAAAGCTGCTAACACTTGTTACAATTTCTACTGCTAATGTAAATGTACCTGTAATTTACTCTGCAACTTTAATCAGCTGAAAAAGTTAACTTCACTTTCTTCACATCTTTCTTCACATATTTCTATTGTTTCCAGTTAGTACTTCACAGTATTGCAAATTCCTTGCAGGGTATAACGAGTAGGTATTTTGAAGTGAGGAGTGCTCAATATAATGTGCCTTGTGGATGGGTACTGGTATCAGCTGCCAGAGGGCTAAAAAAAATGACAGAAACAAATAAATATATTCAGTAAAATTAGTGTTAGCTCAAGGTACAGATATGATGCAAGTTTTATGAGGTCTGATTTTGGTGTTGGTTTGAATGCAAATCAGCTGCTTCTAATGTATGATATTTTTGGATGATGGTAAATTAAAGCTGTCTTTTACTTAAAATATATTTCTACAGCTGAGAATAAACACAAATCTGCCAAGTATACATAATCAAGGTTCACATACTTCCTGTGGTATATCCTTAATGCCAAGTCTTTTGTTTTGTACTGCAACCTTATTATTTTAGATCTTTGAAACTATCCAGGAGTTTCCAATTTTAACTCTCCTGTGGTCTGTGATTGGAAACTGAGATACCATTCTGCAGTTGTGCACTCAAGTTGTGCTTCAGATGACTTTCATCTACCATGTTGAACAAGCATGCTCGGCAGTAGTAGTGTGATTGCTGTCGTTTGACCCTTGATGTATAGTATGAAAATTGTGGAGGATTCTGTTAATTAAGTTTTGTTTTCTGTGTGCTCTAATACCAGCCAAAAAAAAAAAAAAAAAAGTCACTAAACTTCAGTAGAGTTCCTTCTAGTGTAAAGAAAGTCATGCAGAGGAAAGCGTCATTAAGTAGATAGACTGCTCTTTCTGAAGCTGCCATCAAATTGATAAGGTTATACCTCATCAAAGTAAGATTCTGGTTTTTAATTATTCAGCTAGCAGGACTGGGTGCTTCTGTGCTTATTGACAGTACTGTAGTTTTTTTTGTAATTTGAATCAAACACTGTTTTTACAGCTGAGTGCTGGGCAACAGCTGTCTGTGCTGTCAGTGCACTGTGGTAGTCAGCGGTGTGTTGTGCCAGTGAGTCATGTGTGGCATTCAAGAAGAAAGTGAAGCTGGATGGCAGGTAGAGGCTTGTGCTCAGTGTGGAAGAGGAGGTAGCAGCAGGGTATTCCAAAAATCTGCTTTTGCATTTTGATTTCATTCGCTCGGTCTTCACTGAGGCTTTTGATTGCTTGTGTAGTGGTTTGTTTCACTCTTTGAAAGTTGATGCTGTGCATGCTGTAGTAAGCAGTTGTTGTTTCATTTACAATAGTACAGCTTCTGTTAGTGCCAGCTTGTGCTCTGATGATGATTTCTAGTTATATAGATCAATTAAGTGGTTTGACACAGGGGACAGAGCACCAAAAGCACCTCTGCACGGTCTTTATGATTATCTTCATTTAGTACTTATTCCTCTGCTATCTTGTCTTTTCCTCAGCCCTAAGGTTCATTCTACATCCTTTCTATGTAGTCTTGTAAACTTTATTTGATTAAAGTCCTTTAATGTAGGGAACAAACCAGGAAAGCAATTACTTGGGAGCCTGTCTAGAAGTACTTTGCTGGATCGTAAATAGAGAAAATGTCAGTTATTTTAACCTTAGACAATGATAGTGATGATGACAATGGCTTTTGCCACAGTGTCCCTGAGTTGACTACTCTAGTGCTCTGGGGCAGGGCAGTGTTTTAAAGCAAAAAAGCATGGGAATTGCATAACGTCAGAAGTCAGACACCTGACCTTCCATAATGCTAGTGGAAAGAAATATTCTACTGGTATAGTTCCTTTCAGAAAAAGAAAAAATCCCAAATATTCTTATTTTTGGAAAGTAATATAAAGTAGAAGAAAAGAAGAGACTGCAACCTTTCGCTGGTAAATAAAACATTTCGTGTTCATTTAACATTTTGTAAGCATTGAAGACTACACTAAGGATATATTAAAAGGGCATAAACAGTTGCACTTGCTCTCATTTAGTTTTTCACCTCCAGGGACTGATAGGTATCATGTTTGATATCCAAGATAAGATCGTTCCTTTAAAATTCAATATACTACTACTTATCAGGTTTATTAAATAAGTACTCATATTTGTCATAGTCATATCTTTGGCGCAGTTGAAATTGAACAAAATCTTCAGTTACCAAAGATTATAGCGGGAGAATTTGTTTGAATTTTGGATTGTACATAAAGTTGTATTAAAGAAAATACTTCATAGCCAAAGCATATGTATCCCATTTCTTGACGTTGTGTGCTTGTAATATGAAATTTGGCTCACTCTCCAGTATTTTTAATGCATTGTCAGTCCTCTTAGTATGATGTATAGTGCTTTTATGTACATAGTTTGACCACATTTAGGGAGAATGTTTTTACATAGCTTTCTTCGGTATGGAATTAGTTACAACCAGCAGTCAATAAGACTGAACAGATGGTGTCAATTATACCAAGAATTTACTAGTCCTGTCCACTATAACTATGCAAAACCAGTTCGTTTTATATTAAAAATAGGAATGGTTGTCCTTCATATTCTTTATAATAAAGTTAGATGATGATATTGATGGAACAAAACATTTGTTGCACAACAGTACTATTACATTACTTTCAATTTTAGGCTTATCTGTTTTCCTGTTCGATATTCCATTCTTTTTCTACTTACTAGTGTAGTTTTATCAGTATCAGAAGATAACGGGATTATGATGACTGGGTAATCTAGTGCCCTCCTAATTTGTGTCATGCTGTGTTCCTGTTGTATACAAATCATCAGTGGCCTGCATCTGTGACCCGATGGCTGGCAAAACTCCCATTGTATTCTTCTTTTCACTTTATTTATAATTGATACTCCCATGTGTCGTGGTAACTCTGCTTCTTCTAACGTCTACCTGCAGTAGACTATACAACCAAAATATGTTATTAAGAAAAGAATAGATAAAATAGTTAAAAAAAAAAAAAAACAGTTGAAAAAAGTTAATCTTTGTCTGTATCCTGTCAGCTGGTAACTTTTAACAGCATAGGCTGTTACATACATGTTTTGCGTACATGCAAATACACGTTTTGTGTGTGAGAAATTTTATAGTACACCTTCAGTGCCTTGCAAAAATTTGGCCACTGGTGTACAGACTGAGAATCAGTTAAATCTGCTGTGTTGACCACTAACCTATGAACCTCTACTGATTAAATGATGAGACAGTAATGCTATGTACGTCACACCTTACAGTTATGGCAGTAGATTGTTGAAATCTGCCTGGCCATAATACACTGATTAAAATTAATTCAAACAAACAAAGCTCTTAGACCATCCTTTGTGTCTTGGATAAAGAAAACATTATCTGTTCTGCTTCAGGGTTTTCCAGGTGACTTTGGAAATAGAGGCCCCCCTGGCCCAGATGGGAATCCTGTAAGTATTTATTATGTTTTGATTAACATAGTAAAATATGTAACACTTAATATTAACTCCTCTCCCAAACAGAAAGGAGATTTATGCATGAAAAGCAAAGTATTGAAGTCCACAGGAAAATTTTGCACTGCTACTTTTATATGGAAAGTGCTAGGGTAGTTCTGTAGTAAGCAGATGTATTAGAGAAGAGAACTGCACATTTGCTGAGAGCACATTTTCCACTTCTGCAGGTGCTGACTACCTTGAGAATCAGGTGTCTTACTGTCCTCATTACATTGCTGATGAATGTCTTGTCTCCAAAACTTCGTGCACTAGATATGATTTTGTATTTCTTATTTAAATCTTTGTTCTAGGATCATCTTAACAAATGGGATTCTGTCTCTGTGCCAAAACCCCAGCTTTCGTATACTTACGCATTTAACAGTTTATTTTGTCCTTTGAACTGTTACTGAATACAATTATGTCATTTTGAATACAAGTATGTCATTTACTGCATTATAGTCGGTACGATAACAGCTTTGGCAGTGTGCAGAGAAGTGCTCTCATGGTATGGTATTCAAACTGCAGCACAGTCAAGTTACTTTACTGGCTACTGTCAAAGGAGCTTTGCTGACTTGCTCTGTTTGTAGGGAAATCATGGCTGAAGGCTGCAAACTCAAGTTTCCTTTGATATGTGGAAACAGTGGAAAGGCAAATGACCAATCAGTGCTGGGCAAAAAAGCAACTTATCTGAATCAGCTCTTCTTGCTGGATGCTCCTTTGGAAAGTACAGTCAGTTTGTCTCTAAAGGCTGTTCTGATATGGACTGGAGTCAGCATCTGGGCAGAGATGGCCTTTCTGAAGGCTTGTCCTTTCCAGACACCCTTATAAGGAATTTATTTTAGAAAAGTTTATGCAAATTTTGCTGCTACAGCTCTTATTCTCTGGTGCTAATGTTTTGGAACATAAGAGAGAAATATTCTTTATTTCTGGTCACTGAGGCAAAGTTCCCTTTATGGGAATGTTAGGTGATGCCAGCACGTAGCTTTTCATCCTCAAAGCACTCTGAGGGGTTGTGTGACCTGCTGCTTGGCAAAAAATATCAAAAGATGAGTTCTTTCCTTCTTCTTTGTACTCCCAAGTCTCCCTCGTTTCCTGAGAAAGCAGAGATGCTCTTTCCACAAGATCTGAGGAAGAAGATTAATTAATTTCTGTTAATTCTTTAACAGAATTAAACTCAGCCTAGATCTGAAATGAGACTTACCCACAGAATCACAGAATTTCTAGGTTGGAAGAGACCTCAAGATCATCGAGTCCAACCTCTGACCTAACACTAACAGTCCTCCACTAAACCATATTGCTAAGTACAAAGAAGCCTGTTTTTACACAAATATTTGCAGACAAGTTCCTTCTAATCTGTCAAGACAACTTCTGATCTTGCTGCCTTCTCAAACAGGCAGCAACATTTCTCCTCCCCCAAAACTCACCCTGCAGGGCTTGTTCAGGCAAGGGGCCAGAGCTGCAGCTGCAGGGGTCTGCAATGCTGATGGAATATTTACAGAGCCTTTTTCTGAGCTGCAGCGGAGACCACAGGCTGCTTAGGAGGCCTGTGATGGCAGGAGCTTGAAGGGAAGACTCTTCTTCCTATCTTCCCTGTGTGCTGATGACATTTGTCGCCATGCCTGATTTGTTCTGTTTAAGAGTAATGCCATCCACATCCCCAACAAACCCTTAGTTCCCTGAGTGTCAGTCTGCTCTGGAGGATTTTGCTACAGCAAATTTTCCATAATTTTCTATAAAGAGTGTAGTCTTTAATTTGTAAAGGTCTTTCAATGAACTGAGCTGGTATTCTATCTATTTTCTAAGGAATCTATATAAATTTTCCATGTGTTTGTTTTTTTCTCCACACAAAAATGTTTTCTTCTTCCCACTTGAAATACAAAGGTAACAAATTTGATATTCCTTGGTAATGCAGGAATGATTTCATGATGCAAATACTGTGAGATCCAATTCTACAGTCAGAGGTTTTAATAAGCATGTTCTTCTAGAGTGAAAATCTGTCATTCTTGAGGAACTCTCTATATAAATCCCAATCTCATTGCTTTGCAGATTACTGAGAGTGAATACATGTTTATTATAATCTAAAATTCATTGTCTTTGTAGGGAATTGTTGGTGGTGTTGGTCCTCCTGGATTTCCAGGACTAAGAGTGAGTACACATTTATCAATTTACTTTGATATGGCTTTGAATATTTGTTAGAATATTGTCATGTGTGTTTGTGAAGTAACAAAAATAAATACAAGAATCCAGAAATTCTGACAGTTGTTTAATCAGATTGGTTTAGATAGCTGTGATTTTAGTTAAAGTCACTATATAAAGTTGCTGTAATATTGCTGGATATGAAGCACTTCTATATTTGGTTTGGGTTTTGTATGCTTTAAATGCGTCTGTGTTTTTCATTTGAAATAACCAGCTTTTTGAGTTTCTCCTCCTAAATCCAGCATGACTTTTTGAAAATGTGCAATGCTTTCAAAAACCCTTTTTTTAATGTTCACAGCCCTCATTAATTTCAGTATGTGGCTACCAAATTACAAGCAAAATTACTTTTTGTATGCAGTATCACGTCTGATTTTATTTGTTTTCAGTATTATGTGCTGCCCATTATGGATTTGCAATTGCAGTTGTATAAATGCAGTTGCACCAGAGAAACTCTGACATGAATGGGTTGTGTAGGAGTTGGAGGTGGGATTGACTGTGATACTTTTGTATCATGTAGACTTCCTTAAGTAATTCGGGTGTATGCTGGTAGAGGACTTGGGTTTGATTCTTGGTGTTGGTTCAGTCAAGGCCTATCTACACAGCAGCATTCATAACATGGGAGAAAACAGCTTGTTTCCACTTCGGTTAAGAAAGCCATAATTGTGTTCAGTGTGAGTTGGGCTTGTTTGTTTGTTGATGGGGTTTTCTTGATAGGTTGAGATCTAAAACATCCTTGATACATTTGTTAGTTTACATTGATGGTCATCTAACTTTTCCTTTGAAGTGTGCCAGTTGATCATGATTATCATCATCCTCTTATCATCTGCTGATGCTCCCTTTGACTGAAAGGAATTAGAGACTTTTATGGACCAGAGGGCTCCTTTGATTCCTACACCTGTGTTTGTAGCTGAGGTGTATGTATGTATGCTGAAAACTCTAACATTTTTAAAGGCAGAAATGGTTTTGCAAATGAACATATAGTCTTAAAAGAGTTTATTGCTTGGGATGACAAATGTATGAATAAAAATACAGACAAGTGCTTATGAAGTGCAAATGCAGCACATTAAAGGTAGGGTCATTGTGCACCTTTCTGACAGCCTAATAGATCTTACAGATATCTTAGGGTGTTTTTAAATGTTTTTTTTTGTTGTTGTTGTTGTTATTGTTTTTTTTATCTGTGCCCTTGAGCAGCATTTGTAACATGTCTTGGCTCAACGACTCTCTGTGGTTGATAAGACTTTACTGGTACAGCAAGATTTTGCAGGAAAATGGCACAGCAAAGTTTGCTCCATATTTCTGAACAGCCTTTGGAAGCTTCCAAGGCATTGGAAAGCCTACCTGGAATTTTGAAATATATTTAGAATACAGCTAAAGAGAGCCTCAGTATCTAATTGTCCTAATTATTCTTGTGTAGATGCTAACACAGTGTATAAGCGTGATCGGCAACATTTATTATTATGCACCATCTGTTCGTGTCTCTGCACTGCATCATACTGGTGCTCTGGTTCCCAGCTTCCCAGTCAGTAAGATAATTGGAAGAGGTCTGCTTTGTTTCAGAGTGTTTTGTTGTTGTTTTTTACAAGAGTTCATTAAAATGTAGCAGAGTTTCACGAAGAGGAATTTCAGGTGACCCTACCACCACCAAGCACAATTCCTGTGGTGTAGCCCTGTTCCTGTACTAAACCAAATGGGTTTGTGCACCTCTGGCCTCTGTTTTAACTGGCTTTTGCTTGAGCAAGGGCCATGTGGCCATCTAAAACTGAGTAAAGAGCTAGAAACTTCAACATTTATCCTAAAACACTTAGTGAATGATAACACATTATATCATTACAAGATACAGTGTTGAACATGAGATTGAGTGTAATATTATTCTGGCAAAACCCAACATTAATTCAAATAGCTTGTTCAGCCCAGCTGTATGAATTGTCAAGCGTTTTTGTGTTTGTTTAGGAGACGAATGGCAAAGCAAGCAGCATTGGCAAGCTGTGTCCAATAATTCCTTCTTTCTATGATTTTTTAAATATACAAAACTGTTGCCAAGCTTAGAGTTTTGGCTGGCTGAGCAGTCAGTCCCAAGATTGCAAAGGCGTGAGTTTTTGTAAGAAAAGGATTTTGAGAAAATTTGCAAGTACAGTTATCAGAGCTAGCCTTTCTTTTTAAATGTTTTTGACTGTAAAAATAATATTAATAAAAAAATCATAGTACTAGGAAGCATTAGTTTTCCTTTGCTGATATCCTGTCTTTTTGACAGGTAAAAGAATAAAAGGAACTTGGTTTTAGTTTAACTTTTCACATAGAAATAGCAGAAAATGTATGCTTTTTGTAGCTGCAGTAATTTGTTTCCTTTCTACTAGCAGGCTTTAACCAAGCTGATAAACATGTGCTAACATAAAGCAAGGCTGATGTAGACAGAGGTCAATTTCAGAAATAGACTTAATTATTCAACTCTTTTCTTATCAGTGATGTCAACTCTGCATCTTCATGTTAGGCTGGTAAATGTGACACAGTTTACTTCCTTCTTTCTATGTGAATGTCAAGTGAAAGGAAAGGTTATCAAGTTTAATTGAGGCAGAAGGTTTTCAGACCTTCCTCATACCTGAAGTTCAACACAAGTGTGAAAGTTGGGAATAAGGATGATGTCCTTTGAGATAGTTCTACTTTTGTGTAGTTACAGCTCTTTGCTGTTCGTTAGACCAGGCAGTATCTCTGGAGACTGTGGCAGGAATTTCATTAACCTGAATTTTGTTCCTGTTTTGGAATTCCTTCCCATTGCTTTTGTAAGCTGAATTTCCTAGCTCTGTGCTTTTTCAGTCAATGAAAGGTCTTGTTACTATAAGTACATATTTCAACATACAGTATCTTGATATAGCAATGCCTTGCTGAACTAATATGTCCAGCTCAAGAGACAGTGTATTTGATTTATCTTGGTATGAGCTAATGTGGTGATATAGTCTATAAGCAGTCATTGAATTATGAAGCAATACAGAGTGGCTGTCTTCCTAGGAGTTTTACCCGTCACTTTTCCCATCACTGGGAAGACAAGACATTGTTCTTCCTTCCATTCAGCAATCCATGAGGTTGATGATGGCTGTAGAGAAATGTTTGTGCTAACGTTACATAAAGAACCTCCAGAGAACAATGATGTGTGCTAAACTTGGTATCACTAGGTTTTTCATGTCACTTTCAGCAAGTGGCTAAAGATTTCTATATTCATATTTGTTGCTAAATTCTTGCATAGTCACAGAGGTGTAACATTGCCCTTTTTTTTTTCTCCCCACCCCCAGAGGTAGAATATGCAGAAAGTAGATTTCCTTTTCTCCCTGTAATGCAGCTTTAGTTATTTCTGGATCATTTCTTATATTTAGTTAACAATCTTTAATATTATTGGTTCTGTGTTGATCGTTTAAAATTCTTTTTTTATTAAAAAAAAAAATCTGGTTTGTTTTTCATTTGTCATGAAACTGTAGATTTAAATCCCACAAAGGAGGGAGGTAAGAACAGCTTGAAGGTACATAAGAACAGAAGAAGTTAGCATGCTCATCTTAGGTTAAGATTGCACACTTGGTATTTGGGGAGAATCCCATCTTTTTTAGCTTAAAAAAGTAACGGAGAGATAAGAAATCCTAGAAAAAGCCACTTTTTATTCCATGTCATCATTGGCAGTAGAATAATTCCTTTAAGCCAAATTTGATGCTTACAGCATAGTGTTGTCATGTAATCCTCAGGATGAAGTGAATAGCCACTGAATGTGCAGCTGTAGTACAAAGGAAAGCTTCCTTATTCTGCACTGCACAATGCAGCACTATCTTCTCTTGAATGCGTCATCTGCAGGAAAAGAGGGAAGTTTGGTTCCTGGTGTTTCTGTTCATGTACATGGGAGCTATAAGATGAGGGGTTTACAATATTTATGCTTTTTCCATGATAAATTAGCCTTAAAACAAAAAACAATTTTGGTTTATCTATGTGGTACAGGCAATGCTACAGTTACAAGTCTCTCCACTTCATCAAATGTTTAATGTAGCCACCTTTCTTCCTGTCTCATAGGGTGACATTGGGCCAGCAGGACCAAGCGGACTGTCAGGAATTCCAGGGCCTATGGTATGGTGTTGAACATTCCCACAGCCAAGTGCCTGTGTTGCTTTCCAAGTAATTGGAATACACTGGAATTTTGTTTTCTTCCTTTTAATAGGGTCTCCCTGGGAGTATGGGACAGCCCGGAATGAAAGGTGATAAGGTGATTTAAATATTTCCATTATCCCAGAGATGTAGCTCTTTCAAACCCCTGTCATCAAATCTTGAAATAACCTTCTTGACAAAGCCTTCTAGTTTTCCTTTTGATTTCTCCCTTTCATTTCTTAAAAATACTTCAGGATCTGATACTTTGAACAAGCTTTTGGACAGAGCACTGGACATGAGAGTATCTCATTGCTGTGTCTCCAGGGTTTCATGGAGCAGGTGCTTTAGTGCCACACACTGCATTGTTATTCAAAGATCTGTGTTAGTTTTAAATACTAAATATTGAATTCATTTTTCTCCTTCTCTAATTCTGAGAACTACTCCATTCTAAACCACAAACATGTCTGTATAAAATATGTTGTTTAGGGTGAGTACGGCCTTGCAGGAGATCCAGGAGACCAGGGGTACCCAGGAGACAAGGTAACTTCCAGTTGCATTGTTTTAAAAAAAATTGACCCTTTTCAGACGTTTCTTTAGGTTTCTGAGTATTACAATACGATAACTCAGCTGCATAAAAGAAGAATGCAGTAGTTACTGTATGCTACTGAATTAACACTTTTTAAAGAAATGCTATGCTAATTAAAACAGTTGGGGAAAGCAATGAGCTAAGACAAGTAAAAGGCATGGGCAGAATAATAGCTGCTATCTGAGATGCATCAAACAAGAAAATAATTATGGTGTAATATGAATCCTGCTAAGAAACTATTGTAAAAAATGCTTTTCCTTGAGCCTGGCTGTTCATCTGCACCTCACCTGGATCAACTGTGGTTAGCAGCTGTATGTGATCTGGTGTTCTCCTTCATATCATGAAACAGTATCTTCTTTCCTATGTCACTAGTACATCAAAAGTCATTGAAATAGCACATCCTGTGAGAACTCTTTCGTTAAGAGTTAAATGTTAGAAGTCACTTCTGATCCTACAGTTATTTTGGAGACTGTTTCAGGTGGCAAAGTGTAATGATTTATTCCTTCTAATGTAACAACAATATATTCTCGTTTGCATTTAATGGATTTCTTTTTTCAGGGTGCTCCTGGTTTACCAGGCCCCCCAGGGATCAGAGGAAAACCAGGACCCCCAGTAAGTTTAGACATTACGTTTTGCTTTCAATATATCACTACATATTATTATATTTGATACTTCTTTGTATCTTACGCTCACACTGCATCTAATCCTCTAGAAGCTACCTACATCAAAAAGCATGAAGAATAAGGTCTAAGCTGCTTTTATTTCTGTTTAGTGAATGAGTCAGATCGTAGCATGTACAATACCACAGAGTTTAGTATGTGTGTCAGATTTTAATATGGGAGTTCTTATTACGTTAGTTATTCTTTGACACTCATTTTGCTGGGGGAATAGACATGTTGGTAATGTTTGAAACAAATCCAGCTGAGAGTTTTGGGAGCTGCCAAGATGACCATTAGGGCTAGGTGGATTTGGAGAAAGTGTGAGAAATCTCATTAATACTGGTCAGTCACTTCTCACAGGGATGGGAGTAGTCATGAATTCAAGTATTTACTGATTTGTAGCAACTTTAAAAGCATCTGTGTAGTGCTGGCATTTCTGCTAGGTTTATAAGTGTTGAGGCATGAAAAGCTTACCTGCCTTTTCCTCACCTGTTTTTAGCACTATTAGCAGCCTCTTTTCTTATGTATAATTTAAAGCAGCCAATACCTAATGTTTTTAAAAGATTAATAACTCCAGTCTTAGTTTTTATCATGGTCCTTTAGACTCAATAAGAATAGCTTTTTGTTTCAGAGAATTTATAATATAAACTCTAATACTACAAAAAGACTTATGTGAGTTTACTTAACCTTATATGGGAAAACCTCGCCTATTTGCACTTAAAGAGAAACGTGTGCATCAGCCTTTTCCTGATTAGGTGTAGGTTTTAGGCACCAACTGAATGTGATCAGCATCTTGATTTCTGTTAAATTAAGATAAGAGACTTCAGTCCTTCGAGTAATGTAACATTTAACATTGTAGAATGCATTCACATTACAATCATTTTCATAAAAAATGAAAAAATGATTTTTCAAGGTCACGGTTTAATTTAGCTCAGTGAACACAGTTATGGCAGCAGCAGGAAATGTTCAAAAATGTGGAAGAAAAGGTAGACTTTGAGAAAAATTTTGGTCAATTTTTAGGTGTGTAAATATTTGTATATAATGGAGTCACAATAACACATAGGTAGGGCCCAATTTTGCTATTGGCCAAATAATAGTATTAATAGTATTTGTATAATTAATAATAATTTTTCAATATTAATTGCCAGCTGCCATTAACTCTTGGGCATGAATGAACAGTTAAGCTAGAGAGGGAGGTTTATAAAACACTATCTGCAAGAATTATTTCCTTAACTTTTAAACAACATATGATTTTTATTCTGAAAACACCTATATATTTCAAGTTTTGCTATATACAACTGTGTGGACCATTCCAAAGCCCCCAGTTTTATTTTTCTAAAAATATTTTTTTTATTGTGACTTCAATGAGATATGAAGAATTAGAATTTATATCCAAATAGAAGAAGGTATAAAGTTTGTTTAAAATCTTAGTGACAATCTGTTCATTAAAAAATACATATATCAAAAATCTGTTTGCCTTTTTTTAAGGGGAAAATTGGAGATCCTGGATCCCATGGACCATTGGGTCCACCAGGTCCTGAGGTAAGAAATTGCTTGATAGATATAAACTGAATATTACTTAGTTCTGAATTACGGAAATCTGTGAAGCAGACACCTTTACCTCTGAGATTGTTGTCTTAATCGAATCAGAGAGTACTTCTTAATGCTTGTGTTCTACTCCCTAAAGTACAAAAGATTCTAGCTCATATTTTTTATGGAAAGTATTTGTATGTGCAATTCTTGAATAAAGCAAGTGCCTCATTCACTTATTTGATTGGGATTAGTTCTTATCTGAAACCAGTTGTTATGACGTACACCTTAAATGGGGCTCATGATGTCTTGAACACATGAATTCTACACGATGTTTACAATTTGGATTCTTCAATATTTATCTCTTACAAAATAACTGTGTTTGGAAGGAATGCAAAGAACGAACACTGGATACATAGGAAGCATTGCCAAGCACGTTAGTCTGTCTCAGCAGTTGCCCAACAACAGGGCATAAAAATTAGTATTATGGAAGTGTACATAGAAATGAATTCTGTCCCTGAATCATTCAATTTGGGTGCTCTTTAGCATTTATTCCATGGGCTACTGGAAAAAATGCTGCTAGTCACCCACATGTATACAGTACATGTGTATACATGTATGTGCTGGAGAGATGAAAGGAAAAAATCAGATTTTTCTTTTTAATCAGATATATTTACTTTTTTAAAATACATTTAGACTACGTCTTAACAATAATAGCTGTCCTGCCTTCCAAGATTTAACTCTAGGAGTGTAGCTCAGAACAAATTATTCACAGAATTCACAGAACAAATTATTGGGTTTTATCACCTAATTTGCTATTATAGCTTCTCTAAGTCCTACATAACACAGATTTTCTTGTTGGATGTGACCCCTCATTGAGAGAAAACTCACTGGGAAATGCGTGCTAGTAAAACAAGACAGTCTTTTCAGGCAACGCCAACATGTTTTAGTCAATGGGGAGAGATTATTTTCATGCCATTCAGTTACAATGAAAAATGCACAAAGCCTGTGCATGCTGCCTAGAGCTGCCTCCTTGTGTGGCTCAGGATCTCATATTTCATGATCCTCTTTGCTGTTAGCATAAGAGGTTCCTGCATTATCCTGTTTGTATAGCTGCCAGCAAGGAAAACCTGTGACAGGTTAGTGTCCATCTGTTGGTCTTGAACCTTATTCCAACCCTAGCATGCTATTCCTTTAGGCCTGGGGAGAAAGTCATCACTCAAGGTTAGTACCCTCATGGCAGGTTGTGTGGGAAATCTTCCTGTCTGACAATCTCACCATTTCCTTTTCCTCAGGGGTGCAGAATTGCTTTAGACATTAGAAGGCAAATAAAGTGCTTCCTGTTAAGTAATCAAAGCACGTAATTAAAGCAGGTGTTTTCCTTTGAATATTTGTCTACAAAACATAAGGTTTAAAACTACAAAGCAGTATTTCTCTTGGTTTTAGTCACACAAGGCAGATCCATATAAAGTAAAATAAATAAATAAATAAATATTTGCCTGTATTATGCACACACACAAAACATGGTCTCCATATGGCAAAATAAAAGAAGGGAGATTGGACAGCAGTATACCAGGATCTTGAACAAACTGAAAATTTCAGAAGTTCTGTAATAATTTGGGTATATGAAATACAAGCGATTAGTGCAGGTTTTCCCACAAGAAAATCCTGCCGGCCAACAAGGCCAGGCTAGATGGGGCTTTGAGCAACCTGGACTAGTGGGAGGTGTCCCTGCCCATGGCAAGGAATCAGAACGAGATGGTCTTTAAGGTCCCTCCCAATGTAACGCATTCTATGATCACTATTTCCGTTTCTTCCAAAAAACAGGCAGGTCAAACAGGGCTCCTGCATTAGTTGGAGCAAGCCTGGCCGGCTTTGCTCATTCTCCCAGGGTCTTGGCTTTTTATATGCAGGTCAGCAGTGAATTGCTTTCTAAATCTTTCCTCTGTAGCTGTTCAGTCTGGGTACACCAAATTGGCATTGAAATAAGCCACCCACTCACAGCTCTGTTTGGGAACTGCAGTGCTGAGCAGCAGGAGCGAGTGGGGAAGGGACAGAGGTCTCTGCTCACTCTCTGGGTGGCTGTAGGAGGTGGGGCTGCCAAGTGTAAGATTGCTGCAGCGTCAAGCAAAATTCTTTTCTGGCTATATTGCCACAGAGCTCAGTTTGGTTGTATGCCTGAATGCTTGTTGCTCACACAGCACTGGATATCTTTAGTGAACACTTGACAGAGTGTATTCTTCATCTGTTTGCATGTTTTCCTGCTTTGTCATTCATTAAAAAACAAAACAAACCTGCAAAAATGCCAACTTTTAGAGAGCTGCTTTTTTTTTTGGGGGTGTGGAGGGTGGGAGGGTATAGCAACTAGAAGGTGCTGGTATGACTTTAAACCCACAATTAGTCAAAGTTTCAACATGCTTCTCTGTGTATTCAGAATATTTTTATAGGTAAATTTTGCTCTACAAATCACATCAGATGTGATTCACCCATGAATGGTGGTGATACTTTCCGTCAGATGTGCCTTCAGATGTGCTTTGAGTATTATAAATAGGTTTCATCTGGAGAGGAGGGATCATTAGTTGTTATCTTCAATAGAACTTTCTTCATCTGTGCATTGTTTTGATCTGAAGTTGTTAGCTTATTCTTTTGGGAAGGTGCTCATATGGGATTCAGCTGCTTTGTTTCATGCTGAAGGCAGTAGCTTACAAAGGAAAAGAATGCATTCAAATCATAGTAAACAGTAAAAGGCACATATTTTCTAAGTGAATCACTGGTTGCTTTGAGTTGTTTGTTTCAAAAGAGAGAAGTTTATTTTTAATTCTTGTTTTATCTTATCACATGATGTTTTGAGTTGTGCAGACAATGCCATGAATGCAGCAATAACAGTCTTCTCTTTCAATATTACATCAAACAAAATAAAGTGTAAATGACTTGGCAGGAATCTAGAAATAAAGACAATTTTATAGCTGAATTAATTGCATGTCCTGGCATATATCTGAAGAGCTGTTCTTACTGTAGAACTGTTATATTTTATGCTTGCCTTTTGCACAGAGTCTTTAATGTGTCCTTTCATAAATTTACTTGACATAAATACCTCTCTGTTCTTTTTTTAAGGTGTATTACTTTTGCAGAAGTATTCAGTTTTCCTTGCCTTTTTAATGATATTCAACAATGTTTTTCCAGATGACCATCCCATATTCTGTATTTTCAGAGTGAAACAGTCTCTGTCTGTTAGGTCCTAGGCTATTTTCACAGACTTCCATAGGTGTTTTGCATTTGTCCTCTTGGAGACTTTCCTTTTTCAGGCAGGGCTGTCTTGAGACCCCCCTAGAAAGGAGGGGACATACAAATATACTCGGTTTGTGTTGCTTTACCAGGGCAATATATTTACTCTTCAAATTCTGAATCTGCCTAGTAAGGCAAGCAAATATTTAAATGTTTTTATTTGACTTTAAACACCTGTACTGCTTTGCATCTTGGGTTTTGCTGTTGATCTTAGAAGAAATAAATTTGAAATTTCTCCCTTTGGGAGTGGGGAAGGGCCTGGGTCTAGCTGTGGTCTGATCTGTGTGGGCATGCAGTTGACAGCATAGGTGCAACCTACAGCATGCAGCAGCACCGTACCCAACATCTCTGCTGATGAGTTAATATTGGCAGATGTCAGGATTGAATGTCCCATTAAGGAGTGCAGGCCATCTGGTAGAACGGTCTTGCTCAGCTCGAGTCTTTGCTCTTGCGTGAGGATTATTTCACCAACCATTAGTTAGTTACTATTCCCTCTAACCTTTAAAGGTAGTTGATCATAAAAATGCATGGATTTGTTCCTGGTGACTTTTCTTCTGCACTTAGGCTTTGCATAACCATGCTGACACATCATTAGAACGAAGACCCATTCCTCATATGGAATGAAGGCCTGAATGAAGACCCATTCCTCATATCTTAGATTTTTAACTGTTATTGGAGGACCTGTAACACAAAAATGAGCCTGGCTATTTTAATAGTAGTGTGTAAACTTATATTTGTTCCTTAAGAAATTCTCTCATTTGGTGTTTGTTTTCACCATCAGTCAGAAGAAAATGTAAAAGCATGCATCTACATGCTTAGTGTTGGAAAGCTTCATAAAAGTAGCTGTCCAGCTCTGTCTGGAAGTCCCGTCTGTCCCTCAGGGTAGGTTTGCACTGACGTTCTTGCCAAAGCTCATCCCTTTATGTGTTGTAGATTTACAGAATCCATTAAGCTTTCACCTTTAATATGCCGATCAGAGGCCGGTGCTGCTGTGCTGTCAGTCAGGTCACTTGCCAGCCACTTAGTTATAAAGCAGCCAACCAGGTCTGTGGAAGACGCGTGTTTGGAAGAGCCGCTCTAGGGTTTCCTCATGCTATGAAGCAGAATACACTAGATACGTTACACTTTGTGTCTCACATGAAAAGCAGTCACTACTGTCTTGCTGAGCATGACTGAACATATCTGCTATGTGCAATTAGCAAATGCACAAGCCAGCAGCATCACTCTGCTGACATCTCAGCAACAGTGAATTGTGAATCTTGCCTGCAATATCTACTGTAATCCATGATTGCTGTTTTTTCTGTTCTCTGACAAATTGCAGTTGTGTGGTTTTAATTTATACTGTTAGATTCCTTTCTTCACCCTTTACAAAATCAGGATTGAAGGTTTGTAGGAAAAAAAATAATAAGTTTTTGTCTCTGCCCTTTAAAAATGCTGGCATTAAGCTTTGGCTGGAATGGTACACATAGAGAAAAGCTCATTTCAAATCTTTTTTTTCCTTACTACTTTACTATTTGTACTTGGCACATTATTGACATCATCACACAGTTGTACAAATGTCAGAGAGCAAAGTCCTGTAACTGTGTGAATAATGACATTTCTAAAATTGTGTGGAGAAAAAAAGCAGATTATTTGGATTGAATTGTCTCTGTCGATAGCCTGTCCTTTCAGCAGAAGAATGAGCACTTCTTACTTGAGAATATGAAATTAAAGCTTTCTCTTTCTCAATTATGAGAGATTTTAGTTTTAAGCAGAAATCTTTCTTTGGTAATTTGATAAGTTGTAATGAAGCTCTAATAAAGCTTCTTACTGAGGTTCAGTAGCAGCATAAAGTCAATACTGCTTCTGAAAATTCACTGTAAATTCTCATTCAAATGAAACAGCATGCAATTGAATGAAATTGCTTCTGAGAAGGGGCATTTGTCAACTGCAGGGACTAATGCAGTCCCCAGAGAGGTTTTTGCTCTGTGTTACTCTCACACCAGAGCTCTCATCCCGATCCCTCTGAGGGCTGCTGAGGGCACGAGGGCCAGTGACTAATAGTGATGCTGGCAAATGTCATGTGGAAACTGCTTGGAATGAGTGGGCTTCTGCAAATGCAAAAAAATTCCTAGCGGAAAGTGATTGTAATCTCCAAACATTTCTGATATTCTGCTCCCTCGTTAGCAGTCGCACAGGAAAACAAACAAAAGGAAAGCAACAGCATTTGCAGATCCCTCATCTCTGAGGCACTGATTTCAGTACAAAAAGACGTAGCCTGATGTAGTAGCAGCCCGTTCATCTCTGCATTTTTGCTGGTTAAATATTATATAGATAAATGAGACCAATAAATGTATTATTTATAAAATCTCATGTTCAAATGGTTGAGCACAAAAAGCAACTTTCACAGCAAGATTAAACTACCTTTGTGTTGAGATAGGTGGTTACTGTAGTTATTTTCTGACAGTCTCTAGTATGATTAAACTGAGTGAACTCTAAAGTGCTTTGCTGGCAAAAGGCCGCCTCTCTCTGCAGCAAGGTTTTGAAAATGATTAGTAGTTTACAGGCTGTCAGGGTTCTGGCTGATAGCAAGACCAGAGTCTGCCCCTCACATTTCCCTTGGAGAAGCTATAATATCAAGTGATGCTTTGTTCCGCTTAATCTCTGCAGAAAACTATGTTGCGTCTGGAAGCTATGCATTGATCTCCCAGCCTTTCACTTATGGAAGAATGATAATTTATAATCTGGAGTGGCTTCCTACGGAACTGGCTGCTGAATAATTCTTAGCAAATTTAAGTGTAAATAGAAATGCATGCCATTTCACTGCTCAGAGTCTGAATGGCAAGTGTTATTGCTGAGGTATTGTAAGAGCTTCTTCATTCGTTTTCTCTAATTGTCTGAAGTGACTTTTCTATGTCATGGATTACTCTATAATCATCTCCTGGACTCTCACTGATATGAGACCAGTTTGGGTATAGTGCTCTAGGACTGCTGTAATGTCTGTGTTGCATTGGTGGTACTGCTCAAGAAAAATGGTAGACTATTCTTTAGAGCAAAGACAAAATGATCCAAGATTTTAAATGTTTAAATGCATTGCTAGTGTTGATGCTGTCAGGCCAGTAGAGATCTCATAAGATTTGGCTTGAAATTTCCAAATGTCACCAGTGTATCAAGATTTTTTTGTTGTTGTTGTTTAAATCTCTTACCATAGAAATTTTGATTGATACAACGAAGGAATTGAGCTATCCATCACGATGCCTTTGTCACGTGAATAATATGCCAAGTGCCACCTAGAGGCATGTTGGAGCTGTTGCATGGCTCTTCCAGTTGCTTTATGGCAAAAAAAAAAAGAGCAATATCCAACGTGATGTTTGTGAAATGCTACCTGTTAGGGCTGTTTCAGTTATTCTGAACATTCAGCTCAGTTCTTTTTTCATTCTTTAGTGGGTTTTCTTAGTACTAACTAGTATTCAAGTGCTATAACACTAAGGTGTTGGTTTTTTTTTTGTTTGTTTGATGTTTTAAACGTTTGTGTTTATTACATAAATGCACCTAAAATGTTTTCATCATATCTACATTTCTACATATAACTTTCTCTCTTTCTTTCTATCAGGTTAAAAACAGTTTATATAAATCAAAAGGAAGAAAGCCCTACAAATAAGAATAATAAAAAATAAAAAATAAAAAGTGTAAACAAATATTTGTTTATATTTTATTATGATGTGACAGCTGTACTGCTCTAGTTTAGGGTGAAGGGATGTGTATCTTTTTTTCTAAATCTCTTGCTTTACTATGATTTCTCTTTACCTTTCTGGTAAGTTGTGTGTTGTTGTTGTTTTTGGTTATTAGCTGTATTTGAAGTTCAGTTATTTTGGAAGAATATAGTATGGCCAACTATTACCCACCTAGTCAGACATTTTTTTTAAACACCTTTTTCATGGCTAGAGAACCGAAAATGTTACTCTCGAAGCTGTGATGAAGCCCTGCATTATACTGCGTTAGTACAGAAATCTAAGACAGAATTTCACAGTAGAAGGTCTTTATGAGATACTGTTTAAGGTGTTCTGATCACTTAGGATGTTTTCACTTCCATTATTGGATAAGTATGTGTTCAAAGAGTGCTCGTTACAAGTTTTATTCTGCAATAATGTTCTGTTAAGAAGGAAACTAATTTTTCTGTTAGGCACTGTGTGCACACAGATGTAGTAGTAAATACATCACTCAGAAGAACTTCTCAGTGCCAGACTGCTATTTCAAATAGGCTAGGTTTAGTGAAATTTACAACTATATTTAAAAACAAAACAGATCTATCTAGGCCAGTGATGGATTGACCTCTGCATTAGCTAATGAGTCAGTTACCAATGCTGTATCCTACGAATATAAAGATTTTATTTCTTCACAGGGCATTTATGAAATTTAACTCTCTGCTGTTTGCATTGTGTAAGGGTTAGCTGCATCATTTTTATTCCCTTAAAATGCGCTCATTCCATAAAGCAATCTAGTTGTAGCATTGGAGCCTTCTCACAAAGGCGTCTTCATGGTATCCAACTTAGGGTCTACTGGCCAGATGGTTTTAGGTAATAAATTCATTTCCTTCACGTATACAGTTTTTCCGTATCAACAGCTGGACCTATGCCACACTCTACTTCACAAAAGCTTATTCTGGATAATGCTGCAAGCTGGTGACCTTCAGTTACTGCCAGCCAGAACTGGATTAGCACCTGCTGATTTGGAGGCAAAAGGCTTTCTACTATGTTCTTAATCTTGCAGTGATCTTGTCCTTAAAGTGAGGCCAAGGATTAAAAGGCTTTAGTTGCTCTCTAAGGTTGTGTTTTGTTTGTTTGTTTGTTTGTTTGTTTGTTTGTTTTGTTGTTTTTTTTTTTTTTTCAAGAAGCTGAATTCATGAGTATATAGGAGCTGGTGCTGGCTGCTTTGTGTGTATTTTGTGTATCAAGACCAGTCCAATGGCTTAATTATAAATGTTGCTCAGTGGTTAAAAAGTCTCATATTAAGAGAACTGAAAGCCATACTGACATCTGCTAAAATGAGTTTAATGAAAGCTGCCTAAAATCCGTCACTTATCCAAGCCTTTCAAGGGTACTTAATGTATTTTGACATTTGGGGAACGGTAGAACAAATTTAGTTCTTGCTTCTGTGATCAAGTTTGTTAAATGAAAGGACAGAATCAGAACAAGTACATTGGAAACATTCCTAGGGTATAAATCATTTGTCTGTCTGATTTATTTAGGGTTTTCCAGGAGATATTGGTGTACCTGGATTAAACGGCCCTGAAGGTCCCAAGGTAAGACTGTATGAAAACTTATTCACAGTAATAGTTAATCAGCATAAGTCTGAGGAAAAACTGAGAGATGGACATTGGTGTTATGGTAAGATAATCTGTCAAAATACAAATACTTTGCCCCAGGTGTATGTATGAGGAAGTTAATGTTTAATGCTGTCCACACAGTTATGAGGGTAATTACTGTGTTAGATGGAAGCTTGTAATGGCAAGTTAAGTGCAAGGAAATTTGGAGAAAGCACTGTGTAGCTAGGAAGTAACATATATATCACAAGTATTAAAAATAGTCCTTGTCAAAGGCATGCAGACCTTTAAAATCTCAGCTAATATGATTTTTTTAAACAAATTTTGATAGAAATAGTAGCTAAGGTTACAGAAAAATGGACAAAGATCACATGCCAGGTTAAATAATATAGCGTTACTTAGCAGACTAATGTTGTAAACCAAGCTTAGCAAAAATTCATACAGAGGTTTCAATGAAGCTTTGAGTAAAAACACATTATTTTTTCCTAAAATGGAGGAGGTAGAGATGAATACCAAAAAATGCAGGTGGGTCAGAAATTAACCCAAAGGGGAGATGATTGCATAGTGCCTAAAGGTAGACTGCATCTTGTTGAAAGGACCAATAATGTTCCTAACTTAGTAGTTAATATAGTAGTAGGGAATATCCCTAAGTAATATTTTCATTAATAAATGGGCACAAGAGCGTTGGTATTAAATTTGTATAAGAAAAGAAGTTGAGCACTTTTAGATAATCTTAAAAACTGCACTTTGCACCAGTTCACCCTACTTCTGTTACTTAAGACTGATGCATGCAGGGATTAAAACAATAAATCCTACTGTAAACTTAGAGCTTTGCAGCTGGCAATAGAAGGAAAGCCACTGCCAGATCTCCTTGAAAGGAAAGCATTAAAAGACTGTTAAAAATGAGTGAAATTCTAGAATGCAGGAGGGAAGGTGTCATGTTAATGCTACTGTACAAAGCATGAGAAGGCTTTATCTAAGTAGTCCACAGAGTTCTGTGCATTTGTATTCCAGGACTCAAATGGGAATAGATGCCGAAAAGGTTACTCAGATTACTGTATTCTGAGACAGTTTGTTTATCCTACCAAAGCGAAGGGCCTTTCTGAGCTTTGTAAGTGAAGCAGAGGGCAGAATTTGTGGGGAGGCAGAAGAAGTATGCAGAACCATGGACATATGAACCATTCTTGCTCCAAGAACAACATTAAAATTGTCCATAAATAAACAGATGCAAATGAGAAGATTTTTCATCAGCATAGTTGTGAAATTCTGCAGCAGGTTGCTTAAGACAATATAGAACATGGAGCTTTAAACGGCTTAATGATATATCATTAGTCTTTGTTTTGCCTGGAAAATAGTAGAATCATTCCATGACAAAATTCATCATTTTTGAGAACATCTCAAATAATCCAGTTGCCAGAGCCATGGCCAATCTTATCTGCATCTCATGTCTGTCAACTGTGTCAAGAGCCTTCTCCCAAAATAACCCAGACATGAATCTAGTGGGAAGGCTGAAAAATAGTTTGATGCAGAAATGGGGAGAAGTTAAAATACATTTCCAGAGTCAGGTGCAGACTTTTGCTTTCATTCTGTTTTATTGCTTTACTAACTTTTTTGTATGTGAAATGTTAACAGCCTTCTTTATAAGAGCGATTATCAGACCACTGCAGTAGCAGTTGGTCTTGTGTTTCTGGGTATGATGAAATATCAAGGGACTTAAAAATTTGGTGATAGATTGTGTCCAGAATCTAAAGGAGATAGAAGAGAGTCAACAGTTTTTGAGCTACAAATCAGATTTAATCCGCCACATTGATACATGAATGCTCTGAGACCTTATCCCTGCTCTGCTACCCAGATTCTTCAATAATTGAGATTGTATGTTTCCATGTTATATCCAACATGTTAAGTTAGATGTTTTTGATAGAATTGGGTCAATATTTAACACATATCTTAGCAATCTATTAGTTTTTCATCCAAATTCCAACAGGGAAAAAAGAAAAAGGTAGCCAACAATGTTTATTTAAGATTATGCATTCCAATGACAAAAGTTACATAGCAGAGTAGGATTCACTGGTCTCTTGCACATTGGCTCTTAGAGACAAATAGCTTACACAGTGTGTTCTAATCAGGGAGAATTGATGGCTTACATTTGAGATGGAATAACTGGAAAAATTCTTAAATTGCTCCTAGAAAATAAGAGAAAATCTGCACACTAGAAGTGTTTGTCTTTCAGGATTCCCAGCTGTCTTGTGTTGACTACAGCTTAAAAAAAAATCCTCAATCTTTCTATTTTTAGAAAACTGTTTTCACTATGCTGTTCTTTTCTGTTTTGTTTTGTTTATGCTTCCTCAGAAGCAATACCCATTTTTCATTTAAAAAAAAAAAAGCAGGGTAAACTTTTATTTCTTAGTAGTTGGTATGGGAGAAATTCAGCTTCTTGCTGGGAAGTTTAAGCTCTATAAGCATGATCAGCCATCTCTAAATACCAGCAGAACTTCTGAATTATTGATTTTTCCCCAAATTAGTGCTGTAATCAGCAAAAATAACCTCTCTAAAATAATGTTCAAGTGATTTATTACACCATCTGGTCTACAGCACATTACTCAGTTTGGAAGCAATATTTTAGAAGGTGTTTGACCTCAATCCACTGCTTATTTAACAGGGGAAAAAAAAAGTTTGAGAAGTTCTGAAACAATTTAGTTTGTTTTGTATGTTATTATAAGTATTTATGCTCTGTAACTGAGAAAAATGGGAGGAAAAGACAGCATATGTTGACCACAGCTGTTGTTTCTCCAGTAATGTGCATTTGTACCATGGAAGTAGCTGAGAACTTCAGTCCTGCTCGCTTATGTTTGTTTGGATAGCATGCTTAATACAGGTGGCTATTTGGAGTTCCACTGTTTTTGGAAGAGATGATCATCTGCAAAGCTATGTATGTGAAATATGGAATACACTGTTTGACTCCACAGATTTTTTCCAGACGCTTTGGCACATGTCTGATAACTACCTTCAATTTCTGTTTGCTGTCTGAAACCTAAAAGGGGAGGTGGAAATTTCATTTAGCCCTTATATCAGTTGTACAGTCTGTGACTTTTTTGCAGATCCAGTTAGTGCAGTGCAAGAGTAGCAGTGTTGTTAACATTTTCATGGTGCGACTACATTGTACTGAAAATCATATCTCCTATTGTACTTTGCTATTAGAATAAAATGACCATTTCTTGACTACCTACACAGAACTATTGCTTATGTGCTACTAAAAACCTTCCTGTCACGTTTTCTGTGGTACATTGAACAACAGCTCTTCACCCTCGTCTTTCCTAGTATGATGGTGGCCTATGGACCTTGAGGTGGCCTGTTCAGTTTTCTGTTCTGTTTTACTTTGTGTGCTAAGTAAACTGTTACTGCATGAATGCCTGCATCTTCAGTCTAGACTTCAGCTTTATTATTAAGCAATTAATAAGGCTTACACTTGGAACTTTCCCACCACGACTTTTTTCAGAGGCTAATCATCAGTGTCTTTCTTCTTGCTTTATCTGATATTGTTAATCCCTGCTTCCAAGAACATTAATAATATGTTTACACAGATGTATAGAGATATTAAATAAAAAAAATAATAAAAAAAAATGTCCTATGCCTGGTCAACAAGTGCTATACCCAATTACTACCTTCGTAATTTGGATGACTGAGATTTTTTACACGCTGCTAACTGCTAATTCATTTTAACAAACTTTTGAAAACATTGCTGTAAACAGTCATAAAAACTCAGAGTTGGCAGAAGCCAAGGTCCTTCATCTTTGAGAAGTTGAATATAATTCTGACAGAAAAGTAAGGGCTGAAAATCACAAGTAGTTTTGGACAAGATGGTAGTTTAAACTCACTTTCTAGTTCATTTCCATTGCAATATTGTCATCAGATGTTATACTAAAGATTACATAAATTAAAGCAGAACCAATGCAACTCTTATAGATCTCTGATCTTAATATGATGGCATGCATTGTCCTCAAAAAGAGAAATTATTGATTTGAGAGCTCCAATATTTACTTTCCAAAAAGTCAAAATAATAATTTCAGAAAAATTAATATAGTTGAAGTTTGTAAGATACCCAGCTTTCCAGCACATAATAAAATTCTTCTGCATATTCTCTTGGCTTCCTAAGAAATGGACAGTAGTATTTAAGGAGGTCTGCTTACTCAGTTTTGCATATGTTTGTTAGTTGATGTAAGATCTCACTCTGTGTGTGTGTGTGTCCGTGTGTGTCTGTGTGTCTGTGTCTGTGTCTGTGTGTGTGTGTGTGTGTGTGTGTGTGTGTGTGTGTGTTCGGATTTTCAGGGACTTCTGGGTGACCGAGGGCCTCCAGGGCCACAGGGACCCAAAGGAATTGAGGTAAGATAAAAAAAAAAAAAAAAAAAAAAAAAAAAAAAAAAAAAAAACTATTTGATCAACAGATAGTTTAAAGTAAAATGTGAAGAGGAGGAGGAGGGGGGCTAAACAGTAATGGTTAGGTATTTACGGCGTTGTCATGCAAGATTTCAGTATTTTTATTTTTTTTTGTATTTTGGCTGGTGTTGCAAAGAGACTTCAGTGGTATTACAGGGCCATGCATCCATTTCATAATTTAAGTAATTTCAGTGGAGTCTCAAAGGGTTCAGAGTCTGGTATGCATCTTTTTGGTAAGCAGGCAGACAGCAGGGGTGTGTGTAGAGATAGCAAATATGAACTTAATGACAATATCTTAGATACATTTAAGTGATCATTGAGACCTTTATTAATTGAAGGGGAAGGAAGGCAACATTACAAGTTTATTAGGTATTCTTAATTCATCACAATAACAATGAGAACTCATGTCTGTTAGGCTGAAAATAGTTAACATTAGAAATTATTTAATCAACGAGTCTGATTAAAGTCTTCAGTCTTCATAACTAAGCAGGCTACTTATGACATTAATGACAGATATTGAATGATTAAAAGTTAGCAATCACAAAATGATCCATTCAGTTAGCAGCCAGGAAGCTGCAGATAGTGTTTCTTAATTCCTTTGCGATGTATTTTTTTTGGAATTGAGAAGGTTGTAAGCCACTTCCTCCAAAAGCTGGAGAAAATCTTACGCATTCAGGATGATCAGATAACTGTTAAATAACAGCATGAGCTCCTGGTATGGCACTGATACAAATCCATGCTTTGATATACGTGTATAAGGAGTCAACCCTGAAGAATTAACACTGGAGTTCCTTATTATGTATAGCTGTATCAGTGCACTATGCAGCACAGGCACAGTGTCTCATTTCTTCTACTATACACCTGACAAGCCTGACCCTCTAGTCTCCCTCCATTCCCAAGAAAAGATGGGGATAAGCCCTGCATAAATGGCTTGACTAACTTAGTGGCTGTATCATAGCCAAGTGGAGGAAAAGAGCAAGAATGTTCCTACTGTTCTTGTAGTTAGGAAGTGTGAAATGTTGCTACAAGTAATCATATTGGGCAGACAGAGAGGTTGACCCATCACTGCTGGGTCTCCCCTTGCTCAGAATCATGAAGATACTGCTGTGAAGGAAGATATCAGTAGTTCAATGGCCTTTCTGGCCACTTCTGGTGGTGACATACAACATGGCTTTCTGGCTAAAGAATTTAAGTGAAATCAGATTAGTCTCTCTTACAGTGCTTCTGTCAGACTCAAAGACCCATGTGTATGCATATGAAGCAAACGTAATGCGACATAATAAGTAAAATCAGTTGTCTACAGATGTATTTATTTTTTAAGCTAGTCTTTGCATGAAGATTATTGAAGTCCTGATTTCTTGTAGGGAGAAGTAGGACCAGATGGACCTATTGGAGGAGTCGGCCCAAGAGTAAGTAATTTTGTTATGGAAGACTTTTTTTTAGTAGAAGTACTGGTTTAAAAGATACATTTACTGTGCGAAGTGACTGTGTTGAAATGCAACCTCATGAATAAACTATTCTGTAAACCCGAATCAGCTGATCGACTGAAATATCAAAATCCAGGAAGAACCAAGCATGAGACTCACCTCGCAGGGAGAGATACAAGGGACTGATGCTTTAAGAAAACATTATCTAATTGATGTGGTAGACTGCTGAGAACACTAACGATGAAAATTGTCAATGCTGTTTGGGCTGATATATTTTAAAAGATAATTTACCTTCACCAGTTTCATTAATTAGGAATATTTATTAGCATCTAAGCATTCTAGGGGACTTTAAGCTTATTTAAAAAATCAAAATCAAAAGTGCAGTCTTTTCTACTGCTCCCCAGTTCTAGAGAGAATATACCTCTGTCATTTTTCCTGTTCATTAGCTAGTCAAAGCTGAGAATTTTCTTTCTGTTAGAAATAACATTAAAAAGCTTATTTGCCACATGAAATAAGTAAAACGAATAATAAAATTAAAATAACACCTTTTTTTTTTTTTTAAGACAGAAAAAAATTGAACAGAAATTTGAAACACTTTGTGACTCAGTTCAATATTGTTTCATCTGCCTGAGCTTCTGCCAAAAGCCTCATGGAAATTTTTATTTTGTCTGCATCATGCTTTGAATCTCTTCCTTGGGCAGGGCTTCGTGGCTGGACAGCATCTCCCATGTTGTGCTATGGCAATTGGGAAAGATGATGCAGCAGCGGGTGACTCACGGGCAGTCAGACACCAATGGTCACATTCTCTGCATCACCGTGCATGCACTGGCCACCATCAGCTGGTGTCAAAGTGACCCAAGAAGAAAACTTTCCGTGTAGCCCAGCAAGCAGAAATATATTTTTAATCTCTTTTGGGTCAGTTTGACCTAAATTAATTTGGTTTTGATTTCTCTCAATGGGAAATGTGTATACCGTTGGCGTGTCTTATGGTTCCGTGGTTTCTCTCTCACTACAAGCGGCTGAGAGAAGAATGTGTGGATCTGTGGTGGGCCCCTGGGTTGCTGTCTCCAGACATTTTTGAGTAGCTTCTTGGCTAATGTTCCCTCCTGAAATGAGAGGTAGGGGAAATGGGAATTTTGCTTGGTGTGGAGCCCTCCCTGCCTGTTTTCCCCTCATCCCGGGGCCCATCTGTTCTCGCCTGGATTCTACGGCTTCTGTTGGCTCGAGCTGTTTCACAATTCCAGGCCAGTTTCTCCTCACTGCCTCCCTGAACGCTGCTTGTCCTTGCTTCTTCCCTCCCACTTGTAACACAGACAGCATGCTTGTTGGAGAAGAGAGTCCCAGTCATTAAGTTGTTCGATTATACATAGTTTAATGGGACCTAATCAGTTAACTCTGGAACATATCCGTCTTTCTAAGTCATGTTCGCTTGATTGCGATTGATTACATTCAGTTGATTTACATAGGCTTAATTTCCAGGTTCATTGAAGGAAGTTTAAAACACGTTTGAAAGTAAATGCAGTAAAAGCTGTGTTGTGTTTGTCTTCAGTGAACTAATTAAGTATCCAAGGAGGCAGGGGAGGTCTCAAAGAGGGACCTGAATGAACTGCTCAAGCCATGCTTGGGGCCCCAAGGCACTGTCAGCTGTCAGCTCTGCCTTTCTAGGCAGATGTTTCTTACTTATTATTTGCAGCCCCCAGGGGTCGGGGATTCCTCATTCTCTCTGGCAATCTGCTTCAGTGCTCTGCTTGTTTTACTGACACGTTTTCTAATGTCTGGCCTTTTAGACAGAAAGTTTCGCCTGTTTTTCTCACTACGACCTGATTTCCTGTCCTACAGACATATAGGTACAGATATCAGTAGTTTACTCCCCCTTTCAGCAGCTGTTATCCTCACTTTCTTTGGTTTTCTCTAAACTCAGTAAAGTATTCATGTAGATTATATATTTTAAACCTCTGATTATCTTTATGAAAACTATTCCAGCTTTCTATTGAACAGTAATGGAGATAATTTCTAGTTTTTCTGGAATTCATCATCTCCTGACTGTGTAGTTTTCAGGTAAAAGTGTTCAGCCCCAAGGTCAGGTTTAGGCATGCACCAAGCAGGCAGCAGTACAGTTTCTCCTCATTTCCCCTTCCCAGCCATCATTCCCACTTGTTCCAAACATTTACTTAAAAACAAACAAACAAAAAAAATGTACATGACACCAAAAACCTCTGTTCCCACCTGACAGGTGCTGCCAGCAAAATAGATCATTCTCTACTGGAGCAGAAGGTGAATATGAACCTGTGCTCCAGGTCCCAGGTTTGGAAAGAATTCACATATGTCTCAAACAGCTGGAGTCAAAACTGAGGATGCTTCCCTGCTTACTTGGGATGTCTCAGGTTCCACAGAGTTCAGCCTGTTTGGCTGAAAGGGATTTTTGAGCTGAATTTGGTCACAGGACCTGTTCTACTCCAGTGTCAAATACTTGCATTCTCTTAAATGTATACTTATAAATCAAAATATGTTGTGTTTTTTTTTAGCATTTGTTTATTTGTCCTGTGAAAATTCAGTAGATGCAACATTAAAGAAATGCCTGTGTTTATTAAGTTCCTTGGTAATCAACTCTTTCTCAAAAGCTATCCAAATGTTAACACTGTAGTTGTCTGTAGTCAGCTGTTAGTGAAAGCGTTTTTTGTTATCTTCATCATAGGAGCAGAAAATGCTTTTGAAGAGGGGCAATTGTTATAAACCAGAATGTAAAACTTTGCTGCAAGTTGATATTTCTGAGATGTGTAGAACAGAAGCTGGTATCTTACAGTCATTAGATGAGCAGTTCTTCCTGAAGGCCGGGGAAGTGCTCTCAGAAGTACCCCACTTCCCGGTGCAGTATTTCCTGAAAGCCACTTGTGTCTTCCTGAGGACTGAGGGCATGTGAGGAGCTTGTGGAGGAAGAATGGGAATGGAGTGATAATGAGAGAGATTTATATTCAAATACCCAAGCCTGTATTCAACCCATTGTGAGGTGAGAAGAAGCACAGGTGGTTGCTGTTTCCTGAAAGGAACTTTCAGTTAATATTTTAGGAAACACATTTCCTTTGGGACTACACTGCCCTGGAAGAGTAATTTTCTTAGGGGTTAGCAAGTGGAAAAGCAGCCATCCCTAGCCTAACCTTCTGTGTAATTTCCTCCACATGTAATTTACAATTGTATTGCATTCCTGCTGAGAGCCAAATCTGTGCATTTCAAATGACTTTACCAGTTAAATCCACTTGTTCCATTCTCTGACCAACTTGCATCTGCCATGTGTCCTTCAAAGTTAGTATGTAATTGGGGCAGTACAGCCAAGAAAGCTTTACAAGCTGTAACTGCAATTCAGGTCTGACCGGACTGAAATAAATCATCTAGGTAAATAGTGGCCACTAGTTCTCTTTCTAGGAATTCCATTTAAAACATTCCTGTGTTACAGCCTGCTCACCACAGAGATCTTCACATTCTTTGCAGCGTAGTAGTAAAAGAGCATGTAGGAACCTGCAGAAGCACGTTGCTTGTTCTTTGCTAAGCCCTGTGGAAAGACATGACTTGCTTTACTGGAATCTCTCAGAATAAGTCTTCATGGTCTCCTCTCCCCAACTCCAGGATGTGTCATGTGCTAATCCATTGCTAAAACAAAAGCCCATTCCTAACACACTGAGACTTGTTGGAACTTGGAGAACAAAATGAAGTCATTTGGGCATGAAATCACAGAGAGAATGGGAGAGAAATAGGATTAATATGAGAAGTCACAAAACCTACTAAGTTAATAACTTTTTAATTTTATTAAAATAATTAATAGAGAATTTCTGAGATGCCCAGAAGCTAACATTCTGCTCTGAAAAACAAGCACAAAGAAGCCAGAGCAAAGGAGCCAAATGCAAAAATCACATCTTTTTTGAAGGAACTTCTTTGGTGCCTGCTGCTTTGATCGCTTCTGTCTCAGGACACCCAATATGGAAGGGAAAGCTCTCATCACAGTCTGATTGGAAAAAAAAAAAAAAAAAAGTCTGCAGGAACAAACATATGGTCTAATGGCTGATAATTTCCTTTAAGCAGAAATCTGCATTTTCTTAATGCTGAATCATTAAAACGTTGTGTTTATTTTCCTTCTCCAATTGTCACATTTCATCAGTTTCATTAACAGCTTGCTGAAGAGACAACTCCAGCCTATTGGACCTTTACTTTTGGAGCAAGGCTTTTGCCTCAGAGCTGATGGAAAAAGTTTGTCTAGACAGGGCTACGCTGTTAATATACCAAATTTATAGGTCATGTTTTAGATTGTATAGGAAGTAAAGACTGCCTGAAATAAAAATAACCTCTTAAAAGTGAGACATAATAAGCTATAAACATCTAATTGAAAATTCAGGAGAAAAGTATTTCAATTTTTATGCCTTTGTGGTTCTGTCACAACAAAAGGAGGGATGTATTTTTGAAAATTCCTCAAGGATCTCTTCCATTCATGTCCTTCTGCTCAGATTGGTCTTGTTGTATTTCTTTCAGGTAATGTTATGTCATTGACAGAGTATCATAACACCCAGATCTACTAGCAGAGAAATGATAGTGGAGAGAAATGAGGTTTAAAATAATTAATTTGGTAAACATAGGAAAAGCTATTCGAGGTGACTGTCTCACTGAGGAAGGACAGTTACATGTATGACACCAGTCCCTAAAGTCTAAAGATTAAATTGTGTTCTGTTACTCCCTGTTCTGCTGAAATTAGCCAGGACAGAACATGACCTTATCTTTTGTCTTCTTAATATGGTTTTAAAATTGAAATATGAAGTATTTGATTCTTGGATCGTGACTTCTTCTTAGTGTTAACTGAGAGTTAATACAGATTCTGCTTTCTGTGCTAATGTGGGCTGTAATAATTAATAGTGCTTTCAGACTTAAGTTTATAAATACACTGACTTCAAACAGAGGTATTAAATTTTACTAAACTGTACGCTTTTTAATACATGTATTCTAGTAAACACAGAAATGAGGATGACATTAAATATTTTTAATATTTCTTTCTATTTATTTTAGGGAAGGCCAGGACAGAAAGGTTATGTAGGTGACCCTGGACCAGAAGGTTTAAAGGTAAATGCTGCTCTTATTTATGGAATGAACATGTGTTTGGAGTATCAGCTGTGTACACTTACACAGTCCAATGTACAGCGATGTGCCGGTGAAAGAAAGAGAGTTATACATGCTTTTATATAATACAAATGTATATCATACTGGTAACTCTGCTTTCTCACAAGATTCATTTTGGAAAAGAAAATTATGCACGTCTAAGAGTATGTAAAAAGATAGCCCCTGATAAAGAGAGGTTTAGCTGCAGGAAGATTTAAGGGGTACTGGACCTGGGTGCATCAAGGGACCAAGGGCAGTTCCTGTGCTGGTAGAACTTGGGGAGGCAGGGAAAGGAGGAGTGCTACAATTCGAAAGAGGAGCTTGTGGTAGCAAAATTTCTCAATGCTGTGTGGCAATCTAAGCAAACAATTCCCAAATCACTTTAAAACACTTTTCATCAGGGCACCAGGATTATAGTCAAAGACAGGTAATTCATGCCACATACGCACCCAGCTTTCACCTGTAAAATGCATAGCAAAATGCTACTTGGCTGGCAGCATTATTAAGAACAGAATTAATTCATTTAATCCTTCAAGTTTGAATACAGAATTTCTGGAAGAAAAAAAAAAAAAAAGCATTTGCTAAAAATACAATTATAATGTTAATTTTCCTAATAGAATATTTTGTAAAGTAGTAAAGGTTATATAGTACACAGGTAACGTTTTTACTTCTGAAGCAACTGTAAATTAATGAAGGCAATTATATTTGCAAATAAGAAGATTTCAATTAAAATTATATCTTTTGTTTACAGCGTTTGCTGACTTAATGTGTTTAGTGAGCCCTTAATACACAGCTTTCATTTTTGTGGGCAACTTATAAATACTGTAGGACAAAACTTACATCTTTTTTATAAAATTAAAATTAGCCAATGGCAATATTTATTTTTCTTTTGCTGGTTGCTTAATTTTATTTTTTAAAGTTATAATTTGAAGCTGTAATTTAGAAAATAGAGCGTCTCTTAGGAAAACAAAGAACTTTAATATACACATATGAAAGAAATTACTTCTCTAATGAACTGCATCATCTGTTTTCTCCATTTAACAGGGAGAACAAGGAGACCAAGGAAACACTGGAAAAACTGGTGAAGCAGTAAGCTTGAATTCTCTTTCAGATTTTAATTTTAATTCTATGTTCATTTGAGAGTTGAATGAGTAATTTTTTGCAGTAACTTTTTAATTTTTTTCTCAAAGTAAATGTTTGTTTTTCCTTTGAATCTATAAGATGTCAGGTATACCTTTTGTGGTCTTTCAGAATAATGCTATTTAAAAAAAAAATTCCCCATTTGAAATATTTGCCAGAGTTAATTTTTTTATTTTTTTTGTCTTAATAGGTTGAGTGAACCTTACAGGTAGTTGTAGTGATCTTCCAAAGCATGTTCAAGTAAATTAATGACCAATTCTTTTCCAGTGAAATGATTTGAGAGGCTACATTTAGCCTGAGATGTGTTTAGCAGACTGGTTTTGTCTGCCCTCTGTAAAATCACGGAGCTCAAGGTGACCTTGAGTTGACATGTAGTCCATGTGCCTGGGCAGAATCAGTTATATCAAGTCTGACAAATGCTTGGCAAACCGGTTATTGGAAGTCTCCAAGGACAAAGGCTCCATGACCTGCAGGCAGCCTAGGGTTTCTCTGTTTTGAAGTTCCTCCAATTGTGTAAACTGACCCTCTTCTGCTTGAAACAACCTTTTGCAAATGATAGCTCTTACTGCGTCTCTCCTTCATTCTCTCTCTTCAGGCTAAAGTGTCCTAAGTCACTTAGCCTTTCATGTTTTCTAGATAATTTAGATCACCTTACTCTCCTGTAACCTGTTTCTAGCTCATCTATGACTCCAGGGTATTGCCCAAGCTGTTGAGACAGCTGAGCAGAAAGGAAAAATTGCTTCTTATAAGCCATATGTTTGTGTATACACCCCACTTTTTGCAATAGTGTGTTGTTCAACTTGTGATCCACAGTCTCCAATCTTTTGTTTTGTGAAGTTATCTTTCTCAGTTTTTCCATTTTTGGCATGTTTTTTTTTTTTTTTTTTTTTTTTAGTTAATTACCACTTACACATGCTGCTTTGCAATTCTCCCTGCTGAATTTCATCTCATGCCCTTTTGTATTTTTGACTTCTGTCTGGGAATTACTAGCAGGTGCGAGTTTGTTAACCCAATAGTTGAGTTACTGAGAGTTTGTGTGAATGTGACTAAATTGATTTTGTTTGTTGAATTAATGCATCCCAAAGTGAGATACCATACGCTGGTTTGGACTCAGAACTGTCCTGTTCATGTAAACTGTTCAACTTAGACTGCAGTCAAAGTGAGCTCCCCATTGCCTGCAAAATACCAGGCAGACATACCTCCAAGCTCATGAAATGCTCGGTTAGTGCTGAAATTTTCAGAATTGCTTCTAAGTCAAGTCCCGGCTTCTCTGGACATATCCCAAGAAAGGGGTTTGAGAAACTTAACCCTCAGTCAGCATTTAAAATATCTGCTTAGACAGGTACTGATAATGTCATATAAGGTCCATTCGAAAGCCAGCATCTCTCTGAATGTGGCAAGTATACTTAGCAGCAGCTTGATCCATAGCTTTGTTCAGCAATTTACACACATAGCAAAACATTATCTTTTTTTAGATTGTAATTAGAGTTGGAAAACAGTGGCTTTCTTTCCTTGTGATACAATTTGGAAAATTGTTTGTTTAGTTTTTAATGTTGCTGAATGATTAGGGCAAACAGATGAGTATTGGGGATTGACAATGTTATGGTAGAGAAGAGTGGGTGGGACATCATAACACTATGTTGCTGTTATGGAGTGACTGTGTACTGAGACACAGTAATATAATCTGTCTGTATAAACAGCATTTCTCTGCCAACATTACACTTCATTTTTCCAACAGTGTGCAAAATGAAGGTTTTATTACACAAATTTGATTTTTTCAGCCTGTAAGAAGTTAGGAAAAATCAGTATCATTTACTTGGTTTTTCTGTGCCACGTGCATCAAAATCCTCAAAATAAAACAAAGCTAGACTAAATTCACTATCTAAATGGCACATAAAACAGTCACAGAAGTTACTTAACCTTAAGATTCTGAATTTGTCATAGGCTTTGTTTAGCTCCTCAGTGAACTTGAGTTCAGTGCACACATTTTCCACAACTCAGATATTTTGTGTGTACATAATAATCACTGCAAAGTGAGCTCCATTCTAATACAAATGTGAAATTGAGTAGCCAAAATGTATAATCCATTATTATATGTTACGGTTATGAGTAATAAAATGACATACCTACCTAACTGCAGTCAGGAACAAGCTGCAAGAATAAAATAAAATATTCTTTATTCCCAAAGAAGGGTTATTGCAGCCCTGTACAGTGTTATAAATAAACATAATTACGGCCCATCATTTACACTTCCCATACTTGCTGTTTGGACAGTTTGCTTATAATAGAGGATGATATGATACCTGCAAACTGACGTCATTGGCCAGCCATTGTCTCTTTACTTTTACTTGTGAATTTTAGAATGTCTTCTGTTTAATGTAAATGTATTTTACTCAAATGAGATTCATTGGCCCTTGATCCTGTTGTATTACCTTAATAAACTGGCAGCAGAGGACTAATGTCCACTTTGTATCTGTTCTTTTGGAGGGCAATATATACTATTTCTTTGTTAAGCTTATGATAAAACACCTAAGGCAGGAGAGAGCCCTTCAAACACATTCAGCACAACTCAAGAAAGGCCTTTCAAAATCCCTTCACTTTATTCCCCACTGTAATCTATAATAGTTAAGCCTTGCCTAAGTAAATGAAAAGCACTAGCAGAAAATGTTTTTCCAGATGTGATTCCTGAAGCAAAATACTCACTTCTGTACGCTTTGGATGCAGTTTTTATTTCCAGTTTCTCACTAGCTTCTGTTTGCAGTAATTTTTTTTGTCCTTGGTGTGCAGAGAGAATCCAAACTCCCCAAATAGAGTAAGGCATCCATCCTTATTGATACCTTATCAAGCCTGTGTTATCAGATGCTTGGTGACACCAAATACAAACAAGATTTGTACAAATAACACTAAATAAATTGTATAGTAATTGTCTTTACTGTTAAATAATTTACAAAGGGAAAACGAGATTACTAAAAAGTTGGTAGTATGTTATTAGCCATTGGACTTACTGTGTTTATGGTTTCTTCCTTTTTTGGGGGGTTTATCTATTTATATTTGTTCATGGTCTTCATTAACTGAGTTCGTCAAATTACAGAAAATGATGTAAACTTTAAAGCCCACAGCTGAAGTATACTACAGTAGTTTTTAGTACTGGGAAATCCATCACAGTATTCCAATTCTCTAAAAGAAAACATGCATTTCATGAATATTCTGTCAAAAGAAACAATTTTGAAATAAGTCCTGTAAATGTTAAATTCCTAAGGAATTATGACAAGAAGCATGTGCCTGCTACTGGTACCAAATAGCTACACCAATATTTTTCTTCTGTTTCTTTCTATTCTTCTGCTTTTCCCAGTAACATCCATCTTGTGTCTTTAACTAATCTGTCTGTTAATAGTCAAGTACTGCTTAATATCAGCTTGGAAGAATACAGATGGAAACTGTGCACAAGCAGGAAAGTTTCAACAGTGGGAGACTGGAGCATAATGCTTTATTGTTCAGTCTAGTAAGATGGGATATGTGCTGAAACGCACTCTGTCAATAGACTAGCTGTCATATTGTCCACCATCTGTTAGGTCACGTGAAGCTGCTGACTCTAGAGCATGCTTCTGCAGAAGTATTTCTGGATGCTTGTCCAGAGTGGAAACTGTGTAGACTAAATTTACAAAATGTTCAGTGTGCTCATAAGCTTAAAAATGACACATTTTAATACCAGCAGGAATGTTCCTAAGATCAGACTTCAGACACTAGTCTTAACTGAGTTCTACAGTTAAAATAAATAAATAAATAAATAAATAAATAATTAGTCTGGCTACAGCATCTGCCCTGTTTCAAGGGGAGGGAAGGTGGGTGGGTTCAGGTGGTACTGTTTGGCTGAAGAGAGCCCAAAGCTGAGTGGGATCCAGGGCTTTCCTTTGCTGTAAGATACTCAGATACTTTACAATCAATAGGTGCAATTGAAGAGGAATCAGTTAAGATAGTGAAAAGTAACAGTCAGCAGTTAGAGCAAATTTACACTGCTGATGAGACAAAATCTTTTGGAAGCCATGCCAAAGGAAACAGCCACTTCAGCTACTAAGAAAATTGCCCTTAGGTCGGGGGGAGGAAAAGCTCACTTCACTGACATACGCAGTTGGATTTTATATTCTTTTATCAGTGATAGAGAGCAAGTATTTGAAACCATGTTGCTTTGAGCATCTCACACCAATGACCTGTCTGTGTTATACATGTAGAGTCAGGGATGATTTAAGAAAATGATTAATTGTGTAGTTTTTATGGCACAAAACTGAATTCATCTGAATTTAAGAGTTGCTTGTCAGGGCCACATTACTGTTAGGTAATATTAGTGTTTACCCAGACCAGGGCACTCTGCATAACTAAGTGGAAGCTATTTCCAATTTTTCCATACCAACTCCATTACAGACGTTCAGCCCTTGCTTGGCCATGGAGTTCTTGATTAGAAATCACAGACATTTCTACTCATATTGAGGCAAGGTACAAGTGCAGAATTTAGTTTTCCTGTGATGCAGTCAGTTTGTACCCAGGTTGTGCATGACATCAAAAAAAAAAAAAAAAAAAAAAATTGGCCTAGAAGAAAACCCTCTTAAAACTGGACAGTAACTAGGTGGTGTTTTCAGAACTGTTTTCCCAGTTTATTGATTGGTTATAGCATTATTCACCTTTCTTAGTAGTCTTTCTTTTAAAATTTCAGGTTACTCTTACCTATAAGGAAGAGGATAACGCTTCTCTAAGGATATTAACAGCTCCTCCATTTAGTTCGTACCTGGTACAGGTACAGCAGTGAGCAGATGTTCTACACAAAGGCGTTATTGCAAGTCTTTTGGTTTCAAAAGCCTGTCTGTGGTTCGACAATATACTAATTTTGGTCAGATCACTAACAGAGCTGCGTGAAAGCACTGGACCAATAGAAATTTACCAGAAACCTATGACTAACAAATGTTAGGATTTTTGGTTTTGTGTTGTTTTTTTTAATCCCAGAGCTGGTATCAACTGTCCACAACACCTCCTTCCTGACAGATCAGCTACATTTTTTTCTACTACAGATTATATGAAGCCCAAATAGCAGCCAGCATAAACCCTTTGTCAGGCTTTCTTCCTCATCTATGTCCAGGCCTAATCAAGGTCACAGCTGTTACAAGGGTGATCCAGAATTAGTGCGTATGGTACCAGGGTCCAGATAGGTCAGTTTTAAAAATACTTTTAAGTACTGTTACGTCTGGCTAGTAAAACTGAGCTGAGATTAATATTTATTTCTTAAAACTTATTTTTTATTTTGAGTTGTAGAGGTATTTTTCTATATATCAGCTGAGTATGAACTAGTAGAAGCTGACTGTTAGAGCACCCATTCTTCCTTCTTCTTCCTATTGTTCTTGGCTTTTATTTTAACAGAGGTAGTTATGTGAATCTTCAAGCATTGTTAAATAAGTTTTGATCTGTTAAATTCAAACCTTAATGTTTGCTCATCTGCTTTTTTTGTATGCGTCATAAAGTCCCTCATGCAGTATGAAGCTGATGGGCTCTCAAGAAATGTTTAAGTGGGAAATGAAATAAGCAGGCAGAAGTGATGACCTTGCTGGATATGGAGGGAAGTAGAATGCACAGGTTAAGGGTAGATTTTAATGAAAATTAATTAAAAATACTCAAAAGAATTTCAAAGAACAAAGTTCATGTGGAAAAATGAAATTTAAAATTTACTTGTGAAATCTCATTAAAAGAACACAGAATGAGGATATTTGAAAATGCTGAATTCTTCATGAAATGATGTTGGATTGGAAAGTTTTCGCTTAAGACAGAAGATTGTGTTAGCATACAACCTGATATGCAACTGCTTCCACAGGAACTTTTGGAATCAGCTAAATATTCATTCCTCACTACCAAGCTTTTCAATGGATTACTCCAAACTTGGGTTTTCATTAAGTATTCTGTGTGTTTTCAATTATTCAGCTACAGTCCAGTTTCTAACATGGAGCATATGTGCTGGCAAGATGTTTTGTCTGTCTTAGACATGTGTTAATTGTGATATCTGTTCTCTGATTTTCCATGAAAATGCTTCTGTCAAGAAGGTTTCTAAAATGCTGTTATTGTCATTGTAGAGTTTTACATATATCTTTGTAAATGAAAGTTTGACTTTTTTTTTTATTAGGTTTAAAACTATGATGATTTTTTAAACATTTCAAGGTTGTTTTTTTGGTTTACTTTTCTGTTGCCTAATACTTTTGATTTGATTTTCTGAGTCCACCACGGATTCACAAAGGATTGAAGGGATTCTGGAAGACACTGACTCAACAAATGTGCCTTGGAGTGTGTTCATCCTCTTACATAAGAAGGAAAGAGGGTTGAAACTTTAGCCCAGTCTTAGTGGCTTGTTTCTATAACAAACCAACCCAAAACTGAGATTTAAGGAGCCACGTGATCTTAAAGACAGTCCATAGGGAAAACATCACTTTATGGCTATTATATTAATGGAACAGGATGCTTTTCTTTCTGATTGCACTTTCTCTTCACTGTATGCTACTAATTGTTTTGAAAACTAAAACGATATTCCTAGGTAAACTTTTTTCCCTCTTGCTTCTGCTGGTACCTGCCCTAGCATTGTCTCAGTCTTGGGCACTTGATCTCTGTTTTTGGATGGAGAAGTGAAAGAGGGTTTAGTTAATCTGTCATGAATTTTCTCCTTTATTCCTCCTGAAGTCCCTATTGCTTTTCCAATTTCTTTAGCTTCAGTTCTTGTTCAGTATTGTTTTGCTTTCCATATGTATCCACTTCCTGTCACACAATGTTTCTTTTCCTTCTTTTTATCACCACAAAAACCTACTTTCTCTTAGTGTTTGTACTGTGAATTTTCTTTATTTAATTAGTTTCTTTTGAGGGACAGCATGTAGAAAACTTTATGCTTCATAGCCAACTTTTGTCCTCGCTCTGGAAGGCATTGTAGGCTAAGGCTAATGTGCTGGGTAACAAAATAGCATGTTCACAGTTGCTGCTTCCTAGTCATTCCTTCCCTCTCACACCAGAGCAACTTATTGAGAAACACAATACTTCTGGATTGAAAAGGGGACTTGATCAGGGGCTTTATAGTAAATATTTCTCTGCACGCAGATGGGGCACAGCTACCCATCTTTCCAATTGGCATCTTCAGCCTTCTAAACAGCGTGGCATTGACTGGGCACTCAGGAGTGTCTCTGTGGAGAGAGAACAGGTCTTGAGTTACATCTTGGCTCTGATTACATCTTACTCCCTTTCTGGAATAAGAAAATCAAAGTGATTAGTCTTCAGCCTTTCGAAACCAGACCTTTACAGCCCTCATCTTGATGAGCAAGAGTACAGGGTAATTCTTTGTCTCACAGATCTATGCTTCATATTAAGGCCCATTGTCAGTTGTGAGTCATGGCAGCAGTGGTAGCTCTCGTTCTCAAAGTTAGTCACAAAGTCCCTAATTTCTGCCAGTGACCTCTGAGCATTGCCTTAGTGCCAGTATCACCAGAACAAATCTTTAACAGCTGCCAAGAGACGTCTTAGACTGACACATAATACACAAGTTCAGACATACAATACATTACTCCAACATCCATTGAGGTGCCTGTTTGTCTGTTTAGCTCTTCCACAAACTTATCTGTGCCAGTGTTATCAACCTCAAAGATGGCTATCTCAGTGGCTCATTGCAATAATTTAAACTATGAGATTTCCAGAGTAGCTAGTAGTCCAAAAAAAAAAAATATGAAGAAAATAAAAAGCAATCCTGAAGCCTTAGTTACTTTGCACCTGTCATGCTAAAGTACTTGAGGCTGAACTGTGCTGAAATTATACAGGTAAAGAGCTGAAAAATGTATTTATTTTCAAAGACAATTCTCAGACTGAAATGTTGTCTTTCTGATATGAAATGAATTCTATGGGGAAAAAAAAAAAACACAAACACTTATACTAGGCTTATGAAAAGAATATAACTGTTCTAGGGAACATAGGAGTCATGTAGGAGTCATGTTAAAAACAAACAAACAAACAAACAACAACAACAACAACAAAACACAAAACAACTCACTTTAGTGCCAGTCCAGTGCTAGTTAAGCCAGTACATTTCTACACGTGTAGAGACAGCAATGCTAACGTGTGAATTGCTGTTTTGTTTGTACAGTGCCTTTCAGAGTGTTACAGACAAGCCAGTTGTGTATTATGGACTTCTAGGAGCTTCCACGTTTCTGTCATCTTTCGTGTGCATTCATTCAATATACTCTGGACACCTATTTTTCTTCAAGCTCAGCGTTCCATACTTTTTATAGCTGGGACCTTGCACTATAACTTATTTTCTATTTCTTAGTTTGATAATAGTGGAGTTATTGCAAGCACTGGGAATAAGATTGTTAAAGGTACTTCATACCTTGTTTCCCATTCCATGTGGTGGTTCTGTTCTACACAGTGGAAATTTGTGGGAGAGTCTCAGGAGAGAGTTTTATTCCCTTTTTAAAAGGGCTGGAAGGCTCTGATCTCAAAGGTGTTCAGGGCTACGACAGTTAAAGGGAAATTCTGGCAACACCTCCTCCAATATCGTTTTTCACTGTCTTTTACTTTGTTCTACTGAATTTATTCACCTTGAACTTTGTGGTTAGACTCAAGGGCTAGCAGAGCAATTACTACCTTTAATTTTATGTTTGCAAAGCTTCTAGCACTGTGAGATTGACTTCAGAGGCAGACCTAGGTGGTGGCATGGTATCATTAAATTAATGCAATGTCTATAAGTAGCCACTTATTGTTGATGAGTCTAAATGCAGTGATCCTCTTGCCTGGACTGTAAGCCAGGTTAGCTTGTGCAATCATCACTTCCTCCCATGAGCCCTTAGACAAATAGATCAGTAATTCTCAGGGATGAAGAACTGTACCATGCTCCATTGCCAGGTTTTTGGGGATGTACCAGCCATGAACTTGGACATTGCACTAATAATTCTCCTTACTTTTTATCACAGGGATCAGCAGGCTTACCTGGAGAAACTGGGCCATCCGGAAACCTTGGTGAAAAGGTAGAAAAATGTATCTGACTGTTCAGCAGCAAAAATCAGAGTTAAAAATCATTGAGGAGATAAAATATTGGTGACAGAACATTTACTGTCCCCAGACGAAGCTAGTATTTGTGTGGCTATTTCAGAGAACAGGGATGTATTAAACGGTAAGATATCAAATCTGACAGATTGTTGATAGATTCAATACCTTGTTCATGTCATGACACTTGCTTTACCATCCACTGCTGTTGGTTCACAAAACTGGCATAAATTATACTTGGTGTATTCGATAGTTGCTGATTAAGCCCTGCTATGTAGTTAAGAGATGAATGTAAAAAGATAAAATTTGGCTGTATGCATTAACTGAGTAATGAAGGCAACATTGTTAGTTTTGTCTGCTGTGCAGTAACAGTTGTGTTTATGAAAGCAAAGTTTGGCAGACAACCTGACTAGAACAGTATAAATAGCTTAAGCATATTTGACATGGTTTTATTTAGGTGAAATATTTTAAAACTCAAAAACAGGAAACTATTACGGGACTGCATGTCAGCTTCAATTATAATAAAAACATCATTGTTGGAATGATCCAGCACCATTTTTATTCCTGCCCTGCAGGGCTGAATTATTTCACCTGGACTGGTGGCTGCTATTTAAAGAGATCTCATTGTAAAAGTCTTTGCAATTTATTTGAGCACCCATGAAAATTTGATGATAATTTTTTATTGTCAGTTTATATAATATATGAACATAAATACATCAGTGGAAAGCACTGTTTCTTTAAACTAAAAATTTAGAAAACTGTCATATGGTTTTAATCGCAATATTGTCTTAGAATTCAGCATCAAAGGATTCTTGTTCTTCGCAATTACATTTTACCCAACAAAGATTACCTTGGGATACTGCTGCTAGTTTAAGTAGGAGGGGGAGGGAAGAGAGAAAAAGGCTAATCTATCAGCAAATGGAAGCAATCTTCTTCGTGGTACAATAATTATTTTCATTACCATGCTGGGTCTGTAGAATTGATCTTCCTCTTTTATGGATTAAATACTGTGGTGCAGAAGTGCTATGTGGTTTTAAATGATGAATGTACTTTGAGCACAGTTATTTTAAAGAAATGTGCCTTTAAAGTATGTAATGAATACAGGTATTATATATGACATAGTGATAATGCTGTAATAGAAGTGTCATCTTTGCAATAGAAAAAATCTATGGGCATAGAACTTGGGCTGGATGCGAAGTGAATAACAAATGAAAACATTTGCAAGACAAGAATGAGACCATTTTTACTCCACCTACTCCAATTGATTCTACTGCTGCCTTGCTCTTAGATCTCTGTTTTTCCCAATACATATTGAAGAAATGAGGTAGACGGGAATGTATTTTTTTTTGTTTTGTTTTCCGTGGCAAGGTTTATGGGTTAAAGAATGTGGTACATGCAACAGAGACAAGGGATCTGCCAGCAGCAGTTTACGGAGACTGAAGTAGTACCGAATCTATTCTCTGGTCATCTAAGAAAATGGAAGACACACCAACTCAATTTTATCGTTTATTGAAAAGAAAAAAAAAAAAGCTTCTGTTCCTGAAGAGCAGTCCCTAAACCAGTGGTGGTATTACGCTCAGCAAGTAGTTGTTTCCTTGAGCAATCAAGTTGCTTATAGATTATCGACTATAATCTGATACAAGTCTTTTTGCATCACTGTTATCACTGTTACATTGTTAGTGCAGGTTAGCCTTGTTGACAGTATATCCAACAAGAATATGTCCATAACAATGGACATGGGACAGAGCACTCACTGTTATTTTGTTTTTAATTTTTCATTAAAGGGAGAGCGAGGCAGTCCAGGACCAGTAGGTCCTCCTGGAGAGAAAGGTGTCACGGTAAGTCACAAGTAATGTAGAATCCATATTTACACTACTTACAGTGGCAATCTACTTTCCAAAACAGTGATAAATTCTCACCCTTCTGACTGTGCAAGCCTTATAGAAAAGAGTAGTATTTATGATGCATCATTCCCCAGGAGCTTCATTAGCAGCTTTAATCCCTTCTGAGTGATCTGTTGAATGAAGCAGCAAAACAACTGTTTTTGAAAATAGCTTTCAGCAGACTTGGAGTAAAAATAAAACACACTGTATTGAAAGGAGAGATAAATAAAGGAAGGAAAGTAAATGAACAATTTATTACATGTGCTGGGGTAATGCAAGTTATTCTAGTAGGCAGGCTAGTAACCTCTTAATTCTGCTGCACAGAAGTACCCAGACAGCCCATGGGTACCACCCTGGTGGGAGGACTGACTTTCTGACAGCACCACTGGTCCTAAATCAGGATGCAACATTTCATGCATCATTTGGCAGTCTAGAGGTCCACGGTCATATTAGGTGGGTTATCAGAACACTGAAGTATAAAGCTATACATGTGTGGCCATTGCCAAATGCACATGGAAGTTCTTGAGGAGATGTAGTTAGGATTTGACTGTGCATTTGTTTGCGAGTATCATGGTGGTTCCAGAATGAACAGAGAATGCTTACAGACCGAACTGTTTATAAGGAAACAAGAAGGGAGGTTGTAGGCAATGTGTAATGCTTAACCTTCCCCTCATGGTCATAGTGTTCCTTTATAAAAATTTTTTGGTCTCAAAGCAATGTTACTGATGAGGCTCTGGGGTCATACCATGATTATGTGTTCTGTCAGGGATTATTTTGTACTTTTCTTTTATACAGTATTAAAGTCAGTGTAGAGCTGACATGCTGGTAGTTTGACATACTGATTATCCGTTGACTTAGCGTGGGTACTCTGCCCTGTGTTATCTGGCAGTAATGTGGTAGGCTATGGTGAAGCCTCAGTGGTTCTTTGTAGAGGCTGCAGATGTGGGTCTGTGTGCGATGGACAAGAGGTGTGCTTGGCGTTTTGTCTTGGCCAGTTCTGTCCACACCAGGTTGTTTCCACTTTCTGTTCCCATTGTCACAGCCTTGACACGAGGATCTTGGATGGGGTTAACAAACCCTATGGGATGCGTTGCCACAGTTAACTGACTCATTAGGTTTATATAATGACCACTGAAATGAGTGGTTAGTGTTATTCTAAGCCACTGACTTTAATCACATTTTTCCTCCCCAAAATCAGTAGTCCCACAAAAAGTTATTTCTAGAACCAGCTAACACTTTGTGAGTTTTAGACATTTCAAAAATTCTATTCATCAGGAGGAGCTCACATTGATATATTGTGGTACTGGAGAGGAAATTTTGCTTATTGGGATCTCTCTGAGAATTGCATTACTAATTTTGTGAATGTGACTCTAAAATAATTAAATCAATTAGAACTCAGCAGACTTTGTTTCAGGAAATCCCTGTCAGCCAGTGCCCATATGCAGGGAAAAACATTCTTAGGCTATTTTTTTGTGATATATCCAATATCTGGATATTTTTGTGATATACCGAAATGGATCCAAATGGATCTCTGTTTTCTAAACAAAGTTTTGGGAATAAATTTTGCAAGATTAAACATTTTATTAATTTACCTCCAATTTTGCAGGTAACTAACTGGATTTATTACTGTTGTTGTAATAACAGTTTTGATAAAACTGTGTCCTTCTCTTTATTTATTTCAATTCTAGGGCTATCCAGGACCTCCAGGAGGCCCTGGGCCTGTGGGACCTGAAGGATTACCTGTAGGTATAAAATAGTGCTTTGGTTTGTTAAAAAATGTGCCATTATTAAGTTGCCTTTATGCTTTGCTGGAATTAAGAATGTTTTCCAGTTGGTGCTGCAGTCTGTAAAACTGTCATGAAAGTTTACCCATCCAGACACAAAGTCTGTTTACCTGCTATTTACCAGGATAATCCATGAGAGACAGGAAAAGTAATTATATCATTTACTCACTGATATAAAAACTACTCAGTTGAGAAAAGAAGAGGCTTACATTTTTTAAGGATGGTTTATTATTACACAGCAATCTTATTCATTGATGCTTAATATAATTTATGTATATCATATTTAGTTTCATTATTAATAAAAATATTTTCTGATTTACTTATGTAATTGTGTTGTAATTTGGCTGTGGGTCATCAATACACAACTGTTAGGCTCTTTGAACATAATGTTGCTGAAATAAAAGTTGGAGGAATTTTTGGACGTTGGACAAAAGTAATGTATCCAACAGTCAGTGTGCTTTCTTATTCAGAATAAAATTACATAGAGACTATTATTTAGATTTTAATAGATAAATTGTACTAACACAATTAGTTGAATTTGAACCATGAGTAGAGGTTAGTGATTTGTGTTGGCTGCATTATCTATTACTAAGTGTGCATGAACACCATAGCTTCTAGAAATCTGTCTGTAGAAGACAATAATAAGTTTGTTTGACATGTAGGGACCTTCTGGGACAAGAGGACCACCAGGGCCACAGGGACCTAAGGGAAGAAGAGTAAGTAGTACTGATGTATGAATCTGATGTGTGACCCGCATACAGGTGTTTCCACTGAATTCTGTTCTGGGCTCCAATCATTTGTACTGACATCAGACGGATGATACTTGTAATCCCATGTAGGAAGCAAAATGATTCTTCATTTCTTCTCACATTGCAGTTAAATAGGGGTTTGCTATTGATTTCAGCTAACAGGACCAGAACAAAAATTGCAAATGGCCTTGTTTTCTGTAGGCGTAAATATGCAAACGTTGCCATTTATGACTACCATTGGACTGTTACAGTGTTTTGGAAACTGTTTTCTTTATCAGTATGTCATTTATATCTTTGGAAATAAAATCGAAGTCCTCAGTGGCTGTGAAAGGAAAGAGCAAAGTCAGAAGAGGGTGTAGTCCAGCATCTCTGACTTTGAATTGGACTGTCATTTGCAATTGCTGCATTTTGAAAAAAAAAAAGAAATGGAAAGCTCTTTTCCATTTTATGCAAAGCCCAAATAAACCAAGAGGGAGTCTGTCCTAATCAAATTGTATGAGCATTTGATCACAGTGCATAAAACCAGTTCAGTGAAAGTATTCCACTTTATTACCTTGGTATTGATGGCTTCATGATTTTCATAAACGCTTTCCTTAATAAACCCCACCAGTCATTTCCTGGGCTTGAATGCTCTTATTTTAGCAGTTTGAGCTCAAGATGCCTGCAGGAAGCACTGGTGGAAGCACGACCAGTGCTTCCTGCAGGCATCTTCCTGCAGGCTTCCTGCAGGCATCTTGAACACCCTCTATACTCGTTGTATAGAGGGTTCCGGTTACAGCATGAACGACCTTCTTCTGACTGGCTTTACAAAGTTTGTCAAAAATAGCAGTGAAGCTGCACCCTTCTAGCCATCAGGCTAGTGGCACGTGGAAGAGTAAATATATGCAGACCCATTTTCACTGTAAAATGATGATGTTTGAACCTCATTTGAAAAAGAAAAATCCTTTGGGCCTTATCTGTCTTTTGGAGTTTGTTTCACCAATCACCTGTAGGTTGCAGTGAGTTCAAAGGCCAACTGAAAAGTAACTTACTGTAAGCAGTTGTCTCTAAAATTGGAACTGATCTGCTGATGTATGTTTTAATTCCACCAGACACAGCATTCCCCTAGAAACTCCCCTTTCGATTCTTCACTCTTGGCAGTCCATCTGCCAGCATCACCAGAGCTGGATTCAGAACCAAGCTGCTGACATGAATGTGAATCCTGTAGACTCTCCTCCCTCCCAGCATTATCTGCTACCTGGTGATTGTTTCTGTGGGGTGGGGGACAGACTCATTGTAATTTAGATTCTGTTTTGAAGGTAGGAGATATTTTATTTAAGGAGTATCACATCATCTGCCAACTGAGACAGGAATTTTTGAGGGAGTCTCTATTACTTTGGCAGCACATCATGGAGTACATTGCTTATAATTAAAGATCACTCAAAATAAATCCCAAACATCACAAGCTCTGTGGAAGTTCTGGTTCAGAATTGTGGTTTGTGCCTTTGCCTTCATCCAGCATGGATTGTGAATGCTTCATGTAAGCATGTATTGGAGATGATCCAGGTCTCCAGGCTCTGTGAACAAACTCCCAAGGAAACCATTGAGAACTTTTTCAGCTCTCAAGATCAAAATATCAGACCCGTAGTGGACACTAGCATAAGGAAAATATCTGGAGGCCCCTGAAATCTGGGATTTGTCATCACTGGATTCAGAATGACAAGTGTAAGAACCCTAAGCTCTGTGTGGCAGCCCTTGGAAAAATGCATACCACAGTCACATACAGAAGTTAAATAGAAGCATATGGAAATTCCCCTTCACTGTGACTGAAACAACTTACCCCGTCTTCATAGCAGCAATCTGCAGGAAGTCTTGGGAGTGCTGACCCTCCACTTCTGCACTGTCACAGAGTGGAATTCCTTCATCTCATAAATTTTGGACCTTTCAGCAACCAGTTCACATCCAAGATTACCCAGCAGCCTACTTCTGCCTGAAAGCATCCAGCTGCTCAGTCTCCAGTACGCTGGGGAGTTCTGGCCAGCTGAAGGGAGGTTGTCTGGTTTTGGGAGTCTATGGAGTAGGGAGTAGGGAGCCTCAGTCAGGGGGTTTTGGTGGATGTGCCCCTGAGCACAGAGGTTCCTCAGCTCACGTTCAAGACTCCTGGAAGACACGCTGGTAGCAATGTTGGCAGCCGTGAAGCCATTGATGCACTTTTTTTAGTTCTGTGTGTTAATGTAAGAAGAAAACTAGAATGCCAGAGACTGGTGCTGCTTTTTGTCCATATGATAACCTCCGATTAACACAACAATTATCTTTAATTTGAGAGGAAGAGTTCATGTATCATTAGATTCGCTTCATGAGTGAGACTGAAGCAAAAATCTTAATAGCTTCTGAGTTTCTGAGCAGTTAGTATTCTTCAGGGTGATGTTTGCTGTTTTAAAGCTTAAAAGCAATATTTTTTTTCTGCTCTTATTTTCCTGGAATTCTGCTCTTTAAGACAGATAAGTAGCTGCATAGTGCTCTTATAATGTGATCTTTACTCTTCTTATATCTAGGAAGTAGGATGAGAAAAACAAAAAGAGTTGATTGGCATTTCTTGCCTTCTTATATGAACTTTTTCTCATTTGATTATCCTTGAGTTTTCCATGCAATATGTTCCATTTTAGAAATAAAGCTGAACTCTTGCCAAAGAAAAACAGTAGTAGCAATCATTTGGCAGCCCTACTCCTCAGCTCAGCTGCAACCGAAATTAAATAACAGCAGGCAAATTATGTGCATCTCTCATTCTGTCCTAGTTATAGTAGGAAAAGATACAGATCCAACGCATCCGTGCCAATAATGAGTCACACTGTGCTATTTATAGGAATGTTATGGTGTGCTTCTGATAGAATATTAAATTGGCTTTCCCTTGGATTCCAGCACTCTACTCTATGGCAGGCTAAGGGTAGGTTAAAAACAGGCATGAAGCTGAGCTTCATGTTGGTTTCTTTTACTTCATTTTCAATTCAAAATTATTTAAAGGTTGGTGTTTTGAATGATAGACCACTTGACTTGATTAGCAGTTTTTAAGTCAGTTGTCATTCTCTTCCTAATGACTGGGTTGCTCGTGCCATCACCACTCAAGTGGCAGTACCTGTATGACTTGCAGAAAGGCTTCAGTGCATAATACAGACAGAATCCTATGCAGTTTCCTGACAGGGCCATTTCTTGAACTATGGGCTATGACCCCTGTTATGACTAAAAGTAAGTCACAAGTGTTTAAAAAAGATCTATCTGTTAGTATTATTAGTGATAGAAGATAAAATTTCTTTATTACACAAATTCATACAATTAAAGCGTGTCCTCCTTGAATATTTCATCTTATCAGCCCTGTGGAGAATGCAAAGACAAATGAGAGGCCATGTATCTAAGAAGTCTGAGAAACACTTAAATTATTCTGCAATTGCTAACCTTAACACTCTGAATTTTCCCCTCCCTATGTTCCCGAGGGGATTCCTTTGTAGCTTGTTCTTGAACTTCTATCTCCCCTTACCCCCAGCTCATTGACCCATCCTCATTTCATCTCAAGGCTTCCCACCTTCACTTTCCTTTCCATTATTGGAGAACTTTCTCTTGAAAGCAATGTCAGATCTTAGGACTCTAAACCTGCTCAGTCCTCCTTGAGCTTTCATCACAATTCATTTGGTGTGCATTATAGGTATCAGTTACAGAAAAAGAGCAGATCAGTAACCTGAAATTAATTTAATCCATATATTTAGCTTTCTTTTAAGTAATGCTATATAATAATTCAGTAATTCGGCTTACACAATTACATAATCTCAACTTGAGACCCAGTCCTGTTTCTCTTATCAAGGCCTCCATCACTCTTGAAAACACTGTTAGTCTTTTGGTCCTGATCGTTGAGTGTGTTGAAGTCCCTAGGAGTTTCTCCATAGACTTTTAGTTGTCTTTGGATTGGTACCTTTCTCAGCAAGAGCCCTGCAGCAGCCAGGAGTGTTGTTGTCTCTTATAGCATCTGTTCTTTTCTCCTTTGGTTTATAAAAAAAAAAAAAAAAAAAAAAAAAAAAAAAAAGTGCCTGTAAATACTCAGTCATTATTTCATCAAAACGGAGAAGGTGGCCAAGATAACAAAAGGATTGCCTCACAAAAGCTGTGACCAAAACTGTCCAAGGTTTCAGAAGTATTCAGACAGCTTTCCCTGCCTGTTCCTTTTCCTCATCCTGCGTTTCCTGTGTTCTCCCTCATGCTGACCGGCAGCAGCAGTGCTGAAATGCTGGCAGATAAGCTTCTCATGGGATAATTATGGCTTGGCCAGGAGATGTAATGATACATCAACTCAAAGGAAGGACTTTTTCTTGAGACAATTCTGTTGCAAGAGCAAAACCTAACAGATTCTGGATTCCAAGTTACCGGCCAGCCCCTTCTTTTAGTGTAGCTCCAAAGAGGGGCAGGTGGGTGTTCATCACCTGTTCTGACATAGGTTTTGATGTTCATTGGTAAACCCAAGTTAGAGTGAACAGAATTCTGCCATTTTTTACCTCAGAAGCTCAAGAGGGACGTGGAAGTCACAAACATTTTTTGAGGAGAAAGTAATATAAATAAAATCAGATGTATTTCCAGCACTTCCAACAAAGTCTTTTTATAAGCCCTGCATTATTGCTTAATAGAACACTTCCACATCTGATTCCAGAGAGTTGTATTGCATGCCCTGCACTATAAACCATGACCCAAGAAGTAAGGTTCTCCACAACTGAGTAGTTCACGCTGAAAATGCAGATCTATTTCCTCAAGGTAATGCCATAGCAGTGTACTAATTCCTTCTGCTTGGTACCAACACAGCCAAGAAGTCACCAGGAAAGCTGTCGTCTCTCATCCTCCCACAGCATACGGCTGTAAAGAGCCCAGCTCTGTTGTCTTGATATTCATCTAGCTCTTATTTAAAGCGGTCATTGGTTTCAGATTGTTGTTAACTGGTTTTAATTTTGTATTCTATATACAAACATTCATTGTGTTTAGAATTATGGAAATACCCTCCTGAGTCACTGTGGATAAAATGTTCTTTTCCTTTTTGCTTGTTACCTATTTTAAGGATCCTTTTATTTGCTTGTAAACTAATGGATTTGCATTACTAATCTTAAATAATCATATCTGAACATCTTGGCAATAAATATTTGCTATATTTGTAATAGCATAGCATAATGTAATAGTTTTTGTTCATATATTGATTGTAAAATATCAATTTACAGTAGGCAGTTTAATAATACAGCAATTCACTCTGAGAGATTATAAATTGGTTTTAATCTTGCCTCAGATTGGTTTACTAATGGAAGAACTTTATCTGCCTGTTTTAAAGTCTTACAAGCTAACTGGATTTTTTTACATGTACAACATGCTCAAAAGCAAGCACCCCATATAACCAGTGTTCATCTAAATACTTCTAAATATGTGTTGCATGCTTAAAAAGTGGATGAAAATGAGTGGAAAATATTTGTTTGCAAGCTGGGTCCAACAGAGTCCCTAAACATCTTGTTTATATATTTAAAAACAAACAAAAAGAAAACCTTACATTTACGTTATAGTAAGCCAGTAATTAAATTTATTATTTAAAGCTCTATTTTACACTTAACATATGGTGAAAGTTTTTCTTTGTCCTGTGGATTTTCAGAGTACATGCCAACAAAACATGTTTCCCTCTCCTATAGCTTATGTTTCATCTCCCTGCTGATAGCCCGAAATAACACGCAATTAATGTTCCTAATCACTTGTTCAATATTCAGGGACCTAGAGGTCTAGATGGTCCTCCAGGAGAACCAGGAACACAAGGCATTAAGGTGAGTGCTTGCATTGCTCAGTACTGTACAAAACGTTTAAATAGATCATGACTGGCAATACCCCCCCCAAACCAACCAAAACAAACAAACAACAACAAAAACACTAAACACTACTGTGTTAGAAGCCATAACAAATTTCCATTTAGTCTAGGAGAAGCCTTGCAAATTTTTGCCTTTTTCAAATACTTCCTTATTATGGTATAAACTCATCTAAGCCTGAATCCGCGATTTCTGCACTTAACGCAACTTTTAAACTTGTAGCAGCTGTATGCAGTTTATCTAGCAAATGCACATAGAACTCACGTGTTTTTGGTTATTTATCAGGGAGAAAGAGGAGATCCAGGAAAGAAAGGCACTCCTGGGCTCATTGTAAGTATTGGAGACAATCTTTGTATTAAGCCTTAATGCAGTTACTGCAAGTTTCTGAGCTGTGTTTGGAAGTTATCTGAAGCCAGCATCATCTTTCAATATTTCTCTTTGACCAGGGCAAAGCTGGAAATCCAGGACAAAGAGGAGATCAAGGTGCACCAGTGAGTATGAAATGCTCTAGTACTTCATCCCAAACACCAAATACCATACTTCTTTATCACTCATATAAGGGAATTTGTCTACTTTGGAGCAGCTGGAAAACTAACATAAGAGTTTGTATTTTTTCATGCAAAGAATCAGAAGCAGAAGTGAGAGTAAGTGTGAACTTGGTAGTCTGCTACTAGACCAGTGTTCTCATGGATGATTGCCCACAGTGCATACCTACAGTATGTTAGCAAACTGCAGCAGAATGGCAACTATGTGTAGCTTGGGAGTGCTAGAAGTTGTTTTGGTAGTGGTTTTATTGTAGTTTTAAGGGAGAAATTCATTGTGACATAGAAAATAATTGATGGATTTTAGACTAGATGTGTGCCATCAGTGTTGGGATAAATAAAGAAAAATACATGAAATATATATATTGTGTAGGAGAAAATTTCTCTTTTAGGTCTTTTTTTTTTTAATGGAAATCTAACGTGTTCTGTTTAAGTTTTTCTTTTACAAAGGAGGTTATTGGTCAATCCTAATGGTATGGTATTTTTTTAAAAAAGAAGGAAGCAGAAAAGCAGAAGCAAAGCAGTAATGGTAGTGATGTTGTGCTGAAATTGAGACTCAGAACGCTGGTTGCCACTGCTTTTCTCTTGCCTCTTCTGGCCAGATTTAGGAGCCTGGTGCCTCTCACCTTTGACAATGGGTTTTCATTTCACGTTCCTTTACTGGGACTTGTGTGTGTCTGTATATACACAGATGAATGGCAGTGCATATCATCCAGAAGAAAAAATTTCTTAGGTATTCCTGAGCAAGTGATTGAGTGAGCAGAAATAAGAGAGGGAAGTCACTTTGCACAGAATGTGAAACAGCTTGTTTCCAACTGATTTTTTATTTTACTTCATTTTATTTTTAACTTTGAGGGTTTGCCTGGGCCTCCTGGAACCACAGGAGACAGAGGACCAATGGGAGAGACAGTAAGTCGATCCTTATGCCTGCTTTAAAATTTTTCCACATATTGTACTGAATTCCCTAGTAACTCAAGCTCCGTTTTACCAAGATTTGTTGTTAGCAGCGGTTAGGTAGGAATTGTGGGGTAATTGTTTTAAAACTACAGGGCTAGAGTCTGCCTCCATTCCTTAGCCTAATTTGTAAATAAGGGGACCTGTTAATCATGTTGAGAAGCACTGAAGTAAGGCACGCACAACGTAAGAGAGTATGGCAGAATCTGGATTGCAATATTAGGTGGCTCTGCTGTTTATTGAGGTAGACATCCAAGTTACGGATTATGTAAATGTATGTGCCAATACTGATGTTAGTGCATTTTTTCAGACAAATTTTAGGATTGTTACTCAGAAACTCAGGAACCACATCTATTTGGCAGGTTAAAGTTTCTATAAAAAAAGAGACTGTTCTAATAAACCTCAGACATTCCTCTGCTGAATGGATTCTTGTTCTGATTATTATTATTTCAAAGCCACACTTGTTTTCATGTGGCTAATGTTGTAACAGATGAACATGAAGGATCTGCAGCAAATACATACAAAGTACTGAAATATGTAGCCGTGATAGGAATACTATTGCATCACCATCTCTGCGGGTAAATCAGATTATGTAAGTACAATGAAAGTATGTGCTTTCCTAGAAGGGGGACTTGGGGAAAGGCTGCCATTTAATAGTGCAGAAGTCTGAGTTGTCAAAATGCATGGTTTTGTTGCTTCTGAAATGTTATTTTGGACATCAAATAACATACAGTTAATTTAAATCTTGAAAGTGAAGTGTTGATATAAAGTATGTTATTTCTAATATTATTTCTATTGTTAAAAATTATTTCTAGTAATCCTTAGGCTGACAGATGCTTACAGAAAGCCATTGCACAATGGGGAAGTGTGGTCTAGAAAAATTCCAACAGCCAACATTTTAGAAATGTTAGCAAATTTTATTTTGAAAATTGCCTGTTTATTTCAGTTGCCAACTTGTAGGAAAGGCAAAATGTGTCAACAGAAAATGTATTTTCTAACATCTGTTATTGGATTCATGTCACTTTTTGCTCTTCCATATAATCTAATCTATTTTACCTAATTACCTAATCTTAATGTTGTGACATCCGAGAGCCTTATAATGCAAGATGTATACATAAAATTCCTACTATTTTCTGGTCAATACTGAATTTTTATATATATTAAATGACAATCAGCCTTATCTAATTTAAGTGGTGTACTCTTGAGCAACCTACATTTCTGTTGTTCTCATCATTGTAGAATCGCACTGTCAGCTATGAAGGAAGCTATGAAAATGATGCAAGACATTTCAAATTAAATGCTTGGCTCTTTTTTTTAACTGCTTTTGCAAGCAAGTTGATTTCATCTTCTGACAGCTGGTCACTATACAGAAGCCAGCTGCCGAAACAGTTTCTCTTTCCCTGTCACTAGTTTTTGCACAGAACAGAAAAATGCAAATTATTGATGGAGGAGCAAAGAAACTAATGCAGTTAGAACTATTTGTGGTAGCAGGCTTGATCTAAATTGCATGTTATCTTTACCTATTGTCAGGCAATTCAGTGAAAATCTTCTTTGCAAATTATCTGCTGTTAATGGTTAAATATGCTGTTATATTGCCCTGTTTGGCGACCCTGAAAGTCACAGGGGAAAGATGTGTTACCAATCCAGCAAGTTTAGCTCTGTGTGAATATTACAACTTGACTCCTGAATCAGACTTAAGCTTTCTGTCAACTGTATTGTGGAATGTCATGGAACTGCTGCAAACCAAAACCCAATGGACATAGTGTAGCCCAAGTGAATTATCAACAGGAAATTAACTGCAGTTTCAGTCATTCTTCACACTTCAGTGAATCTATAGGTTAAAATAGATGCATCTGCTGCAATGTTCTTGTTCACATGTAGTTTACATTGGTACTGCAAGGGAAGAACAGACTTCTGTGATCACTGCCAAGTCATCAGGAGGAGGAAAACCATATGCATAGTTTGTAAGGAGGAGGTGAAATTAAAAAGAGTAAATACTTGCTCAAAAGGCTTCTATCACCAATACAAGTGGCAACATCTTTACTTTACATGAGATTTTATACAGCAACAAAATGTTTTGAATGTAGAATCACCTTAAACTCAAATGAGTCCAAAAGAGGTAAATGGGTACGAACTTTCAGAGTTCAGATTGGATACATCTAGGGGGTTGATTTGTCTTGACATATGTTCATAGTGGCTCTAGAATCAGCTGTAAGCTGTTACAAGCAAACTCTGCTCCCCAGGCATGCAAATCCCAGTCCATATGCAGAGGTGGACAATCTAACATGCATAGAGTTTGAGCATGCGACTTTAGGAAGACGTGTTACTGCAATCTATTATTTCTAGTAGGGCTTATAAAAAAATGATCATAGCATATTTACTGATGTTACTAAAAGGACTCCAGCCTTTACTCCATTACACCTCAGTGATTGTTCTCTATAAACATTGCTAAATCCACAGTGAAGTACACAGTAGTTGCTTTCAGTTAATTCTGTACCAGACTGTAGGCTTTTCCACAAAACAAACCAGACAGTCTAACAAACCTTAATTAAACAAAGTCTCAGTTAATCAAGGGGAGAGCTTAGTACAGATAACACTTTACTTTTGGTCTGTAAGAAGAGACATCTGTGTTATTCTTGGAAAACTGTTATTTTGGTGTGAAATCTGTTATTTCCCTGTGTCAGGACTGGCAATGAGGTCTTTGGTACTGTATGCTTTCATGGTACTTGCATACACTGTGGGATTCAGAAGGAAAGACAATGAAGTATACTTCTTTATGCCAGCTGGTAGTGTTCTGAAGAGACAAATTCAAGGCTGTGCAACATGATTTAATGTTAATTGCATGATGTAGCCAAAATTTTGTCTAATGCCAGGGTCCAAGAGGACAACCAGGGGATGTTGGCACTATTGGAGAAATGGGTTTGGAGGTGAGTTTTTCATCATCTATATACTAATTACAAACACTCAAGCAACAGAATATGCCTAGACAATGTGTTCAGAAATTATTTTTTGGATTACATGTAACTGACTTAAATACCATGAGCTGCTGAGAGTCTCTCTTACTTAAAGCATGTGCAAAGCAATAATGTCTGAACCAAGTACCTCTTTCTATTGTGAGCTGTTGTCAGGCATGCATTCACGACATCTGTAGTAAACAAGTTGGGGGGGGAAAAAGAAACATTTTCCTTGCAGTTAGACAGCTTATCCAAGACTGGGGGTTTGAAACTGGAATGGTATTAATCAAATGTCCTTGCAAATGGTAGATGAAGAAAAGCAACTGCAGGCTGTCTTCTTCCTAACTTCTATTTTTTGCCTTGTTTTTAATATCTCTTTGAAAGAAGTATGACAGAATGCTTTAGACACATTTGCAATGAAGTAGCTGAGGGATGAGCTCGCTTAGAACAAAAGGAATTTGGCTTCTTCAAATAAATGCACTTCCTCAGTCACCCAGAACCCAGTCTTATGACTGCCTGTTAAAAACCAAAGCAGGAAAGGGTTTAAATGTAAATTCTACAAGAAGTAATCTAATACCATTTACACTTTGAAAGGTGAAGACATGTATATTTGTTTTCCAGTGTCTGTATTTACTTAACTCCAAGCCTAAACAGTGATGGAGTAGTCAGTAAGAATTCCAAAAGGTAGATTATTGCTTAGCTTGCTAGCAATTTATGATGAAAGGTAAATGCTTAGTGGTACTGCTGAGTCTTCAGTGTATTACTGCTCAATGGTACAGTTCTGAACGCCTTTATACTCTTCTTCTGTCAGTCTCTAGTAAGACCAACAACAGTTTTCTCTTATTTTTATTTTTCAGACATGCAGTTCTTTAAGTGTCTCATGTCATATTTTTGCTTCTATTTTGGCTGTGTTATTTGGTAGTAGCAAAACTATTATTGATGATCATGTGTAAGAATAGCTCTTGTACCATGCAGGGACCTCCTGGCCCTGAAGGAGAACCTGGACTGCAGGGAGAACCAGGCACAAAGGTAAATGTTGAAATTATTCACTTGGGCTTTTAAATTTTTCCAGTTTCCAAAAAAAATGAAATCAGAGTGATCTGACTTATTAGCCAAGTAGATAATGATACAGTATGTGATCCATTAAGCAGTGTTGTCATGATGATTGCATTATCTGTAAACCCCATCATTGTTAGAAATATCAACTTCAAGATTTAATTTTCTTGTGATATTCCAGGGAGATGCTGGACCTGCTGGGAAGGTTGGAGAACCAGGCGACCAAGGTTTAAGGGTGAGCTCTGGGTGAATCTTTTCCAGAAAGAAAAGTATGTTACAAATGTGTCAGAAATGCAAGTCAGAAAACCTTGATTTGTCAGAAGATTTTAAAAGAATGTTTGTAATGCCATGACAAGTTAAAAAGAGTATTGATTGTGAAGTTGAAATTTTTCTAAGTGTCTCATGTCACAGAGACCCATGAATAAGTGGTTTGAGCACGAAACTAAATCCAAGGGTGTCTAGCCCAGCTGTTAAGATAACAGCACAGAATAACACTGTATACAGATTCCTATGAAATAACGGGAACATTATAGTCCCAGCAGAGCAAGCTATCCCTCTGTACCACTGTCTCATGCAGCTGATTTGCTTCTGGTGCTGTGAATAGCTCATTCACCAACTAGTTTTACCAAACACTTGTGCACCTGCTTATTCTTTCTGCATGTGTTACCTCTTTCATGTGACAGTTGCCTACCTTTGAAGGATGATAAAAGCTTTTAAAATGCTCAAGACAGGTTTTGTTCATGGCACTTGTAAAAGAGTATAAACCGTATCCTTTTAGATTCGAACCTTACCATTGAGCTACTCTCAAGATATGTTAGCTTCTTGCTGTTATCTTTTTCTCCTGCCCAAAATCTCCAGTAACTTGCATTCAGCAATCCACTAGCCCTGGCAGAACAGTAATACCTGGTACTGGTACACAGTGGAAGCTCTAGACTTACCATATTTCTGTGCCTGAAATACCGCGTTAGCAGTATAGGATAGCTTGTATTTGCTGTTTTACTATCTGCATCAAAAGTTGCAAGTTGCCACTGTCTTTGAATATCAGACCCTGAGAAATGCAAATGTTCTAAAAAGTCATAGTAGATAGTACTGTTGGTAAATGATGAGGTTTTCATGGCCCTAAACTAAGTCACTGAACATACCAATATAGTAGTTATTCACATAAACGTGGAAATTTTGGAACGAAACAGATATATTCTTAAGGTTATTGTAATTACACGTCATGTACTCTGAAACTAAGCAATCTCAGTACCACTGTTCAAACCTTCAGTGTTCCATGAGCATAGTATTGCCTCAATTTTGAAATGTAGATTGTCTTCTACATGTTCCAGTGTTCCAGATTCACAGGGCTGTAACTGTCACTGTAAATCTGTGAAAAATGAAAACAAATTATCACAACATAAAAGTAGTCCAAAATTCAAAAAGTCCAAAAATATGATAAGCATATGTAAGACCCGTTTGAGTTCTTCCAAGGCAATACTTTTATCTGGAGAAGTTCTGTTAGTGGCAATAACTTCGTTTTCAATTGTTCATTTCTGTAAGGGTGAACCAGGACCTCCAGGAGAAGATGGTGTTCAAGGAAAAGATGGCCCAAAGGTACATTCAGTTTTTATGGCAGATGTAAAGCAGTCAAATGAATTTAAAGACCAAAATATCTTTTTTCTTCCCCCTCTGTTTCACAAGTTCAGCAGAGCCCAGTTGAGTAAGCTCAGTTTTAACATGGGAGGCCCTATATATTATAGACTTTCCTGTGCCTTTTAGGCACAGATCTGCTCTGCAAGCTTAACAAAGTTGAATGGCTTGACAGAGAAAAGCAAACTGAAGAACTGAGTACATCTTATTTCCTTTATGACCATCATGCTGGACAGAGTGAGCCCAAAGTTGCTCCATGTCCTCTGCCAGATCAGTGCTATGCCAGAGACTGTGTCACATGCAAGGACAGGGGACGTCACATCCTCAAGGTAGATGGAGATGGATGAAGTAAAATCTGGCTGTAGGAGTGAATGAATGAGATAGAAAGGGCTTTACCCTAACTTGAAGCCTGATCTGAATTTGACTGGAAAAATTCCAGTCAGTTTTAGTGTGGTGGTTTTTCAGTTGTCTTTTATGGTCAAACCTGAAGATTTTAAATTCACTCTTCTCAAGAATAATTAATTTTGGAACAGTAACTCGATTATTTATTTATTTGTTTGTTTGTTTTTGTTACCCTTAAGGGAGATCCTGGAGAACAAGGCTTACTTGGAGAAGATGGTGAAAAAGGAGAGATGGGAATACCAGGAATTGTCGGACCCCCTGGTGAAGCTGGCATAATGGGTGTTCCTGTAAGTGTTTTCAACTTTAAGTGGGCTTTTTGTGATTATTTCCTTTTTAATTTAGCTTACTTTTTTTATTACTATTATTATTTTCTGTTTTGCTATTGCATTAAAGATTACCATCTTTAAACTAGTTTGTCTCCCCTTTCTATGTGGTTCTACTTTTCAGGGTTGGTAGAGCTTACAAATGTTTTCCCCATCCTAAATCTGGGGTCTCTTAGCAGACAGTATTTCCTCACACTTGTCACCTAGACACATACACCACACAGCCTGGTGTCTCTCACTTCAGATCTCTCCCCTCCAGGCAACCTTCCATTGTTAGTCTCTATCCTCACCTTCATTTGGAGACGGTGGGCAATTTAACAGAATTAAATCATTCTATATATTTTTTTTAAATGCCTAAAGATGTTGGTGAGATAATATATCCTACCATAAATTGTGCTGTAAGATGTTTTATTGTTCTGTATCTTTCCCTACCTAATGGCTTTGTTTGCTGTTCCAGGGCTATTTAGTTTTTAGTTTAGATTAAAAGTTTGTCAGGACAATGAACTGCCATTTTGAGCAGTTTGCAAATAATAAAGCTCTAGAACTTAAAGCATCCATGTTCTAGCTCCAGTTGAAGGTTTTGTGGTGATGTTCTCACCAAATACATGTTTAGCTGTCATTCTTTTAAATACACTTTAACAACAAAAGCTACGTCTAAAAATAACATTTCTAGATGAAGTGATATCCTTAATGTTGAGGTGTCTTTCATTATAAAATGATTGCAGCACAGACACCAACAGCATGGGGCTTCTTAAAGTGTTGGATTATAGGGCCTTCTCTGGTGAGAGATACAAGACAGGTCAAATTGGCTTAAAACCAGTATCAAATGATAGTAGACACCACATAATCCAAACAACATCTGCTGGTGTGGTTCCTGATCAGTTGGCCTGTCTTTCCAAACAGTGGCCTTTCCGTATTGCTGACAAGGTGATGTAAAGACATCGTTATGGATGCTGTCTATCCTATGCTGGAACTGACTTGCAGAAATGAAGGTGTGTCGTGCCAGGAAGCCTTGCTTCAGTTGATAGTTCTGTGCTGTGGTGTGAGGTCACATCTATGGTGGGCCTTCTCTTCTTCCTTTGTAAACGGCCCTGTAGTGAGGCAGATACTATAAAAAGCAAGGAGACAGAAGAAAGAATTTCATGATTCCATTTTGTTCTTAAAAGACACTTTTTCTTTAACTAACTTCATTTTGGTGCTTCTGTGAAAGGAATTAAATGAACATATATTTAAATGAACCTATTATCAATTGCCATAGATAACTAAACCAGAAACTGCAGATGGAGAGAAAGAGTAGTACACACACACAGGTCGAATAGCAAATGAGCGTTGGGATCCACAGTCCACATTGTTATATCAGTTTGCTTATTTGTTCTGGCATAATGCCTAGCACCTAAACTCCATCCATATAATCTGTTTTGCTGAAGTTTTATGCAAGTTCTTAATGTAAACTGATCTTTTAGAGCATGGTTTCCAAAGCAAGTACATAGTCCTAATTCAGACATCAGATTCCCTTAGCAAAAATTGTCTTGTTCTCATTCACAGTCCTCTGGCTGCCTTCGCTGTAGCTCTTATGTGATGATGGAGTCTGAGTAAACAGTAGTTCAGAGGGCCAGCTGTTAACGGCTGTGAGCACTATCCTCTCTGTCCTCTAAGCCTCAGTGATACAATTAGCTTTTTTAAGTCTTGGGTTCTTCACAGTGACCTACTCTCCTAGTAAAGGAAGAAAGTGCACTTTCAGCTGTCAGCGTGCTGTTAGCTCACAGTGTGCTGCAGAACAATTTTAGTTTCTCATTCAGTAATGTCACCCTGACTTCTTTTTTGGATTGGCAATTCTGGAAAAGCTGGAATGTTTTGTACATTAAAATTATAAAACAGCTTGGCCCTGGCATATCTGCAAAGTATGTAATTAACTTGTATAGAGTAAACAGCATCAACAGTGCTGCTGCACCTCAAAGAGACAGGCGGGTCTGGTGATTTGATGTTTGGGAGGATGTGGTTAGCAGGGTATTTTTCAAGTTTCTGTTCCATGCGTTCCAGAAGCGGCTGCAATCCCTCCTCACTCATCTTCCCCAGCATCTGGGAGTGTTCAGATCATGATTTTGGTTTGACCTCGTTCTAGGGATGTGGACAGATCACCGTTCTAGTTTAAACAAGGAAATGGATTACCTATCGTCAGTTGTCTGGTTGTCCTGTTGGGGATGAGATTAATACTACGTTTTACTTGAACAGATACATATGAAGCAACATATGTACTTCACAAATCAGTTTGAACTCTGTTTATCATAGCTCATCACCACAATATCTCTAAAAATATTATAGAAAGAGAGAGAGATAGATCTCCCCTTACCCAAAACTGAAGCCTCCTTGCCTTCAAGGAGCTATCAGGTAACCTGAGGCCAGTGAGCTCCAGACACTTTGAGCCCTTTTTTGAAGGGCTTTGAGTCATTTTTTGAATAAAAAGCTTTGAGTAAAGCTTTGAGTCATTTTTTGAAGTGACCGAGAGGACAGCGGGATTGTAGCTCTATACACTCCTCACCTGCAGGCAGCTCACCCACTTACACCATCACCAGGAGGCTGGCGGTGGGAGGCACCATCACTAACTGAGTTAGGGCTCTCCTGCTGCAGTAAGTTGTGTCAGGGCCCTGCTCTTCACACTTGATAGTCCCAAAGTCTTGTTAATTTTCCCCTGACTGTGTATTGCATTTCTCTAAATCCAGTATTTATCTTGAAGCAACTTTATTACTAAAATAATATTTCCTGTCTGGACAAGATTTATTAGTTGGTGTTTTTTGTGTGTTTTGTTTCTTCATTTCCAAAGCATTTTCAGTACTTTGATAAGTGATCCCTTATGTATGCCCATTTATTTCTGCTGTAACTTGAAAAAGTCCTACTCTACTGACTTTCTCACAGCAACGCTTAATGAGATTTTTCCTCCCACCTCTGTGTATTACAAAAGCCTGCTTAGTTATCCAATTTGGAGCACAATTTAAATATGTTTCCAGGGCTTTTCTCAATCATTTCTTTTTCTCTCCCTAATTAACATACAGGGTCCTGAAGGAACACCAGGAAATCCAGGTCAAAGGGGACGTGTAGGAAAAAAGGTAGTATTTTTCATCTCCCCAGATTCCCTTTTGTCTGAAATTTACTTTACAAAATAATTTCATTCAATCACTTGACACTGTTGAGAGCCTGTCAGCACTGCAAAAGACGTCAGGTTTTATATGTTGTTAGATTGTAGTATGAAAACACCAATAAAGTGAACTAAACCTATCCGTATTTTCCATCACACTTCAAGCTTTTTTTTTTTTTTCTTGTTAGCCATAGCAATTAGAATTGTCATTGTTCTGCACTTGATAACTTTTGAGACCTTAGGAAATTTAAATTTGGATCAAAATGCGCAACTCAGTTTCTGGTGCTATCAAAAATGTAAAGCTTTGGCTAAACCAAAGAAATTCTCTATCAAAATTATTTTTTTCCACTGAGGAGTTCTGGGTTCAGACATTCTAAAAACTACTGTAAATGACATGTAAATATAATAATCCTCTTAAATAATGCTGTTACATGCTTTCATTAGGCATTTAAACTGCATTTTAAACATAGTATCAATCTCTTATTATTTTTAATACAATAACACCAATAGGGGGAAAAAGGGCAGCTTGGCCCTCCTGGAGAAATTGGACCTGCTGGTGACTCTGGCCAACCTGGCGAAATTGGTCCCAAAGGTGCAAGAGGAACTCGGGGCCCCTCGGTTTGTACAAAACATGATTATTTAAGAGCTGATATATTTATGATTTAGCAATGTCATGTCTCTCCATGGGAGGAGGCAAGTCACAGGTATAGCATGTACAAATATCAACAGCTGGAGATGGAGATGCAGGCAGTGCTTAAACTATTTGGAAGTCCTTCTCAGCCCCTAGGTATCGATGTGTGCCCTGGCCTTTAAGTGTCAGCATGAGACCTATGCACCCATCCAGGCAGAAATTCATGGACCTTCAGGAAGCGATTTCATGCACCGGTCATGTTCCTGATCTGGTAATCAGAGGAGCAGGATGGCAGGGCTTGCCGTAGAGTACACATGCCCCACAATCCAGATATAACTTAGTGATATTGCTGTTCCTTAAACCTTTCTAGTTCCAAGAAAAGAAATTGTGGGGTTTGCTATTACATAAAGAAAGCCTTAGTCATGGCTGAAACAAAGCATTTCAGTTGAGGACTGCTTGTCCTATTGAATGGGAGTCTGGCAATGTTAACTGGTTTAAGGGTATTTTCATTAACTTTATGAATTTCTCTCATCGCAAGCTCTCCAAGCATGCTTCACATTGTGTAATAGCAGATGCAAAAACAAATGCACCCTCCATGCAACTGAGGCAATTTGCCCATCTCACAGCTCCAACGTCCAATACTGTAACCACTAAATGCAGGATTGTTTCCCATAACACGTGAAGTTTAGAACTAAAGTACCTGTCTAATTTTCAAGAGAAGGACTTGAACTCTTTTGTTAGGACTGAAATTTTGACCATCATTTCCACAGCACAAGGAGAAGTCCAGTGTTCTTTAATGAATGAAGTTGGAAGTAACAAGGAAGTAATCTGTGGTTCTCAAATCTCAGTATCTGAAGTTTTTTCCAAGTGATTACTTTATAAAGTGTATGTTGTTGTAACATTTTAAAAGGGAACTATTTTTTCTATCACTGATAATTGCTTTTAATAGGGATATCTAGGAGGAATGGGACCAGAAGGAGAACTAGGAATTCCAGGTTATGGGGTGAGTTTTTTTTTTTTAATGATTTTTTTTTAATGAATTTAACTCTGGTGCTCTAAATAATTTCAAATATCATGTGAGATCTGTATCTAGAATACACAAACGTATTGTGTTTCAGATACATACTTTTATATCACACCTGATTGCCTACTTAAAAGCATTAGCCTTAAGCAATGGTGAGTTGTTTCTTTGTGAGTTCAACAGCAGTTGTTTTTTCCCTCAGATTTGAAACTTGTTTGTCCAGTGCTTCCCACTCTATTTGTTAATATAGTTCCTATGAAATTACTACAGCTATTCATTATAAAGAGAATTCAGCAAACCACCACTTCTGTTTACTGTCTGGCCAGGCAGCTTCCTTTTCAGTAACAAAACCAATGATTGAATGAGGTTACTTGAAGGGCATAAAAATATTGTGACTTTCACTGAAAAATAATCACTGTTCTCCAATGATCCCTGTAGATGGATTGAGTCTTGCTCTTACAGACCAGACTGCCATGTCTACTCCAAACAGAAATGTCCATCTGTGGCCCTAACCCTGAAGTAAGAACCAGCCCAGCTCCCCTCACTTGCATCAAGCCCTGCCAGAACTTCCGGTTTCTAACTGTGCACATAGGTTTTCCTGCACAGAGTAATTTTTCTGCCTGTGCCCATTAATTTTGCAAGCAGCAAAACATAATGACAACAAGCATCTAAAAAATGAATTCTTTCTTTTATTATTTTGTGTTGGAACTAATTTTTGTTTTGTTTTCTTCTTTAGGGCCATCAAGGTCCTCCAGGGCCTTCAGGGCCCCCAGGACCCAAAGGAGAGAAGGTATGAAGTTAGATTATACTTTTCTATCGTTTGAGTAGTCATAAAGGAAAGAAATATTACTGTAAGCTCACTGTTTTCCTCAGCATGCAGTGAACCCACTATTTGGAGATATTAGTATTGTGAGAGAACAAGAAAAGAAATACAAACTGCAGAAACTGATCATTTGGATGCAAAGTTCTGAACTGTAGTTGAAATGTTTGAGGCTTTAAAACACAAGGTACCCATTGTAAAAAATATGTAATTGTATCAGATAGCACCACTGCCCTCAGTAAATGCTACTGACAGAAATAATCAGCGTGGGAACTGCTAAGTATTCACTAAACTTTAAACCTGTGAGTACTCCCATGGATTTTGCTGGAAGTTTAACTATGATGGTCAAAGCTCTATGCTTAATATAAAATGTTAGGGGCAGGATATTGCCTCAATGTTGCTATTTCAGTGTCAAATTCACTACTGTTCTTTCACTACTGCTCCAAGGCCTGCAAACAAATCTGAATGCTGAGAAGTCTGTATGGCCCCAGGCAAGTACAGGGATTCCCTTCAGGAAGATTAATTTTGAGTTGAGCCTGACAAAGAAACCTATTCTTATGTTAGGGCCAGTTTTGCAATTAATACTGCTAATAGGCAATTAGTGAGGATTTTCTAAATAGCTTCTGAGAAAATCTTCATAAACAGTACCTGAAAACTGAATTGTTGGGAGGTAGGAGTCTAACTTGCTTAGTCACCTCTGAAATTTCAGTTTGATGCACTTTTGAAACTGGTCATCATGTTCAAAATATTTGCCTCTGCATTAAATATATTGGTAAATATCATCTAGAATATGTAATTGTGTTGTCTATTATTTGGATTACTTGGATGATGGCTGTTTTGTATTTAGAATTAAAAACAGAATGATCCTGTTTATGCTGATTGTTGGAATTTTCTGGACACTTGTTTACCTGTATTAAGTACATATCTCAAGACAGTAGAAGAAATTTTGTTTTTTTGCTCTTGTCAAATACCCTGTTTCTCCATTCCTAACAAATGACTATGTGGACTTTGTTCTAATACATTAGAAAAGTATTGGAACAGTATTGGGCACTAGAACAGTTAGAACAGTATTGGCCATTAGAACTAGTATCGGCCAATTGCCGAGGCGATCGGCTCCGGGGCAGATGCATTCTGTAGCGGAGCGGGGGATCGGACAGGCGTGCTAATTTCTCCGGCACCGAGCCCACTCGAGGGAGCCCCCAGGACCCGGCAGCCCTCGTGAGGGAGGTGAACGAGGCGAGAACGAGGCGTAGGCGGAGCCAGCAGCGCCCCTGCCGTTCAAAAGCTGCCCCTAGGGAGCGCGAGCGCCCTGCCTGCGCGAACAGGACGGGCAAACAGGGCATAGCGCGTCAGTTGGCGCAGTAATTAGCGCAGGCAGGGCAGAGCGCTCCCCCCTGCCCATACGAACACCTCCTCTAACGGCGGTCTACCGCTAGCTCAGCTGCGATGGTGTACACCAGGCACAGTGCCCTCTCTTGGAAGCCTGTACATACCCAGACCGACTGCCCGTTCAAAAATGCGGCATTCAGGTCTCCGGATGCAGGGAGTGCCTGAGCTTGTTGCTACCACCTGCGGGGAACAGAGAGACTGTGTGCATGAGGTGCAAGCAGGTGGATGACCTGGTCCGCCTCATGGCAGAACTCAAGGAGGAGGTTGAGAGGTTGAGGGATATCAGGGAGTGTGAACGGGAGATAGACTTGTGGAGCGACTCTCTGCACGGCCTGAAGGACAGGTACTAGGGTGAGACACCCCAAATGGGGGTGGACCTCCTGCCCTGTTGCTGTCGGGCAGAGGCAGGGGACCTAGGAGTTGAGGAGGAATGGAAACAGGTCCCTGCTCGACATCGCAGGCGATGCCCTCCCCCACCGGCCCCACCTTCCCAGGTGCCCTTATGCAACAGGTTTGAGGCCCTGCAGCTTGAGAGACCAGTAGCTGAGGAACAGGTAGAAAGTCTACCCAGAAGGATGCCTAGGGCGAGGAAGTCGACTCCACACCTCAGGACTGTCTCCACCAGGACAGAAAGAAGGGTGATTGTTGTGGGTGACTCCCCTTCTCAGGGGAACAGAGGGACCTATTTGTTGGCCTGACCCTACCCGTAGGGAAGTCTGCTGCCTCCCTGGGGCCAGGGTCAGGGACATTGCCAGAAAGCTTCCCAACCTGGTTCGCCCCTCTGACTATTACCCTCTTTTAATAGTCCAAGCTGGCAGTGATGACACTGAAGAGAGAAACCTGAAGACCATCAAATGGGACTTTAGGGGACTGGGATGGTTAGTGGATGGAGTGGGAGTACAGGTGGTGTTTTCGTCCATCCCTACGGTGGCAGGGAGGGGTACAGAGAGGACACGGAAAGCCCACCTGATAAACACGTGGCTCAGAGGCTGGTGCCAACACAGAAATGTACACCTGGGGCGCAATAACCCCAAGCAGAGCTACAGGCTGGGAAATGAGTGGTTGGAAAGCTGCCAGGCAGAGAAGGACCTGGGAGTATTGGTGGATAGTCAGCTGAATATGAGCCAGCAGTGTGCTCAGGTGGCCAAGAAGGCCAACAGCATCCTGGCTTGCATAAGAAGCAGTGTGGCCAGCAGGTCTAGGGAAGTGATTGGCCCCCTGTACTCGGCTCTGGTGAGGCCGTACCTCAAGTACTGTGTTCAGTTCAGTAGCCCCTCGCTAAAAGAAGGACATGGAGGTGCTTGAGTGAGTCCAGAGAAGGGCGACAAAGCTGGTGAGGGGTCTGGAGAACAAGTCCTACGAGGAGCGGCTGAGGGAGCTGGGTTTGTTCAGCCTGGAGAAAAGGAGGCTCAGGGGCAACCTTATTGCTCTGTATAAGTACATTAAAGAGGCTGGAGCGAGGTGGGGGTTGGTCTATTCTCCCACGTGCCTGGTGACAGGACGAGGGGAACGGGCTAAAGTTGCGCCAGGGGTGTTTTAGGTTGGATATTAGGAAGAACTTCTTTACTGAGAGGGTTGTGAGGCATTGGAATGGGCTGCCCAGGGAAGTGGTGGAGTCACCATCCCTGGAGGTCTTTAAAAGGCATTTAGATGTAGAGCTTAGTGATTATGGTTTAGTGGAGGACTTTTTAGTGTTAGGTCAGAGGTTGGACTCGATGATCTTGAGGTCTCTTCCAACCTAGACAATTCTGTGATTCTGTGATTATTTTTAATAGCTGCATTTAAAAGTAGAGCAAATACTTTTTTTTTTTTAATTCCTATATTTATTTCCTAAAACAAATGGTGCACATTGAAATGGAGTTACCACTTCCACTGTATTAAAAACATAAGCATCACATTCACTAGTACCATCTATACAGCATGCTTTGTCATGTATTACTAATATTTAAACATATATGCACTTTTTAACCCATATGTTTATTCTAGGGTTACCCAGGCGAAGACAATACAGTGCTTGGACCACCTGGGCCCATAGGTGAACCAGTAGGTCTTTATTTCTCAAAAAAATTATATTGGTACCTCAATACAAGAGACAACGCAGGCTCTTTCTGAAACGTCTTATCACTGTCTAAGGAGTCAGTACCCCCTCGTACAAAACTGTGGAGTGATGGTCCTTTAATCAGTAATCTCTCTCTGAAAAATGCAATCATATGCGCTTTCCTGCTTTAGGAGTATGTGCCTAACATTTAATTATACTAATGACATCATTCTGTGTTTAGACTGGCAGATTTTGGAACAGAATTTTTATCCTCTATGTTTATACTGAATTATACCTAATTGCTTTACTAACCAGAAATATATTTTTACTTACTTTGTTATCACTCCAAAGCTAATTTAGATGATTAAGCTTAATTTTGTAACCTTTCTGCTTACTAAATTTCTATACATTATTTTTTTGAGCATTTATGAGCATGTCCAAAAAACAAATGCAACCTCAAAATCTTATTAAAAGCATTTAATATTCAGGCTTTGTGCTAGAAAGTAGTGCTTGTACAGCCTACTCCTCTTCAGATTGACCTTAATATTTGTACCTCACCTCCCCAAAAAGCAGGGCCTATAAGACACAGATGTAACTGAAGACAGTCTGGACTAGGTTCTTAACTTAATTAGGGAAGGGCATGAGAGAGAAGACTTCAGCCAGTTCTGTTGTAGGTGAGCGGACTGCTGTGCTGACCGTTCAAACATTGCAAGCAGGGCCTTTGCAGATTCCCTTTAGGAAACATGCCATGAACGTGCTGAATCCTTGGAGAGTATAAAAGCAGTTGCGTAATAGTATCTATTGGTGGATATGCAGTAGATGCAGCTAACCTATTCATTTCTGAACTGTAAAGATGCACTGCAGTTAGTGATGCCAGGCCAATTTTTCACACTTCGGACATAGGAAGAAAAACACAGTTCTTATTTCATCCAACGAGTGGCTGGATGTCTTTTTGAAAGTCTTGGCTGCTGTTACAGCCAAGTGATTCCTTATCCCGCCATTTTTCTTATGAAAGCCGTAAGACAGTTTTCCTCACATGCCTTGAAAATAAAGTCTGGTCATTCACAGAGAGTCTTAATTCTGATACCATATATATATATGGGTGTAAACCTGGAGAACTTCTACTGAGGCCAGTATACCTATTTCATTTTTCCCCATAGAAGATTCATCTTTTATCTTCTGGTCTTCAGTTGCAAAATATGTTAGAAAGCGTCTCCTGCCTGGTTGTAATGCATTTTGTTTAGAAAAAAATGATGTTTATTCCTTTAGACAAGCTAACTTTAATATTAGTAATCCTCAATTCACTCTTGTTGGTCTGTCTGTTTTGAGAGAAATCCCAGCTTTCTTTTTTCACTTCACTGCAGCAGCATTTCAGTCCAGCTGTTACATTGTGCTCTGTGTTTTTCTCTCCAGGGGCCTAGTGGAGAGCGTGGAGATAGAGGAGAATCTGGTGATGAGGGCTACAAGGTAATACCTCTTGCTTTTTAATTCTTTGTATTTGAACATGGTGTGCTGTGTGTACACCTAATGCTGCAAAAGTTTCATTGCTAGTATGCTGAGATGCACTTGCTGGTGTGTCACTGCACTGATGAGTTCTTAGTATAGATTGGAGCATCTATCATGTGAAGAGAGTCTAGGAGGGCAGGGACTCTTTAGACTGGAGGAAAGAGGGCTCAGGCAGGGGATCTTAATGCGTATAAATGCCTGATGGGAAGGAATGAGGATGAAGGAACCAGACACGTCTCAGTAGTATGTAGTGACAAGCAAAAGGCATGCTTTGAGAGACATTAAATATTCCATTTGAACACAAGAAAACACTGTTTTGTTTTGTTTTTTTTAACTGTGAGGGTACCTGAGTACTGGAACAGGCAGCCCAGAGAGAGGTTTTGGAGTGCCTATCTTAAGTGGCCCTGCTTAAGCTTAGTTGCTCTAAATGATCTCAAAAGGTCCCTTCCAACCTAAATGATTCTGTAAGACAAAATCAATTAACATTTTTATTTTAAATGTAAGTGCTATTGCTTTGTAAAATACAATTTTAATAATCATTCATTAATTGTATGCAGTCTTTCAGCAAATATAAATGGCTGGTAACTCATTCTGTTTATTGAAAAACAGAAGAGACACCCCTTGACAGGGAATATCCTGTTTAAGTTACAGATAGACGTACTAATAAATCAATGAACCAAATATAGTCTGTGCACAGAAAAGTGCAGGACTGTTTATATATTTCCCTCTTGCACTGAGGTTGGAGTAGAGAGTTTAAAGAAGAAAAGCCCTAAGGTCTGGTGTCAGGAGAGCTGAGTGTACTTTATCCAGATGAAGTCAGTGAAGCTGAGGCCACTCAGCACTTCCCAAGATTGGCTTTCGAAGGAGATCTGTAGCTCACAGAGCATGACATCCTGAGTTATTTGTATTGCAATATATTATATTTTCTGCTTCCCAGGGTCACATAGGCCTTCCAGGGCTTAGAGGACCAACTGGACAGCAGGGGCCTCCAGTAAGTGTTGCAAACCGTGAGGTTTCTCTGCTGATTGCTGAAATTGCATTTTATTCTGCCTTCCTATGATGTGTTGTTAGTTATTTATTTAATATATGTTCTTTCCAAAGGGAGAGACAGGTGGATTTGGGAAGCAAGGACCAAAAGGAGAAAGAGGCTCAGAAGTAAGTAGAAAAAAGTAAAGAAACAGTGCACTTAATTGGAGATTGTACGTTTTTACTGTTTGCTGACTATCCTTAGAAAAGAAGAAAGTTATAGGGTTTTGATACATAAGACTTGTTTCAAGAGTAAAACATGATTTCTAATGGATATTCTTAAAGATGTAGTATTTGCCTACATGTTCCAGCTTTACAAGAAGATTAGGGCTCTCCATCACTTGTTCTCAAGTTGCACATCCTGTGAAGTCTTCAGCAACTTGAACCAGCACGTTTGAGTTGAACTCTGTTTAAATTCTTATCATTGTCTGCCACTACAATTTGAATGATGCTGTAGACAGATTTGCTACAATATGTTTTAAGAAATCTCTGTGCTTGCTGGACATCCCTATACTAAAGATATTTAGGTTTCAAATCATCTCAAATCTAGATGCAAGCTGTTCTGTAGATTTATGCTGAATTCTTGCTAATTACTTAACTGAAGGTTCTTTTTGTACTGTTTTACATCCCCGAGCAATACATTTGAGTCACATAGTCTGAAGTGGGAACAGAGCAGTGCCCAGTGCTCACTGAAGCTCCAACAGTTTTTATGGTTGCTTCTACAGCTGGCAGTAGCCACCTGCATGTGGATCACAGTGTTCTCTGTTGCAGGCACAGTTTAGCTCATCTAAGATGCGTGTATATTGTCTTGGCATTGGTATGACAGTATCTATTAGTGGCGTTTTGCATTTCCCTGGAAATAGTTGGTTTTCATACTCAAATTCTCTTTTGAAACTATTGGGCTAGTTTTTCCACACATTAAGCTTGTAGGAACAGAGCAGCATGGAAATCATTTTGATTTTTTTGTTTCTTTGGTTTTGTTTGTTTGGTTTTGGTTTGGTTTCTGTTTTACTGTTTTATAAGGTTGAAATTCAGTGTTTGGCTTTCATTTTCATAACTGAAGGGACAATAAATATATAGAACGGAAAATTGATTAATGATCTTAGTACGTATGTGTAATATGATAGATAAGTGGTTTTACTTTGGGGTAATAGAAAGCATTATGAGAGGCTTTTTTGGAAAAATTTGAGTGATATTCAGTTATACCCTTAAACAGAGTTCCTTGTGACAAACTAGCTCTGAAAAACACACAGGATTTTACTGCTCTGGTTTGTAAATGAAGCCTCCTGGTACTGCACTGCACTGAATTTTCACTCAGACTTGGATGACTTTTTTTTTTTTTTTTTTTTTTTTTGCTACAGAACAGTAGACTAAAAAGACAGAACAAGTCAAGAAAAAGAAAAAAGACTAAATATTTTCCTTTAGAAATAATAGTTCATCTTGGTGGTATATTGAAAGTTGCCAAAAATATTTTATATTCTACCATAGGGTGACTTTTTTATTTACCTTTGAGATTCCAAAAGATTTAGGCTAGAAGATTTCTTACAACTTGAATTGCCTTTGCAACTTCAATGACGAGTTTTCTTCAAAATGTTCCATAGATGATTGTTAAAATTACAAAATTTTCTAGGTGAATACAAGAATCTACAGTAGGTTAGGAATGGGGAGAAACAAAAAGGAAATATGATGTGTAAACATTGTCAGCGTGTACTATAACCATGTGCTCAGATATATTGCATTTAACAAACTATCACAGCAAAGGATAAAATCAGTCATTCCTCTGCCTTTCCCTTGGGGAAAGTTTTCTTGATCTTGCAAATGGCCCTCAGATTAAAACTGCCATTGGCAAATATGGAACCAATATCCAGCCTGCAGCAAACCAAAAGAGTTAAAAGATTTATACAAAAAATAGTGGAAACATCCACAGAGTCTTAACTCCATTGGCATGCCTGGTGCTGCTATAACAAGCCTCACAAAGCTGATCCCATAAATTGCAATGCTGAATCATCTGGGTTTAGTTTACGTGTTCAGAAATTTTAATGAAAACAATATAGAGTTCTTTGGATACACAGGTTCCTGTTCTGATTGGTGGACTTTATGTATGCCTTTATTAACAAAAAGACATTAAATTAAAGAATAGAACACAATTTTGCTGATTTTATCATATTCATATTGTAAAGAAAAAAGCAAAAAACAAAAAACAAAACAAAACTTAAAATGACTTATTTTTTTCACTTTATTGCATGTTATGTAATATGGCAGTGTAATTATCATAGTTTTTGCTTTAATAGCACTCTTAAAAATGATTAATCCAGAAAATCTTGGCAGCTCTTTTCTATTTGATCAGTGCTTACAACTGTTATTTTTGTTTCTGCTGTCTGAGGGGTTATATCTGAGAGTTAAGATAAAATTAATGCCCGTGTTGTAATTTATGAATACTTCCTAATTTTTTCTGGTATGTTTGATATCTATATTCTATGAGGAATATCCCGTAAACAGAATTCTCAGATCCTTCCGACCTATTTCGAGCTTTTCTGCATTGGTACTTGGCTTCTGTGTAGCTAAACTACTTACAAGAATGCTGTCTTCTGTCAGTATCACTCGGTTTTCTGAGACTACAGATTCCTAGATCAGTCAAGACAAACAACAACAACAAAAAAAAGTGGTTTTATGTAAATTTTATCTTTCTTTTTATCAAAAACGTAGAATAGTGTTCCCATTTGTGACACTGTTTTCTAGTACTTTCCTCCAGATACACTCAGTGCATCTACATTGCCAACTTTAAATGATTTCCATTTTTGAAAGGTATTGAAAGTGCTGTAAAAGCATAATTCCTTACAGTGGTGTAGTTTTCCACAAAATGTATTAACTTGTTGAAAAACTTTCTGCTGTCTCCTGAAGTGGAAATGATCTGGTCCAAAGCCAGGCAATGTGAACATTTGTTCTAGAGGGGAAAATGATTCTCAGCTCTTCTTAGAGGATTGGGTTTATAACACTTGTCAGTTCACCAGTGTTTGTAACTTTTAGGGACCCACAGGGAAGAAAGGAGCAACAGGTCAGGCGGGCAAACTTGGAATTCCTGTAAGTAAGAAAAGTTTAGTTTTATAATCTTCATGTTATAAATGAAACATATACATTAATTAATAAAACCAAAATCGGGTCATGCCAGAGTCACAGCAGAAAGTCTTCTGCTCACTCTAAAGAACCACCTCATTGTCCAGGAAGTGTAAAGGAGCCCCTGTGAAAGTAGAGGGATTTTTGAAACTCTATGACAGCATCCTGATTTACACTCAGTTACTCAGCACATTGAAGTGAAGTGCAGCTATTATAACAAGGTGCTTCCTACTTGTATAGTTACTTAAGCGATTTGTTTATGTGGCTCATAGTCAAGTTATCGCATTACACTGCACAGAGCTGTACTACTGTTCACTCCTGGCTCCCATCAGTTCCTTGAACAGCTGCAGCGTAGAGAAGGCTGTATCCGTATGTCCATGATGCATACAGCTGACAGATCTCTTGAGGTTATCTTTCTTCTCACTTGCCATGCGCTGAAATGTTTCATGCTCTTTCTGGAGAAGCTAACTGGGGAGAAAATAACTCGCATCCCTTTCTCCCTGAGGGAAGAGAAAGAGCAGGAAGTAGTAGGTGTTCTGTAAACATAACCAAGAACAAAATGCATCCAAGGCTATTTTGGTCCCCTAATAAATAATACCACACAAGCACGTATTGTAAATATATTTTACTCCCTCGCATCAAACCATTGTCAGTAACCAGAGAAATGCAGCTGCTTCGCAGAGCTTGTACCTTCTGGGCAGAGTGGAAGAATAGCCTTTTGAAGGCAAGCAAATTGTGTCTTTTGTAAATATTTGGCTCTTCCATCTGGAGGACTGCAGAGAGAGAATCGTTCTGCAAATGGAGGCAAAGAGAAAGGCAAGAAAAATGGAGAAGTGAGGAGGAAAAGACAGTAAAGAGGAAATCTCAAAGCACATCCCAAGAATGTGATTCTTCAGCAATCAGAAGTTAGAAATGAGATTAAGATGGCATGCTTCTCATAATCTGTAAGACAGTTCTTAAATACACTTCTTACAGTGAGCTGTGTTCTAGCTAGATTGTTTTAAATTTCTGAGAGATAAATTCATACAGAGATAATTGCAGAACTCCAAGCCCCCTAAGATCAAATGTGTCAGTCTAAAAGAAAATTATTAAGAAAAAATTACTGTTGATTTGGTGAATGTGACATAAGGCTTTTCAGTGCAAGTATAGCAACAGTTAACACAAACTAGTCTAATTAGAAGTTTGTGTGTATTTTTAATGCGTACAAATTTGAACAGAATATGTTTGCAAGCATAAAAAATATGCTATCTAGTAAAATGAAGGCATATAGTTAATTTTTTAGAGTTGCTTAGATGACTTCATCAGGTTTCCTTGCTTCAGTTTAAGAATCAACACACTCAGCCATCTTCCAGGCCTTGCACAAAGAGCAGTCAGCCTCATGGTTTCAGCTGAATTTGCTTAGATCCCACAATACAACACATCTAAGGTTAAGCCAATAGCTATTTAAATCAAACATGCTAACTCAGAGCCATCTGTGTCACTGGGTCTGTTTTTATTTAAGTTTTAAGAAATACTGTGACTGTGATGTAGTTCTGTAATGGGGAAGCTAAAGAGAGCCAACCATCCTATATTTCGTTTGAATTTGTTTCAAGGGAAAACCAGGACCAGCAGGGCAGAAAGGAGCAGTGGGTTACCCTGGACCAGAAGGCATTCCTGGGAATCCTGGCAAGCCTGGGCTGCCAGGGAAACCTGGCCCTAAGGTAAATTGCTTTCCACATTGCCCCTTTTCTTGTCATTCTGCTTTACACATTTTCTGAGGCCAGAGTGTTTAAATAGAAGGAACAATTCCCAGTACTGTTGCCATCTTGAAAATTCGACCAATTCTTTGTTTTCTTTCTTACAAATATAAATTTGCCTATCTGACAGAAGATTAAACAAGAGGCCCATAGGGGGCAGGTGTACCCTCTTTGAGCCTCTCAGGTTTCAGATAATGGCCTGCTGAATCTCTTTCAAGTACTTGATTTTCGGGGAGTTAGATTTAGGAGAAACACCCTGAAGAATTCTTATATTTTGGCCTTTTCATTCAGAATGTCATCTTTCATATTAAAAGTTACTCCATTACTTCATATTAACTAGATGTAGTGGCATTATAACCTGGCATTATAAAAGAGAGACTTTTAACTGATATTTCTGATTATGAATAAAAGAACACAACTTTTGCTATATAAGTTTATCATTCGATCAGTCTATAAGCCACAGTACCATATTCAGAAGTTCTGGAAATAACATTTAACATAAAAATCATGTTTCACATAACACTTCTATTTCTATGAATACTTAGTAGAATATCATATGAAATATAAGATAACTATCTATGATCTTTCTACTAAACAACATCACAGCGATGTTCGTTTGGGTGGTGGCAAATTTCCATTTTGAGTTTTTTAACATGACAATTGGCTTAACTCCATGCATTCAATAACATATTTTTTCATTCAAAATTCTTGCTATTGTTTATAGTTTATCATACATTTTCATAACAACTGTTCTGATCTTCCTTGATGTGGTAAGCTTATTTTATATGTATATCTTCAGAGCGTACATAGTCATACTAATATTATTAGTGTGCCTAGTATTTATAAACAGACATGTCGAATTTTGCATGCTTCTGCAGGAAGGGAGTCTCGTTTTGTTTCTTAATGCAGAGTCCCTTCATGAAAAATGAATAGTGTGAATCTCAACAGCATTTTCAGCTCATCCGCAGTAAATGAATTTAGCATCTTGTTTCTATCAGAAGGGGCTTCTTATTTTGAGCTCAGAATCCTCAGAGTTCTAGCTAAACAGATATCACACCATGCTCTTCCAAGAAACATTTCAAGGAGTTGTCTTCTATAAGTAACAGATATTAGTGCTCTGTTCTGCAGATTTCAAAATACCATTAGCAAAGAATGACATGTTTCAGCTGTAAAGACTATTAATTTGAATATGCAAATTTGCAGGTGTGGGTAAAGTTTTAAGTCTTATTAACTGTTCTGTATAATTCCCTGTGGAAGGTGAAAGCAGTCACTGGTATGTCCATAAAACTAACAAGTTCTGTGGACAGAAAAATGCTCAGGATTTGTAGGTCCCTGGTACCCAACCTGGTGATCCATCTGGGCCACTACTCCTATTTAGGAGTGTGCTAACAGGGGAGATGCCATGAGTCAACTCCAACAGACAATTGATTCTCTTGAAGGTGCTCAGAAGGTTCTCATCACAGATGACAGCAGGATATGTTTAGGTTACAACAGAGCAAGGTTTGAGATGAACACTGATAATGAATGTTTGCAGTGGGCTTAAGCATGTTTAGCATTTACTTTGCTTGGCAATCAGTGACTTGTTAAGTTGCAATAATTTGACTCCTCAGAATCTTCAGTCTAACCCACAGTTAAAACACAGAGCTATGTTGCTAAGTATCATGGGTTCTGATGAATTAACAGAAATACAGAAGAAATTCTGCCCATTATTCTTTTCATATGTTTTGATGTACTCCAATGTGTCAGGTATACAGAAAAATATTAAGCAGCTTTACCTGACTGTATGTTACATGCCTGTTTTTGCATACAATGAAAATATATGTTTGGCCTTCTGCTTGTAATCAATTACTTTTCATTCACTAAGGGTAATAAGGGAAACCCAGGCTTAGCAGGTCTGGCAGGTTATCCTGGAGCTCGAGGTCCCAAGGGATTGCCAGGCATGCCAGGGCTTGTGGGAGCACCTGGACTAAAGGTAAGCATATAGGTCCTTGTTGTTTAAGTATTACTGATATTGCCCAGTCTTCATACTGCATGCAGTGATTGTGGAACCACCATGCTACTGTTAATTGTACAAGTAGTTGATATAAAAATTTATGTGAAAGGTGAAACTGCAGATTTTGCTGCCCTCCTCAGCTTCTACTGATAATATTAACTACTCATTTCAATGATAAAAGAAGCAAAGAATGGAAACATTACTGATAATTTCCACCATTTGGAGTTGGATTTTTCATTTCAAATGATCATATGCACTGCTCTGTGTGGTTTTATCGGTAAGCAGTTTTTAAAACCTCAAGTTAAGTGAAAACTGGAGAGGGAAATACTGTCTATCTTTGTTCTCTTTTCATGAAGATATTTTAGTATAAACTCTGTTCACTATTTGTAGTGTTTATTACCAGTGCTCCTAGTCTAGTTTATACGCCTTTGTCTAGACAATGAACCGTAGGAAGGTAGCTCCTGCTCAGAAAGGAATGAAATCTGAAAAAGGCAGGGAATAGGTGAGGTGAAGGAAAAGGGATACTAGATTGTGCAAAATAAATGTTAAGAGCAAATGTACTGAGTCAGACCAAAAGTCTGTCTTTGTTAGAGCTAAAAGGAAACACCAAAGAAATAGCATAAGTGCAAAACAGTCATGGAAGGTGACTAGTCCCTAATTACTTGCAGATTGGTAATCTCCTGAGCTAGATATGGTTTTTGTGTGTTTGATGGTCCTGAGAGGATTTCCCTAGCATGAACTCACCTAGTTTCCATGTGAAATCACATGAACTTTTAATCTAACAACAAGGAGTTCTGCAGCTATACTGTGCCATGCTCAGGGGATTGCTTTTCTAATTTGATTCTAACCTGCCTATTGTGTATTTCATTTTGTGTACTTTAGCACTTTAATGGCGAGTACCATACTGGAAATGGCCTGAAATGTATATTTTTATTTTTGTTATCAAATCAAGGAACAGTCAGGTCACATTTTCATTTTAGTGAAAGAAATAATTATGGAAATGAAATGAATAGAGTATGTTTATTTCTTAAAACAGAGAGAAAGCATGTTCCACACTTCTGACCAGAAACTAATATTTATAACTTCCACAATTATAACAAAATAAAGGATGTATTATCTTCCTTTTCATAGGGTGAGAAAGGGCTTCTGGGTCATCCAGGAAAACGAGGTAAAAGAGGCCATCCAGGATCACAAGGTGACCAAGGACCAGCAGGAGATGCTGGTCTGAAAGGACAGACTGTACGTAATTACAGCATTTGATGCAAAACAACTACTCCCAAGAGTTACCAATGTGAAATAAGTGAGGATGCCTGCCTCTATTGCAGGGAGAAGACGGAGATCAAGGTTTGATGGGTTTTCAAGGATTCCCAGGTCCAAAAGTATGTGTTCGTTCTTTTCTGTTAGATCTTAAGATGAAGATTTACAGAGTGAAAATATTTACAGAGTGAAAATGTTAGGAAAGCGTAGATTTAATCAGCTTTAACAATAATTTGTTTAGAATGTATCTGCACTTGGGACATTTTAGGCAGAGCTATATACTCCACTTTCAAGGATGAACGGTCTGGGTCAGTGAGCTTGGTATTTTCACTGTTACTGCTCTTAGAAATTATCTTACTTCCCTTGTTTACAAGAGATTAATACATGTTGATAACTAATGTTCATGGTTGACTAAACTTCTTTGTATTTTCAGGGCCCTGCAGGGGATGTTGGATTAGTTGGAATTCTGGGCCCAAAAGGTCCAACAGGGCAAATTGTAAGTGTTTCACTCCATGGAAGTGCTTGTGAGGACAGCTTGCGGGTGGCACACATTTTTAATTTAGGGAATCTTCTTTTTCCTACTGGAAAGGCTGGAGCCCTCTAGCTGAGCCTTTTTCTCTCAGACTGTGCCTACACTAGGAGCCCTTTGCCTATTCTTCTGCACTGGTCTGGTTACGATACACAAGCAGAACTGGCCTCTCAGTCTTAAAGGAAAAAAATAAAAATAAAAAAACACCCTCAGCTGACAATTATACTCTTAGCAATAATTTCATATACAAGTCTCTTGATTGCTGTCATTTCATTGTCTGAGGGGGTTTAATGCTCTCTTTCTTCTTACTGGCAATAATGCTGGCTGTATAACTCTGTCCAGCAGTGAAACAAAAAAGGGTCAAACTTTACCTACAGTAAGAGAGGGTAGCACTCAAAAGCATTGTGAATTAATAGGTAGCCTTTTAAATATATATATTTCCTTGTTATCTATGGGGTTACTAGTCTGCATTAGCTCATTCTTCATGACGTCTTCTTCATGACATTCTACTTTCTTACTCTTCAAAAACGTGGAATAATTTTGTAATATTTGGGAGTGTGCATCCAGTTTACAGCATCAAGTTAAAGCAGGAAAGGGGGAAAGTTTGCAGTATGGGAAAACTTACTGCAAAATGCTCTGCTCTCACCGCTGCCATTGACATTGCAGAACTTACTCAGTTCAGTTAACCAGATGCAGAGCAAAGGCTTTAGTGGCCTGTTTTAATAGCTGTTTTCTTTTTCTAAACATTCCTATGCAAGATAAACACTGGAAATGAACAGTTTGCTCTGATTGAAACAGAATAGTAAAGTAACATTTTAGCAGTATTTACTGGCAGCCTTACAAGAGCACTTCTGGGCAGTAATATAGTTCAAGATAATACTGATTGTAGCTCAATGAATATTTGGGTTTAATACTCAGAGTACTTAAGTTTCCACTATTTTTAGTGTATCACCTCTCACATAAAAGAATGTGTGTGGGCTTTCCAAACATAACTATTACTAATTATTAAAATAACTACCTTGTTGATTATGTAGTGATGTATTTTCAGTATTCAGAAAGAGAATATTTCCATGGTATTTGGGATATTTGCCAGTGCTGAGTGCTGAGCAACTTGAAACCAGGACATGTCATAAGGATTTTCTTCATTTTGAAAACATGGTGGACTAATAAATCACTTTGCTTTTTTACAGGGATATGTTGGTCCTGTTGGTCAAGAAGGCATTACTGGCCCAACTGGCAGGCCTGTAAGTTTCCCTTCTCTTTTGGATAGTTTGGTTATTTCACCTACCTTTATTTTTAGTAATCTGTTTTACAACTAGACGTATTTTGCCATTTGTCAACTGGTAGGACTGTCTTTGTAATATTACCATGCTGCCAAGCTAATATATGTGATTACAGCATCTGATACAAACAAGATGATGAAAAAAAATCATAATGGCATTCTGCTGAAGTACAGTATACAAAGGACACCTCTACAGAAGCAGCGGACAAATCAAGGTGTAAACCAGCACCTTAATCGTCACCTCAGTATTCATATTCAGCCTTACATCTGCAATGTTTCTAGAAAAAAAATGTCTTGGCCTTTCTGATGACCTGTAGAGCTCCCTAGGTTCTCTGCTGTGGGACAGCTCTGCCCTCATCGCTTTCTCCATCCCTTGTCACATTCCCTATGCCAGAGACAGAGCAGCATTCTGCAGGAGCACCTGCTGGCTCTCTCTGCTATGTCCAGAGTGCCTGTCCACCCATGTAAGACACATAGAAGCTTTTATTATACCCCTCAAGTTCCTCTGCCTGATCAACAAAACTTGGAAAGAGAATGTTGAAAAATTTGTAATAATAATCTTCAAAATAACAGGAATGCATAATAAAAATAATAAATACGAATATTTAAAAGTGAAAAAGAAAGGAGAAGGAAAGTGTTCTTACTATAACTAGACTATTATTTCCACCTGTTGGGAAAAATACAGCATTTTAAGTCTTGCTGCATTCTTTTCTTTGCTACTCGGGAGGAAAACTTTACAGTTATGTATACCAGTATGAAGGCTTTTAATCGACTTCATATTGAATGTAATAGTTTGCCATTATCATTCAGAAAGCATTAAAAGTTGGAGATTATTTATATGTGATATGAAATGCTGCCATCAAGATACAACATTCTTCCAGGTAATTGTAAGATTGTTACTGGCTTCAGAAACACAACATAAGTGCAAAACTAGCAAAAAATACCATGGAGATGGAAAACCAGAGTACACTGTGAGAGGAGAACTAATAGGCTAATAAAGCAGATATATAACTGATAGCTGTCTTCAGTGACAGAGTGCCATGTTTGGCTCTCAACTCTTCAATAGTGAAACACTTATCTCCTATTACAGTGGATCAAATTGAAGAGAGTACAGCTGATTGACAGTGAGAACGCTGACAGTTAAAATTACTAAGGAAAAAAACATATCTACAACCAGAAGAAAACAATCAGCTTTCCAAATCTAGGAATTACAAGTTGTTTTCAGTATTTTTTTCATTATTATTTTTCTAATAATGTAGAAAAATTAAAGCCCTAGGGCTGTAAATATTTCCACAGATGAGATTGGACTTTTCATGGGAGCAGTATCCCACGTAGTATCCCATTTAGTATCCCATCACATTAATTTGCTTATTTCAATCCTAGAAGCCGAGAAAGCATGCTGCCTTAACAACTTCTTTCTTACAGGGACCAAGAGGTGAAAAGGGCACAAGGGGTGAAATGGTAAGTTGAAACAACTTTTGTGCTTTTGTCCTCTTGGCTGTGTAAAAAGTATTCATGTGTTACACTTAACGTATTTCTGCATGCTCAGAATGCCGGACAGCCCTTTTGTGCTCCTGCAGAGTGCTGTCCAAGAAGGGTTGGACCATGAGTCCAAATTTGGACTTCTTTTTTGTACAAGCCGGTTCATACAGGCATGCCTGATAAGTGTATGCTGTCAGGCAATAGGGCCCTGATTGTGGAGCAGTCACATACTCCAGATCTGTTACAGTTCAGTTCTAAAAGCAAAATCCTCTGTCACATTTATTGTCAATTCTGTGGTATCTCACAGCACAATGTGTGTACAATGCCATGTTCATGACGTCTACACATCATCTCCTGTAGAGTTGAAGGTTGGTGTCTATGCAACATATGCTGACTGCAGTAGCGGTAGGCAGCACAGATAGGTAATGAAGTTTCGCTCTGTTTTCAGTAAGAGTAGTACATTCGTTTTTGTATATTACTAAATGTTTGATTTTACTTAAAAATTGATAGAGCTAGTAAGGCCTCCAATTACTGATGACTGTGCCAATTTATTGTATTTATAGCAAATGTGAATACAATGTTAGCTGGTATTTATGACATTACTTTATATGACAGATTTATAATTGCTTCCTTTTATGGTAACTGGCCAACGTGATCTGGTTCCTGTTGCTCTTACCCTGCCTTTTATCCCGCCTCACTTTAAGTCATTCGGTTCCTCATCTTACTGTATTTTGGTTTAAGCATCCACCTGTGTACAATTCCAACCTAACTGCCTTATAAAAGCTTTGAAAAATAAATCATAAAAATCAAAATTAAAGAATTAAGGATTAGAATGAAGCTTGGTGTATGTGTCTTAAGGACCTTTCCTCATTGATTTTAAGGGTCTTGAGGTGATTCTTATCTCAGAGTAAGAGGAAAACTAGGCTTGTAATTCATACTACTATTAAACATTTCAACTGTGTTTTTCTCATCTTTTGTTCGTAAGAATTTCTATGACAGCATAGAACTAAATGCTGACATTAAAAAAAGAAAAAAAGAAAAAGAAAATCTTAAATCATTAATTCATCTCCTAAGACTGCTTTCAGAAGAAGGTTTAATTTTAAACTATACGCAGTAGCATTAGTTTACAATAGAGTTTACAATTACTTTACAATAGTTTACAATCTTCTAGCCAAGAAAAGGATGTATTCCCAAATATTTTCACAAACAAATATGAGAAAATGCTTTTCATGCAACTGTGTAATCTCCAATCTGAGATTAGATTTCCATTGTAAAAATTATATTATTCTTCCTAGACTTGCAAAGATTTTTACATTTCTGTAAGAGTCCAAGTTTTAGTTACAGGTTTTAGTCTGTCAGGGACATAGCGTTCATTACTAGAAAGGAATGTTCTCTTATCCCCTGAAAAACATGGAATGTAAAATTATGCCTCCTTGTTTAGGTTAATGGTGAACCAAAGTTCAGCTTCTGTAGGCTGTTTCTGGAGAAAAATTGATAGATTGAGATTTTTTTGGAAAAAAAAAAAAAAAATTCCAAATATTCATATCACTTTGAAACATTTAGAAAATCATGGAATGCTTTTTAGAATATTGTTTCAGAATTCTGACGTTTCTGAAAGTATTTTCATTTACCTAGGATTTTTTATTTTGTTCCATGTCATTAATAGTACGTAATGGATGGTGATATAGAATCATAGGAAAATCCAGGTTATTATGGATCTTGACGTATTCCATGTCCAACCTCCTGTTTAAAGTATAATTAGCTTTGAGATAAAACCACATTGCTTACCATCTTCAAAGCCTCCAGGAACGGAGATTATATAGTCTTTCTTGGCAAGTGTTCCAGTGCTTGACTATCCTAAAAGTAAAATAATAATAATAATACTATATAAGCACAATATGATAAAGCACAATCTGTAATTTTCTATTATGAACTTTTATCTTAGGTTTACAGTAACTAAGAGCCGCTGCTACGCTGGATGGTATATCAGAGTATTGTATTGCAGGATGCTACTATGACTTACCCATTCTGAGACACAGTGAAATAACATCAAAGTGACAGAAGTGATCAGGGAAAGCTTAATTACTTGGGATGACATTTTTTTTCCTTTTTAAAATAATTGTTGATTTAAAATCATTATTTTACTTTGTTTCTTGGAAAATTTCAAAAGTTACGGAAAATATGGGAGTCCCTGGGATTGCTCATGTTTTCAAAGTTAAGCATGTGTATCATTGCATATAAAATCAGGGCCTTGTGGTTTTAGAAAAAGATTAGAGTTTTGGCCTTTGAACTTCTGTACTAGCAATCAAATTGGGTGATTAAGGAATTAAAGAGCACACTAAAACTAACATTTCTATTGTCTGATTTTGTTATTATGAACTAGAATTATACTCAGTATACTGGAGTTATAATGGAACCTTTTCACTTAAATTCTAGTATGATCAAAGGGTAAATTAAGTGGATTTGTAAAGGTAATCCTGCACATTCCAATGAAACATTCTGCAATTAGCTTAATCCATGAAAAGTGTAATTTAACCTTATTCTGTTGCTCTATAACAAACAAAGAGAACATTTATAACATCTCTACAGGATTTTCAACACACTCATGCTGTTTTGTTACATTTTAAAGGCTTGTAAAAGTAATTGATATAGACCTTTGAAGTTTTAATGCATTTAAGAAATCTAATATCCCCCCCAAAGAAGTTTACTACAGTTACCAAATAGCATTCACTATTTACCTTTTTTTCCACATGGATTTTATTGGCAAGGTGACAGTAAATCAAGACAAATCACATTTATCTTTTGCAAAATACTTTAAATTCATTGGTACAGTGCACTTTCTGATTTTTGAAGTATTCAGTTCTGTCTCAAGAACCACTATAATTTTTAGCTGTTCTAGTCCCAAAACGTTCGAAGTCTTAAAATTGTGGCATATGCCAAGAATATAGAATGTTAGATGAAGTATTCAGTCATCTGAAAAATCCACTGGAATTTCTAAATCTCAACACTCAGAGAACAAAGGCATCTATTCATCAGAGCAGTGGTTACTTAGGGACAAACTGCAGAAGACTTTATGCCTTGCTTGACTCGATGTTTGCATAATCAAGTCCTGAACCAAGATAAATATGTCCACACGCTGCCAGATTCATCTGTCAAGTTTCTTTTTCACACTTTCTCTTTCATTTTATATTAAACATACTTCCCCAAGTATGATCATAGAGTTCAGGACTTGAACTTAGGATTTTAAAGAAAACTTCAAGCTGGACAATAATCAAAATCAGAGTAAAAAGGGAAATCTAGGTACTTGCCACAGAATCTACAAAGTTTTCTGTATTACTGCATATTCTAAAATGACTTATCCTCCTATTTCCATTTTTCAATACTAATCTAATCTAATACTAATTAATGCCTTAATTAAATATCAGTACAAATTTACCAACAAAATGACTTGGAGTCTCTTTTGTATGAAACACAACTGATGCATCCTGACCATATTTATTTTGAAAGTTGAATTTTAGTCTACTAGTGCTTATGCCATCAATGTCATCTTCACTGTCAGAAAGCCGTATCTCTAAACTCCCAGAAATAGCTTCAGTTTCAGTTCTCCCACAGAACTTGCACAAAACATGCATCTCGGCCTCAAAATCATTTGTGGTCCCTTATCATAGCCTTGTTGGTCTGGTGCTAGGAGTTACATGATGGCCCCTTCTTTTCACAGCCTTCACTCTCCAGCACCTGAGCCCCTCTGGCATGGCCAGGGCAGGTGATGTGCAGGCACACTCAACCTTGTGCAGTTGATGCACAAGTCATCATAATCCCCTGTCAGATTTATTCCCAAGTGGCTACCATATACTGTACTTTATGAGTATGTATAGCAATAGTAAAAAATGCAGCTGGTATTGTCTTAATATTGACAGACTTGGAGCCTCAGTGACTTAAATAAGTTGCTCCTATATGCTTTGAAGTCTTCTTTATTTAAATATACATAAATCAATGTAAAATTGAATCTGGTTTTATCCATCTGGTCATTTCCAGGTGAACCAGTTGCCTCAGCTGGTGGCAGGTTGAAGCACAGTCCAAGTTCAGCCGTTGTATCTTGCAGTGACACTCACACAGATCTTGCTGTGAAATCTCACAGCAGGAATACTTCTTATTCCTATATTAAGTGATTTACAACTTGATACCTCTTTGACTAGATTAGCTTCACAATATTCGCCAGCATTAATTACCATGTCAAATAAGATTATTTCTCTTTTTACAGAGACTTAGCACTAGCATAACCATATTGGTATAAGAGTGTTTTTGCTGGAACAGCTCATTGTGCTTGAATAATAGGTACAATAAGTACAAACTAAAGAGTGTTTTGCTTAAATAAACTCAGTTATGTTAAATGGTTTTACTAATACATAATGCAGATCTAGTCTGTGCCTTTCATTCCTTCTCTTTTTTTTTTTTTGCATTAAGCCACTGCCACTTATTCTTTCCGCTGTCATTGTTCTTGCTATTGTTTATGTTACAGCAGCTCCTAGAGGATTTAAGCATATAGAGACTGAAGAAGAGAATCTTACAGAGACAAAAGTATTACTGAATATTTACAGATATTCATAATCATTCTATCTCAGCGTGAATAGTTGCTCAGAGAAAGGCTAAATCAGACAGACTTTACATTTCATCAAACTCTGAGGCAAGACTAAAACGCAGGTATAAGACTATGTGCGTTATAGGCACTATAAACTAGGGAGAAGCAGCTGTTCCTTCTCTTCTCCTCCCTACTGTATCTTCCTGCATGCTAAAATATTGTTTCTTAAGGTCAGGAGCATGGGTGTAACTTCATTAATATGAAGGAAGCCTGCAGTAACTATTAAAAATTAAAAATGAACCTAACATGTTCTGGCTGAAAAGTGGCACTGCTAATAAATGGAGCTAATAAATGCCTAGTAGATATCTGTGCAGTCAAACGGATCAGTTTTTTTATGATCATTCATCCACTGCAGTACTTGTATCGGCAACATGTGCATAATGCTGCCACATTGTATGTTAATAGCTTGTATAACTTCTATACCACAGGTGATTAAATAAATAAGTTTTGGTAAACAGACAACCCAGAAATGCTCACAGGAATAATTTCACATTAACAGAGCGTACTACTTTAAGAATAATAACTAATAATCTCGGTTTTACCGAGACCCGTATCACAAACATTTTCACTTCACTTTATGTACTGTGGCATTTTGTCATTAAAAACATACATAAATATAAAAGCTGAAATGTTCATCTATAACCACTGCATTTTATTTCCATTTCTTCCAGGGACCTCAGGGACCTCAGGGCCAGCCAGGGCCACCTGTAAGTGTAATAAAAATGCCTGTATTATTGTACTGTGAATTCATCAAATAAACATGTGAAGCACCTAATCTGTGATTTCTCCCATTTTCCAGGGACCACCTGGACCACCAGGACCAAGAGTAAGTACTGTAACTACCCTAACTACAATATAATCCTCTGATGAAGGTGAAAATACAGGATCATCTTCAGTTGCTTATTCTGTCACTGTAAGTGAAATGCAAATACATTTTTCTACAATTTCCATTGCTACAGTAATACGGTTTTGGACCTGCCATGTTACACTGTTGGCTCTGCTCTACCACACTGTTGAGTCCTTAACAGGCTGTGTTCATAGGCATGCTCATACTTTTAATACGGGTTAACTCTATCGTACTCTAAAAGGGTTTTCTGCTGTTCTGTATTTGAACACACAAAGACAGCAACAGAAAAGTTTGTGTTATTTCTGGCCCTGCTGTTCTTCCTATATATGTATATGTGTGTGTGTATATATATGTGTGTGTGTGTATATGGATATATATATATATATATATATATATATATATATATACACAAATGCAATTAGTCTGTTAAGGGATTGTACCACTTAAGACAAACTCAGTATTTGAAGTGTTTTAAATCTGTGATGCTATATGTAACCTGAGAACCAGAACCAACTGCAAGACCTAGTTGTTTGTATGGGTTTCTTAGTCCTTTAAAAATAAATAAACCTGGTGTCTGCTATGTACATCACACAAACTGTGGAGAATGAAGATACTATTTTAAAAGCAACTTTTCACAATGAATTATTTTCTGAAGATGACAAAATAATGACCATCTGTATGCTTCTACAAGAATACTGAAAAATTTACTTACCTGTAGTTTAGAATATTTCTATTTGTTTTTTATTTTCTGAAATATCTTTTTTTATTTTTCAGAAACTTGTGGATATCAATGCTGCTGTTCAAGCTTTGATTGAGTCAAATGCTGCACTGCAGACGGAGGTAATGAATCTCACTGTATTTACATTGTCATCTACATATACAATTATAAAGAGACTATTTGAGGAAATATCAGGGCTTCTTTAGAAAAACAATTTAAAACATGGGTTACAAGCAATTACTGTAGAATGTAATTAAACATATTGAGATACATAAGATACAATTTAAACAGAATTAAGGAAAAACAGCATTTCTATCTTTTTATCATAATTAGCAGTGATGGAAATTTATAAAATATCACACATAGTGGACTGTAACTGTTCAGCTACAGATTATAGTGACATTTAGGCCCTGTTCCAAAAAATACTGGCACACGTACTTAATGTTATGCAAGTATGTGGTCTCATTGGAAAAAAAAAAAAAAAAAAAAATCCTTTCATGTGTGAAGTCAAATATATTTGCATTTATTTTCTAGGGTAAGTCTAAGAGTAGATTTCACTACTCAAAATCTAAAACTGATGCATATACTTGTATTTTTTTTCTTTTTCTCCCATACCCATATTTCTGTCAACGTGTTATGTTGTTGTATTTGCATGATCTTCAACTGCCTGTAACTTCACTGCTCTGATAATTTTAATAAAATGCACTAATATATTTATTGGAATATATTATTCTTACCCTGTTTTGTATGGCTGTTGGCATATGTTATAAATATTTTGCTTCTGTCTGGCTCTTCAATGGCCACTTGATGTTTACTGCATATTACTGCTGTTGTGATACTTCTCTGTGGTAACACATTTGCTAATGGCCCCTGGCAGAGATACCAGAATACTGAAGTAACTTTACTAGATCACAGTACAGAGATATACAAAACGCTGCACTACCTTAGCAATTTACTGCACAGCATCAAGAACCCCCTTGGCACACGAGATAACCCAGCACGCATCTGCAGGGATTTGCTTAGCTGTGAACGTAAAGTGTCAGATGGTAAGTGTCCACTTTCATCAAAGCTTGAACACAGCTAGGCTTTGAAATGCATTGCTGCCAAATGATATGTTCTATATCCAGATTTGGATGAGTAGATTTTTTGTTAGATTCTGTTACAGTTTGTCAGTTATCTTTATTTTATCTTTATTTATGTTACAATTTCTGGATTTTAAAAATTGAAGTACGTAGCTACCTGGTATTATATAGATATTAGATAGAGATTATATATAAAAGCAAACAAAAGTGTCCAGAAATTTTTGAAAATTAATCTCATTTTGTGATCAAAAGTTTTCTGAATAGTTAGAGCCAACTTGGAATGAGTTTTATGTGGATCAGATTCTAGATTACTAATGAGAAAATTGTATACAATAGACTATGACTGTCAGATACACTGGTAGCTGTTGATATCTTAGAAGATGTTGAATCAATAATTCAAATCAAAAATAATTATTTAATGTGTAATGTCAATTCTGTGACATAATTCTCATTCTGAGTGGTTAATAAAATAAATACAACACCCCTATTATCAAGTGTGAGCATGAACTAAAGAGGAAATGAGAAATGAAATAAGAGATCACAGTGAAATCTCTGTTCCTTAACATAGGTAAGGACAGATCAGCTCTTCAAGATGAGCCTAATGCTTTTTAGAAGTTCATAGTTCTAATAAGATTTCCTGTAGGGCCACAGAGGTCACTGACATAGTCCTTCACTTCACAGGATAATACACCCATAAACCGGATGGCCCAGGCTAACCTATTTTCTAACCATAAATTCAGGGAAGCTAAATCCTACTCTAATTTATGTGTCCTCTTTCTTTTTGTGAAACAAACTCCATGGGTTCACAACAATAAATTCACCTTATTACTGTCACTAGCACATGTCATACAAAGTGCCTGGTGGCAGAAGGAGAGTGGAAAAATGCAAGATCTTCGAGTTGCTGTGAGAGGAAAAGAATTTAAATTTCTGAATATATTCTGGGTATAAAGCCAAGGCCAAGGAAATAGTTAAGTTCTCATACGTAAAGAGCAGACTGCAAATGCCATTTATTCTTACTACTTCGCTGTAGATAGAGAGGATGTTTTTGAAACCGTAACTGTATTCAGAAGTTATTGCATATGTAATGAGAGCTGATTGGCTATGATAATTTTGCTCAGCATTCATTATTAATAGAATTATGGTAGTGGAAAGATTTTCATGTTCCCTTTCTATTTCCCACTGAAGCTATGGTAATAATAAATATAATGCTTGCCAAAAAATATGAATATTTTAGCAAATTGTTTAGTAACAATTATAATTTGGGTTAATTTTCTATCTGGGATTATATACTAATAGGAAAATACTGGATTGACCCAAATATTGGCTGTCCTTCTGATGCCATTGAAGTTTTCTGCAACTTCACTGCAGGTGGTCAGACGTGTTTAACACCACCATCTGTGACAAAGGTATGCATTGTTTCCTGGGAGGTTCTGTTTGTGCTGAAACTTCAAGCAAATGATTGCTTGTTGACTCAATGTGTGAGAAGATGTTAGATTTCAGGGGAGTGTGGGGTGTGGGGGGCTGAAGGACGTGTTATGTGCGTCTTTGTGAAGGACGTGTTATATGTTCTGGTAAGGAAGTTGCAGAATGTCTGGAGACGATGTATGTTACTGTAACTGTCACTTTCTTCATTTACTCATCTTCCATGCTAAAGGAATTATTTCATTTTGCTTTACATCTTTCTAAAAATGGCATAAAAATAAGCCTGAAATGCTTCTAAGCTATGTTAGTAACTCATCACTTAGGGCGGCTAAGTGTGTAATGCTGACATCATTGCAATGGAAAGGAAAAAAAATATCCTGTTCTACACCTAGCTACTGTTAAATGCCTTGTTAGGTGAAGACTGGTTTCCTTTATGTCGTTAGTCCATGCTGCCCATTGCATGTGGTCCTTAAACCACTGGGAGTAGACATTTTACATTTATGGAGTTTTGCGTATCTACTTCAGCCATCAAAGAGCATCAGAAATAACATAAAGCTCCATATGCATTCCTACATTTGGAAGATTCCTGAATATGACCTGGTCTTGGAGAAATTCTTGTTGAGGAATGCATAACTGTATTTTCTGTCTAAAATCAAAGTATGCTTATAATTTTCAGGCTATTAACAGGATGTAGGTATTGGCAGCCAGAACCTGTGGTCTAAGAAGACTAATTAGCAGAAAGGTGCAACTGCAGTTCAAGCACTGCTGCTGCTATTATCTTTCTTTGAATCACAAAATCCTTTGTCTCAGTTTTCTTATTTAAAAATAGTGTTTTCTGCCTAGCTATGTTTCAACAGTATTGTAAGCATTAGCAAATGTTTCTTTTTAAGCTTTGAAAATGTCCAGGGAAGGTTTCATTATGAAATAAGCACTTTAACAGGACCTAATAGTTCTCCTGAAAAATACAAGTGATGCTCTTCGGCACTGATCCCCATGTATAAACATGTGTACGTGCTCCTATGTGTAAATATTGCACTAGTATACGCATGTCACTTTGCGTTGTGGTGGCCGTTTGGCATGGCCCAGCTGTAAGTCTAACTGTGTGTTTCTTTTGGAACTTAGCTGGAATTTGGCGTTGGAAAAGTGCAGATGAACTTTCTTCATTTACTGAGCTCAGAAGCAACCCACAGCATCACAGTTCACTGTCTCAACACACCAATGTGGGAATTAAATGAGGCAGGTGGCCATAAAACATCAGTTAGCTTCAAAGGTTGGAATGGACAAGTATTTAAAGCAAATACGCTGCTCGAACCGAAGGTGCTGATGGATGAATGCATGGTAAATACATTTTAGCATTTGCATCATTAAAACCATAATGGAGTCACTGTTTAGGCAAGATTAACTTTCAGCAAATAATCTTTGAGAACAATTTTTTCCTGCTGTTGTGACAATCTTAGATATATATGCCCTGAAGTTTATTTCTTACATTGTTCTGCATATGTAGGCATACACCAACCTTCTGATATTCAATACAACATCTACTCAAGTACAAAAGCAATTCCAGTAATATGGACCTGGTACTTGTTGTTCTCATTAAATAAAAAATATTTGAAGACCCTACTAAGACTCTGAAGAGAGATGGGAATAGAAGTAAGGAGGTCCTCAAGGGGATTTTAGGAATGGTTACTCTCAGAATGAAAATTCAGACTTCAATGATAGTTCGCTTGAGGTTATATAGCACAAAATCTCAGTTTTGAAGAAACTGGTAATTATTTTTGGACAGCTAATTATCATTAAAGTAATTGACTATGAGTAAATTATTTTTTTCGAGGTGATTTAGCAAGAGATCTAAGAAGCTGTATGAGCCCAGGGCTTCTTGCAAAGTGGCAGGCTCTCTCCCCTGAGCCCTGTTGCCTTGCATCTGCATCCGCCCCAGCTGTATTCTGGAGTGGGCTGAGAAGTCACAGTTTTGCCATGAGTGCCTGTGATGTTCTGTGGGAGAAATAGCTTTTGTTACATTATAGAGTTTCTTTATGAACTGCTGGGAGAAGAAATGTTTCTGTACATTTCTCCTCTCACTCCTTAAGCACAGCTTTCATTTGTGTTTCGAACCTCATCTTTGATGTGAATTTAATATTCTGCTTCTGTGTGTTGCAGATTCAAGATGGCAGCTGGCATAAGACACAGTTCTTTTTTCACACTCAGGACACGAATCAGCTTCCAGTTGTTCAAGTTAACACACTTCCTCATCTCAAACCAGGGCAGCAGCACTTCATAGAAAGTGGTTCAGTGTGCTTCCTTTAAAGGTTCTGTCCTGGTTCTTTTTGCATCAGCACAGAATTGCTGCACAGATTGAGTGCAAGAGTAATGACCTGTTATAGGCAAAATTGCTATGAAACTGAAGATTCATTTTGAACAGTGTTGGTTAAAGAATTTCAAGAAGGAAAGACTTCCCCCTAAGGAGAAATGGCATTTCAAAATAAAGAAAAGAAAGAAGACTGCAAGAATTTTCCTAAAGTATTCAAATCTCTTTTTAATACTGGTTGGTGCTTTCTTGCATAACTTCCTGAAATTGAATATCTGAGCATGGAATTTTTCAGGACCTCTAGTGTTCTTGGCAATTTGTTTAACAGCACTACAAAAAAACACCCTAAGGAAAGCTGGAGACATACAATACTAAGGAGCAATACTGGCTAATGCTCCTAAATGTGCAATAGCTTGTATATGAAAAGTGAATTATGCCACAGTACAATACATCGTCTTTTCTTAAACATTAAGTTTTATTATAGTCCTTTGTGGACATATTCATCTTAACAGATGGCACACTACCTCTATGTGTTTCCTGTCCGCATTGCCTTGGTGCTCTTCATAACACAAGGTGCTGGTGGCCTTAGCAGAGATTGAATCCCTTTTTATCTTTCAGACTGTATGTGCTGGTTACATCAGGATATGTTTCTGTTGTCAAGGTACTTATTTTAAATCGTTGGTCACATACTTCACTACAATTAAAACATTATTTATGTGGATTTCTTGTTTTAAATATTTTTATGTACTGTTGCAGAAATGGTATATAAGACAGCACGTTGTATATGATGCATATAGTCCGAACAGTTAGCTTTGTAAAAGTTGTTTTTAGAAGAGCTACCTGCAGTAGTTTTGAGTTTTAGATTCTGAATGCCAAAGGCATCTTAAGATGATGATATATTGTGTATATATTTTGTAACTAGTTAAGCAAATTACTACAGCATGTCTTCTGAAAGACTACTGTTAAATTATAATCAATGTTTCATCAATTTAGAAATTTCATTTTTTTGCAATATTTTTAGATCATTTGTTTCCTTAAATTAAGCCTAAAATTTTCAACCATCTTTATTAAAAACAAACAAAAAACAATTTTACCATTAGGAAAAACACTCTTTGATAACTCTCTTATAGTGACATATCTATTTTCAATCCAAAGTCTACTGAGGAAGATGGCAGATAAGTGGAAAATGATACCAAACCATACTGCACAGCAGGGAAGTGTTCAAACAACTGGTTTAATTGTCTTGATCCACAGGAAAGCATACTTAAGCTATAATAAAATAAGCTTCCAAACTGTCTGTTTGTCTTTTACTATTTTGTTTTAATACTGTATAGTTCATTCTCAGCAATGATGGAAATCCTCTAGAAAGGTACTTTTTAGGTGCTAGTGCTTTGTTTTCCAAGGGGAAATGCCATGGAATATTGCACAAATATTTACTTTTTACAAGGTAAAGTACATGTACATCTGATGTTTTTGATTAAAGCATTTTTTTGTTCCCTGTGAGAAAATCTGATCAAAGACTCTGTAAGATCATTGAATGACAATAAAGGTTATAGAAAATTCCTTCCTGTCGTTTTTGCATTTTCAAGATTGCTAGTTCTGCCAGCATCACTTGATGTTTGCTCTTAGTTTGTCTTTGGAGTTGATGTGATAAATATATATATATTTTGTAAGAATGTTAGAAAATGTTCTACTTCATGTGTATTTTTTTAATCTTATTGCCTTACTTTCGGAAATTATTTATAGCCTGTATTTGTTTTTTCTTAGTTTCTATCAGAAATCATCTATTTTAAAAGCTAATACCTTAAAGCATTATTAGTCTGCTCAGATGTAAGTATCTTCATTTATGTGATTAAGTCAAAAATGTAAATTCCTTGCCCACAGCACAAAGTCCTTGTGCACCAGGCCACTACCAGACAGTACTGTAGTGTGGTGCTTGAAGTGGGAGGCTGCCAGAAACAGTTGGCAGAAAGTATCCTTTTTGACAGTGTACTTTATACATAGCGCAGCATGAGTTTTGGAAAGCCGCTTGCCTACAGCCACCTGAGCTCTTCCGAGCATTCCCAGGAGCTCTGGCACAGCTCTGTCCCACAGGGTTGTGACGGTTCCTTCCCTCAGCTGTTAATTTCTGACGGTTTGAGGCAATCATCTGCTTTGTTACCCTGAAGTTTAGAGCAAGCCCTGAGCTAGGCTACGGCTGTGTGTCAGACCCCTGCTGAGGCAGGGACGTTTCCACATGGTAGGGCCGCGGCGGCCGCCAGGCGGCGCCGCCGGCCGGGGGAAAGGCCTCGGCCGGGTTCTCCCCATCGGGCCCCGCGTGCGGAGGCGGCGCCGCGCAGCCATGGCGGGGAAGGGCGGCCCCGGGAGCCCCGGGCGGGCGGCCGGGGGGCGGAAGATGTCCCTGCAGAGGTAGGGCCGCGGGGATGGGGCGGCCTCGCTGCGCCCTCGGCTCCGCTCACGGCCGCGGCCCGGCCCGGCCTGGCCCGGCCCGGGGGGCGCCTCCGGGGGGCTCCGGGGCTGGCGGGGGGAGGCTGCGGCCCGCGGCGGCCTCTCCCCACCGCGAGGCCGCTGCTCGGGGCCGGGCCTGCCCAGCGGGGTCCGAGCCCTTCGGCGCCGCCCTGCCCCGGGCATCCTCGCTCCTGCTGCTGTGCCCGGCGAGGGAGGAGCGGCGGTGCCGGCCTGGCTGCCCGACGGGGTGCGGGGCGGCTGGGCTTGCGGGCAGGGGCTGCGGGGGAGGCACCGTGTGGGCTCTGCCCGCTCGCGTTGGATGCTGCGGAGGGTATTTAAGGTGTGGCAAAGGGATGGGAAGCTCAGGGTAACGGCTGCTTCAGGCTCTGTTTCGCAGCTTGTGCAGGAATCCTCATGCTCGCCCTCTCCTCGTAGAAAGAGGGGAGGTGTCATTCTTGTACCGACCTAGTCAAAAAGCAGGAGGCCGTGGGTGTGGAGGAGAGCACAGCGAGGCTGTGTTCAGTAGCAGGGTTTGTAGGGCTTGCCCGTTGTGCCTGTGGTGGGTGCCCTCAATGCGGGCCTGCCCTGCTGGGGAAAGGGGGTGTTAGGTCGTAGTGTGAACCCCAGACACTAATGAGCCCAGTTTTGGACAGATGGGAAGTAATAATGCACATTAAGAGTAGTAATATAAATGCAGAAAGGCACTGATAGAGCAGGCTGCAAAGCACAAAGTGATGCAGCCTCACTGTGCTTCCAGCCCTGCATTAGCTTGGTGTTCCTCAAAGCATCTCTGTGGTGCATTTTAATAAAGGTTGGACCCCAGTATGTGTTTGGAGATGCTCACTGCAGCTCACGTTACCGTGTCTGCTAGTTTATCTAATCCAAGCTATCTGTGTTTTCCCTTCCTCCTTTCAAGGTCCAGGTAATGTTACCCAAACGTGACAGCCAATGGCACCGTGCCTGCCTGTTGGGTGGTGCCCTAAGAGATACTTTCTGCTTCTTTCAGATGTGAAACGTGTAGTGAAGAGGAAGCTAAGTACAGATGTCCGCGATGTATGAAATATTCGTGCAGGTATCTAATATCTAACTTAAACTGTTATGTTTCTTGTGCTGAACGTGGCATATTAATGGTTCTTTATTTGTGTCATTTCAGTCTGTTGTGTGTAAAGAAGCATAAGCTTGCACTGAGCTGTAATGGAATCAGGGATAAAACATCATTTATCTCTGTAAATGAATTTACCGACTTGAACCTTCTGAGCGGTAAGAATATTCCTTGTGCTTTTTAAAATTCACCATTTTTAGTAGGTTAGATAAATAAACTGTGTTTTTTTTCTGTTCTGTTTTTGCTTTCAGATTACCGTTTCCTGGAAGATGTAGGAAGGACAGCTGATGCTGCAGCTCGAGATCTTTCTGTGCATAGGCCAACAACAAATAAATTTGTAAGTTTTAAATTAGCCACTTGGTCTGTTGGAGATAGGGTTGACTACCTTTACATTCCCACTGAGGCAGTCCCAGTCCAGATTTCAGAGCTGATAACCTCTACTGTGAAGGTATGGACGACCCTGGATATTAGAGCCAGAAATCAAGGAAGGTCTCCAGGTTTATGTAATAGTAGTATTGGTGGCTACATCCAGTTGCTTAGAAGAATAAACTGCTAACAATCTATACATTCTCCAAATACTTGATGCGTGGCTGTTCTTCTGGGTTGAGGGTGACAGATGTGTATTAAGAGAGACTGATTGCTCCTATCTACCTCCACAGCTTTTCTGAATTTTTACATGCAATATTCCCATGTAAACAACATGGGATTTTTTTGGCATGTTTTTGCCTAAAAATTATTACATGCTTCCCCATTTACCAAACCAAGATAACTAGAGTTCTGCAGAGAATAAGTCTAAGCAACTGTGAAGTAAAAGCTAACGTGCTAAGGATGAGAGGTGATTTTTCTTGAAATTCTTCCACTTCCAGTAGAGCATCAATGAGATCACAGAATTAGATGTCATTTCGTAAAAGCCATATGACAGAGCAGGGAAGACCAAGATCAAGAAGTATGAACACCAAAGTGCACTCCAAAATATGTTGTCTCATTTGTGTGTCAGAAAAAGGTGTCAGGCCCCTGTTTCCAATCCTGTGAAGACACTTTTTAAGACAGCACTCAACTCCTCAGTTGGAGAGAATTCATGTTGATTTTTTTAATGCCAAGTAGATTTAGAAGTCCTTGTCTGTCTCTTAAGCTGCTGTCATACTCTGTGTTATAATCATGATGTCTTGAAAATGTACATTGAAAATGGTGAGATGCTCCAGAGGTAGCAGTTTTTAGCGTGCAATCCTAGGCGTGTTTGCAGGATGATATCCTTCACGCTACCTTTAGATAGGATTTTGTCAGAGTGGTTGAGGAGGTGCTTGTATATCCCATCCACTAGCACGGTTGTAGCTCAAAAACCAGCTCAGTGAGTGGTTTTGCACCGATGGTGGGTGTTCGTGACTTTCACAGTATGTTGAAGAACTTTAAGTGGGAAGAGGTCATTGGCATGTTGTTTTTAACTGGAAGACTTCACCTGAAAATGTTTCAGGTAGTGTCCAGGCTTGCTTTATTGACTTGCTCACTCACAGTGTTTTGTTTATTCAAAAGTCAAAGTTCAACATTAAACGTGGCCTTTTCTTTAATGTTCCCATAATTCCTTTCGTGTTTACTCTTCATTTTTTGCTTTAATGTTCCAGCTTTGTGTATACAATTCAGATTCCAAAAAAAAATAATTTTATTTTTTGGTAGATAAATTACTTGAGAAACAGAGCTCGAAGGCATAATATCAACCTGAAGACACTGCCCATTGGATTTACAAAAAGAAGAGAAAATTCAACCATCTTCAATAAGAAGTGAGTCTTCAGTCGGTTAGTCAGCAATGTTTTGCTTTCACTGAACACAAAATGATGGGAATCTAAATTCATACTGACATGCTTGCTTTTAAAATCTGGTATGCATTTTTTTTTTTTTTTTTTTTTACAAAAGCTATTTAGATTTAATATCTCCTGCAGCAGTTTTTTCATTTTTAGTCTCTTTGAGCTCAGTTTTATAGCTTATGCAATTCATACATTATTTTGAAAAATACCAACATTAAGTAGTAGGTGGACGAATTAGTACTGTTGTGATTTTCATCTGTTAAATGGCAGTCTGAAGGCTTTTGGGGGTTTTGTTGTTAGAAAAAAAAACTTTCCTTTAAAGGTTTATGATAGAAGATTGATGTAGAATGGTTGCTGAAAATTCCTCTCTCTGAAAATAGCTGTCTTTAAGGCTGAAAGGGGTGCTTCCAGTCCAGTTACCTGCTGCATGTCATCTTAGGGTTGATGTATGTTGTAGCATGTGCACAGCTTAGACAAGTGCAGACAGACAGATGTGACGTCAGGAAAAAGGCTAAGATTAAGAAGACTTATGGTGTTCTTTCTTTTTTTCTACTCTTGTGAGTTTTCTCTGGTATCCAGACTTCGTGTTTTATTTTTGTTTGTTTTCAGTTTTGTGTTGTGTTTTTTTTTTACTATGAAAAAAGTACTGCAGAGAACTCTGTTATGACAGGAAACAGGTCACGTTCAGCTTGAAGATCTGTGCTTCTTGCAGTAATTAGATGTGCTAGCTATCCCTGCTGGCTCCTCCTCTTCTCTTCATATCCTTAGTTCTGGTAGCAAGTTCTGGATTCAATATGCATTTTTCCCTCTGTTCTTGTGACTTACAAACCACAATCTAAAGAGCGGTGGCTGGAAGTGGTGAGGTGCCTGTGGCTGGGGAGCTGCCACCAGGTGTCTCTCTCTAATAACCAACCTGAAAAGCTGCTCAGCACACTTCCCAGTATCATCCAGTATCATCTCCTCTCATCTGCTGTTCTGAGATACAAGCTTTTTTTTTTTTTTTTTTTTTTTTTTTTAAATACAAATATTTAGATTTTTTTAGCTGAACATAAGGCATAAAAATCTGTAGAAGTGTAACCTTTGAAAGTTGCATAATTTGCAAACTCTGCCAGAGCAAATCCATGGCAGACCCATGGAAAGAAAGGAAATCTGGGGTGTTTTCTCCATCTCTCTTCAGAACAGAGTAGAGGATAGACCCAGACGTGGTAGATCCTAGCCATACGAGCAGAGGCTGCCTGCCTTTGTACTGTCTTCCTTTGCTTTGGCCATATGTTCAGCCTTCTACAGATATCTTGTGCAGGGCTTGTGCTACTGAAGTATCTCAGGCTTATGGCCGAGCTGGGGCATTTCCTCAATGTTGTAGATAAAACAAAATAGGCATCCCTGGCAGTACAGGGTAAGGGAGTAGTGTTATAGAGCCAGAGCAAGGGCAGAAGGCCCAGAGATGGTGGGATCAGCAGCTAGGTGTTTGAAGACAAAAGAACAGAAGAGGCACACAGGCAGGGTTTTTGACCCTATTGGTAGGATCCTGGGCATGCTGCAACCCTGTGCTGACAGAAATTTGCCTCCACATAACACATTCGTCAGTTCTTTTTCTCTAGAAAGTCTTTTTGAGTACATACTGAAACATACCTTCTGTTGATAACAAATGAAGCTGTAAGCAGGTTACGTTTTGACGTGTTTCTGTTGTTTAACAGAAGCAGATTTAAAACCTAAGAGGATGGGGCAACGAAAGTGACATTGGCAAACAGGCATGGAAGTATCTCACAGGCTGTCTGGGATGATGTCTTACTCTTTTGTCAATCATGAGGACCTGGGGTGGTTTTTTGTGGTTGTTCTGGACAGTTATCCTTTCCGGGGCTTTCAGATCCCAGCAGAAAGAACATGGTAACGTTCTAAGAGGATAGGAAGTAGCCCTCTACTTCCTGCACATGCTGCCCAAGGGTATGGGGCATGCTCCATGATAACTACAAGAAGGACATTTCCTCTCTTGTGCTGCTGCTGTTCACTCAGCAGTGGGCTGTTTGAATTCAGTGATGTAGATTAAAAACTAATTATTTTTATTTTTTGTAATTGGCATGTTTGCCTGCTCCCTCTGTGGGTGCCTGAGGAATCAAACCCAAGGTTTGATCGAACCAAAAAGTATCAGCCATTTGACATCTACCCTATGTGATTTCGTGGTATGACCTCTAACTTTTTGTTGAATGTTACATCCAAGTGGGGTAAAGCTGTGCAAATAGTTGCTTTCTATGAGCCTAACGCCTGGTTCTTGTCAGGCTCTGGTGTGTCTGCAGTTTGGTAGCTCTGAACCCCTTCTCACGCTGTTTGTCTGTCAGGGTTTGTGGAGGGGTTCCTCTGGAGGGTGCAGGTTGGAAGCTGCGCTGCATATGTGTGTGGAGAGCTGAGAACCTTCTCTGATGTCTTTTTCACACTCTCCATGTGAGCCAAGCTGTTAGGCTATACAAGGCAGGAATGAAAGTAATCCAAAACTAGGAAGTACAAGATGTATTCTTGTGTCATCCCCTACCCCTGCCAGCTCTGGAGGACAAATCAGTGGTTGTTTAGATGTGTTAACCAGACTCTTCATTTCCCAGTTTCCATTAGTTTGTTGTTTCCATTAGTATTGTGAAAGCATACGTGCCAGTGCTGGGTAACACACGGGTTAGATTAACTTGCAGTATCAAGCAATCCAGATACTGGAGGGTCAGCAGAGAATGGAGTTTGAGTCCAGTTTGTGAACTCCTTCCAGTGGGCCTTCTGTCTTGCAGGTGGTTTAGGACACCTTGCTTGCAAATTCTTTTTAATGCACTGCTTCACCATACATTAGCTGTAGTGCCCTCATTTTCCAATAGAAGTGCTAGTTCCCCTTCTGTAAGAGGTGCTGCCATGGAATTAGGGTGTGCTGCTGTGATGGGGAGCCTTCGGGAGAGGGCTGCAGAGTGTGACCAGGCCGGGCAGCAAGAGGGGAGCTCCAACCAGCAGGGGCTGTGCGAGGAAAAGGGGGAGCTCGCAGCTTGTGCCTCCTGCATCCTCAGCAGGAGCCTATTTCAGCAATGAGAAGCTGAACTGGGGCAGCGCAGCTCAGCTCCCTTGGTTCTGCAGTGTATGCAGCCCTGCTCAGCCCTGCTCTGCTGCTTATCTGCCTGGGCACCTCCACCCTGCCTCATCCCGTCTGTGCACAGCACCCATGCATGGAACCCATGGAAACTTGGAGGTGGGAAGGAGGGATGCAGCTCCCCCTGGGTGGGAGGCGTTCCTGCAGGTTGGGAACGTCTGATCACGTCATGTACTTTGGAGAAGAGGGGATCCTCTCCTTTGTCTCTCTTCTCCGGTTTAATAGTGTGAATAAAATCTGTTGTGGAGACGTGGGATTAGTAGTGGGTAAGTGATCATTAGTGCAATGGAAGTTACTTCTGAGGTACTTATGAAAACCCTAAAATGTCAAGTCTGTAATCCTTAATTAGGTAAAGATAATCAGTGTGAATTTTTTGAAGTGTTGCTGATCTTGAGAATTTACCAAGGAGTTACATGAGCAGGTTTTGGGGCTCATATTACACTGGTGGAGCCCTTAAGCTTGAATTTAGTTGTTACTGAGATCCTGCTTTCAGTACTATGTGTATTTCTGAAAATCAGTAGCTTTCCAAATATCCCCATGTTAAAATGAATAGCTACTGAGTTCTGTAGCTGACATTTTTTAACATTTCTTTATTTTAGCAACTAATTTTTTTTTATTCTCATAGTGAATCTGATGGCCATTTTGTTTATTTGCAGGAGTTAAAGAGGACAGTAGTTTTATTTTTTTTGAGAATTACAGTTTGGGTTACTCACTCAGCCTTAGCAGCATCCCCTTGCCTTACCCAGGACTCAGCTCAAGCCTGTCGTGTTTGATTATTGCAACACACACAGTTAGTAACATCTCCTGCTGTTGTGAGGCCCCTTGTAGGAGACCATATGTGCTACAGCGGAAGTGCACTTCAGTTTCTTCATCGATTGTCGTGCTGCTTACTGTAACTAGGAAATATTTGAACTTTCAGGAGAAATATTTCATTGTTTTATTGTTTATACATCAAATCCAGGAATAAGCTTAATGAAGTTTCAGCAAAATGGAGACATCCTCTTTTGTGTGCTGTTGTTAGAAGTACGGCAGCAGTCATTTTGGCACTAGGAGCACGTACTTGGTGGTGGAGGGGAGAAGGAAACCATCACACTTCTGCATGTTCTCATTTGTTAATGGTGTTTCGACTCCACAAGGGAATCTGGTCACTTAGTTGTGCTGAATCTGTGTTGCTTAAGTTGAGAAAAGTAACGTTATCCAAAGGAGTGGATAGTGAAGGCCCTGTGTTGCAGTTAAACTTCAGTGTGTTAGATGAGAGTGCAGGGTGTTATCAAGTTAAAGGTAACCGGTCCTTCATTAAACATTATTTCCTCTTCATCTCTTCTATCGATGTAAAATAATATAGATAGGAAATACTACAGTATTTGTGCTTTGTACATCACACATACTTATTTAAAACATTTCAAGAATATTAGTTGCTAAATGGAAACAAAATTGTCTGAGATCTTTGATAGACCAACGCTTAGGTACTTCTGCAGAGCCAGAACTACAGTTGGTATCTTAAGATGTGATGAATTTGGAACTTTTTGTCATTATATATATATTTATATTTTACACATCTATAGAAATATACATGTGAAAAGTTTATATATATATATTAAGTGGGTTTTTAATATAGGTTTTCTCTATAAAAATAAATATATATGTATAAAGGTCTTTATATATATATATATATATATGTACTACAGCAATCTAGGCAAAATTGACTGTTCGGAGGAACTAGATAAAAATGTTAAGCTTCATGAAACATTTATATTATGTGAAACATTTATGTATGAAATTGTAACAATCTCAATTGTTTTGAGAAATATGTAGGCTTTGGACCCCTTTTACAAATCCTCCAAGGCACATATGGGAGGGCTCCAAGTCCCGAAATCCTTCTTAGCACCCTAGGCAGATGCAAGATTTGTCCTGTACCTCCAGCACCCGTACTGCGTACACCCACAGAGCTTGGAACATCTCCCTGGGTGCTGCATTAAATGTAAAAGGCAGTGAAGAAAATCTTTGCAGCTGTGCCCAGAGCTACTTGACAGTAACAGCCACGTTGTGTATGGCACTGCAGTCTTCGTGATACCAGAAATAAAAATCTCTCAGTTCTAGCTTTCAGAAATTGAAATATCACTTGCATGTGGTTCAGTGGAAAAAAAAAAATAGGGAGGAAAAATTAAGTTGATTATAAAAAATATTTTTTGAAAGTTTTAGGTAAAACGAGAGGGAGAGAGTTGTTTGTTTTAGAAGAGCAGTAATTGCAGAACAGCCTGTGCAGCTCTGAGCATAATTTGCAGCTACATATCACGCAAGGGAAGAGGTGCTTGGCTTCTCCTTCTCCTTCTGATCGGCTTGTATGGCTCTGAAGTAAGCAAAATAGGATGTGAAGCCAAGCAGTGCAGGGATGGGCGATGATGCTGCTATTACTGACATCAAGGATGTGCTGTGCTTCATCCAGATCCATGCAGTTTGGTAGTTTTGTAGTCAGTGCCTTGGTATTCAGGCAAACCATGGGTTGGCATTGCTCGGCAGTTGAGCTCCGTGGAGCACTTGAAGCAGCGAGCTGTTACTCAACTTCAGATGACTGACTCAATTAAGAGTTTCATTTAGAAAATGAACATGGTACATGACAGTTACATTTGAAGGAAATACTACCCCAGTGAGCCATAATGGAAAATGAAGTCAGTGAGATCTGGAGCCAGGATATCTAATTTTAATCTGAACTTTTTGTGAAGCAGCTTTGATAGCATCTACAGTTGACATCAAGTTCTCTAACTGGGCAGAAATCACTGATGGTGAGGGATGCTTTGCTTTAATAGGAGGCATCCAGCAGGTCGTTACAAATTTCTTCTACTTATGGAAACTTACCGTGTAAAAGTATTGCTGTTTTTCAAGACTTCATTTGACAGCAAAGCATGTGAGGCTATTCCAATTTTAAGCTTCTTTATCCCTTGCCTTCGTCTACCTAGTTCTCAATCTATCTTACCTCTTGTTTGCCATTTATGTTCAGGCAAGAATATTTTGAAGAGAGATGAAGTAATTAACACTGGTTGAGGTGTTAGCGTGCTGACAATATCAACATTTCTGTTTTTCCAGTGGAACCTTCTGACAAGGAATGATATTTTTAAATGTAGTGTTCAGACATCTGATTCACTGCTCTTTCTGTGCACTAATCCATGGACTAGGTTGTGCCTGGAAGGGGGAGGGAGGCTGGGTGAGAGTCTGAAAAGAGCCCTCTTAAGCTGATTATACAGCTGCAGCGATGGACTGAGTCTGCCTCAGTGAGCCCACAGGGAACTGGTCTTGCATGTGAAATCAGGATGTGCTGTGTGACTACGGTTTCTGCAGGCACAGAGTATTCCTAGCAACAGGTAGCAGATAGCTGGAAGTAGTTCTGGAACAGTTCTGTTTCAAGTGCCTGTGTTAGAGGCAGCCCAGCCCTACAGGCCACATCCATGCTGCTGTGACCTGTGTCACACCGTGCTGGGCCCAGTTGGGAGAGGCAGGTCTGCAGTGCTCCCACTGCTTTGCCCATCTTGATTAAAGGTTTGGCAGAAAGAAAGTTCACATCACTACAAGGCTTGGTCACACTCGAAGACACGAGCATGGCCTGTTTGAACAAGTCGGTGGTGAATTAAATGCAAAATTGCTAAAAAGCCCTGAGTTAGTGGACAGTATGTAACAAATGGTCCTGTAAGTATGTGTTTTAATAAGTGTACCTACCCATCATTAGTGGACACTGCAGCTAATGATAGTGAGCCTATTTCTGTTTAAAGTCTGCAAACCTTTACTGAAGCCTGCTTGGGAAGGTGCTTTGCATTAACACTGTGCCACGTTAAATGCCAGATATCACTGCAGCTTGCTCTGTGCACGTGCTGGTGTTGATGCTTCCTTCAGTTGTGAAGATAAAGAATTAGAAACTTTGTTTCATTCACCTTTCAAAATTCTTTAAAAATTCCATTTCAAAATTCCATTAAGCTCACTGATTTGGAGTTATCTCTATCAGTTCAGTAGTTTAAGACAGCATCACAGCAATATGCAAAATAGCATAAAATCCATGAGGCAAGATGTCAGTGAGCTTGTTGCATGTTACTTTGTGGATGTTAGCCTTCCTTAGTTCATTGTATTTAATTAATAACTCCTTGGAGGGTGCTTCTTGCTTGCTGCTCCCCTCCAACCCCCCCCCCCCTTTTTTTTTTTTTTTTGGTAAAAGCTAAGACCACTGTACTTACACTGCAGGAAGCATAGTTCAGCTGTAAAGCTTAGCTTTAACCCAGAAATAACTAGATAAGGAAGTGAGTATTTGGTAAGTGCACTTCATAAAGAGCCTGCATTTAAAAATTGATTAGATAGTTAATTGAGCTTAGCAACACACTTGTTGACTGTTTTGCTGCTGGATACACATACCCTGTCTCCGCAGCTGACTAGACCCCGCTGGATGATGTTCCATCTGCCTGATAAGCAAATGAGAGAGCAAGTTGGAGCAACAATGTGTTTGTTTTTAGTTGTGGTACCAGAACCTTCGCATAACCGATGCTGATTATCTTGGATATAATGATTCATAGCTCTTAAGTAGTTTAAAAAAAAAAAAAAAAAAAGTGCCACCACCACAGCTCAAAGTTCCTGTGCTGCAGTTAAATACCTGGCACCTGCTTTCTAAATGGCACTAGTCCGTCCCTCCTTCCTCTCCCAAATCTGTACTGTGTGTCACGAGTGTAACATTCAGAACCACAGCAAAGGGCCTTGCACCTACCTTTTAGACTGCTCTTTTTTTTTTTTTAACGAGATTTCATTTAGAAAAAGATTGTTACACACACCATACAGAGTGGAAGAATTTGAAGCAATGAAAGGAAAAATGTCTTAAGTCATTATTGGCTTCTGTAGATTCTCTGCAAATGAGAGGCAAAACCAGAAAGAGATTTTCTAGTCATAGGGGGGTGTCCTGTAGGCAGTACTGCCATTCTTGACATGATACTGCACTGGAACCATGCTCCAGGAATTTCTGTTCTCAGGTAATAATGGAGCTAGCTTTAAAGGGAAGATGGTTTTACAGCCCACAAAGTGGAGAAGGGATGGTGGCATCAATTTTTGCGTTTACCAAGAGTTTCCTGATATTTCTGTAAAGCATTTATTCTTTCCAACTTTTGTTAACCCTGTTATGCCAAAACACAGCTCCCCTCCCTGCCCCAGCACCTTTTCTGGTCAGAAAGATGAGTCCTTTATTTTGTAGGGAGCCAGCCTCCGCTCAGACCTGTGGCTGTTGTGCTGGGTTGGCAGTCTGGCCTGGGTGATAGGCCAAAAAGTGTTTTCCTTTTCTCAAATGAAAGGGCAGCCGTGCACATAGAAACTCAGCTGGAAGATGTTCCCTTTTAAAACATGAAATGCTGCTGATCAGTTGGTTGGTGGTACCACCCCGTATTTGCAAGGAAGAGGTTTTCATCCCCATAAGGACTTGAAATTCATCAGGGGCTGGGATTGTTGCCTCTTTCGAAGTGCCCCTCTCAGTTTCTGTGTGCTGCTTTACTCTTTGAAAATGCTATTCAAAATCTGAGCTATATATTGTATTCTGCAGTTGTGTCATAGGCTACCAAGCTTTATCATAGGAAAAAAAGCAGCAGTTACCAGGTAACAGTAGTAAGGCATTAACAGTATGCATTTCTTTTTCTTTTCAGGGAGCAGAAGTTCTACTGGCATTTGAAGCTTGTATTTCCTCACTGTCATGCTGAATACACTTTAAAAAGGTACAGAGTTTGGTAAACAGCTTTGTATAAAGTTTAAATTCTTCTTCTGGAATTAAACTGGAAAATATTTTAATTAGTTCTTAAATATTTCTATTATATAAGGTAAACTTGAATATTACTTTCTGCCTTAATTACAGGAGCATTTAAGTTAACGCTGTGTAGTATTTTAGTCCTTGAAAACTAGTGGGCTTTTCAAATAAGGTGAAATATGTCATTGCTAGTCCTTCCTTGATATAAACAGAACAGCTTGTATATTCATGGTGGTGACATGCTGTACTGCTGATCTATTCTGCTCTCATGGAGCAGGGATTCAGCAGGATTTCACTTTCCCCTCTGCTTGCACGCTGGAGCTGACCTTCACATACAATGAAATGGTTGCATTGTTTCCTTTGTAGGAAAGCCCATAAGCACATTTTGCAAAATCCCCAAACTAAGCTTTTATTGACAAATCTTTCTTTCTCCTTTTTTCCTAGCCTGAAGGGGTATGAGAAGTACGCCCGCATCTACTTCTGGGCTGTACAAACAGCATGTTATACTGCAGGGTTTGAAACTAGAGATACTCATCTGTTTACTCCTTATAGATGCCAGTAAAGTCCCAGTGTTGAAACTGAGATAGAGCTGTCAATTACCTGTGCTGTATTGATACACATTTCTAATCCTCCTATAAAGTGCTCAGTTGTACCACTGTAGCATGCAAATACACAGTTTCCTTTAAATGACTCAGATAATAGATTTTTGTGTACACGATGAAGCATGTCTGATGTATTTGATTTTTATCTTCTGTGAAAGGGTGCCAGAGGATAAAACGCTCACCGATATCCTTAAGCCCTACATTGATCCAGTGGAGTCAGATCCTGTAGTTTGTCAAAGGTGTGTACTGAACAACTTTCTGTCTAATTCACTAATAAAAGAAAGGAGTCATCCTGAACAGATTGCTTAAAGTAGTTGCACTTTCAGTATGTAAAGTCGAGGTCCCTGTCAGCAGGACATCTTTAATTCCTGTGGCAAAAACCAGCCCAAGTTTCACAAATAAGTAACCCTGGAATATAGCCACAAAATTTAAATCAGTAGAAGATTAAGACATTGACTCATAGCATACAGATCAAATAAAGGAATTGTAATTCTAAAAAATATGACCATAATTATCTGCAGTGGGGGTGACAGTGAATGTTTTCTTTGGAGGAATTAGAAAAACACTAGTAATTTTACCCCTAATTTTTAGAAGGTGCTCAACATATGGCAAATGCTTGTTTTTTTATGAAGAAATAAATGCTTTTGCTTGTTGATGTACAGAAGATATCCATCTCTTACTGATGATAAGAGTGTGAAGTACGTCATTGTCTCTTGATCTGTTGTTTATTCTTATTTTTCAGATTAAAAATCTATACAATGTCTCCTCAGTCAGATGTACAAATTTTAATGAAAATAGAAAACAGGAAGCAAAACTCTATCAGGTAAGGTGGTTCTTTAGACTGTGTGCCTCTTAAGGATAGAAAAAAAAAATATATATATATATACATTTCTTAGTCTTTAGTATCACAAGGACAAATCACGTATCTCATGGATTAAGCTTCGGTGAGTAATTACCAGCCATTTTAAGTGATTCTGCAAAAAACATTATTTCTTTGTCCTTTAGTATGTCAATATTGAAATTTCTGCACAATTACCGTGATTGGTAAATTCAGCTAAGTCATACTTGGACGATTTAAGAAGCTGTTAACTCGCAGTTGCATTGGTGGACTGGTGTGTGTGCCTGTGCCTGAACTGCTTCAGCAGCAGTCCGTGAGAGTGTTTCAGTGTTTGCGCTGAAGTTAGGTTTGTGTTAAATGCTAAATTAATGCATTGACCAGCTGAAGCGTAGTGTCCATTCTCTTCTATAAGCTCATCTGTGGATATGTGAACCTCTCATGGGAGTCAGCTGGAGAGCTGTTTTTTTTAAACCACCATTGCAGCAAAAACGACTTCCCAGCATCCAGTTGCTGAATTGGAAGTGACATATTTTTCTCAACATTACTAGCTCATTACTCTTCATGTTAAGATATAGCTGGGTGGGGGCTTTTAAATTTCCAGAGTTTTGACTTGTGAAAAATTGTTTTCTTTGTTTGCAGAACAGACAATTATAATTTAAAATTAAACTTTAAATAAATAGTTTTTGATGGTATAAATGCCATTTTAAAGACTCCACCCTGTTGTCATTGTTACTGAAAAGGATATGTACCAGCTTTAATATCATAGCTTATTGTGGTTGACCAGTGATTCCCAGTTAGGGTTCTTAAAGTACATTCTTTTCTTCAAATGTAACAAATGGAAATATACTTCTCTGAAGCGTGGTATGTTATTTCTAAGGGGAAGAAAAAAGGTATAGTAAAAGAACACCAGTTGTAACTGAACTTCATGTTTGTGCTATGTTTCTCTTTCCCAGTAAGTGTTATTCAGAAATGAGTAACATACTTCAGCATTCAAGCCACAAATATAAACTTCTCATGGTTTTGATTTTTTCCCCTCTTTGCAATCACTGCTTGAAATAAGGTTGTAAAATTTGCCATCAGAGTTCTCAGCTATAAACCTGTTGGGTTTGAGTGAAATGTGTGGACTGACTTCCATTTAATTCAAGCATGGCCTAATTCTCTGCATTTAGGGGGGGAATTAAAAATGCTGGTATTGTGAGCTAACCTGAAGAGTTTCGTGTGGAAGGACACAGGCAGGTGAAGCTTTCTCAGGTTTCTCTGTCAGCCGTATTTCCCAGTGCTCCATGAATTCAGTGCAGGCACTTCAGTCATGCAAGTTGTGTATGGTGTTGTACCCAAGTAAAAAAGCCATTCTAGAACTTAGTGCTAGGAAACAGCATCAGAACAATTTCCCATTTTACAACACTTTATAGCAGACTTGGGCTCAGCTGTCAATAGTGGTATTCAGGACAGGTTTCCAGAGCATGAACAACTTCTGTCCCCTTTGCAGATTAACATAGGAAAAACTGAGAATGCGTTCAGTTTGTTAGTGCTGTACATCATTCTGCAGTGCATGGTTGGAAAGGCAGTATTCAGGTGATGGTGCTGAATATTCATTTGTATTTTTAAAATACAGTAATTTATACACAGATTTTTTTCAGTTATTTTAGTTTTAAGCTTTTGGCATCTTTTTCAGTTACAGAAGTGTTAATGACTGCTTAAACTGCTCCTTAAACTTTCAGATAGGTGCTTGGAAGAAAAAATTGCTTTTGTAATAGCAGGTTAAATTCATCTTTTAGTCATTTGATGTAGGATAGTAGCGTAGAAAGCTTGAGAAGGAAACCAATTTAATATCAAGTGGACAATTTCTCTTGCTCCTTGGTTCCTTTTGTTACTTAACCATTTTCATCTTCTGAAATTGGTATAATGCTTCCTTAGCTCATGTGTTTGTTGAGAGAAAACCCTTTTTCATGAAGCTTTTTAGAAGAATCGCAGAAGTTGTGCTATCTGCAAAATAAATATAACTAGCCTGAAATTGGAGTTTCACCCTGTACTTCCAGAATCATCTTTGTTTTCCAATATCAAAGTTATAGTAATTAGTATTTAATCAGTGAATTGTACATTTTAAGAAGAACTGTAGGAAGTTAACAAGAAGTCTTTTGGATGAGAAATACATCTCCTTGTCAGTAGAGCAGGCCCAGCTGTGGCAGCGTGGGCAGGTCACGGAAGTAGCACACTGAAAGAAAATCCTGCTTCTGAAAGGAAAGGACAAAGTTGGTTTGACATGATGGGACTGCCAGCTCAGCAGAAAAGCATCTTCTGTCAACATGAGCTGGGGCTCTGCCAGCAGGCTCTTGGTGTAGTTGTGCTAGCAGAGTTGTTGTGACAAAGGCTCTCAGAGGGAATTTAAGCTTTTACTGCAGTTGCATTATAGTTAAGGGAGAATTTATTTTGATTTTGTCTCCTTTGGGCTCCCCACCGTTAAATTAATTAGGGTGCGTGTTGTCTCATAGTAAAAAATCAGTACCTGGGGTTGCAGTGGGAATGCTTGATACTTGCTGTTGATACAGACCAGCTTGTGTCTTAGTGGGGAGCTGCTAGTTTGTGAAGTCAGTGGTGCCACTGTGAGCTCACTCATCCTGTGCCACCTCCTCTGCCTGGTTTTAGGCTGTGTGCTTCTGTAGGGCAGAACCCTCTTTGTTCCTCTTTGTCACTCGGGACAGCAGCTTGGAGGAATGCGGTTGGTGTAGTCTACGAATCATGCAAGTCTACATAAATACTCTGTTATCCAGCACTTCCTCTGGTCCACCAGAGAAATTACTTCTCCATAAGTAGTGGGTTAGTAGGAAGGCTGTAAAAATGTATTTGTTTGAGTGGATGTTGGTTTTAGGCTTAGCAGAACCATTTGAGAAAAATACTTTTCATAGCTGGGATTATGTATTACTGAGTCAGTGCAGTGGTGTTTCAGAGAACATCTAAGTAGGATTATTACGGGTTATAAAACGTTAGTCTGCTAGTTTTAAGTATGTTACAGAAGGATTTTAGTATTTCCTGCAAATGTTTATGAAACAGGAGTTTGTGGTTTAGTTATGTCTGTTTTCTGTATTTTACAGCAAACAGTCCTTTCAGTTTTGGAAGTCCTTTGCAGAATGCTTTAAATTGGGGATGGAGGGAAAGGGGGGGGGGGGGAGGAGGAGGCTTTTTTTCTTTATCCAGAAGTATAAATTATCCACACAGAACAGATTTCTGCTTCGTCACAGGAATTGTATAGAACTTGTGCATTGTGCAGCAGTTGTGCATTGTTGTGTGGTTCTCACGGAGAGCTGCCACGCAGCATGGTGCTGGCTTTCTCCCCACTAGGTGCTTTTTGTAATCCCTGGTGACAGTTCTTAGTGAACTCTCCCATCTGTGATAAGCTCTTGTGGGTTGCTGTTGTTGTTGTTCCTCATCCTGATGTCTAGCTCTTCTCTACTCTACAAGCAGCTTGTAAGAATTGCTTTCAGTTTGAGCTGGTAGCACCCCGCAGTTGTTCAGAGTAACCTAAAGCGTGATCTCCCCTCGTGTCCTCTTGTCCGCATCTGTCACGTAGTGCTCCATGGCACTACACCCGTTACACTACTCGATAGTCTTGTCATGTAATTGCACTTACTTTATAAGGAGTCTTGTGAAGGAGGGTTTAAAAACATGGGTGTTACACAACTCTTCTTTCTTTAAAACTTTGGTTTGGAAAAAATCTGCATTTGAATGGGTTGTTATAATAGTTTTCCGTTCTGTGGTGCTCGCCTCTATCACCTGTTACGCAATATTTAGTTGGTGTCCATTCTGTCCTTGGCTGAAAATATTCCAAGAAAGGTTTAGCTGCTGCCTCTTGGATGATTTTTACAGTCTACATTCTTTTATAAAATAGTCTTTTCTTTCTTCAGGATAAATTAATGTCCTGACTGTCTTCAGTCCTTTATTTGGGATGCCTTCAAAGTGACTTCATATGGTAAGAGCATTGCTTTTTCCACTAAGGAAAGAAAAAATGCAACTGCCAAATTATACAGTCTGGTTTGGGAAATACACCTTCTTTTTCTTCTGTTCCTGAGAATTGCCTTATTAGGTTTTGTGTAACCAAAAAAAAAGCAAAAACAAACAAAAGTCCGAAATCCAGCAGATCCTTGATATTTGTTACAGCTTAGTTAGTGGCCAGAGTTTTGGGGGGTTTTGTGACTGTAGATTTTAATGGCATCATTACTTACACTTGCTTATCATAGAAGATGATCTTATTTCTACATGAGAATGAACTGCAAAAGCCTAGGATTACAGTAGATGTTTTTCTCTCTGAGACTATTAAATAAAGGTCTCTTTTACTGGGTTCATAACATCTTACATGAAGCTAGTTGACATAGTTGTCTGTCTTTAGACACACTTGTTTAGTTTAATGGAATTAAAAATAATGCCTTCTTAAACAACATTGTTAGGTCCTTTATAGGTCATTTTTCTTCTTTGACCATTAGTGTATTCAGAATGACATGTAAACATTGTTTCGGCATAAGTCATTGTAGAACACTTTGGAGGCACTGCCAGAACATGTAGATGTGTGGAAAATTGAGGCTGCTTGGCCTTAGAAGCCTTGCAAAAGCCCACTACTTTTGGGGGGCAATGTCCTCCAAGGAAGTCTAGCTTTCCTGTTGTAAACCAGCCACACCACACAGGGGTGTTGGTGTATGGGATCGGTTGTAGCATTGGTGTTTGTATCAGTGGTACTGGTATAGCTCATGCCTCAATTACTCAGAAAGCCAAAAATACCCAAAGCATTCTTGTACTGGTTCCAGCATCAGGGGGCTTCTCGCTTTGTGTGGTGACATTGGCTGGTGCACATGAGAATACTGGCATGGTTGCCACTTCATTCTTGTGGACCACTGGGATGAAAATTTGCTAAACAAGTATCAGAGGCTCTCCTCTACTAAATGTCATTGCTTTATGGTGGTGAACGCTTATTTTGCTTCAACTGATCCAGTGCAGTTGCTTCCCAGAAGCCTGGACGATGTTAGTAATGTTGGAGCACTTCCCTGTCTCAAGATCAGCTGGCAGAAATGAGAGTTATTTCCTTGGATGACTGAGTTCTGTGCTCAAAGAGAATTTTCTTTTGTAGTCCATTGTTTTTCAGCATCTGCGGGTTAGATCACATTAGTAGGTTGCAGTAGTCACAGTAATAGATTTAGGAAGATGAAGTCAGTCCTTTTTGCTTCAGTGCATGTGTGCCAACAGACTTTTAGAAAATTGCCTTGGAATTCCAAGAGTAATATAAATGCAATGGAATCAAATCTTTTTAAATGTAAAACTTACATAGAACTGATTATTTTTATTGTTGTTTGTTTGTTTATTTGTGTTTTGTGGTTTTTTTTTTTTGAAGTCTGTTATACCTGATATTTTGTCAGTGATTACAGGAGTATCAAATACTGCTATCTTTAAACACATCAGAGCCTCAAATGTCAAGTGTCAGTGTCTTCCTTGGATTGTGTTAATTTTTCATACCATCTTTCTAGGGCAATTCCTTCTGCATTATCATTTGTGAATAACTTCATGTGAAACCAGTAGAGCTTACAGTTGTTGCTTTCTGCTTTTTCATAGGTGATTTGGTTGCTTAAAAAAATCAGTGCTGCCAGTGCGGTGCACAGATCAGTTTTTATCATCGTGTTAAGAACTCATTTCAAAACTACTACTTCATTCATCTAGCAGAACAAAAGGCTGGAATGGGCCCTTCTCAGGCATTATTTCTTCCTCTGCATTTTTTGCAAGTGTTGAAAAGTGTGGGGTGGTTTATTTAATATTCCCTAGCCTTACTTAGGAAGCAATTTCTCTTCATGTTTATGTAGTGCTTGGTATACATGAGACAGGAATTACGGATACAAATCCCTGGCTGAACTGCTGGCCTTGGCATGAGTTGGAACAGACCCCAGGCTGGCTTTAGCCTATGCCAGCAGAAGATTGACAGTAGAATTCATTACTCTTCTCAAGCTCACAGCAGCTGGCACAAAAGCAGCTCTGCCTGCTTTACAAAGGCAGAGAGTTAGCTTACAATAGTTATTCTTCACTGCACAACTCTAGTCAGGCTCTGGCTACTTTGTCCTGTTCAAGGGGAAATCAAATTTGTCCTGTAGTCTGTTTCTTAAACACAGTGCTCCTGTGTATTACTTGCTGCTGTCTTTTCCCAGAGTGTTGGGTTTTGTTTTTTATTAAAACTTTTGATTTTCTTCCTAAATACTTTGCTATGTCTTCTTATAGGTCGCTTTTGTCTTCCCAGGTTTGTTACTTAGCCATTTCAGTGTCATCTTTCACTTGCTCCCTCTTTCTCTGAACAGCGGTCTCTTTGCTGACAAAAATGATGGAGAGTAACAGATTCCAGGATGTGCAACTTTTACTGTAAAAAGTAGTCAGTTTTCCTTCCTTTCTACTTATGTTCTTAATCGAAATCATCTTACACAACATAAAAGGAAAGCAGAAAACTAGTCATTGCTGACTATAAAAAGTACGTATGATGTGAATCTGTAGCATGCATAGCTAAACGTTTATGACGGTTGACTATAATTACTTGACCTTTGAGAAGATTTTTGGGATGATTCCAAAGAAAACAGAATTTGTCCATCTTACTATCTTGAGCAATCATTCATTTTTTCTTTTCCTGAAAAGAATTCCTTTATGAACCAGTATGGGCCTGTTTTTTAAAGTAACAATCCAGCGTTTTGTAACCCATGCTGAATTCTTTTGGATGAACTGTTTTATAATTAATGGTATTGCATTAGGATTTCTGGAGTGTCCCAGCTAGAGAGTCTCAGGCTGAGACATCTATTGCACAAAGATTTATTTGAAATTGCTCTCTCCGCTCAAAAATTCTGCAGTCTGTTGCGGCAAGTTAGGTCCAGACCACTTACAGAGGAAAAATGTGTGAGTAAGTAAAGAAGTGGAGGATAAGATAACAATAAAAGTGTTGGTGTTGGCTTCACCCGAGTGGTTTGCCCTGTCTAGTCATCTGGTGGTGATCTGCAGGCACCACAGGCAGGCTTAAAGACCTTCAGAGCCTTCATGCCTTCAAAGCAAGTAGGCAGACCCCAAATTGTGAAAGATGAGGAAAAGTGTACACCATAGCTTCTTTTCTGCATCATAACTAGGCTTATTAGCATGGGAGCAATGTGCCCAGCATATGTGCAAGCCGATTTTCTCACCTTTCTCTGAGCAAGTGTTCATCTAGGAATGGGTTTCCAGAACCACCTCTTCTGGGGGGAGAGAGGAACTTGTGCATATGGCCGTAACGTGTAACATATGTATGGTGTGGAAAAAGCCTTCACTGAAGTTTGAGCACTGTTCACCATGCACACCTAGGGCATACCTAAAGGCAAGGAGACAGGCCACAGAGCCCGAGGGACAACTGCAGACTGAAACCTCCTGTTGAATAAAACACCGCCCCTCAGCTAGGGGACGGACTTGCTGAAGGTGGGTTGTAGACTGGAGAAAACGTTCAAACCATTTGTCCTGATGCAGCCTAGCTTAAGTATCGTGCTGTGAGACATACTGAGGGTTTAATTCAGCTGTAGCTACCTGGGTTGCTCTTCAGTGTCTTCCAGAAGGGGAGAGAGGCAATGCCCTGGAGTACGTTCAGCTCTGCCTTGGAAGGAAGAGGCACGGTGGGGCTCTGACTTGAAGCCAGACGAGTTTCTCAGGTTTGGGGACCAGGCAGCACAGAGAGGCTGGATTAAAACGCTTCTAGAAGCAAAGATACAAACTTGTTTGTGTTTGAGAGCAAAGTGACAGACTGAACTTGGAAGCCACAGCGCTGTGAAAAATGGCAACTCAGCCCTCGGTGTTTTCACAGAGGCGGAGGAAAGGGGAACCTCTTTGTGCTCCAGTGGGAAAGGCGAGATCCTGTTATTTCCTTGTGATGCTGCCAAAGGGGAATCCCTCTGTTTTTTCGCTTTCCTGACGGAAATGAGCAAGGACTGATTGTTTCGACCCCGCCAAAGAGGGAATTGACCTTCCTGCTTGTTTGCCAAGAAAATAATTTGTTTTCTTTATTTCATAGCTTTTCCTTTTCATTGTAAAGCGGTAGTAACCCCTTAATGGAAGGTTTGTTGTGCTGTGGTTTCCATGCAAATAAGTGTAAGTTTGTGGATACATTTCCAAAACTTAGTGCAGAGGGTTAGAGGTGTTCAGGCTGTCTTCATGGGAGCTAAATCGGAAAACTTAGAATTTGATATCGAGGGATCCCAAATTACAGAAGTATCAACTATGGTTTCTGAAGTAGCAGTTCATTAGACTAGCTCAAATGTAATAAGAAACTTATTGCCAGCATACAAAGGGTAATTTCTCATCAGCTTTATATTTCTGTTAATTTTGTCAGTGCACTGCTGACTTGCATTAAGTTGTCTAAGAGATTTGACCTCTTAGTTTTCTGAAATTGCTATATCAGAATTTTTCATGTCCTTTGTTACTCCTTTGTAACACCTGCCCCACACCTCTAAGACTCCTTGCAGTAATGTTTCATGGGGCAGTGTAACAGAAGGACTGTAAAGCAGACCTCTGACATTTACTTTTCCTCCATGAACATGCCAGTATTTTGTTTATGGCACTAGTTACAGAACTCAACTTCCCTGGATTTTTGGGGAACCACCCACAGCTTTTGCTTGTACTTGAGATGCCACTAATATCTTTGCAGGTTTTGAAACTTCAGGAATTCGTCTTCAGTATTAAACCCACTCTCTTTCTAATAACTTTTCCCTTGTGCAATTTCATTTTCCCTTTAGCCTTCTGGCTATCATTAACTCATTAGGCTGGTTTGCTTCTTTATCTTGGGCATGTAGCAGCAGCATACGATCGTAGAGTACCCTTTTACAATGTATCTGCACTGCACAACTTAGATTTGTAAACCTTAAGCTCTTATTAGTCTGTGAAGCTCCATGGCAAATTTTTGTACATATGAAGGACTGCTTGTGGTGATGCACTTGAACCATAGTATCTTTACTTGTTGCTGGATTTTATTATTTCTTTTCATTACGTCTTAGGAGATGGGGAAAATATTTGCTTTCTTGAAATTCAGTATCCCTATTTCTGTATTCTTTGAACCAAATTCTTCTGAATCCAAGAAAATGACATTAGTCAGCTTCATATTTTCCTCCTGTTTGTTTTGTTGTATTTTCTCCAATAACTAAAAGATTCATTATGGTTTGTACTTGAGTTAATCTTTAGATTGTTGTTTTGCATCGTGAGTCCTTTTACCACATCTCGCCTAATGCTCTGTCCACTCAGTTGTTGCAACAGATGCCTTATCTGCGTTGTTTGCCATGAATTGATATTTTTTTCCATGGTTGTCATTAAAGAACTTTCACTGTGTTGTTTTTTTTTTGTTGTTGTTTTTTTTTCCTTCATGCAATTGCCTCATTCTCAAGAGGTTTAGACAAGGACAGCCTTTGTGCTTCTGCAGTAACATACTTGTACTCTTACGTTGCTTATCTCTTCTTTCCATAAACTGCTTTGTATATTGGCTAGGGTGAAAGTGAACAAACCAATGAATCTTTCTGGACAGCTACTATTGTGCCTTTTAATTTAGGTGACAGTTAGTGTCCCTGTTATTGCTTGTCTTAAAAGGGTCTTTGTGTGAAGATGGTCTGGGGTAGAGATACGACAAGGAAAAGGAGCAGTGTCGTGGTCTCCTCATTACTCTGAAGTGGCTTTATGCATTTGAAGTGTGTAGGTATAGTGAGGAGGTGGTGATGCAGTCTGAGATGCCTTCTTGGTGTGCTGGCAACGTGTCTTCCTCTGCTTTGTTAATTGTATCCTAATGGGACTGGTGGGCCAAATGCTGAAAATAGGTTGCTTGTCCTAATTTTCCTTTTTTTTTTCAGAAAAAACAAAAAAGAAAAATGACTGTATAGTGATGGAACTGTTGCTGAAAATGTGAAAATGACTTTGATTCAAAAAGAAATTGGTCAGGCATCTGTTCTGCATTGGTGTAGGTTAAGCTGTGCAGGTTTCAACAGTAGGGAGTGTTTTGACAGGTCAGTGAGTGTTTGTCAAGGCAGGCTGTGGACGTCCTGCACTGGGAGAGAAACCATAAAGCAAAAGTGGAAGGAGGAGCCTCAGAAGTTTTAAAATATCTGTGTAAACTGTATTATAATTTTTGTATTAGAATATTAACTTAAACTTGGTTGGTCCCTCCTGTCTCTAAGAGTGGTCAAGCAAAGTAGAGACTTCCATGTTCTTCAGCTGCTGTTATTAATTACGTTACAAAGGAAGAGTTACGGCAAGTAATTTCCTTTATTGTTTTCTTTTTTTTTCAAGGACACTGCCTTTTTGTTTACTGTGTTTCTGTAGTTCTTTTTCACACATAAGGACTAACAAAATTCACCATGTTCCAGATTTTTATGGTCAAAATTCTGGTGAGAAAGTTAAATTTTAAAAGTCTGCGTTGTTTTGGTACATTGTGTTTACTTTCTGCCATATAAGCCTCCTTTCATATCTATTCAAGACTGCATTTCACTACTTCCATGTTCACCAAATCATAACCACACGACGAGGTTATTCACCACTTAGGAATGGAAGTCCATCTGTTAGTTATTATCTTTGCTATGCTACAGCCCTTCACAAGGAGTGCTTGGGAGAGCCTTTAAATGCTGTACCCAGTCTTTGCTCTCTTCTGGGGAAACGCGGATAGCTGGAAAATGCTGCCTGCCTTACTTTGGGGTGTGGGGGAGAAATCCTTCTTTCCATAACTTAATAGAAGTTTGAGTGTGGATTTTAAGATTAGGCCCGAAATAGATACCATGATTTATTGTATCTGAGTTATGCCAACTGAATACCTAGATGTTTCCACTGAGTTCTAGGAAGAAAAAATGTCTTTGTTTCAAATATGAGTAAAAGCTTTAATTTATATCTCTCACAGGAAAACTATGAACATCATTACACAAGCATGCATCTTACTAATATTTGCAATTTTAGATTGGGAAAACTTTTTTGCTCTTTTCTTCCAGTAGCTAGAAGACTAAATGAGAGAAGTAACATGGTTACAACTTATCTTTAATTCCAGGTTGCAGATTTTTCTTTATTATTAAAATCAAAGTTCCTGTTGATGACATTCAGGAAAACCTGATCAGCAGGGAATTTCCTGCTGTCTGAAGCTGTGGAGACGAGTTACACCACTGCGATGACAGCCGTAGGCTCCATCTGAGGGAGGTTGCTGTGATGCAGTGACCTAATGGAGCATTCCTGTGGGGGGGAGACAGATTAGGAGGCCGAATTGTTGAATTCCTGGAAGGTAGCAGAATAACTATAGATAGTGAAACTGGCCTGTGCAGATACTCACAGATGATATCAGAAGTGCAGAGCCATGTGAATTTCAGCATTTGGGAAAGGTAACAAAGCAATTCATAGGGTAAATGTAAAAGATTATATGGGAACTGATGTGGGATTGCTGAATCTTGTTAAATTTTCTCAATTGTCTCAATTTTTGTAGGCTTTTAAACTGCCTGCTGGCAGGCAAATTCTGCTTAATTTTTGTCCTTTAAAAAGCAGTTATTGTTATTTCATCCCAGCTAAAACCAAAAGCTGTTGTCTGCCAAGATTGTCTCTTTGTGGTCCTTATAAATGGAATCTTCTTATTAAGAAGAAATCCAGGCCCATTTCTTGCTTCATGACATGGGCGTAAAGCCTTGCCTGGGGCAAGATAACAATCTGGAAAATGTATTAGGCGGCGGGTGTAGGATGAGGAGACTAAGGGAATGTATGGAAGGGGCAGTAAATAGAAGTAAATACCAGGGAGGAAGGAAGAGTCAGAGAGAAGAGTGCAATGAGAAGTCCTGCCGAGTTTAGGAACTGGAAAGCTGAATGAGGCAAGGAGGGAAAACAGCGTGCGTTCAGTACCAGAACAGGATAGCTTCCCTGCAGCGGGATGCTTAACCACAACTTAAAAAAGAAAAACTCCATGCATTACTTTGTGTCGTACCAAATGTGCACTTCAGGGTTGTGATGAACACCAAGGTTTGAACTTGTACTACATGCTGGAGGAAGGGCATGAAAAAAGGTGCTGTAGGTTCTTGCTGAGCAGGCTAGGCGATGCTAGTGATACAGGACTAGCAGGTAAAATGATGATAAAGGAGTATCTGCGCCAAGCTCTCATCACACCATCCCTGACCATGGTGAAACCACTTCCCTACAGCTCCTCGTGGTGCTGAGCAGTCACAGGACTTGTAAGAAGACATTCCATTTCTTTAGGATTCATGCTTTTTGGTTGTTCTTCAAACGGGTCTAGTAAAAACTGAAACTGGGGTGAATTTGGATTTCTAGAAATGCTGTACAGGGCGGTTATCTTTGGCCAGAGGCCTGTGGTGCTCTCCCCACTGGTGTACAGCTGTGTTCTACTGCTGGGGTACAAAAAGGAAGGTTTTTCTCATGATGAAGTCCTTTAGAGAGAACCTGAAGTCAGCCTTGCTCTTTGAGCCATCCTGTATTTGAAAGTGAATGACAAGTATTAGTTTTCTTTTCAGGTCTTTAAACATGCACAGTTGAGGAAGAGATTGACAGGTGGATTAGCAGAAAACATCAACTTGTATATTGAGTAAGGAGTGTGGTAGACTGAGGTCTTCTGGATAGAATAGACACTAACAGCACTAAAGTTTGAAAAAGAGAGGCATTAAGCTCCTTTGCTATATTTTCCCTGAAGTTTACAGACCAGATTATGAACTAAACTTTGGGATTTTTTCTCTGTCATTGTCAAACAGTACCATTTACTAAACACAGAAAAAAAGATAAAGCTTTGACTGTAGTGATCTAATGCTTCAGTAATTTACTATCATAAAATAGTTTTAAGTACAAATGTTTTATCTTATGCCAAGCTGGACGCTAGAGATGTTTTGTCTAAAACATGAGATAATGGAAAGTGTATTGTGGCATGTGAATTAGTTTAGCCTCTTGGTGGTAAACGTTTGCTTAACCAGAAAAGAATGTGTTGAGGTCCTTGCCAAAGGAAAGGTATTGCCATGCTTTGCATTTAGAGTACTGTAAATAAAGCAGTAAATATGTTTCTATTCATGTGTTTTAATCCCCGAGTTATGAATGCATTCATTCAATGAGAAATGCAATATACTGTTATCCCTTCTAAAGGGTTTCAGAAAGAACAGATCATAATTACTTTGGGTTAAGAGAAACTTGAAACCAAATATTTTCATGATGATTGATGTCAAATACGAGAGAGAAATAGTTTTTGCTCAAACTAAGTTTCCCTTAAATCCCAAGAACTCAAATTCTGCTTTGCCTTCAATATTCTTCTTGTCTTCCGACTTCTCTGATGTACTGTTCCTAATCATACATTACTGAAAGTCATGAAGTGTACATTTCCTTCACCCCTCCAGGGTTGTTTTGTTGTTTTTTTTTGGCGAAAGAAAGTCCAAGTGCATAATATGTAACTGCTCAGAGAAGGTGAAGCAGCTGTGCGAAATACTCCCCCCATTGCCCACAGTGTATTTTGGTTTTGAACTTCCTTTGGCTTTAGCTGATACAGTAGCTTAGTGGTGATTTTATAATCCTGATTACAGAAAGAATTGCATAACTCAGATTGCAGTGTAATACTATCAGAGCATTTGTTGGATGCTGCGGTTGTATCAAGTGAAAGCAGCAGAGTTTCTCTTGTAGAGGGCTTTGAAACACCCTTCTGTTCCCCAAAATCCCACGTGCAGGCTTCTGATGAGAGAGCTGGGAGAGGACATTACAGTTTTAGGATATCATTGCAGGTTAGGAGAAGATGCTCAGTTTACTTTGTATTTGTATAACATATGGCTGTGTAACCGGCCTCAGCCTGCGGGGTGAAGGGGAGGGAGCCCTTCCATGGGAAGGGGCATCGAGCCACCTGCCTCCTGCAACACACACAGGTGCACCCTTAGCTGTAGGGAGTTTCTTGGAGTTGGTGCTGTAAGCAGAGCTTTGCTCGGCCATAAACAGGGATGTTGTACCACCTTCTAGAAATGATTGCTTATTGTTGTATGTTCTGGGTATCCAAGCCCTACAAAAATGGAGCTCTAAGCGCTTCCAACGTGCATTACTTAAGTGACAACTCATATGAAAACATGATAAGGTGCACTACTAGGCATGTAAATTAAATCTGTAGTATTACAGGTCATAAGCATGAAAAATAACAAATGTATACATTTACTATGCACATACTGAGAGTGATTGGAAAAAACAAGCAGGACGTTGTCTTATTTTCAGCTTAGAATCTGATTTTGGTAAATATATCCATTTTGATATCCATATGTCCATTTCTGATTTTGTTAAAAATATTAATTAAAAGGTCTGAAAACATTTTGGCCTGTAATGAAACTAATTCCATTCTCGTCTTGTTCTTAAGCTTAGATGTTAGGAGGGTTTAAAAAGATGTAGTTGGATAATAAGGCCAGATACGTAATTTGAATCATAAGAGAGTTCTTCTAAACATTATATCATCTGAAAATCCTGTGAACTGCAAGAAGCTGTTTTTAGAAACTGTACATTGTGTCCTCAGTAGTTTTAAAACCCAAAATAAACTTTCCTGTTATTTTTAAGGTACAATGAATTGGATGCCAGTAGAAGCCTCCTAGAAAATTTGAAAAACAAAGTAATAATTGAGTACCCAACGTTATTTGTTGTCTTAAAAAAATTGAAGAAGGACATGGTGGTTCTTGGCCAAGGTAAGCATATATTTATTTCCTGTTATTCTATACTTAGATATTTTAGTTGAATAAACAATAATTAAGGATACACCCATTGTTGATGCCAGGAATGCACAGTATGTCTTATATTTCTCTCAGACTCTAAAAGATTTATATCAAACTGTTATGAACGTTGTCTTAAATCTTCTGGTTGATGTTAACTTTAGTGTTACTGTATGTATTTCTCCTAACATTGTTTACTGGTACTTCTACTGTTTTTGTATAGTTTTAGCCACGAAGGTAAAACAATTCCTCAGATTTGTGCTAAAGTTTGTACAGAGCAGTTGGACAGAGTTGCTTGTTTCTAAAAAATCAAGCTGTCAGAGGGAGATTAGTTGTAAGTAAGCCTGCTACAGAAAAGGGAATCTTTGTCCATGATTTCCCAGCATAATTCCTAAAATTGGTCAAATAATTCTGAATTAGATGGTGGTTATTAGAAATTGTAATGGCAAAGAAGCTTTTTGGGTGGGTTAAAAGCATTGTTGTCTTTTTGGAAAGTACCATCTTACTCCCTAATACAAAGGCTTCACTTTCTGTATTTCTGCATTTCCATATAAAAGCTTTGCTTTCTGCAGCTGCTGATAGAGGGAGCCAGTTCCTTGTCCCTTAGTCCCCAGCTAGTAACTAGAGTTGTCAAAGAACATACTTTTCAGTGATGGGCCCGCCTGTTATTTTTACAGGTTTCTGAGGAAAAGCTTTGAAATAGGTTTGCTGTGGCTATTTCATTGCAGCAACCTAATCATGGCTCTGTATGTATATAATTAAACTGAGTAAATCTGAGACTAAAAATATCATACCAGTGATAGCAAATCTCCCTGGGTCTCTGATGTTCTGGCTGGATTTCACTAAGTGATCCGCTGGAGCAATCTGCTCTCAAGGAGCCGTATGCGGACGTTTCTTGTGCTGTATATTGCAGGAGAGGGGACACCATGCCAGGAGATAAGATCGTAGTCTTGTCTGAGCAACTGCATCTCCTGATGTTTGCCCTGGGAGTACTTGCAGATGTGCTACAGGACGAAGATATGAGATACCTTTAGTTTGTCCATTGTTTCTTGATCAGCGTCCCTTGGCTTCAGTAGTCAGCCCTGCCCCAATGATTTGGATGTCAGGAGGGAATTAGGACTGATTGACTCAAACTCCATCTGAGTAGCGTGGTTGTCATTACCGCCTCCTGAGCTGGCAGGGAGGCTGTCCTTCTAAGGGGGTAGTTACAGATCCGTTGACTGAACAACCGTATTTTGAGGTCATGCTGCTGCACATACAGGCTGGCCCTGTAGGACCACAGGGCAGAGGGGCGAAGGGAAGGGAGCTGAGAGCAACTGGAAGTGCTGATAGCTGGTACAGGGACACAAGCGTGTGTCCTCAAGACAGTGACCTTCCTCTACTGCAGGCATCATTCGGTTAGCTGTCATCCCTGGAGCTGGTATTCGGGGAACACTGGCAGCTATTGCAGCTTTGGGGAACCATTACATTTTCTTTATCTTTGGTAATTGTTTCTTTAGATTCCATAAAAATCAGGTTCATAGCTCTTTGTTGTGGTGTCTTGTTTGTGACAGGAAGATTTTATAGCTAATGGCAAAAATAGGATGTAACGAGATCAAAGAGAAATTGCCATACAGCATCTCTTCACACTTAAAGGGAGGTTGGAGGTAAGAGGGGTGAAGACAGTTTATAATCAGGTGATCTTTTTAAGATTCATATGCAGCCATCTTCAACAAATTGTCTGGAAGCAAACTGAAGACAGAGTAACTGAAATAAAACATGTATAGTTACGTATATAAGAGCTGCACAGTCTTCATACCGTGCTTGTCTAAATATTCCCAATACGTTAAAATGCAAAGTAGGGATACTTGTATAATGCAGGGGATTAATGTCTCTTCATTTGGATACGTGTAAGTTTCGATTTGGCCATAGCTCATCATATCCAAAATACTCTTCAGTGCCAATTCACTTCATTTGCATAAGAGTAGGAGCGTTCATTTACATTCTTGTGAAGGGGGTGAAGTACGTTGTTCACATTGAAGTAGCATGGTCCTTTCCTCCCTTACTTAATACTTGCTGTAAGAGAATTTTGGAAAGTAAATAAAAAGCCAACTATTTCAATAGGTTTATATACTGAAAAGGAAAAAAAAAAAAAAAAAAGCCTTCTCAGTCTTTCCAATCTTTTTTTTTTTCTTTCCTTTTATTACATTTTTTGTCTTTTTTTCTCCCTAAAGCTTTAGGGTTTGAATTGTGAAGGATATTACTTTACTAACAGGCCAACAAAAATTGCACATCTGAAAGTTGACTTCACAAAACCAATTATATTTCTGGTACTTTGGTTAAGTAATATATATCTATATATGTAATATATAGATATTATATAAAGATATATAATGATAATAGGTACTCCTAAATGAATAGGAAAAGAATGAATCGTGACCTGCAAAATATTGCAAATTGTATGTTTTTATAAAGTCTTTATTGTAGGAATATTAAAGATGTTGAGTGTGTATTTGTATGCTTTCCCACTTCCCATTTGTGTTTCTTTTATGTATGGAAGCCAAGCACTGAACATTTTCATTGCTCTCTCTTGACTGCGCATTTAGGCATTTAGCATAGACTGGGCTTTGCAAACAAGCATATTATTTTCTGGAGTTGAATTCGCCAAGTTTCCAGTCCTCCAGATTGTTTCAGGAAAAGCATGCTCAGAACTTAAAAATGGGAGGGCCTTTCAGTGCTGTTACTCCACTTGAAGACAAAAAAACACTTTTGTAGAAGTGTGTCACAGTCATCAAACTCTTCTCTTGCGTGCTGTAAAGAGCCTTACAGAAAAAAAGGAGAAACAAACAACACTTAGCTTGCTTTACCAGTTACGTTCACAGATAACTGCTAAGAGTGGAAGTCATGGGTTCACCTCCAGCATGGCCAGGGAGAAGTACACTCTAACAGGAGAGAGCTAGCCTGCTCATCTCCCCAGAAGCCACCTTACTGCTGCAGCATTTGGCATGTTCCTTGCAGTCCCGCTTCTTCACCGAGTACGTCACCCTCACCCCCACAATGAGCTATTACTCTGAAAGACTAGGGAAGAGCTAGAGCTGGACACCTGCTAAGGGAGGCTGCTAGAAGTTAGTGAGGGAAAAACCCATTTTTCCTGTCTTCATTCTCAGAAATGGCTGAACTATTTTGGCTGAAACTTCCAAAAAATATTCCAGTGAAGGAAGGTAACCAGCACTGAACAATTTAGACCAGGAGTTTAATTTTACATTATCAGTAAACTGCGGACAGCTTTATGGTGAGAGGGACTGGACAATCTTAATTTATAGGCAATGCCATTATGACTGTAAAAGCATGTTCTTTTTGAGTGAAGACAATCTCTAATATCTGTCAAACAAAACTTAACGAACTAAACTAGAGCTAACATTGGTCTGCTGACCTTCATGGTGAGTCAGGAGATGGCCACATTCTTTTATGGGATGTTTTGATGCTTGACTTGCTTATAGCAAAAAATACAGGTGTGCCGATTCCAGCAGGCAGGGTCAGTCATGGCTGAAGATAGGAGGGGATTACAGAAGTTTTCACAAGACTTAGAGGCAAAAACAATCCTTACTTTGTGCATTACTCGGTACATATCTGGCATATAAATGTTCATTGATTATACACTAGATTTAATATAGACAAAATGTGACCTCTGATGTTTCTGGGTGAAATCCTTCTATTTTCTTGAACAAATTCCATTGAAACTGTACAGGTGCACACTGTGTCCTATGTACTACCCGTGCTTGCCAGATGTAGAACTGAGCTTGACAGGACAGTAGCAATGCTTCACCAGCTCCCTTCTGGTAGTGTTTCTTTAATTGAGCATCTGACACTAAATGCTCAAAATCTCCTTTAACTTTGTGGTCAGATCAAACACTGAAAATATCAATGAGAGCAGTGTGCGAGTCATGTGCCTACTTTGCTATGGTTTATTTTTGTGCTGCTCAAGTGCCACCGACCAGCGGCATTTGGTGACCTCACCACGAGGTGACAGGGGTCGATGCTCGTTAAGGAAGGAGTCTCAGGATGTATGGCTGAAGACCGGTTTGGGAAATGAGTGCTTCATGATGTGATCTCAACAGAATGCAGCAGCCTGTCCTAAAGCACACGTTACTGTGAAGCTTTAGCCTCCTCAGCCTTAGCTCATGGATTCATGCAGCTTGACACCATCTTTGGGATGCGGGAATATGTGGAAGGAGCACATATGTGCCGCATCTTAATTTTCTGTTCAGAATTTCTCAATAGCTCCCCATCTTAACAGAAATGCTAACAGTGCTGCTAATGACCTATAATTCACTGCAGTTGTAATACACATATGTAGCAACCCAGAAAACAGCATTTAAAACAAACCAGGACAACAATTTGAAATTCTTAGTGGATGAAGAGGAAGAGCCTTGTATGGAATAAACATTCTGCTTACCTACCTGACCGAGAGACCAAGATTTTTTAAAAATTAAGAGATCCTAAACATTGTCTTGCTTTCTCCTTCAGCAACAAAGTACTTCGCAGGGCCGTATCCTACATTTTGAGACTTGTTAGGAAATAACTGTCCTCAAGGAAACTCTGATGAAAAGGAAAAGAAGATTCAAAACACTGCTTCTGTTTGAGCAAGCTGGAAAAGGGGGAAACGGCATTGCTGAGACTAACTGCTTGTTGTTTTGTTTGTGTCCTTCACCCTCAGATGCCAGCGAATCTGCAGAGGACTCGGACAGTGAAAGTTCGTCCCTTTCATCTGAGGAAGAAGGGGAAATTCGGGAGAGTTCATGACAGTTCTTTGTGAGAAGAGGGTGGGATGAGCATTTTATATATTTTTTTTTTAAATTTAATTAAATCTTTTTAATACAACAGATTTCTCTGGGGTTTGATTTGGCTTGCTTCACTAAAGGCAGCACTTCCAAGCTGCCTCCCTAACTTTGTATTTAGTAGTGCATGTTTAGGTATGTAAATAAAGAGGTGGGCAACTAATGGTTCAAGAGAAATCTGGTATTATTGCATAGCACCCTTTTATCCATGTATCTTCACTAAACAGAGTAACCCAGATTTAAAGTTTCCAAGTTCATTTCAACAATATATTTTTTCCTTTTATCCTAGTATCTCAACGTCTGATTTGTCTGACCATAAATATCTTATTCCGTATTTGCATTCATCAATGGATATGTGCCATTATGCTTCAACTTACTGAAAAAAATCTGGTGTTTCATCAGATCAGTTTTCTTTTAGGTTAGTTCTTTGTCATGTTGAGCTGCTGCACATGATCTTACTTTACTTTTTGGTTTTAATTTTCTTAAAGTTTTCTGACTTTAATTTTTGGTGGCATTTTGGATGTCCAGTGCAGTATCTTTTTCTTGTTTGGTTGTATCTTGCTTAGTATATCAAGAAAGGACCAAGCTGAGCCATGTTTTATGCATGGCATGTTAATCTTCTACCCTCATCTTCTAAATTAGCATTGGTTTAAAAAATAAATAGAAATAGATGCATGGAGTGTCACTAGTGCTAACATATTGATCTTCTAAACAGTGCTGATGTTGTGCATCTAGTAATCCTGTGTTACTGCTTTACCTACTGAAGCCAGATACTGCAAATGTTTACTGGCATATCAGCTGAATTTACCTACTTAAAAGCAAATAAAGACAAAACAGAAAACTCCTGTACTGTATCAGCTACCAGTGACAGCAATCTGTTGCTAACTGCCAATAGAGGACTCCACGATCCCCAACACTTGTGGAGGTGTCTGGTTCGAGCCCCCCATGCCTGTGGGGCTGGCTGGAGGAATCGGAGGGCACGGCTGTGAGTGGCAGATGGGTGGGTGGGTGAGCCCCTCGGAGCCCTCACGAGTCTCAGGAGTCAGCCCAGGCATCTGGGATTAGTTTGTGGCGGGGGCTATGGTTCACCTAAGGTCTAGCTGCAAGTCAGTGTTTGTAAAATCCTAAGCATGTGGTTACTCAGCTCAGTAAACCGCTCCGCCAGCTCCTTGTTGCCCTGCTCTGTCTGCTGCTGGAGATTATCACCTTCATGACCAAAGCTGGCGGCACGGGATGCACGCCGGTCAGCCACTTGAGTGCAGAGCTTGGTGTTTTGACCGCAAACTCCCGTGAAGGTGGTTTGTCGGTCACAAGTGCTCTTCCTGCCAGGGCTGACATGATAGAAAGATAGCACAAAGCAGTGAAGTTGCCTGTTGAGGTCACACAAGGCTGTGACAGCAGTGAAGGGCTCAGGCTTTCAGGCGCTCAATCCAGACTCCAGGGCGCCAGCTTGTCCGTTCCTGGCCAGCCATACTGCTTGGAGAGGATTGCTGAGATGTTCAAGGTTGTAGAAGTTATTTTTTCACGCTTTTGCAAACAAATTATCATTAATAAATTGTTTGCAGCAACATCCAACCAACGAAGTTTGGAAAGAGCATCAGACCTTGGTAGTGACATGCTGCTTCTCCTCACGGTGATTTTGTATGCCTTCTCCTTCATCTGTTTTGCAATCTGTAATAAAACAGGGAAATCTTTGTACTTGCCTGTCAGTAGCCACCTGTGCTCTATTTTCTTTTTTAATCATTGTTAGTTTTCTGCCCACCTCTCATTGCAATGTTTGTTTTCTTAACCCTCTTTAAAGGACCACAGTTCCTAGCTGTAGGTGTTGCTTTCATATTTTTTCAGTTCAGTGACAGTGAATAAGCTTTTCCTAATCAGTGATTACTGCATGCTCACTTGGTAGTCGCAAATTACTTTAAACCAGCATTGAACCCATTCATATTAACACCCATAGAAGAGCAGAACAGCAAAACTGCCACAGTTCATTTGCTAAGAACTGTTTCATCTGGAGTAAAAGCGTGGTAGTTCTGCCCGGAGTCAGAGCGTGCAGTGGAGATGAGAGTGCCGCAGATACTAACGCTGCTCTGCGTGTGCGTGAGGTTGTGCTGCAGCTGAGGAACATGCATTTGTAATCAAAGGGATTTGAATTACTTTCCTGCTCTCTTGGAGGCTTTCATTAATTGACTGAGTGTTTCCCTGCATTGTGTTTTCTTGTAGAAATCTAATTTAAGCTCTTGTGGGAGTCAAAACCACAACCCTGGTTTGTTTTTAAATGAAGATGCTGTTAAATCTATCCTCTAGATGTAAATCTTCTCCTACCTTAAAGAAGGTTCTGAAAATTTGTAAAGGTTGTTCCTGTAGTTGTTACCAGAAAGGAGATTTACCAAACAAAGCTGTGAGCCATCATTCAGATCTCAGACAAATTGAGAGTGAAAGGCCTTGTTACTAGGTGTGTTTCCCATTCATTCCCAGGTTGCTGTCTAGTGAGTTTTATTTAGTGTTGTAACAGTCACCCTGGTCTGAGTGGTGGCAATTCATCAAAAGCAAGCCAAGGTGGAATTCAAATATTTAACTTAGCAAAACTTGTTGAATAATTTGTATATAAAAATGAATCGAAGTGATGGTCTTGGGCTAACAGCACTGTCTCACTGATGGTAGCTGGCTAGTGCAGGTCCTGCAGCAGTCATAACTGGTAACAATACTGAGGTTAGGGATCTAATCACAGCTGATGCAGTCTTTGGCTGTTAGTACTTTCACAGGTGGTTAGGAGAAGTTCTTAATTCCTCTGAGTGATTTAACCCAGAATGAGCATCTCATATCGTAAACTGAGGAAAGAAAATACACCTTAAAAAGCCATATTTTTAAAATTCCGGTCAAGCACATGAAACTTAAGACACGGGGCTGAGGATGCCTGGAAGACTTCAGTTGAGTCCATTCTGAAAACATCCTCTCATAATCGCATTGTACTGGCATCCCAGTACAGGCCGCTGACTTGATTCAGCGCAGATGATGCCTGTGAATGAGAAACCCGTGCTGTTGTTTTAATCTTCATCCTTCAGCACCAGCTTGCGCTGAGTGCTTGATTCTATGCCTACTATGCTTACTCATTTGTTTTCCTCTATAAACGAGTTGTCAGAGAAGGAACAAGCCCTGTGTGCAGCGTTGTTACAGCACTTTTAATGTTTAGACTGTTCAGGTTTCAAACCCTGAACTCTAACAGCGTGCTTGAACTGAAGGACCAGCAGCTTACAAAGCAAAGAGTAAAGGCTCTTGTACTGAATGAACGTGCTAGTAAAAAAAAAAAAAAAAGTAATGAAGTCATCCTTTTCACAAACTAAGGGACAAAAATAGAGCCTAGCTAAGAGCATAGCAATAGCTGAGAGCTGGGCTTGAGTCAGTCCTAGGAGAGAACTTGGTCTTTTCCTTTTTTGTACAGCTTCCTGGGGGGATGAGGCACAAGCTAGGGAACTTTCATGGGTAAACAACTGCCTGTCAGTATGACAGCAAGGTTTTGAATGAACACATCTGAATGCTAGGCTTTACCGTATTTATTCCACTTTAGGGATTGTTGATTTGTAGAGGAAAAGAGGATCATGCTGCAAAAAGAGTTGCTGCCCTAGCTCTTAGAGGCAGTCAGGACTAGCGAGCTAACCAAAAGTTGTTTCTTCAGTAAAGCAGGGTGGATTTACTTTGTGTTAGGAGTAAACCTGCTCACAGTGCAGATCACCCTTTCTAGACTAAAAAAGTGCAGAAATGTCCAGGCTTAGTGCTGATAGGAAGCCCAACCTCTGCACTGAGCACAAGGACAGCTGTGGTTCGGGCCCTGCCCTGCCAGCTAGGGCTGTGCTCTGTTGACATCTGTAGGAGCTGGGAATGCATCGCACCTTGTCAGAGCAGGCTCTCAGAGAGTAAATATACAGCTGTGATGATGTAACGTCAGGCCCTGCTTGGTCACAAACATCTCATTCTGCTTTCTCAAGTCCCACACACTTTTCCTGAAAACATTTATTCTTCCTCCCTCCAAAGAAAAAATATCTTGAATTTGTGTTTGTGTTGTTGCTATGACATTCAGTTAAACTGTATGCAGATGCAGGTTCTCTTAATGAGAGGGAGAAAAAAACACAACTGTGTACTTCAGCGGACAAAGATTACCCTGTGTTTGTATTAGGATGTTGCTATGGCAGTGCATATGGTTTTATTTGGTGGAAATTTGTGGTGAGATGGAAGGAAGTCACATGTATGTGGGACAAACAAGAAGTGGCAGCAAAACCAACTCCAAATAAATACTGAAACTGAAAGGGGAGTTGCAGATGACACGTGAAACCTGGAAAAGACAGGGATAGGTGTTTTGCTGCCTGTCTCTGTGAACTGACAACAGAAACGTGCTCATGCCGTGTCCTGCCGGTCTCAGCAACCCCTTGGACAGTGCCATAGCTGTAATGATGCTTTCACTGCCTGTGCTTCTTGCCCTCCTTGGCTCTGCATGCTGTGACATATTTTGTTGTTGTTGTTTTGGAAGCAAAATTCCACTGCCTTGGCCTGATCTTCCCACCACTAACTTCTGCAGCCTATCCTAACCTAGTGGGCTTTTTGGCAGGTAAATTAACAGAGTGATAAAGTGTGGAAATCCACTAGTGCTTTGCCTACCTTTGGAGCAAAGTAAAGTCTTTCTGGACTGGTTGCCTCCTGCTTGTGATAGAAACGGGATTTTTCTTTAACTGGCACAGAAGTCCTCATATTTGTCTCGTCCTTTTGCATTGGACTGCTTTTTGCATCAGTTGCATCAGTACAGCTGTTGGTGGGGTTGCGTGACAAATGAGAGCAAGTTAAAAATAACCTGCCTGAGAAACAGGGATAGAAGTGAGGGAGGAGAGCGAGTCCTGGTTTGGAGAACAAATTGCCACACTGCACTGGGAGCTGGCTGGTTCCAGCGTGATCCCAGCTTGCGGAGAAAGCAAAAGTGTTTTGAAAATCACATTGCCACTTTCTTCCTGGCATCCCATTTCAGCCACAAGGAGGAGGAAGAAATGACTGTGAAAGCTGCCTGTTGCTTCTGCTTTCAGCTGTGCTTGGGCATCCATGTTGGTTTTAATGGGATCGTTTCACTGCAGCACAAGTAAAACCTACTTTCTTATTTAAAGTCCTCATAAACAGCTTGCTGATTTTATAGCTGTGCTATCTTAATGTCTGATGATGTTAGATTTTACGAGCCAATTTAGATCTAACCCGTTTGGTATGAGATGCTCAAGAAGCTCAGTAGCTTTGGAGAATCAGCTGCTTTGAGTCTGCAAACCCACGGCTATCTTTTTGGCCTCCTGTGGGACAGGTGCTCTCAGAATGTGGCTGGCCTGCCCTGCTGACTTCTACTGGTGCGTATAGCAGAGTCTTGTCACTCCTCTTACTAAAACTCTGGCTGCATTCAGCACGAGGTTGTTAGTGCCTATATCCTAGCCAGATTTCCATCTGCGCAAACCTGTGCGCCCTACCTTTACAAGTCTTCCTTCTGTCCAGTAAACAAAAACCTTACAAAAGCTTGTGTAACATTTTGTCCTGGATGGCTGCTGCATTCCATCTGGTAAGTGGCTGCACTTCAGGACAGATAAAGTTGCTTATGTGAGCGGTGCCTTGGGGTCTTCCAGGATGTTTTCCAATATAAATTGTGTATGTAGACCTTTTTTTGGAGGGGGTGTGGGGAGGTCATAGTGCACTGGATGCCATCTGCTCAGTTTCTTGGTGTTTGGTCTCTACTGGATAACACAGATAGGTGCTCATTGTATGGCTTTGTTGGCTAGATCTGTATTTTCTGGATACCAAGTCTCACTGCAGTTCTGTGTAGTTCAGTCGTTTGTGACCTGAAGTGCATTTACAGGTACCTCCAAAGTGAGCTGTATTTGCTGCTTTCTCTGTGGCCCCTCGACGTTTCTATGTGCTGTTTTCTATGTGGGTGTGTTACATGGAGAAAACAAACGTGAAGGTGAAAACAGGGACATGCCTACATGAAAAACAGGCATGAGGCAGAGTTGGTAAAACCACAGACCCAGCATTGCCTCGTTGGGTGCTGGGTGCTGCACATGCAGAGATCAAACAGGAGACAAGCTGTGCAGGGCTTCCCAGCTGGAGCAGGGAGCTGAGCCTGCTAGCCAGAAGGTGCCCACTGGCGGCCCTGCAGCCCTGCTGGGGCTCCCTGGTAGCTTCTGTATAGCATACAGAGGTTCCTGGGGCACAGCCCTGCTAGAGTTAATTACTGGCTGGGCTGTCCCTGTGTGAGGAAGGTGTTGGTGCTCCCTCCTCATCAGCTTCCCTGCTCACTGATGGCCGTGTGAGCTGCTGCGTCCCACCGCAGGGGGTGGTGCAGTTACAGCAGCCCCTTTTCTGCATGCTCTTACTTTTGTTTTGTTTCTTGTGATGCAGCACTCAAGGAAGCGTAAACTGTGTCTTCACTGTGTTGCCTTCATGGGTAGGGAAGATTTTATGTGCACCCCTGATACCACAGTGGCTGCCTCCACCAGGCACTTGTAAATAACTGCGCCGAGTACAAGAGGCACTTCTTCCAGGCCTAAAGCTGTAGTTTGACAAGTGATCCTTTTGGCGGCAGCAGCAGCTGCAGCAAACTGCCCCGTGCCACGCTTCCCATCCCCGGGTAACCCCACCGCTGGCAGCCCCTTCGCTGCTTGTTGCAGGGTGCATGACAGACCGAGCACCTCAAACGCAGCGCTGCAGGCACGGGTGGGCAGCAGCAGCCCTGCTGTGCGAGGACTCATGAAGAAGGATGTTGGTATTTTAGTTTTCCACCCAGATATCAAATAGTTATGCTCATGTATCTTATCTGTGAGCCCTCCTGGTTGCACTTAAAGGAACCTGTGTTTTTATCATTGATATTTTCATGCATGGTATCTGGGGTTCTTTTTCTGCTAGAAGAACAGGGACATAAAAATTTCAAAGCAAGCACAAAGGCAATATGCAAGATGTGATGCTGACTCCTTGTACGGTATTGTGGGGGTTAGTAGTTTTGCCATGCAATTGTGAAATGCAGCAAGTGAGAAGAGAACAGCGTGGTTGATGCTCGGTTGGTGTGAAGTCCCAGCTCTGGAAGACTGGCAGTTCTTTCTCGTGAGGTTCGTTTCCCCTCTCTATGACAGAGTAATTTTATTTAGTATATTTTGCTCTTATGTTTGCATGTTCTGCCCCTGCAGTCCTTATGCTCCCTCCAGTACGTTTTCCCAGTGAACAAAGATTACAGACCCACCCCTCTACTTGATGAGATGTGGAAAGCCCAAAGTGCAGGCTCTAAAAGCTAGGACCTGTGTGGAACCACACTTGGGACAGAAGTTGGAAGGGCCGTTTTTGCTTTCAGACTTACTCTGTGGATATGTAGTTATACCTATGTGGAATTTTTAGGAGAGCTGAGTTAGGTTACTCTAAAGTGGGTTCATTCAGGTATAGTTGAAAGCGGAAGTGGCCAAGAACAAGCAGGCAGCTCCTCTGTGTCTGCGAACTGTGTGTTCTTACTCGCCGTGCGGTAACCCGACATGCAGACCCAGTGATTCCTTGTTGCGAGGTTGATGTAATGAAGTGTTCGGTGCTAGATGTAAGTCAAAACCAAACAAAAGCGCTTCACTGCGTTTTACACTTTTACTGTCAACAAATATTGTACAGACAAGTTTAGGTACAGCTACGACTGGTGGCCAGGTGGTAAATTCCAAAACAGCTCAAGTTTTGAATGCCTTCGGGGAGAGAACTTGACTGAGCAGAAGAGAGACAGCTGTAATTTTTAAGGCAAAGCATTAGGTGCCAGAGATGAGCTCCTGAGATATTTGGCCATCTATTCTATTGAAATATTTATGTCTAATCAAATGAAAAGTGAACTCTTAACCACTTGCATGTCAAACCACATGACGATGGATGACAGTGCTACCAGTCTAAAACCCCACCATTGGTCTCTGCCTTTTCTGAGAAGTGTTTTTCTCACTAAAGCCTACAGGAAGGCTTCTTGGCAGCGAACAAACTGGTGATGATGAGGAGAAAAAATTATGTTGCAGGTTTCCTTTCAGCCTTATCTGTAGTGCAGCTTTATACTAACCAGCATAGTACAAATGTTTCATGCAGCTTTCTCATCCTTCCTCTAGGTCATTTTTTTAATGTCATTTTCTTAACGCATGCCAGCTAGCCTTCTTAGGGCTCCCTGGGTTTGCTAAATGTCATCCACATCCCTAAAGTGCAGTTACATATTTGAAAAGTGGGAAGGGGCAGCAAGGAAGAGAAAAGATTGGCTGCTTTGCCTTTTACTCTATTGGAAAAGTACTTGAAATTCCTCACATTCTTCTGCTGTTAACAGTATGTTTACTTTTCATCACTGTGTTATTAGGATTAACAAAAGTCATTGCTTCAAGCTCATTTAATTTGAATTTAGTGAAAGCAAACTACCTCCTGCAGACTGTAGGAAACATTCTTCTTCCACAGAACTCTATTAATTTGCAAAAAGCAGCCACAAAAAAAAAATGTGAGACCTAACGACCACATCACTGTGCATATACTGCATTCTAATGAAGTGCCTTATGTTGCAAATTCCAGGACAGTTTGAATAATCTGACACTCTAATTAACATTTCAGTCTCTCCATCAAACATTGGCTTTCATTGCCAGGAACCTTGTTCTGCACATGCTTTCTAGAGCATGGGGGCAGATAGTATACACCACGCCAATATATCATTTACCCCAAGAATTAGACTCAGCTTACTGGAGTTCATGGCTGCATCTGCAGGAGAGCTTGCTTTAGTTTCCAGAGAATCTTGGTTCTTAGGATTCAGGGTATTCATAGAAAGGTTTTCCTTTGCTGCAGTTAACCCTGCTATAAAGTTAAAGCTGTTGCCTTTTCAAATGCTTTACTGAGAATAGTTAGGTAAATATTTCTTTATTAAATGATTAATTCCATAAATAAATTCTTTTAATTCATTGAATATAAAATTAAAATCATTTACAACTTATTCCAGTATTACAGGGTCTGGAAGGGGTTAAAAAAAAAAAAAAGAAAACAAAAAAGCTACAGTTTGATAAATAAAATACTCAGCTTTAAAACAACTGATTTCTGTTTGCCATTAAACTACAGTTGGTACATAATAGCTGCCTCTGTGAGCACCTCACAAGTGCCCACCTCAGGAAGGAATGTAACTTCCAACTTGGTTGGGAAAGGAGGGAGAAGAGAGAGGGAGGGGGAAAAAGCACGGTGTTAAATCAAACAGGATAGTAAGAAGGTTTTCATAACCAGAACAAAACACTTCTCAGATCACTTACAAACAGAAAACAGTATATAACATAAGGTGCTCCAAAAAGAAGCAGTGAAGTTGCTCCAGTACTATGAAGCTTTAAGTATGCTTAGATCTGTCACATTAGTGTCCAGTTGCACAGTGCACTCTTGTAACATCTCAATGTTGCCCTCCAACGGGCAAGGCACCACTTCCAAAGGTCCTTTCTCCATGGCTGGTTACTTCAGAACTCTGTTTAGTATCCCACCCCCACCACAGCTTAGTCCCTGAATTTGTGAATGTCATTGACCAGTCTGTAGTAGGGGTAAGCTTCGTTCGCATGCGGACAGTTGTAGTTGCATCGGCACGACTGGATCATCATGACACTCTTGGTGAAGGTTTCTCCATCATCGCAGCGGAACCTGATCTTGACAGTCCTGGTCTGCTGGGGCGTGCAGCACCTGCCATCCACGCAGGAGCCACAATACTTGGGGCGGTACTTCTTCACACTGGAACATCCTGCGTAAGTGAACTTCACTGGGGATGGGGACTTCTTAGTCTTGGTACACTTCTTTCCCTTCTGTAAAGAGAAGGCAATAATGTTATTAGTGGGAGATTATTGTGCAGCCTTACCCCTCTACCCAAACCAGTTTGGAAAGAAGAGGAGCACCAGAGGAGTCTGTATTTACCTTTAGGGAGGCATAGCTTGGCTGGCCACATGGCCTCACTTCGCATATCCTGGTCTCTTTGATGAGCTTGCAGTCAGGATTATCATTGGTAACCCTCGTGGAGATGCCAGTTCCACATGTCTTGGAGCACTGGGACCAGGAAGTTGTTTGCACAATGCATTTGGGATTCTCAAAAGCTCGACTTTGTGGCTCGGATCCAAACACTGGAAGAGAAAAAGGAGGGCTCAGACTTAAGTGCATCTTCTCACTGGGCTTCTTTCTTTCCCCTGGGGTCTAAAGACCCACATATCTTTCCTCCCCACCTTAACTGTCACTGTTACCCATGCTGGCTCATACTCACCAGGTAGCATCTTCAGGCCTCCTTTCACAATGGCAATTAGCTCGTTGTTCCTGGTCAGTTCACCTTCTGAAGCATCCAGACCAAACTCTTTGCTGAAGAAACCCTCCAGCTCATCCAGCGCATCTTTGCTCTCGTCACAGACCCACTCTTCGCAGCACTGCCCAGGGACTTTGACCAGCCTGGGGCTGGGGCAGCCCAGGTTAGGAAGGGAGAGTTCTTGCGGGCAGAGCGGGATGCAGCCCACAGCTCCATCTATGCACGTACACTGGTGTTTACAGTTCGGCTGGAAGCTCTCGCCGTTCTGGTAGATTTTGGAGTTGTATTCACAGGGTCTCCCTTCGGACTGTGCTGTAGAGAGCAATGAGAGAAAGGAGAGGGAGTCAGCGGTGGGAGTCGCTCCTTTAAATGCACGCGTTTGCTGCTCTGTGAAATTCAGTTCGCGGTAAAGCTCCCTACAACCCCCCGGAGACGCGGGGCCAGAACAATAACTTAGTCAGGAATCACTTTTCCTTATGTGCTTTTAGCGGAGCCCAGACATACTGAATCGCATTCCAGACTGCTGAAGTCATGTGCCTTTCTGCCAAGCTACCAACAACAAAGCATAACCATACAAGGACTCAAAATTACTAAACTCCGGCGCTCCGGGGAGCACCGCTCGGCCGGGGGAGGCGGCTGCCGGCCCTTACCTCTGCAGATGCCCTTGGTCGCGACGGGGCTGGCGCCGAAGTTGCACTCCAGCCCCTTGGTGTGGTCGCAGGGCTGCGTCCGGCTGCAGTCCTCGTTGAGCTGCTTGGCGCAGACCTTGCAGCAGCCGCAGCCGTCGGGCACCAGCCCCACGCCGGGGGCGCACTGCGGCAGGGCGGCCGGGCACTGGCAGACAGCGGGGCAGGGCGAGCCGAGAGCCTGCGGAGCGGAGACAGCGGCGGCCGGTCAGCGCCGGGGCTGCCGAGCCGCGAGCGGACAGCCGCGAGCCGAGCCGAGCCTCCCTCCCCGGACTTACCAGGCGGGCCAGGCACAGGAGGGCGGCCGCCAGAGCGGGGCGGGTACCCGCGGAGCCCATGTCGAGCGGCGGCGGTGTCGGGCACTGAGGGGAGGCTGCCGGCGGCGAGAAGCTGCGAGCGCAGAGCGGGGCCGGCGCGGTCTGAGGCGGCGGCGGGGCGCGGGCCGCCTTATATAGGGCGCGGGGCCGCCGCGTGCGCCGCGCCGCTGACGTCGCGCGTTCCGGGCCGCGGCCGCGGCCAGCGCTCGCGGCATCCCAGGAATGCGCCTGGCGCGCGCCGCGCGGCCGCCCCGCCCCGCCCCGCCTCTCTCGCCCCGCCCCGAGCCCGGCCGCCGGGGGCTCCCCGCGCCCGCGCGGCTCCGGCACCCCCGGCACCCCCACGGCCCCCCCCGGCCCCCCGCCCGCCGCCTCTGCCGGGCCGGGTCGGGCCGGGAGCCCGCTGCTCGGCCGTCCTTTCTCCCGGCCGCCCTGAGCGCTTCCAGCTGGGAGCGGGCACCAGACGTAACGATATCGCCTTATTTGGTAGAGCAGTAGCCCGCATTTTTCGCATTTTTGTGCTCTGTTATCCAGCCACAAAGCATTCTTGACAGCTTCGGAGGTTGTTAAATATAGCCCTCGCTTCTGTTCCCAGGGCAGGAAATTCTTTGGAATTCCTGTTTTTCACGCAATCTGTCCATCATGATTTAGGAGCGCCGTGCCGGAGGAGCCAACTGGCGCAGCGCTGCTGCTCCGCTGAGAGCAGCCCAGCGCCGTGTGCGACCCGGCGGCGGTGCAGCCACCCCATTCCTGGGATGCTTCCTGGCAAATGAGATTACTGTGCCTAACACAACTCGGGGGTGGGCTGGGGGGGGATTTTTTTTTTTCCTTACTTCTTCTTTTTTTTGATTGCCTTCAACGATGGAAGGTGGAGGAGCAGATGCAGAGGAGAGGAGAAACTTTGCAAAAAACCCTCGAGAGCCCAAAAACACAGAAGGGGAGGGGGAGGCAGAGCAGAGGGAGGGGATGCGGAGAGGAGGGGGACCCGGTTAACCTGCCCACATAGCGCTGCCAGGCACTGAGCCTCTGCCTGCTGCTCCCCGCGAGGGGCTCCAGCAGCACCCCAGCACCTCACTGCCGGCAGGGGTACGGCCAGGACGGCTTCACTGCGACGGACGGACGGTGCACATGGCTGGGTAAGTGCTGGGCAAGGGCTGCTCCCGGCGCTCAGCCCACCGAGGGGCTGGGGGCTGGCGTGCGCACACCCGTGCGCTTTGTTTTGCTTTGTATTTTAATACCAGCAGGAATAATAAGGCAGCCTTGTTGGACCTTGCCGGAGCCGCAGAAAAGGGGGCTCATTGTTGTCTTGGGAGCGCTACTCCTGGGCTTGGCTTTGGCCGGAGGAGTGCAGCGGGGGGACTTGGGCTGCCAGGGAGGCGCGGGCGACACAAGAGGGGTCCCGCACAGTGGGGCCCCTGTCCTCGGCTGCACCACACCCCCATGGTGGGCTCACACGGACACACACTGAGCTGCAGTGCCTCTCCTGCACACATCCTTTCTGAGCAGGGGGCTGGTGAGGCAGCCCTGGTGTCATCCTCACGCAGAAAACACCCAGTGCGGTGTCCCCTGTGCCCTGGCACCCCACCTGGCCTCCCACTGCCGGCCAGCCTCTCCCCACTGGGGAAGCCTCCACAGAGGTCCGAGCTGCCCCAACACACAGCGGCCAGGCTCGGGCCAGGAGCTGGCTGGCCCAGGCCAGGCCTTTGGAGCCCACCGCTGCCTGGGCAGCAAAAGGGCTGGTGCCCTGTGGTTGCTTTCCCCCACGGTTGAGTCTCATCATGTTTTTCTCTCCGGTTAGATCCCCGCTGTTATTTCGGGTGGTTTGGTGGTTCATGAAAGGTGGCAGGAGAAAAGCTTTGGGCCGGCTTTGCCCTCAGAGGGTGGCACTGGTTTTCTGTTTCCTTTGTACACCTCCAAACTTGACTGGAAAGGACGATAGATGAAAGGAAATTTGGTATTTAATTATATGCAGCTATCTCCCGAGAATGCCAATATATACCAATTAGTGCCATTACTGGCGACAGGAATCACTTTATGTGTCCATGAAGAATTGGACAGAGACAGCTGGCGAACTCAGGCAGCTGCCAGTAACGGCGGTAGCAACTTTCCAGCCCCACCGATCTGGCCGGGCTCCAGCTGTGACGAGGAGGAGCTGCGTCGTCCTGCTTCCAGCCTCTGAGCTACCCAGTGCTCCAGGCTTCCCTGGTCTGGTAGGTGTGTGTGTACTATGGCACTTTTACAAAGCCTAATGTTGGCTTGTAGGTGGAGTACCTGACCAGCAATTTGTTTTCAAGGTAACATTGTGGTGGAGACGCTGTGATCAGGAGGAACGTTTTTTATGTTCAATGCGTTTTTGTTAGTGACAATTTTGAAAATGTTGAAGCAGAAAGAACTGCCACACCAACATGAGGTTAAATTGGACAGTTTTGCTTTTCAGGGATTTATGCAAACACTTGTTTGTTTAATTACATCTAATTTAAGGACACGCACCGAGCATTTTGCTTTGATCTATGACTTTCACAACATTCAACAAATGCCACAGGAACAGTCAATGAATGGCACCTTTTCTCGTTTGGTTTCATGTCTTACCACACATTCATACAACTTTGATGGGAAACTGTAACCGAACCTGCATTTGCTCAGAAAAGGTCACTTCGAAAGCTTTGAAGCACCTTTTAACAAACCTGTCCTGAATTTCAAGTAGTTGACAACACTCGAGATCAGCTGCATTTCTCTGGAGCTCAGGTTAGACTGTGAACCTTTCATATGCTTCCACTGCACACATTTCCCTGTCACAAACTGTGACCCTGAGTTTACGTTCCAGGCTGTGCCTATGTCTTGTGGATGGATGTCAGGAAACAGGAAAAAGTTTTTAGCATCTTTCTTTTCTGAGGTTGTATTCAGTATAACATCAAGTTCCAGACCTGAGGGAAGTGTTCCCAGCTTTATGTAATGAAGGGTATTTTACTGTCTCCTGACTCTTTGTGCCATAGGCAATAATAGCTGGTTGTAAGGTAAAGTCTGCTGAGAGCTTGGCTAATGCAAGGCAGGAATTTGAAACAGTTGGCTTATACACCAGGTATTACAGATTTACTGCGTACACACTGTCATCTCCATAGGCCTTTATTTCTCCAGGAAAAGGAATTTCCAGAGAGACAATTCAAGAAAAAATAAATAAATAACTGAATGGTTGATCTTCCTTCCACGTGGTTTTCCACGGCTATGTGCAGGGACTCTGGAGCAGTGTAAGGGGATGTATAGGACAGACATTCCTCTGAGAGCTGCTATGTCCAGTGGCAGTAGGTATCCAGCACTGAACTAGGGAATATCAAAAATTCACAACCATGTGAATTCTGGGGAAGGTTCTTACTAAAACCAGCGTACAGCCCTTTTTGTACTGTCTTTTATTTCCTCTTCCCCGTTCTCTTTTTCCTTTGCCCATCCTTTGCTGTGCATTTCTTCCATCTCTCCTTCTCCTTTTCCCTGTTCCAGTCTTTTTCCCTGCGGCCTTTCCTCTTCTAATGTTTACCTACCTTAGGTTGGGCCTCTCCTGCAGCTCCTGCCAGGCCGCTGGTTCCTGCTGCACTAAATCAGTTCTTCCAGTCAATGGCTCCTCTCAGTGACTCACAGGAGGTGCAAATCCAGTGGGGCAAATTAAGCATACCAACACACAGGCAGAGTAGCCAGAAGACTTCAGCAGCTAAAATTCAAGTGGGTTCAGATTTTTTTTTTCTTGCTTTGATTGCTCAGAGTTTATGCTGAATTCTTTGAGCATGGCATTTCCTATTTGTTTTCTTCCTTTTCCCTGCTACCTTCCCTTTAGCTATGCTCATGCCTGCCAGTTTTTGTATAGTATGTGCCTTGCCTGTGTTTTCTAATACTTGTGGGTTTGTGCTTTGCAGTATTTGTGCACTGAGGCACTTTGCTTTGTAGGTGCACTGATTTTTCCTCTGGCTGCTCTCAAGATATGGTGAAGGTTCTGCTTCTGTGAAAGTGAAAAGGGAACTTGTGAGTTTCCTGAGCCTGCAAGGAAACCAGAGAGGTAAAATTTGCAGTAGTATTCAGTTGTGCCCATTGCTGTGTCAGCTTGTGAACTGGACCGCATGTAGGTAAAAGGGACATAACATCATAACAGAGGTGAGAAGCATCCCTGCTGATGGTCAGCGTGTTCCTGTTGAACCTCTGACTGGTAGTAGTTACTGAATGGCTTCTCACCCAAAGCTTGGATACAGAGAAGCAAAGCAGTTACAATCATCTTCTGCATAGTTCCTGCTGTCCATTCAGAGAACTGAAAGCTCTTTGTTGCTGCTGCTCAAGGAGCTCACATTCAGTTTATTTTAGTACTAGCTATTGCTCTACTATGGGGAAGTTCAGTTTTCTCAGTGAGGCAGGTGGATTACTTAGTATGTATTAACCCACTCTCACGTGCATATGCTTCAACATTATGGTACACACAGAAGACAGAATTTGCAATCAGGCCCATTCCTGCATCTGAAGTTTGCAATGAAAAGACTGCTGGGGGCTTTGGCCTAAGCTCAGCACAAAAAGACCATCAGGTGGCCCTGGCTAGCACCTGGCTATGCATGAATTCCAAGTCATGCCTATCACCTTGTGATGCAGGAATTTGACTTGAAATGTAGGCTGAAATCTCTCTTATGTATCATAGAAAAATTCTTTTCACAGCTGCATTTTGTGAATTTCGTTGAAGGAAGCCTAGGCACCAGGAGCATACACAGGTTCTTTCTCAGCATCAGAACACTTGCAGGCTGCAGCCCGTAATGGTTTTCAGCTGCTGTCTGCCTCAGTCTACATCATAGCTACACCTTGGGGACAGCTGCCTTCTGCATTTATCTGCATGTAGAAGTCTGGCCAGAACACATGCTCCTCAGTGCATTCGGGTTTGTTTTTACATTTCTGCATTTAAAATACCTGGCAAACTCTTCTTTCCCAAAAGGTGTTTTGTTACGTTATAGTTCTTAATCAAAGTTCTGTTTCCTTAAGGTTAGCCTGTATCTAAGCTGGCAGAACCTTCTGCCTTCGTTCTGGTGCTTTCACTCCCTCCCTCCTGCTAATGACCTGAGGAAATGTTTTCTTGTCACTGGGACGTCGACGTTCAAAGGACTTGCCTGGCCTTTGATTTTAAGAACACATTTTTTTTGTAGATTTTCAGTTGTTGTTGTTTGGTCTTGTGAAAAAAAAAAATAAATAGCATTTCTGTAACTTTGTGCACATATATAAGGGAAGGCCTGATCTTGCAAGATACTGAAGATGCTTTGCCACACAGTGAATTCTGTCAGTTTTCAGGCTAGCTGCTGTAAATGTCACAGGATTAATTGCAGAATAGTGCCGAATCCCCTGAGGTGCCCGTTGGCATTGTCCAGAATCATTACTCATTCTCTGCTACATACACAAGGTTAATAAAACATGGTGAGATCGTAGTTGTGTTTGCTGTGTTACTGTTTATTTCCATTCTGCTCTCTCCAGGCTCTTACCCTTTGCCTACCAGTCTGTTATTGTGAGCACCTTTCAGTGGCAGCTAACCATGTTCTTTTCTTCTCCTGTGTGTGTCTGTCTTGTGACACACAGGAGCTAGCTGAGAGAAGGAAGCCAGCCCAGGGCTGGCCTGCTGGAGATCAGTTGCTTGCACTGCTCTCTGGCTTGTGCCCCTCACTTCTAGTCAGTGATAGTGGAGTGTAAAAAATCAGTGGCAGACAAGTAAGTAGACACGATGTCATCCTTGCAGATAGGGAGGACTTGCAGGCAGCCAACAGATCATGCATGTGCTTTGAGAATGTTTCTGGAGACAGAGTTACGGTCCAAGAATGTGCAAATGACTGCCCATCCCAGTCCTACGTGTCTGTGATTCAGAAGTGCTAAACCATCTCTAGGCTTGAGTAGCATTCAAATCTACGTGTCTTGCTCTATTGAACTGGTTGGGGGGATTTTTTCTTGGGGAGTGAAGAACAAACTATTTGAATGGAATCTTTTCCTCAATTTGTCTCTGCTGGAGACTGAAGGGAAGCTACTGAAGGGAAGCTGGAGGGAGCCGGCAGGCAAGACTAGGTGGGCAGCCTGGTGAGAGGCTGCTGCATTGCACCGGGTCCTCGCGTGGCTCCCTCCAGCGCCGCGCAGCCCATGGGGAGAGGACATCTCTTTGAGTCAGCCAGGAAGCGTGGCTGCTGCCCACTGTTTTCCCAGGGACTGGTGTCCTCAGGAAGTACGGGGTTAGCAGGGCTATCAGCAGACCGCTGTGGTGTGGAGACTTTTTTACGATTGCATTAACATATCTTTTCCTGTTGTTGTGCAGAAATTATGACTCCTAGTGTCAGTGTTGAGATGAAAGCAGAAACCTTTCCGCGTGGAGCAGGCACTAAAAGCTAGCTGTTATGTTAATCATAAACAAAAAAGTGCTGATTGGCAGCTATTTGATTTCAGAGATGTTTGCTCCTCATTTCTTTTAACTCTTTGCACTCTTCTGCATCGTACTGCACTCAGCTACCTGCATATTGATCACTGTCCTTTCCTGCTGCCTAACCGGGGGTCTGATTCTGAAACTCCCACAGACTCAACTTTTAATGGTACTGTTTGAGAACAATGTGGAGCAGCATGGGTCTGTCAGGTGAGCAATGTGTAATAACAATAATGTTTGTCAGCAGTTGTGAGAGGAGAGCCTCTGCTTGGAAGGAGTGGGCTTTTTCAGGATGTATCCATGCCATTTTTTAACAGTGCCATGTCAAAATAAAAATCAGTGATTAAAAGTGCACCCTCCTTGTGCTGCTAAAAACACTTTTAGATTATACACGCTGAAAACAGTAAATATTTAATGTACACGTTTACTTTTCCTGGTTTATGCGGAGCTCCCTGGGTCTGACAGAGAAGCTAGACAGATCTGTTTATAGTGAGCTCCCCGGGCTGGCACAATGCTGCAGTGTTTGGTCTGCGAGCACCACAGGGGGATGTTTAAAAAAATAAAAGCGTTCCATTTACATTGGGGGAAAAAATCCTGAGAATGTTTCTATTAATATTAACTGGTGTAAAACCCCAAATTCTACATTTCAGGCCTTAAATATTTCAAAAATAGAGGACTAGATTGTGGTCAGTGAGGATGTGGGGTAAGAAGCTTTCCCTTGCTCACATGGCCAGTGAAGGAGGCGGTCAGGATGGAGTTCTGGTTGAAGGAGAACAGAGTTATTATTGAGATGCTCCCGATGAATGGCCGGTGTGGGAAGAGGAAGAAGAGCTCAGGAGCGAGCCACGCTGTACCAGCCCCCCTCCTGATAGTGGGTGCAGATGGATGCCTGCACAAGCCTGGCCAGAACGCTAAGAAATGCACTCCCAGATTCAGGAGGATTTCTTGAAGACCTGCTTCAGTCTTGACGGAGGTCTTACCTGAGCACTGGCTTCCCATCTCACTTATACTGACATTAAACCTGATTTGTCTGGTCAAAGTTAATGGCATTAATTAGCACGCATTAATTAACTTAAACAGCTGACACTGGAGTTTCTGGAAAGCTCCCAAGGATTGGGGGGCTGCATCAGTATCTCTCTCATTTCCTCTGAAGTTATCTCAGATAAGAAGTGAGTTCATTTTGATAGTCTGATTAAACAGCTGGCTGATTTGTTACTCTTGCAAGAGATTAAGGTAACGTTTAAAAAGAGATTCTTGGAGTGTCTGGCTAGTTTCTCAGGGACAGGTTCTGTTGAAGAAAAGTAGAGTTAGGGAATGGGAGTCTGCATTGTGGTGGGCTAAGCACTGTGTGATTACATAGAGCCACCTATATATATATAAATATAAATGTAGTAGTCATCTCAGCACATGAATAAAGCTGGGAGATGAGGTGGGATTGTCCTGCTTTCCCACCACCCAAACCTGCAGAGGGGCATGTTTCCCAGCCACGTGTAGCCCCTGTCCTGCTGACAAGAAGGGCCAGGCCACGGGGAGCAGCCCAGGCAGGGCAGCAGCCACTTGGTGCCCCAGCATGGGCACCCTGCCTGGTCCGTGAGCTCCTTCTCTGACAAGTGCTAGACAGGGTCTGTTTTTTCATCTTCCTCTGGGCTATGTATCACTGTTTTCTGTCACTAGTATTGTGGAAAGGTCGCACGTCCTTTAAGAGGAGGTGCTGCTGGGCTGGGTGGTGCGGGGACACGGCCCTTCCCTCATGGCAGAAGAAGAGATGTCAGAGAAGCAGCTGAGATGGATCCAGGGAGCAGTTGTCACCATGACCACAGGCAGCAGCTCAGGTCGACGCAGAAAGCACTGGCAGGGCTCTGCCTGAGGGGCTCCAGCCCTGAAAGTGGTGTCTGGGCATTGGCAGCATGGAACTGGCTAAGATGGGGGAATTAAACTGAGGAAGGCCTTGGAAGGAGGGTTGGGTGACTGCCCAGTAAGGGATGAAGGCAGGGAAGAGCCCAAGGTCGACCAGAGCAAACCTAGAGGTTTGCTGGTGTGAGGCTGCTGTGCTTATTTGGACTTCGGGATGGGAGAAATGACAACAAAGGGTGAGCAGGCTGGCCGATGCCCTTTGGAGGGGTGGTGCACAAGCAGGAGGGACTCTTGAATGTGATGGGCTGAAGTAACCATGGTCGAGGAAGGAGCTACTGAGATATTCTTACAATCCAGAGGAGGACAGACACGGGGCAGTAAGGCGAGGTGAAGCATTGTTTGGGTTGGGCTCTGCTCACCTTGGAAGGAGATGTTTGCTGGGCAGACTGGCTATATCCTGCCCCAGAATTGCCCAACCACAGACCTCATGAAGCTGGGGTACCAAGAGGAGGAAACCTCTGCTAAGCACTGGTAGTACAGCCACAGCACTGGGGGCCATTGCCCATCCAGAGGGAGAAGTGGTAGAATAATGCAACTTTCTTTGCACACTGAGTTAGAGGCCACATTTTGGTATGGCCTGCTTGCACCTCCTCGTTGTGCCTTAGTTGCGAGCAGGGATCCACACATAACCAGCAGTCCTAGACCCAGACTGAGATTCATTGATTCCAGAAGCAGCCCTGGCCTGAGGCAGCCTGCGCTGCTGTGGCTGCTCCCCCGTGCCCTGTTCCACCGCTTTTATGACCTCCCCTTTGCTGCTGGAGTGGCACACAGGTCTGCAGCAGAACAAAGAAGCCAGCCCAGGTCTCCAGGGGGTGGAAACCTAGCACATTAACCCACTGTGTGACCTGGCAAAGGCTTGTGACTCTGGATTTTATGGCAGGATACCTGTGCCCAAGTATTGCACATTTAGGAGCGAACACAGTTGATGCACAGTCAGCTCCTGAAGGGCAGCTGGCATAATGACAGTAGGCTTAAAAAATGAATGAATTGTCAGCTTCAGTCTGGATGTCACCATCATTTTAATGCTAATGTGCTTTTTCCTCAGCCAGCCTCCTGCCTGAATGTGGAGCACAGAAACATCGCAGTATTTATGGGATTTTAACTAGATTAGTTACAAACCTATAAAGCAAAGAAAGAGACAGTTCATCCAGTATTGGGGAGGGGAGTGTTAAAAATGCCACCTCAGATAAAATATTATGGGAGTTGAGTAACTGTAAATAAGAACCTTGCCTATGAAATAGCTTCTTATGTGAGCTTGGGATGAGGGCCAAGAGAATGTCTAGGGCTTGGGGAAATTTATTAGCCCAGATCAACAGGATTTCTGGGACTTGGGAGATGGGGTGGCAAAGAATTTGCTTGCTGGAGTCTGCACTTCCTCCATTCATGCCTACAGCAGGAGTTTTACTTATAAAACTTTCAAGATGGCTCATTTGCATTTTTTGAATTTTCTTGGTTCTCGTTAGCAGCTGCAGTTCTGGCCTGGGACCTGGGAGAGCTGGGTTCAAGCTCTGGGTTTCACAGCCTGCCAGTGTGGTCCTGGGCAAGGCAAGCATCCCTCTCTGCTTGAATGCCCCATCTGTACAGAGGAGACATTCTGTGCCCTGATTCACAGGGATGGTGTGGGGGTGTGCTGAAGACCGGAAGGCATTCAGATGCCTGAAGTAGGGCTGAGAGGACTGTGGATGCTTACTCACGGATGGCAGGAGCGTGTCTGGAGCAGCCACAGCACATGGGGTAATGACCTCTGTGGGAGGAATGGCATTTTGGGGACGATGGGTCTTCCCTTTCATCCCAGTCATTTCGTCTAATTGGTCGCAGCAGGGATTCTCCCTGCTCAGAGACTGCTCTGTTTTATACCCTCTGCTAGTGCAAGCCACCTGTCTGACAGTGTTGTTGGTGTCCAGATGATATTAGTGTCATCATGGCTATTTGTTTGCTTAAATAAAGGGTATGTGCACATCCAGGGGACCCACCACCTCTTGTCTCCCCTTTTCATCTCCCTTATTCCCACTGTCATCCTTCTGGTGTCCCAGCCTGGCTTCCTTATTCCTTACTTGTGTTCAGCTTTCTGTCTGGGTTCTTCTAGGTCCTGTCTCCCCTTCAGCATTCACTTGGGTATTTCTGTCTCGACCTCTTTTCTCACTCTCACGGTTTGTCCCTGTTTTATTTTTCTTGTCTTGTTTTCTGGAATTTGTCCTTAGCCTCTCCTATGTATTTCCCTTTTCCTCTCTCGTGTTCCAAGAGATTTTTAGTAAACAATATCTGTATCCTATTCTGACTCACTCTCCACTGATAGTGGAAAGATTTGATCACGCAAGCAATGCAAAGATCTTCCATTTGGGTGTGCGGGGCAGGTCAGGATGACCTCGCTTCTGCTGTCAAGTGAAGAGCCATAGGGTCTAATTCCTCAGTCCATGCTTAGTTGCCAGCTTATCTCACAGACAGCTAAGACTGTTCAGTCGTTCTTAGGGCACCCACCAGCAGACACACATCTATTCCTTGGCCATGCAGCCTGTGTGCTTTAGGGGTGTGCTGCATTGTGCCGTATGGCATCACGCTCCCGTGTGATCGCCGCGAGTAGCACATCAGTGGCTGTTGGTAATGTACTTAGCCAAAGTGTGGGAAAAGTCTCAGACTTGAACTTAGCTTTGTATTTCTATGCCATATGAAACTCCTTGAATGTTTATCCTTCCCTTCACGTGGCTGCTGCATTGACATATGTGAAACCTATTCTGTCCCCTTTTTAATATGCTGCTTACAGTATAAATGCAAAAGCAGACAGTGCTTCCAAAGAGAAATGAATGTAGTTGTGGTTGTTGTTATAAATAGTGCAAAGGATTTAGAAGCTATTTAATCTTTCAGGCAAGAATCACAAGTGTGCTGTGTAATATGATCTTAAAGCTCTCATATTTAGCATTGAAGTCTTCCTAGTTGAGATGGGCCAAGTTCACTCATTAGTTTGGCTTCAGTGCAGGATGAGGATGCTCTTCTCTTCATGGGAATGAGGCTTAACCTCCAAAAATGCGGTATGCTAGATGATGTGCCCAACCTGTACATGCATATAGTGCAGTTATTCAGGGAAGTCAGGAATTTGCAAGCGCAACTAACCCTTTTGCATGAAGAACTGTGGTATTTCAACACATGAATTTTTGAGGTTGGTTCCTAAAATCAGTACTGCATTTTTCCTCCGCTGGAATGAAATACAAATATTTATTTATTGACAGAGCTGGAGCTGATCGTTTTCCCTGTCCAGGTCTGAGTTGTCTGTTCCATCAGATGAAAACAAGTAGTATTCTGACTTCTTCTGAAAATGCGTTTCTTCATAACTGGCTTAAAAACAATTAGTGCCTGCTCTTTGCCAGCCCTGGTAAAGTGCTATATGTGTGTATGTGTATATGTATATCAAAAGGGGCTGAACGCCCAGAAATTCTCTTGGCAGCCCTGCTGTCTGGTTAGAAAAGGAAGTGAGCTACAAAATTTGAACATTCAGTTCTGAGACTTGAAAGCTTTCTGGATTTTATTACTGACTCAACAGGGTTTTCATTATGCATGTGGCCAAGAGGAGAGGTTTACGCAAGAGGAACATATTGTAGTTGAATATGTTTGTAATTTTACACATTGTTAAATAATTGAGATAACTAGATGTCTCCTAAATGAACAAAATAAATGAAGTGTTAGCAGCACTGTCACTGTGGCACAGACAAGGAAATACAAAAGAATGGCTTGCCCCCCATCTGAAAGCTGATTTCCAGTGCAGAGGGGTCCTGATGCAGATGCTGACTGACATTTTGCAGTAGATGTGAATGGGAGCCAACTTTCTCTGAGCATATCTGGAAGTGTCTTGCTGACTTTCAGTCTCTTCTACTCCAGCAACTTTCATCTACAGCTTGATTTTTTTTGTTTGTGATTTTTTTTTCCTGCTTTTTAGTAACAGTGCTATTTAAACAGCAGTTTGAGGCTAAGCTTTTTTTCTGCTCTCATTTTCATGTTACTTTTAGGAAGGAAAATATTTCAAGAAGCAGATTATCATGCAAGGAGAGAAGGTGTTGGGTGCAAGGACTAAGCTGTAAATGCAGATGGAGGCTCTGGCCTGATGTCCTTCTGGTTGCCTCCTTCAGCAGGGAATGTGCTCCGTCAGGTCGCACCCCGTGTCATGCAGCTCCGCCACAAACCAGCACCAGTGCTTGAAGTCACAGCAAAGTAAATCGTGTCCCACAAACAACATGCCCCTAGCTAATTTTGTGCTTGTTCATGTGGAGGGTATTTATTCCTCATTGTCTTAAAAGGGTATTTATATTTAAACCTCTGTGGTCACTGATGCCGCACAGTCTCTTTGGCCTGCTGGTTCCCCCTATGGTTTTTGAATCTATTGGATCGATTTCAACCCACCATAAACACAAGGGGTTTGTTTCAGGGAGATGAAATCACAGGCAGAGTCCAGGAAGGTGAGCAGCCAGGGGGCTGAGGGAGGCCCTGCAGGAGAGGTGCTGAGCACCCCCACTGCAGAAAGTGCCTGCTTGGAGCTCCTGTGCGCCTGGGACACTGGAAAGCCCAACCGCACAACATGGGTCTGTAGGAATTAAGGTTTCATGAGTCCCACTGCTGACAGAAGTTGTTAGCTGCTCTACCAGGGCTTCCAAGCATTTGCTTTTGGTCAAAGGGACAGTGGGCAGATGTCTGCCCTGAGCCACCCCGAGCTTCCACCTCCCGAGGGCCTGGATGGGTCATGGGGCTGTGCCATCCCGCTGAGCCCAGTCTGCCCCTCGGGTGCCACCCTGGCTCCCATGCTGCGACATCCAGCTGGATCTTTTGTGCGTTTGCTGGAGATCTTACTGACCAGGAGAAATGTGGCATTATAACAGGGCTGTGCTGGTTTGTTTTCATGTCTCCTCCACAGAGGGAACAAGCCAGAGAGGATGTTTTAAACGTAGCGCCTGGTCAGGGCAGTGTGGGGAGCGCTAGAAGCCAGGGATGGTCTGGCAGCAAAATAATTTCCCCTTTTAAAACCACTGAATAGCCCTTGTTTCTCCACGCTGCAGTGGGCTAGCCGGGCCATGCAGCCTGGGCTCAGAGACGTGGCCTGGTCCTGGCATCGCTGGGCCCATGCTTACCACAGCCGCCTGTCGGCGTTGGAGGAGGCCGTACAGTGAAACACCCCCCTTTTTAATAAAGTAAAAAATAAAATTAAAAAGATAGCCTGTCGGGAACATTACTAGGGAAAAATCGTGTGAGTGCTCGAGCAGCTGCTGTTCAATGGGCAGTAAGGCTCAAAGTGCCGCCGGTACGAACAGACACACTGCATGAGGGTTTCATGGCGCCAGCCGTGCTGCCAGGCCTTGCTGCACAGCCTGCATCGCGCTGCACCCTGCCCGGCCCCCGCTAGCTCAGCAGCACCCAGACACGCATTTGTCCGAATATGGGATATGTCTCCAAGGCTGTGCTCGAGTGAGATCACCTAGCGAGGAGCCAAGCTCCTCTGGCCCGCAGGTCAGTGGGTGGGAGTCTCCTGGCATTCCTCCACATCTGTGTTTCTGCTGTGGGGAGCTGCCACCTGCACCTGTGGTGCAGCAGGTTCCTGGGGATGGGGCATTTTGCGAAGCAGGCACTGGGTGCAAGCAAGGCAGCGGGCGGGTGTCCAAGTAAGGATGACTCGAAGGAATCCACAGAGCTGGGAGGAACTGGGACAAAATGCCAGCTCAGTCCTGCCGCGTTCCCTCCCCACCTCCTTCCTCCCTCCCGTCAATGGGCTCCTTCTTGCACCAGAGGGGAAGGCAGCACTTCTATATGAAGTCCAGTCTGTTAAAAATAAAACGATTAGGGAGAGCTTTACCTCCGCTAAGCCCACCTGTCAGTGCTGGTAGCTTTATTATCATAGTTTCCAACATCTTCCCAGTGTTTTTCTCTCCTCTGTTGCTGTACACAGAGGCAGAGGAAACTTGTCTGTGCAGAGGAAAAAGTGAAGCAGACTTTCTCAAATGTTCATAAACAGCCTGAAAAAGCTTTACACATTGATCTCTCTCCATTTTAGTCATCAGAGGTCTTATTTACAACTGCAGCTTGCTTAAAAAAACCAACCAACCACAAGCACTGTAGACCCTGCACCTTCTGTAAATATTGGTCATCTGTCTACCTGAAGAAAAATCCCCCCCGAAAAATAACTTCTAAATCATATTTTGTTTTCTTTGTTATTAAGTATTTCTTTAAATGTGCATATTGTCCTTTGGAGAAGATGGCACCATTTAAAAATGCCAGAGTAGTGTAATAACTGGACTAGTACACTGTGCACGTTGCCTGGCCTCGTTCCATGATGCTCATAAATATTTGAACCCTTTGCTGCATTAATTCAGTATTCCTTCACAGAAAAGCTATTAGCCAAGAAGGGCTTCAGCCATCTGAAACCCCACGTGATAGGTTTGATGCTTCATGTAAGGATTGTAGGTTTGATTTTTACTTATTTTTGGCAAATGGAGACAAGTTGAGGTGAAGAAAGTGGTGCTGCCATGCCGGCACAGTGTTAGGTAACTGCCTCTCCTTGGCAGGGGCTGGCAGTGCTCTCCCCTCAGCCACTGCCAGCCACACTTGATATTTCTTGTTTACTTCCACTGTCTGAAGGCAGAAATTGAAACAATTTCACCGGAGAGGACTGAGGCAGGGTAAGGTGGGAGCCTGGAGCAGGGCACAGGCCTCTGATGGGCACTGCAACGGCACAGCAGGGAGGTTTACACAGCCTCAGCATGATTTAGAGCAGGCTAAGGCTGCTCTCAGTTATTCAGGCTATTAACAACTCCTAGGAAGTACCATCCCGGCATTTGGGGTTCAGCCAAAGCTGCCTCCTGTCCAATGTGTTACTGGCACATCCCCTGCCCAACCGCAGTGTAGGGGCCCCTGTGGCAGAGCATCAGCCCCAGGCTGGCTGCACCAGCTCGTCCCTGAAACCCCCTGGTGGGGAGGAGGACACGTGTGTCCTCTGGAACAGATTTGTTCCAGTTGGAGGAAACAAAAAAGGTCAGAAGCCACATGGAAACGGAAACATAGCATCTCTTAAAAAAAAAAAAAAAAAGGTACAAGGGTGAGGTGATCACAACATGTTTGTAATCAGCAGTCACACTGAAAAAATCCATAGTTGGAGGCCCAGAGCAGAATTATATGCAAGTGTTTTATTTCATTAGGAAAATCAACATCTAATCCATGTGGGAAATTGTAAACTTAGTTTCCACAGAAGTCCTGTTTTTTTATTTATTTATTAGTTTGTTTGTTTGCCATCATACTTTTATTTAACTAAAACAATGTGTATTTAAGTTAAAATATGACGCAGAAGATTCAGGGTGCCATTTTATAAACAATGGGCTGCAAGTTGTCAAAAAAAAATAAAAAGGCAAGTCTGGCACACACTGAATCCATTCCTTTCTGTGGAGGAAGAAAAATAATAATTTTTTTTCCCATACAACTGAACTCTTTCACAATCTGCATTGCTCAAAGCTGGAGTAATTGCCCTGAGCAGCAGGGCCATTGGTTTGAGACCTCGCCCTCCCCTCAGCAGGCTCCTACAGTCTCCTTGCCTTCACACAAACGGCTCCAGGAGCAGTGTCTGCCCAGGAAAGGAGCCCCTTGTGCCAGGCTGGGTCTGTGGCTCTGGCTGTGCAGGCAGTACGTGAGGCACAGGGTCTGTCCTGGCCTGGGTGGGAACATGCGGCTGAGGAGCGAGCATCCCTTGGGACTGCCTCAGAGGGCATCACAGGGTGGCTGGGGATGGCCCCATGGTCATGCGCTGGGCTAGCTTCAATACTGACTGAATCCTGATACAAGGATAACCATTTTTCCCTGCCAAATTATAGTGGGCAGCATCTTAAACACATGGAGTGCTTTTCCATTTGGGTGATGTAGGCTGCTCATGATGCTCTTTTGGCTGAAGGTTGCTTACATGCCTCAGATGCCTAAAATTAGTTGTTTTACAGCATTACCGATTACAGACTCAAGATGGTGATACAAACAGTACGAAGTTTGGCTCTCATCTTTCTGGCTCATGGTGGCTGACAAGTTAATCTTAAAATAGCAATTATCTAACGGGGAAAATCCCGCAGATCTAGGCAAGTGGATTATAAAAATAGCCACTGTTACTCGTAAGATTCCCAAAGTCATTTTTGGACTGTGCTCTTGCTAAGTGTCATGGACATATACCTGTTATCAAAAGAAGGAAGAAAAGGCTGGCAAGAATTTCCCTTTAATCTGCCTGGCATCAGTAAATATCTGCAGGTCAGCAAAAGATGTATTTTTAGTTGTAACCACATGAAGCAAGAAAGCCTACACTTGCCCTGTATTTTTCCATGAAAGAGGTGAAGTAATTCAGGGTTTGTGAATAGATCACTGTTCATGGACCTTCTTTTTTGACCCCAATTCCCTTTATATAACAGTCTTCTGTTCTTCCTGTGGATATGTTTTTTTTGCCGGAAAGTTATTTTTGGAGTGATGGTTTATAATTGATGTTAAAACATGCAATAAGGCTTTTATACATATTCTGTATGCTCACACTTGCTTTATGTAATTGCCACCAAAATTCATCCCATTTGCTTTCAATTTGCTTTCCATGTTTATATCTACTTTTGTTTCCTTCCTATTACAAAGTTTTTTTATTAAGCCACATGATTGGAAAGCAAGGATTCACTGTCCCATTCAGATTCTAGCACTGCAATAATATCTATTATGTTAGTGCAAAAGAATTGATGTCTTAATAAGTGAATTGTCGTATTACATCATCTACATTGGCTTGCTCTTTTTTTTTTTTTGGGGAGGTGGGAATGCTAGTGAGCTATTTTAGAATATTTATATGTACTCAGAAAGACAACATAATGAATGTATATTTAGGACTTACGCCGTTTCCCATTAAACCCAAGAGAGGAGGGGTAGAGCAGGGAAAGAGAATTTTTTTCTGCTCAGTTTGTGGTGACCTAAATCTGGCCTTCCTACAAATAAAGACCAGCAATCCCAATCTTAAAATACCTATGTACTGTACAGCTGAAACTTGACCAGATAGTGACTTCATAGTATGATGCCACATTGTTATTACGTAAGAGTGCTCTGACTATCTGAGTTCCAAGACACTTTCAAAATCTAGGAGTGAAAATACTTTCTGTTAGAAGGATGGAGACACTGAAAACTTTTCTTGCGAGGGTGATGTTGAATAAGGAGTGTTTTTTGTTTTTTTTTTGCAACCTTTCTCTGCTTCACAAAAAAATCTATTAAGGCCAGTTTTGCTTAGGAAACACATATAAGATGTGTTCTTGCAAAGGTTCTTCTTCTTTACTGTAAACTGTACCCACACAGGGATGGCTGCCAGTGTTATCACATGTTCCTGAAATCTTTCTTAGGCATACAGTCAGGTTTGCCTTATGTTTTGGGGGTGTTGAGCGTGTAGGTTTTCTAAACCCAATATAGGCCCGATCCTGGAAATGAAATGCATGGAAGGCTCTGTCTTACTCCTAGTCAGAGGATTGCCTCATTTGAATAAAATTAGGTTCAGTAACCCACATTTGAAAAAGCCCTCAAAGTTTATGGCGTGGGTGACTCAGCCTGGGGGTGGATTGTGCTGGGGCTCATGTTGGTTTTCTTTAAGGAGTATTTTTATCCTCATTTTGTTTCACAATTCATGAGCTTTTTTGTGAATGAGATAATCTGTTATTTTCAAAACTACAACTAGGTATTTTTTAGACAGCTGATTTTATGCCATTTTTGGTACCAATTATGTCTTTCCTGTAACCCATTCCAAGGTCTGAACAGATACTCTTGAACATGTGGTAAAGTAATTTTGTCTCTGAAGTGTATATAGATCATTGCAGACTGCATCCCAGAGCAGGTGTCCATGGATGGGGATGACCATTTTCCATCTGTTTGTTTTATTCTCCGGCTTATTTGTCACTTTTAAGTGATTACTTCAGTGACAGAACTCCCAAAGTATGCATTACTGAATTTCTATTTCAGCCGGAAAGCAAGATGATAGCTCTTTGGCACGCACACAGCTAAGGAAAGAAGAATATGAACAAAGTGAGGCTTTTAGTTCCGCTATCTTTGCGCCTTTTTTTTTTTTTTTTTTTTTTTTGTAAAATAGCCTTGTAAGGCTTAGTAAGGAGCCTCTACTAAGGCAGGCTCGGCTGTGAAGCCCTGAGGTGAGAGGCGAGGTGGGAAGAGGGACTGGGAGAGGGAGGGCTGGGTCAGCATTTGCCAGTGCCGAGCCCATCAAGGCGTGGGCTGGGGGCTTGAGGATGGCTGGGGGCTGTGTGGGGCTCTCCCCAGCCGGAGGAGCATGGAGCAGGGGAATGGAGGGGTTGCCAAAAACCCAAGGGAGGGCAGTGAGCGCTGTCTCAGACACCCCTCAGTTCAGCCCAACATGTGCATTCAGCTGGACTGACCACAGGGAACTGTGTTACTGAGCGCTGCTTCAGTCTTGGCTGCAGATCCTGGGTCAGCTAATAGCATAAGCTTTGTAATGTATAAAACCTATATTTATTCCCCTGCTTGGTTCTGTTTAACTATAAATACTCCACAACGTTACATAAATCCCATCAGAAGCTGAAGTGCTGCTATAAAAACGCGGTGTTATCAGGGCACACCCCGATCTCTTGTCCCTAAAGGCATCTGGTGCTCCTGGGGCGTCGGTAAGAAAGAAGCAAGTGACCAAAACAAGCGTGTATCAGGTTTAAGGAGCGAGCTCTGGATGAAGCATGACACATCCCTGAAATTACCGGGCTGCGGGTTAAGGCAAGCCCAGGCAGGCCACCGGGCTGGCCGCTCAGTGCTGCATTTCCAGCGTGTGTGTTAGAGCTGGGAGATCAAACGGCCAGGGACTGGAAAGGAGCCACTCTTATTTTTAGGGCCCTGACTCAGCCTGGCCTGGCACGGTGATGGCAGGAGGTGCCGCTCCGGGCCGTGGCCACAGCTGGTTTTGCACCAGGAGCAGAGCAGCCGAGAGGGGCACCAACTCGCCCTCTGTCCCGGCGCATCTCTTGCACCTGGGGTGGCGGTGCCGCTGTCACAGAGCGGTGGGGCTGCCGGTCTCTGCCCGTGACTGCATGCTCTACATCTGCTTACGGAGGTGTGATTTTTATAAATCTTAGAATTTGGAAATTGCAGTATAAAGGTCAGCCCCTGTTCAGCCACCTTCTGTGTGAGCCCCTCCAGTGCCCCGATGCAGCCCCAGAGCCAATGGTGATCCCCTGAGGTGGGAAGGAAGGAGACAGACCAGGACCTGGGCCTGGTGGCACGCATCCAGAGCAGCCGCATCTTCTACTGGCAGAGCAGGGAAACGAAGAAGCTGTGTTCCTGGCACACTGCATGCTCTGAACGGATGGCACTGAGAGAAAATTCACCCAGAAAGGTGTTTGCACAAAACACCTCCGAGCCTTTCAGGCATTTTTTGAGGTGGGGACAGGAAGGCATTGGGGGAAAAACTGTGGGTTGGAAATGTATTTCCAACTATTTTTAAAGTAAACAAATTCCTTTTGAAGTTGTGGGCTTGTTGCATAAATTGTGCATTTGACAGAGTAAGTAGTGGGATGTTATGGTAATTACTAATGTCCCTTGAATATTTGGTTAACCACTGTATGTAATCCCACATGCAGTAGCCTTTCCAGGGAGAATTTAGATTTACCCTTTGGGCAGGATTAACTGTTAGTCTCTTGTTTCAGCATCTTTTCAATTATTTGATTCCAGCACAAGGAGTTTTCCATTTCGGGAGAAAAAAGAAGAAGAAAAAGGTGTCCTTTGGACATCTGACTTTTTAAAAAGAAAAGAAAAAAGTTCCATTCTGTGCCTAGGCACAATGAGCTGTGAGGTGACTGCTTGGGCCCTGGGGAGGAGCAGTGGGAAGTCTGTCCGAAGGCTGGAGACCCCAGCTCTGTTGCAGAAATTGATTTTATTTCTCTCCCCCCTGGATCCAGTGAAACATACAGAAAATGCATTAGTGTAAGGCTGAACTCAGTGCTTCAGGTCAGATTCTTGCAGAGATATTAACATTTGAGAAGGTATACATCCCTAATCCTCTTCTCTGACCGGTATCCGAAACACCCATACTGCCCCACCCTGTCCCCAGATTTTTTTCTTCAGCCTGTTATTTTATCCTCGCTTTCCTTGTAAGCTCTTCCTGGTAAAGTCTCCCTTGATTTACACCCTGGAGAGTGCACACACGTGGCCACATAACATCACGACAGGAAGGTGACCCACAACCTCTCAGCTCAGTTTTCTCTGCAGGGAATGACACATCCTTGGGCTATCGCTTTGCAAGTTAGAAGAATTGCCAAGCGGTACAGGATCTCTGCTCCATCTTGTCACTTACCTTCATTCATCAGATACTTCTGAGAAGGGTGAATCCTTCCAACCCAAACAATGTCTAGACAGATGGACACTGCTGGGCCGAGGAAGACTTCCTTCCCTAGGCAGGAAATTCTTCAAGCGTGTGTTTAAAGCCTTGTTGTCTTCTGTGGGATTTCAGCATGAGCTTGGAGATAGAAGCATATGCAACTAGTTGATCTCTTAAATCAGAGGGTTTTGTATATGTATAAAGTACAAAAGTACACCTGTGCTTTCTGAGGAATTTCTAGTCTGGGCCAGATTGGCTGGATAGGGTCTACAAGTGGTATCAGCACCTCTCTGCCTAGCTGCACAGCATGCTTTCATAAATTTTATTTGTATCCAGTTGTTATCCATTTTCAGCTCATTTTTGTCTGGTTGGGATGTTTGTCTAGTTCATCATTACTGTGACAGAGCATGTCTTACAGTTCCTCTAGCCAGAGCTCCACGGTGGTGTGGTTTGTGTGGGCTTGGAGCACTCTTTGAATCCTGCCTCGCTCACTTTCCTACTGCTGATGCTTCTCCTTTCCTGATTTCCATCGCCGTGGTAGTTTCTCATACACGCGCTCAGGCATCACTGGCTCTGCTCTGATATCAGAGTAGAAAGCAGACTCCGTAACTGCTATCTTCAATACCTTCTGTTTTAAAGACAGTAACTGCAAATAAAATCACAGAATCACAGAATTGTCTAGGCTGGAAGAGACCTCAAGATCATCGAGTCCAACCTCTGACCTAACACTAACTAGTCCTCCACTAAACCATTTCGCTAAGTTCAACATCTAAATGTCTTTTAAAGACCTCCAGGGATGGTGACTCCACCACTTCCCTGGGCAGCCCATTCCAATGCCTCACAACCCTCTCAGTAAAGAAGTTCTTCCTAATATCCAACCTAAAACACCCCTGGCGCAACTTTAGCCCGTTCCCTCTCGTCCTGTCACCAGGCACATGGGAGAACAGACCAACCCCCACCTCTCTACAGCCTCCCTTGAGGTACCTAAAAAGAGCGATAAGGTCGCCCCTGAGCCTCCTCTTCTCCAGGCTGAACAAGCCCAGCTCCCTCAGCCGCTCCTCGTGGGACTTGTTCTCCAGACCCCTCACCAGCTTCGTCGCCCTTCTCTGGACTCGCTCAAGTACCTCGACGTCCTTCTTGTAGCGAGGGGCCCAAAACTGAACATAGTACTTGAGGTACAGCCTCACCAGAGCTGAGTACAGGGGGACAGTCACTTCCCTAGACCTGCTGGCCACACTGCTTCTTATGCAAGCCAGGATGCTGTTGGCCTTCTTGGCCACCTGAGCACACTGCTGGCTCATATCCAGCCGACTATCCACCAATACTCCCAGGTCCTTCTCTGCCTGGCAGCTCTCCAACCACTCATCTCCCAGCCTGTAGCTCTGCTTGGGGTTATTGTGCCCCAGGTGCAGGACCCGGCACTTGGCCTTGTTGAACTTCATGCAGTTGACCTCAGCCCATTGGTGCAGCCTATCCAGATCCTCCTGCAGAGCCTTCCTACCCTCAAGCAGATCAACACACGCACCTAGCTTGGTGTCTCTGTGAACTTCCTGAGGGTGCATTCGATCCCCTCATCCAGATCATCGATGAAGATATTAAAGAGGACCGGCCCCAGTACCGAGCCCTGGGGAATGCCACTAGTGACCGGCCTCCAGCTGGATTTGACTCCATTCACCACGACTCTTTGGGCCCGGCTATCCAGCCAGTTTTTAACCCAACGAAGCGTATGCCAGCCTGGACTATTAGAAGAGGGTAATAGTTAGAGGGGTGAACCAGGTTGGGAAGCTTTCTGGCAATGTCCCTGACCCTGGCCCCAGGGAGGCAGCAGACTTCCCTACAGGTAGGGTCAGGCCAACAAATAGGTCCCTCTGTTCCCCTGAGAAGGGAGTCACCCACAACAATCACCCTTCTTTCTGTCCTGGTGGAGACAGTCCTGAGGTGTGGAGTCGACTTCCTCGCCCTAGGCATCCTTCTGGGTAGACTTTCTACCTGTTCCTCAGCTACTGGTCTCTCAAGCTGCAGGGCCTCAAACCTGTTGCATAAGGGCACCTGGGAAGGTGGGGCTGGTGGGGGGTGGCATCGCCTGCGGTGTGGAGCAGGGACCTGTTTCCATTCCTCCTCAACTCCTAGGTCCTCTGCCTCTGCCTGACAGCAACAGGGCAGGGGGTCCACCCCCATTTGGGGTGTTTCACCCCAGTACCTGTCCTTCAGGCCTTGCAGAGAGTCGCTCCACAAGTCTATCTCCCGTTCACACTCCCTGATATCCCTCAACCTCTGGACCTCCTCCTTGAGTTCTGCCATGAGGCAGACCAGGTCATCCACCTGCTCGCACCTCACGCACACAGTCTCTTTGCCCCCCACAGGTGGTAGCAACAGGCTCAGGCACTCCCTGCACCCGGAGACCTGAACTGCCGCAGTTTTGAGCGGGCAGTCGGTCTGGGTATGCACAGACTTCCTGGATTGCACGCTGTGCCTGGTGTACACCATTGCAGCTGAGCTAGCAGCAGACCGCCATTAGAGGAGGTGTTCGTATGGGCAGGGGGGAGCGCTCTGCCCTGCCTGCTCGCCCTGCCTGTGCGAACTGCCGTGCCACGCCCTTCTAATGCGCCACGCCCTAACTGCCGCGCCACGCCCTAAAATAATATGTCACAGCAAACAAGAATTTTTTTACCCACAGAAATCCTTATAAGCAAGTTAAAGTAAGATCTTAGCTCATTGGAGTACGATTTGAAGCTTAGGAAAATGTCAGACGTTAAACCTTTGTGCTCTTCTGTATAAAATAAGTCTGGGTCTGGTTTCCAAAAATGACATTAAATACAAATTAAATACATATTTCACTAGAAATGGGCCTTTTTATAACTCACAGAAGTTACAAGAACAAACTTTGGCCAGCTCTCAAATGTAGAAACCATAACAATAGCTGCGATGCATTTTTGGATGTAGGAATGGGACAGCTACATGGCATGAGTCATTTTATTATTTAGATCTATGCAATACAAATCCAGTAGCATAAATATTTTACAGTATGTATAATTTCTTGATTCATCTTCCATCTTTAGCTCTCATGAAGTCTACCAGCTTTGGCCTTTTAAGTTATTTACTACTAATCACACCGTAGAATAAACCAGACATAGGAATTTTGTAGTTCTCAATCCACATCAGTAAGCATTTATCAAACACTAGAAACAAACATTGCAAATTCCATTCATTTTCATACTGTTTGGCAATAGAAATGGCCTTCCCCGTGGTAAATTGGCACTGCCCATGGATTTGCTGGGTGCTCTAAGGGAAATTCTCTTATCGATGACAGCCCAAGTTTCCTGGTCAGGGATCTTAACAATCCAAACTTAAGCAAGGCCAAGAGCTGACTGTTCCCAGCAGGACTGGGGACAGGGAGGGACAGGGAGTGAGGGACAGCAGCTTCGAGGTGTACACAGGGGTGCAGAATGGGGTTATCGTGCACCAGGTGAGCAGGGCAGCTGTGGGCTGTGGCTTTTTCCTCCTCGCATCCCCGGTATGCAGGTCCGTCCTGCCGGACCTGGCTGCAAGCCCCTGGGAGAAGGGTTAGGTTGTTTCACAGTGTGACACGATGTCCTGAGAAGCTGTTGCAAATAACCAGGTATTACTTTGTTTGCATTGCGAGTGGTCTGGCGAGAGTGAGTTTGAGGAGGGATTTAAAAGAGAAGATGCAGTAAGCTGAGCAGAATTAGCGAAATATTTCCTTATGGAGAGGTGGCAGAAAATAAAGAGAAGAAAACATTGCTCTGGGAGGGCCTGAAAGGAGTATCAAAGATGTGTATATGAGAGCAGTACCGGAGTCTGAAGGGACCAGGAATGGGTTTTTAAAGTAAGGGCAAGGAGCAGATGTGCAGGTCAAAACATTGATCCTGAAGCCAGAGGGACCTAGGACGGCTCCCACCAGCTTTGGGTTGCTCCAAGAAGCCCAAACTTGACAAAGAAGTGTGAGGAGCTCCAGTTTTGAGGGATCCTTGAGTCAGACGACTTCAAAAGCAACGCTTTAGCAGGCTGTAGGGGTGGCTGAGTGCCAGGAGGGCAGGAGGGACGCTGCACTTGCAGCCCAGTGCAGATGACCAGGTCAGAGCTATCAGGAAAGTTGTAGAGAAAGAAATATCAGAGACTTGATGAATTTGGGGAGGACTGAAGGGGTAAGGAAATGAATGCACCAGAGGTCATGTGATGTTGAAGGCTTGTGTGGAAGGAGGAGCGGTGGCACTGCTCACATGGATAGGGCAGGAGGAAGGGGGTACAGAGGAAGGTGAGGATTGAGTCTGTCCTACTGCGAGCACTGCGCAGAGTCCAGTGCTACCCAGTGCCAGTTCGAGCGCTGCTCTTCATTCACTGCTGCCACCTTGGTGGGGAGCCCCCAGGACACAGAGACCTCTGCAAAGACCAGCATAGCTGTGGGTGCTCTGCTGGGTGGGGAGGGAGGAGGACAGTACACAGGGATGTGGGCAGCTCCAGGGGCTGCTGCTGCAGCTGAGAGCATTGGTGGGAGTGACTGAGGGCTGCTGCTTCCCACTGCCTCCAGAGCAAGCTTTCTGCAGTGGTTGTTGGTTTCCGGCCATCAAGTTAAAGCACCAGCTCCAAAACCAGTCATAAATCTTTAAAATATATTACAGCTCTTACAAGGAAGCAACCCTGTGCTGCTCTTTCTAAAGAATTCTAACTTATTTCCATAAAAATCATAACTTTACAGTAAAACATTAGGGTTCAGGCACACTTGTAAAGGAATTGGTCTCACCTAAACTGGTGTGCACAAAACCCATCTGCGAAGGAGCTACACCTTTTGCAACAGACATCCGTTTTGTTTAATATGAGACAGGCACATCCGTATGCCAGCACCAGGCTTATAGGCTCCTGGTCAGACAGTATGTTGAGCACTCAGATACTCAAAAGTTAGGAAGACTCAAAAGAAAATAATGCAATGATTTCTAAGCAGTTCTTGATTCTGGGTTGGGTGAAGTAAGCTCTTTTACATTTAAATGCCATAAGCTGCTGGAGGAGTTTGAACTTCCCATTATGTTTGGAAGAGAGCTTTTGCTTTTTTCTGTACTTCATGTTACTCTCTTATTTACAGCTGGCTCTTGTCTTTTCTCTGCAAGATCTCTCGTTCATGAGCTGATCCTTTGCGTGAGGTGCACTGGATGATGCTGAGTCTTTCCCAAGCCGACCTGTTTCAAAAGTCCCAGACTGTGCTGTAAGCTCCTGCACCAAGCTGTAGCTGTGAAAAGTACCCCAGATGTTCGTAAACCTTTTCAAGAGCTTCTCATCACTTTTTCCTGTTTTGCTACCATTTGTTGTAGAGTAGCATTTTATGGGTGCAGTGTTTATCAAGGTGGTTCATTTGTGATATGTTAATTAAAGTTGCTATTTGTGTTTGCCAGGATGATTTTGTGTAACAGGTTTTTGTTATAAAAAACGCTGACCTTTAAAGTCCAAAGGCCATATTTATGAATGACTCATCTGCCCTCAGAGAGGCTGAAGATTACAGTACACAAACAAAAGATGAAACATACTTCTCTCATGTAACTTTTTGAGAAAGCAGTATTTGCCTATGGCATTCACCAAGGGAGCTTTCCCTTTGTGTGCAGGATGAAAATGGGGCAGGCTACAATAAAAGGCATTGTTGGTCCCAGCATGCAAAGAATGATGATCCAAGAACCAAAATAATAGAAAAGTGTTGGGAGGGAATTTAGTTCACAAACATGTCAGGATAGCTTCAGGCTTACTCAAGTTTTGATTCAAGCTTCTCATTCTTCTTAAATTCTTTCCAGGCCAAAATGAATTAAATAGTTGCTAATCCTCAATCACGCAGTGTTTCACTGGGCTCAGTGGCTGAGGACGGCCTTGCGGGGCAGCGATTTCAGGCTCCGATTCCTCGGTGACAGCAGACCCCAGGGAATGGTGTAGTGTGTACTTTTGTGCCATGATTGGGATCTGTCCCTTCAAACTCCACCGCTAAGTTCTCTGCAGGAGAGGCCTTTGTGCTGTTAGTCCTGGAGAGCATCTGTCATGATGGTCGGCAATATGACAAAGTTTTGCACCCGATGTGTATAATGGGGTATAAGCTATCGCCTCTACAGAGCTTGTTTCCAGACTAGAATATCGCCTGACATCTGCACTTTGGAAGCATTGAAAATATGAGAGGAAAACCAGTCTTGCTGTGCCGTACCTAGACAGATAGTGCCATCCCCAGACTCAACTCAGATACATAAATGTATAAATTGTCTTTTTTTTTTTCTCTTGCTATCAGGATGTTGTCCAGTTGAAATGATAACTCTGTTAGCAGTGAAATAACAAGGATAACAGTAAAACCTTTCCACATAAGACTTTTTTCCCCCCTAAACTTCTTTTTAAAAATAATGTCTCCTAAAAAGTTCAGAACATGTCTTTTCCTCCTCTTCGTTATCCCTAGTGAAAACTCATAGGGTCTGATGCCAGGCAGGAATTTGCGGTAACAGCTCTGTGTAATAACTCTGTAATTTATGTCCTACGACCCTATCAAATATCACTACAAACCATGTTCACAGTGCTGCAAATTACACAGCATTCACCAGTGTGGGAGATGGCATGTTGCCTGTTGTGAGAGATGATCCCACACCTAGAAGTGACTGGCAGCTTTTATAAAATAGCCAGGCATCCCTTTTGTGCCTGGCTGGTGAAGGACAGATGGTCTTTTTCTTCTTCAAGGAGAATTCCCATCAGGCTTTATTTGCAATAGTTTTTGTGCATATGAATTATTTGTATTAAAGGAGAATGAATATAGTGTTTATTTGCAAACTAATGCATCTAGAATGAAGTGAAGTTATTAACTATTTCTTGTACCAAAAATAGTTCTGGTTGTTTGAGGTTTATTTTTTCTCTGACAATGGAGATAATTTTCATTATCTCTAAGGCACCCCAGTGTTTGTCTGGCAGCAGAAAGCCATTTATACCTGCCTCTAAGGCCTCACTGCCCTTCCAGAGGGTTCCAGCAGACACAGGATAAATGAGAAAAAAAAGGCATAGGATAAGTTAATATCCTTAAATGTTTGTAATGTTTGTAATAGTCAGCCTTCCTCCTCCTGGGAAGTTCGTATGTAGATAGGAACGGCCCAAGGGGAAGGACTGATTCCCTCTTACCCTTTCTTTTCTCTCCTCACCTTTGATGTATCTGGTAGCTTATTTGTTCTTTAGTGAATATAGTTGAACCCTGTTCAGCTAATCTTGTGGATTAATAAAAATGATCTAGCCTCTGTGCAAACACAAGGTGATTTACACAGCACAATGGCTTGAGCATTGTGGTCTTGAGCTGTCAGGCTAAGTGGGGTGGTATTTTATCTTTGACTTTTTAGAGCTTTTAGAGCCCGTGCTCTTGGCTCCACAGGTACTTAATGGGTGTTCCCACTTTAGTTCCTAATAAAGTGATAATCATGATGATAAAAGAAGAGGCCTGAGCTTTTAGTGGCTTTTTTTTTCAGTGTGCTTTGCACAGCTTCACTAATTGCATTAGATTCAGATCTGAATTATTGAAGGCTGTTAAAAAAAAAAAAAAAAAAAAAAAAGAAAAGAAAACATGTTTTGGTCAAGGCCAATTAGGAGGCGTTCCTGGAAACTGCTTGCACCACTCAAGTTCAGCTGTCCATTAGGTACTATTATTTATACGGTACAAAAATGTGCCAGGAAAATTAAAGAGATTATAAAGAATTTTTTGCTGTATAGTTCCTAACAAGAGAAGTAAAATCTGCTCTTTCCTGTTAGAATCCCAACCTGCCTCGGCTCACAAAGGCGGTATGAACAAAGCAATGCCAAAACACATAAAAGACAGGGCTTCGTTTCCAAGAGAACTACGCAGGTCCCTGGATGTTGCAACGACAGAGCTTGCCGCTCGCCTTGAGTGCTCTGCGTGGTGTGCACAGCTGATGCTGCACTGTCCTGGAAAGCTGCTCACCTGCTCACGTGGACGAGTGGGCAAAGGAGGCACCTGCAGGTGGTTTGCACGCACAGTCCCGCACGCAGGTGCAGCCTCACTTTTAAGCCATTGTTTTATCTCCACACTGGTCTGTGCTGCTTTTTGCTGGCTGTAAGTGCTGCTCTGGGGGGTGTGCAGTGCAGAGCCCAGGTGGCGAGAGGGATGGCCAGAGACAATCCAAGGTAGTTTGGTGCAATAAAACAAGTGGCTGGTCAACGAGCAGGCAGGAAAGCAATTCTTCTCGGAAATTCAGTAAGAGGTGAAAAACAGTAAAAATGGAGTGGGAGTGGGAAATGGATGCCTGGGTGGGCCTGGTGAAAATCCCGTGTGATGGCTGCCTGGCCTCTGCAGGGGGGCTGGAGGCAATCGTGAAGCATCCACTGGCCTCTGGGTGGACTGCTCACTGGTGGAGCCAGGTGCAAGCGAGGATGTATTTAGATAGATAGATAGATATTAAAGAAAAAAAATCAGTGCTAGCAACAGCAGTAGGTATGACTGTAACGGGCTTAATGAATGTGGCCCAAGGGATGTGTCAGGTAGAAGGAGATACGTGAAATTTCTTGTGTGTGTAATTAGGGCACTTGGCAGCTGGGTGAGCTTTAATTGCCATCCAACACTCCCGATCTTGCCAAAGAATGAAGAGAGCTATTGATTTCCATCTGGGCACACAATTTACTTCTTAGTGCTCACCAGCCGGATGTGTATCTTCAGTCTCTGTCACTGCTGTGTGCAAGCTAAAGCTGCTTTCATCTGCAGGTTTCAGGTGGGGGTTCAGCTGAATATGTGGATAGAATTGCAAGGAGTTAACTGTAAAACAGCCTTCCTAACCACACTACCAGTACACAATGTGCTGTCAGCTTTGGAGAATCTCCACGTCTCTAGGTCCTCAGATAAAGCATCTCATTGCTGTAGTGTCCAGTTGCTTCCCAATAATAAAACGGGTACAGAAAGATCCTGCCTCTCTCTAGTCAACAAGAGCAAGGCACTGTTTATTTTATGATGTGTGTTTGTTTATAAATGTGGTGTTACTGAGCAGAGGACTAGACAAAAGAAGTGGATTTTACATTTCACTTTGAAGACACTAATGCCCATAGTCAACATGAGCCCTTTTGTGGGTGACTTCCAAATTTCATGGGCTGAATGCCACATTTTTGCCCTGTCGTTGACAGTTTCATTGTTCCAGGGGAGCACAGCTGGTGCAGGTCCTGATCTTGAAACAGAGACATGAGAAAACTTGTATGCAGGCACAAAGTGTAGCAATTTAACTTGGAAAAAAAATAAGGGGAATGTTATAGGAAAAGGTTGAGAAAGGAGCAGGAGGTAGAATTGCTTTTGCAAAGCTATTGAAAATATAGATTTGCTGTGATTTACAGTTCAATATGCAAATGGCATCATTATGCACAGTTTCAGATAACTAATCCAGCATTGTACGTGTAATGGAGATTGGTGTGCCTGTGCTGAGGGAATGTGCGGATGGCTTTCTGAAATTAAAAAAAAATAATAATAAAGGTTCAAATAATTAATTCCCTTCTGTTGAGGAACTGATAATTAGTAAAATGCTACATATTCAGCAGATACCCCTTACGCATATAAGGAATTCTGTTATATAGTGCCGCAGGCAATTTTGCTCTATACAGTAAAAATAAGCACGGTCAATAGTAAAAATTGTTAGATGTACCCAATTCTAGCAAAATGACTTGTACACCAAAAGGGAAGAAACAAATGCATAGATTTTCCTTTTGCCCATGTGTTCATCTGAAGTGACTTTACTGGAACAACTCTTCCCTGACAGCAATGATAAGGCAGAATCAGCCTCCAGATAGCTAAATACCAAGGAAGTGTGCCAAGGTTAAGTGATGGTTTAGAACTTACGATGAAAGCGGTACTCGACTTATACCTAAAAAGTAATCGTCTAAAAGTAATATTGTGTAATAAGGATTTTATGTTTTAATCTTTTTCTGACTTACCAGGAAAGAAATGCCTAACTTGGATTAGTATAGTCATTCACTGGTAATATCTCACTTTTTTTGTGTGTTTGCCTTTGTTTAAGAAAGATTTAATTTGAAGCAGTAGGGAAAAAATAATTCCCAAATTCAAACATTCTTGGAGACAGTGATCTATTTATGTTTGACTTTGATAACTAATCCCATTAAAATAGCCTGTAGTGGAAAGCAACCCATATACATGGACAAGATAGTGGAGATAAAAAAGGCAAGTTTTAGATCCATACTTGCCAACTTTAAAGTAAGAAAACGATGCATTTTCTGTTGGTTAGTTAGATCTTGAATTTCACCTTGTTCTATTGGAGTATTTTTAAATCATGATGTCACTGCTGCTTCACTTTCATGTATATATATCTGCCTTTCTAATCAGGAGATGACAGTATGCACAGCACAAGTCATCTGGTACCTCAGACAGCTGTTAGAATATAACAGCTATTGATACATCTCCTTTGTTATTCAGTGTTGGATCATAGCCTCATTTTATACTCAGAGTAGTGCTACTGTTTGTAACAAAATACTTCCCACATGACACTGTCTTGTCATCTTCACTGTTTCTAGTGAGACTTTGAGAAATGACTCATGGTGTGGTGTGTCCTACTTAGGAGAGTTCAGATGTTGCTTTTACTGAAGCGCTTTCCCAGGCCTTTGCCTTTCAGGTCATGAAAGAAGAGAACCCAGAAGTGTAAATGCTTAGAATAATTGGTTATTTTTAAAGATAGGTCTTTCTCTTGTAAAAAATAACTAAAAGAATACTTTTCCGTCTGCTATGAAAAAGATGTTTTAAATTGCTTTATACAGTTCCACTCCTGCTGTTTAATGCATCTGTGGAAGTGAGCAGATAATTATACTTCAGGTCTATATATCCTGTGAAACTACAACCATAATCATTAAATAATTATATTTTATTTAGATGCATAATAAAATTCCTTCCATTCCTACTTAATGTGGTCATTACCATATGGTATTTCTTCTCTGATCCTGAATGGATGAAGAATATGAGCATTTTGTGGTAGTAGTCTAGATATATTTATAGCAGTAAGGAGTAGAACTGGCAAAATACACCAAGTATACTTTTCTATTGCTGCTTTCAGAGAAATCAATATGAGAGCTATCTGCTTTCAGTGCTGCCTTTGTCTTTGCAGTTATGTTGTGAAAGGCATAACTGGTCCTCTCCACTTCATTTCACAAACCTTTCAAACAGAACAGAATTTATGTGGTCAGCAAAGCCATTGGCAAGCAGACTCAGTATGTGAACTGATCTCTTCTAGTTGTTTATTAAGACAACATTTATTCCTTTCAAATAACGTGGCTGGCAATGTTTGTATGTCTGCCTAAAATTTTAATGGTTGAATTTCTGTAAAATATTGAATTGCTATCAAGTGTAAAAGGATAGAGATTCTGAAATGTCAAGAGATCAGGCCAAAATGTGAGCATCAGTACAGAATATTTGCAGCATGTTAATTTACATGTCATCAGAAGTCCTCAGGACTTGGGGAAGAAAAAGAGTTGTAATCATCAGTTTCAAGACATCATTAAGAAAACATGAATGAGATCTTTTACAGGTGTACCTGCTTGTTCTTTGGAATATGCTGAAGTGCAAATCTTCAGTCTGGGTTGCGCTGATCTGTGGGATAATTTGGACGGACCCTACAAACCCATCTTCATGAAGGTCAATAACAACACAGCTACTCAGCAGTGCTCTGATGGTAGACCGTGCGCACAAACTGCTCGCAGGACAGGCAAGCAGGAAACATTTACTCAAGTGATGCGCATAAGGAGAAATGATCCTAGCAGTGAGTACAGTGAGATGGTTTCTGGTCTGGTTACTGCCTTTTGGAAAGAAGGTCTGGAAGTTCGGTAGGTGCTTCAGCTCAGCATTTCCTCAGAACCAGACATTAGGTGGTGTCAAGGATGCCTCAACTCCTGCTCATCTGTCAATTAATTGGCTTGAAGCCCGTGTTCCCAGCGCTGCGTCCAGACCCGGATGTGTGCAGTGGCACTGCTTGTCAGGGAACTTGTGTGCACTGGCAGTTATGTCCTTTTCTGAACTGCATCTTAACTGTTCTGTCTCTCCATTTTCAGCTGGCATATTAGAGGTATTCAGAAACCTCTAAATTAAGTGATAAAGAACAGCACAAATCAAAATGGAAAAAACTGATTATCTTGTATCTCATCAGATCTTCCAACCAGTGTCACTCCCCTGTTTACTACCTGCTTCCCATGGAGGCACTACAGATTGTGCTGGTTTGGAGGGGCAAACAGCTATTGAATATTTCTCTTTGAAGAAGAAAAGATTCTTTTATGTCTATTCTATGACGGATTACAGCAATGCTTATTGCCACAAGCCTGGATACATTAATACTGAAGCTAATCTGTGCATCTTTTCATGTTTTGTAGCTTAACTCTGACACTTAAGACAGTATATTAACAAATTCTTTTTAAAAAGCATATTGGAAATCTTCTACCTTCTCAGTTTAATTTGTGATGCATTAACCTGTTTGTCTCTAACACTAATCTTAGTGCCAAAGGAGCTGGCAAAAGACCTGCTTGTCCTTTGCAGGCATGCCAGAGAAACCACAAAGTTGTTGACTTATGTGAATACATTTATATATATGGATGTATATATAGGTGTGTCTGTTTACATATATACATACCCCCATATTTTCTTTCTTGAGGATACAAAAGCTAATTCCACTTTACCACGTTCATGTGAATGTACAGTTTTGTAGTTGCATTTGCAGGTTATTGACCAAATCAACACCAAAAATGTACCAAGCATTTACAAACCAAGGTAAAAGATGACAACATGACAAGAAAGGCTGGGAATTCATTCTCAGGCAGCTGGCCACTAGAAGGAATAAGAAATACAAACTAAGAAAAGCAAGAAATGCTACAGCCAAATGTCATTGCATCTTACTGCTGAGCTTGCGAGGGCTTTTCAGGCAATGAAATGGAGGGACAGCTTGCCACACCTGCAGGGTGCTGCCAACTGGTCAGCTGTCTCCGTAGAAAAGGCAAATGGAGACTTAGGGTAAACATTAAAAAGCAACTCAAGTCACTTTGTAAAGGGCTTGGGTCCTTTAGAAAATATTAACCTGGATCAATCAGCATTTCTAGGCTCTTGGTTTTTTAGGGATTAGAGATGTATTTTTGCTGGAGGACTGACGGAAAGAAAACACAGCATGTGCATCACCCCTTTCATATAGTTGCTTCCCTATTTCAGCAGCTGTGACTTACCAAAGAGTTCATCCCACACTTACCTCTGGCAGCCTTTTTGCGCTGCCCTTCCCTGCCCATGGGGGCACCTGCAGTGCTGCCTGGGCAGCCACCCCACAGCAGGCATTTTGGGATCTGTGAGACCCATTGAAAATTAGCTGCGTAAGGGCGAATGGCATGAGCCATCCCTCTTTCTACTACTGGAGCTGATATTCCTTTGCTAAGCTGATAAAATAGCATACTTTATTAAAAATGCCATCTGATACCAGGAAAAAGTCTTATTGTCTAGTTTTCCCAGGGTAGCCACAATGAGAACAAATTGCAAAGCACTTATCCTAGCCCTGTCTCCTCTTTCTTTCCTGGCTGGCGTAGTATTTCTGGCGTATTGCTGGGAAGTATATCCATCAGGGAAACAAATGGTGTCTTTCTATTCCTTTCTGTAAGAGAGATGTCAAATATTGTAATTCTGCATAAATCCCCACAGATTACTAGTCTTGCTTTTTAGTCCTGGTCATCTGAAACTGTGGTACCTAACCCAGCCTTTTTTATTATTCTTATTAATTGAACAAGAGACTTTCCTCCTACAGAGGAAGAATGGCAGAAGTGCATGTAGATGGTGCAGGTGAGGAAACATGAGCATGGCACATGAACAGAATTGAGCAGCTCCCTCCCGAATGATCTGTTTGCTCAGCTGAGTAGCCGATCCTGGTGGTACCAGTGCAACCTATTGTAACGAAACCCGTGGGAAGGCTGTAAATGCTAAGAATGCCCTGAGCCTCCGAGTTTTGTCCAGGCTCTTTGGTGCCATGTGTCCTGGCAACAATGCTGCCAAAGCTGACTTTTAAAGAATCACCCTTTGACAGCATTGTCCCCCAACAACTGCTTAGCTGTCAGCTCAGGGAAATTCCTCCTTCTCCAGAGTATGCAAAATGCCAGCTGAGAACAGGCGCGCTTCATTAGCCCATACCAGACAAAATAAATATTGTGTTTGTCCTGAACCAGCTATATATATAATTAATCTGACCATAGTAGGGCTGTGAGATAGCTCGGGTTCAGCTCAGGCGAGGGAAAATGCTGCTCCTGCACACTGGCAGATGCACTGCTGCTTTACACCACCCAGAGACATTGGTACCTCTTCCAAGAGCAGCCTCTTACACTGAGAGCTAAGTCTGTTCAGCATTTGGAACACATAAACGGCTCTGGAGGTTGTCCATGTGCTGGGGCAAAGTTAAGGGAGGTGACATGTTGCCTCAGGCGCCCGGCCACTTAGTACAAAGACTGTTCAGTGGACTCATGGTGTTGTTTTGCACTATAGTACTAGAGCCGAAGTTGAAAGTTAGTCATCTAGGTGAAAAGTCCTTTCCATGACTTTTCATGTATCCAGAGGATGATTAAAATACCATTTTCTCTTTTATGGCTGTAAGACCCAATCCTGTACCTTTGCTAAGAGAATGAAAGACCCTTGGGTCATAACGGGAGCTTTTCCTGCAAAGTGTCTGCCTCTGTTCATAATGGCGTTTGGCTGGGCAGTAGATGCACGGGTCCTGTACTGAGGTGAGGAATCCCTTAAACATGTACTCCTTTTAAAAAGTGAAGCTCGGCGTCTCTCCATCTCTCTGGTACAGCTTCAACCACCACAGTGGGAAGTGCTGGTGACTGAGGGGCTCGGTGGCCTTCTAGTCCTGGGTCTTCATTGTCTTGAGTTTGAGGTGGCATTCAATTACAGTGTGAGAGATGGTCATTAAGAATGTAGACCAGAGGTGTCTTTGCAGCCTTCTGGCACATCCGAGCAATCAGCCCAAATCCAAATTCTTTGTTGTCATTATCCCACAAACTGTTCAACAGCAGTGAAAAAAAGTATCAGTTATTTCCAGTGTAAAAGTGATAAGAGAAGCCCTGGACTGGAAAAGACCTCCTCTCATCCATCCTTCTTCCCCAGCTCAAGCTTTCTGCTCCTGACAGATATATTTTTAACTTCTTAAGAACAGCTGGTATGGCAGCTGCACAGTGTTCCCAGGCAATCTTTTCCTCTGCTCCTTATTGTTAGAAAGTTTTTCCTACTTTTTCTTGCAGTAATCTCAGTCCCATGCTTGTCTCCAACCTTGTGGGTAAGGACAAATTATTCCCGTCGTCTTTGCAGCAGCTTTTCACAGAGCTGCAGCCTGTTCTCAAGTTACAGCTGTAAAAAACTCTTATTGATATGCTGCTGATGATTTTGTCAAATGGATGAAATTTTTCTCTGTTTATTGATGACTTTTCTGTCATAACTTTTAAGCCATATCTTCATTCTCGATATCTAGTGCTTTCTCCTGCAAGTGAATGCACTGCTCACATGTGCTTCCTCAAGTGCATTTTGCAAGGCAATTTTCTTTTCACTGTCACTGCCAGCAGATGAGACTGTGTAGTGTCAGTCAAAAAAAAAAAAAAATCACATTTTTTTCTATATTTTCTGTATAGTGTTTTCTCCTTTCTACATGCATCTTTCTATGATAGTGCTTGAGTGGTCTGCATTATGTCTTATGCTACCAGCACGGTTTTCTCCTTTTGCCTGAATTCCATAAGGTGACACAGCTTTTTTCTTGCTGGGAGGCAGCTTTGTTCTTTAACAGCACTTGCTCCAGCAGGACAAAATTACCAGGAAAATACTGGCTATACAGCAAGGCAGACGAGAAATACTGTGTAGATGACTGTAGCTGACCCACTTTGTATTATTGCCTATGATGAATTTTAACGTAACTCCTGCAGGACTATGTGAATACATTCCATTATGTAACGCTAATTTGTGTGCAAACTGATATTTTGTTAATCTTATTACAAATATGCACAATCTTGCTCTGACTGCATCTGTTCCTAGATTGCTGCTGATGCCTTTCTGTTCAACATAAATAATAGAATGATCGCAATCAGCAAACAGTTTGTCATTTGTATGTACACTGCACCCTTTATAAATTGGTGGAGCCAGACAGGGCTTTGTCTTTCTACTGCCGTAATTATTTCTGTAACCTTGTCTAAATAGGTAATGTTTTATGTTTCCAAAACACGTTGCATTCTTTGCATGCTGCTGCCCGTAAAGAGATTATCTTTCCTGCAGCCCCGTCCCCTACAAGAGGAAGGCACCCAGCGGTGCTGGCTGTGATGCTAGGCCAGCTCCCACGAGCCACCTGGGGACAGCCCGGTCAGTGGCAATGCCTCCGGGGCAAACCGCACTGTCCCGTCATTTAATATGCAGCCAAGATGACTGCACGGCATCTCTCATTGAGATCTAAAAATTGTCAGAGCATATAAATTCACAAGGTATTTATGAAAGTCAAAAAATCTGTATTGACTGGAACTCTCCGATTGAATGGCTGTAGAACCAAGTCTTTTCAATACTTTTTCAGGTAGGAACTCTGGCAATTTTTTAAATTGTGGAAAGATAGTAGTGTTTTTTCTTCTGGCTAAAAGTCATGCTAACAAAAATAAATAAATAAATAAATAAATAAATAAATGAAGACTCCCAATGGCCAAATCCTGAATCTGTAAGGTGTAAAAATCAGCCTTAATGATTGTGGGAGGAGCACACATTATATATACTCTGTGAGCTATTGAATCCGGTATACCAGAAATGGTATAGTACCATTTGTAGTTGTTTTTCAATAATTTAAATTGTCCTAAACGATAGCAGCTCAATTGCCTGACCGTTTGTTTAAGGAGAATGATGTTTGCACATTACTCAGTGAATCACAGTTATTCAAATAACTGCGCCTATGCACGTTAAATAAAGGCAGCTGATAGGGGGTATTTGGAGAACGTGTGAAAAATGTGGATAAAAATCTAGTCAGCTGCCATTTTAGAAACACTCTTCGATATTTCCTTCATGTTACTCATTAATCATATCCCAAAAAGCTGAAATGTGCTTGTGTCCGCGATAGCACAACCAAGGCAGCTGCTCTGAGCGCCAAAAGGGAGCACGGAGCCGTGTGCTGGGGGAGTTCAGTGATCAGAGGGGCAACCGAAACAGCCTCGCCAGGAAAAGAACAGCTGGAAGGGAAATTTATGTTCCTCCTCACTTCCCATCTGCTCTGATGAGAAGAGGCTTTGAGGTACCCGGGAGGGTGTCTCCCTTGATGCAAGGTCTGGCGCGGAGCCGAATTCGCTCCCTGGGAGCCAGAGGTGTGCAGCTGGAAGGACCGGAGAGGGCTGGGCCTCTTCCAGGGTGACCTCCTGTCAGGATGAAGCCTGGGGAAAATCCAACATGGGGAAGGGCTTCTTTTTAGGGAAAATGATGGAAGCTCCTCATTGTTTCAGTCTCCAAGGCAGAATTGGAGCAGAACTCTGGTTTCCCTACCACCCTGCAGAGGTGGAAACTTTGGTACCTTAAAGGAAGGGAAGAAGGTGGACAAGCTGTCCCAACAAATGGTCCTACAGAAAGGCATGAAGAGTGATTTGGGATTGCCTGGTTTTATTTGCTCTGGATTGTATCTGGAACTGCCTTCCTTCGTGGCAGATTCTCCGTTTGGCTTTACGGATCCATCTCCCAGCCATCCGCCCAGTCCCAGGGAAACAACAAAGGGGGAGTGTGCTGACAGCACCCTGCTTGGGCATGACAGAGCAGCAAGTGGCCTCTCCGTGCTGAGCCTGTCTGAACGCGGAGGTGTGGGGAGATGCCGGAGAGATGCTGGGAGATGTTTGGGTACTGGTGGTGGTTGTCAGAGCACTGCACGCCTGGAGGCTGGGTCACAGGATGACCGTGTACCCCAGCAGCTCCCAGAACGGTGAGGAGCAGTCAGTGGGCGCCTTGTGCCTGACGTGAACAAACTGAGGGGCACTCGGGCTGAGATGCCGGCCGTGGTGAGGGGCAGAGCTCGAGGTCCCTCTCCCACACGCCGGGCATCGCCCAGCCGGCCTTGGGGGCTGCCGGCCCGGCACGGACCCCGCAGCGGGCGGGAGGGCTCGGGGTCGCGCGGCGGGGCCGGACCCGACCCCAGCCCCGGCCGTTGCGGGGCCGCCTCACGTCGAGGCGCGGCCTCGCCCCCAGCCCCAGCCGGGCCGGGCGGGTCCCATCCCAGGTAAGCGGCTCCCGGCGGGGGGCGGCCAATGGCGGGGCGCGGCCGCCGCCGCCAGCCAATGGCAGCGCGCTCGGCGGCGGCCCCGTGGCGCCGTGCCCGGTGGGCAGCCAATGGGGCGCGGCCGGGCCGCGGGCGGCGCTTTATCAGCGCCAGGGCCGGCGGCGGCGCGGAGCCGGTCGCGGCGGTGCTGGTGGTCCCGGTGCGCGTCCCCGCGCCGCGGCCGCGCGCAGCATGGCCGGGCTGGGCGGCGGCCCCGGCGCCTTCGGGCGCTGCACGCACGCCGTGGTGCGGGCGCTGCCCGAGTCGCTGTGCCGCCAGGCGCTGCGCAGCGCCGCCGGCCCCGAGGTGGACTTCGCCCGCGCCGAGCGGGAGCACCAGCTGTACGTGGGCGTGCTGCGGGGCAAGCTGGGGCTGCGGGTGCTCGAGCTGCCGGCGGACGAGAGCCTGCCCGACTGCGTCTTCGTGGAGGACGCGGCCGTGGTGTGCGAGGAGACGGCGCTGCTCACCCGCCCGGGCGCGCCCAGCCGCAGGAAGGAGGTAGGGGCCGGCACCGCCTGCGCGACCCCCGGCCCCGGCCCGCAGGTGCTCGGTGCCGCCGGGCTCGGCCCTTCCCTTCCCTGCAGCCGCCGCCCGGGGGTCGCTGCCGCAGCGCGGCTCAGCCCCGGCCCCGCGGCAGCCGAGCGCGGCGCTTCGCGGAGCTGCCGCCCGTGGTCTCGGTGTCGGGCGCGGCGGGGTGGGCACGGCAGTGCAGGGGGCGGGCGGGGGCTGCAGCCGGGCTCCGGGTGCTCGCGGGGCGCCTGCCGGGCGCGGTCCGGGCGGGTGGCCGAGTGCTGCCCGGCTGCTGCATCCTCAGGGGCTGAGGGACCTCTCGTACCCAGCCCGGAGCTGCAGGGCTGTCCGGCTGGCCCCTTGCCTTCCCGCAGGTGTGTCCCGGTGCAACCCTCTCTCATCTCGCAGTGGCCGTCTTCCCCGTGGGCAGGACTCGCCCCGTGATCCGTGGGCACCTGCAGCCTGCTGCTGCCCGGGATCAGTGCGTGACCCTGGGCTGGCTGGCAAGTACAGCGGGGAGTGGTCTACGTGGCCTTAGCATGCTTGGTATGGGTATGGTGCCGTCGTTCTAGCAATAAGGCTTGCTTGAGTGTTGTCCTCCAGTGAGTCCTGGATGTCTCACAGCTCTTGCACACATGTACCTCCATGAGCGCACACACGTGTACGTGCTGCTTCAAGTGCATCCCAGCCCTCTTGGAGCCAACAGCACCAGCGTGAAGCTTCCAGCAGTGGATGTTGCTCAGCTGGAGCCCAGCTGAGCTTTCTGAGGCCCTATCCCATGAGTCACTGGTGTGTGTTGCCATGTGCACTCCAGCGGCCTGCAGGAGAAACGCCACTGTCACTGGCTGGGCTTCGCAAGTAGACAGGAGTCTGCGTGTGGAGGTGGGGGTCAGCTCTGGGTGGGTGTGCTTAGAAGGAGCCTGGAAAGCAAGGGGTGGTGGTGTATGTTACCCAGCTGGTGGCAATTGGTGGCACTGGCAGGAGGTGGGAGACTCCAGTTGCCACCAGCTGAAAGTGAGAGGTGGTATTTCATTGCCTACTTTGAGGTCTCAGGTTATGCCAATGCACAGTGAGCATGAAGAGATGAGATATGGCAGCAGAACTGAATGTGATAGTGGCTGTAACTGTTTGCTCTGCTATTTGAGGTGCCATAAGGAAACTGAAAAGCATGAAACAAGGAAGCAAAGGATGTGGGATACTTCTTTGTTTAAAAAATCCCAAGTTATGTTTTCTTCTTTATTCCTTCCTCTTTGTTCTCCTCCCTTCAGTGTTGCTAGCTATTCTGCTTCCATGAAGGCAGTGCACAAAGATGCATAACCTGAGGCTGCAGGGCTAATGAGGGGTAGTCAGTGATGCTTGAGGCTGCTTGGCCCTTGAGTGAAGTAGTGTTGAGTGCAAGTACCTGATGGCATTAGCCCTCTCCTGAGGGTTAAAAGCAGCGAATTAAGTTCCATGAGTTCTATCCTGCTTATTATAAGAATCAGTCAAGTAAAAGAATCAGTCAGGTAAAACAGTCTGTTTTCTACCTCATTAACAAAAAACAAGACATGGCATTTACTTATGTAATTCTAAATATGTTAAATTGTTTTAAATCATAATTAGAAGCTGCTCCCCAGCATCCACAAAATAATTAAAAAGGATTGTGCTGGAAAGGATGCATATGGTAACAATTTATCATTGAATTATGTAGTGTATTGTCAGTTTGAGGGTAATACAAAACTTGTTCTGTTTATATTCCTTTTTGCTGGGCTAGATCTCCTATTGATCAGCACCAACTACTTTGCATGAAGTCATAACTCAGCCATGATTTGAAATAAAGCCTGAACAGGGTAAACTCTTAGCAGAAGCAGCAGAGCAGATTTACTTCTTTCCTTGGATGGCTTGTCCAGGCGCTATCACAAATCAATGTAAGAGGAAGCTTTGAAGCACAACTTGAAACTTATTAGTTTCCTTGATTGAAGGGGCAATCACTCCCATGAGCTTTCTATGAATTAAAAAACAAACTATAAATATCCTTCAGCTCCTCAGGACCTACGTGGATGTTATTCAGAGCATGAAGCCAGGCTGTTCACTTGTGTGGCAGGAGGGCAGGAGACAACAGGCTCAGTGGAAGCAGTACATTTTAATGGGGTGTAAGGAGGCTGCTCACAGTGAGGGTGGCCGGGCAGTGAAATGGGGGCCTGGAGAAGCTGTGCAGTTGTCTGTGGAGGCTTTCAAGACCTGACTGGATAAAGCCCTGCATGACCCGATCTGTTCTCATAGCTGGCCCTATTTTGAGAGGGAGGATGGACTAGGAACCTCCTGAGGTCTCTTCTGACTTGAATTACTCTGGGCATGAAGCCTGTTGTAGGTTGGGGTACTTGGAGATGGGCATTGTCAGTTAATGGTCATGAAATTTGCCTGCCCAGGACATGAACAGTCACCAGATCTGGGTGGCTCCATGTCTGATGGATCCACTGCCAAAGTCAGAAGGACGAGGCCCTGTGAAATCACTTTTCTCATGCTTTCTGGAGGACTTAGCTCCTAGCCCAGCTGGCCTGTCCAGCCCGGCACAAACGTGACTGGGGCTCGTACCGTCAGTGGGCGGCGGAGGGAAGGCAGTGGCTGCGGTCCACGTGCGGTAGGGGTTTCTCACAGTGCAGTCCTGCTCGCTTTATGTAACAGAGGCGTAGCCCCATGAGCACTGCAGCAGTGCGGCTGGCGCTCGGCTTAACCCAGTTAACGCGAGGGCCGTGCGCTGAGCACGCGCTGCGGCCCTGCCTCCCGTGAGGCTGGGAGTTGCTGCAGCCAGGCACGGCCTGCTGGTCTCAGCCCTGACCTGCGGGGCTGCTGGACACCGCTTCTGGGAAGTGTTAACAGAGGGGGGCTCGTGTCCAGGCAGCTTGCCAGGAGGCCTGTGGTGGGCCAGGCTCTGAAGCCCCATCAGGACAAGGGGAAGATGAAGGGCCTGGGGGCTGCTGTGGTACAGCCTGGCTGGGCACAGCTGGAGCAGTGCACGGAGCCGCTCAGTCCTCCCGCCTGGCAGGCGGCTCATCAGGACACACCATCCCTGTCCTCCCCCACTTCATGTTACTGAAAACCATAATGCAATATTTAAGAACTGTCGCGGAGTGTTCTTTTGCTGACTAGACTCCTTATTAAGAAGGCTTGTTATCAATTACTGCAACGCTGTGTGTAGCAGGCACACTTCTGCAGCAGTCTTTAATAGCACAGACTGAGCTTCCAGGCTGTACAGAGACTGGTGGTTCCCCTTCCAGCACCATTGGACTCTTTACTGGTTTTCTGCCTGGAACAAAACCCAACAAAAACCTCAACCCACAGATTGCTTGTTCTAGCTCCAAGTTATTGTAGGGAGGAAAAAGAGTTGAATTAAACTTGGTCATGTTCAGTCAGTACTGGGAAACAGACCAGTATTTTTTTTTAGTAAAGCAGAAAAATTGGTCATGCATTTAATGATTTGTTTGCAAGAGGCAGAGGCTTATTTCAAGGCATTATATTTCTGTGTTATCAACTCCTGAACTTATTTTAAAATTCATAGTTTCTGGAGAGTTTTGGATTTAGCAGAAAGGTGAAAGCGTTTAGAGTAAGCCAGAGATAGATACCTAATGCGGATAAGCTGCTGTTTTGTTTAGCTGTGTGCAGTCACCAGTGCACTTAATGTTCAAGTTGAGTAACTCTAATGGAAATGCTGTGATCACTGATCAGGTTCCAGCACCTTTTGTTCCAGCAGCGTGTTCTCAATTGCTTATTCCTCTAGTATAAACATTTCACGTCACCTCCTGAACGCACCAGGGCTAGATGGGGGGAGAAGAGCCCCGATCAGCACATTGCTCGTACTGCCTAAGTTGTCTTAATGTGCTTGGGATAGCACAAACAGCACTTCTACCATTTCTGTGCTTATGCAGGCAGATGGAAATCCAAAAGCTCAGCGAAATATAGCCCCCGCTAACCTGGCCTCTTCTTTTCAGCTGCTGCATTGGGAAGGGGAGAATGTCTGGGATCTGCTGCAGAAGAGATCACCAAGTGATTCTTCCTTCAGAAGTCAAGAGGAAATCTTGATCCAAGAGCCCTCTCTCTTCCCACCAAAACCCATGGGGGACCAATCTGTGGGGCTGCATTCCTGCAGCATGGGGAGGGAGGAGAGGCAATGAGGATGGGGTGAATAATAAGGGAATATGTTTATCATGTGCTGTCTTCTCAACAAGCTTTGGAAGAGCCTCCCAGTTGCCCCTTGAGCATCTCTGGGTTCTTCCTGAATCTGCTCACTGGGTGGCAGGGCCCTGTGCACAGCTGTGGTCCTGCTGGGCCATGTAACCTGCTGCTCAGCACCAAGCACCCCCCTGCACAGCCACCCCATCCTGCTCCATGTGCTCCCATGGGGCTGCGTGGAGAGGTTATCCTGGAGCTCATGCATGCGCTGGGCTGTGGACCTGACTGCAGCCTGGTGCTGCCAGGAGTGGTTCGTGGGCTGGGTGGCCAATGCCTCTGAGAAAGCAGAAAGCAAACAGGTGAGAAGTTGCCTGCATAGGCAGCTCTGGTTGTGGTGCAGCTGCCAAATGACAGACATCTCGTCCATTCCATCTGTAGACCTCAGTAGTTCTGTAGGATAATGCCTGTTGCAAAGTAATAAAAGAGCTTGACTCTGGAGAAATGTTTCAAGGCTCTGCTAGTTCCTGAACTTAAATGGGCTATGGGGGTTTATTTTATAGCACATGCTAGTATGCAAGAGCCTGTATTTGCTGACTAATCACTTAAACCAGCATTTTTCTGCACAACTGGCAGAGACCTGTCTCATTTCCATGGAGGATTAGCACTTGCTGATTGTTAGAGAGGCAAGAGATTAAAAAAATCCACCAACTTTAATTCATAGTTCTGTAAATTGTCATAACAGATCCTGGAGGTCGTCTTCAGTTGCACTGGCTGCTCTGCATTCACTTACTGTGCTTCACCCATGCTGTTACTGGTTAATGTTCTGCCTAGAAAGCTCGGGAGGGAGTCTCAGGGGTTACCCCTCTGTCATTACTTAGTGTTTAAACCAGCTGGCGAGTAAACAGGGGCAAAAGCTTTGAGGATTGACAAAACAACTAGAAATGGTGTTAGGCACCTTTCTGCCCTCAGGCTGTGTTTTTTTTTTTTTTTTTTTCTTGAATGCTTTTCCCATTTTACACTGAGCCATACACAAGCTCCTTTGGCCTCTTCTTTTCAGTGTTCTCATTCTAACTTCAAAATCAGAAGTGTAAAAGATACTGTCGCTGGTTGTCACTGCTATCTGCAGCTGTGCTGAAAACAAGTCCAGAAGTCCTAGTCAGATGTAGGAAAAGATGGTTAAGATGGATGGATACCTGGGCTGTGCTTGTCTTTTGCAGAGACAGTGTGTTCTCAGTGCTCTCTACACAGAATGGATGCAGCCAAGTGCTATGATCTTCCCTCTCTGACCTGCAGGACAGAGTGTGTGCTGGGGCCTGTGCTGAGGGAAAGCAGCTTTCTCCAGGAGCAAACAGGTGCTGCCCATCTTGGGGTACAGAAGGCGACCAAGTGTCTCTCCTCAGAATCTACATCAGTACTTTCTGCAACTGGTTTCGTTAGCTGTCATTTCAGTGTTTTGGTGCTAGCATATAAAATAAAGGAAAAGCACCCAGTGGAGAAGTTCTGTCTTGTGTGCAGCTTTCCTCTTGAAGAGACCCTGAGGTGAGTTTTAAAAGAATCACTGACAGCATCAGACCTGTATCAGGAGCCTATGTAATTGCAGCCTCAGACACGTGGAAGGAACACTTTAGCCTCTTTAAGCAGCCTACTTCAAAAGCAGGTTGTGTTTGTTTCTGTGGCTCTGTTCCTCGTAACTTTCTGCAGCTGGAGTGTTGCTGTGTAGTTTGGGTATGTTCTGCTTTGGTCTCCAGGTTCATTGCTGATGGAGCTCTGACCCTGCATTAATAGGGCTGACACTTCAGGCAAATGGGTCATGCCAAGAGCTGCATTCTTTGATTTTTCAATTTTGCTGCTGTAATCACAGATCTAATGAAAATATTAGGAAGCAGCTTCTAGTCAGATCAATATAAGTGGACTGTATTCATTATAATTGGTTTCTATCTATAGAACTGTAAAATGATCTTTAAGGATGGTCTAGGAGCAAGTCAAGTTCAATGCTCTTCTACAAGAGGCGATGTTTAGACTTTAATAAATTGCTACATCAAGTTTCTCAGCAATATGAGTTGCTGACCAAAAGATTCAAAGCAAGAAAGGCAGAAGCCAAATTAAATGCCTGCTTTTAATATCCTGTGAACACCAATTATTATTTTGCAACCCTGATGTCAGCTGTTGTACCTCTTTAATCAACAATTCTTTAGCTGTGATAGTCGGTGAGCTTATGGTTCAGTGCAAATGCTAAGTGGTTAAAGGTTCCGAATAACCTTAAGCATTTCCATAAGAAAGTGAAAAGAGCCTTTTCTACTGTTCTGACTTATCCATATGGCTCGGAGCTACCCTGCTTCTTCCCCAAGAGATTCCTGCCCAACTGTCAGATTGAAGCTAAATCTTTCTCTTTGGCAGCTGCCTTACTTAAAAGCATCATAAAAATTGCTTTAACTCAGTCACTGCTGGAAGCTTTTTTGGAGTACAAAGGCGGGTTCCTGGCATCCCCAGTTGTTTGAGAGATTATTTTTTTAATCTCATACTCCCTACAGTTCCGCAGTACCCCGTGTACCCTGCCAAGGAGAGGGTTTATATGTGGGCTGCAGCACTGCCTTGCTTGTGGTGTGATCTGGCAGCACCTTCTGAGAGCTGAGTGGGATGCAGTGGAGCTGCTGTGTGCTCTGCTTCTGCCTGCTGGCTCTGAGACACTTCAGTGTGGGGAGCGCAGTCCCCAGCTGAGCTTCCCAAGCTGTACCAGTAGCACAGGCAGCAGCTGCTCCCAGTGCCGTGCCAGGACACACACAGGAAGAAGTGCGTGTCTTTGTTTCCCCCCTCTGCCGCTTGCATGCTTCCACTTGCAAATTCAGCTCTGGTTTGCTGGGAATACGTGTGCGGAGTGCCTGTCCTGCAGGTCAGAGAGGTGCCTGTCTGTCGCTTTGATAAAGCTTGTAAAACTGTTGGCTCACTGTAAAATATACTTACTGCTGACTTAGGAGCATACATGTGGCAAAGGTAAGACCCTCTGGTTTGGTCAGGTGGGATTTGGGGAGAGTTAGTAATAGGTCCAGTTGTCCTTAACAAACTCAGTGCCTCCAGTTGTCCCTCTTGTGAGGGCAGCAGAGCATGCAGCATGTCAGCAAGCACGACTGGTGTAAACGCTGACCTTCTTAATTAAAGCAAGCACACTTAGGCTTGCATTTCTGTCAATACTGTTCTTCTGCCCTTGCTGGTTTCCCAGGAGTGATTCTCAAGGATCAGGCTGGTCCTTGACCTTGGCTGCAGACACAGCAGGACTGCGCTGAGGATGCTACAGGAGGTGACCATATAGCAAGGTTTAACTTGCGTTACTCTGTTCTGTTGAATGAGTTGGTGAGCTTAGTGGTACAAATTAGTCCAAGAAAATGGTGTCTGTGCTTCTGTGTTCAGTTTTCAGAGGACTTCTTTGTTTTAAGTCTCCTGGTAAACAGTACTGGATGAGAAATATAGGCTAGATTAGTGGATGTCTGACCTGAAACATGAGTTGCCTATACAGAGCAGGAGTCTCCATCACCCAGAAGTTATCCCAGTGCATAGACATCTGTGTACAAGCCCTTGCTTTTGAAAGGCCTGCAGAGGTTAGTGCCTGCAGAGCATGTGCTTCTGTCAGAAATGTAATTACCATGGTCAGTAACTACTGATCAATTTTTGCTTAAACACACTATTTTTGTAGAGGAGCACATCTCTGTTCAGTCAAGTTTTATGCTGTAAGAGTTTCGATCTGGCCAGTGGTAGGAACTGGTTAGTCATAGCTCTAGAGTGAGATGAGCGATGTGCTCACAGCATTGGGTGACAGTATCTTTTTTGCTGCCTTTCTTTGTAGTAGTAGCAATACCTTCTTTTAAGGAAGTGTTTTATGGCTCAGATGTACCTGAGTCAGGCCCTGCTTCCATCTAACGCAGCTGATAGCACACAATCCGGCTGAGTCAGCTGGTGTATTCTTTCTGTTACTTCACACTGATAGCAAAACCAAACAAGTACATCAAAAATAGCTTGTTTGAGACTTGCAGGATTCATTTTAATTTCAGTAGACATTCAATGCTTGGCACTGTCTTTAAAAAAAAATAAAATAATTGTGCTAATTTGTTTCTGGAAGGGCTGTACGTGTTTATAGTAAAGGAGCTGGCGCTCTGCCTGCTTCTGAATGCCAGATGAAGTTCTATGGTAAAACCAAATTGTCTGTCTCAGCTCAGTCCCAGCTGGCCACTGCAGCAAGCTGAAACAAGACCTGCCACATAATTGGAAACTAGGAGCAGTGTTGTGATATCTTTCTGGATTTCTTTCCTTTTATCTGTGAAGAGGCTTAACCTAGAGTTGTCATGGGAGCTGGATGCTGTATGTTTGTTCCCACACCCCATGGGGGGGATGTTTCCGGACAAGAGCCCTGCACACACCAATGTCTCTGGGTGGTTGGTGTCCTTTGAGTTGCAGGCCAGCAGCCATGGAGGTGGTCATCTCCTTCCAAGCACTCCTGTTCAGCTAACTTGAAAGGTGAGTGCTTTAGAGAGGGAGCCAGGTTGTGGCCTGCTGTCCAGAAGTAGCAAGCTGCTGTTTTAAAAGCACTTCAGATGTTTAGTACTAATTTCCTGGTTATGCCTCTTTATAAAGATGAGATGTTTACCAGTCCTTCAGGAGTTCATTTTGCAAACAATTTAAGTGATTTGGAGAGTTTCATCTACCCAGATGGCTGAGTGTCTGGCATCACTGTGTCTGAAACCACCAAGGTGGTACCTCTCGAGCACCTCATGTTCTTCTAGCCCTGACTGTACAGAGGAGCAGAGCTGCAGCTCTTGCTAGCCACTAGGTTTCCCCAAGGCTTAATGCTAGTTTGTGGCTCATCTTATGTTGAAAGCCTCTGATGGGAATATTAATGCCTGTGCTGACAACATGTGGTAGTTAGAGCTGAAGTGAGCAGCGCTGTTGAGAGCCAAATAGAAACTGCTTAAAGATACTGCTGGAGGAGGATATGAGTTAGATAACTATTTCTAGAATTTCTTGACTGTATTAGGACGTTCCCTTCTGAATGAGCACTTCTAAAACTTTCTTTTAAATACTGCATACCTCCAGTATTGCTGAGAGGCCACTTTTTTTTTTTTTTTTTTTGAACGGGGCTTAGATTATTCACCTGGATAAGAAATGCTGTGTGATGTTCTGGTTACCTGTCTTGGAAACACAGCATAAGCAGAAAAGGTAGGGGTGGCTGAGAAGACCTTGCTGTGGCACAGGACTGCTGTTGTGTGAAGCGGGGCTAATTAGATAAATGCCTTCATCTTAAAAAGCTATTCTGGGGAGGGGAGAAATAGGAGAGCTCTATAATATCTCAAATGGTACAGAGAAAATGAACTGGGAATGATAAAAACAACCTGATGACATCCAGAGCAATACCCAGGCAGCAGACTCGAGCCGAAGGAAGTACTTCGTCATGCAATGCACAACTGAGCTGTCAAGTTCATTGCCAGGATGTTGTGGGGTCCAAAAGTGCAGCTGGGTGTAAGTTAACAAAAGAGATCCATCAATACCTGTTCAACACTTTGATCCAGACACAATATCTGGTTTTGGAAATGTGTATGCTGCCTCTTACAATATAAGCTGAGGAAAAGTATACCGGAGACAGAATCACTCTATACTGTTATTCTTCCCTTAAGCTGCCAGTGCTGCTGGAGTCAGGCTACTTGGATATCCAGGTCCCTGTGACCCACTTAAGCAGCTGATGTATTATGAATAAGCTGTAATACTGATAGCTGGTTAGCAGCCTCATAATGAGTCACTCACTGTGATCCTGAAGGTTATGAGTGGTTCAAGGGCTGCAGTTTGGGACATGCATCTCCACTGCTGCCCTGTGTGAATCCTGCAGTCACCTTGCTGGTGTTCCTGTCCCGTGGGGCAGTGGGAACCTGTGCTCAGGCTTAGTTCGGGTGTCAGGTGGTGCTAGGTGGGCTGCTGTAGCACCACATGTGGATGCTCTGAGGTCAGGTGTTAACTTCTGTCTTCTCTGCCTCTATCCATCCTAGCACAGATACTAGAGAATTGCATGATTCCACTATTAAGACAGGCTGAGATATTTTATGTCAACAGTATGGAAGGATTTTTTCCCCCCTTACAAGTCAGATTAACCCTAAGAAACAGTGCATACTTTGTAATGTGGAGATCTCTCATTGGGAAATGTTGTTTCTAGCTTTTCCACATCAGCTGTGAAAACACATAGCCATCCAAGCTCTGCAAAACGATTCTTAGAAAGGCCTAGCAATGAATGCTTGGCATACAGAGGTTTGATGTACTGACAGCCAGGCTTAGTGAAAGTGTCCTTGAGGAGGTCTGGAAAAAAGGTGCTGTGGGGAGGGTGGTCTCTTCTGGGCTTTGAGGTCAACATTGTCATGGGGGAGCTGATGGCAGCTGATAATCTGCCACTGTTGGCTGTGGAGATCATGGTCAGGCTTTCCTGAATAGCATGATACAGATAGTAAGCCTGAAGGCATCAGCCTTGGTGGTAGGAAGCTCTTTCTCAGAGGAGCCTTTTGGAAAAGGTGTAGCTCTTTTCTGCACTTATACCTCTGCTTTACAGGTAATCAATTTTTTAAACATGTGCAGAGCAGAACTGATCTTATGCCTGCGAACAGCACTCACAGGAGGCATTTCCAGGTAGGTTTGATGAATGGCAGGGTGCCAGGAGTGGCATCCATCTTGTTATCTGAGATAATGCCACGAGCAGCCTAAAAGCCCTTTCTGACAGAGCATCGAGCTTGGCCTGCAAAGCCTCCTGCTTGGCCTCCTCCCAGCTGTGAGCCCTTTCCAGACACCTGGTGCAGCCCCATGGCCTCAGTGGTGGGCCCCTCAGATATGGGCTGCGTGAGCCTGGGACCTGGTGGTTTGCACCCAGGCCCTGCTGGGCAGAAGGAAGGGCTGGAGCTGCATCTCTGTCTGCTTCAGTGCCACTCGTTTGGCTGCCGTGTGCTCCCTGGGGCTTGTCTGGCCTGCTAGCTGTAGCTTCCCTTCAGCACCTACTGCCATGGCACTGTGCAATGGCCATGCAGGATGACTGAGGAGCAGCAAGAATAAATGCCAGAGAATATGAAACCAGTATGAAGAAGAGTGCTGCTATCCAGCCTCTGACAAAGACAGTGAGTTTGTGGTACCAGTGGGGAAAATACTGCGCTGACTGTCCACAAGCAGTGAGCAGCTCAGGTCGGGGTGAGTGTCTTCTCTCTCCATGGGCTGTCTGGTTCATGATCCAGTCTTGATACTTGCTGAACATGGCTTTATATTTCACATTTCTCCTTACATAAGGGAGCTTTGGCATAGATGTCAGCAGCCACCAGAAACTGCGGAAAGCTTATAAGCAGCTGAAATGCTATCGTGCTTGGTTTTTTTCTTTTAGGGACTAAAGGCTCTGATTGTAATCTTGCACCAGGCTTCTGATTTTAACCGAATTTCTGCTTTGAGTTTCTTTACCCTCTCTACAAGCTTGCTGCACCCAACCAGAGGCCTAGCGGGAGCCCATACAGGTCTGCCAGCCCTTCTAGTGGGCAGCAATACTCCCAAAGCTTCTGAAGAGATGAGTTTGTATTGCTCAGGGATAGAATGTAAACAGCTGCTAATAAAACAGTGTGTATGGTCCTATTGAGATCATGTAAATATGAGATCTGTGCCTAGAAATAGCTCTGGTTTGTGTTCCTGAAAGCAGATTCACCTACGTCGCTGCACGTGAGGTGCTGTGCTGCCAACAAACCCAACTTCCCTGGGCAGTGTGAGGGGTCGCAGGAGGCAACTTTAACTTTATTACCTTACAATGTGCATATTGACAGTCACTGAATATCTGAGTGCACAGAACAGAGCATGGCCTCGGTATCAGCAGGAGGGATCCAGGGTGGGAAGCAGCCCCCTGTGCCCATGGAAGCGTGAGGCTGACCAAGTGTGGGGGCTGCTGCAGCCTGCACCCGGGGTGGCTTTGGGACCTGAGTGTAGGCCTCACCCAAGGTAAAGACAAGCAATTGGTGCTTGTATGTAACATTAGTGTTCAAGGAAGGGAACTCTTGGATTTTAAGTCCTGTCTTATGTCTGTGACGCAGGTGTATAGGTAGCAAGGGCTTAGTCCTGCAGGGTGCAGTGCTTAACGCGCAGCCTGTAATCATTCTCCTTAGCTTAAAGCGCTTAAACTCTTTCCTGTGTTGTCTGCTTACTTACCCTCTCTCTGAGCTGATCTCATGACCGTGTTTTGCTGTAGTGGAAAGTCTGATGTAATGCAACATTTGTCAAAATGACATGGCTTTAGCTTGAAAGTGTTTCTTAGCCTGAAATGTTGACTAGGAGATCTTAGACTATAGCACAGTGCCTGCAAGTGTGGTTAATAGTACAACAGCTTGTAATAGTAATATTAAATGCTGTGTGTAGTAATATGTAATATATCCTGCAGTGGGTTTTATGAACCCATCCATGGGTTCATGGTTTTATCCATACGTAGCAAACATCTTTAAAGAACGCTCTGTCTGTGTCTGCTTTGTGTGTGCTCCCCTGGGGTGGGGAAAGCCGGCTCTTTGTTGGTGATGCATAAAGCACCTGATACATCTCCCCTGAGTGCTGGCTGCTTTAGTACTCAGCCTTCCTGTAGGCCTGTCCCTTCGCACTGAGCAGAGAACAGACGCAGTCATGTAGCTTCAGGGGGAGTGCTCCAGAGCCCAGAGGGGCTGGGGGTGAGGAGGCTGCTGTAAGCCCCAGCTCCCCTTCAGGAGGAGCAGAGCTCACCTCGTGCTGCCTGGTGCAAGGCATTACCTCCACCCCTGCGCAGGCACCCGAGTAGGTGATAACTCTCACAGATGAGATCAACAGCAGGGTCTTTTAAAAAGTGCTTAAGCATGTCTGGATAACAGCTCATGGTGTGCTGAGTGTCCTCTGACCCCTGGCCAAAGCCTGGGATGGGAAGTCCAGGCGCAGCATCTCTGAAAGGCAGGGCTCATAGCTTCTGAGCTTAAAGGGGATTTAGGAGCCCAGCCCAGCTGTAGGAGCTTGTACTGAGGAGTTTTGGCTCCAGTTTCTAAACTGGTTCTTAACACTCTGCCAGTATGCTGGGAGTGTGCTGCCACAAAGGAACCTTCTCCAGTGTCCAGCATGGCCGTGTTACCTCCTGCCAGCAGCATGGGTGTATGTTCAGGCTGTTCTGCAAGGTGACACCTGACAGGAGGAGAGGAGATGGCTGAGAGCATCTGTACATGGTCTGAACTCTGCATTTCCAGCAAGGCTTTACCCAAGCCAATCAGTGGGAACTGTATTGTCCTACCAGTGATGCTTAGAAAGATGTTCCCTGAAGTACAGATGGGGGTGCAACAGCCTGCAAGTATCCAAAGTGTTTACCGTGAGATTAGTAACACTGAGAAGTGTTGTCCAAGTGGGGTGCAGGCTTGCACAGTAACTTGGTAGAAGAGCTCTTCAGTCCTTCATGGGTTGCACTTCTTAGAAATGTGCATCTCTAGGTCTTGCTTGAGGCTTCTACGCAGTTTTCACCAGCTGGGTCATCTTGATCAAAGCACTTGCTGGAAATACCCACGGACTCATGGAAACACAATTTACTGTGCTGGGAGGGTCAGCTGTTTGTTCTTCCCATAACACTTGTGTCTTAGTACTGAACTGCCATGATGTCCCACTGTGATGGTGCCTTACCAAGCTGGTTTCTGGGAAACACATTTTTTGGTGATACCTTCAGCACTGTAACTTCCAACTCAGTTCATTTCAGTGGAAGCCACCCAGACACCCACTGCAGCAGAGAGAAGAGCCAAGTTATTTTAAAATTCTAAAAATTATTTTTTTCACTTTGCATTCCTGGGTCTTGGCCTGAAGAAGAAATGGTAGTGCCAAAATACCGCGAGAACGTCTGTTGTTGCAGTATGTCTGGCTGAACCAGAAGCAGGAAATTCTTGTGAGAGCCTGTCTCATGAGATTGCCAGCCAGCTCCGAGGCTGGCCCTGTTGCTGGCTATTAGTGCAAAATGGGGAGGTGGGGATGTAGCTGAGAAGGAAATAGCTGAAGATGGGTGAAATGGCTAATTAGAAATGATGGCAGTGTTTGTATGGGGGGAGGCAATGGTTTTCTTTGTTTGGGGTGTAAAAGCAATGAATAAATGAAGCAAATGTGCATCATGTCCCTTCTTCCAGTGGAGGAGGACATGGGGAAGCTCCCTTAACAGTTTGAGAGCTCCTCCGCTGGAGCAGGTCTGGCACTACTCTTCCTTGGGGCCTCCCTCTGTTCAAGGGGGTTCAAGGGGGTTCAAGGGGGGCCAAGCCCAGCATTTTGGTTCACAAGCCTTTTCTAACTTGTAGGTCAGGAATTTTTCCTTAACCTGGGCTAGACTCTGCTCTAAAACTTTCCGCGCTGTCGTGTGCAGGGCTGCCTGGGCAGAAGCCAAGATACCGGCACTGAAGGGAGGGAGCTGAGCTTTAACCTCCGTCCAGCAGACTTATTCCACCTTGGCTCCATTTCAAGACAATTTTAAAAGCTGTATCCAGCTTATGCTGCCATTTTTGGCATTATTGCTCCTGGTGGAGCTGTAACGGTGGGGAACTTTAAAGGAAAAGGGCATAATGGAAACTGATTAGAGAAGTGGGGAAAGTCTCGGGGTGCAATAAAGCCTTGCCCAAAGAAGGGAAGGGGACAAGGGGAGGCCTTAAAAGGCATGCATTCGATCACAGCAGGGCAGGAAATAGCTTTAGGAGAGTTTTTCTTTGGTCCATTCATAACCTGGTTTGTACCTCATTAACTTTCTGTTAGTGCATTTTTTCTTCTAAGGTCCAGGGTAGTTTATTCCCACAGAAGTCAATGTGAAAGAGTCATTCAGTGCCAAGTGTGATCTCTCCTGCGGATTAAACAAGAGAATCTCCCAGCATTGCTTTCATCTGAAAGAGATGAGAAGCGTGTTGAGGATGTGCTGATGATGCATGCTTTATTTACTCCATCTCCATGGAGCTACAATAAGCTTCCTGGAGGTGCTTTACTAAGGCTCTTGCACCTTTTTTTTTGTAATACATTGAATGTGCAAGTGACAACCCCTGTGAAACCAGTTGCAAACTTGCTGCTGCCTCCATTAAGGTTGTTAGGCAGCTAGAAACTACTGATATGAAGGAATCTCTATAAAAGCTGCATGGATTAAGAAGATGCCTGTTTCAGACCCTGAAGATTTTCTTCTGTTTCAGATACTCCCTGCTTACCTCAATTTCATCTTGCTAACTGTTGTTCTGCAGTGCTAAAATCAGATTCCAGGTATTTTCAACTCTTTCTTTATATTCTTTAGGAAAGACAACTGGGGTTTTGTCTTGCTGATGAAGCCTAATTTGAATGACTTTATTCATCAAGTCCATTTAAAGATTCATTATGTTCTATCTAGTCCAACAGTAAAAATACAGAAGTATCCTTTGGGCAGCCAACTGCTGAAAGGGAGGAATTAGTTACAGGAGATAAGGTAAGATGATGTGGGATTAAAATGCAGCGAGCAAGATTCTGGTTTGATACTGGTGGAAAATGAGAGGGATGCTAAGGGAATTAGAATAGGCTGTGTGTCTGGGGCTTCCAGTCCTAGACAGCAGGGTAGGTGAGCATTTGGGATTAGCTCATCCTGCCCATGCCTCTTCCTGTGCTTTGTAGCCCTCTCCTTCTAAGAAGGCTTGCCATAGACAGCACAAAAAACAGAGGATGGGCTCTTGCAACCTTCTGCAAAGCCTGGATGGTTAGCAGTGCAGCGGGTCTGCATCCGTAGTGAGGAAACAGCAACCCAGAAGATGGGAAACCCATGAAACAACACACTAGGTCTGAGGTAGTGGTGCTGGCCTTTACCCCAGCTGCCATGGGGTGCCTGGATCCTATGGTGTGACGGTAGGCACCGAGCCTGGAGGATGGGTACCGGGTAGTCCAGGGCTATGGGCAGGTCTCTGAAACTTGGGGAGAATTAAAACTAGGTGCTGTAGGTTGGAAAGTGCTGAATGTTGTCCAGGCTGGGTGTATCTACTAAGTTATATTAAGGACCATTTGCTTACTCTTTAGAGTGTGAAATAAGCTGCAAAAAATAAAATGCCTTATGGTCTTAGTTCGGCTTTGTCCCTGTATCACAACTGTGTGTTAAGCTGTTTCTCCAGTAGACGTGCAGCAGATCTTTGGAAGTGCTTGCTGCTAAAAAACACTAATGTCAGAAAACACTAATGCCAGGGTCCTTGGGGAAGGTCAGTTCTGGGCTGGAGGAGAAACACTTCGTATGGTTCCCCAGGTGGCCCAGGAGCATCCACGCAGACCAAGGTATAGCTCCAACTTCTGTTTCCTGGCAGAGATCAAGCTGTGTATTCATTTTTTTATCTTGTTCCGGTTTTGCTTGAAACGAGGATGAATTTGATGGGTTTTACTTCTATTTGTATGAATAGAGGATCTTTTCACTATAAATCTGAGATAAAAATTCAAGGCAAATCTCATGAGTCTGGAAAACATTCCAGGCTGAACTTAAGGCATTTCTGTACTCTTTCTGAAGTGCTTGTTTATCTTGTTTGCTCTGATCAAGAGAACATCTGAAATGAACAAATAAGCTGCCTGAACATCTAGCATCTCAGGTCAGTTGCAAGGAGCCCGCTGAAAGCTGCTGCTTGTTTTTTCAGGTCTGAATTCTTCCTGTCTAAGTTCAGTCTTTGCTTATTCAGGTAGGATTTTCTGTACCCAGAGCAATTAAGTGGTGGGCACGGGTCCTTCTCTAGCATTTCCCTTTTCAGGACTGAGGTGTGCTCTGAGCAGTGCTGGCTCTCATCCTGCTGTGGTGGTGCCTGGCCCCTTTCAGGCAGGGCTGTGCTGTATGCCTGTGCTGCAGGGTGAGGGAAGCAATCGAGAGCTCCTGCAAGAATTCTTGAAAGCTGTTGTTCAAGAGTTTGTTGATTCCACTCTAGGTTTCAGTTGCAAGCAAGAACAGATGTGTACTGCACTCCTAGTTCTGCAGCCTGAGACTCTAGGGTGGTGCTATCAGGGCTTCTCAGTTGAGCACTCCCACGTTTTTGGGGTGTACTCACACATGAGACTTGTTGGGCTGATTTGGCAGTCTCTGCACTTAACCCCAGCAGGTGGCTAGGTACTGCTGGCAGTGGCTCCTGGCACCATGTGCCATTGCTTGTGCTTGGATGCATTTACAGATGTAAATACTGCAGGGCCTGGTTCTGCTGTTCCATCATGTTAGCAGTGGCCCTTAAATCCTCCCTCAGAGGGGCAACATGAGTGCTTAGATCCTGCACTCCACTAGGTTTGGGTTCCCTTTGCAGGAAAGCTCACTGCACCAAGATTCATCCATGTAAGTCCTCTGTGCCGTACAATGGATTAAAATAGATTTGGGGTTTAGCTTTGCTTCCTGTTGGATCCCAAGGTGCAGAGCAGCTGCTGTACCTGGTTTCTCTGGCAGAGCTGAAGGGTGTGCACAGCTTCAAAGAGGGCATTAGGGTCTTTGAATGTCTGCTGCTGTTGGTGTGAAATTCCTGTTCCAGAAGATATGAAAAGTAATGGGACTTTCTTTAGATTGCCCAAGTTTTCTCTTGACTGAAAACATGAATTTTTACCAAGAATGTCATGTACATGTGATATAGTTGCATATTAAGGGTACACAAATCTGTACAAGTTGCATACTCCTTCATAAAGGGAACTAGTTCCTTGTGAATGATGCTGCAGTTTTTATTACTGCAGGGAACAGCTATTACATGGCAATGTCTGCTGAGGGTTGGTTGAGTTCATCCCTGAGAAATATTTCCAGTCTTGATCTAACCAGCTTTTAAACCTGGCCCCCCAGAGGCAGAATGCAGAGCTAAATCATGACACCAGTGAACACTCTGAAGTAGCACGGTGTGTTTGCTGCCCACCTTTCTCTTTCATCCTTCTCCCTGACTCTATTCCAGAACATCTTGTGGAAAAAGGAAAAGCAGTTTCCTTTAGAACTGGCTGTTTTTCTTCTTCCTGTAGACCTTTCCCCCCTCAAATGGGAAAACATATTATGCAGTATTTCTGCTGCAGAGTTAAATATTGATGAAGATTAAGATGCATTAAATGACTGAGGAAATTCATGGGACAGGAAGAAAAACAAACAAAGCCCAGAAAATTAAAAAATGTTCAAGTGTATGAATAGCTCTTTCTCTCTGCACCTTCTGCGTGACTTCCAAAGAAATGTTTCAGCATCTTGATGTGAATGTTCCAGCTTCCCGGAGCCGGGGACAAGGAAGTGCTGTACAGCAGCAGCTATGGGGGGGAAAATGTTCAGTGCTGTGTTGCTCTTGGACTTCCTTGGAGTATTTTTGTTCCAGATGTTAAACTGTTATTTTTTCAGAAGCCTTGCGGAATTGCCAGAATGCTGGATTTTTTTTGTGAAGGATTTTCCGAACCCCAGCTGATTATCACAACACATAAGAATCCAAACTCGGTCTTGGCTTTGCGGTGCTCCAGCAGCTGCAGAAAATCTGGGGGAAGGCGCAGGTTCACGGTGCTGTCACCGGCTGCCCTTGGATGGTCACACCAGGAGCGTGCAGCCCTGCTCCCTGCCTCCTTGGCGTGGGCATCTTGTCAGCCCCTGAGCCACGCGCCCCAGGCAGGGTCACCGCTGCAGCGTGCTCCGAGGCTGCAGCAGGGCAGATCAGGGTGCAAAAATTACTTCCATCTGCCTCCACTCCAGCAAAGGGTAGCTTGCTCAGAGGCAAAATCAGCCCCTAGCATGTTTTGTTTCTAGATGTGATGATATTTTTTTAGCCTGTGGTACACAGTGATGCTGGTGGTGCAGGCAGATCAAGCACTGCTGTTCCCCACCAGAGTGCCAGTGCTCTGGCTCTTCTGTGGCCCTGCTGCTCGCATTCTTCTGAGCCCTTTGGTCTAATCCTTATGGAAGCAGATGGAAAAAACTTCTGGGCTCTGGTTTGTCTATCGAGTGTATCCCACTGACTGTCAGTGAGACGTTCTCTCTACAAAAGAAATAACTGTAGAAGCACTTTCTGTACCTGCTTCTCTCTTCATCTGCCTGATTTTTGTCCTTGTATACTTACAGGAACTCTCAGCTGTGGCATTCTTGCACTTCATGCATCTCCCCAACACTTGCTGCACCTCCCCAGCTGCCTTCGCTGTGCTCTGAGGGGCTGTCAGCCAGTACAGGCAGAAGCCTGCAGCCAGCCTGGTGTTAAGGCAGCTGGGAGCTCTGTGCTCAAATTCCTTCCCCTGACCACAGCCCTCCTTCTAGAGGCAAAGTCTGCCAGCCAGCCTGGGTGCTCTGCTCTCCTCTGCCAAAGACAGCTGCATATTTTGCCAAGCTCATCTGCTTTACCAGGAAGAGGGCTGCTGTGGGCAGTGTGAGAGCCATGGGCAGCTGAGGCAGATGGTGAGTGGGCTGGTGTGCTGCAGCTGGGGGTTCTGCCATAGGTCTTGGGCTAGAGCCTGGTCGGTAAGGACAGTTGTGGTGGTTCCCTGGGTGGCAGGGGGGCACCATGCTGCTGCTGTGCCTGAGCTGAGCGCTGGTGCCCTGTGGCAGCAGAGCGCAGGAGGGCTGGAGGATGGGACCCACTGAACAGGTGAAGGAGAAAGGAGGCTGAGAGATGCCTTTTTTTAAAGGGTGTCTCTTCAGTTGGTACTAAGTGGGTGGCAGGAAAAGCTGTTCTCACTAATCGTGGCTGGAGCAGGAAGGGAAGGGGCCGTGACTTACCCTCTGTGCCTTGGTGCTCTTGCAGTGTGGGACTAATCCCAGCAGTGTTCTTCCTGTGTTGTTTGTGCTTTATAATATTTCGTAAAGATTTCTTCGAGTTTGTTCTTGTGTATTACAATTTCCACATGGAGCGTATACAGGAAACTCTTCCAAAGCGAGAGATGAAGTGTGGAGTAAAACCGGTCAGTGAAGGCAGAAGTTTGGCTGTAGAAATACAAACAGCCTTGTCTTTGCAGGAGCAATCCTCAGGAGGAATTGAGCTGGATCCCTGACTGTGCTTTGTGAGCAGTAAAGCAAATGCAGCAGTGCCTCAGGACAGCTGTTGGCACCCCTGTGCCACCTCCTGCTGCTCCGGTGGGGCTGGCGGGTTGCACAGGTCTCTGAATACGTGAGGCAACGCTGGGCCTGCAGCAGCAGGAGTGAGGGTAAGCCCGTCTGAGTCGGTGAGGCCTTGGGTAAGAACCTGGAGGACACTGACAGGGGTTGTTTCTCTTCCTGTTTTAGAACAACAGGAACGGAAATAGCAGCTCCCTGCTCACACACTGATGGGTTTTAGTGGTTCTCTTTGAAAGGTACCATTATTCCAATTAAGCAAAAATAACCCCAAAAAAGTATCGGTTATCATAAAATCAAGATGTTACAGTTCAATTGTATTTCCAGACTCCAACAAGCTGCTGGAATGCATGCAGTTTAACTTTCCTCTATGATATAATAGTTTAAAAGAGATCAGGGTACATTTTACCATAGTGTCTAGCAATGTGCGTTTATTCAGACTTTTGGCAGGCAGTTCTGCACACTCTCGCTAAAACTGTGAATCATCCATTGTTGGCCGATTGCACTCTAGTTGCTAAGAGATCTGTCAAGTGCATACTGAGGCTTAATTCTACATTTCTTCTAAGAAGGGCTAAATGTATTAAATTGGAACATGTCACATCCTTCCTAAACAAGTAATTAAGGCGCTGCTATGAGCCTGTCTGAGGGAGAGAAGAGAAGGAGCTGGGAACAGCTGGAAGACATAACTTGGGCTGGGGTCGGTCCCTCTGTCTGGGAACGCGGGGCTCACTGCATGTTGAGCTTTCACAACTTGATGCGCAGTGGAAATGGAAAGAGAGGAGGGAGATGTGTTTAAAAAAAATTGCAAAATGACTTGTTTTTTAGTGTCCTTATATAAACCTCTTAAAATGACCTAATGCTGTTTCACACAGTGTAATTTTCAGTAATGGAAAGACAAGACGTCAGTGCTTCCCGGGCTGCCTTGCCCCCAACCCCTCCCAAGCCAGCTCCCTCTCAGTGCTGCTGCTCCCCGCTTGCCCAGGGCCTGCTGTGGGCATGGGGCGCTTTGATTGTGGGCCAGGCCCTGTAACATCCCTGCTTGCCAGCAGAAGTGCCAAGTAAGGGGTGCTGGCAGGTGTCTGTAACCACCTTGCCACTCCTGAATAGCCTCAAGGAGGCCTTTTACTACCCACAAGGAGAAAATTGATCTATGCGGTAGTGCATCAGCCTAGCACATCATCTGTTTCTGTGAACGCACTTCTGCCTGTGTGTGGATGTGGGGCAGTGATTAAAAAATGGTGGGGGAAAAAAAAGTTCTGTAGTTGAGATGTTTGGACTCATCTGTTCCTCAGTTACCTCCTGGGCACTGGCAGCAATCTTGACAGGAGCCCCTGTCTTGCTTGCCAGGCTCAGCACCTGCCACCCTCTCACTGAGTGGGGAGGAGGTGGTCCCCAGTCAGTTTGCCCATTGTGGTTTGTCACTACACAGGCATGCAGTGGGCTACCGGCTCCAGCCTCTTGTCCAGTATCTTCTTGCAGACTGGGCTGCCTGCCGCAAGTTACCTGAGCGATGAATTCCCCTCCTTTTTAAACATTTCCTTGTGTAGCTCTTTGTGAACACTGCTGAAGCCCTCTTTTAATCCTCTCTAGTCAGCAAAATAGACTGAGCTCTGACAACCCTGCTTTGACTGAGGTTTCCGAAATGGCGCCCTCCTCCCCAGCCCCTGGTGCTGGCTGGCCCCACTCTGAGGGCAGGGACACGGCCCTGGGGAGCGGCGGTGGCACCGTGGGCACTGGGCCGGTTGGCTTCCGCTGTTCCTGGGGGTGCCCCCACCTGTCTGCCCAAAGGCCCATCAGTCCTGGGGTCACGGGAAAAGGCCCCATGCAGGTGATGGTGCTCTTCTGCCATGGCTTGAGTTGCAGATTAAAGATGGTCCTAGCTGCTGGGCCACAGGGCCGCACACATGGGCTGTCCCTCCCTGCTTGTGGCCTGGTTTGTGTGCTGCTCCATGCTCCTGTGCTCTGAGCAGTGCTGGCTTTGTGCTTGTGTGCTGCTTGTGTAACCCCACCACAGTGGGCTTCCTTTTGAAACACTTGTTCTGCAAGGATTTCCATTAGCATTACATCTTGAGACAGACATGAGAACTTTACTTGTATACCTACAGCTGCACCCAGTCTTACACATCTCACCCTGCCATTCAGTGCTGTCACTCCTATTGATTAGAGTTATCCTCTCACTTAAAACTGTACCAAACTAGGCAGGATTGATTTTATGTAAACACACGCTGATTGGTATCAATTGCTTTAACCTCCCGTAATTCCCTGTTACTCCCCTGTCAGTCACTTTGCAGTTTGTTCTGGCATCCCCGTTAGGCCACAGACACCGCGCAGATCCACTTCGGATGGAGATCACCCTGACCTGCTGTTTTCAAAATGACTTTTAGTATCTGCTCTTTAATGTCTTCCTGGGTTACAGCTGGATCAAAAGTGACTCTCCATGATGCAATCTGAATATTTAACTGACTTTTTCCCAAACACAGAGCAAAAATATTTATTTAATGCTCTATTTTTATACGAATATTGAAAAATTCACCCTTTCCAGCTAGTAATGAATCAGCACCGCTGTTGCTATTCCTTAGATGGAGAAGCAAAGCTGAAAAAAATGTCCTTCTGAATCTTGATTCTGCTGTCAAGAGGCTTTCACTACTGGGTCCTTTTGCTTTCAAAAGTTCCCGTAATTTCTGATATATTGCACTGTAACTTATTTCATACAATTGTTCTGGCTTTTTTAACTGACTTTAATTTTTCCTCTACGCCAGCTATAAACATCCATTATGTTTGCTTCTTAATCTTGTATGGTGCTTTCTCACATGTGAGTGCAGGCTTTCTGGACATTTAGTGACATTTTCATAAAACTGCTCCTGGGCATACTCATTTCTAGCATGTGGATTTGCTGCTTAATGATTTGTCTTACAACTATTTCAGCCTTGAGAAAATCGTGCTTGTGAACGTTACTCATTGTGTAGCTGCTTTTGCTTATTTGAGACATCTTGTCTATGAAATCTGTCATTCAGTGAATTTTACCTTCATCACTTTCTATGTAACTGGAAGAGCATGGAGTATTATCCATATTCAGAACAAAATAACAGGCTTTATAAACTAATATCTGCTAACTGTGTGTTAGGTTTATCAGGAACGCCATCCTCCTGCTCACTGCGATGAGTGGTCTCTGGAGGGAGGAGAAGCTGTGTGTCTCCCCCTAGCTGAAGTGAGTATTGAAAAGATGTGGTACATCCCAGTGTGTTGCAGACATGCTTGATGCCTTCACTTTCTTTTTATCCTGTTCATCTGCTGAAGCTCAAGATAAACAAGCCGAAGAGAAGATCATATTCTTCCTGCTCTGACCCTCCAGACTATGCGTTTCTGTGCGTTTTCTCTTTGCTGTTCTGTAGCCACACTTAAAACTCTTCAACCAAAATGGGTAGGAAAACAGGCTTCCTACTTTTCTCTTCAAGCACTTACTGCTTGTAGGACATCAAAAGCATTCAGCAGTCAATGGAGACGAGTTTTAAAAACCCATCCTAACATCTACAAATAATATAGCTGCTGTTATCTTTCTAAGTTTCCACTTTACTGCTTCACCCACATATCTGTAAATATGTGCAATGTGGAGATTCACCAGCAGCACCTTGTACTGTGGAAGCTAAAACATTTGCCATGTGACACATGCTTCTCTGGTTCTCCCTGGAAGTAACCCAGTGATGGTGAGAAGTGAATGAGGAACTCTGGAGCAGTTTAGCTTCTTGGTGGAACATAATGAGCAAGTTTTAGGGCATCTTTATTTTCTCTGGCAGGAGGTGCACTAAGGGCTTCATGCTACACTCACACACAATTGTCGTTAGGCCGGGCGATCCCAGCAATTCCCAAATGCTTGCCCTGTGATGCAGGTGCTATTTCCCTCCTCCTAGTCTGGGCCGTGTGTGCATCCAGGGCTGTGGTTCTTGATGGGCTTAGCTGCCCAACGCAGCAGTGCTGCCCTCCCCTGGGACAGCAGCTGCTCCTGGGCCCATGGCTGAAACCAAAACACCCCCTGAGGAAACATGCTCTTAGCTCCTCTACAACAGAGCTCATGAAATGCTTTCCATTTAACTCTCGTGAATGACCCTGCTCCAGCACGAAGCTCGCTTTTTATTTGCTCCAGGTCCTGCAGGTACCTGTGGGCTCTGGCATCGTCTCTGTCTGGGCGTGCTGCAGTTACAAGCTGTCGGGTTGCTGCCGCACCTCAGGCAGTTTTGATAACAGCTGGTGAGGTAATCGTTTCCATTTTGTTATGATTTTATAAATTTCAGCCTTCTCCTTTATTTCTAAGCAGCGGTGAGTTTATGTAGTGCTGCATGGGGAAAGGAAAAGCCATCAGGCAGTCTGCTGCATCATCACCTCCTGGCTGTTACTCCAGCAGATGTGCTCTCCCTTCTACCCAAGCCTGGACACAGGCTGTTCTGCCTTGGGTCCTTGTGCAGTGGTGGGCTCAAGCCGATCTCCTGGCACAGGCATAGCCCTGAGCAGGGGACATGTCAGGGGCTGAGGTGGTGGGAGGATAGGGCTGAGATGTGCTGGCACCCAAACCTTTGGGAATATCGTGGCCACTCGGCAAAAACAGAGTCTTGGATGCTCTGAAACTTGGGCACATGCTGCCTCAGGTACGGGGGTGTAATTAGGAAATGTGGGTCATCAGATTGTACGTTCTGGCTATGAGTAGTTCTTTCTGGATCTGCTCCTCCTTCAAAGTAGCTCTTATTAAATAATACCTTAGCTTAAACCCCCCTAATTTCTAATATGCATTTAGAAGCCTGCACAGAGATATTTCCCTTCCTGAAGTAAATGCAAGACAATGTGGTAGGGTGTCTAAGGAGCTGCATCTCCTGCAAAGTGCACAACAAATGGAATTGTTAAGTACGTGAAGGGAAATGGCTTTGCAAAGCACTTTCCTCTTTTAAGGAGTATGATTGGGTTAGGAGTCACATTTTTTTTTAACTGAAAGAGCTTTTGATAAGTGGAATCTTTAATCTGTTCCTTTTTACTTTGTTGTCTTGCTTTTCTTTGTTTTCTGCTGTTCCTGTACATTTAAAACAGGTGTGGTGGTTTCCCTTTGTTTAAAATCCATTTGCATTTTATATTTGTACAATGCTGAGTTTATACAGCAGCACAGTGCAGCAGTAATCCAGTTGCAGACATGTCAAAGAAATTACTCCTATCAAAAACACAACAGCCCCCCCCCATTTCCCTGCACTTTCTAGCAGAACGTGGTCTTTAGCGCTGTTAAAACAATATGGTCTTGCTTGGTGGGGAGCACCTGTTAGTGCCTGGAAAGTGGCTTCCTTACAGGAAGGATGAGATTTGCATTCCTGCAGTGATTGTATAAAACATTAAGGACAGCTTGGAGGGGGTTCTGACCTCAGTGGGGTCCGGGTTCACACTGCCACCTGCCCAGGGTTTGTGCCCCACGTTTGGGTCTGACCATGTGGGCTTACGCTGGTGGTGCTGGCAGGGCTCTGGGCAGTGTCAGCCTCTGGGATTTGACTCGGAATGACTCGGGCTTGCAGTCGGCTGCTGCCATGAGCGTCCCGTGGTGTGGCTCTATGCCCGCAGCCTTCCTGAGCAAACGCCTCGGGAGGGCCAGGGGCATGGCGTAAGTGCGCTGCTTTGGAGGTGTGATCTCTGTCTTGTGTGTCTAACGCTCACATAGTGTTTGTTATGAAGTGCTGTAGTCTGCATGCGGGTGTTGGTGCTTTTAAACCAAGCCCTGCCTGTGCGCTGTACAGCTTGGCCCTGCAGGTGGCTGGAGGGATCTCTTAGCGAGATGCGTGGAGGTGCAGGGTGCTGAGCAGTGCCTGTGGGGCAGCACCGGGCAGCATCGTGCCTGCGGGGAGCACCGGCAGTGACTCGGAGAGCCCCGGGCTGTTCCCACACTGGTCTCAGCCTGCCAGGCAGTATCTGGCAGGCTCACAGGGAAGGGGGGTGTGTGTATGCATGGCTTCCTACCTCGTAAATACGTGCAGATGCGGAGAGAACGCACCAGTCGCTCTGTTTCCTCGTGTGCTCTGCTTCTGTGCTCCCTGCTCTGTTCTCCTCTCCTCTTGTTGCTGGCAGCCTGTAAAAGCAGCTCGTGTGAGGCGGGCTCTTCCTCCAGCTCGGTCGCGTTGAGCTGAATGCAAAGTAGCTAAAGATGGACAGTCACTTACATTTGCTGCAGATTTTCCTTTAGAGCCTAAGAATTTGTTAAAACCTGTCAGTATTGTATTAGAGTACTTCAGGTTATTTTCAGGTTGAGGTGTCACAGCTAGCGCTGTGATGGCCGATTTGTTCAGCGGATTGCTTCTGGTTTACTTGTTGGTACCGAGGTATATCGATTTTGACTACTCTGACTGTTGGTATGTCTTCAAGGATTTAATTCCGTTTTATGTGTTTCAGCACATTTCTGTATTCCTTCTTGGATGACACCTCTCAGACAGCAGAACCTTCCTGGAACTAGATGGGGGAAGAAAATGGTCAGAACTCGCATTTTCTGCTGTTACTGTGGTTATCTGTCTACACACTTCAGGGCACTCCTGCAGGATGCGTTAGCGCAGCTAAAATAAGACCGTCAACTTCTGTAAAAGCATGAATGAAACCTATTATTAGAGGGGGAAAAACACTGTGTTAGTATAACCTCTGCCTGTGGGGCCCTCGTTATAAAATAACAAGGGAGCAACCGGATGTTTCTCAGTGCAAGGTCAGTTATTGAGGGAATTTAACGCGAGCAAAAATATTCTCTTTGCCTGTGGCGATGGTCATTGCTCCTCCTGGGCTGGCTCCTGGGGACTCTGCTTCTCCTCGCTGCCCTCCGCAGCTTGTGGACCTGCTAGTGACCACTGTGTGTCCTTCATGGCTCCCCACCAGACAGGTGAGGTAGGGCCAGATCTTCCTGAAGATCCTCTGCCATTTGTGCAGCTGAAGTCCTTGGGTTGCTCAGTGCCCACCTTGGCTGGGCAGTGGGAAGAGAGTTCGGATCTGGATGGGAACAACTGCTCCAGGGCCCTGCTGGGACAGGGCTGGGTAGGAGCCGCCTCTCAGCAGAGTAATGTTAGCTAGTGTAAAGGGAAACTTCTCAACCCTGTTCTGAGAAGGAGGTTGATATGCTTTTAGAAGTTACAAAATTTGGAGACTTCTTGGTAAAATGACACGCACCCAGCAAGATCAGAAGGCAGTATGCCCGTGTCGTGACAATTAACTCTTAGGAATCTCAGCAAAATCTGCTTTAATGCAAAATTAACACTTTTGGAGTGTTTTTTTTAGGAGTCTTTTATGTTTGTTTTGATTGTTAAAGCTAAGATTTGGTGAAGAGAGGAGGAAATGAGTTGTTGAAATGAAACTGCAGACAAGAGCAAACCTGATGGGGCACTTGGAAGCCCCAGAGGGCACCTCATTCAAGAAGTTACTATATATATATACAATGTATATTATCCTGCTTGAGGCATAATTATTTTTCACTTCTTTAGTGTAGATTTTCCTTTAAAAAGAGTTCCCTACCTTAAAATAAGTGGAGTATTATCCTTGCCAGAGATCTTTCAGCCTCTTTAGAATAGGGCATTTAGATGGCTTGGGACAAAGTAAGCATGGTGAATGCTCGGTGTCAAGTCATGAACAAACGGCACAGAAACATTAGTACAGTACAGAGTGAAACCTGACAACTCGCCGTTAAAGGAAAGGAATGCTACTGTATGGTTCGATTGTGATCAACTTATCTTCAAGTGGGTTTATTAGCAATTTAATGGAATATTGGTTATTCAAGAGCCATAATAGCCCTGGCTGAAATGTCCCTTCTGCTCAGCTTTCCCATACCCTGTGGAATGAGCAGAATGTGACAGTCGAGCTTTCAACAGGCTTCATGAATTTTAAATACTTTTCAGCTGTGAAATGGGGCACATGGCGTGTGGTCAACAGTGGACAAGAAGCTGGCAGCCGCTGTGGGTATTATGGGATATTGAGTGTCTGGGAGATAATGAATGCTTGGCTTATCCAGGTGCATTCTTGGCCCACTGTGCATGTCCAGACAGAGTAGAAGATATTTCTCTGTCCAACCTTTAACAATTGATCACTTTGTAATTGTAAGCAGAAAGTATTTAGAACGTTACTTTCTCAGCATGCCTGTGTACGACTTAAATTTCATGTCATCATCTTTATCCAGCAAAATCTTCGCTGTTTTTCTGTGGCAGTGCATTCACACTGCTTAAACTTTTCCACTAACCTTATTTTATGCTTAGTAGATCTTAGCGAGCCTTTTTTCTATAGTGACTTGAAATCTCCATCTTTTGAGCATTTTTTTTTAATTTTTTTTTGCTGTCAACAATTTATACTTGATTGAAATTATTTCCACTTGCTGTGGGTTGAAATTTCAGCCTTTTTGTAGTACGCAAGCAGATTGCTGGCTCCTGTCTTGTGGGAAATGGTGTCCCTACATTTCAAAGGCGAAGTATTGTAAGAGAAAGGGGAAAGCCAGGCGTCCTTTACTACTGGTGAGCTATGTAGAGTTGTTCTTGTGTGCTTCCGTTCTGCTTAGCTGTTAAAACATGACACACTTCAAGGACATCCCGTTCAGTGGTGTTTTAACTGTGTACAAATCTAACTACAATGGATTTGTTGCAGATCAGTGGAATAACAGTGATCGAGGGTAGAATTTTTCCACAGTATGTTTTCTCTCTTGTCTATGTAGGAATTTGCTGAAGGATTTTTGGTCATTTTACGTCTACAAAAATTTATTTCTATAGGCATTATGAAAAACACTTACTAAAAACATGTTTGGGACTTAATTGTTTTAAGCTAAAGTTTTGAAATCACGTAATATCAGTGAGGATAGAAAATCCAGACTATTGTTTATTTGTTATCAGTTCATCCTCTTGCAGTTTCTCTGCCATAGGATGGGTGTGAGATTAGATGATGCCTTCTGCACTGCTGAAAGGTTGTGTGTGTCTGTGTGTGTGTACACGTGCATGAGCAGATGGGGCACCAGCATTTGGGGCACCTGCGGGAGGAGGTTGCCACAGGACCTCCTGAGATGTGCCAGGCTGGAGTTCTCCTGATGTGCAGCTGAAGAGACTTGCTCATAAAGACTTGACATGAAGCCCTGGAGGCCACCTTCTACTTTCTGCTCCTCCTCCTCAGCTGGTCCCTCCCTGTGTTTTCCATGGTCCAATTCTCTGGATCTTTCCTGTTCCCCAGCCGTTCCTAGTCATGCTGTGCTTGCCCTGATCTGTAAGGGCCATGGACATTGAGCACCAGGTACATCAGCTCTAGGCACAGTTTGAGACTATTTTAGTAGTAGTGGATTTGGATCCATAAGAAGCAGTGTGTGGGCAATAACGCACGGGGTAATTATCCGTGTGGCCTTTTCTGAACTCCATGGATCAGGAACTACCCAAACCCTGCCAAAAGCTGCACCTGTACCTGGTGGGCTTTGTGTATTGGGAACAATGGACAAGCTATTTTCTGCTTGAGGATGTGGCTTGGGAATACCTAGGTGTTCCTTCTTGTCCCCACTGTGGCCTTGTCCATGTGAGGAGAAGTGATCATGGGTGAGCGGGAGCAGGGAGCCCCACTTGTAGGCCTGGCAGCACAGCTCCAGGTTGCTAGGGCACTGAAGGGGCAGGGTTCACTAAAACCCCTGGAAAGGGAACCCCTGTAAAAGGTTTTCTGGGTGTTCTGAAGCAGCACCGTGTTGTCCACACGCAGCAAGGTGCAGTCTGATTTGGTCATGTTGTGCTCTGAGGGCTCTGAACTGAGTGGTTTGGGTGGGATCGGTAAGGGTACCTCGGGCACAAGTACCCCGTGTCACCCCGTAATGTGGTGCCGAGCAGCTTGCAGGTCTTCACCTTGCCTCCGCTGCCTGAAAGAGGAGGGGGTGGACACAAAGGCCCTGCGTGGGTGGAAAAGGGGAATCACTTGCCAAGGCAGACTGCAGTCCTTCAGCTGGCACAGGAGGCAATGGCAGGTACAGGGCGTCCGTACCAGGCTGTGCTGGAGCCTGTTTGCTGGGATGGAGCTGACGTTCCTTGTCTTGTACATAACTCTTCTGTGATTTGATCTGCTTCGAAGAGCAGCTATGGAGCGTCTTGTTCTTCCACTGCTTCCCGGCTGATGTCTCAAAGCTGGGGCTTTTTCTGGTGTCAACAGAGCTGCAAACAGGCATCAGAAACTCTGCCATAACCCACATCCCACTGAGATCAATGCACACTAGGGTGTGTATCTGACCTATTTAAAGCAAGAAAATAACCAGTACTGGGTTATTCTTAAAGGAAAAAAAAAAAAAAAAAGCTCAAAACTATTACAATGCTGCTTTATTTTCTTTGAAGCCTCTGCAAGCCCAGAATGGCAGTGCTTATCGTCAGGGGGAGACAGGCCTTCCTCATCTCCAAACAGCAGATTCAGACAGGTGAGCATCTGGACCAAGACCAACACTGGTATCTGTTTTTGCAGAACTGAAGTCTACCCTTCCCTGGCCCCGGATTTGTCCCTCTCTATTTATAGTCCTCACTCGGAGCCTTGCTGAAAAATGCATTATATATTGACGGTGGCACTTTGTGAACTCGGAACTAATGGCTCCAGAAATAGTCACCTCAGAGATATCATAGTCCAACTTTTGCATATATTGAGTCTGACATTTGCTTTGCATGGCTATAAATGACAGTTTAAAGCACAATGAAGTAGAGAATGAAATCCAATAATTGTGATTTACCATGCTGAAGAAATTGGTGGTGGACATAAAATTTCAGGAGACAATGCAGTAGTGTTTCTTGGGCTGCAAGTCCTTTTTGTTAGGGCTGTGGTCTCCAGAGAACCGAGCTGTTAGCACTTAAAGCTGAACTCTGCTGTTTCAGGAACCTAATTTAATCTCTGGTTCACTGGATGATCATCTGCTTTCTGAATCTCTTTGCATCCTTTCATTTGAAACGGATCTGCAGACATCTCCCTTTCACTGAGAGCTCAGAGACAAATGCAGACGGGTAATTGCAGTCATTAAGGAACGCTTCATTTGGTACCATGCACAGCTTCTGCCCAGATCCAGCTGTGTCCCTGCACCCAGTGGCATTTTGGAGCCTTGGGCATGTGCTGCCGAAGTCCCAGCACCCAGCCCAGGTGTTAGCCCGGCAGCTTCTCTGCTGGCCACTTCTTTGCCTGGAAGAGTCCGTGGTTCATAGCGGAGTGCTGGCTTCAGGCTCCTCTTGCAAAATCATTTCCTTATTTCCACTGTCCTTTGAAAAGATAGTTTCCTTCTTATTGTCAATAACATAAGTCTCATAATGTGGTTAGCACACAGAATACCAGTAAATAATTAAGGAAACGGCCTCTGTTTGGAGTGCATCAAATAGTAATATAGAGAAGGAAAAATCCCAGCACATCAGTTACAGTAATTGGTGGAACCAGCAGTCCGGCGGGTAATGAGCTCCATTTGTAAAGCACAAGGAAATTAGATTCTTATAAATGTCAAACGCAGTTATTGTCCTCTTTCCTTGAAACAGAACCGAGCTGGCTGAAGTCCATTGTCTCTCCATCAGCTTTGTTATGGATTAGACACATCCCATCTCACACCAGGAATGTGCTTATTAGAAAAAATATCACCACACAAAGCATACAAGCTTTAACACTCATCTGATGTACTAATGGCTACGTTTACAATAAAACCCAATATTGTGTTACAAACCTTAAGCTGACCTGAGATATACGATATGGGAATCTTAAATGATACAGATGAGTGTTCTCTTTGTGTGATACAATTCTGACTACCTGGCGTTTTATTTTTCAAATAAAGGAGATAAAGTGAGGGAAGGTGACTTTCCTTTTTGGCTACTTTGAAAAAAGTAAATGATAATTCTTCCTCATAGTGAATACACTTGTAGTCGGTTCATGTCTAAATGCTTAATGTATTTTACAGCTGTCTCCTGGGTAACGTGGCTTTACAGAAGACTTAGTCCATCTACCTTTCTTCACTTCTTTCCTGGGAAAAAAAGCAAGAGGTGGTTATGCATTCAAAATCAAAGCTAGCTCTGTGAATTAGTCTTTAATTCATTGTAAAATCCCACCACTATGCATTAAGACTTTATGCCTCAGAAAATCTGGGGTTGGTTGCTTTGGGAGAACAAAACACAAGGATAGAGGGCTCTGTACAAACCCCTTTCCTGTATCCCTATTTTTAACTTTTCACTTGAGGATAGTGATCACTTGTCTCTCATCAGCTAGAGATGGCACCTTGTGTTCTCTCTGTGCAGGAGCTGCACTGAGTGACACAGTCCTTCCTCATTTGGAAACACTTTCACCAAGGCTCAAGGATGGAGCCAAGCTCTTGATTCCCTTTTGCAGTGAGATACAGACTCAAGCAGCTTGTGTGGACTTTACCAGCTATTAACCCTGTCGCTGAATGGTGCAGGTCGTGTGTCTTTGGTGGCAAGCACTGACACTGAACATGCTGTATTGGAGAGCCTGCTGGGGACTGCAGCGTTGCTTTGAATATGTCATTGTGGTGCGGATGATGCAAGTCTGCGCCCTCCCTGTGCGTGAAACTCAGCTCTATGCAAAAGCAGAAGGGCTGGTCATTTTTGGTTTTGTTTTTCCAGAATCCTGTATTTACAAATCCTCTTCTCCCAGTAGTCTTTTTGATAATGCTAAGTCTTCCCTCCAATTTTCTGTCTCAGTTTGTGCTCCTTCTTCCATTTCTGCTTCTACTGAATGAAGCTCCTGGTGTTGTCCATATAAAAAAATAAATAACAGTAACTTGAACCTTCTTTTTATTTTACGTAAGCTGCAGATATTGAAAGAGATTCCTAGCATATGTCACTAGATGTGTGAACAGCACTTTCTAATTAAAACTCTAGGAAATTCTACTGGTTGCTTAAAAACCTCACAAAACACGGAGCCATAGACTTGAATCCATAAACAACCATGATAGAAAAAAGATCCAGCTATTTACACAGCAGTCGTTTTATTTATTTAAATTTGGTTTTGTAAGTTAAAATGAGCACAGCCCTGGGAGAAAAACATCTTGAGCGTTTTATGTATATCTTCAAGGATTGGAACAATTACAGAGCAAATTAAACTAGTTTTCAGTGATTTTGGACAACTTACAGATGTGATAACTTCCCTTAATGTCTGTGCTACAGCTGCATCAACCTCTGCAAATTAAATAAAGAAACAATTTGAGGCATCTCTGACATAGCCTGGTGGTTAAATTGTAATTGGCACCTGGTAATTAAAACACGTACGGCTGAAATGACAACTCTGAGGTCAGTATATACTGTTCACTGTCCTCATTAGCTGGGCCCTTTGCTTAATTGGTTCTCTAGCAGAAGGGCTCCAAGCCCGTGCTGGCGCAGGGCCTGGGTGCTGCTGCCTGCCCCGGGGAGCTGTGGATGTGCTCCAGCCTCATTGCCTGCAGCCCACGCCCTGCTCACTTCTACCAAGGTGACTTTGCTGGCTTCAGGGCTGCTTCTCAGGGCAGTGCAAGCATTTGCATTGCTGCAGTGCTCCGGTCAAATGCCTGGTGTAGTTGCGTGCAAGGGTATCCTCGTGCTCAGCCTTTAGTTTGTTGGTCTGCTTCGTTCTGGCACAATGCAGTGAGTCTGTGTGCTCTTGGACTGGGCATGGCACAATCGTATAATCCCCTGTAAGCCAATTGTTTTCTTCTTTGGGGGTCTTATGGTTTTCATAAGCACCAGAATGGTACAAATAGCTGGGCTGCACAGGCAAAAGAAATCTTGGTATCAGAGAGCACATGGATGTTCAGAAGCATTGTGGATTTTGTACAACAGGCAGTTTTTCAATTGTAACTCAGCTGCTTCCCATTGATTTTTGAAATACTACACAGGTCCACTCCTCCTTTTAAACCTAATTTTAAAGATCACTGGAGATGGAGCAGCAGGACCAAGAAAGGTGAAGCTTACTGCTACGCCTGGAGACTCGAGTGCAAAGACGCAGCCTGAAGTCATTCTAGCATCAAGTGAAAGACAGGATCAAAAAGAAACGTTAATAATTGTAAGGGATGTGCTTCAGGCTCGCTCCAGACTGCATCTCAAAGCAGGGAGGACAAGTCCCTTGGTCTGGGGAAGCTCCTGGGTGCAGCCCTGTGTTGCTGTTTAACCCGTGAGCATGCCGCAGGTGGCACAGAGACCTGCCTTCATCCCGCTCAGCCTCAAACCGAGCCTTGTGCTTCAGCAGTGTGCTTGTGCTGTGTCTGTGAAGTGACTGGGCAGGGCAAATGGGCTAGAGGAAGGGGTACCCGCAAAGAGCACAGCGGATCTGTGGTAAGATGCTGACCCGGTGCATACCTTAGGTCCCTACATCAGCTGCCCGGCGGCCCCTGCAGACCAGCCTGCTCTGCCTGTGCTTCAGGGCTGGGGCGGCAACACGGGTGCCATGTAACCGAGTCATGGAAAATGAGCAGCAAAAGTGGGCTTAGGTGGATTGTGTCTGCCCCTTCTCTTACTCCCTGAAGTCAGCACTGCTCTTATGAAGGCCTGACAGCTATGCAGTGTGCTGCCATTGCTCTGAGCCTGCTTTCCCTGCTGTGACAGGCCTGGCTTGGGGCGCCCACGTCGCTGTGCTGCCAGGGTAGCCCCTGTTGGTGCATGGTGCTGGAGGACAGGTACTGTGTCACCTACTTTAGCTCCCTGTGTTCTACCTAGAAATGCTTAATGTATCGTGTTAAAGAGGTAAAGGACATACAAAAATCAGTGCTATCTAAAAGGCCCTCGCTGTGTCTTCCATGTGTTAATGCTCTGGTTAACCACAGCGAGGAGGGTTCGCCAAGCACGGAGGTGCTGCTGTGCAGGACCAGAGTTTGCACGTTCCTGTGGATGAGGCAGTACTCAGGTTGATATTGTGCAAGGTGTAGTCATAAGCTTTGGGGAGCAGTTGGTTGTGTGGGTGCTTCTTTTTGATTACAGGGCACCAAGACAGTGGTGCTTGAATGTAACGTGTATTAACCCCTCATGCGGATGGCCAAAGACATGAAACTGTGGGAGCAGCCCTCTTGCAAAAGAAGAAAAATGGGAAAGCTGAATTCCCCAGTTCTGTCATGGACACTAGGCAGTGGGAAAAGGGCTGGGGCAGCCCTAGGCGTCCTGCCACACACACAGCCTCACAGCAAGAAGCCACACTGACAACATGTAGAAATGGGAGACGCACACAGACACACCGAAATGACAGGTCTTGCAGTTCTCTGGTGTGGTAGCTCAGAAGTGCAGAGAGAACTAGTTCTCAGGAAAGCTGGAAAACTATAGAGAAAATGGACACAATGATTTCAGTTTTTTTCTCTGACTGAATGGAGGTTGACACATGGACACAAGGGGCTCTGCTGTCCATCTTTCTCTTGGTGTGTTAAAGAGCTTTGATTTTTATTAAAGATAGCATTTCAGGTAGGGTTTGAGTTGTGTGTGTTTGTTGTGTTTTTTTTTTTAAGTTTTCAGTGATACAGACAAAGTCTGATCAAAACAACTTTTTCTTACACAGGTTGAAGCCATGAAGAGAGTACTAGAAAGTCTTAACCTCAATATAGTAGAGATGGTTGATGAAAACGCGACCTTGGATGGTGGAGATGTCTTATTTACAGGTATAGCGGTAGTAAATTTGCTGTTTAAATATTCCAACTGCCTAGAAGACAGCATGTTATCTGTTGTCTGCATAACAAGATGTTGTTCATGTGGCTTGTTAAATCAGTTGTTTGCTAAATGTCACACAGGTAGCCGAGAGATTAATTTTCAGTGCAACCCTCAATGTCCTGCCTAATGTCTGAGTAAATGAAGTAGCAGTACACACAGTACAAAGAGCAGTACTGTGCATACAAATTTTATTTTAGCTTGTAAAACACCAATAAGAAAAATGCTTTCAATAGTCAGCTGCCTGCAGTTGTTTCATATTTCTTATTACAAGCAGCTATGCTTACACAGACGCGTTTTCAGGAATCATGAGGGCTTGATGCAGACAATTGTCACTGGTTCAACGAATCAAATACAAAAAGTACATTTTAGTTTATGCAGAAAGTGGTGGAGTTGCCTGCCAGATGTCATGTGCTAGACAACTTATATGCATGGTTGACTTCAAGGATGAAGATCCTGACAGTGTTTTTTGTGTCATTAAGCCCATTAGGCATTTTCTCACATCAGCTGTGTATACGCTTGCTCCCCACCTGCGCTGAATGAGCCTGTTCATTTTGATCAGCATCACAGCAGACTGGCTGCTTGCCTCCGCTCATGGAGGGGAAGGAAGGGTCTCAGAAGAGGCAGGCCAAGAAGGAAGGCCTTTCTAACACAGCACAGCTCCAGCACCGATTGATTTCCTCTGGAGCTTGAGGGTGCCAGCATCTGCAGAGCTGCCTTGAGACCAGAGGAAATCTCAGAGGGAGGGGGAAATAGTCAATCAGTGCTGTACTAATCCAGCCCAGCTGTTCTCTTTCCTTACTCAATGACCATTGCAGGGCTTTAGGAGAGGAAGCTATTTATGCTTCTAGCAAAACACATCTTCTGGAAAAAATAATTGCTTTAAATTATCAGTTCACGATTGTAGGTTGCATGCGTTTAAGCTGAATTTTCAGTTTTACTATTCAACCTAAGAAGAGAAAGATAAGAAAATATATTAAAGGTTGCCTCAATATGTCTCTAAAGTTGGCCTGGTTTTGAAATCTGCTTGTTTGACAGAAGAGCTGATGTGATTTTTTTTTTTTATTCCAGGCAGAGAATTTTTTGTGGGTCTTTCCAAGCGGACAAATCAACGTGGTGCAGAAATTCTGGCTGACACATTTAAGGTTTGTGAATTCATTCATGCCACAGGAAATAGAAACTATCATCTGCTGGATCAGTTGAAAAATTATACTGGGCAAGACACTTGTCATATTCTTAAGTGGTTTGTTTAGAATTTCTTTGTAAAAAATGCTAAAGTTAATGAAAAGGTTTGAACATCCTTTAAAGAGACAGATAATGAAGTTAGATCTGAATTGTGGGATCACTGCATAAAAGTAATTTGGAGAGTGGGAGGCTGTTATTATCTGAAAGCATATTGACATGTTCTTAATGTTCTCATGTATCAGCACCGTGTTCTTAATGCTTGTCCCTGGGGAGTTTTTATGTACATACTGTTTAATTACGCATTTTAATGCATTGCTTTACAGTGGCAACAATAGTATTATGAAAATGTTCTGGATTTTACTCCAGTGCACAAGACACGCTGGTCCAGAGGGGTATGTTGTACTTAAACAGTTGACATTGTGCCCTGGGATATGTTGCTATCGCTAATATGCGGAGAGTACAATTAATTATGGAATGTCTCAATATAATTATGGAAATAGGACTAATTAAAAATAATTATAGCAACCATTCTTTGCTCTCGTACAGGATTATGCTGTCTCCACAGTCCCCGTTCATGATTCTTTGCACCTGAAGAGTTTTTGCAGCATGGCTGGACCAAACCTGATTGCTATTGGATCAAGTGAAGCTGCACAGAAAGCCCTCAAGGTAAAGCAGATAAGAAAATTTTCTTTAACCTGCAAACTTGGTTTGTTTGTTTTTAATCACTGCTCAAGGATGCTGGAATTTTAAAATAGATATAGATCAGTGAAATAGGAAATCAGTACATCTCCTGTGTGTGCAAGCTGTGAAGAATGTTTATATCAGGTAAGAGAACAGTGACATTAATTTAGCTTAAGCTATCTACATTGATTTATAAAATGGAATACACAGGTTATTATTTACATTTTTTTTGATTGAATGCAACGGGTTGGTGATAGGAGGGAGGAAAGAGATATTATCAAGGCAGTAGGAGATGTTTGAGCAACCTGGTCTAGTGGAAGGTGTCCCTGCCTGTGGCAAGGGGGTTGGAACTGGGGCTTTAAGGTTCCATCTAACCCAAACCATTCTGTGACTCTGTATTTACTTCAGATGTTGCTGTGAGAAATTGCCAGAAGATAAGTAAAAGGAGGAGGGAAAGGGGCATGGTCCCTGTCATGAAGGTGGCCTGTGTGTACATTTTTTTAGGGTAGGCTTTCTGGATAAAATCAGTACGGAACTCCAGCCACAGGGACATGGGTGCAGGACTCCCCATCCCTTCATCAGATGGCTACAGGGTCAGGTTCCTTTCTGTTCACTTTTTCCTCTCTGCTCGCATCAGGCTTTCATAGCAGGATGGCTTCAGCAGAAAGGGAGAGTTGTCATCCGAGCCTTGCCATTCTCTGAGCACTTCGCTTTAAAGGAGGAGGGGTGGGTTTGAGCCTTCAGGCTAGGGGGCCTTGTGAACCTGGGTCTCTTTGCTGGCAGACTTGCTTACCTGTTCTTAGGTTTTGCCAAAGCCTTCTTGATGCAATGTGATCACTCATGCATGGAGGAAGCCAGCAATAGATGGGGAGGGGTGGAGACAGCTCTACTTAACTATAGTGAGAAAAGCCTCTGAAGTCCCTTCAATTTAAATGCAGCTTATATCTCTTGCTCTGATCATAAAGCATAAATTATTTTAAGGAACAGCGCTGCTATTGGTGCCCATGGCTACTGATCTGTATCTGCAACATGCAATACATTTACTGTGAACGTAATAAATAACTCTGAAATCTTGTTCCAAAAGAGCTTTGGAACCCATCCTGCATGTCTTGAACACCTCCTTGGCTTCAGCAAGCTAGTGATACCAACTTGAAAATGTGACGCTGGCTTAAAAATGTCCTTAATTGCCCGCAAGATGGAAGCCTGTTCTCATTCTTACTGCCGTGCAGAGATGTTTCCTTGCACATTTGCTCTTCAGGTTTTTATAGATCCTCTTCATGGGCATAATCCCAGGACTTTACATTTCCCAACAGGATCATTTATTCTATCAGAGCTCAGCAGAGGTTTGTTGTTTGTTTGTTTGTTTTCCATCTTGTGATAGTTCAAGATTTAAAATGTCTCAGTGCCCAGCTGATATAAAACCAATGTTTCAAATCTGCTCAGGATCTCCCCTGCTGGACACTGCTTGAATTATGGAGGGGGAGAAAGGGAAGTGCAATCCTGGCTGGCTTAGATTTGTAGCCTGACAGCCACGGAGGGAATAGGGTAGCAGCCTAATTGTTTTGATGAGCAATGAGCATGAGCTTAGGGGAGCTGTGAAACAGGAGGATGGTCTCTTGGTTTTCTGCACAGCTCTGAGTGGCTGTTAAGTCTGCTCGTTCATTTGAATGACCTGGGGAAGTTACTGTCTCATTAGAAATCACTGCGTGGAGCTCTGGGAGCCACATCGCCCTCTGCTCTTCCCTGAGGAACTTATGACAAATGGCTTTGGTTGAAAAGGTCTGATGTTCCTGATGCCGTGAGATTGATTTAGTCTGGGATGGAAAGTGCTCTGTGTCTTTCCCTGTGAAATATGCACTATCCCAAATATTCAGGCTCAGACTCAAAATGCCTCGTGAGCTGCAGCCTGATGAAGTTTGCAGATATCCAGACAACCATACTCTTGTATAGAGTGTTTATAAACATGAGCAAAATTCAAGTACAATACTGGTTACTCAGAGCTGCAATTTGAACTTGAGCCAGGACTAATCTGAGAACTCATCAGTTTGATTAAAGCCTTTTGCACAGCTCGGCTAATCATGTTGCAGTGCATAAATTTAGCTATTGTAGCCAAAAATATTTTTGTATAAGCTGATTAAATGATGCTGATAACTAGCCATTAAATAGAGCAGATACCACCATTAATCAAGGTGCAGTGAAAAATGGATACATTTTGAAGAAAGTACACTAAATAACAAGGTAATCTAGCAGTTTGTTGTTTAAAAGAAAATCAATTTTGTCAGTTTTCAGTGTATTTCTGTGCATCAGAGACTGAGTAGCATGTTCACATGTGTGTAAGGGTTATATTTGCTCACGCTCTGCGAGCTGAGGTTCTCTTCAAAGAAATTATATGAAAAGAAAGAAGTATGTAAAGCATCTCCCCCAGAAACGATAGGAATGGTTGTGCTGCTTCTCCCCAACTTTGTCTAATGTTTGAATTCTTGCTTTTTGACCTAAGTGATTTTTGTATTTATTCGCTTCCCTCTGAAAAAAAAAATAATCAGTTGGTAATCAGTCTCACACACTGGTGGAAATAAAACCGCCTTAGGATCCCTATGAGATGCTGATCCTCAGAATTAAAAGCTGCTGCCTGACTTTGGGCTGATTGATGGAGCAATAGCAGTGCCTGTCCACCAATCCCCGCAGCCTGTGCGGCCGTGCAGTCCCCTGAGCACCTACCAAGTCATAGCCTGTGGCAGCCCAGAGTGCTGCTCCCTTAGCTGGATGGCTCCTTGTGTTAAGCCTCGGCTTTGTTGTTGCCATTCTTCATGTCTGCTCTGGAAATGCTCTTGTACAAGAAAGCTGATGTTTCTGAGAAGCTATGGTAGTCCAGTTGGTTTTGTTCTGTGGGCAACAGATGAGATACTGTGTCATGCTAGACTAAGATTTTATAATTAAAATAGGATTATTTTTTTTTTCCTGTTAGCAGTCTTATTTGAAAGACAGCAGTTTTTCTTGATTGTTCTTGCTGGTGCAACTCATGTATCCATATGATTCCATAAAAACAGAAAAAGAAAGGACATCTGGTGCTCAAGTCTGGCAGAGTGCTGTTTATCAGGAGTGTAACGGAGAGCACTGCAAGTGAACTATAAAATGAGTGTACAGGGTTTAGGATTATAGAGCACATGCTAGAAGCAGATAATAAATCAGAAGTGACATTTTAACCATGAAATCCTCTTCAGACTCTGGCAAGGATAGAATATTTATTTGGGCTGCAGCTGAAAAGAGAAGCTTAAGGAAACTGGGTGAAAGAGAGAGACAAATTAACTACAGAAACTACCGTGGCCTGTCCTGGTTTCACATCTGAAATGTTAGCTTCCCTCTGCTGCTTGCAGCGTGCATTTAATTCCTTCTTGCAGTTAACCCCATTCATAATTCCATCGCCGAATGTTTGCCATAGTTGTTGGGCAGATAAAGCCTGGGGCAATTTTTTTTTCCAGTTCTCTCAGTGAGGCCAGGAGTTCTCCAAACGTGTCACCTTTGGGCTCTGATCCTGCATCTCTGGAGGCTCTGGCTGGGGCCCTGACCATGAGCATGAGGAGTCGATGTCCAGGCAGGTGCCAGGCGGTGCTGCTGGTGCACGCTCTGCTTCCTGCTGTCCACACCCAGGGGTGTAGTGTGGGCTCCTGCTGGGACAGCAGAGGAGCAGGAGCCGGCCGGGGGCCGAGTCAGGTCCACTTTCAGCAGCAAAGGCAAATGCTAGGATTGCAATGGGATCAGTGCCCCAGTGTGTGCTGACACTCCTGTCTGTGCTCTCTCCGTATGCTAAATCTTGAAAATTCTCCTGCTGGAAGTGAGGCTGCCCTCTGCCAAGCATGAGGCAGTGTGGCCGGGCGATGTCTGGGCTGTGAGCAGTGTGGCCAGGTGACAAGCCACTGCAGTGAACACGGCTGGGCTCACCTCCACTCGCTTCCCCCAGCAGTGCTGCCTGTGTGGGACCCAGTGTGCTGGAGACACCTGCATGTGGAGCTGCTCCCCAGTGCCCCAACCTCACTAGTCAGTGAGATTGATACTCTCCTGATCATAAAGAAGAGTACATACAGTACTGGAGTACTCTGACTTCAGCAAATACCTATCCTTTTTTCTCCCTTGAATAAAAGATTGGACATTATCGCTTTGCCTTGTTATCAACTCTTCTGTTCAGTATCTTCTGTGGGTAGTGGAGCTGTTCATCCATCTTCTGGAGCATTCCCTGGAGGACGCTATTACAAATGCAGCCCCTCTATTTTGACAGAGGTCAAGGAAGTCTTAAGAAAACCACATCGTAAGCACACAATAGAAAGAAATCTCTTTTGGGCAGCTAGGCCAACTAGTCTGTATCCAAAGCTACGATCACAGCCATGCTTTTAAAGACTTGGGCACAAGGAGCTGTTACAGCATTGGCAGAGTTGCCCCCATCCCTGTGATTAAATGCCTTTTTTTCTCACTGTGTCTTGGATAGCTCAAGTCCCTGCAGCATGTGCCAGCTTTAAGGAGCAGAATGCTGTTTGCCTGCACTACAGCAGGGACGTAATGCCTGCATAAAAGCTTTGGACTTCCCAGCTCACAGAAGTGTCTCCAGAATGGGCACCTAGAAGAAAAGGTCGTATATCCTGTGTGCTTACAAAACAGCCCATACTCCCCAGGCAATACAAAAAGGCTAATCCGGAGCTGCTCCTGCTATTGTCTGTACAGTGGCTTTCTTTTCTAGTAATGCAGCAGTTTGCATGCACACATTATCTCTTATTCCTTAAGAATTCATCATTTGTGCCTCTGCTTATTCCCTGCATGAAGTCATAATCCTCTATTTACGATATCACAAAGGGTTGCTGTGGAAATGATTACTAATATTAATAACCCAAGGAGGATGACTTCAGGTAGGGAATTAGCAGAAAGTGCAGATGAATCCTGACTTGTGTAATGCAGCAGCAAAGAAGTTAGTGAAATCCAGAGAACAATTGACAACCTGCTCCTTAAAATAATTCAAAAAAAAAAAAAAAAAAAGCATGTGCTCTCAGCATTATAGGTAGGAAAATTAGTCAATTTATAGGATTCTGTGCACTTTCCTTTAGCACGTATTTGCTTGCTCTGGATCAGGTCCTGTGAGACATTGCATGCTTTCAGCTCCTCCTGATTTTCCATTACTTCATGAATTAAGGGTGTGTGGCATCTCAGAGGACACAGGTCTTCACCGGGTACCGGATGACCTGCTGTTTTAAAAAGGCAACTACTTGTGCTTTTCTTTTAATTAAGGTTGGATGTTGTAATGAATCTGCTGCCCTGAACTGAGGGTCAGTGTTGTTCAGTTTGTATGTAGGCAGGAGAGCTGAGTCTTTTGTAAGATACAGACTCAAGTGTATTTATAGAATAAAGTGTTGTATTTGTTTTTGGTTTGTTTTGTTGCTTTTTTTGTTGCTGGTTTTTTTTTTTTGGTTTGTGTTTTGTTTTTATAAAAGGCGAGGCAAGTGTCACTTTACGTATGCATTTGTCATCACCAGGAGCTGGGTCAGAGGCTGACAGGCGATGTCATTCGACTTGCGTAAATGAGGGCTCACATTCCTGTGCCTTATTTTTCCTTTGCCTGCTCTCTCCCTGGGTTCCTGTCCCAAACGACAGGATGTTCGTCCTGCAGGCGTCTGGCTGAGAGCAACAGCAAAGGCTAGCCGCTTCCTCTTCCCCACCTTGGGACACAGCGGCCCTGAGGCGCTGCTGTGGGCAGGGGCCGGTGAGGTGCTGTGAGGGGCCATGAGGCGCTGTGAGGGGCCGTGCAGTGCCACACATCTGTGGTGAAGGAAAGGGTGGCCTGAGCCCAGCCATGCCGTGGGCCGGGGTGGGAGAGGCGTCTTAGGGAACTCAGCGTTCTGGAAAAGATGACTGGGAGGGCGCAGGAGGGAGGAAAGGGCCCAAAGCCCAGCTGCCGAGGACATGTGGGGGCAGGCGGGGATTAAAGCCGCACGCTGGCTGCATGCCCACTGCAGACTGGGTGCCGTGGCCATGGCCGACTGGGGGCAGCATGGCTGGTTTGGATTAGGTGTGGTGTGCGGTGTTCTGTTGTACTCGTGGGATCCTGTGCTTGCATCTGCAGGGTTTATTTTTATATTGTATTAAGTATATTATATCTTTAGGAGATGTCTGTGTTCCTTACAAAAACACTCAGATCATTCCTAGTGCTATTTGCGCTGCACAGACCGGCTGTGCTGTCCCCTTCCTACTGTTGTTCCTCCAGCTCCTCCACCTTACTGGCGTGATGCTCCTGACAGACCCTGGCATTCGATCAGGGCACTGGCTCTAACAGCTCCCCTCTCTTGTTCCCTCCTGCCCATCTGGTCGGGGTCGCTCTTGTCACTGCTGCGTTCAGGGAAGCTCTCAGAAAATGTCGCATGCTGTGGTGCATGTGCAGGCTGGGCACTGGCACCCAGGCGGGTAATACCACGGCACAGCTCCCCAGCCCCACTCTCCTGTTCAAGCCCAAGGCTGCTGCTTTCTTGCTCCAGTGTCAATTATTTCTTCCAAATGTGACGAAGCGAACTTAAGAGGCAGAGACAGGGCAACAAAACAGTGAATGAAATTCAGTGTAGATGAATGTTAAGTGATGGGGCTGGGAGAATGCTAATGTGAACTTCGTGTAAGAAATAATGTGCTCCAGCTGGTCATTACCACAGAAATAAGATCTGATCAAGAAATTGAGATTGTCATCTGAGCTGAAAGACAAATGGAGAACATTATTACGCCACCAGTTAAAGCTGTGGTGTGTCTGTGTGCTGTGTGTTGGCTGTTACATGCCTTTTGCGTGCACCATCCCTTCATTTAAAAAAAAAAAAAATTTAAATGGAAAGACTTGGAAAAGGGTAATAGATGGACAGATACCCAGAAAAGTTTGCATAAAGAGACAAATTAAGCAAGCTATGACTATTACCTGGAAAAGAGACAGCTAAGAGGGGATGATAGATGCCTGTAACACCATGAATGGTGTGGAAAAGGAGTTTGGGTACTGATTGTTCTTTGTCTCTTCTGGTGCAAAAAGCAGAGGAATTCTAAGGGCCAGGAGCTTCATCTTGCTTCCTCCAAGTTATTTTCCTGATAGTGAGCAATAATTTATATTCCTAGACAAGTGCTCCTTCCTCCAAGCAGAAGAAAAGCACACTGTGCTTCCAGACTGCCCAGCCAAGCGAGGGAGATGTTACTGCCTATTGCTGGGTTACTCTTCTCATCAGCATAGGTCACCCTGCACCCCAAAAAGCCGTCATTTTCATCATTGCAGGCAGACCTGATGTAGCTTAATTTCTTCTCACAGCTTTCAATCTGTTGGGTTAAAATCTCCCAGTTTGCTCTGTAACCCAGGCCAAGTGTTTCTTACGCTTTAGTGTAAAACAGGCAAAACTTGGATATGCTTGGAAAGAATGAGGAGAGGAGGGATGGAAAAAATATCGTAAATAGTTTTTTATAAGAATACCATGACTAGAAGGGTTGAGGAAAGGTAACTGGATAGAATGTAGAAGGGGAATGATCCTGTGGGTATGGAGTTGCATGCACTTGCATGTTTGTTTTTTCTCTTAAATGCTAAGGGCTAGGAAAGGAGAGCTAATTAAAACTAAAATCGGAGCCTGAAAATTGAATTTTGTTTCTCTATCAACGTGATGCGGGCATTCTTACATACAGTGTTTGCTGTCATGTTGGAAGAAGAACAGGTGCTGTGTGTTTGTCTTTGCTTGTGGGGTGCTGGAGGTAAAAAGGCATGGGGCTGGCCACTGCATCCCATAGCTACCGGCATGTGAGCAGGTCCCAGATGGCAGCAGGGCTCCAGCTGGGGCCTTCCTTCTACAGGGACAAAGTGTCTGGGCCTGGCCTGCCTTAAATGTGCATGTGGTCAGCTCAGCTCAGCTTGTGATAATAGGCCTTGAACACATACGCATTTTTCCTTCATGCATAATGCTGCTTCATATTTAGGATTATTTAGCTTATCCATTACCTCAGTTGTCTGAGGACACACTGTAAAAACTATAGAAAAAGCATTTTAGGCTATGCGAATGACTTCAACATAAGGAAAGCATGACTAAGGGCTGAGAGAATGTGCAATGAAAATTACCCTCTCTGGGCTGAAGAAAATTCCCAGAAAAACTAGGCATGCGGGAAATGCCTGACTGTTAACATAGCTGGTCATATGTTTGTGGGCAGAAAGCCAGCCCGAACGCATTGTGCGAGGGCTATAGTCTTTGTAAACTTAACTTTTCCCAAAACAATACGTATTTGGGGTGTTATTTGATAGAAAATATGATCAAAGAACCTTGCTTTTGTGTTTTTCTCTGCCTTGTAGTCCTGTCTGGCCAGGTGCATGTGCTCAGTGACTCTATGTCATAGAAATATGTAAGACCATGGGTCAGGTTAAAATAACCTGATTACATCGTATCAGCATATTTCTGTTGGATCCACAGTCTCCCTGTGGCACAGGTCTGGGGTGTTTTTGCCTGTACACACTCTCAACAAATTGGTTTTTGGAATTTTATTTCAACGTGCAGACATAGTTATAACAGGGATGAAAGCTTGCAAATATGATTTCCTTCTTATCTTAAAAGCCAAGGAAGAGAGTAATTTTATATTGTCAAACCACCAGTTACTAGTAAATGCTATCTTGCAGTGGTGTTGTTGCTAACAGAACCCATCCCCACTGCCGCAGCCAGGTACTCAGACTCCCATGCTTCTCTTTCTCATTTTTTTACTCATTTTTTCTCTTCACTTGTTCCCAAATTAATTCATACACCACTTCTGTGCTTTTTATTTTTGAAATCAATCCTCCTAACGTGCCCTCACCATCATCTCCCAGGTTTCCTGAAGCTGGTTCGTGTCTGCTCAGTGAGGGCCTTGCACTTGTTCTTCATTTCTGCTCACTGTGGGTGTTCCAACTTGGAGCATTTTATGGAAGCAAATGAATGGCAGATGTGTCCATACCCTTCTGTTTGAGAATTAATTTATAATTTCTTATGGAAATGTTTCAGAGTGAGTCACAATGCATTTCTGATGAACGAACTGTTTCTACAGAAAACTGGTAATATAGGATTCTATTACCAACAAGGACTGGAGAAAGCACAACTGTTTGGGAGCTGAGCGAAAGCCAGGCAGTGGCTTTTCCTCTACCACTATGTGTGTTTCAGTGTGGATTTAATTAATAAGTTTCCTTAATCCAGATTTAAAAAGATTATTTAGGAAAGGGAGGCTGTGGGTAGAGGACAAGTCTGCAGACTTGTTACCAGGGACAGCAGCAGCAGGGGGTGCAGGCGTGTCACCTGCTGCTGGATGCCTGCAGCATCGAGGAGAGCTTTAAAAAAATACATCATGGCAACGGAGCGGAAACAAATTCATAAATAGGGAAGTCAAACATGGTAAGTGCGGTAATAAAAATACATCCGGTAAAGTAAAGGCGCAAGGATTTTTCCCCAGCAAAACACATTAACCTTTTATGGAGGTAGATGTGACCTTGGGAGCTCAGCTGAGATTCATAACTTAAGTAGGAACAAGAAATAACAATCTGATAATGCTTCCTCAAGAATGCATTGCATTCTTCGCTATGAGTTTCCATGTTCTCCACGGGATGTGGATGACTCAGGCTGCAACATGAAAAATGCATCCAGGCCTATAAAGGAATTACTGTAGCTGTGGAAGTGTGAGTTGTTATGGTGCTTCACAATATGTTGGAGATGCAGTTGTTCTAATTCAGCTCCATATGGCATTTTTTATGAATGAGTAGCAGTACAAATGACCTTACCAGTAATTTGAAGATAACTGTGCCTAAGATCAAAGTTTGCTCTCTGCTACATGATGTAGATCTCCCCTGAGAAGGGAATTTAGTTGAAGAATTTTGTGAACAGAGTGCTAGTTTATTTTTAACATAATTCTAATATGAGTAATTTTAAGCTGAAAAAAAAGCTTAAAAATCTGTGTGGGAACACAGGAGGACTAGGAGAGAAACTGAAACACTTGAATTTGCTTAGGCTTTGGATAGGGCCAAAGCTTTGAGCTTTGTTTGCTTCTGCATTATTCTAGGTCTGTCAGAGACACTGGTATAAAGCTGGAGTGATACAAAGGGGAGCCAGGCTTCTCGTCTCCAGGCTTTTTCTATCTTTAGTAAAAAGTTGAGCCTAATCCAAAACTCGCGATCTCAGGCTTCTCGTGTGCTGAGAGTCTCTGTCTCGGAAATTCTGCCAGGATCCAAATTTGAGTATGAGCCCTATATTTATAAACCCAACTTCTGAAAGCCACCAGCTCTACTGTTCTGACAAGGTTATTGTGTTGTCCCCTTGGGAACGAGGATTAACTCAGACGTGCCTTCTCGCGCCCCGGCACAGGTGCCTAGTGAAAGAGTAACTGCTTGGAAAGCAGAAAGGAGGTCCTTGAAAAGAATTAAGATTGGGCTGATAGCCAAGCTGGGAGCCGTTCCTGTCCTGTTTGTGTTAATTCACACTCGTTTTATAAATATTGAATGATGGCTGCTTTTCTCAAAGGTGCTGAACACCTATAGTTTCTGTCAAAGTGAGCGGGAGGTTTGCATGCTCAATGTGCATTCCTTAAGGAAAAGTCCACGGACTACTCGTTGAGTACACTGCTTAATCCTGCCGTTTCCAGGAACTGTTTGACAGAGGTTTTCTACTGCTCTTTTTGGGTAGGGTTAGTAGATTCTTCCTTGAAGGCAGAGATAAAGACAGATCTCCTTACTTGCTGTATAGCAAAATGGCTCTTGGCTGACTTGGCAGTCGCAATTAGCACTTTTTTGAAGGCTCTGTTCTTGTATTTGTGTGGACCCCTCTAAAGCGTTTGGTCTAAGTAGCTGCACTTTTTGTCTCCTGGCAGACCATGCAACAGATGAGTGACCACCGCTATGACAAGCTGACAGTGCCCGATGATGCTGCCGCAAACTGCATCTACTTAAACATTCCCAGCAAAGGCCACGTCCTGCTGCACCGAGCCCCCGAGGAGTACCCAGAGAGCGCAAAGGTGAGAGAGGTGCTGAGCATGGCTGGGAGCCCGCCAGCATCCTGGCCTTTCCGGGAAGTCGCTGGGCACTGAAATTCGGTGCTTTCCAGAATGGGTTATATCCTGTCATGGAAAAAATCAGAGGGCAAAAGCACTGGCTTTTGAAAGGTGTCGGGCCTGGGCTCTATGTTCATCTCCACTATTGATTTAATTTTGTCTCTTGTGCCCCTGGTGCTTCTTCGGCACGACTGGGAGCAGTAACAGTTCCCCTTGCTGCACTATTGTTGGTTGTGAACCTTTTGAGAGCTGTAGGCAGAAGGCCATATACACCGTAAATGTTAGCATTGATTACAAACCATGAGACAGCTTAGCACCCACTGAGCCAGCCATGCCTGTTCATTCTGTAAATAGTTAGAGAAAAGGGAAAATAGTAAGTGTAAAATGTAATGATTTCTGTTCTATTTTCTTTCCTAAATAGGTTTTTGAAAAACTGAAGGACCACATGCTGATTCCAATAGCCAACACAGAACTGGAGAAAGTAGATGGGGCACTCACCTGTTGCTCTGTGCTTATTAACAAAACTTCAGAATTATGAGTTTACAGAGTCCCTCCCTTGTAACTGGCAATAATGTTACACACAAGGTAGACGAATCTGTATCCACACTTCTATTGTTTTTATTGACAATCTACTGTACCACTGTGCTACTAACCCTTGTTTACAAATTTTTTGCTTTGTGTAATTTTATTATGTCCTTGCAGATGGTATTTAAGGTGGATGTATGCTTTTCTTGAGGGGTGCATAACTGAAGTATGTTAGTCCCATGGGCTAGCAGAAGACGCTTATAATGACTAACCCCTTATGTTAGTGATTTAACTTATCTGTGTGAAAATTTTATGAAAACCAACTAATTCTCAACACTTCAAGAACCTCTGTTTCTGTACTGTTGCCTTCTCCTGTCTTTTTCTCTTGCTTCCTTGATCTGCGTCTTTTTTTCCTTCTTCAGTCTTTTATCTCCTTTTTTCTCTTTTCTTTCAGTAATGCAAGGTGTTGGTGGGGACTAAAAGTTCAGGGGGCTCATGAACTTGGTATCTTGTGTGGTTGGGAAGCTGGAACAGTGGGCAATAGACTGCTCACTGTCTCAGCCATATCACATTGCTGCTGCTGGGCAGAATCATGCCTAGAATCAGTTTCAGACGCCAGGTAGCAATTTTGGGAAAAGCTTTCTCTGGCGGGTGCATTCAAGGGCAATGTCTGCCTGGGAAACTTGGATGACAGAAAGAAATTGCAGTGCAGCCACATATGACATGTCCTGCAAGTTCAGGTCCTGGTTTGCTGCTCGTGCTTTGTATTCACTTTAGTGAGAAAGAGAGGGTTTTTTTTTTAAAGGCCAGATCCCAGGGAGCACCTGGACGACAAAAATGAGAAGTTCAGATGTTCTTGGAAAAGTTAAAACTCTGAAAGTAAGCAAAATTGTTTTTTTATTCTATTGTTTACTTTCCATGTATTTGTCCCTTAGTTCTGCTGTTTTCTCTTCTTTTGGAGGCCACATACTAGCAAAATTCAAAAGGAAAGGCTGATAGAATGAGTTGAAGGACAGTTATTCCTGGATTATGCTCATGAATAAGGGAAGCTATTGTTTCCTGAAAGATTGGCATGTGTACTTTATCTGCCCTTGGGGTAGTTTTCCTTGGAACAATGACCATCTTATTTTTTTAATTGCATGAATATTTACTGTGGTATTCATTTAAAACAAATACAGTTTTTGTAGCAAATTCCACTACATGTTTACCCACTGAGTCATACTTTTTTTCACCACAGTAAAGTGAAGCATTCCCCATTGTATTCACATGCTTCTTGGTAAACCATTTGTAAACTAAGGATGGAGAAATTCCCAAACAGAGGCAGCAGTGGGAACTCTCCGGAGACTGACGAATAGTCTGAACATGTTATCGACTTCCTAGGCACCTCCTCCACCTTTCCTGAACCACTTGTGGCATGTTTCTGAGGTACAGTCAGAAGCAAGCAGCAGCAGGGAGGTTAGCAATGCGTTCTGTAGCACAGCAAATAGTATTAACCAAGTGCACACTTTGGTGTCCTCTGGAAACCCACATGATTTTCCACACAACCATAAGGTTGGAAACACAAGTACATATATCTATAGGTTCTCCACAGGGCATCTCTCACCTCACATCAGTGGCTAATGTGGAGCAAACATCCTGGCAGCCATGGCAGGATGCATCTCATGTCTGGGCGCACTGTACGTTGTGATGACACGAGGCACCGTGAGGGAGAGAACAATGACGAGCAAATGAAATGTATCTGAAAAGGTGTGTCCCAAAGGAGGTCCTTCACCAGCCAAACAGCAGCTGTTTTTGTGGCTGTCCCAAAGGATTCTCCTGATGTTTCTCCCTTGTCTCCTCCATTTCCATGAGCTACCATTTCAGCTTGACCCACGTGATCAGGCTCTGAAGATGTAAATGTTGCAGTGGGAAATCTCTGTTCTCCCCTTCCCTCAGTGCTTTTTATGTATCTGGTACAGCGTCTTGCATTTTAAAATGAATTCATACTAAACAAAGATTTTGTGCCAAAAAATAACCCTTTAGTATTTAACTATAACTTCTAGAGCCAAGCTTTATGCTTAAAAACTTCTGTATCTGTGGAGGCTGTTGTAAAAAGCCTGAACAGAACCCCCTGACTTGTCTGTACTCTCCTGGCCTATCTGTTTCAGTCCCTCTCCATCATCTCAGTTGGGAGCGGGAGCATCCAGCTGGCTTGTGCCAGCTAGGCTGTGGGATTTCCATTCAATTCATGCCTCAAACTTCTAGTTGTATTTTTGCCCTCTCTTTCTCCGACTACAGCTTCTAGTTTATGGTACAATAAGCACTTTTCTCTTTTAACTCCAAGTGGAGTTTCCTTCTGCTGCCTCAGTTCTCCTACTTCAGTCTTCTTTTTCTGCACTCCCGTCTCCTTGCTGTTCATTCCACAGTGGACAGTCCTAAATTTTCTCCCTCCTTGACTAGGTGCGAGGTGGGAGGAGAAACCGAGGTGTCCATTTTTACTCTGAGGGACTTCTTTTGAGCTGGAAGGATGACTGTCAGCAAGGGCTGTACATCTAGAGAGTGACAAGGGAGGTGACTCCTCTTCAGGATTGCTCCAGAAAAGAGAAAAATGTGGTGGACATTGTTGATACCTTGTGTCTCTGAAAGCAACAGAATAGGTGATAATGGCTTTCCCAAGGGAGGGAGAGGGAAGAGCAGACCTCAGAGCTGAGAAACACCTCATTTTCCAGAGAGGTTGTTGGTATTATTGCCATTTAGGTTTCCTTGCCTTCAAGGCTGTATTTTGGCATACAGAAAGAGGAGAGGATTGGCTGAGGAATTTGAATTCCCTCAGGTGGTTATTTCAAATTGTACTCTAACTTTAGGTGCAGAATTTGGGTGCTCTAAATCATGTGTGCTTCGTTTCCATTTGACAGAGTTTGTCGTAGGTGTGATAGGTTCTTAATATACATGCATCTTTGATGCCAAAAGTTACCTAAACTGGTTAATGGGATTGCCATCACTTCTCTGCTTTTAGCATTGCGCTTTGTTATCGCATTAAAAAACAAGCAACAACATTAAAAGCATTTCAGTTTGTGCATTTACAGTATGGTACTAAGAACTAGAGTCATGCCAAATGCTGCTACTTCTTTCTGTTTGCTACTTTTTCTACTGCCCAAACAAAGAATTCAGTTGCGAGGACATTTCTGCTGTAACACACATACATCTAATGGGTGTCCTGTGCATCTTGTCACTTGAACATTTCTCAAATGTCTGATGTGAATCATCATCCTTGATTAATATAAATAATAAGATGAGATCCCAAACCAAAAAAGGAGATGAGACACTGAACTGCCCACATAAAACATTTGATAACAGCTGTTAGGCTGTATGACATAGAAGGTCAGTGCAGAAGATATTGTGGTTAATAGCTCAGCAATGGGGTTTGAATTACTCATCAGTATTTTTTTTTTCTATGACCAAGCAGTTTAGCTTAGATCAAATGAAGGAGCGGCAATGTGCATTAAAGATCTTTCATGGTTATTATCTTTACTATGAGTTTAGAAAGATCTGTGTTATGTGGGTTTCTCTCTTTAACAATGTGAATACAGTATCTCTCTCTGCAATGAAAATATGAATGCATACTGTACTTACAAGATAATCTTGAATTCTTCCATTCCTGCATTTTTGTCATTTCCACGCTAATATAATCCTTTTTTGTCTTAAATAGATGCCACTATGAAGCTGTTCTCTGACTTTTTGGGTGTTTTCCATGTAATAGGTACAGAGGTCATAGGCAGCATCATGTCCAGTTTTAAAAATAAACATTCAGTGAAATGCAGAACAAGGAATCTGCTTTTTCTGTTTGTTCACAGCAAATTGGGGATGAAATATGGAAAAAAAATAAGCTTTTGATTTCACTCATCTTCTTAAACATTTTATCAATTAAGTCAGAGCCAAATTACTTTAATACAAAATACTGGCATTCATGTAGAATCATTTTGGGAAAATAATTTACTATTTAAGATTCTCTATTTTTGTTTTTATCAGTAAGGAAGCTGAAAAGATAAGACTGCTTAAAGAATGGTATTTGTTAAGTGATTGTGAACAAAGTATCATTGGAGCTCGTGTATTTTCAGAAAAGTTTTAACTGGACGTATGATGTAACTTGTTTAGAGTTGCATGTGAATCGTGTTAGTCACTGTTTTACATTGTATTGTTCTGCAGTACACAAATATGACTACTGAACACAGAAGTGTTACATTTCATCAAACTTAAAATCTCGCTGCAGTATATAGTTTCCCACTTTTTGTGCCAAAAACATCAGTACATTCCATAATCTATTCTAATAGAGGTTTGCACTTTGATTTTTTTTCTTTTTGTGATCCTTGCAGTTTCATTACTATATATCCCCATCACAATGGAATAAAGTGTCAATTGTACTGTGAACTATGTAGTTCTTGCCTCTTATTTTGAAACTGCAAGCACATGCATTTAATTTAATACTGTGTCATGACATCTTTTTATTGGGAAGCTTGCTACATATCTAGAAATAAAGCAAGTAATAGACACAAGTACTAAACCTTCAATCCTGTTAGAAGAAATCTTGACTCTTTAAAAACAAATCATGATTTTAGATTTACCTTTAAGAATAACGTAGATAGAGGAGGTATTGGCTAAGTATGCTTAGCCAAGATAACTAAACAGATGTTATTATAGTACAGCATTTTTCTGTAGTGTGTGTATTTACTGCAAGTTACAACAAATGAAACGACAAAGGTACAGTGGCATGATCATTGTTTTAATTCTTTCTGTAGCTCTTGCACCTTTCCCTCCTGCAAGATGTCAAGAGAGTTGACAGCGTTTCAGACGTTGCTGTGTGGTAATATGACAGATGGCTGCGTGTTTTATATCTAAATACCACTTGTTGCGTGCTGCAGATGATGCAGGTGGTGCTAATCTCTGCTTGTACTCTCGTGCGCTAATATGACTAGACTGGTATTAGGAGTAATGATACTAGAAGACAACTCAGTTGTCTCCTAATATCATTACAACAACCCACCTCCACGGAGCCTAGGGTAAGCGCTTGTAGGCCTTCAGTGCCACCGTGTGGCAGTCAAAGTTTTAATTGTCTAAGGCCTCAATATTGTTGCTGCAACTCTATATTTAGGAAATGCAACATAAAATAACAGTACTGAAGCGAAAGAATTACATAAATTCCAAACTGTACAGTTTGGCTACTAATAGGACTTTAAATAGACTATAATGTAATAGAGCCTCCTGCTGGAGAAGCAAGGCTAAGGAAATATTTTGTTACAGCTGATGTAAATATAGCCATTGTACTAATTCACAGGAGTTAAAAGTAAGATTTTTATAATACTGTATTTAAATTGGTGATACCTACTGTGGTAGCTTGGCACAATTACTTCATGTAGTAAACTGCATCATTTACACACATCTTTGTGTACCTATTTCTACAGAAGAGAGTTGGTACCAATTTACTTGAATTTGTTTCAAAATGGCAAACTTCTTTGACTGAGAAATTTATTCTATATGAACATGACACATGTACGTAATCATGTAAACCAATGTAGTGTCCAAAATCGTTCCACCTCCCTTGAAAAATGTTGTAACTCACTCCCCACTGAAGCTCACTTCTCAATATTGAACTACTGATGCTAACCTCCTGAAATTAATTACATACCAAGCGTAGTCTTCTTCCAGTTGCCTGGACCATTCTTTTTTTTTTTTTTTTTTTTTTTTTTAGCAAATCTGCTAAATCTATTCTATTCTCATATTCTCTAACCACACGCCCTTCTCCCCGATTGCTCGAGTTAATTCCTTTCAGTTTGCCTCACGCTGGCCTACATGGCTGAGGAATCCAGAAGCCAGACATTGCGTGGCTTTGAACTGCACCTCTTGCTGAGCGAGGTTACTAATAACTACCCTATGTTATATATGGAGTGGTAATTCATGTCGAGAAAATGGTTGATATTAATAAAGAAGGGGGAGATTTGGGATCGTGGCCATGGGAGTGGGCAAGCCCCGTGGTTGATGAAAACATCAGACTCTTAACGATGAGGCCATCAGGAATGTAAAAGAGTTTAGAGGGAACAAAGAAGGGTGATTCAGGAGACTCCATGCAGTCTCGGGTTGTTCCCCAGCCGTTAAGGCATGGAAGTTTCTGGGTGTTTGCTGTTGCTGTTATTTGCAAAGTTGTTTAACCAATGAAAAGTTGTTTTTGAAAAGGCCTGATGTGGAGAAAAGGGTATAAGAGGGGAGCCTGCCCTCAAGATAAAAAAAGGCAACACAATGTAATGAAGTTGTGTCATCAATAAAGAAGCAGAAAGAAGGAATGAAAAGGGGAACAGGCGAGCAGAATGGAGACCAGGACGGGAACAGGCACATTGATCGCCTCATGAAGATGGGTTCGGCCTGTTATATATGGAGTGGTAATTCGTGTCGAGAAAATGGTTGATATTAATAAAGAAGGGGGAGATGTGGGAGTGTGGCCATGGGGGTTGGAAAGCCCCATCGTTGATGATAACATCAGACTCTTAACGATGAGGCCATCAGGAATATAAAAAAGTTTAGAGGGAGCAAAGAAGGGTGATTCAGAAGACTCCATGCACTCTCCGGTTTCTTGTTCTCCATCTGGTTCTCTAGCCGTTAAGGCATGGAAGTTTCTGGGTGTTTGCTGTTGCTGTTTAATGCAAAGTTCTTTGACCAATGAAAAGTTATTTGGAAAACAACTGCTGTGGAGAGAAGGAAAAGGCAACACGATGTAATGAAGTTATGTCATCAATGGGGAGGCAGAAAGAAGGAATGAAGAGGAACAGGCTAGTGGAACGGACACCAGGACGGGAGCAGGCACATTGATTGCCTCATGAAGATAGGTTCAGCCAGACTCAGCAAACCACTCAGAGAAGCTTGTACTGAAAGTCACTGGAAATAGGCACACCGGAGCTGGGAAGAAGCTCAAGCTGAGAGAAGCAGACCCACGCACACAACTGCCCCTCGCTGGTAAGCAGCCGGGCATTATGGGGAATCATACGTCCTTAGAAACAAAGACTGTCCTGGTAACCTTACAGTTTATTCTCTTTATTAACAGTCGGACAGTTTACAGTCCTGAATTATGGGACCAAATTGAGGTCAAGGTGTGGGACTCTGCAACTAAAAATGACAAGGTTGCAGTGGAATTTCTCGGCACCTGGCGAGCAGTCTCTGAGGCCTTAAAGAGCCCTGTGGGACCACAGTCAGAAACGTGTGGTTTGCCAGATAGTGAGGGAGCTGCGGGCTCCTTTACTGATCCAACTGCTACACCATCGGCCCCTCTGCCGCTACAGCCATCGAAGGCTTTTGCTGTTACGCCCCCTGGTGACCTGGACGTGCCTTTTGACCCAGGCTTATTGGCCTTGAAAAGGAGACAGGTATGTTTTTCTTCGATTCAGGAAGAACGGGATACATAAGGCCCAAAGACCAAGTAAAGCAAGACATATTGTTCAAAAGGAATGGAAAATGGAGACTTGTTTGTAATTAAGAAAAGGAATGGAAAATAGAGACAACATGTTAAGTCATGGAACTTAAAGGATTGTTTGTTACCTTTCCTGATTGTACGTATGTGTAGGCATACTCGGGTTTAGTATGTAAAAGCAATGTTCTATATATTTAGAATGTTTGATGTTCATGTGTGTGTGTTGGTGGAGCGTAGACTCCCTGCACACCCAGCGTTGTTTACTTGCCTTTTATACCTTTCATAAATACGTCTTTTATAAATATTACTAAATTCAGATTGAATTGAGACTTCATTTATAACATCTAGGTCCAGAATGCACAACAGTTATTTTTATCAGAGTGTTGTAGGGAGCCAGTGAAGCCTACAGTAACATTCGCCTTGGAGAGAAGGAGCCAGAAGGCATTTGGTTTAACGGACAAGGATAGAGCCGGGAGCTGGGGGGCACTGGCCTCTGCCTCAGCTGTGCCACAGCCACCTCACTGGGAGCTCCACACACCTGAAACCTTGCTGAGCCATTTTGGGACTGATGTTAACGCTCTGGGCCAGGTAAGAAGGGTGAACATCCCCTGTGTGTGTGTAAGTGTTACGAGCAGAACCAACGTGCTTTTTAGGGAGCCGGATCAACCGGCAGCGTGAGGCAAACACCAGCACGGTCACACCTCGCGTAGCACGGCACTGGCAAGGCAGAGCGGGGCCGGGGCGAGCCGTCCCGGGGGTGCCGCAGCCGAGAGCAGCCGGCGGGCAACCCTCAGCCCCTGCCCCCTGAGGCGGCCCGGGGCGCGGCCGCCATCTTGTGCGGGCGGGGCGGTGACTGCGGCCGCGCCTCCTGCCCCTGCCCGGCCGCCATCAGCCGCGGGGCGCTGCCACCGCGCACGCCCGGCGGGGCGGGGAGCCTGGGTCGGAAGCGGTGCCGGGGGCGGCTTCCCGCGGCAGCGGCTTCCGCGATGGAGGCCGCGGGGTCGGGGCCGGGGTCGGGGCCGGCCTCGGCGGCGGCGGCGGGGCGGCCGCTGACGGAGGACGAGATGGCCGACGTGAAAAAGGAGGTGAGCGGCGGCACGGCACCGGGCGGCGCGGGCGGCGGGGAGCGGGAGGCGCGGCCCGAGCAGGGCCGAGCCGCTGAGGGCAGGGTGAGGCCGGGCCTCCCCTCACGGCCCCGCCGCCCCCCGGGCCTTTTGTGTGATTTATTTTGCTGTCACGTCGTCTGCCAACTCGTTACAGAGCTGAGCTGAGTTCTGGCTTCTTGGTACCATTACGTGTATGGAATTTTCTGTAAAAGCTTTGTCACGGCTCTGTGAGGTGTGTTTTGCAAGTTACTGCTTGCTTCTGTAGAGCTGCGGGGTAACGCTGCAGTAGGCAGCATCCCGATGTTACAGGGAAAAAAAAAAATGTTAAATCAGACCATCTGTGTAACGTTATCTAAATCAGTCTGAGCTACTGACTGTATTCATAGCTTCTGCTCACAAAAGTCCATCTGTGTCACTTCAGGCTCCAATCTTACAGTCTCCCACAGTAATCTGAGGACTTGGTGGTAACGTACTGGGTAGTAACAAATAACATTAGGTTTGTCATCAAAACACAGTATAATAAACCTGACTGCAGAGATCCTCCTCTCAGGGAGGTTCATTGCTCACTATAAGCTCTTGTAGCTGCTCCAAAGCTGTGCAGGTGGCTTTGGCCAAGTAACCTTGTCAGGATGAGCTGGAGATCCAGCCAGGCATTGGTTTCTTCTTGCAGTCTGCACAACACTGCTGTACATTGCATGGCAAGATGTGTGAGCATAACTGAACGAACAGTTGTCTGTGTCTCCAGTGGATTAAACAATGAACAAGGCAGCTAGGGTATCGGATATGGTGTAGACCCAACTAATCATTATGAAGGCATAGCTGTAACAAAAGTTTAACTGCTAATTAGCATCAATAAGCAATCTTCTTGTAGATTACACTTAAAATAAGAGGGTGGATTGATTCAAGTCACTCAAACTGATGCTTTTGTTAAAATAAAATGCAAATCTCTGTATCCTAGGTTTAAAAAAGTCAGGTAGTTAAATATATTTGTGCATAATTTCTTTTGTGCTTGTATTTCATCACGTGCATTGTCAGGTGGTTATTGCTCATCACTGACAGCTGTGTCACATAGATGGCTAGGTTAAATGAAATATTTTAGCACCACAGGCTAGGTTAAAATGTTTTATATTCTGTCTGCATTGCTACTTATATTCTGCTCTGTGCACCAATCTTAAAGCCATCAAAACCAGGGTGCTGTGTTAAAGCTTTATTTCTTCTTGGATATAGGTATTATCTTTGTGAAACTGAAGGTATGCTTGCTTAGGGTTGAGTATGTTAAAGTAATTAAAACATGGTATGTTTTTTGTAGGGTATGCAGGCATTTTCTGCTGTCTTTTGCTACAACCACACAAGTACTGTCAGGATTTGCTTTGGTATCTGACATCAAGTAAACTAGCACTGAAATATTTTTCCCCAAAACTTTCTGTACCTTCTCCCTACTGTTTTGTCACATCAGGGAAGAGTTGAGGTGACCTTACCCTGTGTTACCTCCTCCTATTCCTTACGAAGTGGACTGCGGAAGGGAAGTGATGCAAGAGCAGGAATTCTCAGTGTGTGGTGTGGCAGCATACCTCAGCTGGCTTGCAGGGGTGGTCTGCTCTGGGTAAACTTGTCTTGAGGAGAAATTGTAAAGGTTGGAATCTCACCTCCTCCAGCTGGGAAGGGGGCAGTGAGCCCTGCAAACACATCCATACAGAGCAAAGGGTTCTTAATGCTTGTGCTCTGTCCTTCCTGTCCTTGACAAACTGTTACCCTCTGAGGACAGTGCAGAGGGGAATTCAGGACTGGTGCACTTCATGCAGCGTAAGACTCATTGCAGAGCAATGTTAGTCAAAACACTGTAGTCGTTCAATTGAGTAACAGCTTGCTATATTCTTCTAATGCTGAAAAACATACTGACTCTTCTGCTTTTGAGTTGGTTGTGACTGATCCCCCTTGGTGGTAGGAAGAGGTTTATGAGAAGTGAAAGAATGCCGCACTGCTCCCAACACTCATAGCCAAGCAAGCACGGGCCTGTTGCACTTGGATACTTGATGGCAGAGAAAAATGGTGGGAGTTGTGCTGTTGCCCTTTTCTGTTCCTCCCAGTCTGCTGCACCAGCACGGGGGCAGGTAACTAACCCGCTCCGTTGATGGATCCTCTCAGCTGCCAGAGCTGGAGTGAGGGTGGGAACAGGGAGCTGCCCACAGCCTGAATTAGGCACCCTGCAGCCGCGCCCTTGGGGTTCGGGTTTTGTGTTGTATTCATTGGTGGTGGTCTGCTGCCAGCAGCTTTCCTTTCTCTTCCTTGCATGCCCTCCTGATTATTCCTTTAACTGCATAACCACAGGCTGTTTATTGATGGCTTGCTTTTGTTGGACCTCTAGGAGCAGAAAACTACAAGAGCACATTCCATTCTTCCTTTGCCGTGCTTAGTGAAGCAGTCCAGAAATTTTTTCTTTAATTGAATTATTGGTGTTTTCCACAGCACAGGATGCCAGGCAGTTCTATTGAGCTAGTAAATTCCTTTAAAGCAAAGTTGTCTTCATGCTGCTTTCATGGGATATAATTGAAAAGCAAGAGGATATTGGAAGACTTTCTTTGGGAAAAAAGTTGTGATTGTTTCTTTTCATCTTACCGCATCTCTCAAATGTAAAGGTGTTTTTTTTCCTTGTAGCTCTCAAATAATTTACCTTTGTTGAATCAAATGAGGCAACTTCAGGAGGAGAGGAGAGAATGTTTTTTCACATCAATAATTTTCAGCCAGTGTGTATCTGACTTGTGTATTTCTTCACAGGGAAAATTGTTGGCAAGGGAACCTGCTGATTCTGCAGTGTTACACAGAGTGTGCTTTTCAAGTAAAAAGATACTTGTGACTCTCATCTTCATAGAGCAGTTGATTGGTTATTGAAAGCAGAGTTGTGAAGGCAGGCATTAGTTCTGTTAAACTGCTGGCACCAAGCAGGCCTCTTAATGTGTAGATTGAAATACGGTGAATGTCATTGACGCTTCGGAGGTGCTTGTGCGGACCCTTTGAACAAGGGGGGTGGAGGTCACTGCTTTCTTTGCCAGATGTCTGAATAAACCCGTCAGTGTAAGAGAGGACACAGGATCTTACAAAGAAGAATTCAAAGTGGTGACTTTGCTCCTCTAAATTACCTCCAAAATAAACTGGTAATCACATTCTACCTGCATGCGGTTAGAAGGATGGCACATCTCTGCAGGGAGAAACAGAGGGAATGGGATGGGATACAACGTGTTGCAGTTCCTGAGGATGTGAAGGGCTTGGAACAGACTTCTCTGCTTTATCGTGCCCCGTGGTAACTGACTGCATGCGAGGGTCTGTAGACAATGGATGGAATCCGCTCCCAGGGCAGATTGTTGCCGCTTTTTTCCTTTTTCTTCTTTTTCTGGTTACAGAGAGGATTAAGCAACCAGCTGACACTTGGTAGCTGAAGTTATGCTGCAGGGGGGAGGCATTTTACTTCTGCCAGAGTCCTCAGAGATGTGCTAATTCTCAGGAGTCATTGCAGTGTGTCATAAGCGTACAGGGTGCTGCAGGTGTTCAATATAAAATCTTAAACCATCAGAAAGCAGATTGATAAAGAAAAAGCAGCCAGTAAAGTTGTTGAGAGTAGGTACATCTGTGAAAGAAAGCACAGGTATTGTGGATGCTGGTGAACTCAAATAGAGGTGTCTGTCTAATAAAACTTTTAAACAGTGAGTATACATGCTGTTGCTCTGAGACTGCTCTGCTCAATGTACAGAAAACATCAATAACACCAGTGCCATGGAGTTGGGCCTCTGGGATACAGATAATATGAAAATGTTGCAGTTGGGTAGTAAAATGGGGAGAGTGGGTATGCATGTAGGCAAAATAAGTAGTTGCTGTTGTGTTTAATTTCATTTTTACTTGGTGGCTGTTCTGAAATGTGATAATCATAGACCTAATGTAATATTTTCAGTAAATATCTGCCTTAATTACTTAAGATGCATTAAAACCTCACAGGTCACTCAAAGGAAAACTCCTGAAAAGGATAGGTAAATTAAAATGCTTTGATTTTTTTTTTTTTTTTTTTTTACACAGCTGCACTGAGAAAATTCTCCCCTAGGTAACGTGGTGGCAGCTTTAAAAACTGCTTGACTAACTTGTAAAAAAATCATAAAGATTTTTAATAAAGGCTTCTAAATGAATTGAAAGATCGGCTGATACTGGTTTGTTTTGTTTTTTTCAGGCTTTAGAAAGGATGCGACCTTACTTGTGTGACAAGATTATAGCTGAGAGACACTTTGATTACCTACGTTCAAAGAAAATACTCACCAGAGAGGACACAGAAGAGATCTCTTCTCGATCTTCCAGCAGGAAAAAAACTGGGAAGTTGTTGGACTACTTAGCAGAAAACCCAAAGGGACTAGATGCTTTGATTGAGTCTATCAGGCGAGAAAGAACACAAAACTTTCTGTTACAAAAGATAACTGACGTAGTGTTGAAAGTCAAAAATGAAAAACTTGAAGCTCTCAAAGGTAAGAAGTTTATAATAAAATCATCTAAGATAAAAATTTTATTTTGAGGGTCTGCAAAATAAAACTCGCACTGTTCAATCCATGTTTCTTATTACATATTTTTTTCCTTTCTCTAGTGTTTGGGACAGTGTTCTTGGAAACTGCCTCAGTTTGGGTTTAAAATCTCAGGACGATATCTCAGGCATATCAGGCAAATATCAGGCAGATAGCTCTGCCTCTTTACTATCTGAACACAAATAACAAAATGGGGAGAGGGGGGGAAAACCGCAAACATACTGTTTTGTTCTGATGGATAAGTTTTTTCACACTTCAGTTTTGCTTTCTATGAGGTTCTAATTCAGAACGCAAAATAAGTGGTTATCTTCCATCTTGTGTTTCTCTTTACTGCAGTGGCAGGATGCTTGGGTTTTGTTCAACTCTGCACCTCAGCAGAGGATAAGCCCACAAATGCAATATTGAGGGGAATTTTCCCCAAATGCTTTCAGTGCAAAAATTAAAAATAGACTCTGAATGTATTGCTTCATACAATCAGAAGTTTTGCTGATGCAGAAAACTGAAGTTGCTCTATGTATTCACATCTGAAGGCGGAAAAAGAAAGCATAAGCTTTCTAAACCAAAAACCTTACTTCCCCTTCCACACCCACCTAAAGAGAAATAAAGAAGGAAGAAGGTACGTTTTTGACCCTAGTCATGAAAGGTCTGAAGTTTTCCCTGGCTTCAAGTGCAGCAGCCTTCAAAAGCAGTCCAGTTTGGAGCAGAACAATGTGGCTGAAGCTTTTAAAAGGTTCTTTGAAGAATACAGTGAGAAAAGTCTATCGAAAGATAGTTCAGGCTGCCTATAGAAATGACATCCTAAAGCGAAGCTTAAGTTAGTGTGCTTTGTCAACTAGTAGCTGATGTAGAGAAATCATTCCCGTGGCTGATGAGATGACCTGCGTGTATTTTCTAATTTGTCACAACTACTTGGACGTCACAGGTGAGATGAAAAGGATGGTTGGTTCAAATTATAGACAACTGATCTTTGACAATGTTACTGATGCTAAATCAGTTTTAAGAGTGCATCATATTGTAATTAAATTGTTTGTTTGTTTTTGTCTTAGGTCTGAGCTGCAGCACCTGCATGACCTCGCTGTATGAAGGAACAAATAATCTTTCTAGATCATATTCTGATGAATCTAATTTTTTTGATAAAACAAAAGATAAAGAATCAACCCAGATGCATCATCCAGAAGAAGATTATAGCACTGCTGCGTTTATGTCTGCTGTCTCTCTTCATTCCATGAATTTGCCAATTGCAGAGACGGGAAATGCAGAGAGTGTGGTTTTCTCAGCCACCCTTCCAGGCCCTGGAGACCCCGGAGCACCCCCTCTCCCACCAGAGCTCCAGTCAGAACAGCAAGAACCATCTAACAGTTCAAGTGACAATTGCTTTTTGCCTCTGAGATCACGTTCTCTTCAACCTTAGTGAACTTAGTGACTTTTGTCTATTCATCCGAAGGGTACTGAAACAGCATGTGATGTCTTATAAGGGTAAAAAAAAGTTTTGAAACTGTTAGTTTGTGAAATCAGAGGAAACAGTCCATGCTATTTACTGTTTTAACATATTTTTTTTTTGTAATCAGGTGACTCTAGCTGCTTGATATCATGTTACTTAGGAAGCTTTTATTAGAAAAAAAAATCATGATACTACACCTGCAAAGTTTTGTGGTGTTTTTTTTTTTTTTTTTAACCAATATATTTAAGATTTTGTGTTTAGTTGCAGACACTTAAGCTGCAGTTTACAGAACAGTAAGTAACAAACCTGGTGTTCTTAGCCTTTCTGTGACAGGTGAAAAGCAAAGGTGGTTAGGAAAAGTACTGAGTATTGAAGTTAGCTTCCTGAACTAAAAGCTTAAGCTCGCTTGCAGAAAAGCTTGACCTCATTTGCCAAATTAAATACTTCTCTGTAGGATAAAGTCTGTCCTCCATGTATGTATGTTATGTGCAAAAAGTATTTCCATTTGCAAATAACACATCTGACCAAATCTGTTGCTATGCGTATTTGCAAGAAGTCTCTTATTTTTTGAACTTTTTGTCTACCAGTACATTGAAAGGCACTCAGCATCACAGTGATGTGAGCTAGCGAGTATACTTCCACAAGCCTTAGCATATTATTCTTGTATATTATTTAGAGATTTATGATTTGAGATGCACTTTAAATATAAATTCTCATTAATATTGGAAAAGGAAAGTAAACTGCTGTAACCACATCATGTGGGCTATGAGAAACTGCTGTTGTATAATACTGTTAAGGACTAATGCTTCTATATTTTGTCCCAGTAGGTAAGTAGAGGAGTTGTGTAGCAGGAAAGCATCCTTAACTGCAGGATTCTTGGAAATGTTGCACTTAAGATATCTACTCCTCGAGGCAGATAGACACGTTTACATTTCAAATTGCTTCGTCAAAGGTATTTAAACCATTTGAGCATGGGAAGGTTCTCATATAGCATGTTATATTGTGTCAAGAAATATTGCTCTCATACTCTGCTCTTGAGTTGAAATCTTTTTATGAAAGTGGCCTTTAATCACTTTAGAATTACTAGACAAAGACAAACTCTTCCTTGGAAATGTGTACAGTTATGTTCTGCAAAACTACACTTCAGTATTTTTAGTATATCAAAAGTTAGATTTGTATTTAAGGTTTAAATTATTTGGGCTCTTATGCAGTTCTGTAACTGTATCATTCCATTCAAATTCAAAGCCAGGGTAATAATTTAGGGCAATAACCCTAAATTGTGCTCTTGTTTTGAGGTCCTGCAGAAGGCCTCTCTAAATTTTTATTTCATAATTGCTATGGTTTTGGAAGGTTAAAATAAACTCCACTGTTCAATTATACTCTGTATTCAGAATGTAAATAGCTTACATTTGCTAAAGATGTGGGCTTCTGTTTAGTGTTTAAAATCCTTGATTTTCTGGTATGCACCTAAGGTGATAGACTGTCAGGATGGTGCAAATGCTTTTAAATGAAACTTCAGTACAGAAGGCACTCTGGGATTTAGGTACCTAAATGCAAGCAAAATCTTGCTCTCTAACATGAATTGGAGGGTAGGCGTAAATCTCTCTTTCACTAACTTGAACTGTAGTTGCATGTACTCTGGATGTATATAAATTTGTTTAAATGTCCCTTTGTTCACTGTAAACCACTTGAATTGCATTTGTGTTCTCAAACATTTTTTCCCCTCCTTGTTTTAACCTCCTTAGAAGCTTAGTTTTGGGTTTGTTCTTGGATCCTTGTAAATAGAGGGGAGAGAGGGAGGGAGAGCAAACTTGGCCTTAACTGAAAGAGCATCAGCTCAAGGTAAAAACCGCATTGCAGTTCTAAATCAGAACTTCCACTGCTGCCTGCCACACAGCACAGTGTGCAGTAGGCCTGCCTGTACAAGGATTACTCCTGCAACGGAGCCTGTTAACCTGAGACTTTAAATGAATGTATTATCTTACCAATGTTTGCAAGGTGCATTTTTTTAAAAAAATATATATTTTTATCACAACTTTTGGAATAAACTCTTTTGTATAATTGCTTGTTTTCTGTCTGCCTTTTATCATTGTTAAAATGTATAGGTTCTAAGTGCAGTTCATGACAGTGTCTGGATGTGGGATTTTGGTTTTGTATGTGAAGGGAGGCTTTTGTTCTCTTTTTAGATAGGTTTGTCTCTGGGGGAAAGACAGACAGTGTGAAACACCGGTGTCTGTAGTACTGCATTCAAGAGCAGTGTGTAGGGAAGATGTGCGTGTGGGATGAAGACCTCGTCCTCCTTAACTACAGACTCTGTGGTTCATGACTAGTATTGCTAACCAGATTCTTGTGATTTTTTTAAAAAATTATTTGATTGCTCCACTTTGTAAAGATGTGAGAAGTGTTGCTTCTGACCATGCATATAGTGACTTCAGTCTCAAGACATCTTTGATTAGCGAGGGAGAAGAAAACCTTTGTGCACTGAGCAGCGTAACTCAAAAGGATTCTTAAGTGTTGTGGGGACTTCCGTGCTTGTTATTCTTGTACTGTGTGTAGGGTTTCTTATGTTCCATGGTATTTAAGGCGAGAGATCAGCTGGACACAGTTTAATAATTCCCAGCGAGGAATTTTATCGTATTACACTCAAAGGCTGCTTCCTAGCCCTCTGCTCTTTTAGAAGAAACCGCTGGTTGTCGGTCGGTCAGTCTGTCAGTCAGGGCCGTGCCCGCCGCCCGCCGCCTCAGGCCGGAACCCCGGGCGCGGGCCCGGTTTCCGTGCGGGCCGTGCGGCGGCGCAGGCCCCGCCATGGCGGCGGAGGGAGGGGACCCGCTGGGTTTCTTCGCGGCCTACGGCAGCTCCAGCTCCGACTCGGAGGCCGACGAGGCCCCGGCCGACGAGAGCCCGGCGGGGGCCGGCGCGGCGCCGGCGGAAGGCAGCCCGGGGAGCCGGCCGCGGCTGCCGCCGCCCGACGAGCTGTTCCGGGAGGTGTCGCAGCCGCCCGCCTTCCTCTACAACCCGCTCAACAAGCAGATCGACTGGGAGAGCCGCGTCCTCAGGGCGCCCGAGGAGGTACGGGCGGGGCCGGGTCGGGCCGGGCGGGGAGCCCGGGGCTGCTGGGGGCCGGCGGGGTCCCGCCGCAGCCCCCGGCGCCGTGTTTCTCTCCGCAGCCCCCCCGGGAGTTCAAGGTGTGGAGGAACAACGCCGTGCCCCCGCCGGAGGTGTACAGCCCGCCCGAGAAGAAGCCCCCGCCGCCACCTGCCGTCGACATGGCCATAAAGTGGTCCAACATCTATGAGGACAACGGCGACGATGCGCCCCGGCAGGCCGGCAAGGCCAGGTTCTTACCGGACGAGGAGCAGGAGCCTCCCGAGTCAGGTAGGGCGCGTGTAGGACACCCTGCTGGTGGCCCTCGGGTGTGCCAGTGCTCTCCTACCCCTCCCTGAGGCACTGTCGTAATGCAGGGAGCTGGTGCAGAAAGCCTTGGGAAAAATTCCCTTTGTCTGCAGAAATGTAAGGTAACTTAATAAGTACGTAGCTTCAGAGAGGTTAACTGAAACCGTAGTGTTACGTACAGTACTGAGAACTGAACTTGACAGGAGATGGTTTGAAACTGTTAACGTCTGAAGGCTTCAATGGTTAAAACTTGCAAGTTCTTGGAGGTTTATTCAAGACATGCTATCTCCTGTCGTAAACACGTAACAAGCGATGCTCTTGCATGGTTTGCAATCTGTTCCTTTCCTGTGCAGACCTGGTGTGCTTTGCAGAGACACGTGCTTCAAATCTGTGTGCATAAAGAGCAGAATTGCCGGCACGTGGTTTCTGTGAGTAGCCTGTGACTGGAGCTGTTCCTGACTAATTCAGAGGAAATTCTGCTGGCCTCTTCTACGTCTGCAGCTGCTCAAGGGCAGAGCAGTAACTGGCTACAGTGATGGTAACCGAGTTCAGTGTGTGTACAGCATATTCTGGGGTTCCTGGAACCAACGAAGACCCATCAGGAATTTCTCTGATCCCCTTCCATTGTCGTTAGTGGAAGCAGGGAATGATTAAAAGGCATTATAGAGCAGCAGTTATGAGAGACCAAGAGGCTCAGGACTTCCTGGAATACAAAGAGGAGTGAGAGCTGCTTTTAATACTTTTGTCTCAACCCTAGATGCAGATGCATTTGAGCAGCAGGTCAGATTATTTTTATAATGTTTGCAAAACGTGGGGTCCAAGGTGGAAATTAAAAAAAAAATAAATAAAATGCAAGTGACAGATTACTGAAGAAAATACTTACCGTCCTTTTCACTGTTAATTGTGGAACAAATACTAGTGGTAATCTAGGAAATACAGAAAGAAATATTTGAGAGATGGAAGAAATTATTTTATTTAACAAAAATACAACAAAACAACAAACTAATGGAGAAAGAGAACAGCTGATGACAAACAAGAGAACAAAACCAGAAGAAGAAGTTTTGGACTTCTAGAACGTACAATATTGTTTTGATTGACCAGTTAAGTTTTCAGCAAACCTTTTGCAAACAAATTTTGTTCTTTTTGCTTTCTTGCACTTTTTCATTCTCTATGTTCCTTTGTTATTTTATCTCTGTCTTGCTCTATTTGTTCTCTATGCTGTTATTTTTTCTCCACGCTTCTTTTCTCTTAGGCTTCACCCAGAAACTAAAAAGATAAATTATTAATTTACCTTGACTTTACTTTCTGCTTCTAAAATGTATTTCCTAGCTTTTTACCACATCTATTCAAATAATATTTTTTTAGAAGCAGGTACTGCATATTATCTAGCATAACAAGGCCTTTTCTTAGTTATACTCTGTGATCCTTGGTAGTTAAAGCAGCAAATCAATCCTATTCTGACCACGTCTTGTCCACATTCCAAAAATGAGGATGTTGTCAGTTAATATTACTGTGTCTCTTTTCCAGGCATCTTGGGTGTGGCTAAGTCAGTTGCTCTGGGATGAGTATGGTGTTTAAGACAAAAATACTGGTTTTGCTGACTTGGATTAATTCTGTCTTTTTATTTAAAGATGATGAAAAAGACGACGAACCAGCTTCTGCTAAGAAACGTAAACTAGACTCTGGGGAGCACACAAAGAGGAAGAAGGTATAAGCAGAGTATGCTTGATTTCACTATAATGAGAATTTCAATGAACTTGGACTCCTCTGTTGGAATGGGAAACAAATACATGTTTACTGAATTCCTCTCTCCTGTTGGGTAGGGAATCGTATTTCAGCAGTATGCTTGCCTTTTGGAAAGCACAAAACTCCATGGACAGTGTTGCAATAGGAACTCAGCTACTAAACAAAATTTAAACCAGTTTATTTAAAAGAGGTGTCTTAAAGCATTGTGGTGGGTACTTGTGCAGGTTACAGGGTTTCCTGGTATTTCATTTGTCAAGAAACCTGGTAACGTGAGCTTTTCTTGATCGATCTTTCCATTGTGTCAAAGCCTTTCATAAAGGAGCGTATACTAAAGATTCTTTGGGTATTATACTGTGACATGTTTTAATAAGGCTGTTTTGGAATTTGTGTAAAGACTGTAAATAAGCCACTGGAATAAATCTTACGTTTGAAAACATCTGTGGTATAAGTATTGTACTGCATGCTTGATGAATAGGAGGGATGGATTCCGCATTGTATGCTTTTTGGTGCTGTATCTCTAATGTCTCAACAGGTTCCTCACAGTTTTGTTTGTAATAAAAATACAACTGCAAACTGCAACGTGGACCTAAAAATAGAGTTTAATATCGGATGATTGATTGTGATGTTATGTGATCTGCATCAGTGAAACATGAATCTAAGCGATAAAAGAATTGAGGCATCTAAAGTATTATTCCTAAAACTGAAAATAGCAACTGTATATTTACATGAAAAATATTAAGGCAAAGCTGTGACAGTCTCTGCTGTCAAATTGTATCTACTTCAGTCCTAGCTGTAGTTAAGCTTCTTAAAGTATTACAGACTGCATGTTGCATTTGTGATGTGCTGCCGCATGGAGTTTTGGGTCTGTATATGAAAAAGTAACAGCAAACTTGTGGGGGAAAGGGAGGGTTACCATGGATTTGATGTCACCTAAAGCATCTGTACCTTGGGAAGTGTCTAGTGAGATTAGGCCTACTGACTGAAATGTATGTAATTAAGCAATCAGTATAAACACTGATATTTTTTATTTTCCTAATTGCTGCAAGGAGAAACCTTGCTTAATAATGATCTTGCTGAGTTCCAGGTGGAGTCAAGAGCCCTGCACAGCAGTCACATTTATCCTCTGCTGAAATGGAGTTTGTACTAGGTGGGGAGCCAGCACGGGGCATCTGTTCAGGAACTGCAGATATCTGTTCAGTTCTGTTCAGATATTTTGGTCAGTTGAGGGACTATACTCATATGTCCATACTTCATTTTTTCCTAGAAAGCTAATGTAAATTTCTCAATATCCTAGTAATTGTGCATGAAATTTTATCTAAAAGTTACCATCTATTGCATACCAGTTCTCTTAAATGAATACCTGTCCCCATGCTTGTAATGCAGGTTTAGGTCATCATAGCAGATTGCCATAAGCTACTAACGCAGCTGCTCTCTAGCTTTTGTTTGAGATCAAGCATTTGAGTGTTGAGTACGACCTCTCTGAATGAAAAGGCTCTCTGTGATCTGTTTTTTTCTGTATCTGCTGTCCTGATATTGCTAGCTTGAAGGCGCTAGAGTCCTCAGAGAATGCAGTAAAAAATAGTGTTTATGCTCCTTTGTTAGTGGAAATGAATTTATGCTATAGTTGATGTAGAGACCTAAGAGTAGGGAATAATAGCAAGCTCCCTTTGGCATAAGCAAATCAGTTACTAGGTCAATTTCTCAAAGGTTCAGCTTGTGGCCAGGCAGCAAATTGCATGTTACCTTGTCTAGCCAGATACTTTTGGAGAAATCTGCCTGTATGTACCAAACATATTCCAGGTTTATGTGGGTTGAGTGGAAAAAAATATTGATATCTGAGGGATTTGATGTAAGTAAAGGGTTTAATGGACTGCCCAATTCAAAAAACTTCTAGTAGTAATGTCTGCTACTGATGTGCTACTTGAAGAGTGTTACAGCTGGAGGTTAATGCCATTGCCTCTGGAAATAGGATGCATTCCCACAATTGCCATGACCAAGGAGGCTTTTGTCCTTGCATTGTGTGCTCTGCTATTCTACATCGCAGCTCAGGAAGCTACCATGCTAATCACGCCATTTGTTTTCAGATAACATGATACATGGGGTATCCGGTTGTCTTGAAGCTAGCACCATCTGATACTCAGTTTCCATGGAGAAAACCAGCATGGCTAATCTGGGAGAAGAATGATGAATTGTATTATTTACACGTTTAGGGAAACTCCATTGTAAGCAGTGACCATGGCAGCATCCCTATTCAGGACACGTGGTAAAAGCAACTATTTGTCTTTTTCTTAAGACATCTGAAACAAGGCTGAGAGCCTGAACGAGGTGGAGTTACCTGGGTGAACTTCTGTTGCTGGAGGGCTTTTATGGTAGAGATGCTTCTGTCCAGGGAAGTTCTGGAGTTGCAGCTACTGAAGCAAGTCAGAAGTGTTCTTGGGTGTACAGAAAAGCCTAGAGCAGAGAGTGGACTGTTTCCTGTGTGTCCTTTTTGGATGATTAGGAGGAGTGACATTGATTTGCAAAACACGAAAGTTTGGTAATGATACAGTGCTTGAGAGAAGCAGATCGGGCAAGTGCAAAGAAATGAGCAACGAGATTTCCCCATTTGATTCAAAAGTTGAAGAGGGGAAGATGAAAAGCTGAAAAGCAAAGCTAGCTTTGGCCAGCTCAATGAAAATTTGGCTACTCTGCAACAGGATCTGTGAAGTGCATAAGTGAACACTTATTAAACTTAAACTGATAGCTCAGTACAAAAAATGTCTAGAGAACACTTTATCCCAGATCCTCTTTCAAGAGGAGACAGTGACAGGGAACAGACATTCCTGCTTACAAATGTGTTTTCTTGGCTTTAAACATTAGCCCACTATTAACTCATCATTTGCATTGTTTTTACCATGAATCAAATGTGATGAGGATCATTACGTGTAACAGGGAAGGAAGGCAGTGAAAAGTCCCTACAAGTTTGATTTAAATTCTCTCTAAAAAAATTATCAAGAGTAGAAAAATGGTGGCTGGAAGGCAATTTATGTACAATGAACACATGTTGCCTCCAGATGCTGGCATAATAGCAGCCACATAATGTAGCTCTCCAAGACAGGCAGGATGATCCAGAGAAGAAATATTCAAGGCAGTATAAAACGACAGCTGTTTAGGATAATGGCTTTCATGGCAGGCAGTGTGTCCTCTGAGAAGTGCTGATGGAGAGATTGCTGCAAGGCATCCCTCTGTCAGTCTGCTTGTTGTTCCGCTGTGAGGGCTCGATGCGTGTGAACACTGTTGAAGAACTGATTCATTTACAAATGGTTTGTGATAAGCCTCAGGCTGCCAATCTGAAATTGAAGCCGGGGAGATGCAGCGTGTTCCACAAAGAGTAATTTATCTTGAACCTGTAATCAGCAAAGGAGGAGGATTTTTTATCAACAGAGAGAAATGGGAGCTGTGTGGAGCTGGCCGACCCTTATTTCTCTGATGACAGGAAGCTCATTTGCTGGTTTGCCAATCTTGCAAAATCTTGGCAGAAGTTGGATGAAAAGTTGTAATGCTTTCAGTCACCAGCAGGATTCAATTTGGGGTTTCTTTTCAGACTTGAAAGGCTCTTGTGACTGTTTCTGTCTTAGCTTGCAGTTTTTTCCACAATCCTTTTACTGTTGGACACAGACGTTTGTGCTTTTGGTTTGGGTATAGGTTTGATGTTAGAATGACACAGAACTGTCCAGAAGGCATGTTGCAGACTTCTCAAAAAGAGGACTCCAATGGGATGTGTTCAGAAAACACCTTGGCGAATGGAGGCACCTTGTTAAGGAATCTAACTATCTCCGTTAACTGCCAAAGGCGTTTTCTGGGTGCACTGACTAAGGTCAAATGTACAGGGTGATGCAACCAGAGGCAGAGAGTAGCTAGACATTCTGTGAGCTTGATGAACTTTCAAAATGGAAATGTAAGCAGTGTTTCTGTATAGCAGGTGGTTGGCAAAATACAGAAAATTGCCAAGAGAAATGCCATGCTGTTGTTGTACATGAGGCTTCCAGTGAGACACCGGAATCTCAGTGAATGATTCTCTTCTTGAGACAAACCTTCTGGTAGCAGTGGGCTATTTATCAGAGCTTGTGTAGTCATATAATTAGGAACCAAGAAATAGTGGGAATAACAGAGGAATGGAGATTAAATGTGAAGAACTAGATCATAATAGAGTCCCTGAGGTATCACAGGTCAAAGGGAGTATTCATATGAGTGCACTGAATTTGTGTTGCTGATAGACATGTAGACTTGGATCAGTTTGACTCGGAGGGGGGAGTTGCATCAGGGATTGGAATGGGTTTATGCTCTGGTTCCTTTGAACTATTTTCTTCAGGGCACCTCTGAAAAATCAGGAATTTTCAGGGAAGCCAGGACCTGTGGAGCTGGATTGACAGAAGAATGCAATGAATTCAATGAATGGAGATAAGCATTTTTGATCCTTATCAAATACTTTTATCAGTCCTCTTCATTTAGAAGATGAAGTGCTCTTCATCTTTAGAATGCTTTCATCTTGGTAGTTTCAAAAGATAAATCACACCTTTGCTCTGCTGCGGCTGTTAGTAACAACACAAGTGCTCTGTGTTGTGCTGCCTTCTGACAAGGTGAGCTTGTTCTTGGGTGCAAACACTGATTTGCCATCCCTTTGCTTAACTTCTCCAACTGTCTGCTTCTGCTGTAGATGGATTGATAGAAAAAGAAATACAGAATGGATTAACACAGAGTAACCCCAGGAAAGTATAATGGGGAGTGAAAGCGAAGCCACAGGATTAACATCTCCTCAAAACAAACCAAACAAACAACACCCTCCGACAGCAGGCTCCTAGTGAGAGTACTCATGATCCTTTTAGTTGGGAAGCAAAGTATGGGCCAGTTTTGTTAAAGTTCTCCACCACACTGTGATAAGAGGCGTTTGAGGAACCAGACCTGGTGCTGTGAGGGACTTTGTTCATTCCTTTTGTAGGAAGGAACACCGTTACTTAAAGAGATAAAGAAGTTTTTTTGTTTTGATCCCTGTCTGGTATGATAAGATTCCTAAAACAAATGCACAAATCCCTTCCTTGGGATTGATAAATCCTAATGTATATTGTGAGACTAACTAAGAGCTTTATATATGTCTGAAACGTTTCAAAGACTAATAGTATTTAATGTGATTGTAACAGGGGTGATGGCAAAAGGCTGTTTATAAACATAGTGTTCAATAGTTTGGCATACTGATTTTTATACAAGGTCCGAGTTTTTACTTGCCATTAGTGACTTGTAAGTGGCATGGTCTCAAAGGAACCTTGGTGCCCACCTCTGGGATGATTGTAAATTTACTTTGTCTCTGAGACAGCTTCAATATGCTGTGTCTTCATGATCTTTGACGTTGTAATGAAATACTGTATACATCTCTCAAACAGAAAAAAATTAAAGTATCTGTATAAGTATGTATCCAGTAGAGGGTGCTTTTGTTCGCTTAGCAGTACTGCTTTATGCTATAGAGCCTGGTTTGCTTTGATTCAGCCTGAATTAAGTGTTTCTTGAAAGAGTACACAGCTATTTTGGTTGCTTTCTTGATACTTGCTCTAGATTGTCTTTGTCACAACAAAGGCTTTTCAAACTGTAGTTATTTGGGAAACAATATTAGCCGGGTGTGTTTGTCTGCCACAAAGCAGTGAAAATCAGTATCAAAATAATGGATGGTTAAAACCATACCAAACTTCTTCTGAGGGCAAATGAATTAGTGGGTTTCAAAGTTTCTAACTTAAAAAAAAAGACCAAGAAGAAGGATTTTATCATTCTGTAATTGAAATAATAATGGTTGGATTAAATTTAAGACCACTCGAAAAGCTGATTTCTTGGAAATATGAAAGTGAGGAGGAATTGCCTTTTAAAAGTTTTAGTTACGTAATTTCCCATGCAATCATAAGCTGCTTGTTTTATTAGGAAAACAGGCATGCTTGTAACCTCAGTATTAGGCAGCTGTTTTACAGATCTTTTTTCCCTTCTTTCATAGAACTTACAAAAATAAAGCTGTCATGTGCCTTCGCAAAGGCCATCCAGCCCATCCGCCTGCCCCAGGCCAGGCCAGCCGTACCCACGCCATTCCTGGCAGACGTCTCCATTGGAAAACAATGCTTCCATGGAAGGCAGCAGTGCAGTGAGCACCACCAGCACGGCTCTCAGTTTCGGCAAGTCAGTACTTTCATGAATCTGTAGGAATCAGCAAAAACATGCAGTTGAGTAACGGAATTGACACCCTTCTCCATTTTGGGGAATCGTATAACCCTCTCACGCAGCTCCGGGGTTAGTCTTGTGTTTGCTCAGAGCAAGGCCTCCTTTGTGAGCACAGGTGTACGTGGCTCAGGATGACACATTCAGAGCTACCAAATGTGATTTACCTCAGGTTACGCTTGGTTCTCTGGTGGCACAGCCATGAGAAAAACATTTTTTATGTCAATGAACCAATTCTAAGCTCAATGACAGAATTTTAGCAAAGTACACAATTTCTGATAGCATTTTGTCTGGTCAAAACAACCTGGTAATGCACTGCTACCAAGTTCCCTTGGAGCAGGCTTCTGCTGACTGTGTTGCTGATGAAATGGAGCTTCTAGAGGTTGGAACTAATCTACTTTATGTATTTAGTTTTTTAATTTAAAGACCTCATTTAATATTTAACTGGATTTTGGTTCTATACTGGAAGTTAATGATCTTGTTTGCTGTGAAAATACCTAATATGATGGGCTTAAAAGGCACAGGTTACCATGAGCTGAATGTGTCCCCTGGTAGGTGGAAGTTCCTCTTGCACTACAGCTCCACGCGTGCCTTTGCTATTTTCTGCTGGGTGCAACACAGGTGTTTTCATTGACAGCTCTGAAATTCAGCCTTCAGTAGGTAACATGGAGGGGCATAAATGAAACAGTCATATTTATGATGGGAATGTTTTGCAGACCTTGTTTTTTGTTTTTCCTTCTCATTCTGCAGAAGTCCCACATTTAAACAGTGTTCCACAGAAATTATCCTGAAGAGCTCTCACATTTAGTAACAGTAACACTAATTCCCAGGAAGCTCTCTACAATTTTCCATCAGTGCTGTGTTTATATGCCAGACTGGGACATAGCACTTGAACATTTAGGACCAGAGGGAAAAGTTGTTGGGAAATTGTCTCTCCTGGTACTTGCTAATCTGTTTCAGAAAGTCAGTTCCATCTTGCAAAGCTGTTTGTTTTCCTCAGTTATATTGCATATGAGTTTTGCTTGTTGAATAAGTAGCTCTTCTGTTTTTATTGCAAAATCAGCAGGTTTACTGACCCTCCTTGTTAATACTATAGGGTTGCTGGGAAGCTATATGTGGTATAACCACTTTAATTCTATTTCTGATATCATGCTACAATGATGCTTTTCAGTCTGTGGCTACATTTCTTTCAGTAAATCATTTGGCACAAAAGGAGAGTATCTATAATGTGAAACTGTGCTGCAGGCTAGCTCTGCTCTGCTCCCATAGCCTCACCACCCAGCCGCAGCTGGAGGGCATTAACTGCACTCCTGCACTGCATCTTCTGGTTTGGGTTTCACCCGAAAGGAATCCAGCTGGTGCACTCTGAAACCAAAGCATGATCTGTGAGGACGATGGGGAGAGTCACATCAGAAGCATGCTCCTGACCCAAACCAGAATGCTTCTGCTGCCACAGCCAGCCCCTGCGAGCAGCCCTGTCTCTGGGACACGCCTCCTTGCCCAAAATAAGCCTTGCTGGGGCAAACACAACTGTATGCAGATTGGATTCAAGGCTTATGCTTTTATGCATGCCAATACTGCCTTCTAAACTTAGCTTTTTCCATGCTTTAGATTATGGTGCTTTTTTGTTGTTGTCGTTGTTGGTTTTGTTCTTTTCCTATTAATGGTTCTGATATTAATTAAGCACAGGGAATGCTGGAGAAAGAGAACTAGAGTAAGTTTAAGCACTTATCCTTGCTTCATTGTACCCAGACTGGTAACACTTCTCCTCAGAGATGCAGCATTTGTTGCTGCAGCACTTGACGTGTCTCTGGAGCTCAGCTATGCATGAATCCCACCACAGGCAATGGAAAATCTTTGTATATGAAATAAATCACATGTGAATTTATGCTGCCAGGGGTCATAGCACTGATCATCTAATCCTTGATAGGGACTGAAGCCTTGTTATATATCTTGCAGTAGGGTAAGGAAAGCAATTTGTGTTTTTATTCCTCCTTGAAAGAATGGATCCCTTTCTCCTCCCTATGCTTTCTTCTCTAGAAAACTTACTAGCATCTGAATTTTGCAAGCTTGCAAAAACATTTTTTTTATTGCAATAGAGTTGTCTTAAAAGATAAATTTCTCCCTGAGGATGTTTGGGCAAGGTGGAGAGAGAGATTGATCATTTCCAGATGCTCTTTGCTGGCAGGCAAACAAAAACTCTGCTTCAGGTAACATTTGTGAATGTATTTCAAAAATATCCGTGTTGTATGCAAACCTGGCAGGGAGAGTGCAGGCCAGTACAATGGGCATCCCAACAGTGCCTGAGATGCACACATTTGCATTGCCATGGCTGTGTTGGTATGATGGGGCTCACCCCTGCTGACTGGGCTAAAAGTCTTTGGAGCTTCCCTCCCTGTCTCCTATTTCTGGGCAGAGGATGGATGTATCTTTCATAGAGAAATACAGAGGTCACATTCAGTATGCTTTTTGTTAGACGAGTGACCCCGCACTGCTTGCTCAAAAGTGGAAAAGGTCAGATGAGGATACATCATTCACCTTTTCTTTGATGCTCTGGGTACCTTTCCTGGTAGGCTTCCTGAGTACTGCATGCCCACAGGACTTGGTGCAGCGAATGACAAGGAATTTGCCAAGGGGCTTCTGGGGAGTTCCCTGAGATACAGAGGCAGGGAGAGCGCATGTCTTCCGTGTCATCAGAGATGGGAGACAAGGAGAGTGACTGAGTGACTGCATTTGCATCCTCTTCTTCGTACGCTCCGTTTCACTTCCCTGCAGAGCACAAGCAGGCCTCGCACAGCAGCAGCTGCATCGCTGCTGCTTTTGCCTGTGCACAAGAAGTCGATATTTCCTTTGTTGCTGACTCTTCCCGGGCAGCAGTGTCCTGTCTCTAACAGCTACAGTATGCTGATGTCTAAATGGTGAAAACTGAGAATCAACCAGGTCTGAAAGAGACACTGATAGCTGGAAATGAGGTTCTCCTCCCATCTGTGCCTGTCTCTGAGGTAACAGCAGCCGTGGCTCTGAGCAGTGGGAGTGGTGAGGCTCACGTCTGTCAGAAGTGAAGGAAGTGCCTCCTTAGTGAGCAGTCCTTCACGTCCCCCCATAACCTCTGTTGTCCTCCTCAAAGGGTGTGTGGGACCAGGAGAGCCGGTGCAGACCGAGTGCCTTCATGAGCCATGGGCTGGTTGCTGACTCAGCGGGCAATGGGACGTGCTGCCTGCTTGTGCGCACCCAGTCGAATGGGCAGCTGCTGTAGGCCTACCTACAGCATTTTAGCACGTGCCCTGAGGCAGGGCCAGAAGACCCTGTCCAGTATGGGGGAGAGGGAGTGCCAGGAGCAGCAGCACCGCAGCTTGTACCTCGTCTACCCAAGAGTAGGCAGCAAGACAGGGCTCAGCTCCTCTGCAGTGGCAAAACGCAGGGCCCTGGCAGCATCACTGAAGAACCCTTTTATGGTCAGAGAAACTGATACATGAGGTCTGCAGAGGGAAAGCCATCTAGAGCTGGTGAAGTCCCACTTCAGGCAAACAAATTGGTGGAGCTCTGTCCTGGTACTCATCCCAAAACTGAGCAGCAAACTCAGCTATGGTGTAGTAACTGAGGAGAATGAAGTAAAGAGGGAGAAAAGCTGGGGGTAAAGTTCTCTGGGGTTGTATAGGTAAAGTAGGTATATGCATAAGGTTCTTCATTAAGCCCATTTATTGTTTAGAAATTAAAAAAAAAAAAAAAAGTGGCTTAGAACAAAGCTTCATTTGGCGTGTTTCAGAAGCAGGCAAAGTAGAGGGGGAAGATGCCTACTAATAGGTTTTTAGAGTGTTTGCTGTGAGAGCAGGAGAGCAGTAGGAAGAAGGGCAGGACTGCGAAAGCAGTTGAACCTCGCAGTTTCTGTCGCTAAAGAAGGAACATGTGCTGTAGGAAAGGGCACTTTGAATCCTAAGACAAGGCACTAACAGTTCTGAGGGATTGCAGCTCTGAGACTTGATGCTCTAGTTGGTGAGGTGCCAGCTGTACTCCTCCAGCAGTAGTGCTTAAATGTGTCATCAGCTTGGGGAGATTCTATAGAGGGATTATTTGGTCCTTTTTTAGAGTTATTGTTTTTCCCTTAAATATTTGATATAAATATTAATATTTATTAATAATTTATTAATATTATATATATATATTATTATAAATATATATATATATATATTATATATAAATATTATTAATATTTATTAATAATTTATTGATATAAATATATGATATTTCAAACATGTATGAAGCTCTGAAGAACCACACGCATGATCCCACGATCAGAATGTGCTGGGTAGAGAGACCTATTCCAAAGGATGCTAAAACTGGAGGCTTTACAATGGGACCTGCGTTTTCTGTGTTGTTGTTCATAAAGATAGAAGCCTCTGTGTGGTTAAAATCTCTTCTGTTGTGTTTGTTTGGTGATTTTTATTTTGAGGAGGAGGGAAGTAATTTTAGGTCTTCAGAAGTAAAAGTTAGATCAAAAAGCTGGCAACTGTTCAAGATAAATGAGCAACCTCACCATAAAGGCTTTTCGGTCACCTTGGAAACACCGTTTCAAAAAATGAGTTGGAGTAATTTTAGTTTCAGACTTCCCTCTGCCCTCCTCCCTCCCATGCAAGTTCTGTTTTTACACTTGGCATATCCTGTTTAGCTGTGTTTCTTTTCTATATAAACAAGGGAATTTGCCAGACAAAGCGGGAAGAACACTGAAAATGACCTTGCATATGATGTTTCAGAGCATGAAACCAGTGTTTGGAAACAAAGTTAAACCCTTCTAAGAATAGATTAAAAAAAAAAAAAAAAAAAAAAAAAGACATTTTTAGATCTTACAGATAAATGTAAAAAAAAAAAAAAGTTTAATTTTAAATGCTTATTTCAAGTCTTTTTATTCTGCAGAAGAATGTGGCATTTAGGAAATGAGTTTTAGTGATGAAAATAAAGGCTGGGAGGGGATTAAACAAGGAATAACCTAATTTGAAATACGGATGTGATGCAGCAGACACACAGGGTCTGTGAGCATCACCAGTGCTGCGCTCTGCTGTACCGCAGCGCTGAGTCTGGGCGGGTGTTACCCAGATTACGCTGTGGCATGGCTGGAGACTCAAAGTAATTAGAGAGGAGATTAAGATAAAGTAGTACTTCTATCCACTAAAGAATGTAAATATTTTGAATATTTTCAGCAGCTCACGCTTCTCAGTAACAGACCTCATCTGAAGAGCACCCTCACTGTGAGGGCCCACTACAGAAAGCACAGAAGCCTTCATAGCCTTCCCTGTGCACTTGAAATGAACTGAGGTGCATGGACCACTCCCACTCAGAAAATATTTAAAAGTCAAAAGCAAATTGTTTTTAAATTATTTGAAAGATTAAATTGCTTTTAAATATCTATTTTATTGCCCAGGCAATATTCTTGGAATCTCAGAGGAACCCGTGCAGGACTGACTGACAGTGTGCAGGCTGTGCAGGGTAGGAAGAGACGCCATGCAGGGCCATGCCATAGGTGTCACAGCGCAGCAGCAAATGAAAGCCAAATGCATCTCGCTCCGTGCAACACATTTTACAAGAATATTATCCTATCATTTCCATATATAATATTGCTGTGCACCTCAAGAGACATGGGGTTTGTGATTACAGTTCTACTGCAGGTATTCCTGGCTGCAGGCAGCTGGGTCAAGAGTTTTCTCTGCTGGCTCGGTGTTTGTCCTGCGTCCTAGCAGTGCCCGGAGAGCACCTGGGCTGGCCACCCCATCAGTCACTGCTTGTGTACTTTCTGCCTGGCAGTGACCACTGACTCGTAACTGCAGACTGAACAGCGAGCCTGCACCTCACAGCCAAGTGCATGAGTTGTTAACACAGCTTACTTAGTATATTTAATATGTTGTTTGATTCTTACATAATTTTAAACAGTGACTATGTACTGTCTTTTCCTCAAATGCTATGAATAGACTAATGACTGACATCTAGTTTCCCCTCCTGGTTGCTGTTTTCTTGCTGTTGCTAGTGATAATTCCATGTTTATTCAAAGCCTGCTCCTCATTCTGGCAGCACTTACTGTACATGTCATGCCGTAATGCACACTTCACATCAGGAAAGATAAGGTGGCATTTAAGATATGCGTAGAGCCATAGGGTGCCTACTGCTTGGGATCAGGGGCAGGGGCGACTGTCAGCACTTCATCCCAGGAGCCTTTTTTTAGTAGTGGCAGTGGGTGAAGCTAAAGAAGTCAAGCACCAAGCTCAATTTGGACAAAGTGCAATGTCCGCATTTGGCGATGATGTTAGTGGCAGGAGGCAAGAGCCTGTGGTCTAGAGAAGGGGCCACACTGAGGTGTTGTTCTGAATCGGGTCTTGCAGCTCACTTTGAGTCAGTGAAATTTCACTGAGTTTAATCCAAAATAGAATTTGAGTCTAAAAATAGCCAAACAAACCCTGGCAGCACACAGAAAAGGGTGGGACAGTCTTGTACAAGTGAGACCAGTGAGGAAGAACAGACCACTAGTAGGCCGTTACACTGATGTATCACGAGATGTGACTGGACACAACAGCAGACTAACATTTGGTTTACATTTTTGGAAGTGTTTCCTAACCACGTGACTGGTTAGGCCGTTGAGATGCTGGTAGAACCATGAATCTTGAGATACTTGTAACTCGATTGGTATGAATATGAGCAAACAAGGAGCTTTATGATTAAGGGAACACAAATGTATTTTTTCACCTTTCTTTTCTTGGATTCTGTTGTCTCTTCCTGTGGTGAGTAAACATTATAATGGCCACAAACAAAAGAAACTTGACCATGGTGCCTCCCCATCAGCTGCTGTGCTTTTGCCATTCCATGTTATCACAGGAATGAAGAAGAGCTGGGAGCGAGCTGTCAGCAGATGGTAAGCAGCAACCCTGGCAAGTTTGCAAATGAGGGAATTTCCCTGCGTCAGCCGGTAGGATCAAGTACTAGTCTTCTTTGCTGGATTGTTCTTTACAAGTCAAGAAAGCTCATCAGGTCAAAACATGTGCTTCACCATGGCTGGCCTAAACAGGAAAGATTTTTTTCTCGTGTGAAATACTAATTTTTCTCTGTTCCACTTGGTAGGTACACTCCAGGAGATTAAAAAAAACAAACTAAAAAAAAAAACAAGCCCACCACCCAGACCCAGGGTTCATCTGCATAGGTAGACAAGAATGCTTTTCTAGTTTTCAGTCACCGTACTGAAGCAGTGCTGTTCACATTCTGCAAACAAATAGGTGTAAGCACGTTAATGCATGCACAGACTTCATTGCAATAGTTTCTTACTAACAGCTTCTCTGACTGCTCCCTTTGCTGCACACACAGTGAAGAGACAGAAGAGGATGGTTCACATTTAAAACTGTGCAGGTCTTGTAGCAGCTTGAGGTGGTATGCTGGGTTTCTCTAACTTTTTTTAATTCATTTTTTGGCTTTGCAACATCAAAGTAGCTATTGTGAAATGATCACATGCAAATATATAAAGCTATTTGAATAATAAAAGTATTTAACTTAAGAGAAAAATAAAGTAGGTGCTTTCAATATGTGAAAGCCATTGGCAGAATTTGCCTACAGGAACAGCATCAGTTGCTTAAAATGAAAGACTGAAATGCGTCTTTGAAGCGTCTTGTGATTATCTTAAGTAAAGTACTTTGAGCACAGCACGGTATATTTAGTTCCTAAAAACAATCAGTGTTCCAATTTAAGGACCTTTCCATTTTTCTTTTTAAGTATTGCCTATCCTTCTACGGCATTTGGGTCCTTTACGCTTTGCTCAGTCTTGAAACTCAGAGTTCTGAGGCTGATGATTAAAGAAAAATTCCAATTCCTAAATGGTAGAAATGAAGGAAAGGAACTTTAAGGAAGTGGAGTCTCCTCAGAGCACGTTCATTAAATGTTTTCCCAATCTGATGCACTGTTGGTTATTAATAGATAATTAATTGGAAACCATTCAAAATATTTTTCTTACAGTGTTTAAGTTCTGCAGGATTTTAAATTAAATGCATATTGCATATGGGAGAGTTTTTAGGACCCTATGCATAAGAGGATTTATGGTAGGTGCACCTGGCAACATCTCATGGACATCACTGTGTAGGCTGGCAGGAAGAACAGTGGCTGTGCTGAGGGTCTGCCAGCCGGTCTCATGTTCCGAGAACGCTGACAGGCACTGCTGCAGGACACAGCTCAAAAACGCCATGGCTCCAGCTAGTTACAAGATGAGTTTCTAAATTTGGGCTAATAGGCAAATGCAGTGAGGAACTGGATGAAGGCAATGACTTTGGAAAGTCATAAGGCTGAGGAGAAAGACCACAGACACACTGGTGAGAATCCTGCTCTTTCTTGTCCTCCTTGGGCAGAAATAGCAGGAAAATGCTTTCTCGTGACTTGTAAATATGGTTCTGGCCAGAAGCAGGTAGGACAGAGCAGACAGAAAGGTTACTTGGTATTTTCAGTTCCTTTGAAGAGTATCTTCTGATGTTTTAAGCATAGATTTGAATCTGTTATTCTTCTGTCTAAACATATTACATTCTTGTTTGTGGTGTTTACGTTCATTTCAGCCAAGGTGGAGTGTCACTGATCTGTTGTTTTTGTCTCCGTGTTAGGAGGAGGTAATGGTAATGATGGTCATTACACCAACTATTTTTACTGTGTGGGTAATGCTTTGGCTTCTTGGTAGCCAAAATACTTTGGTATTTTTAGCATATCTTTAGGGAGACTGGCATCCTACAATAGCACTCTCATGCTGCAAGATTGCAATCAGAGGTGGTAATGACAGCACTGAAGTTCAGCAGCATGATTTGAAAAGCTCATTGGGATGTTAGCTTGCATTCCTTAAAAAGACAATCACCAGCTTAAAAAGCTAAGTACAAGATACCAAAAAGAGCACGAGCTACTTATTTCTGCTTAAACAAAGCACAGAAGGCAGAGCCATGAGTACACTTGCTGCCTAACTTAGTTATGAACAGAAGTATTTCCATCACACTGCTCATTTGAATCTATACTTACCGTAGATAGTTTTTTAAACTCTCTCCTGTTTAATTTTAAATTCAGCTTAACAGAGCAAGTAGACCATTGGCAGCTGTATGAACATCCCAGGGTGGGCTGTCACACCACGTGCCACACCTCTTGGGAGTGCCCAGAAGTTCGTGGCTGCTGTCCAAAACCTGCACTGGGCATAAGTTTCAGCAGCGGTGCTTCTTAGAGCAGTTTTGGATTAAGGGGGCTTTTGGCAAGGATGTGCTGGAGAAAGTAGTCACTGGTCTGAGCCAAACACTTGACTGCTCTAAAAGTCTTTAAGAATTGCTTTTAAATGGCGTGACCTCAACTGCAAGTGGGGCCAGAGACCAGGGAGTTGATGGTGGAGCCACTTCGGTAATGAACACCTTGGGTTTTGTCCGGCCTCTTGTCTAGCAGCCTCCTTAGGTCTAGAATACAAATGGCTTATTCTCCCATTGGTTTGTCTTTGCAAGCAGATAAACAGCTGTATTACAAACTGTTGGAGCCACTGGGGTGCCTCGTCTGGCCCACTCAAAATAGGGTCTGGGGGTAACAAAGATGTGGGTGGCTGGAGTAGTGTCTGCATACGCAAGAGATCAGTCGCTCGGCGGGCTGGAGATAATGCACGCTGCCATTAGCTGGCAGGTGTGGCCGATAGAATTTCATGAGACTCCTGTTTCAGTCCATTTGGATGTCAGCAAGGCAGACGCTTTCAATAACAAGAGTGCTCAAAGATTTTATTGGGTCATTCAGCTGCGTCCGGTTCCCAGCTGTCATCAGCTCCACTTTACTCGTATGATTTTCGCTTTATCCCCCTGCCTGTGACAGATCTTGAGAGAAGAAAGATACTGATTTGCTAGGCTTTAATGGAAAGAGGACTCACACCTGTTTCCAGACACTTTTATTCACATGAATGAATCCCACTGAAGTAAAGTTAAGTGCATCTTTGCACAGTTACATCCTAAGTTAAAGATTAACTTTCAGTTCAGGTACACCTGAGGACAGCTTACATGCTAGGAGAGATGGAATTTTCCAAAATCACACTAGAGCAGTTCAAAACCAGCCACTGAGCCCATGTAGAAATGGAAGCCTGTGTAATTAGGAAAGCACAGACACTTAAAGGTGTTTGCTGAGGCAAAGCTGATCTCTGAAGCTGCCAGGGATGTTGTAGAAGTTCTCAGTCTTTTATTAGGAGCTATTTATTTGTATTATGTCATCTTTCGGACATATCAGTGCCCAAATATTGCCACCTACGTGTCAGCTTCTTCACCAGGGACATCCTACTCACCAGTGTGGTTTCTTTCCAACTTGAAATCGACCTTTTTGCTTGTGCAATCATTTACAATTCTTATGTCCTCAACTCACAAAAGATTAAGTAATTAATTGGCAAAATCTTGGTCTGGTGGTGGAGAAAAAAAAAAAAAAAGCTTGTAAAAACATTTCTTATGTACAGGCAAATACTGCTTGCTATTTGTTTAAAGTCATACTGTATTTAACCAGTCCTAAATATTTGTCAGTCTCCTAGTAAGTCTCTTCTATTCCCGTTCTGTTGAAGTCACTTCTGCATTTTGTGGAAGGCCTGGTAACGCAAATCACATTCTGCACTGTGTGCTTTGCAGCTCCTGAACAAAACAGGCTGAGCTGAAAACAAAAGCTCAGCTTTGATTCTTACTCCACTGGCTCAAGTTAGTTCCAGCCAGATCCTTAATGTTATTTTATCTGCAGGTTTTTTTGTTTTTTTTTTTTTTTTTTTTCTGTGATCAATGCCAACTCTGTTGGGCAAATACAGGATGCATAGGGATTTAAAAAAAAAAAAATCCATCTGCCAACAAGAAAAAGTGCTTTGTAACCACAGTTTGGAATGGAAACAGTTTTCTAAGATACGGATCAAACTGTGTTTATAGACTCAACTATTGGCAGCTTTTCACCGAGCCATTTCCTGTGTGCCTACTGCAGAGAGGAATCATTTAAATGCTTAAACTAACATTTAAGACCATAGAGAACACGAGGAAAACTCTGTGTGAAGCAGCACAGAAAACACAATATTGAATTTTCTTTTGTTTCCATAGGTAATACTTATGGGAGAATGCAATGCTGCAAATCAAACATGGGTAGTCCACTTCTTTATGGGATTTGGTCCTTACTCTGGCTAGTAGGTACTTTCTAATATTATTCTAATTGCTAAAGGAAAGTATCCAAGTTACAAAAACTTCCCAAAAATGGCATCTGAAGAGGGACTTTTAGAGGAACTAGCAGCGTACAGCTAGTTGCCATGCAGTAAGTTGTTACTCATTAGGGAGCTGATTTAGACAGCCTAACGCACGGGTAGGCAGGCAGGAAGCTGATTTGCTGTGAGAGCAGGTGGGGAATCTGCAGGTATGAAGGTCACAGTGGAGGGAGGTTAGGACTTAGTATGTTTGCTCCACTTGAAGTGGCTGCATTCACTTTTTCTCTCAGAAAAAGCATAGTTAACCTACAAGATATTTTGAATCCTTTCAGCGTTCTCCTCCAGCCATCAAATGCCTGCCCTTTGTGTTAGGCACACATCTGCTGGTGGCACAGCTGACCTGATAGCATCAGCAAGGTCAGTGCTGTGGTGCCTGTGCAGGGTTTTACCCAGGAAATCACTGGTGTTCTGCTTGGCTGGAGCTCCTTGTATCCGAGCCATGCCTTGGCCAGGGAGGGCAGCAGCACAGATGTGAGGGGAAATTTGGGGTCAAGGGAGTGACTGAGGTTGGCTGAGGCCTCTGCAGCTCTTCCACATCGTGTGTGTACAGGTCTTACTGGCCTATTGCGATTGGTGTTTTACATATTAAGACTTAAAATTTGAATCTAATGTTGTTCTTCAGAAAGATTCAGCTTTAAAGGTTATTAAATTCCCCTCAGAACTTAGTAAGCAAGAAAATCTGCGAATGCACACTACGCTCACGAGCTGTGGTGGTTTTCTCCAGAAACTAGGGAGCAGTTTCTGCAGCCCAGTATTTGGCCGTTTGCAGGGTACGGCACATGGATACTGTCCTGGAGTTATCTGTAATGCAATGAAGGGCACGAGGTGTAAGCCTGTGTGGATGTTAATTAACAAAAGCCATCTGAGGATTTTATCTCGGTAGCAAATCGGAGGTGTACCTTTTCCCAAGGTTGGTGGGGAAGGGATGCACACTCACTAATGGAACTGGTGTGAGGTGTGTGAGCAACATACACACCAAACCAAAGATGTGCCCAGTGAAGCAGCCTCAGTATGTTATTTTCGCTGTCCAAATGTCATTTGTCTTTTACCTCTATGGCATTTGGCTGGAATACCGAAGGCTCACTGGCATCACTGTGCCGAGGAGCTGCGGCCAGGGCCCAGGCAACCACCTGAAGACTTTCTGGGGAGCAAGCACCACCGCGCGCACAGCCTGAGCCCGTGGGCAGCACTCATTTGCAGCCCACGGCTTTGTTTCTTTGGGGTGAGGGACATGCTTAGCATCGAGGGAGAAGAGGCATTTAAAACGCGCAGCGAGCGCCCAGCCGCGCACGGGGAGGCTCGGGGCCGGGGGCGGCCCGGGCCCCCCTCACCTCAGGGGGCCGCGCGCCGCGGCGGGGAGCGGCCCCGGGGCGGGCGGGCAGGAGGGCGCGGGGCGGGGGCATGCGCAGTGCGGGCGGCCTCTCACCCCGCTCAGCTATGCCAAGTATGTGCGCGGCGGCAGCGCCGCGGCAGCCGGGGGCGCGGAGCCGGAGACACGCCGCCATGGGGCAGCGCGGCCGGGGGCCGTCGGCGCCGCTGCCGCTCCTCCCGGGGGCCGCCGGCAGCCGCACGCCGCCGGGCAGCGGGCGCTGAGGGCGGGCAGGCATGGCCGAGCCGCTCCGCAGGACCCTCTCCAAGCTCCGCGGCAGGAGGTCCCAGCGCGGGGCGGCGGGCGGCGGGCACCGCCACGGCGGGACCTGCGCCCCGCAGGGTAAGCGAGAAACCGGGGGGGCGGGCTCCGGCTCCCGCAGCCGCTCCGTGCCGCCTGCTGGGGGTACTGCCCGCGGCTCGCAGCTGGCAGCAGCCGCAGCACGGGGAGCTCCGGCCGCCGCCGGCTCGCCCGGCCCCAAAGCTGCCTGATCGGCACCGCGCCGTGTCGGCTCCTGTAACCGCAGGCAAACCAAAACAGCCCTGAAGCCGAGGGGGGTTAAACTGGAGTTGGCAGCACCCGGGGGGATGGAGAAGTGAGTTATTTACTGCAGCTTGGAAGCGTCTGTCGTGCTTGCAGACCTTGGGAAAGCTCCAGCTCTGTCCAGAGCAGAGGTAATCCACTTCGGCACGTCCAAGTTCAGGTCTTGAACCAGTCAATGAAGACGCAATAGCATCTTCACGTCAGGCGTTCTTCATCTCAGGAGTAAAATTTCTTTGTAATAATTGGTTCTTGAGTGCAGCCTGCCGTTCTGTGTGGGTCCCCACACACTTTCTTATCATATGACTGTTTGCTGTTCTCTGGCTTGTGGCTGTTTGTCATTCTTTGGCTTTTGTTGTCTCCATTTTTTTTATATTACACAATGCGTTTGAAAGCTAACAAATAAAACTTTAGTCTCACTGCTGTACCATTTAAATCCGTAATAACTTTGTGCTGTGGTTTTACTGAGAGGTTCGGGGAGGAGAGCACGTTCCTGTGGCTGTTGCTCCAAGCCGAGGGGCTGCGGGTTGTCCTGACCTGTGTATGGGGAGGCTGGGACCAGCCGCTCCCAGCGCGTTACAGCCTAAAAAGCAGCCCAAAAAGCCCAGCATCGTGCCGAAATGTTTCATGTGTGCACGTAATAGGCAGAGCATTTATCCTGACCTCAGCTGAGCTGAAACGCCGTGGCTCTAGTTCTGAAAGTGTGGTGGAGTTACCATAATGCTTGAGCTTTAACTAGTGACTTATTTAATCTTCTGCAGAAATTGTGGAAGGTGAATTGAACCTCCAACTCCTACTTATTTATGTATTTTCAGCGCCATGTCAAAGCCTTTGGGGAGGAGCTGTTGTTTTGTTCTGTATTTGTACTGGGTTGGCCTGCTCAGCTTTTGGGATGCCCTACAGCCTGGGAGCAGAGCTCTATCACAGGGCAGGTGGTGTCCCTCCAAATGAAGGTTTGCTCTGGAGCAAAAAGTGTATTCCTCGCTTGCATAGCTCCGAAAGCTTTCTATTTATGTGAATTTGTCTCGTTACTACAACAGCTCGTGATGTTTAGAGCTCACTCTGTTCCATGGAACCGCTGGTTGTGCAGATACTTGCATGCGAAACGGTTTGTTACTAAAATAAACGGGCATAAGGGCTTTCAGGATCAGGGCCAAGCTTGAATAAAGGGAAAGCAGTACTTGCAAACACAGCTATTGGTTGCGAGAGCTGCTCTTGGAAGACTTAAATGCAAGTGTATCATTTGGATGGGATTCAGTGAACATTTGCAATCGATGTCTCTTGGCAGCGCGCGGGCTGGTTGGGAGATGCGAGTGGGTAGCTGTGTGCAGGCGCGATACGCAGCGTGCCTCTGCAAGCAGGAGGGTTACGTGAGTGCTCCGAAGCTGCCGGCTTATTAACAAGTCTGCAGTGAGTTGTGCAGGTAGCTTCTTCCCGAAATGCCCAGGTTCGCATCGAGAACAGCTGCGATGGAGCGCGCTGCCGAGCTCGCTCTGCGTGCCTGCTGCTCCTAGCACAGGGGACAGCACGTGGCTCCAGCTGTGCCGTCGGTGCGTACTTGGGCACGCGTGCTCTTTTTAAGGGTGCCGTAAGAAGCGCAGGCTTTCTGGTTTAGAGAATTGCAGGCTTGCTTAGCCCGTGCAGAAGGGCCTGCATTTCCCTGGAAGAGCAGGAAGTGGCAGATATTTTTGTTTGTGGGAACGCAGTTCTTGCATGCTGCGCCTATTTGTATTGCCTGCAGAGTTCCTTGGGCTTTTTGGGGAAGGTGAGGGCCTTGAAGTAGTCATCAGGGGCAGGGAGGAGCCTGCCCAGTGGTGCACTATTAAAAGCTTACCCACTGTTTTAATGCAGCTGTGTCAAGTTGGGAGTTGTGAATGGACTTTGATCAGTTATTAGATGAAAATTTACTTGTAAAATGGCTTATTTAAAAACTTTTCTAGATTTCTCTTTTCACCTTTGATTCTTTTGCGATTGTGTGTTTCATGTTCCCCACAAATCAGAGGATGCTCCTGTCTTCTGTGTAGCATGCAGCTGGTAAGGACAGTCCTTTCTGGAGGGTTCTGCACAGCAGAGGTCTTCACCTTCGTTTTGTACTTATATGTAGCAGTGAATCTACATGGTTTTGGTAGCTAGTTGAGCAGTACGTTATACCAAAAGCATGGGCTGCTCTTCAGTGGCAGAAACGGACTGTAGAACTAGTAGGTAGCAGCTTGTCAAACCCCCTGTACCTGAACTTACCAGAGCAAAAGGCAGCCGTTTCTGTCTAAGTATGCGTGACCTTTCCACAGAGCTGTCTCTCTGCCATTTATCTAAATTACATGGTGTTAAAAATACAGCCCGACTAGTCTGACTTTTTATTAATTATACGAGCATTCTGTTTTGGCAGGCTGAGGTATAATTTTATGATGGTATCAACTTGTCTTTTGCCCTCTTGGATGGGGTCTACGGCAAATGTAGCATGACGGCTTATGTCTTTGTCCTGTTAAAAACAAAACGATATTCTAAGTCTTCCATTCTTTCTGCCTTTCTTTCTGACAGCAGATTTAATTGAAAATGTTTACATAGCTCCACGGAGCAGAAAAGAACCCAAGTCTCCGAAGGCAAGCGAGGTCCCTGAGCACCGGCCACAGATGAACAGCATTACTGTTTCCAAGAAACGCAACTGGCTGCACCAGAGCACCCACAGAGCCCCTTGCCCGGAGGGAGAAAGCACATGTAAGAAAATGCAGGGAGCTGTCACCCAGGTACCCAAGTCTCCCAGCCCGCAGCCTACACCTAAAACTCAGAAGGCTCCTGCCAAGTCCCCGGGAGGGCAGGAGCACCCTGTACCTGGCTGCAGTGCTGTGAGCGCCCTTCCAAGCACCACGGGCTCCACTGCGCTGAGACGCTGTCCCTTTGACTTCGGTGAGGATAACGATGCAGACGATGAAGGAGAAATATGGTACAATCCCATCCCTGAAGATGACGAGCCAGACATCGTGCGGGTCCTCCGTCCTGCTGCGAATCACCCTGTCACCACGGACTGCCCCTCGGGCTGCTGCAAAAGCGTGCCCAGCAGGGACTTGGGGCGGGAGCTGGGGCCCCGCGCTGGCCCCCCAGGCTCCCCAGAGCGTGCAGGAGACGCTCAGCCTGGCGAGCTGGGTCCAGCCGATGCTGTGCACCCTGGGGAGCAGCTGCAGCAGCAGCGGCAGAGGTTTGCCAGCAAGACCCAGGGCGTGCCGGCAGCAGAAGACAATCCTGTGTTCAGGTGCCTTTCAACAGGTAAGAGGGTTCAGGAAGACAAAAGTGTTGTATCTTCTCTTCTCTTCTAAAGGAATAATGAGGCTTTCTTATGTCTCTTTTCTCTTTCTCTTTCTTTTGCATGTATTGAGCAAATTTCCAGTGGAAGTGCATGTTAAGTTCATTTGAAGGAAAAAAAAAGACTCAAGTGGTGATATTGATACCTACTAAATGTAGAGCTGCACAGTGATTTTTCAGTCAGTTTGCTCACCTGGTATGCCTGGATGTGGTTTTCCTCTGCCCTGCTTGCCAGCCCTCTGCAACCAGCTCTGAACTCAAAACAGTCCTTGTTCGTTTTGGCTCCCACCTGGCTGAAAACAAAGGTTTTATAAAGAGAGCTTACTTAAGCCTGTTAATGAGAAGACACACTTGGTTTCCTTTCTGTTAGCTAGTGTCTGATTCAGGTCTTGGGTTCCAGCCTTGAAACTGCTTAATATCTTCAGAAGTTGCTAGGATTTTTAATAAAAACTTTTTGGAAGACTATAAATGCCATTCATCATGTCACTTTCTGTAATTGCTTTCTTGTTGAATCTCTCAGGTTAATCTAATAGACTGGAGAGGAATGGTTTTAACTGGCTTGTTACTTTTGGCTGAGGGTTTGATAGTCTCGTTTTAATAATTCCATTGGTATATGAGTTCAGCGTCTTATTAAAGACTTTTTCCCAGTCTATTTAAAAAAAAGAAAAAAGAAAAACAAAACCCAAACAGAAATAACTGAACAAAAGGAAGCAAAAAAAAAAAATCCAAAAAGGTATTTTATTTCAATGACGGACATTTCTTATATTTTGATCTTAACTCCAGTATCCTGTTGAGAGAGTTACAGTCTTAGCATAAAAATCAGGAGACAGGCAATTCCAGGCTCCACTCCTGGCACCGATTTGGTGTCTTGACAGAGCAGCTCATCTGCCAGCACTCTCCGTATTTCATGTACGAAGCAGATGCATTAGTAATCATCTGCTTCATGTGGATATACAATATTTTTATAATCAAAAGCTGAGAGGGTTCATGTTACACCATGTAGACATCTGGATGCCTGAATTTTGAAGATTGTTCCCCTTGGCTTGCTTTGCAGGCAGTGGAGAGATGTGAGATGATCTGCTTTGTGTATTTTGGGGTTGGTTTAAATGCCTACTTGCACTGAGAGGCAGGTCACTGGCGTCTCTTCCTGGGCCAGCAGAGGACCTGAATCTTGGGTACCAAGCTCCTGTTCTGCATTATCCTCTGGAGGAGCCCTGTCCCTGTGGTGCTCACTCCTGGAAAATTTGCCCAAAATCTGTAAATGCCAGAAGTTATTTTGCCTGGATTTCCAGCGCAGAGATGGCTTCTGGGAATGGGAGATGTTTTCAGAGGCACCAAAGCAACTTCTGTAAACAGCGGAAGAAAAAGCACTCTGTCCTCTCTTTTGGGAGCTCACATTTTGTTCTTTTTGTGGAAATACTGAGATCTGAATGTACTTTAGTCACAAAGTATACTGAGAACATTTATTTAGAAATAGTTCACTTTATAGCCTGCATTGAATACTTAGACCAATTATATTTGCTTGCAAGATAGGGGAAATAGGATATTTTTTCATGGTGAAAGTTTAAGGCACTTTGGAGTGGTCATTATTAAGCATGGTTATTGAGGAAGGGCATGAGCACATCCTACAGGCTGTTTGACCCCCTTTGATTAATTTGGTGATTAATCTCTTGATGTACGACTTTTTAAAAAAATAAAACTCTTTATGAAAGAAGGAAAACTTTTTTTTCCATGCAGAAGAAACAATTATTCATGAGAGCACAATTGCCCATTTAAAGAGTCCTTCATTAAACCAGGAAAAAAGTGTTACGAATTTGTCCTGATTGGTTTGGTGTGCACTGAGTTAATTAAGCTATTTTAAATGCAGCTATGCTTTTGCATGCTTTGAATAGTGATCAGGCTGAATAGATTAGTTGGTGATGAAGAGAATCCCTGCTGCTCAGTAATTGGCTTTATCATGGAGAAGTGGTTTCGTTCTCCTTTTCAGTCCAGTTAAGGTGTCTACAGTTATTTTCAGTCAAATTTAAAATGACAGCTCATCCATACACAATTACTGCATGAAGGGCAACATGGCCAATTTAACTTTATTTGTGTTGGAACCTTGTTTGAATTGCACTCACAGTTGCTACGAAATAGATGTCTATATTCTGAGAGAGCTGCGTACATCATCAAGCAGTAACTCCTGAGAAATACACAGTTACTGCTTTGGGGAAGAGTCTGCTTAACTTTCTTATGAATATAATTTCATATATGTCAGTTTTGGTTAGTGCTAGAACCAAAACCATTAGGTTAGTGCTAGAACCATTTTGAGAAGCAAAGGAAGAAAAAAGTGGTATACTCTTAAAGCCAACAAAATCTTTATTTTGTTTATAATTTGTTGTTTTCTTCTTTGGACAGTTTAACCTTTACAGCTTCAAACAATGCTGCCTTGTTTGGATTTCAAACTTTTGTACAGAGAATGTGGTCATGTATTTTCTTTTTATTATTTTTTGGAAAAGTTTATATTGAAATATAAGGAAAAAATCTAAAAGAATTAATTTATTTGAAGTCTTCCCCAAAAAAATAGCAAACATATGTCCTGTAAATGTTATTTTTAAATGGGACATAATTGTAGGGGTGCTAATTTGACCATAGTCATAACTTACATCATGAGTTCCTGGTGTTGTTCAGGTTACTTTCTTCAGTAAATGCCATTTATGTTAATAGGATTTGTCAGGTAATTCCTCATTTAATAATTTTAGCCATGCTGGTTTTTAGAAAGGAAACTGACTAAAAATAAATTGACCCTGTAGCAGAGCTTGAGAAAACACTTAATGTATTTTGTTTATGACAAACACAAAGGGCAGCAGTAAGAAACTAATTTGGTTCTGAGTCAGTAGTGTAGAAACATGGCATCATCTCATGCTTTTAGGTCCCTGGGAGAATTTAGCTGGAAATGTAAGCGGACTGTGGAGCTCGTTTTTAGTTCAATGTGTACTTGCACAGGCAAAATGGTCGTGGTTGGAAGTAAAGGACATTTTCTTACTCAGTGAACTTCTCATATTGCAGTTAGTTTTTCATATATGCAAAATTTCAAGGTAAATTTTCTTTACAACTGTTTAAGATTGTACTCGGTATGTTTTGCTAGATGTGTGTATCACTTGCAAAATGTTGAACAATAGCACCCCTTTGTAGTGTCTGCTCTTGTGAAAGGTTTACATTGTGGAGCTCCAAATAGGACTTTTTGGAGAATTTGTAATGTTTTAGTTTTTGGGAAGGTTTATTGTTGGGATTAGTGTCCAGCTAATCGGGAATCATTTCATGTGTGTCTGTATCTCAGAGGCGTTCTGGTAGGACTTGCTCAGTGTAGCTTGTGAGGACCTTGGCAGGAACCAAAGGTTGGTACTGTGCATTACAGCTCCAGTTGGTGTGTGTTGGGGTTGATTTAAATCAAATTAAAACTACAGTGCTCTTTTTTTCACTTATGCCATGACCGCTATCCTGCCTTACAAATGCATCTTTTGGGGCCAGTGAGGGCAAATATTTCTCATGCTTGCATGTTGCAAATGAGCTTCCAGCAGTATACATAGATCATTCTGGGCAGCAGATCACGTTTGCTGACTTCCATATGTTGCAAATCCTCTTTGCTTAAATTTTTTCAGATGAAGACATTTTGTGATTTTACTATCTTTCAAGTGCAAGGAGCTGTGGTTACATAAGGCAAAAAAACATTCACGTGGAACATTTGTGTCATGTCTGTGGTACCAAAAGGATGTGGTATACAGAGGAGAGGTCAGTGACAAAATGTCACCACGTGCAACGAAGCTGCCGTGCGAGGTCACGGGGCAGCGCATCCTGAGCTCCGGCTGGGCTGGTGCTGGAGCCTCGGGCAGGGTGGGTGAGGGCTGCGCTATGCTGACTGCTGCAGGCCGAGGGGGCTCCTGCCTGTGTGGGGCCGCAGCAGTGGGCCAGTAGGGCACCACACGCACGTCTCGGGCTGAGACCTCTTCACGGGCATGTCTCTGATCCATCCAGCAACTGTACCTTAAGGACCTGCTGGTGAAAGAGGCAAAGAGGCAAGGGGATGTAGCCACCAAGGACTAAAAGCACTTAATTTAAAGTTGTTATAGCCCTTCTCAGCTCCAGATTTGTACTGAATAACTGATTTTATCCTCTTACAGGGGAAATAGAGCCAAAGCTGCTTTTTGTGCCATGAAAGAAACCTTGAAGGGAGGAGAACTTGGTGCAAGTGGCCCAAATGAGTCGTGCCTGGTACTGAGGCCAGTGGAGTTTGGTCCAATGCCAGCATTCGAATGAAGCCTGCTGTGCTCTGTGTGACGTGGAGAAGCATTAGCATTTAGAATATTTGCAAGGAATTCATTCTTGTTTGCAGATGCTGAACTCTTAAGCCTGGTCAGTGATGCAGAGTGCTGTTAAACGTGTTTGTTCTCCCCTGGGATGGGGTGGCCTCGCAGAGGATGCTCTGAGGCCCACTGTGGTGCAGAGCAGGCGGCGGTTGGCCTGTTGGCCTCTGCTGCTTTGTGGTCACGTCCTGCTGCCATCAGTGGCCTGTTTAAAGTAGTTCAGCATTTCTGTTCCAGAAAACGTGATCCCAGAGCTGGGTTTGTCACAGCCTAGTTAACATCAGTATACATTTGACAGGAAGAAAATAAGATACCATTACAGAGTTCTTAGAGATTTTTTTTAATACTTCTAATAATTTCGCCATTGTTTGACCTTGAAGCCTTGAAGCATTATGTGGGTTTGCACACAGGACTGAATTTGTCAAAACAGTAGTTTTCATAGAATTTAAAAAAAAATTTTTTTTTTTGCAGGTTAAAAGAGCGCCTTGGTGTGTACCTCAGCGCATTGCTGGCCTTAGTGGGCCAGTGTGTGGTGTGACCCTGCTGGGAATACTGACCCACACAGCCCTGTATTTCATGTTAACTGTCTGGCGCTGCAGGCAGCAGAAGTTGGACCCAAAGAAGTCACAATGTCAATTGGCTTTTCAGCTATAATGAGATGGAGGGAAGTTCAACTTGCTGGCCTGCTTTTCTAAGCCTGTGCTAGAGATGTGGCAGAAAGGGAAGGTGAATGCCAGCGGGCTGGAGTGTGCCACCACCTGCTACGGGGTGCCTCAGGCCAGCCCACCAGCGCGGCCAGGATGCGAGTCGCAGCACAAGCAGGGCTTTGTCCAGCTTTATCAAACAGCACGTTCCTAACTAGCTGCTTGCCAGAAAAGCACAGCAGACGTGCTGGAAATGGCCCGTGCCCTCCGAGGGCACACCTTCGTGAGACGCAGGGCTAGGTGCCTCTTACTCTGTTGCGCTGGAGAACCCATTCTAAGGTGTTATTCTTCTTAAATGAAACTTTCTGTTACAGAGGTGCTCTTTTAAGCAATTACCTGCAAAAGTTATTAAAGCCAAACTTCTGGTGGGAAACTAGTCTTTGTAGGTGTTTTTTGAGGGGAAAAAGAAAAGGCATCGCATCAGTTTGATCAAAGGCTAGATTGCCTATTACGCTATTTAAGCTAAGTGAAGTATTAAAAAGTTGTAGTTAAATGGTGAAAACATAATTTGGATGAGCAGGAGAATTGTAAATATCACTAGTAGTATGGTGATTTGGACTTAGTTATTAGGCTTTATACAGTAAGTGTTAGGAAAAACTGTAGAAGCAACTGCTGTAAAGTATCATTTCCTGAGTATCTCAAAGAAGTCTCTTCTTTCTTTCCTTCTACATGCCGTGAATAGATTCTGCCTTCCCCTGGTTAGCAGGGGGGATGGATAGCTGGTAGGTACAGCCATGTGGTCTCCAGCTGCACAAGCAGGGATTAGCCTGCCTGGGGGCTCCCTTGTGCTTCAGCCTTTTGCCCACAGCTACACAAGTCTGGCTGGAGCTACTAGAGCTTGCCAAGGGATGAGTGGATGGGGTGAATATTGCTATCAGGAACCACTATCAGTTTCTTGATGGATAGAAAAGTGGCTCTAAATGAATGCACTTCAGAAATTTTATTTGTATCTATCATTCTGGCCTCAATTCTCCTCTTGCATGCTCCAGCAATTCATGTAAATACCATTGCCTTTCCTGCAGTCATCACTGCCTCATGCTGGTGACAGTGAGAAAGGCTTGAATTGTAACTTAGTTTTTGTATTTCCTTGAAAAAATGAGTGATTTGCCACAAAGATGTCACTTGGGAACTGTATAACTAAGCCCTGTTGTGGGATGGTTGTGCCAGGAAAGGGAAAATTGCTGGCATGCGGCACTGCACGATGCAGCTTTCAGAAGAAAGAAATCCTTGTGTTCCTCTTCCTCCTTCCTGCAGCAGAAAAGGGTAGCTGAAAGCAATGGCAGAAGAGGTGTGAGACACTGCCTGCATCTACAGGGGGAGGGATTTAGTGCACTTTTTTTTAGGGCTGTGCAAAAGAAGCAGTGTTTTTTACCAGGGATGAGCCTGCTTCCTTTAGACTTGAGAGGGCAATGCTAATGTGTTGTCTTCATAACTAACTTCTTTGCAGACAGGAGTGCATGTCATAATCCAGTGTTTTCCCCTTTGATACTGGCCTCGTTGCACCTGTGCCCCAGGAATGCAGTTGTCTGCTTGGATGAAGGGGGATATAACACAAATGGGCCGAGCTGAATGCAGTGGTGAAATAGCTCATTTGTTTATCTGTAGTTTCTGGCCCTTTCATCTCCATAAAGCAGAACAGATCAGGGCTCTGACTATGAACTGCCAAATTTGGCTGAACAAGTCAGCAGAATACAGCTTTCTGTATGCTTGTGAACATTTGATCATCTGACTGATGACTGATGATTGTCTGAATTGCATTTATAAAGTTAGGACAAATCAACTTATTTTCCCCTAGTTCTATATTTTATTTCCATAGCTGTAAACTGCGATTACCAAATGGTTCAAAACTATATATATGTTCTTTTTTTCCTAAAGGGTCTGGAGTTATACCTGCACACAAGGCTGATATACCATCAACAGAAATTTCTCCTCCAAGTCCCAGTCCCTTGAAAAAAAGCGGATCCATCAACTGGCCCTTCCCTGATAGAATTAAATCTCCCAGAACTGTGAGGAAACTTTCCATGAAAATGAAAAAGCTGCCAGAGCTCAGCAGGAAGCTGAGTGTCAAGGGAACTTCAAGCCATAATAGTTCAGATAATCCTTCTTCCCTGTTGAAAGGGAACTGTCGGGATACAAGCCATACAACCTCTTTGCCATCTTCTGGAAACTCGACTGCAGCTGCCAGCAGGAACGTGATAAGTCGTTACCATCTTGACAGCAGCGTGTCGTCGCAGCACACCTACAAAAAGAAAAGCTCAAGGAGTTCCAAGTCCTCCAGCAAAGGTGGTTACCTCAGTGATGGTGACTCTCCTGAACTCATAACGAAATCAGGTAAACACGGACCTGAAACTAAGTGTGGGAAAGGAAAGGAGAGCCTTCCGAGTAACAGTGGTAAAACTGAGATAGATATTGATGCTTTCAGGCACTACAACTTTTCTGATCAACCCAAGTGTTCTCAGTACATCTCCGGACTCATGAGCATTCACTTTTATGGTGCCGAAGACTTGAAACCACCAAGAATAGACTCTAAAGATGTCTTTTGTGCAATACAGGTTGATTCGGTAAACAAAGCAAGAACAGCCCTGCTTACCTGCAGGACAGCGTTTCTAGATATGGACCACACATTCAACATAGAAATTGAAAATGCTCAGCACTTAAAGCTAGTGGTGTTCAGCTGGGAACCCACCCCGCGGAAAAACCGTGTGTGTTGTCACGGCACTGTGGCTCTTCCCACTCTCTTTCGAGTGACAAAGACACATCAGCTGGCTGTCAGACTGGAGCCAAGGGGACTTATTTACGTCAAGCTGTCGCTTATGGAACAGTGGGAGAACTCCCTCGATGGTCTGGATGCAGATCGGGAGCCAGTGATGTTCGGCGTAGATGCTCGAAAAGTTGTGGAGAAGGAAAACACGGGCTTGATGGTACCACTTCTAATTCAGAAATGCATTATGGAGATTGAAAAGAGAGGCTGTCAGGTACTGTGCATATTTACATCTGTTTTGTGCTGTTAATATTGCTGTGCCAGGATCTCTGCTGTTACAGATCTTTGCATTGTTACTTCTGGAGCATAAGCAGTGAGTGGAAAAGGGGTAATTAAAAAAAAACTTTCCGTGTTTAAATTTTAATTTTTTTTGCTGCTCCTATTGTTTGTTGAACACTTGTCATTGTATTGTGGGAACAATAACAGGACTGTGATATCAATGCTTCCAACTTGGCCTTTGTAAAGAAATACACTCGCTTGCAGTAGTGTTCTAGGACTGGGCGTAGTTAAATGAACCTGCAGCCTAGCATGTAGGGTCACTGTCAAAATAAGGCACGGCCTTATTAATAAGCCTTTATTAATAAGTCACAGCACTACTAATAAATGAATGTCTTATTAAATAAGAGATTGGGATTTGGCAATGTCTTGTTCTAGAGGCACAGATCATTCAATGAAGACGTAAGTCAAGACAGACAAATCTGTTAGACAGGAAGATGCACAGTCCTAAGGATGGATGATTCCCCTTGGCAACTCACCTGAAATTGGTGAGAGGACTTCAGCACACTGCTCCGTAGCATGTGTGAGCCCTTGGTTTCTTTTACACATGTTCCTGCTCAGGTGAAATTGAGAAGTGATCACACCTACCACTGTTGCTATTCTAAATTGCTGGCAGTTTGGCTGTAAGTCCAGGTGTAGCCAGGTAACATGGCTACTTAGGTCATGCAATACAGACAGTAATAGTATTTCTATGTAATTACTTATTGAAAGTAATTGCTGATAACAACTGTGATTTTCATTCTGAGTGCTTCTCCTAACATGCAAATCAGTGAAAGAAAGAAGTTGTATTCTTTACAGTATATGTGTCCCATGGTTTCAGCATTTTATTCTGGGCTTATTAGAACCTAGTCATGCAAATGATATTGGGTAATCAAGGCATCACTGGTAATGAGGCGACTGGGATCTGAGCTGTCTGCATGCACCTGGTGCTTTTGAGCATGAAATCTGATTTGTGCATTTGCACAGGGAGTACCAAAAATGCAAAATATACTGTTAACTTCTTGTTTTAACCGTGTGCCCGTCTGACGTTTTTCATTTTCTTATAGGCTGCAGACTGCTGTCATGGTATGTCATTTCCACCTGAATTTCAGACATGGCATTAGGAAACTTCAGAGTTAAAAGAAATTCTCTTCGGCAAATACTAGGTCATTCAGTCTTGGGAAAGAGGGAGTACAAATTCCATGAGTAACTTTCCACTTATTTAAACAGGAATTAATATATGGCCAGACAAATACTCTTCTTTGCAAACCTGGATATGTGTGTTCTAAGTCTGTGCGGTCTGCATTAGGTTTTGGGGCTTTTTGTTTGCCAAAGTCCACAGCAGTTCTGGTCTAGCCATTTACAGCTCAGTACACCTGCCTGCAGAGTCCATAAAAATAATGTATTTAAGATTTATTTCCTTTCACTCATGGAAGTGCTTTGTACAAATGATGTTGATGAAAAGTACAGTAATGATAAAATGCAAAATTTGTGTGAAAGCATGTTAAATTAGTAACTCAGTCCAGGTGTGTTGTGGACTTCAGTCCTGTCACCTTGAACATCTGAAGTAACCCCTGCTTTGCATAAAACTTACCATGTAATTTGAAACATGCAAGTCAACATCTTGTCATCTTTCAAAAAGCATCTTGTGGATGTCATAACGGAGCATTCATAGTTCTCTTGAAATTCTTTTTACTGGCATCAAATATAGTTTAGTTTTAGTTATGTCTAGCTTATTCATGCGGAAAAATGTTAAGGATTTTTAAAAGAGGATTTATAGCATTTCTTGGTGTTAGTAGGTAGTCAGTAGTGTGGCTACTTTTTTTCTGCTAATGATGAATAACTATTTTGGTATAGTGTACTTTGGTGTATTTAAAGTTCAAAATGCTCTCTGTCCTCATTTATTTCTGCTGAAGGTCCAGTTTTACGTTGTATAACTAAACAGTTACACCAGGAAAAACAGTGGTGACCTGAATGAATAGGATAAAGGGAGAATCAATGTTTCATCTGTATTTCTATTTACTAAGTTTTGTGTAAAAGTACTAAATGATCTTGAATTACTTGATGGCGTGCTTCTGACTTAAAACTTCGCTTCTGTCAGTGAAGTACTGCTCAGGATGTCTGCTGTTACGGAAAACTAACGTTATTCCCTTACGGATCAACAGTGCCTTGTGTGATGAGTGCTAACTGATGTGGGGCTGTTGTTTTTGCCTCTAGGTTGTAGGTCTGTATCGGTTGTGTGGCTCAGCAGCAGTTAAGAAAGAGCTTCGAGAGGCATTTGAGAGGGACAGCAAGGCAGTTACCCTTTCTGAAAGCCAGTACCCAGACATTAATGTGATAACAGGTAAGACGTTTACTTTACTTGTAATATATAATCTGGACATGTGCATAATGCGTTTTCAAAAAGGTGCAATTGGGCTCTGAACTAGTTTTCTGTTGTCATTTAACAAGCTATTAATTACTTCCCTGTATTGCTAAAAGTCAAGTGAAAATGTGTGTTGGAGATGTACAAACCTAGGAGATGTACAAATACCGGGTAGCTGGGCTTGGGAGGGAGGAGGACGTGGAATTCAGCTAACACAGCATTTGGTGCAGGAAGGTAACGGTGCGCAAGGCTGGGGGCTTTCACAGCAAGATCCTGGCAAGCGTAGGAAGGACTGGGAGTGGAGGAACAGAAGGTCTTACAAAGCTTATCTTCGTTTGCACCAGTTTTTTAAGTGAGCCTTTTCACAGGAGCTGCACAGTACAATTGAAGTTGTTGAGGTGTTTTTTTGTCATTGTTGAAAGGTGGAACAATTCTAAAACTGTTGATGATATTTGTTATGTAAACAAAAGTTGATCTAATTTAAGGGATCACAGAGTAAACTAACTGCTCCAGGCAGTCAGGCAATAACATTCATTTCCTATGCATCCAGTGATGGAAAAGCATCACGTAACAGCAGTGGATATAAATTTTCTGTGCCAGAGCACTTTGGGACATTCAGACGTATTGGAAGGTTCTGTCCTGTTGACTTCTGATTTCATTCCAGCATGTTGGGAATTCATTTTGTGTTCAGTACGTTTCATAATTATGCGAAGTAGTGTCAGGAGATATTACTTTGTGACATTTACTTTGTTTAATAGACCTTTTGGTAAAGAACATCCAGCTAGTCAGTTCACCTGACTCACCTTGGCTGGCTTTGCTGTTGGATTTGATGTTGCTCTCGAGCACAAGCATTTGCAGCAGCGGAATCTTGTGTTTATGCTTCACTCTGGTATGAGACATCCTTTTTTAAGAGAAGGTGTATGGTAAAAGTAAATAATACAGACAATCTTATGACTTAATGTTTTCTTCTCTTTACATATAAGTTCATGAAAAAGGGCAGCAATGGTTTCTAAAATCATGTTGTTATTATTGAAAACCTCTTTCTTCCCCATTTTAGTAAATCAACTCAGAAGGGGGAGAAACAATCTTTGCCAAACAGAAGAAGCTGTCTGGTGTTGACTTGTAAGCAGATGTCATGTATTTGCCAATGTCAGGCAGATATTTGGTTGATGCAGATTTTTGGCTGATGTAAAATTTGACGCATTTAATTTTGCAATAATAAAAACGTCATTGCACTCCCATGGTCCAAGAAATGATCTGCAATAAAACTGTTTGCAGAAGTGATTCAGAATTTTTCTGGGAAAGGTTATAGGAGTTTCCTCCTATCTGTATACAAAAGAACTTGTAATATTTTGTGAACATTGTGAGCACATTGTGCACTCAAAAACCACCATAATTGGTTGAAACTGAAGTTTGTACTGCAGGAGTGCTCAGTACAGATACAGAGCCCTGGAAGGGCAGCAGCACTGGTCTGACTGTTGTTTTGTCATGATCCTAGGATGTGATGGTTAAATTGCAAAGTGCGCTTTAGGGTCACAGTGCCATTGCTGAAAGCCTCGTTGATGCTGGTGAGCTTGTGGTGACCGTGCAGGACATCCTGGACAATGAGTCCTCCTTTTGCTACATCCTGCTGTAGTGTAATTTTTTTATATCCAGAGTTAGGGTCATATGAGTGAAAAGCCTTGATGTCTTTCTTACAGAAAGCCTACTGGCTATGCTTTTTGTATGCTACATTGCAAGAATGTACCTACCTGATGCTTTACCTATGAGGAAAATTGTTTTAAGAAATGACTTCTTAAAAACGATTCCCCCTGGAAGCCCTGCATCTGTGCCATGTAATGGCCTGTAGTGCCCGTGTTGGTGTTGTATTGAGAAGCCTCGACGCGGTGATGCTGTGCATGTTGCAGGGAGCAGGCAGGGCAGGGCCAAAATATGAGCTGTCCTCTGGTTAGCTGCGAGCACTGGGGGCTGGACATAAAGGTGAGCATGCGACTTCTGCTGACAGACCTGAGGTACCTGCTGTGCTTAGCACTAGGAATGAAAATGCCCACAGTACAAAATCTCACGTATGCCTGCAGAGTCTGGCTGATGGGGGTGTTTGCCCTGGTGCTTTGCAGCTGCACTTGCAGTGCCGAGGCTGGTGCACGTGATTCATGCTTCTCTAAGCCAAAACATGTGCTCCGTGCAGTGCAGATTCTCAGAGTAACTCCTGGCAGGTTTGAAGAGGCGTGCTTTCTTGTGTCCTGTTTGAAATTTGAGTAGCACTGTTTTTCTATAAGATTATAAAGATATTTTTTTGACAGCTATCCAGAGACCAAAGAATGAACATTTAATGATTAAATCTCGACTGAAAACTGCTTCTGGGATTGGCAGAGGCTTACACACAATTAAGTGTGCTCATGGCCCAAAATGAAGCAGGCTGCCAATTTTAGGAACTGACCGGTAGCAGTGTTGTTGCATCATGTCTGTTCTCATCCGTGTGAATTCATAGCTCTGAGTAAAGCGTGTATTACTGTTAACAGCTCAGTGGGTCAGAAAAATGAGGAATTAATGAAGTGGATGGCAATTTCAGCTTGCCATCTAAATTTGTTCTGTGGGGTGAGGGGTTGTGTCAAGGAGAATGTGCTAGGGGGTTGGCAGCCAGCAGTGGGAAGCGTAGGTTCCTGGAAAATAACAGCAGCCTCCTACAGGGCTAATTTGGCAGAGTGAATAGCAGAAAGATTTTGAAAGGTCAGGGGGCATTTGTGGCTCCCAAATGAGCCTCCTATCCGTGGTTAAACGGGAAAAACTCTTCCAGCAGGTAGAAGTCCTGTGGTTGTGGATGCGTTTGCAGGAATTCCTCCTAGGTTATTGGTAAGAGACGGCTACAAATGTTGCATCAGTGTAAGCTGATGTGATTAAGCCATACCTTTTTACTCATTTCCTGCTGTAAGCTGATTCTGATGTCAGCCTCCTCAGCCTCCCCTGCCAAATCCTGATAAAGTCAGCACCTCTTGCTAGTGTTCTGCCTACGGAAAGGGGAAAAGCACCCCAACCTATGACACGCTGCTCCAGCTCCTGCCACATTTGTCTCAGACATATTTTGACCAGTTAACCCGCATGTGGGACATGGGCCTCTAAAATGAGAGGAAGAAATAAAATTTGGTGGAGGAATGTGAGTTACTAAACAGAAACTTAAGAATCTGCCACTTCTGTAACTGCTATCCATTAAAACAAAGCCATCATCAAAAAAAAAAAAAAAGCAAACAAAGGCCCAGAAGAATATGTTTTCAGGAAAATACAGATGGTTGTTCTGGGTTTTTATGTTCCTGCTGGAATGTTCCTGTTTTAAGCTTGGGGCGGGCTGCTGTGTGCTGGGTGTTGCTCTGCAGAGATGCAAGTTTTGTTTGGCTGCCCCACTCCTCAAACTGCAGGGAAGGATGGTCTGACTGCTCCAGTGCAGCCCAGTTAGCCACTGCTCATGCAGTGCGACGTGGATGTCTGCATTGATAGAGATGCAGCCTTTCTTCATTTTGGGAGTAAAAACATTTATACAGAGAGAAGCCAACTTTTACTTGTATTCTGCATGTAAACGTGGCTGTGAAGGGGAAGGTGTTAACTCCTTCCCTGTATTTCTTTTTTAGAAACAGGCTCATGAGAAAGCCCGCTGCGATACAGTTCAGTTTGCAGCTAAGTTATGAAGACTGAGCTCATCCAAACTTGTGCTTTGTTAAATATCAGAATGTGGTAGTATTTGCTGCCTCTGATGGCATCATGTTCATGTGTGTTCCAGGGCCTGCTGCTGGTTGGAGTCTTGTGTTGGGTTTTCTTCGTACAGTTGCTGAAACCCCACAGACACTGAAGTACTGCCCAGCCTTTAAAACCAACTTACAGAAGTGCAAATGTTCAGTTCTCAGCATCCCCCTAGCTGTGGCCAGTGCCTGTGCTAGTCCCTCACAGCTGTTCCCCTGTCCCTTTCTCCCAGATTTGTCATGAGCATGGAGGATTTTCTCATGAGATGGGTGAATTTTGTATGCCTTAGTGCTCCCAACCAATTCTGATCGGTGAACATGCAGCTTGCTAACAGCAGCTATCATTGTGTCTTTTCTGAAGGCGTCCTAAAGGATTACCTGCGAGAGCTACCCTCGCCCCTCATAACTAAGCAGCTCTATGAAGCAGTGGTGGATGGCATGGTAAAAAATCCCCTGAAAATGGCAGCGAATGGTTGTGAAAATGACCCAAGTGACTCTGAGCACACAGTGGCCCTTCTAGATTGCCTGCCAGATGTTGAGAAGGTGAGTGGTATTAACAAGGTCAAGTGATGGTAAATGACTTGCTCCAGAAAATAAAGTAGCATTTTCACTCTGTATTTAGAACATGTCAAAAAGTGTGCATCAGTTTTCTGACTTAACAGTCCACATCGACTTTTGATGCTCCAAGTCTTTGAAAATGCTTCCTTTGGTAAAGATACATGAGAGCTTTACAGCTGAAAGTGAAGGTACCTGGACGTAACTTTAATTAAAATGTACCTTCGTGAATTGTCTCTGCAAGCTAAGCAGTTAAAATTACACTGCTTTATGGATTTCACGTAAGTCATTCCCATTTACAGCAGGAGGGGGTTGCCAGACAGTTAGCAGCAGGTCATTTTTTATTAAAGCAAGTAGACTTCTGGAAGCTTGTTCTGATGCTGAAGTCTTATTGAGGGTTTTTTTATTTTCTAATGTATCTGGATTGCCTGTAATGCTTCTGCAGTCTCTCCCTGCCGTCACACCCTCTCTCCACTGTGAGAAAACTCATCCACATAAAACTGAGATCAGGTAAAAAGCGAGATGAATTTTACCTGAAATTTGCTCTTAACAAGGAGACTTAATACAATTTTTTAATTCAGCACTTAGGTGTGCCACTGAGGGGTGTTGGTAGCAAATCCTCAGCTTTGAGTCTTGGTCTTATCCCTCTAGAGCAATGATGTTAGGATGTCAGCACTGCCTCATCTAATATTTTGTTCTTTCAGGCTACCCTGAGGATGCTGTTGGATCACCTGAAACTGGTGGCTTCTTACCACGAAGTGAATAAGATGACGTGCCAGAACTTAGCTGTGTGTTTTGGGCCAGTTTTACTGAGCCAGAAGCAGGAGACCACCAACCATAACAACAGAGTCTTCACAGACTCAGAGGAGCTTGCTAGTGCCCTGGACTTCAAAAAACACATAGAAGTTCTTCACTATTTACTCCAGCTATGGCCAGGTACTGTTTCATGAGCCTGATCAGAGGAAAATGTCAAGTCACTGCTGTATGTTTTTACTGTGTGTCAATGTAGATTAAGTCGCGGGATAATTAAGCGGCATCAGGATTCTTAAAATATAAGGTACTGTGGCATCACCTATAAACGTAAAGAAATCATGACAAGTATATAATCTACTCTTTGTGCTCAGTCACTTCGCTTAATGGGAAGTTTGTTGTTTTAATTACTTTCTCACCAAATGGGAGTGTTTGAGTGTAACATAAGAAGCAGTGAAAAGTGCTTTATGTAAGTCAAGGCACCAGAGAAAGCAGACCCAGTAATAATAATGTCTCCGCATCTGAATTACAGTGTTTTTCTTTCTTTCCGTTGCTTTTATGCTTCTACTATTCAGGATTCTGAGTGTATGGGATTCATTAGTTTTTTCAATGGTTTGCTTTATTTCTGCATTTGTAATTTGGCAGAGTTGCTCCTTACAGTAGGAGCTATGCAGGTTCTGGTAGTTTCTCCAGAGCTTTGCATAAGGAAGAATGTTGCGTGTGGTGATTTCTGTTGTTTGTTTTGTTTGCTTTTTTTGTCTTTTTGTTTTGTTTATAAAAAGGTAAGTACCTTTTATCTCCCCCTTCAAACTTAAGAGGTCGTATGGTTTTGCCCAATTTGGGGTCAGTTCCCAATAAGAAAGGAAATGAAATTCCAGTCTTAATTAACTACTGAAGTTCCAGTGAAGGCAATTATTTCTGCGAAGATCTTCCTTTCAAATGGGCAATGACTATTCAGTGTTCAAATTTCCCTGACGATTAGGGGAGACATAAGTGGAAATGCAGTGGCATCAGTGAGCCTTGTATTTCAGCCCACAGTGAATTCCTTAGCATTTCTTCTATTGTTGAATCGCACTAAACACTGCTCCAAGGCAAGAGCAGATGAAGGTATTGGAGCTTCTCAGTTAAGTTTGAGGGTAACGCTGTGAAACAACTCAACATTAGATCCAATGGGCTTAATTTTGTTTTCAGATACTCATTGGCCAAATAGTTGTTGAAAGTTTCCTTTCTATACAGATGATGGATCTGTTGATCTGTGCTGTAGTAGCTTCCTTTTTCACAGTGGTTTCACTGATGGTGTGGAGAACTGGTGGCTTGTTTTTTTTGTTTGTTTGTTTGTTTTTTGTTTTGTGTGTGTGTGTGGTTTTTTTTTTTTGTACTCTGAGTATTGTAACATTTGTTTCTCAAACATGAACAGTGTAAACCCTTAAATGCTTGAGACTAAGAGAAGATGCATCTCGTCTTAGCAGCTTCTTAATTGTTCCCTTTTAGAACGTAGTAACTGCTCTTAGGAAACTGCTGATTTTCTGCACCAATGAAACAATTACAGTTAATCTAAAGGAATAATGTGTCTGATGCTATATGTTCTTAAACTTATTTTTACATGAGGAGGAGGAGGTCTGCTTTTCAGTACCTTCTGGGTGAGACGATAACTGCAGCTATCATGATCTTTGTTCCTATTACGAACAGTCTGCATGCTGGGTGCATCACAGGGCTCCATCCCCTGCCGAAAACCTCTTGCCAAGAGTGCCAGCAGCAGTTGGCTGGCTGGAAGCACCTGCTTCTGCCTCCATTTCTTAGCAATGGGAGAGATGAGTTTGGCAAAAAAGTCAGTGTGGATAGTAAATGCCCTGAGGGAAGAACAAATACTGTCTCCATTGTGTGTTGTTTTTTTTTTTTCTTCCTCCCCCTGGAAGTCTGATTTCCTAATGGACTGCTTCCATTAGAAAGCAGCTTGGAGACAAAGTAAATGGCAGTGCTTTTGTACTTCTTTCTTCACACTCTGCTGACCTGACAGTGACTGTGTCCTGGAGTTGCCTTGGGTGAAAGCTCACCGGGCAGCTGTGCCAAGCATGCACCAACCATGTTCTGGGTCAAAACCTCTGGGGAGCTGCCTGGTGTCTGGTCTTCTCAGTGCAGCCCCACAGAAACCTGCCTCTGGCTGAAAAAAGAGCCAGAGGAAGCTGGCTCTATGTATGTGCCCTTGTCAGCAGTGGCTGGCAGCCCCAGAGCCACCGGGCACCAGTTTTCAGTCACATCCATGAGGCAGTGCAAGAGAGGTGGGAAATGTGGCTGGAAAAAGGGATAAAGAGCTGCTTAGGCAGCAAATACTGCACAGAAACTCATCGTGACACTTTGGGGATAGTTCATGGCATGGCTGCTGTGGGGAACAAAGGCACATAGATGCAGCTTTGTCTGTAGGAGTACGCACTACTGTCGAGGAGGTGAGAGTAAGGTAAGTAGTAGAGCTCTTCACCTTGAAGAAAAGGCTGAATCCTATGGCTTGAAAGAAAAAGGTGTGCAGGACACTGTGCTAAAATTGAGGTAAATACGACTGCAGAGATGTGAGTGAGCAAACACCTGGTGTGATGTGAACAGAGCACCTGGACCTGAGGGAGAGATCGCAGTCTGGTCTCTTCCATTTAATCTCCAGGAGCTTGGGACAGCTTGATAACCAACATGTTGTGCAATACTTCAATTTCCGTATTTTTCCAACCGAAAACAAGTAAGTCCTTGTTTGGTTAGAACATGCAATACTGGCAAGTTATTGTTAACCCATGCCCCTTCGTCTTAATGGAGCATAGCCTAAACAGAAGGGCTTTTGTTACGGGAGAGGCAGGAAAAAAAAAAAAAAAAAAAGCAGTGATAGTTATTGCACGTTACCATGCAAGACGTAAAGCAAGGCTAAAGTCTCCCTAAGAAACCTGTAGTGTGGCCCAGAGAGAAACATTTGGCAGGTCTCGGGGCTGAGGCTGTGCCTGTGAGGAGTCTGAGGGAAAATGGGTCAGATGCTGAACGAGGTGTGTTTGTGCACGCTGTGTGTTCAGCAGTGAGCACACGTAGGGAGTCTCTGCATTTAATGACAGGAGGCAGTGGTCTGTTTAAAACCAAAAAAAAAAAAAAAAAAAAAAAAAAAGAAGTTTTGCAGCTCAGACATTTAATAGGCACAGGCCAGTAAAAATATTTGTGCTGTTTACTGTAGGAGGCCGGTAACAGTGGAGGAGACTGTTAGTAACTTGTGCTGTGTAATTATGAGCTCAGGTAATGCTGCCAGCAAACCTGCCTGAGTGTGCCTCTGGTTGTGGCTGCTTAGAAAAATTAATGCAAATGAGCTTCTATTAATAGTGCAGAACATTAGGGCAAGAGAGAAACACCAGAGTTCAGCTCTAGTGCATCTCTAGCTTCTCTAGGTGTTTCTCAGTGTTGGTATTTTTGTTGTGTTTTAACCTCTTCTGCTGTGCCTGCTTTCTGTTACTTCTTTTAGCCTGGATGAAGCGTGTGAGCTGAGCTGTTTGCTTTTCTTTGACCCGTAGCTGAATGGTGTTTGACTAATGCAGTGAATTTAATTAGTGCTTCTCTGGGAGTTTCTCCTAAAGAGGGTTTCTCTGTTGCAGTTTGATTCTGGCATGACCCTTCAAAACAGCTTTTACAGTAGTTTTCCTATAGTATTTTGTATCAAAGGGTGGCAGAAGACGTGACAGTGCTGGCTGTGAGTGAGCACATGTCCCTGCATGCTGTCAGCCTGCACTGCAAAGGGGAGCCTGGGCACTCTGCGATGCACTCTGTGTTGCAGCGTGAATTCAGCCACATCTGGTTTAATTTATCCTTTTTTCCAGTACATCACTCAGCTGCCCAAGAACCGGCACATCCGAACATGCTTCCAGAGCACCCCTCATCCCTGAACTACCTGAGGCTCAGGAGGCCCCGGCCTCAAATGCTGAATCTGAGCGGTGCTGACATGGCTGGGGTGCTCAGGCTGAGGCCAGCCGGCCTGGACAGCCCATCGAGCAACCGCTACGCCGGCGACTGGAGCAGTTGTGGGGAGAGCTACTTCTCAGACCCAAAAGACTGTCTGGGTGAAGCAGACTATGATTACGTCCCCTCGGAAGATGCAGAAAGCGGGGATGACAGTGGCAGGGTGGATGACTTGGACGGGCTCACGACGTGCTCACAGCCTGTCCCTGGGGAGCATGCGTTTCAGAGCTACCTGACAATGCAAGCGATAGATTCGGCAGTGGACCAAAGAGCAAACCTCAAAGACCTACAGGAAAGTATTGATACCCTGATAGGAAACCTGGAAAGGGAACTCAACAAAAACAAACTAAACATGAGTTTCTAAGCCCTGGCCTGCACGATGCCGCCTCACAGTGCCTCTGCCCCTTGCTGGGATCTCCCTGCAGTGCTGAGAGGGGTGCCGGTGCCCTTGGACGAGCTGCCACGAGACCGTGGCCCACCTTGTGTTAATGAGTCTGTTTCAAGGCATTCCGTTATATTTCTGCCTTCTCAGTAGAATGTGTTGGCCTGATCCTGGTGTTTAAGGCTTGGAAACCATCAAGTGATTCCACGTAGTGGCATTTCTCCCTGAAAATGCTATGCACTTAGGCGGTTTGGGCAATGTCTGACAGAGGAGAAATCAACATTTCTGCTGTCTGTAACAGCAGGAATCTTGTTCCTGAAACTTTAGCTCTGGTACAGAAGTTCCTCTTGGAAGAGGATTTATGCTGCTTCGCCTGAGTTTTGCAGCATGAACTTTAGATAGACTCATTTTACTATATATGCAATGGCTGCTATGAAAAATGCTTTATATATATATATATATATATATATAATATTTATATATAAAGTTTTAATTGTACAAATATTAATGTATTCATGTATTAACACTTTTCAATAATTATTTAAACAAGCTATAATTAAATATTTTTCTAACCTTGTATACATCTGTGTATAAACATGCATGTCTCTGTAGCAGCCTTTTGAAAGGAAAGGTCTCCGAATTTTGAAACAGCCCTGTTTCTGAGATGACTTGTTCAGTGAAGCCGAGATGAAGCTACCCCTGGAGTAGCACAGCATGATGAAACTACCCCTGGAGTAGCACAGCATTTGATTTATGCACAGAAACGTGTTCAGAGAGAAGGCACGGTGAATGATTAATATCAATGACTTTGTGTTGCAGGGCATTGATTTGCAGGTGTTGACTGTTAACCTCTCCTCCCCCCAAATCTCCAAACCAAAACCCTACAACCCTTTCAGATTAATTTTAAGGATTTTTTAGGATTTCTGGCAGTGAACTTTTCTACTGTCTTTAAGGGTGACCAGCATGCACAGCAAGGAGATTAAGGCATGATTATTTATTTTTTGTTCTTCAGATTTTTCTGTATTTTTTTTCATGTAAAGAAGGTCTGAAAGGTGCTGACTTTAAAATAGAAAGACTTTTGGTTTGTCCCTGTAACCTCTTCCCATATTCTTGATGCTTTGACACTTCTTTTTGCTCCAGAGTTTCCTGTGTCTGTGTTGAGCTACCACTGTCTGTCTGCTGGTAGCAGTGTTTAAGCCCTTTGGAGATGCAAGCACAGCAGCAGTTATTTTTTCGGAGCCTTTAGTTAATCTCCCCCAGATGGAAACCTGGGCTGTCCTACAGGGCCGAGTGGTGTTACTCCCGGGGAACTGCAGAGGGATCGCAGTTCGCTGCGTTAGATTCAGCTGTCAGCGTGCTGTCAGAGCAACTTTTATCCTTAGTCATTGGTGTGTGGTGAGTAATTAAATATTTGATGGTAACCAAACACAATCTTTGTTTAATTAAGAATAATTACCAAATTACATACAGTTACTGTGATAGCCCCTCTAACAAACAGGAGACATGGTGTCAATCCTTGTCCTTTACAGGTCACCCTTGGTGAGGAGTGGGGGATTTGGGGAAGAGGTGTGAGGTGGTTATTTGTTCTGAGATGTCAAGTCTTTGTCAACTGGCAGGTTAGAATTATTTTCATGTTTTCGGTACAATGTTGGCATTCCGCCATGGCTTTCTAATCTCCGTGTGGGTAAGTGCTTTTCTGCCAACCCATACTTCCTTATATTGCTTAGCTGAAGAGTTATTTATTTACAATAGCAAGGAATTAAGGATTGTTATGACAAACTTTATCCCTCTTTTCTAAGGAGTTATTTTAAAATGGTTTCAAATGGTTTATTCAATCTCATTAATTTATTTTTTGTAAGTGTTAAAAGATGCAAAACAATTATTGCAATATGATGATAATGTATGAAAATGTAAATTTAACCTGAAGCATTTATCAATAAATCAATGTATTTTTTTAAACTTTTATACCTACAGAATGTGCATACATTTTAAACTACAAATTTTAATTCCAAATAAAATTTGAATTAAGAACAAAATTTGACTATGCGTGGTTACTGATTATTTGAATCTGCCTAAGGTGATACCATACATTTGTGCTAGCTGCAGATATGAATTACTTCCATAAAGACATTTAACTTTGTGGAAGTATTTTTTGTCTTCTCTAGGTTGATCAGCATTTCAGTTACACAATTTAAAAAAAAAAAGAAAAAAAAGAGAGAGAGAGAGAAAGAAAATGTTCTTAAATCCAGAAGGAATAATATTCCGAAGAAGTCACCAAACTAGTATTTTAGCAGCAGTTCTGTCTTTATATGTTTTATTGCAGGATGCTGCAGCTTTTGATTGTACCCTGTCTTGCACTGGGTATGTGAATTTATTAGCACTAGTTAAAAGGTGTTTGTGTTTTTTAAAGCTATTTGATAAATGGTACATTCATTTTTAGTTGTTTTTAGTAATCAAGATGATGCAAATGAGTGCCTTTGAATATATCAGAGCTTTTCCTGCAGGAAGACGTCACTCGGTACAGCACTGTGCTGTTCTGTCAACTTTTAATACGGTAATCTTGCAATGGGAAATAATGACCTGATAAAACTGTATTACCATTAATCTAATGAGATAATTAAAATATAGTCAAGCAAAGACAATTTAGTATTGGTATTATTGAAATGAAACATTTGATTTGTTATTTGTTCTAGTTATAGCAACTTGTACAACACACTTTGTATCCTAGAAACCCCTCTTTTAATGAGATTTCCTGAGTGGTATTTTTGTTTTATGTTGTACTTTATATGAGGTATATGCACTCTTAGATACTATTATATTTATATAGTTGCTTATATAATATTATATAAGTCAGGTTGCATCCTTTTTAGGATTGTTGCAGATTCTTAAGGAACAAGATTGGTGTGGGAATTACCCTAATCTAGAAACACCAAGCGAGGAAATTAAAATAATTTGCTTCTACCAAGATAGTAACAAGCATTGTGTATAGAAGAGGACAGCCTTGGGCTGTTGGGCTTTGCAGGGCAGAGCTTCTACTGAACCCTGTGGGCATGGGCAGAAATTTTTCACTACTAATGGTTGTTGTTGACTCCTTGGTGTAACTTGGTTTGACATCAAAGAGCAGCTTCTGTTCTGCAGGGGTTCCTACTGCGACTGGAAGAGGTTAAGTGCAGTGGGCAGAGCCTGCAGCTGAGTTCAGAGCTGATGTCCTTGGGGCACGTGGACTTCCTTCAGGTGCAAGCTCCCAGGTGAAGAGAATGAATGCAGGTGTTCTCACAGAAACAGTTCCAAGATTTGCACCTAAATCACAGAGACAAATTGTTATACACAGGTAGTGTTTTTTCTGGTGTTTTTGGGTCTGGCCAGTGATGTACATGTGCTGGCCTGGGTGGCAGCCAAGAATCTTAGTTTGTAGGATTTGGCTAAGATAGTAAGTTTGTAAGGTTTCCCCAGGGAAAAGAGGAAATGGGTCTGTAGGTCTGTGCAACTCTGTTGCCAAATGTTAAAGATATAATACACTTAACACAGGTTCAGATATACTAGGGTAACCCATAGTATTTTAATCCATTGCTGTTTGTTTAAACAGGATTGTCCAAATGCTGCTTGACAGTTAGGGAAGACTTCACATCTGTGACTGGAGAAGGCTGTGAGGCTGTAACAGGAAAAGGACTTGCTGGACTTAACTGCTCTTCTACTATTTCCCTCCAACCACAGTTACTGGCTGCTCTTGGGGAGTTGTTGGTAAGCTAGATGGATCTTTGTGACTGTGTGTGGTCGTCAGTACTTGTTGTAATGCCCAGAAAACGGTTTATAATTGATTACGTGGTTTAGCCTCCCTGCTAGGTCTCTAACATGCCAATTTCTGCAGTGCTGTGCTGCAGCAACCCTGGCCCTGTGGTACAGCCGAGTCCCGTGTGCCGGTGCTGTAAAGGGTGTGCAGGGCTGTGTGGCTGCTCCAGCTGGCACCGAATCGCTTCTCCAACCTTTTCCAGCTTCCCAAACTGGCTTCTTACGGGAGTGGGCAAGGGATGGGTACAGGTTGTATGGGATGTCAAGGGGGTGGCAGTGTAGCCTGGGGTTGGCTTCAATCAGGGGTTCAGGTCTTCAATCTGTTTTTCCCAGATGCATAATGCATATGGGTTTTTATTAATGCACAGGCAAGAAACATAGCTGCAGTTATTCAGACATGTTCTAAAAATAAAGGGGAACATCCCTAGCAGAAGTAGGTATTCAGGGATTTTACAGAATAAATCTATAAATCTGATAAGCCAGAGACACATCTGCTATTTCTGTTGCCAGGTCTTAACCCCCTCACCCTCTTCCCAGTTTGAAGGTACAGGGTTTTCTTAACAATGAGACCGTCTTTTGGAATAAGAAGTCTTTATCTAGGTCCATGGAGCTAGAAACAGTTGAAAGGTGGTTATTTGGTGTGTGGGACATCTTACTTTTAATTGTAACTAGAATGTATTGGTTTCACTGCATTGTGCAGAATGACATTTAAACTTGTTTTCACTTTTTTGGCTTTTTCAGAGCCATGCAGGAAATCTTGTATATTGTCACAACAACAGCATTGGCTAGGCAGAATTTTCTGTGTAACAGCCTCCACAAGATAATGCAAAGCAAACCCTACAGATATTTTTATCCTTTTATCCTCTCTAATGTAATCCTGGATGTTCAAAGATCACGATGGGATGTTTAATCTCATGTCTCTGGTATTATTTGCTAGCATAGATTAGGAGGAAAATGCCTCTCCGGGAAGCTGCTCGATTTCCGTTGTGGGGTTGATCTGCTACCTCCTTTTTGCTGCCTCCTTTATCTCATTGTTAGGAAAACTCAGCTGAAATGTGGCTGTCTTCCAACTTGCAAAACAAGGCTTTATTTTGCTGTGTTCATTTAACTTTTGCTGGGTTTTGCACTGAAGTCTGGCTGGCCGTGGTAGTGCTTCAGGTTGTCCACAGACTGTAGTTAATGCTGGGAGCGAGGGAGCCACCTGGGCTGCCAGCCAGTGCCTGGATGTAGTCCTGGAGGGAATAAGCCTGAGCCTCGCTTGACGACCTCAGGGTTGCATGCCCAGAACAAGGCCTGAGGGTCTTGGGTTCTTTTAGAATAACTGCAAGACTCTTAACATTCAGGAGTACCTGATAATCAAAACTGTAAAGAGGGCACCTGTGCCAGGTTAATGCTGTGGTGCTGTTTAACAAAGTACCTCTTTCTGCACCTTTTTTTTTTTTTTTTTTTTTTTTTAATGTAAAATGTGTGAAGGGCAGTGAGACTTGGTTGTTCCTGCCCAGCTCCCACAGAGGCTAATTGGGATTGCACTCTCAGCTGGTGTGAGCAGGTTTGGGATATCTCTTGTCTGGAAACATGGGAAAATAAATGCACTTACAGCAGCCTCTCCTGAAATCTGGGAGGGCTGGATGCAACATGCTGGCCCTGGCTGGCCTGTGCTGGTAACAGGGTGGTGGAGGGCAGCTCAGGTGACAAGGAAGACAGGTTTTGCTCTTCTTGCATGGGAGGAATAGGGACGCGCTGAGGCTGCTGTCTGTAAGTGGCAGTTACAGAGCTGTGAAGGAGTGGAGACAACTGGGGCTTTCCAGGCAAGTCAAGGCCATATGGCTGACTTTAATGTATATGCAGTTGGCAGCCCTGTTAATCAAAAACCTGTGAAAGATGATCCGCGGAGGTGTTCTAGAGAAATCCCGATCTGATAACCAAGAGCAGAGCTTTGTGATTAGTCAGCTGTGGGATATTTACATGTCCGTATGAATCAGATTGTTAGTTAAATATTGGTTTAGCAGGGGAACTGTGTTCTCTTCCTGTTTGAACTCCGACTACAAACACTGTTGCAGGTGTTAGGGACAGGCTTGTTGAGTTTTCTTTGGTTTTAATTTACAGGTAGTTTAATATGAGGGGCAAGATATATTATTATGATATTTAAACGTCAAATTAACAAAAGACTATTTTTCAAACCAAATCCAATCCATTGGCTCCAAATCTACCTTAAATCTGACTGAAGTTCCAAGTGAGAAAAGTATTGTGGGAGAGAAAGCCTGGCCCTTAGGAAATTCAGGGGGGACGTTTTTAACACTACCTAAAACCAATCTGCAGAGTTTATTTTGGGACACAAGAGGCTCACAGTGCTCCTGTTCTGTGACTGGCCACGTTTTGCTCTGATGAAGCACAGCACTGGATCTGGTGATTGCTTGTCAGCTGCTGTTCCTCTCTGCAAATCCCTTGTGTGTCAGTTTTCTTTTGTGCTTTGGTTTCTGCTTTGACCATATGGATGTTTGTTTGACAGGAGTCTTTGACCCTCAAACAGTTGGGTGAGTCATGGAAAGAGTGAATTTGCCCGTATAGAGTTTAATCTGTCCTCCTCTGATGGATTTAATTTCCACTTGACAGGCTGTACTAAGTTACGTGCTGTCTGACCTGGCTATTGGATACCAAACAGTAACCAGAGCACTGTGTGTGGAAAGAGTCAGCTCTGTGGATGGTGGACGAACATCAATATTAATGAGCAGTTACTCATTTACACTGGTAAGTAACAAAACTGCTCTATAACACAGTTCAGTCTCCCTCAAGAATAATTCTTTTGACGGAAGTACAAGCACACAACAGCTGCAGCGTGCTTAGTAAAAGCTGTTCTAAACTGTACTGATTCCAGTCACATAACAATGTATTTTATAGTTTTGGTTTTCTGTTTTTGAAGTATTACCCAGGCTTAAATAGCATTCATTTTCTAATTCAATGATAGTGAGTAAAGGTGGTTCAGGCTGCAAAATTTGTCATGCTTATGACAACATGTTCAGATCACAGAATCACAGAATGGCTGACGTGACCTGGCAGGGACCTCTGGAGATCATCCAGTCCAACTCCCCTGCTGAGCAGCATCACCTAGAGCACATTGCGCAGGATGGCATCCAGGTGGGTTTTGAGTATCTGTCACTGTATCTCCAGAGCAGGTGATGTCCTGGACACCTCAGAAAACTACTGCTTGTATGTAATTATTCAAGAGGAGTACTTTGGGGATGAGGGAGATCCTTGGGGGAGGAGAGTAGCAGAATTTGGATGGCCTATGTGTGTGTAACTACTGAAACAGAATCAATTCCCTTCTGACGGGAGCAAGTGGATATTGGATTGCAGGGGTGAATACTGGCATGTTGATTTGATCCGTTAACTTGTTTAAGATTACTATAGTTTATTGAGTCCTGATGGACACAGAACTTAAACAAACAAAAACCCTACTACTTAAACAGATGGAATATTCATAATAACTATTTTAATGAAGATAGTGGAAGAATTATGCCCAGAGCAGTTGCTCTCTAACCACTTTGTGAGTAAAAAATTAATGAAACAATAACCTCCAAGTGTGAGATGCTTTATTTCTGAAGCTAAAAATGTTCTACTGAAACAAAGAGGCCTTGAAATAAAAAGGTTACTATTTTTCAAATTGATAATGAGCATTAAGCATCTTGTGAGTAAGGTATTTCTGGTTCATTTACTCTTCCTAAATCCATTAGTATCTGCTTCTCCAGCTCCAGAAACACCTTATCTGCATTTTCTTGCTCCTCCGTCTATTTTAGTTTTCTGTTTAGTAGCCACACTCTGAAGGAAGAACAGAAACAAGGCAATAATTCACTGTTCAGCTTTGAAATACAAAAGCAAACACTCCGTTGCCTTCCAGTGGATAGTATTAAGTGCAATCACAAATTACTGGACAGGGCTATGTTAACTGAATTGTCGTTTTCTTGGTTTGTTAGCTGGTACTATTAAACCATCTACCAAAGAATGCATAGACAAAATCCTTATTGGAAGAGAAAAAAAAAGTGAACCAGGACTGTCTATTCTAATCCTAACCATGACAAATAAGAAATAAGGAGCTGCTAAATCATTCTGAATATATACATCCTGATTTTTGAAAATACTGTGGGAAATAGCCTAGGCAAAAGAGGTGCATTTTAAAGATCTAAGGAAACAAAGGAAGTTTTCTTAATTCCAAATATAACATACTGTTTTCTCCATCTGTGTCTGTTCCTTTTCTGTTCTTTCTTTGGCTTGAAACTCTTGGTATTTTTCGTAATTCTTCAGGTATTTGACTTCTCTCTCAAAATAATCAAGTACGTTGGCCTGCTATTAACACAATGACAAACAAGTCTTGTTACAAACCTAAAGACTTGGAATTACTGCTGATGATCTGCATGGCATTAACAAATTATCTATTTTAGGAATATAGATCTCTATTCATCCAAATGATTTGTTGCAAAATAATGCGAAGATATGGATAGAAACCAGTTAATTTTGGATACAAATAGGCATAGGGTCAAGTGATTTTTATTACACCGAATTAACTTTATTTACACTGAATTTTATTACACAGAATTCATAATTCTGTGGCCTAAGTTGTGTAGATCCAAAACACTCATAATTTGGGCAGAAGCAATGTTTTTCAGTAGTTATAGCATGTAGCCCACTCCTACTTTACTTTGGAAAGGTTCTACTAAAATTTGGTGGCTCACCTGGTTTTACATTGCAACATACTGTAGCTCTGTACACAGCAAACTGTTGTGGGCTGCTTATAAACTACTTCAACATCTATATGGAAGATTTAGAACTGGGATAAGATGAGCTGAAAGTTTTGTGTATAAAAATAACAGACTTGGTAGCAGGTAAGACTGATAGACTAGGTAATACAAAGACCCTAGCTTGCTCTAGGGCTGGGAAGATTAAAGAAAGAGAAACTCAGTATATTTGTATTACTATGCACCACATAACATTACTTTAATGTATGAAAGCAGGTGTCATTTTATGCACAAAGCATTTGTCACCGTGTTTTCATGTAGGCAGGTTGGAGCTGTGGAATTCTGCCAGCTGTCACCTGGGTTTCCTTTAGGTGTCTCTTCAGGGACCTATGCAGTCAGCTTTGCTATGAATGATCCTTGGAGAATATGGCCTACTTATCTCAAACTAATCACGACACGTTTGAAGGCAAGATTTTTCAGCCAGGCCTGTTACTGTTTTGGAATTTTCAGGTTAAGTTGTCACAGAGATAAATTAAAATCATTACCAACCTCATTGCTGGAAGACTGGCTTAATATCGGACAGATTTCTAAAACATGCAGTACTCCAGAATCATCAGAAACAGCAAGAAATTGCTGCTTTGCTGAAAGATATTTAACAAAAACATAATCTGAATTCCAACAGTAATACATACCTCCACCTAACCATGAAATGTCTAGTTTTTAATATGAGAACTGATGTCTCCTAATATGGATAGTGCAAAGAACTACAAAGAATTATTTTGTGGTCTTCTTGGTTTATTGGTCACTGAGGCAAAAGCACAGCTTTATTGCTCTTAATTTGTTAACAAATTAAATTCCCTTTAAAGCTTATACTTTTTCAAATTATTTTGTTGTTGTTGATTTTTTTTAATTAAAATTTTTAGTTGCTTTATGCCTTCCTAATACACTTAATATGCTTAAAATGTGGTGTATGCACTTCTGTGTACAGTGCAGCATACAACTAGTGGAAGTATGTACTTATCTGCTGTATAGGATGTAGCAAGAGTAATGTGCTTTGGAGTAATGGGCCATTTTACATACATAAAACAAAGCACAATAAAGTGTGATCAACACCAACATACGTGAGGCAATCCAGGGGCTGATGCAGGTGATTGTTGATTCAGAGATGTTCTGGAAATGAGATGGCTCATGAGTTTTCTTCAGTAAGTCCCAGATATCTATATTTCCATCATCTCTGCCAATGAAGAAAACTCCTGGTCTTGTTAAGGACCAGTGTCCTGTAGTGTATCTTTGTGTCATGCAGCTTGACTCGAGAATAGGTCCATCCTTAATTTTTTTCAAAACAAAGATGAGACCCAGCAATCAAACAATACTGTCCATTCACTACCTTAAATTTCCTATAATTTGAGAACATTCATAATTTAAATGATCCTATTACAAAATAATACAGGTGGCAAAATCTGTATCACCTGTGATTAGGAGAAATATGGGGGATTAAAAAAAACACCTGGTATCTCACTTTGTCTATTAAGATAATTTGTCTATCTGCTGTTAAAGTCTGTGGTCTTGAGATTTTGCCAAGTGCAGATAACCTGGATCCCCTACACAACAAAAACAAACAAAAAAGCCCATGTTTTTATGTTTTCAGCTGACGAAAAGACTGCATCCTAAATAAGTGCTCTTCAGACTTGCTTAGCATACCTTGCCTATATTCTTTGATTTTCTAGCAGCAGAAATAATTTGTCGAGAAGCTATGGCTTTTACGAAGTTAGTATTAAAGGTCACTCCATTCTGTCTGTAAATGTCAAGATTACAAAGCTATTTCTAAAACAGCTTTTCTGATGTGAAGAAAAGGGAAAAGCTTTTCTTATACCTAATTTATTTCTAAGCTATCAAGCTTTGTGATATACAAACAGTTCTGAAAGTGGTCTGTGAAGCTATTATTATAGGTATCTTTTGTACCTCTATCAATTACGTTACAGACATTTTAAAGTAACTTACTGTAACACCTTCTTTCCAAATGGCAAAATTCCAGCCTCCAACACTTAGAACAATGTCTTTAAAAAAGGGAGATATCTGGACGGTGTTCACAGCTTCGTCATGGATGAAGTATTTATGAGAGGGCTTCTTACCTAACAGAATGAAAAAGATAGTTGCTTATAACTAGTGCTTTCCATGATTGTCAACACAATGAGAGTTAAGTGGGGGGGATATGGAGATGTAGCATTCAGCACAGGCCTCAAAGATACTAGCCTTGTTTCTTTTGCTTACATGGTATAGAAATTGGAATTGCAGCAAATCTAGTTACTGTGAAGTAAGACTTCCCTGATTTGTGCCAGTAGGTACATAGCAACACACCTATGACACTGGAGAGAGTTTTCGCTATTCTGTTGCGACAACTAAACTGCATGCAGTCTTGAGCATGTCCTGCTGAACCCTGGTGTCGTCACTGAGACCGCCTCAGTAGAACGGAAGAATGAGCAAGAACCTTAAGAAGACAGAGTATATGGGCAAAGACTTTAAATTTAGCAGTATATTAAGGTTTAAACAGGTGTTGAGAAACATGAACTTACTAACTGGTTTTCCTGAGTTGCTATCGATTTTTATTTTCCAGTCAGAATAGATCATTTCTCCATCCTGTAATGCCAGAAAAATCAAGTAAATACTAACTTTAGAGCTTGATGTCATAGAGCAAAATGGTTTGTTTTTAAGCTGTGACTTAATTATAGCCATTATTAAATATGTTCTTGGTAAGTTAAAACAAAAAGTTGCAGCCAATGAGTGAAAAAACACTAAACTTTTGGATCACCATTTCTCACTTTTGTGTTACCAAAACAGCTTTACTTATGATGTATGTAGGCAGTCCTTCCTGCAGAACTGGGCACCCAAGTATTTGGGGAAATGGTGGTGGAAACAAGAAGGGTAGGTGAAAGATTAATGTTTGTTTCCACATGAACTTAAAAGTGGGATAAATTTTTGGAATTTTAGATAGATAGGGTAGGTACAGAGCTATGAGTAGCTAGGGCTTCCTAGAATAAAATTTAAGTTCTGGAGGAAATTGTAGTATTGTTTCTATCAGATATTTGAGGAAACACTAGAAAAAGTATTACTAATCTGGGTTTTGGAATAAGGAAGTACTGTTTGGTTCTTGATGTCAGGTAGTTAAATTCAATGCACTCTGGAAATGTCTTCTAACTCTGCCCTTGAAGTAAGGGTTCACAGTCTAGCAAACACGGGCTTTTATTATTGTTTTAATCATGTCCCTGAATGTATTAAAGTGAGAGTAAAATATGGCATGTCCAGTACGATCTTTTTAGTTAACACCTGAAGAAAACATGTAGGTATGTACATTTCTGTAAGCCCTGAAAGACTGAAAAACTAAACAACAGAGATCTTTTATTAACATTTTCTTAGTAACTTACTACTTTCACTTACTTTAGTTCCAACAAAAAAGTTGTTGGAGATACTCTCTAGTGCTTTCAGAGGTTTCTTTGAAGGAACACTCATCTTTGCATATGGTTTCTCTTTGGCAAGTGCCTTTTGTTTGTTCGTAGATTGTGCCTTATCTGGGAAACAATATAGATACATTTATTTATTATACCGGAAAAGTTACCAGATCAAACAATTCCTTTGTCTTATAAAGGTAGTTTATAGATAAGGGGAGTTCCAGGAGCAGAGAGAAAGAACAACTGCCAAGTAAAGCAGCAGTCCTGCAGGCTAGCTGCTTCCCTGGAAAATCTTTCCCTGATACTGGGGCTGCAGCTGATGGGAATGCTAGAATAGCTCAGTTCTCTCTGTCAGAGCAGGACTTGTGGTCTAATCCTGCCATGCCGGTACTTTAAGCGTGACCCTTTCTGCAGTGACAATTTCCAGCAGGAGGTTAGACACCCATTGGGCAGGAGCAGATGGTCTCTCGATTCCTTTGCACAGGGAAACAGGAGGTCTGTACTTCCAGTAGTGAGACAAGTACTTAGGGTAGTACTTCTGTTCTTCATCATCAGTGTTAATCAGCTTCTCTGATACCCCTGCACCTTCCCTTGTCAGCTCCTGTTTGCAGCAGCCATCTCTGACTGGTGCCAGCTGCCTCCAGCACTCCGTGGGTAGCAGCACGCACTGAGCACTGAACCTCCAGGAAGGTTTGTTAAAACCTCTGGCATGGTTTGCAGTCTGTGTTTTAGCTGGGCAGCCTCTCATGCTGTGTGTCAGCAAGCCAGCTTTACAGTGGGATCAGGAGTGTGTCCTTACTGCAAAGTAACACAGTGAGAACTGATCTATTACAGAATGTGAAGTGCTAGGATACCTCTATCCAAATGCATACAATATATGCTGTTACTTCAGGAATTTGTTTCCTAAAGGTACTTTTCTGCATGGACTGAAAAGGACGTACTATTTCAAGAGTTAAGAGACTGGAAGACTTGCATGGGCTATTGAGCAAAATGCAGCAGTTACTGTGGATACAGAACTGCTCTTATGTATTCAATATGTGGATATGTTTTCATAGTCAATATATGTATATTCCACTTTGAATACCAGTATATTTAAGAAACCTTTTTCTCCAGATGCTGTAGAAGATTTTGTTGCTTTGCTTTCATTATATACATACTGAAATACAAGTTTATTAAAATCATTTTTTCCAATAAGGTGTAATAAAAATATTACCTAAGATTTTGTAATGATGATGCTGTTCCAGTAGACAAATTTTGATGGGACTGTATTCCATTCTGGTATCACTCTTGCACAGGTTTATCTGTTCAGAAAAAAAGTATTTGATAATTTGTTTTGTCAGATGGTTTGTACCTACAGGACTAAATTACTTTCTGCCATAATGAAAGAGGTCTTTTCAGTCTGTGGTATGTTTGTAATACTGCACAAACAGCGTTTGTTGCCTCACTTGCAAGTGCATACAACTGCAAATTTGCAGTTTCTCTTGTGTTAGCTTTTCCTTATAAGACTTCTGTTATGTTTCTAAGAAACAAACAAAAAATGGTTCTAGTGGTCCTGCTTTTTCAGTGACTGTACTAGCTGCAGCTATTCGGAGCAGAACAGGTCATCAGTTTCTCTTTTTTTCCTTTTTGTTTTTAAATGTTATTATTTTCATCCTTCACTTACTTTCCCGCACAAACTGCTATGACCACTTTCATCAGACTTTGATTGTTGGGTTACCAGTAATTAAGATCCTGTTGATCATGACATGTTTCACAGTTTGTGACCCCCGGGATAGTGGTTGAAAGGGCTGACAACAACATGCGATGTTACTACAACTGCTTTTGCATTAACACAGTTTTTAAGACATCATCATGCTAACGTTACAGAACACATTGTATTGAAGTTTCAGAGGAACTTTGAAGCCTTTCATCATTAGAAGGAAATCCAGAGGAACCTTGCAATGTTGTGGAAAACATAAAGGGTTGGGAAGCAAAATAATACATTTCTATGGAGTACTGGCTATATCTACAGTTTGATTTGGTCCTACTGTTCTATATTAGTGTACAGTACCTTTAGGAGAGGTTTCCAGCTGAGAGCTAGGTGCTTAAAGGTATCTGGAACTCCAGGAGGCATATCAAAAATTTTCTTCTCTTTTGCTTTTTCAAACAAAGGCTTGCCGGGAATTTTGGTGACTCGAATATCCCAAAACAATATTAAGCTGCAAAATGACTGTATAGTATTATATTCTGTTTCTGTTTTAAAGTCAGGGGTAACTTTCAATGCATTTTTAAAATGTTTTTTTTACCCTTTCATCTTCAAACTTAGCAATAGAGACCCTGAAATGCTGGCAAATGCTAAATACTTAAGCCATCGTTTATAAAAAGAGGTAATTATTCATTTATTCAACATTTTATCAGTTGTAACTCTACCAAGGCAGCCAAATGGCATTCATACAGTTTGCTTATGAAAAGTTCCTGGGTGAAGTTAATGGCATTACCTAGGTGAAATTCTTATCTGTTGACCAGTGTGATTACTTGGGCTCTCCACAGTTAGTTAAAAGAATGGTTAGGAAGCTGAAATCCATTCCTGGTCGAGATCATGAGGCTGTTACACAACTGTGATGGGCCTAGTTTGCTGTAATAGCAGGCACATGCTAATATAGCCTAAAAATACAGATATCATATTTGCTGATCAAAATCAATATTCTGTCTCTGACTGGGCCAGTACTGGAGGCTCAGAGGAATGGGCAGAACCCTCTATCAGATAATACAGTAATGCAGATCAAACCTCATCACCAATTCTTGTATGTGCCAGTTTATTTGCTGATATTTAAGACAAATGGCCCTACTTGCTTGAATGTACCATACCACTGGAGTTTTCAGCCCTGTAATTGTTCCTTCTGTTCTCCTCTGGGCATTGACTCACTGAATTGGCATAGATGATAATTTGCCTCATCACTGATACGTTTGCTTTGCTTACAGAAGTTGCCCAGGGACCCATGCTCTTCAAGGACCATATTACAGTGACTCCCCTGCTCTTTAGGTGCATACTATTAATGTGGAGACCTGTTACGTGAGTAGTTTACAATTATTTCTTCCACATGCACTACCAGCATTGCATTACAGTGCAAGCTTATGGACAGTTGTATTTGCAATCATTCTTCCAACTTAATTATTTGAAGCCTTTTCTGATTTTGATTAGGAAAAATAACTCCTATTATTAGAAAATTTTGCTGTCTTTTTACAGATCCTCCTTTTGATATAACTAGCAAATACTTGATTGAGCCTAGCTGTAAGCCTTTCACCATCATGAAAGCTATACACGTATTTCCACTTCTTGCTTTCTGTCCCCCTGCCTTTCACATAAGGTAATATTTGCTCATAACCTTCATGATTATGTCGTTGACAAAAGAGGAGTTTCATTCCAAATAATTTTGCCAGTTGAGTCTCCATCTTTAAATATAGTTTACGCTATTTATGTGGCCTCAAAATCTTTGACAGTTTTTTGTGCAAGATTCCCAATCTTATGTGACTCATACGTACAAAATATATAAATGTGGTGATTTGGCTCTCCGGGCATGTGCAGCCAGCACCTGGTAAGCACAGAATATAGAGGTGTACATGTGAGGTTGTTCAGTTAATGAACCCTTAATACCATCACTGAAAAGGGCTTAAACTTGGTGTGTTTGTGTACCACTATGTTTTAACTATTTAGGACAGGCTGACAGGAATCCAGAATTGTGCTAGTATCATGGAGTATGTTCCATAAAGCTTTCCAAAGGAATTTGGAAGACATCTGGTAAAGAAAGTAGGCATTGCATATACCAATCAGGGGAGCAGGTCACAAGCTGGACGCAAATTTCAGCTCTGTTTTCAAAAGTGATGCCCATTCGGTTGACCTAAAAGCAATAATAATGATTACAGGGGAGAAGAAAGTGAGCTATGAAAGTCATACTCTGCGAAGGATATAGTTCAATACATAAAATGGTCTTCTAGGAATTAAGTCACTGTTTCAGCTTGGTTGAAGTTTGGAAATCAGGGCTCAGTAACCTGTAGTTTTAAAATAATAGTCAAGGTATTTTTACAAATGTACTTCAGGTGAAATGATGTCAGCTTTGCCTCCTAGACGCCTAAATTTCGAAGAAATCAACAGGATAAAAACTTGCTGCAACCATTGAGAGTCAGGCCCTCCTTATATTACCATGTTTGTAACTTTTCGTCCAGCTTAACCAAAGAGCAAATTTATCTCAAGTGTTGGGAACCCCGTTCACACCATGGTCATCTCTCTTAAGTTATCACTACATATGCGGGATACTGCAGGTTTTGTAGTAATTATGTACTGAGTAGTCATTGTTTTATACAGAAGAAGGGTTGGAGAGGGAACAACTGATGATAGGCCCTAATCAAACACGATCTTCAGTGTAGGCAAAAAAAACATTTATTTCTGGCTTAAACTCTACTTATCAACTGTGCAGCAAAGTTTCAGCTATGTTTTTTTGGTTGGTTGGTTGGTTTTTAGGCCTATTTCTACTGTTGTTTTCATTCATGAGGGCCAACCTGGAGTTTAAGTGGTAGTCTTATAACCATGCAAAGATGGATTATGTTCTGCATATAATCTTGATTTTTTTTTTTTTTATATGTACTAACAAACTGCAGATTTTAGGAACTGCAGTGCTGTGGAAAGGCTGACATACATCTCAAATTTGTTTATGTAATAAGAAGTATGGTCCACTGTATACGCCTACATAATGACAAAGAAAGGGATTTCTTTATAACTATTATTTATAAAGCCCAGTTTTCCTGCATCTGTTATCCCAGATGAACTGGAAAACAGCTTTCTGAGTCTAAACTTTGGCAAAACAAACAAACAAAAGTAAAATAAAACTAGCATTCTTATATTCAATCCCTTTCTTCATGTTTTATATCCGGTACCGTTTAGAACCCATGGGTACTGCTGTATCATAATTTAATTGTATCAGCTTTCTTTTTGTGATATATGTGCACTGTTTTCCTCTCTGGACATGTTGTGAAGGACTGTAGTATCTACTAAGTCTTAAATATTTGGTCACAAAAAATGTTGATAGATTAATTTGCATAAACCCTTCAAAGATGTCAGTTTTCTTCCTCTTGACCTGCTTTTCCACTGCCATTTTGCATTTGATTACTTTTGCTTTTCAAGTTAATTTGTACAACAAATTGCAGAACTCTGATAGCAAGTGAACATCTGATACTCCTGTAATAGACTTGGACCCTTTAACTACATTGAGCCTGTGTACCATGGAGCTTTAAAAAATCACAGAAAATACAAGAGTTGAGTACACAGCAGCTAGAGAAACTAAGTTAACTACTATAGCAATCTTTTTAGGTGCCTAAGTACTTAGGTAATTGAAATTACTTTTCTGAATTCTTGGTGGCAGACTGGGATTACCCATAGTAGAAATTCAGCACGTTTTAGGTACAGAAAGCTTACAGTTAGCCTTGTAATTCTGAATTGTATTTTGTGTAAAACTACAGGTTTTTTTTTCCAGTACTGACAGAATCATATCAGCGTGAAAACACAGCACAGTTGTAAAACACAATGATCAGGACAAGCAGCAACAGATTATTTAGCATTTTAAAATGCAGCCAGAAGTAATGAGAGTTGTTACAAATAATTGAACCTTTAATATTTCATCTTGAGCTTACACTATGAAGATCTGAAGTAAGTAGGAAAACAGTAAAAAGTGGAAAAATAAGTATTTAAACTCACCTCAAAATGATCTGGCAGCCAATGTATATCTGTAATCACTGTTTTATGGCTACACTCTATGGAAGAGCATGCGCAGTATCTTACTAAAGGTGGCTCTGTATCATTCTCATCGTCTTCCATATATGATGGCTAGAAATGTTTTAAAAAGAGTTATCTTAGTGTATTTCCAAAATAAAATTGTAAACCTGTCAGAGAAAAAACTTACTTTACATACAGATTAATGGTTCTTCACACATTTCAAAACTGTCTAAAATTTTCTTGGGGTCTAATGTAGAACCATCTGAAAATGGAAAGCCTTGAAACAGGCATTTGAATATGAAGCTCTGAAGAGAATTCCAGTGTGGCTCTACAGGCACATATCCAGTAAGGTATTAGATTTTCCTCTGCTTTTAGGTCTTTCCCCTTTATAGTTTTATTCCACTGAAATGTGTTTGTCATCTTCCAAGCTACCTTTTGTTTTCTGTCCATACATTTTCATTTTCAGTGAAATACTGAGTCATTTTCAGTATTATATAAAGCAACAAATGCTATACATATTTGATGGACTTCATATGGTAAGGGTTGAGTATATGTTGATGCGCGATAAAGAGCAGTCTTAGTGAAGCCAAAGGCTGCACAAAACATAGTGAAGCTATTAAGCTGCACTAATCAGGTGGAAATGATATTGTGATATTGGGTTTATTTCGTGAACCCATCAGGTTTCTTATCCTGCTTAGTATCCCATTGCAAAGATTATCTACTCCCTTATTTTGAGCCAGGACACCGTCACCCATTTTTCCTACGAACTTGTATTCTAAGTTTCATTGTCTTCACCTCAGATGTATCGTTGTTCTCCGATGGATTTACAACGGAAGCACTGTCCATATTAACAACTGACTTTTTGACTCCAACAGTAATGCTTTTTGCATTTTGCAGCCTTTCTTCATTTTTAGAAGTATCCCACAGTACAAGCTATAATGAGAAATGAGTGTATTATGATTTTTTTCATTCTTTGTATTAATATGCATTTTCCAAATACATTTTTTTTTGGGGGGGGGGGAGGGGAGTGGAATGAGAAATTTACTGTGTACTAGAATTTAAGTCTTCTGAAGTATTGCCTCTTCAGTGTGATGCAATCAGTTGAAAGGCCACACTTACATCAAAAAAAAAGTCTTCACAGTTTGACCTATACCTGATTTTTATCCTTTTTTACTGATGAACTGCAAAGAACCATTTTGAAGTAATGGCTGAACTTTGGAATAATCAGACAACTTAGCAGAATTCAGTACAGGATTAGATAATTTCTTTAATTCATTTCACAGTGAAAATAATAAGAAATACATAGTCTATGTGATGGAATTTTGGCTTACAGTATTTTCATTCTGTAAGAAAATACAGAGATATCTAACTTTATTCTTATACAGAGAATTAATACCTGTCCATTGAAGCAGCCACCAGCAATGATATTTGGATCACTTGGACTGAACTGAAAGCAGTAAATGTCATGAGGACATTCTAATATTAACTAAAAAGCAGAAGAAAACAGTAGTTGAGAAATACAGCATTTATTGTTCTCTTGTTATTTGAACACTTGGAATTTTTGAAAGTCCTGATTAAATACCTGAGGGCGGGTAGGGTCAGAAAAGCTCCAAAAAATAATGACTGAATCCTGTAACAATAATTTGTCAGAAGGGTTAATTCTTTCTTCATCAGAATACCTCTGTGTTGCTGACTCTGCTATTATCCCTGATTGAGAGAAAACAAATTTTCTCAGAAGAGACAAATCAAAAATCAAATTTCAACATTCTATTAATTATGCTAAGTGACTTATATTTATCCCTTGCCAATACAGTGGTAAAAAAAAAAAAGTGCATATATTTATATTTTTCTTTTTATAGATTGACTTTGAAGAAATTACTTCTGTTAGAATTATCTATCAATGCGTTGTGGAAGCTCAGGATCAGGATAAAACTCAACTTTTCTGCTACTAATCTGTGATCATGTAATACTGAACCTGAAATGATAAGACAGGCATGTAGACCTGGCTACCCATCATGAAATCAAATCTTTCATAGTTTAATTAATTTCCTATGCAGGCAGCAATGTTGGCTGTTAGTATGCTGTGCAAATAAGACATTCATATGAAAATTAATAGTGCTTTCAAACATGGCTTTTTAGAGTAGTAATACCAAGTAGGGAGCAGGAGGAGACATTTAATATGGCTCGTGATGCTCCCTGGCACTCGGTAGAGCCACATGCTAGGGTAGCTGTAACATTCCTCAAAAATATTAGGCATGCTACGAGACCCAGCCATGGGGAGAACAGTGAATACAGAACCACAAGTACCTGGCACAGTTGCAGCCCTGCTTAAATGAGCCTCATAAGGGAGAAATTTCCCCCTCCTATAAAGTCCAGTTCTATGCTAGTGTGATAGGCTTTGCATGACCTATCTGACCTACATAAACAATGTCTGTATTATTTTTCACTTTATCTTAAATGGCAATTTAGACATACAAAATTGTGTTTATTATTATTTTTTAATTTAAAGGTCAATGGCTACGAAAGATGCACATTTTACATTTTATAGCAGTCATGCAATACATGTCATTCGAGATTCAGATCATTACCATGGATGGTCGGATGCCAACGGACGCAGCTAATACTTCTGTCCTTGAGATAGTGTGGATCTGTGAATGATTGGTATGCTTGAAGGTAGACATCTGACTTGTCACCAGAACTGCTTTCATCTTCTGCTAGGGCCTTCCAGTCATCAAAAAAGGCATTCATAATTTCATTCTGCTGCAATGCAATTTCCATTCTGTTTTGTAAAAAGAACAGTTAATACTTTGAAGAATCCAGATAGGACTACTCAGTAGTAGAATCACAAATATGTCTGTAAAGAGACAGCTTTTGTTTTACACAAAATTATGACCATATTATTAAGAAGAAAAATTCCTCAGTGATACATCTCAACTGTAAGGAGACTATTCCCCGTTTAAAAAATAATTATACCAAGAATTTGACTCCAGTTGTGTGCGCATCAAGTACTGTGCAGTTGTCCAATTCTTGTGCAAAAAGCGTTAGTAAGTGGGACTTGTCCCATGACTTGGGCCTGTAGAACAGCACCTTGTCTCTTCTGCATAACTCTCTGCTTGAGTGAGCAGTGTTTGAAAGATAAGCTTTGCAGCTTGTTTGAAAAGATGTATTGCTATCAACTGTAACAGGTGTAATTCCAATTTAAGCTATAATTCAAATTAATGTGGTATAGATTTCATGTTCATTTTAATTAGGCACAAATATCAAGTTAGTATTTGTTAATATTAAAATAATAAGCAAGAGAAAGAATAAAAGCAAGATGATAAGAAAGAACAAGCAAGAGAAAAAAAAACACTTCAGTGTTTGACTAGATTGATGGTCCACTCAGCCAAGAGTTCTGACTCCACTCACTTTGATTTTACATGTATATCATTTCATGCAGCCTTTAAAGTATATCACTGCAGTAACTTTACCTTAAATGTACTGATGTGACAAATTCTTTCAGTTTTTCAGATGACAGACTCTCTTCCAGCTCTTCATTTGACAACTGTCTAGGAGAATACTGCATGGCTGCATTTTTTGGATAGGTCCTAACCAATTGAAATAAATTTGAAAATGAGTATGCATATAAACAACTTCAAAGGCAGAAACCCATGTAATATGTAATATGTAAAACTAAAAGCTAAAAAATAAATATGTAAAACTAAAAGCTTCTTTTTTTTCTAGAATCTCTTTGGAAAGGAGTGCAAGAAGATACAGACAGAGCATCCAATTCTCTTCTCTTAATTTGTAACAGAGCATGTCCAGAAGAGTTGAGTTAACCTGCATAACATTAGGGGAGATCAGAAACGGTTCATAGCTTAGTAAACAAGCTGAAAAATATATCTCACACTTACCATTTTGTCTGAGTACTAGCTTCTTTTACATTTGGAACCATTTGTACACCCACATCTCTTTCAAGCAGTTTAATGCTGAAAGTTTTGTCTTGGTAGGAAGTGCATTCAACATAACTGTCTTTCACATGTGAAGCATTCCTATCAGTAAATCTAATTGGTGCACCAAACTTCCCACGTGCTTGAGAAAACATGTACTTAATCTGCAAAAAATATTTCTGAAGTTAGCAAAGGAGAGAGTTCTTGGAAGGTCCATTCTGTAAAATGGCAGTACTCTTATAATAGTAGAACTAGTTCTGTTGATGGTTGAATTTACTTATATTTCTGCATTGTGAAATTTCCAAGTGTTTATATAAATCAGCTATGTACAAGTGCCTCCGTACCTGGAGGTGTTCAACACCAGGTTAGATGAGACCCTTAAAAGGAAAAGAGTCATAAAAAATAGTTTCTGCAGCACTTTGTTTTTGGTGACAGTTGATGGTTCTCTTTTTTGTGTGTTTTGTGTTTTTTGTTTTTGAAAGACTCCAAGCAAAAACTAGGATTGCAAGCTTCAATTTCCAACTTTTTCTTTTTAAGGAACTTATAAATTTGTTTTTGTGATATTTGATTGTTACATTTGTTATTTCTGACCTTTGTAACACAGCCTTTAACAGATTCTTCTTCAACTTCCTTTTCGCTGCCAAGGGAAACCCATGGTTTGTGGACAGAACGCTTATAGGCATGGACTTCCAGAGTCCTTTCTTTTTCTTCTTCACTTTTTTCTTCTTTTTCTTCTGCAGTGTCTGGAGGCTGTGACATCAAGCAGTGAAAAATAACGTTTTTTTGAAAGTGTGTTTCTGAAAGATAAGTATGATCTAGATACCTGAAATTCAGTTTTCATTCGCACATTCTTTTGTCTCAGTGCAATAAATCTGGCTATGCTGTGCCCCTGCATTCAATTGGGTTAGGTCCCATTTATCCATTTGTGCATTAGAATTTTCCAATAAATGTTACATATTTAATATTTAAATACTAAGGAGTGTTATGTTATATTCAAGAGTTGTCTTGAAAGCAAATCACTGTTACATAAAAAGAATTTATAGTGATTTTCTACATTAGGCCTTCCTGTCTGGAATTGCAATTTGCTTTTCTGTTAATTGTTACTTCTAATGCTGGGTGAGAAACCCATGTTGAAAAATTATATAATCTGACCATAAACCTTCTCCTGTGATGTAAAGCACAAGGGGAAATCTATATATCTGCTGCTATTATTTGACTTGCCCGGGCGATCGGCTCCGGGCAGATGTGTTCTGCAGCGGAGCGGGGAATCGGACAGGCAGGGCGAATTTTTTCCAGCACCGAGCCCACTTGAGGGAGCTGCCAGGACCTGGCAGCCCTCACGAGGGAGCGCGAGCGACCAGGAGTGCAGCAAACAGGATGGGCAGTTAGGGCGTGGCGCGGCAGTTCGCACAGGCAGAGCAGAGCAATTCCCCCCGCCTATACGAAAACCTCCTCTAACGGCGATCTACCGCTAGCTCAGCCGCAATGGTGTACACCAGGCACAGCATGGGTAACAAACAGGAGGCGCTGGAAGCCATCGTGGGGCAGGCAGGGTTTGACTTGGTTGCCATCACGGAAACGTGGTGGGACCACTCTCATGACTGGAGTGCTGCAATGTCTGGCTATAGGCTCTTCAGAAGGGACAGGCAGCATGGAAGGGGTGGTGGTGTGGCTCTCTGTATCAGAGAGAGTTTTGATGTTGCAGAACTTGAGGCTGGGAATGATAAGGTTGAGTCCTTATGGGTTAGGATCAGCGGGAAGGCCAACAAGGCAAGCATCCTGGTGGGAGTCTGTTACAGACCGCCGGATCAGAATGAGGAGGCGGATGAGGAGTTCTACAGGCAGCTGACAAAAGTTGCGAAATTGTCAGCGCTTGTTCTCGTGGGGGACTTCAACTTCCCAGACATCCTGGAAGCACAACACAGCCCAGAGAAAGCAGTCTAGGAGGTTTCTGGAGAGCGTGGAAGATAGCTTCCTGATGCAGCAGGTTAGTGAGCCTACCAGGGGAGGTGCCTCACTAGACCTTCTCTTCACAAACAGAGAAGGACTGGTGGGAGATGCGGTGGTTGGAAACTGTCTTGGGCAGAGTGAGCATGAAATGGTAGAGTTGTCCATTCTTGGAGAAGTCAGGAAGGGGACCAGTAAAACCGCTGTACTGGACTTCTGGAGGGCTGACTTTGAACTGTTCAGGACACTGGTTGGTAGAGTCCCTTGGGAGGCGGTTCTGAAGGGCAGAGGAGTCCAGGAAGGCTGGGCGCTCTTCAAGAAAGAAATCTTAATGGTGCAGGAGTGGTCTGTCCCCACGTGCCCAAAGACGAGCTGGCAGGGAAGAAGACCAGCCTGGCTCAACAGAGAGTTGTGGCTTGAGCTTAGCAGGAAAAAGAGGGTTTACAATCTTTGGAAAAGAGGGTGGGCCACTCAGGAGGACTATAAGGATGTTGCGAGGCAGTGCAGGGACAAAATTAGAAAGGCCGAAGCTCATCTGGAGCTCAATCTGGTGACTGCTGTCAAAGACAACAAAAAATGTTTCTACAAATACATTAAAGCAAAATGGAGGACTAAGGAGAACCTCCAGCCTTTACTAGATGCCGCAGGAACTTAGTTACAAGAGATGAGGAAAAGGCGGAGGTGCTTAATGCCTTCTTTGCCTCAGTCTTTAGCGGCAAAACCAGTTGCTCTCTGGATACCTAGTACCTTGAACTGGTGGAAGGGGATGCGGAGCAGGATGTGACCCTCACTATCCATGAGGAAATGGTTGGCAACCTGCTACAGCACTTGGATGTACGCAAGTTGATGGGGCCGGATGGGATCCACCTGAGGATACTGAGAGAACTGGCAGAGGAGCTGGCCAAGCCACTTTCTATCATTTATCAACAGTCCTGGCTATCTGGGGAGGTCCCAGTCAACTGGCGGCTAGCAAACATGACGCCCATCTACAAGAAGGGCGGGAGGGCAGACTCGGGAAACTATAGGCCTGTCAGTTTGACCTCAGTGCCAGGGAAACTCATGGAGCAGATTATCTTGAGTGTCATCACGCAGCACTTAAAGGGCAACCAGATGATCAGGCTCAGTCAGCATGGGTTTATGAAAGGCAGGTCCTGCTTGACGAAGCTGATCTCCTTCTATGACAAAGTGATGCACTTGGTGGATGAGGGAAAGGCAATGGATGTGGTCTACCTTGACTTCAGCAAGGCTTTTGACACCGTTTCCCACAGCATTCTCCTCAAGAAACTGTCTGCTCGTGGCCTGGACTGGCGTACGCTTCGTTGGGTTAAAAACTGGCTGGATAGCCAGGCCCAAAGAGTCGTGGTGAATGGAGTCAAATCCAGTTGGAGGCCGGTCAGCAGTGGCGTTCCCCAGGGCTCGGTACTGGGGCCGGTCCTCTTTAATATCTTCATCGATGATCTGGATGTGGGGATCGAGTGCCCCCTCAGTAAGTTCACAGATGACACCAAGTTAGGTGCGTGTGTCGATCTGCTTGAGGGTAGGAAGGCTCTGCAGGAGGATCTGGATAGGCTGCACCGATGGGCTGAGGTCAACTGTATGAAGTTCAACAAGGCCAAGTGCCGGGTCCTGCACCTGGGGCGCAATAACCCCAAGCAGAGCTACAGGCTGGGAAATGAGTGGTTGGAAAGCTGCCAGGCAGAGAAGGACCTGGGAGTATTGGTGGATAGTCAGCTGAATATGAGCCAGCAGTGTGCTCAGGTGGCCAAGAAGGCCAACAGCATCCTGGCTTGCATAAGAAGCAGTGTGGCCAGCAGGTCTAGGGAAGTGATCATCCCCCTGTACTCAGCTCTGGTGAGGCTGTACCTCAAGTACTGTGTTCAGTTTTAGGCCCCTTGCTACAAGAAGGACATGGAGGTGCTTGAGCGAGTCCAGAGAAGGGCGACGAAGCTGGTGAGGGGTCTGGAGAACAAGTCCTACGAGGAGCGGCTGAGGGAGCTGGGTTTGTTCAGCCTGGAGAAAAGGAGGCTCAGGGGCGACCTTATCGCTCTGTATAAGTACCTTAAAGGAGGCTGTAGCGAGGTGGGGGTTGGTCTATTCTCCCACGTGCCTGGTGACAGGATGAGGGGGAATGGGCTAAAGTTGCACCAGGGGTGTTTTAGGTTGGATATTAGGAAGAACTTCTTTACTGAGAGGGTTGTGAGGCATTGGAATGGGCTGCCCAGGGAAGTGGTGGAGTCACCATCCCTGGAGGTCTTTAAAAGACATTTAGATGTTGAACTTTAGCGATATGGTTTAGTGTTAGGTCAGAGGTTGGACTTGATGATCTTGAGGTCTCTTCCAACCTAGACAATTCTGTGATTCTATGATCTGTTACTCTGTGATTTAGAGCTACAGAACATTCGAAGTATTATTTGAAGACTATATATGTATGTTGTGAAAAATAAATACAATACTTACTTGAAGGTACCAAATATATTATTATAATCTTTTAATTGTATGTCTTGTAAACCTGGGTCTTGGCAGAGGAAATTAACACATGATAAAAATTCAGCACTCAGTTATGCTAGCCATCTGAAGTCAAATACAAAGTCTGCAGAAGGTATATTCACAGTGATACATCTATTTTTCATGATCAGATTAACCTTCGGAGAAACATTATGGATTACCAAGCATATCAGATGTTTATGAATACAACATCAATCCTGAAGTATATATTTCAGACAAGATTCTGAATTACTGATAGATAGAGCAATGCTGTGGTATATTTCCTTACCTTCAGAAAGTTTTCCTTGGCTTCCTCAGAAGCAACAAGGTAAAAGTTTTGTCCATACTGGAAATTTGCATCAAAAACTACCAGAAGTTCCTCCCCTGGATATTCCTATTTTAATTAAAACAAACATTGGAGAAGTGAAAACAAATAGCATGCAAAAAGACATAAGACTATGACTGCTAAAACTACCATTAATGAGATTATGTAAACTCAGAATCTTTGGTTAATCTTGTGATTTTAACAGAGAATTTCACGTGTCAAATTAAACAATAAACTGTTTCAATAGTTTTCAGTAAGTAGGCTATGAATCAGAGAAAGCCAAAATATGTTCAGCTCTATTCACAGAATCAAAACTAGTATGACTTACTTTACTTTTAGCCTATTTTCAATCTAAAATTGTTGTTGTTGTTGTTGTTATTATTTAGTGCATGGTGGGCCATGACAAACTTCTAGAGTTGACAGTGGTCCATGACCTTTGGATATAAGTGTTAATGTTTTTACAGAGTCAAACAAGGACAGAACTTATCATTAAAAGAATATATGCTCTGAGAGTTTGAAGTGGGAATGAAATAAGCTACATACTAGAATAACTCTTTTGACAGGGTGGAAATCGGAAATAGCAGCTCTCGTTTTCAGGTCCTGAATTATGTCTTCTTTTTTAATAAGTTTGAAACAATTTTCTTCTGTGACATCCTCATCAACTCGGCAATTAAAGATTTCTTGGGTTTTTGTAGTGAAGACTAAGGGAAAAATTTCTGGGTGGCCTATGAAGGAAAGCAAAATTGCATGATAAACAAATTTAGAGTGTTCTTTAAATGTAAACGTATCCCTTAATAACTCCAGGTCTTTACTGTTTCCTAGCAGAATGCCTTTGAATCTTGCAGCTTAGTTTTTGGTATTTTTGAAGGTGTGGGATACAAATTATATTACATTTTGCTGATCTCGGAAATGACTGTACCTAACATTTTCTACTTAATGAATATGTGTTAGTCCTAGTATGAGTGTTTTTCTTTTGATCAACAGGTGGTTATGAATTTTATGAATATATATTAAGGACACAAGAGCGTTTGATTATATACTTTAGTCCTTCCCTGTAGAGCAACGCCATGTTAAGCCACTGTTCAATCTAAATACAGCTTCAATACCACCCCAAATAAGGACGCCTCTCTGATTTTGGATTTAGGCCTTCCTCTCATTCAGTTCTGACTGTCATTGAGTCTATTTTTGAGCTAGTAGGTGAGACTGAAGTGCAGTCACTAAGATTCAAACCAGGTACAAGAGGTTTTTTTTTTTAAGCTTGGCTGGAGAATATATAGTATAGTACAGAATATATAGAATGAGGCTCAGGGGAGATCTTATCTCTCTGTATAAGTACATTAAAGGAGGCTGTAACGAGGTGGGGGTTGGTCTGTTCTCCCACGTGCCTGGTGACAGGACGAGGGGAAACGGGCTGAAGTTGCACCAGGGGTGTTTTAGGTTGGATATTAGGAAGAACTTCTTTACTGAGAGGGTTGTGAGGCATTGGAATGGGCTGCCCAGGGAAGTGGTGGAGTCACCATCTCTGGAGGTCTTTAAAAGATGTTTAGATGTTGAACTTAGCGATATGGTTTAGTGGAGGACTTATTAGTGTTAGGTCAGAGGTTGGACTCAATGATCTTGAGGTCTCTTCCAACCTAGACAGTTCTGTGATTCTGTAATGAGGCCAAGATCTGGATTCTACTTTTGCTTATCAATTTTGGCAATGAGACCGGACTCAGAAAAAGTGCATAGTCTGTGTTGATTTAAAAAATTTCATCTTTTTAAGAAACTGCAAAAGTTGATCTAGAGGACTCCCAGGTCATCCTAACCAAAGACATGAGGCCTCATAAGGAAATGGACTGAAACCGAAGTACAAATTACAACAGAACAGATAGACTTTACATTTTGATATATTGGAGCCATAAATTAAATCTCATTTTGCAAACTGCGTTTCTTAAAGCATATCTATAAATTAGTAAAAAGGGGTGCAGAAAAAAAATAATACAAAGACAAAACACAAAAACAGTACTGGGAGGTGAAACAGTCCCCTCTTGCTTACAGTGGGAAACCTTCCATCTGAAAGTATGACTAAGAAGGTATGACTATCCCTTTGCTGTGCTCTTGACATAAGCCAGGAGGATAGAAACCTAGAGTTGCCTGCAAAAAAGAATGCAATTTCCATCTCTGCCATACACAACTGGCTCACAGGACGGAATGGACAGGAAAGGCTATGGAAGAGCAGATTTGTATGTATCACAGTCTTCAGAGTTGGTTATGTGGCTAGTGCAATTTAGAGGAGTAGAAATTAAAAATTTAGAAGCATAATTTGTTGATTGTTTTGTGAATTTCTAGTAGAAGATTATTCCCATGGCTCGAAGTATATTAAAGTAAAATCGAACAATTACATTTTTGATACATAAAAAAAAGTTAAGTAGACATAACTTTTTTTCAGGAAGCTTGTATGATGACTTTTTTTTTAATACTGAATCAGATGCAAACAGTCTTGTCCACAAACACTAAAGTTAAAATCTTCTCAAAGAGATGGAGGTTTCAATGTCAAGAGAAACAATACAAGCATGCATTAAAGTTAAAAGTTAAAGTTAAGCAAAATACAATAGACATCATTATGAGAGAGAGCAGAGTAGGACAGATAGTCTAAGTGGTGTTTTTTCACTGTTCAACTGCTGTAGGTTCAAGTTAAAAACAAAGCAGGCATCAGATTTAAAATGTGAATATCTTTTAGTCAAAAGTACTAATATTCTGTATTATAGAATTGTACTGTACAACATTCTATGTTATAGGTCACATGTTACAGATTCTTGGGATCTATATGTAGATCTATATTGTAGATTCATAAGGAGCTGTTATTGGAATTCTTACCAGTATGAACATTTTTATTGAATGCTGTTTTCCAGTAAAAAGTATGTAGCATATATACTTCATATTTTATTCCAATAGTAAATTGTATTCATGTACTTTGAAAAGACCATAGCTCTTTGTGGTGTCAGCACTTCACAAAGGGCCAAAAACTCTACAAGAAGTAAAGAACATTTGGAGGTCTTGCACTAAGGAGATACAGTGGATACAGTTTAAATCCTGCACAGACAGTGACTAAAGAGCATCATTTTTTCATTTCTACTGTCAGATTAGGTATTACAGATCTAACCTTATTTGCCACTAGGTGGAGCTAACATTCTCTCAGTGACAAAACAAAGAATCTCCAGGAACACCATGATTTTAATTTTAAAAGTACCACTTTCATGATCTGAGCAATCACTTGTCCGTTTTCTTTAATTGCAGATTACCCATTTTGGTGAAGTTAGTCAGAATGCACTTTTCACTTTCACCTACATTTGGATTTCACCTACATATAGGATTGTGTACGAAGGCAAGTGATATACGAAGTCTTTAATAATTACCAGGTTTGTATATTCCTAGCTTGTCATGTAATATTAAATAATCAGACTTAATAATGATTTGACAAAATCAAAGATTAAAAAATGATTAAAATGCCTTTTTTTCTTACAATTACTACCTATTATTAAATGCAAACATTTTGTATCCCATAATTCTGTTGCAATGCTCTTTATTTCCCCTGATCACAGCTCCTCTCAATCCAAGATAAAAACATCTACAAACCCTTATCTGCTTCTTTTCTCACTGCGCTAGTGCTACTCAGAGAATGGTACTGTTTGTAATCACTATTGTAATAGACATGCTTCTTCATAGTTTCTATTTTTTCCCATTCATATATTATTTTTTTCCTTTTCATTCCGTGGCATTAGTAACACTGAAACTTCAAAATGCTGAAAATATTCCAAAACTATTACTTTAAAGCCCAGTCATCATAGCACTTACCTATTCCTTCCATAGAAAGATCAACTTCATCTTTTTTATCTGAAATACAATGACATGATGTTATCAGTAATTTTTCTTCCTTAAAAAAACAAACAAACAAACAAACAACAAAAAAAAAAAACATGAATAACAGTCTTTTCCTTGTTTGGGCAATGTTTATAATCTTAAAATTGTGGGGCAATCATCATGCAAATCGTGTCATGTGAGGAGGTGATAAACAGACAAGGCTGACTAATGTGGTACAGTAGCAGAACTGGCAGGTGTGCGGGTAGGAGTAGATGTTCCTCCTCCTAACAGTGGAGAAGTCAGGCTTGCTCTGAGTGGCAGGGTACTGCAGGAGTTGGACATTCATCAGCTCCTGAGAGAGAACCTACAAACTCCATGGAGGGGTAGGATAGGAGGAGATTACCACTGATGAGCAGAATATTCTCTGCAGCACAACAGCTATTAATCAAATGGTGGCAAAAAGGTGATTAGAAGGGAAAACCAACTTATGGAAGTTGGCTGTTGTGGCCAAAAAAAACAATGAACTACCAACAAGAGATTTGTATTTAGCAAGGCCTTTTTCTAGCCTTATGCTTCCTTAACTGCACTGTAAATGACACAAGTGGTGTAGTCTCTCATCGCATCTCAGAAAAATACAATAAAATGCACTGCAATTAAATTGCGAGTCTTTGGTTTATTTTCAAAGTGGTGTTGTTGATCACTTTAGCGTGTGATTCTGAGCATCTAAACTCCAGCTGTGGGGGCACCTTTCTCCGCCATGTGTTCTGTACCTGGACTAAGTTAGCTCTTGTAAATTTCCACCCTTAAATGTATGAAGTCTCCCCATTTCCCATTCAATACTGGTTTTATGATGCAACAAGCTATTACGTCTAAACTACGAAGTGTAAATAGACACAAAGTGTACAAAGTGTAATAGACACAAAGACAAAGTGCAAATATTGTAATGTGGCTTTATGTTCCATATTTTGGTTACAAAGACATTATCTGTAATCATAGATCACTCAATTGTTTATAAAAATAGTATATTCTAATTTATCTCATGTTTACTTAAATGCCTGGGCCCAAAATAATTAAGGTAGCTGTTACGCAAAATCAGATAACTGCTTTCTTTATATCTGCAGTACCTTACATACCAAGCTGTTTTCGTTTTCCTTTTGAGGATCGCTTAGCTTTGTCACCTTTCTGTTTCTTTGGTGAAGTTTTTGGACTTTTCGAGGTGGTCTTGCTGGATCTGAGATTTCCTGACATGTTTTCAGATTTTCTAGAGAAAAATATGTATCATCAATAAACAGTAGACAGGCAGTGGCATGCACTGTGTATGAGTGAGAATTTGGCCCTTTATGTAGTTTATTATTATAATTGAAATTTTAGCCACAGCCAAAGGTATGCTCCAGAATTTTAAATCGTAATCTTTATTTTTATATGATATGTGATAGTTGGAAATACTCCTTCTGTCCAGGGTCATTAAGGATGGAAACTGATTTTCCAAAACAGTAGGCAGTTAAAATAGAATAGGCATTGCCCTTAAAGAAAGCTAAAGAACCTGAGCCACAGTGTGAAAAATATAGGTGAAAATTCTACAGCTGCACATATTTGTCCCGGTGTCCTCAAGTATAAAATCATTGCACAGCTGCACAAACTATTTTTGTGCTTCTGCATTTCCATTTCATTTTTCAGTGTAAGTCTGTGGAAGACAAACTTAGAAAGAAATTGTATGCATGAGTACATGCAGCAATCACACAGCTGGAGACTATACTGCATAGAAAGCTACTTTTATTTCATTTACTCCCCTTCTTCCAAGTATCTAGAATAAGCATAAGAACAACAGTGCGGAAAAGACTCCATTCCATTGCAAAGAAGAAAACAAAACATAGCCTGCCCACACCCTACAGACTGGACAACACACCACCAAAAAATAGAGCTCCAGCACCATCATGTGGAAGATGTACTTGTAGCATCTGGTAAAGCTACACCAGAATGCTCCAGAATTTGTTATGAAAAGTATTGAAAATTAATACTGTTACTGAACAGCTGGAGGTATTCACCTGGGATAAGGACAATGGGACTCCCAGTTTTTGTGCTCTAACTATCCCTGGTGACAGGAAAGAAATTTGAACCCTCTCCCCACTTCCATGTCCCCACTTTTTCTTAGTACTGTAAACTGACAGGCAGAGGAACTGTTTCTTAATATATACAGAGCAAATACAGTATTTGGGTGCTACTATCATTGTGGGTTGGTCATTCACTCCCAGACTGTGAAACATGGTGTTTATCTGTTTTATAACACAGTTCTCAAATCCTTGAGAAGCTAGCAATATAATTTTAGCTTCCAAATTATTTTTTTTTAGTTTGAAAATAACCACTGAGGGCAAGATGGAGGTCACAGATTATAGCCTGGTGGTATAGCCTGTATTTGGGACCTATGTTAATGTCACATGAATTCAGGATGAGTTTTGCTATTGACTTTAATGGCAGCAAGATTTAAACTCTTATTACAGTTATGCATTTTTATCCTGCTCCAATTAAAATAGAAAAACACTTTCTAAATCCCTCTGCTCCTTCCTCTGGATCTTGCAGATCACAGGTGATAAGCTGCAGGCATTTCTCTGTTGTCTATTTATTAACACAAATACAATCTCCTTGCTTACTCCATCTGAAGACCTGTAGCAATTTAATCTTCTGTTTTTGCCAAAAAAGCAAGATAATAACAACACAACAAGTTATTGCTTCAGAATTCTGAAACTTTTGACTTGCAGTAGCTGATGGTTTTGGAAGTTTAAAAAAAAAAAAGTATGTACTGTAAGGAGAAACTTAGGAGGTTTTTTCTGCCCTCATTCTTACAGTCTTTTTGTCAAATACAGGATTACAAACATTGACAGTATATTTGTTATGTTCAACATTCAATATATTTTCTTAGTTATAAACTTTTAAAGATGCCTCTACACTGGACACTGCTTAGTTTACAGTTCTGAAACACTTGGGGCTGCCTAACTTAGAGGGCATGCTACTTCAGATGGTTAAGAGAGGCTAATTTTCTCATTTAATGAAAAAAAGGGTATTTTCTATCAATTTCTTTGTATATTTTAAGTAAAATCTGTTACACGTTTTACAGAGGGATTTTGTGTCTATTCTAACTTGAAACCAACCTTGATACTTCTGAATAAAAGAGACAGTGGCCTCCAGGATAGAAGGAGAGGACAGTTGTTTTAGAAATTATTTGAAGGGCACTACGAACCATCTCATATGCATTACAGTCACAGCGTCTTACTTTCCTGTTTCCTGATTATACTCTGAAACAAAGCCACTTTGGAAAATTTGAGTTCTTCTGAGTAACCTAAACCCTAAGTCACATGTATGGAGGAAACATTGAAAGGGCCGAGATAAATCACGTGGCTATTTTTAGTAGAATAACTTGCAAGTAAAAACAACCCTTTTCCTTTGAATTACTTCAAGAATATTATACCTAGAAAAACAGTTAAAATTTTTGGAAGTTGTCTCCAAGTAATGCAGTTCTTCTTCCTTTAACTGAAAGAATCAGCTGTATTATGGAGATATGGGGACCGTTGGTGAAGGCAGGGAGGGTGACCGTGTATCTATCCTATATGTTAACGGCTGCAAACGAATACAGCAATCAATAAGGACTGCTTATGGTTCCATCTGTGGTGACAGAACCTCACCAACTGGAAAGCAGATATATCCAAAACAGTTAGAAAAATACAAGTAAGTAAAATACAAAGTAATTATCTCTTTTTACAATATCCCTAATAACACATTGCATCTGCCTGTTTGTCATCTTGTGGGCATATGATTATGGTTAGGAAACATTTACAGTCTCCAATGAAAGCCAAAGCAGAACTTCTGAAAATTTCTCTGGAAGATTATCTAGGCTATATCCATTTACAAACTGTACATGCACATTTTTTAAACTTTTTTTTTTTTTTTTAAGTTAAAAAGCAAACAGACAAAACCAAGAATTATGCTACTAATCAATAGGTGCTCCCTGTGGGAAACTGGCACCAGCAGAGAACTGTAAAATATGAGCTGACCAGCAATCTTCTACTCCCCAGCTCTTCCAAAAAGAGTGAGCACATGGGGAACCCGTGTCCAGGAGCTACAGCAGACCATGCTGCCAGGCAGGGCTGGGCCTCGGTAATTTCTTGCATCAGCACACCAGGCACTGGCACCGTTGCTCCTATTCAATGTTGTGTTTTACTTCATGGGAAAAAAAAAAAGTGTTTGGAAAAAAAGCACTTGCATACAATGTGCTGATTTACCTCTTGTTAAGTGTTTAGACTGTGAGACACGAGAAAATCAGTTGTTTGGCTGGTGGAAATCTTACAATCTATATTGATTTCATACAATATAAGGTCTTAAATGTGAAGAGAATTTTTTAAATCTGTGGTTAGCTCCTATCCTGTTAGGGATATTGCTGTGTTGCTTCTTTAGAAAGAACTCTATAATACAAATATTTATCCACAAACAGGCAAGAAAACATTATACTTTCGATTAATGCTTATATAAATCTATGATGCTGTGATTGAAAGTGAGGTTAGAAACAGCGTTTACATTAACAAATTTTGAAAAATTTAAAAGTGCAAAAACTACTAAAAATAAACCTTGAAAATCAGTTGTCATGTACACTACCCTATATTTTATTTTTTTAAGGTAACATATTATTAAAATGCTTCATTAAATATGTTCAAACTAATTTTTCAGTAAATTTTCAGTGGAACACGGTGTCACACTTTAATTGGTAATGCCCAATTAAAGCTGCGAATGTTTGACAACATCCTTTGACGTTTTGTAGCCTCATTTATTTTTCGTTGGATTTCATATCCTGATCTGCAGGGTCAAGAGAAACAGCCGGCTCAGAATGTTCTCTGGTGGGTAATGGGCTGAGACAGTCACAGTTACAAAACAGGTCCACAAAGTTGCTAGGTACGGCAAAAGGGGAAAGTTAATTAGCTACCGGTAACACAGAAGCTGCTGTCAGAATTGAGGTTGGAGTGATTCATTGCTTGCCTAATTGGATGATTTAAGATCCAGCTTGTGTGCATTACTAATTTAGGCCTGTAATTTGCTACGGTTTGGAAATGACAAAACGTGAGTCCATTTGACAAAAGCACTGCGAGGAAATTATTAAAAACATGCTCTATTTTTGTGGCTTTATGGGGGGTTCTTCAGGTTGTGGGACTGTCAAGCTAAAAACCACGCTTCTGTCTGTCAACATTTGGGAACCCGTTAAAAATACCATCTTACGATCCAGTCTCCACGTAGGTTCTTGTACAGAATACATACGCAGCCTGGTCTCTACAGCAGTTCACGTTCAGTACACGCAGCGCAGCACACGGCGCTGCGCCAGTTGTCGGGAGGCACACCGCGTTCTGCTCTGCCCTACGGCGCTAAGGCTACATTGACTGAACGCCTGAAGCTTGCGTTACGCAGCGCTCGTACATATTTGGACACGACTTCTGTGTGGGTGTTGAGGGGAGCAGAGCCGGCGTTTGGGCCTCTGGTTTAGTTACGTCCTGTACACGCGCACAGCGGGGCCCCGCACCGCCCCGCGCCCCCTCACAGGGCGCCTCAGCCCCTCGCCCGCCCCGCTCGCCGCTACCTGCGCGGCCCGGCCCCGCCGCGTCCCTGGCGTCCCGCGGTTGTCACGGCAACGGGGCGGGTCAGGATTGACGCACCCAGCGGCCAATCAGTGCTCCGCCTCCGCGGGAGGAAGGCGCTATTGGTTATTCCGCGCGGCCGGCTAGAAAAACTACGCGTCCCACCATGCCGTGCGCGCAACGGCTTGCTGCCGGCGGGGCGAGCGGGGGGGCAGAGCATCATGGGGGCTGTAGTAGGCGACCGCTCCGCGCTGCGGGCTCCGCGGACAGGGCGCTGCCGTGCCGGTCCCCGCTGCCCGTGCCGCCGAGGCGCGGCCGTAGCGGGGCGCCCGGCCGCCCGCCGCCATTAGGGCGCTGCAGCGCTGGGACCGGCTGCGTGCAGTGAGGTGACGGCAGCCCCCGGGCCGCATCCCTGGGCGGGGGGACGGAGGCGGGAGCGGGGGTGGCTGCGCTCGGAGCCGGTGCGTGCCCCTCGGGGGTGCCGAGCGGCGGGAGGCTCTCGGGGCGTGCCGGGGGGACGCGTGTGCTGTGACAGTGCTCGGGGGCAGCGGGGGCAGCCGTGCCTTGGGGGATTTACCGGGTGGTGATTTCTGTTTGAGTTACGTAGGAAACTTTTATTAAGCAAATTGAAGAAACAAGCCTAATCTGGCACGTCTGTAAGTCCATTCGTGACCTGGGCTGCCTGCTCTGTGCCTACTGCCAGCAGCCTTCCTCTCCGCGAAGCGGCCCCGGCTGCCTACTGACAGAGCCGGCAGCATCTGTCAAACGCTTGGGACGCAGGGAACCGTGCTCCTGAGGGGCTCTGCACACCGCTGCCTCAGAGCTCGTCCTGCCCTGCCTCTGCCCCGCCGGTGCTCGCCGCCCCAAGGTGCCGTGGTGCCCGTGCCCGACAGCGGCGGGCTCGGGGCCGGGGAGGAGGCACCGCCGGGGCAGATCGGTCTCCAGGGAGTGCTGCCGGAGGCCTCGGTGCTCTGCCGGGCAGAAGGAAGTGAGTCAGGGCGCCCTGCGTGCGTGGTGTTGGTGCTGGGCAGCGAGAGGGGAAGAGGTTTTCCACAAGTGACTTTATAATTCCCCGGGGCAGAAATTCCATTGCTAAATAGGTGCTCTGAGCTCCGGGCTGTGAGGCTGCCGATATGGGCTCTGTAGAACACTGCACCGTGACGGGTTGGGTCCCCCGTTCAGGGTGACGTGCAGGTACCTTCACAGAAGACAAACACCTCGGAACCCAGGTGCTCAGTGCAGACCAGCCTGATGCTGCTGTATTCCTGCTTGCACCTTTTCCAACTGCTGTGCACCTTTGTCATTTCAGAAATGGAAAATCCTGAAGTGGCCATAAGCAGCTGCATTGCTTATGATGATGAAGGGCTCTGCAGTTACAAACAACACCCATCAGCATCACAGGAGCTGCTGGTGGAAGACCAGCTCAGAAGGAAGTTGAAGTTCTTCTTTATGAACCCGTGTGAAAAATTCTGGGCTCGGGGCAGGAAGCCTTGGAAATTTGGGATTCAGCTACTCAAAATAGCAATGGTTACTATTCAGGTGAGTAAGTATGGAAGCAGGGACTCTTCTTAGTCCAGGGGAATTCAAAAGGGGGGTGTAGATGACAGATGCTTTTCTTGGTCTGGTGTGGAGACTGGGAGAGGATAAACTGCAAAACTGTCTTAGTTACATACATGTAGTTTACGTCTCAGGATCTCATTAGGCATAGTTTTTTCTCAGACTGTTGACTGAAAAAGCTTTACTGAGAGTGGATATGAAAGGAACCATCTTCAAGGGCTTTCTTTTTCCCCTTTTCCACTTCCTCTCCTTTTTTGAAGGATGGCATCCTTACGTGTCTATTACCCCCAGTACTATTTTCACTCTGTGTGTGTGTGTGGCTAGGAGAAGGAACAGTGGCGTGCATTACAATAGTGATAGGAACTGTAATTGATACCTGTTTTGTGTCCATAGCTTGTGCCTTGCATGTGGTATACAAACACTTGTATCCAATAAAGCAAAAATTCTGCCCCATTCTTCTTCTCACCCAGCCTTGCACAGCAGATTTCTTGTAACAAAGTTATCTGTTCCTGAGATGCAATGGTTTTCTCAGAGCAACGTGGGTAGAGAGTTAGGAAGTTTTCCATGTAACATTTCTAATGCCTTGGGTGATCATCCTTCAGGGTTGCCCACGTGATTTACACTCATGGTGGTGTTAGTATGAAAATACAAGTATGGAGAAGAATGCTTTCCACAGTTACCTGAAAGATGGGAAAAAGTATAGGAACAGTAGTTTTTTTACTACTCATCTAGAAGTATGTTTGTATTCCCCACTTCGTGCTTTAGTTTCAAATATATCCTCATCCTCTGATGGTCATTTGTCCTATTTTGCAATTAGAAATAAAATTTGATGGTTCAAGAACCTAAATAAGAAAGAAACTAATGGTAATTTACCCTAGACTTTTCAGAGAAAATCTGCCAATAGTTAATTAAATCTTAGTGCTGTTGATTAGCCAATGTATTTGTCTGTGCCTTGAATACCAAGCTTGCTCACAGACTATTTTAGTATCTCTGTAACTGAGTTATCCTTATCAAAAAGTATACATACAGTTTGCATCATGGCCATAAAGCTAATCTATAGACTGTTGATTCAGACTTATCTCTGATGAGTTTCTTCACAATAGTCCCAACACTAGATATGAAACAATAGTCACTGAAGAGAATTGTGAGATCCTGCAAACAATAGAGCATGTTTTTTCGGAAACCTTTCCCAGCCTGGATGTTAGCTAGCAGGGTTTTATGCTAACTCTTCATGAACTGATGCAGTATCATTTTTTGACGGCTTTGAAGGTTATCCTATTACAAGCACAGTTTTCATCAATTACTGTCAAAGCACCTTCTACCCAAACCTGAGGGAGAGATGTTTGCTTTCTTTTGACTTGTCCTCAGTTTGCCTTTTCTGCCCTGGAGTCAGGACTTCCAAGGTGGGTCTGGTTACGTCCAGTCCTGCCTTTTGGCTGAGGAACACTGATATTCCTCAAGGCAAGTTATATTAATGTCAGACTGAACTCAGAAATCACACGTAATAGTATAGGGGTAGCTTGAATTTGGGTTGCTGTACTGTTCTTTGTGAAAATGTGAGTCCTTAGCCAAGACACTGGTAACCATGTTAAAAGAACACTCTTGAAAGCCATTATTTCCTTATAGTCAGACTTGACCAGCTGGAAAATGGAGTAGCCTGCATGTAAGTGCTGTGTTTACCAGCATGATGAGAGTAGCTGTTTGTAGGACAGGATTTATCTACTAGTCCAGAAGCCAAATTTGCCTTTAAACAGGAAATACGAATGTCTTTTCAGCTTGTGCTTTTTGGACTGAGCAATCAAATGGTGGTTGCCTTCAAAGAAGAGAACACTGTTGCATTCAAACATCTCTTCTTGAAAGGGTACATGGACAGAACAGATGACACCTATGCTGTTTACACACAGACAGATGTCTATGACCAGATATTCTTTGCAATTAACCAGGTAAGGGTTGTTACTGCAATGTATACAATATACATGCTTTTTACCTGTCTGCCTTTTCTCCCTCCTCCTTCCCTTGTCTGAGATTTCATGTGTGCACCTGTTACTTAGCACTCAAATATTGACTTGTTCAGGGTTTTTTTGAAAGAGGGGAAGGTTTGTGTCTCATCTCTCAAATGCAAATTAAGATGTGACATACACATGGTAAAGTGTTTTGAGTTAATGTTGCCCTGGAAACCTACTTTTCACGGAAAGATGAGGACCCAAACACTGCTCTTCCTCTGTTTACAGGCGCTTTATGATGAGGTAACAAATTTTAATTGCTGAATATCAAAGGTTTTTTATTGGGTGGCAGACTCCCCTGCTAGATTTCCCTAAATACTTTGCCTTAAATCTGCCACTTCTTTCCTAATGGATTCAATAACTGCTTTTTGAAGAAAAAAATATATTGTAGGCACACATTTTTTTATTGTTTGGAGAAATATCTGCTTTCCAGCTATCACTGAATGTGAGGCAAACTCAAAAGACTGGTTTCAGTCTGGAAACCTGCAAAGCAGTTGGGATGGGATGATTGCTTTTCTGCTTTCCCTGCCCTGTGGGCATGATTGCTGCATGGGGGACTGAAGCCTCCAGATTGGGATTAAGCTAACAAGGAGTTAAATGAAACCGGATTAATGGAAGACTAGGAAAAAACTGAAGAAACTTTGATCTCACTGCTCTTCCTATATTAGACGTCTTTAAGAAATCAACTGGTACAATATTAGTTGAATATAGTTAACACTGTGAGTAAGCCATTTCTGGAATGAACTGGTGGAGAAATCCATTGATTTGTCAAGAAGAGAAACAGACTGTAAAAAGAGCTCATCAGTATACTAATTCTGCACTCAATGCACTCCTTGGGTTTGAGCCAGAATGCCTTGCAAACAGTGAATTAAATTTTCTAATAAGGACTGTAAGGAGAAAACAATACGAAGCAAAAAGGCATTTAGACCCAAATTCTACACTTCTTGCTTTTGTCAGATTCCTTCAGGTATTTGAGGACTGAGCTGTAGTGTGGTGTACATTGCCAAGTTCTTTAGGTAACCTTTTAAATACGAAGATGGGTTATGGCACAGATCCAAACATTTGTTTGTGATTTTTGCTTGTTTCATTGTGTTTTTTTTTGTTTGTTTTTTTGTTTGTTTCTTTTTTTGTTTGTTTCTTTTTTGTTTCTTTTGTTGTTGTTTCTTTTTCTTTGTTTGTTTAAGAGACCAATAGTTTTGGTGCAATCTGACTTGTTTTGTCTGTTCTGAACTTTAGTACTTACAGCTGCCCAATATCTCTGTTGGAAACCACGCTTATGAGAAGAGGGGAGCAGAAGAGACAGCCCTAGCTGTATGTCAGCAGTTCTACAAGCGAGGAACCATCTGTCCTGGAAATGACACCTTTGATATAGACCCAGAGATTGTGACTGGTAATGGATCTCATCTATTGTATTGTTTCTCTGGGAGGAGGGACCCTATATTTACATGGTAAATTCTTAATGAACATCCAGTACTATGTTGTCTATTCAAATGATGTGTACTGAAGTTAGTACCAGCCAAAACCCACAAGAAAAATACTGTGTAACTAATCTCACTTCCAGAAAAACTGTCCTTTATAACTATTGACACAAAAAAAGGGGTGCTGTTATGATGACCATCTAATACAATTATTTGAGGCTAATTTCAGGAGCCTTCCCAATGAATTCATGCTCAATGTCTTGGCTGGTGTTCAGCAAGCCAACGTATTTGTATCCTAGCCTCCAAAACAACTCATCACTTAAGCATGCTATCTTGGCTACTGTAGCCAGCTGCTCTTTACAGCCTTCGGAATGGGAAAGGCAGATTACAGCTAAAGAGCATGATAACCCATGAGATTTTTTTGTGAGTACTTATCCATTGCAGACTGCTTGTACATTGAGCCGATGATGCCTTTAGACAACAGAACAGTGGGAAAGCACAATTTGAATTTCACTCTGGATTTCCACAGGTGAGGAGGAGTAAGTACTTCCCACATTGGTGTATTTGTGTGTTTCCCCTGCAAAAAGCTAATGTGAGACTCTGTTCCAGGCTAGTGGCAGTGCAGCTCATGTTCAATCTGAAGGCAATCAACCTCCAGACTGTTCGTCACCACGAGCTCCCTGACTGTTATGATTTCACTCTGATGGTACGTGGGAGCCTGCCATGCATCTTTCAGTTTGAAATGAGAATCCATTCTTGCTGATTTACTATACACAGTCAGCACAGATATTTCTGAGCTGTGTTGGGCACCATTCAGTGGTCCCCACCAGTGTCTGGATTACTCTGCCTTGAGTTGGTACCCTGTAAACCACCATCAGGTGTGATTGTAGAAGGTTAAGCTTTGAGTACTCCTGATGCAGTCCTCACACACTTGTTCAGTTTTCTGCTTTTTGTACTCTAATCCATCTGAAGTATGGGGAAAGCACAAATCTCTCCTCTTTAGAGAGGTGCTTCTAGCAATGTGTTTTTTTTTTTCCTATTTTGGAAACAGGGGGCTGTAGTTTAAAAGAATTTCACCTATATTTCAGTATCTAGTTGATCAACCAATTTGTGGCAGATATTTGCTTCTTTCATTTTGACCATGTTTATTTGAATAAACAAAAATTACTGTAAGATTAAACAAGTTTCATAACTTCTGCCCTAGCAGAATTATTCTGCATCATTGTGCAATCTTAGCAGTACAGTATGCTGTATATTTATGGTTTTACTTTAAGAAGACATGTGCTTTTAATTAATTTATTTTGTTAATACAGATACTGTTCGATAATAAAGCACATAGTGGAAGAATTAAAATAAGTCTAGACAACGACATAGAGATCAGGGAATGTAAAGACTGGCATGTTTCTGGATCAAGTAAGTGACATAAATGTGATCTAATTTTCATGCTAAACTTTCATCATACTAACGTAATGTTCATTAATCTTTTAACGTATTTAAAGATGATGCACTATGGACATACATTATCTAGGGGATACACTTGAAATTCTGATTTTTTTCCTAAAGAATTGTTCTTCTTAAACTCTTGAAGTGAAGTCTTGGAACCTAGCCACATCATTACTTTTCTTAACAGCTCTCAAACCTTGTACCACTGATGCAAACTTTTTCCATCCTTCTTGTTTTGGCTACTGAGCTTAAGCCACTCGCTGGTTAAGGCAGGGTTTTGCAGTATTGCTGTAGCACTGGGCAACAGAAGGACATGTGATAGTGGTGGAAAGTTGAAACTGATTCACTCTTATTTCAGGACTTAACACCAGGCAGATAAGGAAGCATTGCTGCTAAGGGCTGCTAGAGTGCGAGGGCTAGAAATGCTTCTGATTGCTGTTTAAATGATCTTTGGTGTGTATTTGAGTGTAACTGAGATGCATGGTATGGTTAAATATCTGTTTTAGATAGTTACTGACAAGAACACCCTTCGTTGTCACCTACTGTCTCCAGTCCAAATTTTGCCTGAGATCTTTTAAGATTAGAGGAAGTAATCTCTTTGAATGCCAGAAGCTTTCCAGGACTCCAAATTCCACTTGGTTTTCATTTTTTTTGCTGATGTAAGCAATATGATGAAAGAAGTCCATTTTTATATTTGGCATTTTCTCTTATGCTGTGCCTACATTAGGAAATTCCATTATGAACAGCTAATAGTAAGAAATGAGTGTTTTGTTTGCTTTTTAAGATCCAGACTGGAATTAATTTTGCAAATTTATTGAAATGCATCACAGAGGACAAGACATACCACTTAAGCAAACACACATTCTGCTAAACAGTCTTTATCAACTGGCTTCACTAGATGCCGTGTTATAAATGCACACCAGATGGCATACTACTGCAAACAGATTGCCTGTGCAGCAGTAGAAGGTTCTGATACCAGGCTTCTACAATAATCCAAATTTCACATTTATGTAGATTGCCTATGTTACAGTTTTCAAAACCATCTCCAGAAATACCCTATATTAATTTTTGATAGTCAAGGAAAAATACAAAGGCAGCAATGGCAAATGGATAATAAGCTGCTGCTGTTCTGGACTAGACTGTAAAACCAACTTAAATGGCACCAGTACCTGTGTTAGTGGCTTTTGTATAAGTAAGAGGTAGGTAAGCTTTTTCTGGGTAGTTCTGCAGTTATCTTTGTAAAGCCAACTAGAACTTCAGCATTCCATTTTGGAGACTTGCTGCCTATTCTCAAAGCATTAGCATTAATTTGCTGCTTTTTTTTCTTCCTCAAACAGTAATAGTTTCAGCATTAAAAATCTAATCCTTATACTAACTTGATCTATTTTCTTCTGTATGATAAGGATAGAAAGGAAAAAGATGCCTAATGGTAGTTCTGGTACAAAATTTGACCTTATTTGAACTGATAAAGAATGAGATTTTTAGTAATAAAAGAGATGGAGATCTCACGTCCAGCTCAATGTTGGTCTTAGCTATGTGAGCAGCAGTGCAAATTATCTACATGGCTCTAGGACAGAAAACCCATCTAACAGTCAAATACTGTTCTGGAAGAGAAGTTAAATATTTTGTAAATATTTTGTAAATATTTAAATAAGATATTTTTTTAGTCAAATGTTGTGGCTCCAGTGCTTGTAAAATGGACAACCCCCACTTTTGCAGCATTGTAAGATGCATTCACACTCTGATACGATATTTTTGATATGGCATCAACTTTCTTAAATTAATTGGTGCTATCAGCAGTGCAGATATACTTGTGTCTCTCTTGAAAATGTTAGGCAAGCTTTTGTGGGGAAAATACTGAGTTTTTTTGTAATTGTCATGTAAATGTAAACATCGAAACTTGATCCTTACTTCAATATTCAAGATGAAATGCATATGATTATAAACACATGCATTTTTGTTCCTGCAGTACAAAAGAATACTCATTACATGATGATCTTCGATGCTTTTGTCATATTGACTTGTCTCACCTCATTGATCCTTTGCACACGATCAGTGGTTAAAGGAATTCGACTCCAAAGGGTGGGTATAACTCTTCCTTTGGAAAATATTCACGTCTTGTGTACATCTAATTATCTTTTTCTGTTCCACTAGGAATTTGTAAGCTTTTTCCTATATTATTATAAGAAAGAAGTATCTTTCAATGCTCAGATGGAATTTGTCAATGGGTGGTACATCCTGATTATAGTTAGTGATGTCCTAACTATTGTTGGATCAACTCTCAAGATGGAAATACAAGCCAAGGTAAGATATTTGCGCTGTTAGGTGGAAGCAATGCTTTTTATTTCTATCCCAACTAGGTTTCAATCTCTGAGGGCTCTAGGCTGGCTATCAGTTCTGACTGGTATGGAATTTTAAAACTTTGTCATCTCTTCCACATTTATAACTGAGGTGTGTTGTTTCCAAATATCACTAGATATTATAATTCTATTTCTCTTTGCTCCTTTTGGATATCTGCAAGGAATAAAGTTAATTTCACCTCTGAAAGCTTAAGACTGTTGTCTTCCTCTCTTTACCATTTAGGACCAGTTACACTTTTTTTTTTTTTGCTTTGTTTTGTTTTTATTTTGTTTTAGATTTAGCATTTAACTTTCTGTTCCCCATTTAACAAGTGCTTAAGTGGCGTAGGGACTCTCCTTAAGCATCACATTGCTGCTTTCCCATCTTCTGCTTTCCAGCATGTACATAACAGTCACAGCCTGGTTTTAGGCCTTCAATTTCTAAAATAACCTTGCTGTAGAAAAAATATATATTTGATAATACATTTTTTTTAACATCGGGGAACAAAAATTGCAATATGCTGTCCTGAAACACATTAATATTCAGATAATGTTGTTCTTCACTGAATCGGTAGCAGACTTTTGAAACATCATTGCAACACAACAGACTTTGGACAGTAGTGATAAAAGAACAGTGCTGAAATCCATCTGGTGACAGCTTCACTGTCATAAACACCCTGCACAAATTGCTTTGTCTTACCTTTGGAGACGTATACTTCTTTTTTAGAAGTAGAAAGAAGCTAAGGGGAGTTAGTTACGATAAAAGAGAGGTCTATCCCACTTGGGGAAAAGCAAAGACAGGAACAAGACTGAAGTAAGATCCTGTGTTTAGCATTCTTGTATCTCATAAGTATAAATACATATATTTATATATGTATATTTTCTAAGGCAGTATTTTACTTAAACTGTTATCTACAGGTACATTTCACTTTCTTTTACAAGCTGTGTGGGTCACGATAACAAGATCTTTTTCCATGTTACTGCGTGAAAGTTAATGGCTGAATAAGTAACAAGTTTACATTAAAGTAGTCCATATTTGCTTTTTATCAAGCTGTGAGTTATGCAAATATGCAAGATTAGTCAGCTGTAAGAGGAATAAAAACAGAAAATAGTGGAAGCTTCTTATTCAAGTAAACTGTCCAGATGTGAGCATTCCAGAGAAGAGCTGCAGTTCAGGGAACAGAGTATCAGCTCACTTGGATGAAAATGAGCCAGTATGTATAGGTGGAAAGAAAAACAGCCAAGTGCCAATAAAATATAAATGAAGCTCTGGTTAGAATTAATGTAAAGCTAATTATTCTTCTCACTGTAACTTTCTGCACCTTGCAGGTCCTTGCTATATATCAAAATCCTCCTTATTATTTATCTAAATTCTGCTGACAAGTCATGATATTTTTTTTTTTTTTTTTTTTTTAAATGCTTTGCCAGCGTGCTGGAAGAACTGTTTTTGCTCTGCAGTTCTAAAATCAGGTCTATACTGTATGTTGGGATGTGGCTGAGAGATTCCCAAGCTGGTGCAGGGAATCTGCCAATGCAGTTGGCATTGGAGAGCCGGGCATTGGTAAGGGGGTCTCTGCATCTGCAGTCCAGCTGTGCGGTTGGCCTTGCAAAAGAAACTTAGCTCATTGTCAGAATTTGTTTTGTAAACAGTCATATGTAAAGGCATGTGAAATGAATAACACTTGAAAGTTCCCTTGATCTTTGGTGGCACTTCTGCTCTCTGCTGTATATTGCCCCAAACAAACTTCTAATGGGAGAGATTTCCAAGGAAAACAATGCTCCTTATCAGATCTTTGTAGTAATGAGAGTCACAATTTAGAGCCTGTCAGTTGTTATAATATTTTATTCTGTTTTGTTTTATTTTTGTTGATGTTGTTTTTTTCCTTTAGAGTCTGACAAGTTACGATGTGTGTAGCATACTCCTAGGAACATCCACTATGCTTGTGTGGCTTGGAGTCATTCGCTACCTAGGTTTCTTTCAGAAGTATAATGTAAGGATCTCCTGAGATCTTCATGCTGTTGGTATTTATTCTGTTTGTTGCTATAAGACAACTGGGAGAAATAGCTGGTTGAATTCTTACTGTTTGTATTGCTTTCTGCAGATTCTCATTCTAACACTGCGAGCAGCATTACCCAACGTAATGAGGTTCTGCTGTTGTGCTGCTATGATCTATCTGGGCTATTGTTTCTGTGGATGGATTGTACTGGGGCCATACCATGTGAAGGTAACATACTCCATGTGAAAAAGACAACTTGAGTAATAGAATGGATTCCATATAAATGAGAGTTTACTACTGTTCTAAGTTTCCATGTCAAGGCTTTTCTAATATAAGAATAGTGCATGTGTCAATAGTCAACATGATACTGCTCTGCTTGAGGAGCCTGGCTGTCATGACACAGTCAGACTTTCCTCTGGTTGTGAAAGCTCTGAGTCAGGAGTGGAAGCTGCTCTGACTCCCAGTCATATGCTGGGAGTCCTGCCTGGTGTTCTGAGAAACAGTTTTCATCTTGCAGAACTCTGATGTCAGACTAAAGCTTTGGAGATGTTATCCTTATCCCTTTTAAAAGTGAAATTGCCTTATCAACTCTAGAAAGTGTTCACAGGAGAATGAATCGAGTCTGCATGGGTATAGGAGGTGACAAACTTTGCTCATTCCTGTGATGTTTTACTGTTAGCACTGCGTGTTGTCATACTGTGGGCATACAAAGAGATCAGAGGAGCCAGTCAACAGTTATATATCTCCTTCATGGTATGTACAGGCTTTGGCCCCAAACAAAGTGGCAATGGATGTCCTTGTCTTTTTCCCTCCTCTCTAGTTCCGTTCTCTGAACACAGTTTCTGAATGCCTTTTTTCATTGATAAATGGAGATGACATGTTTGCCACCTTTGCAAAAATGCAGCAGAAAAGCTACTTGGTTTGGTTATTCAGTAGGATCTACCTCTATTCCTTCATCAGTCTGTTCATCTACATGGTTTTAAGTCTTTTCATTGCGCTCATTACAGATACGTATGAAACTATAAAGGTAAGCACGAACTCCTACTCTTTGTTTGGAATAAAAAGGCAAGATTGGTGTTATGTAGGCTCTCATTTCCCTTGATATTTTGACTTGCAGTGCATGACATTTTTAGGAATTAATATAATGGCTAATTTTGAGGGCATAGGGTGATTACAAGAGACTTATTTTTCTGTACTCTGGTTTTCTTACCTACAAGCTATTGCATGTTTTATTGTATGTTTTTGTTGTTCTGCTTTAGGCTATTGTATGTTTTAGCCTGTTAAAGTATTAACTAAATATCAATTTTTAGCACTACCAACAAGATGGCTTTCCAGAGACAGAACTTCAGCGTTTTATATCGCAGTGCAAAGACTTACCAAACTCTGGCAGGTACAGGTTAGAAGAGGAGAGTTCTGCGTCTCTATTTTGTTGTTGCAACAGTAAGTACCTAACTTAAAATTATACATTAATGTATGTGCAAAAGCAACACACCACAAAAGATCCCTGATATAATGTTCATGAAGTGTAATTAATTTCTGGGGAGCAAGGGGAAAAAAACAAACACAAAAATCAGAAACTATTTGTTACGCTGTATGGAACATTTGAATGAAATGTCTGCATCCACTAAACTTTCTTAGGAGAGGTGAGGAAAATTTTAAATTAAGAATCTCTTAACATACAAAAAATGGTACAAAAAGTTAGATAAAACAGGGTTCCCAAGTCACTGTGTGTATGTATCATGTGCAAGCATTAACTCTTCCTGTACCTGGTGCAATAGTTGGGACTTACTGAAATCATTCCTGGTCTTCTTATCCACTTTTTAATGTTTTTAAGGTATCATTTAACAAATGATACCTTATGCAGCAAGGTGTCTTAATTTAAATGTTAGCAGTTCTGAAACTTTTTGAAAAAATGAGCTTGCAAAGGGTTTAAGATAGCATGCACTTTGAGGTACTATCATAGCACTAGGAAAAGGATTGCCTAACTTCTATGGAGAGCGTAATGCTTCAGTTAAAGTTTTGTTTCTTTAGGAGTACAGACTGCAGGGTATGTGGTTTATATTTAACCTGGCTGGCGGCAGCTCTGCATCTTGCTTGCTGAAGGGTCCCTTGGTGCAGGAGCCGTAAATACTTGCAGCTCGCTAAAAAGATCAAAGAAATTTAAAGCTCCTTGATATGGGCTTTTCTGGTGCAATATATTGTTAATTGTCACTTATTTATGAAGGAGAGGAGATGGGAGCATATTTTGGAGCCAGGACAGAACAGAGCCCGCAGTGAGGCTGTCTAGAGCTGAGAGCCCTTGTTCCAACTGATTGCCTGACTTGAGATGAAAGTGTGGGATGGAGCAGAGCAGGCCATCTTGCTCCTGGGGAAAGGGTGCTGGTGTTAATGTTTCCTTTCCTGAACACACCTCTCAGTTTAATCAAGTAAGAAACCCAATATGAGGCAGGACACGGTGGGGACATGGTACTTTTCCCACTGAGTTGGAGGACTCTAGAAAAGCATTTGCAAATAAAAACCTTGTTGCTCTCAAGCAACTTATTCTTCAGGAGTATTGAGCAGTCCACAGAGCCCTGAATGTGAACGGAGTTGTGGCCACTGAAGTGCCTGGTTTTGCAGCCCTGTTTCCTAAACTGATTCTTTAATTATTTTTCATGGTGGCAAATGTTGTGATCCACATGTGCTCCTCATGCCATGCATGTTAGTGTTCCAAACCATTTTTTATCTGGAGGTGTTGTGGTTTAACCCTGGCGGGCAGCTCAGCACCGCCCAGCCACTTGCTCACTCTGCCCAGCTGGTATATGGGAGAGAATCAGTAAATGTGAAAGTGTGAGAACTGATGGGTTGAGATAAAGACAGTTTACTAGACAAAACAAAAGCTTTGCACGCAAGCCAAGCAAACCCAGGAATTCCTTCACTACTTCCCGTCGGCAGGCAGGTGTCAGCCACTCCCAGGAAAGCAGGGCTCATCACGTGTAATGGTATCTTGGGAAGACAAATGTCATTGCTCCAAATGGACATTGCTCCTTCAGCTCAGTACTGTGGCCTTCTGGTTTTAATTGGAAACAAACAGTCCGTAGGAATAAACAAGTATCTCAGGTGGTAAAGGTTATATAGCTTATGTTCCTTAAATAGTCACATGGTCCTACACAACGTACGAAGCTCCTCTTAATTCTTTCACGTGTTCAAAATGTTTTTGTTGTGGTTCATGGTAGTTTCTTATCAGTATATGTCAAATAACTAATTAGCTAGTTCAGATGCCATTTTAAGGCTCCTTGTACAGTGAAATTATAATTTTGATGCCTGCAGCTGACAACATTTTATTCCCCTCTCCTGTATAGGTCCCAGGGAATGTATCTGATGGTTTGTGGGAGCTTATCTTGGAGGCTTTGAAGCAGCACATGTTGCAAGAACTGAATAGTGGAATCAGCAGAAAATGTTACACCTTAAGTCTGAGTGCTTTTCTCCATAAACAGCATAAGCCTGTGGCAGAAGCTTGTGGTAAACTTAACAGTCTTTCTGATTAGGCACTCTCACTTCTAGTTCAGGTTTGTTTGTTTGTTTTTTAGCTTTGTTCTGTTTGTTTCCTCAGTAAATAGTGCTGGACTGCAAAGGGCATTATCAAGCTGTCTATGGTCAGACACTTGGCTAGATTGTACAAGGGTCTAGGAAGGCAGGAACTTTAAACTGCAAGAAATGGTGCTGGACAACTGCAACTTTGAACACCGAGCTGGCCCTCAGTACTGCAGGCATTCTCTCTCACTCACTGAATGAACTAAGGCAGACTAGTGCCCTCAGCATTTTTGTTTATCTGCAGTCATAGTGAAAATAAACTCCACCTATGAAATTTGGTGGAACTTGTTTCTGGAGACGTTATAGTGAATTGGTGCATAAGCCATTCAAATACGGCTGTGAGCACAAACCAAATACTTGTCTACAGAGAAGCGCCACACAATGTCAGTGGCAGCCTCTTCTCAGGGAGGATACGACTGAAGTCAGAGGACAAGGGGAGAGGAGGGATGTAGACCATCTACATCCAGCTCCAGTAAGGGTCAGTTGCGGTCTTCAGCTTAGCAGTCTGCTTACCTTACGTTTTTAAAGGAAAATTCTGACAGAAGCACTTTCAAAGCATCTATTTTCTTAAGATGAGAACTTTCCTTGGTACACTGGTCTGCAAACCTGGAGTATAAACTAAAGTGAACACACAGACTCTGAGAGTCATCTCACCACACTATACAAACTGATGTTTCCTATCAACCTAATAACCTGGTACTGTCTGTGGCTGTCTAAAACATTAGATCTTATAGAATTTCAATTCTGGCAACTTGGATGATGTACTTTGCTCATTGTGATATCACTTAATGGATGCCTTATTTTCTATAGTCTATTCACTCTGGGAGCACAGGAGAAAAACAAAGGGAAGCATATTTTAGATAATTTACATTTGTAAGCAACAATTTAGTAGGTGTGTGCGCAAATATGTAATGAAGTTCTGTATGCTGTGCACCAATATGAAGGATACTAAACATATTTTGTCTCAATGTTTACATATTGTAAATGTGCTACAATAAACACTTGTGGTTGCAGTAAGTATTGGTTGTATTACTATTCATTTCAAGAGTAAAAATTTAATGTTTTGCTGGGTTAGCATAGGAGCTTTTTTGCTTATTTTTTTTTTTTTTTTTTTAGTAACAATATGTAACTTCTGGCATGCAGCAATACATAGTGTGTGCAAACTTGTATTTCCTGCAGTCAGGCTAGTTCTTGTGGATCAGGGTGAGCAGCTGGTCTCAGTTTGATCCTGATAACAGCTTTGCCTGTTTGTCATAAAAACAAATAAGCAACTGTTAAACCTTATACTAAGAATGCTTTTGTGTATTACATGAAGTTCAAATTCAGCAAAGGCAAACCAAATGCCATGCGGAGGCAGAACAGATTATTCAAGGTATCTAAAAGATTCCTGTACTGAGATACTTGCCCTCTAACAGCCACCTAAGACTGCAGACTCTTGAAGCAGTTTAAGGAAGTTAAAGGCATCCTTGCCTTGAAAAGCAAATATTAAGCAACTGTGTGTTCTGGTGACACATTAAACTCCTTATGGATCTTTGAAAACACACAACATAATAATGTGCACATCACTATTGTGTAAAGCAGTTTATGTAAGGAATTCTACATTTTAAAACCACTGAAATGCGGAAGGCTGGCTTCTTAGCAAGGCTTTTTCATACCAAGTTAAGAGAAAGCTAAATTTTAATAGAAAATGTGAGGCTTGCATTGAGAACAACACTCATTCAAAGTTTGTACCCAAAACAAAGCTGTCCCAATAGTTGTTTGTTTGTTTGTTTGTTTTTTCTCCCTGAATTAATAACTTGCTCAAAATGCAGATGCATTTTGTAAACCAATATGGAATACTTTGTTTTCCATTACATTTATAAGGGAAGTAGTAGTCTAATTTCATTTAGAAGCAAGGCAGAGTGTATGCCTCATCTCTGTTAATTTACAAAGTTGGCAACAGATTTCAGCAGAATTTGACAGCTTTGAAGTATCAAATTCTTGCAAAGTTTCATAGAAGTAGGGAGAGATCACGTTAATAGAACCCTGCAGCATGAGAATAAGGCATAGAAAACTATAGTGAATGACACAAAAGCAGGACAAGATACTGTATACAGATTATTTTAATTCCTAGGAGGAGAAATCTTCTACTCAATTAGTTTCTGTTGTCTAAAGAGAAAACCTCATGGTGAAGTTTGTTCCACAGCAAGATTCCAGTTACAGCCTTTAAGTACAGCCCTGTACTTGTGCTGCAGCTAAATGGCAATCATTTGAGACACAGAGCACCGCTGCAACACCAGGCTGTGTTAGTGCTGCTTCTAATCTAGCACTGCTGATAGCTGTGTGGGTTGGGGGAGGCAAGACGCAATGCAACTTCCATTTAGACAATGATGGGAAGGGCCACAGTGTGAAGCCAGAAAAGAAGGGTTATCTGAAATTAGGAGACAGCTATGTGAAGCAGTGGGTAGGCTGGGGTGGGAGGAAAAGGAGGGACAAACTGCTCAGAAGGTTAGCAGAGCAACACTTGCATATTTCTGGCTAGGGGTACAGGCTAGCATATGAGAGAAAGAGCAGTACTTTGAAGGGTTACTGGCTGACACCTGCTCAAATTGTCCAGTTGTGGCTACAAACAAATGCTCTTTGTATTACATATCTATTTATTTATTAAGAGAAAGATGCTCAAATGTTTATTTTTCTCTGTGGTGGTGGTGCTGCCAATCCAAGTCTTTGCTGTCCAGATTTATGACCTGATCAGTTGCTGGTGTTCAGGACCCTCCTGTGCCAGAGCACTTGGCTCACCTGAGAAGCAGCCAGGCGGTTCCATGCTTTCTGGTCTGCTGGCTGCAACCAAGACAAAGGGCAGCTCTGCCAGGAGCCCCACAGCTGCTGCCGTTGCATGTGATGAGGCTTTTTACTCTTATTTCTTGTCAACATATGATGTGCTGACTATAGCCTTGTAGAGACAACGATCTCAGTTAAAAAAAAAAAAGTCTTGACCTCAGTATCAGTGACCTCAACATCAGCAACACTAGTGACACATGTAAAGCTGCATCCTGGAGACATCGCTATCTTCATGCCGATACAGCCACCAGGCAGGCACAGATAGCACTGTGAAGTGTAGGTGGTGAGAGCAAATAAGCAAATTAAGCACCAGACGAAATCATTGTGCTCAGAAACGCCCTCTGAAAGAAAACGGGGCTCTAAGCACTGTCCACGAAGGTTTGGAGGGGTAAGAGTTGCTTAGCGGAGGTTTTTGCAGTTGGTATTCCCTCATGAAAACAAGCAGCAGGGTGCCAAACGTGGTAACAGCAGTGCTGACCCTGAAGCTCGTCTCAGTACCGTGGTTTTGCATATGGCTGGGCAGCAAAAACTTCTTGTTTTTAGCAGAGCTCCTGGGTATTCACAAAATGAAGTTAGACTGAGGGGAATAGGGGCTTCTGGACACTGCTGCCCATGCCATACATCCCTGAGGGAAGGGGTAGGTGTGCATGCAAAGAGGAGGAAATCACTCCCCGTTAGGCTCACACCTTCCCAATTAAAAACCGGTGCATAAGCCGTGCAGGCGGCTGAGGGGCTCGCGGCTGCACTGGTGAAGTCCCCGCCAGCCCTCCCCGTTTGGAGGGGCACAAAACGCCGCTTCTCCAGCACTGAGGTGCCGCCGGGCCGGCCTCTGCTTGGGGGTACCGGGGCCGGGCTGGCACCGCTGGGCCTGGGGCCCCGTCCGGTGCCGTCCCGTCCCGCCGGGCCTCGGGCACGTGCCCGCCCTCCTCCGCCCGCGCCCCTTAAAGCCAGCGGGGCCGCGGCCCGGCGGGACGGCGCTGCGCAGCCCCGGCCGCTCGGGAGGCGGCGCCGGCTCCCTCCCCGCCGCGGGCTGCCCATGGAGATCTCCCTCAAGTACCTGCCCGGCGGCCGGGCCGCCGCCAGCGGGTGAGCGGGGCGGGGAGGGGAGGGGAGGGGAGGCGGCGGGGCTGGGGCTGGGGCTGGGGCTGGGGCTGGGGCTGGGGCTGGGGCTGGGGCTGGGGCTGGGGCTGGGGCTGGGGCTGGGGCTGGGGCGGCAGCCCCCGGTGTTCCCCCGAGCTGGGCTGTGGGAGGCCGGTCCCCGCCGCGGGGCGGGTAACGCCGCGGTGCCGGCTCCCCTGGGCGCAGCCCGCTCGTGTCGGTGCCCCCGGGGCCGGGACCGTGCCGGGATGGAGCCGTGCCCCGAGCTGGGGGCTCGGAGCCGCGCGATGATCACAACGTGCGGTCCCCCGCTGGTCTCTCAGAGTGCTCTAACCACCGCTTTTCACGTTTATTTCCTAATATTTTAGTTGGAAGTTGCAGTTCTGCAGTTTAACGCCGCTTATTTGAATGGTACTTTGCATCTGTTCTAGAAATTAACGGGTTAGCAAGCAGTTGCTGCGTATTACCTGTTGCTGAGGGCATTATTTCTGAAATATCACACCAGAGCACTCCTGCCTGTTGGCTGCTGGAAGCAGAAGTCTAGCAGTGATGCAGGCTTGAGTCTCACCTCTTCTTCTGTAAGTCAGAACGTGCGCTGCTTTCCGTGGCCGAGTTTTCTTCCGAGAGTTTCTGCAGCTGGTTAGCGAAGGAAGCCGAAGGCGTCATTGAAGATGATCCCTCGCAGCTCAGATAAGCGAGGGCTAGGTAGAAGTGAAAGTACTGCTATTAGTCAGCTCTGAGCTGCTAGAGTAGCTGTACAGGCTTGAGAGGCAGCTTCGGGGGGAAAAACAAAACAAAAACGAAAAAAACCACCGTGATTTCCATGGTATGTACTCGAATATCTGAGGAAATAGTCTTTCTCAGAAAGCTTGCTCTTCGGTTTAACATCTGCCCTTTCAGGTGTGATTTACTTGTAATTTAAGGGAGGATTTTGCTTATATCTTGGGGTTCTTTTTGTCATGCTTCTATGCTTTACATATCAATCAGATCCAGCTTAAACCTGCTCAGTTTCCTCTTTCTTTCCCTGCTCCTGTTCGATTCAGTCTGGGGCAGGTCTTGTTCATTGTGTACCACACAGGTGCTTCTGCCTGTTCATGGGCAGCTGGGACAGGAGAAGCTCTTTCCTGAGGTGTCAGTGCTGGGTTGAAATGCACACATATCTCCTTCCTTAGAGACTACTCACAGTTATAATTATTATATGTTTTTCTTCCTTTTTTTTTTTTTTTTTTCTTTCAAGTTTGTATTTCATACTGGGCTAATTTTAATGGCACTTGTTTTTTCTTAAAAATCCAAATAGAAATGTATTTTACAAGTTTTCATTTTAAAGCCATTCCTGTGTTTTCCTTATCTCAAAACCAAAATCCCCCCCGCCCCCCCACTTTGTGAATGATTGATTTAATGTGTAATAAAGATAACCTTTGAGATTCTGATGCTGAAATAGATTTTCACTTCCTCTTATGGAGGAATGGCACCGCGCTGCCTTTGCGTTTAGCTCTCGCTTCTCATGTTTGCCTGCTCTAGCAAGCCAAATGCACCTCATGGTCTACAGTTTGGGCAGGAATACCTGTACTCCTCAGACAGGTGGGGACAGAAGAACTAAGACTGTATCTGAGAACTTGGAATTGGTGGTTTTGGGTTTGACCTTGATAGAAAATTTCCTTTATAAAATTCAGAAGGTGGGAGCAGTTTTGTGGATGGTTAACGGGACAGATAATCAGCTGATGTAGCCCTTTCAGATGTGCTTGCTCTGCCTTAACAACTGGAGGGGGGGGAAAAAATTACATGCTTGGTTCTGACCTTTGTCTGAGGCAGGGAAACTCTGACAACTGCAGAACCAGAGAACGAGGTTAGAAAGACTGAGAGAAGGGGAAAGCTTTCAATACCATGTTCAGCTGAGAGGAAGAAACTTCCAGTGGTTTAAGACATCTACAACAGCAGTCCTCTGTGCTTGTTCTTCTATTTTTTTAATGTATTTTATTTCTTTTTTCCTCAAGTATTTAAATATGTATGACTTTAGCCCTTAAAGAGGTGTGCTCATGACGGCAGTGCGCTCTGAAGCCTGCTTGGGTAGTTTAGTCTTAAAAACACCTTTTTCTGGTGGTGGAATGTGGGTTGTTCAGTGAAGCGTGAACAGTGGCCTCTTCTTGTTTCAGAGCTTCAGTTTTAAGAGAGAGATAAAACTAGACTCCTAATTGCTATTACAGGTCCTATTTAACAAATGCTTCCTGAGAAATAGCTGTTCAATTATGTTATGGTTGAATGATTTTAATTATGTGATTGTATGTTAATATTTCTTAAATCTTACAGTTTAAAAAGGAACTGCAGACCTTTTAAGATCTGAGGTGAAACTGCAATATGAGGGAATCATTTGCTGAAGTGTTCTGTTGGGTTCTAATTAACATTATTTGCATGGCAGAAATATGATGGCTCAGTCAGATTTAGACCTAAAAGAGACGGCTCTAAAAGAGGATTTGAAATTTTACTTCATGAACCCATGTGAAAAATACAGAGCAAGACATCAGATACCATGGAAACTGGCTTTGCAGATTTTGAAGATCCTTATGGTGACTACACAGGTAACCTTTCTTCTGTTTTTACTCCTAGAAAAGCAATGATATGCAGGAGAAGGAGGTATGTGGTCTTGCTCTCTGCAATCTCTGAGTATTCTTCTTTGGCTTTGACTTCTTGCTTCAGTCCAGAAAGAAAAAAAAGATACTATGAAAGCTGTATGTTGAAGGGGAAGAATAACAAACTAAATTACAAAAGCCTCCTAGAGGTTTTGCAGCAGTGTTTGACCTAATAACTTGCTGTTTCTAAGATAGCAAATTACTCATCCCTTCCTCTAAATCCAACACCATCTTAAGAAGTGCTTGTGTCACAGTGTTGCTGCATGTTCTGCTTCCTGCTGCATTCAAATATCACTGCTTCACTAGGTCATGTCAAAAGTGGTCCTCAAAATCCAGTCAGTAACTTCAAATGTATGTGTTCAGTGTGAAAACACTAGGCAGTCTGTCTGGGGATGATCGGGCTGTGGGAATCAGGCGTGCCCCTCGCTTTTGTCACTGAGTGATGCATTTCAAACCAGCTGTGGAGAGCTGGACAGGTAGGGGCAGAGAAGAGGAGGCTGTTAAACACACTGCTGCATTGTGTGGTTGGTTACCTTACTATCCACTGACAAATGCTGACTGGCAAGTCCCTCCACAGCCCTCTGTGAGCAGAAGGGTGCTCTGCTGCTTTGCTTTCTAAGGCCACAGGATTTCCTGGATCAATTCCTAAGACTTCTTTCAGGTTGACCTTCGGCCTTGCTCTGACACCTGCCAGGTAGTCAGCAAGGGAAGGAAAACAAACTGTGAAGGATCAGGACAGTCTTGAATAGGAGATAATATCAGGTAGACAGATTCTCGTAGGTGTCTGTATGTTTCACAGATCCCAAATGATGTTCTGGAAGTTGTTAAGCCTTCTTGTAGCTGCTTCTGCCTCATGTCAGCCTATCACCAAGGCTCCTGTTGCAGCTCCTTAGGTGTGGCATAGCAGCTGGACATCTATGCCTTACTGAAAAGCAGAAGAGGCATCTGTCCCAGCGTGGGGAGTAAGTTTTACTCCAACTCTGTGCAGAAATCCCCTAGACAGTTCCCTGAGGAAATCCTGCTCTTTGATTTCTCTGTATTGCAGTTGTAAGACCCCTGTGGATTTGTTTTTGTTGTTTGTTTTTGTTTTTATTCTTCTGGAGTTCCTAACTAGAGTGCCGCAGATTCATTTGTAGCACAGTGAACAATTTTGTAGCCAACTGAAGATGTAATTGATTTAGAACTTGGCTAGAAGCATGAATATCTTTAATCAAAAGATAGTGCATAACAGGCACAGCTGGCATCTCCTTTTTCTTTGTTCTGGCTGCAGTTCTGCTGTGCAACCAAAACGTCTTTCTCTAAATAGTACTGCTGCATGCATCCTTTTAGCCTAGCCCAGATCGAAGCAATTACTGCCTAGGACAAACAAAGTGCCCCAGTGAAGGGGAAAAAGTAGGTGTGCTTTTCAGCTTCCATTGTTTTCAGTGAAGACACCTGAATGTTGGGGAGCCTGCCTGCTTGCTTTGGGGGACTTCTAAGTCTGTGGTTCCCCTGCAGTTTCTCCCTCCATCTAGTTCCCTGCTTCTACCAGTTTCTTGCAGGGCTTGGAAACTTGATGCAGTAATGAGACAGTTTCACATTTACTATTAGTAAACAATGGAAGCCTGGGATGAAGGGTTAGCCATTTGGGGCCTGGGATATGCTTCAGCTACAATGTTCATGAAGAAACTCCTGCTGCTTGATTTCAGCATCTAGGGGCATCCATACAGGTGGTTAGCACAAATCCTGGGAAATAACTCTGTCTTCTGCTGCTGCTTGTTATAGCCTCCTTAAGCAGCACCTGTGGCCCCAGGTGATGCTTTTTGTTGCCCTGGGGTCCCACATAGCTTTGCTGTAGCTCTGTGCCATGGCAAGGACCTGCTGGAATTTGTCCCATAGCAAAGCAGGATGTTTCTGGGGTAGTAATCTGTGCTGTTAGGTGAGCTCTTCTGCCCCTTGCACCCTCTACAAAATTTTTGGCAAACTTCAGTTAGAGCTGCTGGTTTTGGGTGTGTAAAAGGCAGCAGTGACCTAGCTCTCAGTGTAGTTGTTGCACTGTAAGTTTTGGAATCAGTAGCAAACTTTGATTTGCTGTTTCTTTTGCCATGCATGTGGTAACCTTGACTTTAGTACTCTTGTGGTGTTCATTAGCATTGTAAAGAGGCAGATACTCTGCTCCTATTGTAGCAGGATCACAGTAACAGGCACCTTTCTATTTTGTATTTATTGTACTTCAGGGCTGTTCCCAAAATGTTGCTGCTTGAACAGTACTCAAAACTCTGTTTCTCTTGTCAGCTTATCTTCTTTGGTTTGAGTAACCAATTGGTGGTTTCATTCAAAGAGGAAAACACTGTCGCTTTTAAACACCTCTTCCTGAAAGGCTATTCTGGTGTGGATGAAGATGACTACAGCTGCAGCATATACACACAGCAGGATGCTTACGATAGTATTTTTTATGTTATTAATCAGGTAAGTGCATTTCTTCATAATGAAGAGTGTTGAAGCTGAATATAGAGCTAGTAGACTTCTGCTAAGCCTCTATTTTTCTGTCTCTATTTGAATTTCAACTTTGTTTTAGTGAATCCACTTAGGTGGGATGTTCTGAAGCTTGTGTGTAGATTTCTGCATTTTTGTCTCCTGGAGATAAATCTAAGACAAATTTTATTCTGTTAATGGATAGTACTGAAATCCAGAAAACCTGAAAAATCAGTCATCTTGCATGAACTGGAACCTTTGTTTAGGTCTTGCTTTGAAGAGCCATGGGCCTGAGTATACCTATGTGTGGTATTCAAAAAATTTTGTGCTTACAGCTATACTGAATTGCAGCTTTGTAGTGAGTGCCAGAGGCCTCAAAATGGGGAATACGGTACTCCCAGGAATGTAGGGGCACTGGCCCTGGCTAAGGATGGCATTTTATGGAACCTCCCCTTTATAACTGAGGGAGGAGGGTGAATAAATCTAGAATGAAAATTCAGTACGTATTTTTATGTTTAATTTTAATACATTCAGAAGTCATGAGATGAAAGAGGATGTGTGTGTGTAAAGTGGGACGTGTTGTCTGTGTTCAAGAATGGCAATAGGCCCGGGAACAGTTCAGGTGGGATGAACAGCAAGTGGCTTTAAACCACCTCCCTTCCTGGACCTCAGGACGTTAGCTCTGACACAGTCAGAGCAGTGCTGCCCACTGCCAGCTGTGCCCGGCAGCATCTGGGGATGCTGTGGTGTGAGGCCATGCCTCCTCTTTAAACGTGTGTTTGTTCTAGGGCTTGCTGCTTCTCAGACATCTCCTCTACACTACAGCAGAGCCCTCTGCAGATCAAACACACTTCTACTGTGCAGGGCAAGGTCAAGAGTCTGGCTGTTAAAATAAGTGCTGAGATAGTTTTCTCTGTCTTCCTGCTGAGTTCTCAATATTGCTACTATTTCTGCTCCAAAACGTCCTTTTTTCTTCCTTGCTTGCTTTCTCTCTTTCCTTCTTTTGTAGGCACTAATGCTGAGGTGAAGTCCAGATAGAAGACAGTAGAGAAATAGTAGCTCATATCCTCAAGAATGAGCCAATGTGTGATACAGGCATCAGGAAAAGGTCTCTTCATAAAATGTCTGTGTTGTATAAATGTAGACATATTGTTTAAGAAGGATAAATTTGTGTAATCTGGGTGCTGGTGCTGAGCTGGGCTGGCACACAGGCTTGTCACTGAGCTGCTCTGCTGCTGGGCAGCCGAGAGGCATAGCAGGAGCTGTGCCCCAGGTGCCAGCATCACCAGTGCACATCTGCAAGGTGTGACTCCACGGTCAGAGCATGTACCTGGCTTCCAGCCCTGGGGCTGTGTGGGCGGCAGGTCAGGATAGGATCAGCCTTGAAACTGAGCTTTTCGGTGGATCCATGTGTGGAGAATGCTTGACTTGACTTTCATTATCAGCTTGCATTTCTAGCCCTTGTTTTTAAGCACATATGAAGAGGCTAGCACAGTGATGCTTTCCAGGTGACTTGCAGTGTATTTAATGTAAGTGGAAACTAAAGTGCCTTCTTCACAGGCACACTCTGAGTTGCCTCTGTGCTTGTGTAAAGCAGACAGGTTAAATTACTTTTGGATGCTGCCCAAGCTGTGTGTGTGCTCCTTGGTTGCTAGCTGTAGATATGTGGCTTCACTCTTCTGTAGTCACAGGGAGCAGCATTGATTTTGGGGTAGGCTTTACAGACAAACATAAAACCTGTGACTTGGACTGTTTGTACTTCCAACCTAAACCTCTTCATGGAGGCAGTAATAATCTGGGTACACTTATCTTCTGCCTGCTGTGAGATGACTACTTTAGGGGAGGGATTGCTGTAGAAAACTAGTGGAACTTTGCGAATCACTTACTAATGTTTCCAGGCCTAACACTAAACCCAAAACAGCTCATGCAAGTCCTAAGCTTTCCTAGTATTGTGCTTTTAACCGTTTCAACCAACATCTCGGTTCAAGACAGAAGAGTTTAATTTATACAGCCCAGGATTTTTTAAAATTGTGCTGAATTTTAAACCAAAGATCTTAAAGTTTCAAGTGGTTTGAAAATGAACACCTTCATGAGCTAAATACATAAGATGTCCCCAGAGTGTGTGTGGTTAGTAGCAGGACTGCATTGACGTCCCTGACATGCATCTCATTAAAACTTGTCTGCTGGCTTGCTGAACAGCACATGGGTAATCATTTGCTGGCAGCCCAGTAGGTATGGGGCACCTAGTCACTGTGTAACCAGGATGTCAAGCACTGCTCATTAGTGGCCAGCACCCTGCTTACCCTGCTTAGCTTTCCGTGAGATGCCCCAAAATCTTTACTTTCACATAGTCTGCAAGTTGAGAGTGTTTTTTTTTTTTTTTTTTTTTTTTTAATGCAAAAGTTGTATTGACGCAAGTAATTCTGAGACAGCAAGTTACTGTCTCTTGCAGAAAGAGGAGTGTCTGTTAACTTCTAGTTCTGTTTTGCTTTTAAACTAGTACAAACAATTAAAGAACATCTCCTTGGGGACACTTGGTTATGAACATGATGGATCAGGTTTAAAAATTTGTAAACAACAATACAAGAAAGGTGCAATGCTTCCTTCCAATGACACACTGAACATAGACATTTCTACTGAAACAGGTATGGTACTGTTGCACTAAAAAGTATCTTGAACTGTGGAGTATTTAAATTCTAATGCTGAATCAGTAAAGTTTAAAACTAAGGGCTTTTTTTCTGTGGTGCTCATGTTCTTTGCCTCTTTCCCTCTTGCTTACCTACCTAAAAATGACAACTGTGTAGACTATAGGAAACTATTCAGCTGTTGTCATTAGTGAGTTGTGGTTTTGTGTGTGTGTTTTTTTTTTTTTTTTTCTCCATTCCATGCAGATTTCTAAATGCTGATAAGGCTGGAACTTCAGTAGGTGGGTGTCCTTACCACCTCTCAGAGCAGAGAGCTGGCTGCAGCTTCTCCTCAGCTGCTTACATAATACCCTAGCTGGGGCTCTGTATGAATATTTGCTTGATTAGGACTTATGATTGAACCCAATTATCTGAATTTTATGCTGCTTTCTATGTGAAATTTTTAGCATTACATCTTTTCCTCTTCTCTTTGCAGAATGTATCGTTTTAAAGCCACAGGAGCTGGCCAGTAAAAAGGCTGAACTGAAGTTGAACTCTTCATTCTTCAATCTTGAGTTTTATAGGTAAAGTAGTGTGGGATTTGGTTTTGCATTTTTTTTCACTTTCATATGGTTATGATGGATTTGGATTTGTACAGTTTCTATGCTTTTTATATGCATGTATTTGTGTATATTTATACACTTTTTAAAACATTCAGGCTTATACAGGTTGAAATCTCCTTCAAGCTGAAAGGCATTGCCCTACAAACAATCCATGCCCGTGAATTGCCCGACTGCTATGCATTTCAAAATACTGTAAGTGACTATGGGGTATGGCACTTCCAACACTGTACATATAATAAGAGCTTAAGGGCCCACAGTCATCATCCTTGTATCTAGACTGGAAGGGAAAAGCCGTTGAGTCCTGTCCCTTACCCCTTCTTGCCAAAGGTTCCTGAAACTCTTTCCATGGGCCAATGTTGTTTCCAGCTGTTAACTTCATAGCCTGAGAAGGAGGTAAGTAATCGTTAGTCTACTAAAGGTTAAACTTGAAGTTTGGCTTCTTGGAATACTGCCTTTAATGCTATAAGATATGTGTTCTCAAACTATTTCTGTACCACTGTTTATGGTAACAGCTTTCTTAAAACTTACCTAAATAACAAATACTGACTCATATTATGTCAAAGCAGTTACCAAAATTTGTTTTAGAAATAAATTTTTGCTGGTCTTGCTTCTGATATACTTTTGTGTTTCCAGATCACTTTCAATAACAGAGCCCACAGTGGAAAAATCAAAATCTATTTTGATAGTGATACTGATATTCAAGAATGCAAGGACTGGCACATACTTGGTTCTGGTGAGTATAGCACACACTTCTATAGCACAATGGCAGTATTACACGTCTCCTCCTGTCATTTCACCTGCTCTGTAAGAGTCTGTCTAACAAGACTTTCCCTGTCCTGTTCATCCTACCCACTCCCTGCTCTGACAACAAAAAGCTTTGCCTGATGAAACTCATTACCTCTTTGTAATTAGGTGTTTGGGAAATAATCCCCTTTCTCAGAAGAGATTGAGATAACACGGGCATCTCTGTACAGTGGTGTGTGTTAGCAGTAGGCTCTATCTGAAAGGAGAGTGGATTTTTCTCTTAGAGATTTTAATTGTTCTATTGATCTGAGATTTCTCAAACAATTCCAGTTCATGTACTAACAATGGGATATTCCTGACTCAATCCTTTTTACAGCTTTCAAAAGTGTTTATGAGCAGCTGAAGCATGTTATTTCTGGAAGAGTTTAGAGTTGTTTTTTCCTTTAATTTTTTTCTCCCACTGATAAATTTCACGATGTGCATGAACAAGGGATGGTATTTACTTTTTTTTTTTCCTATTGTTAAGGCTTAATCTAATGGTTGAGGATTGTGTACTAAAGACTTCTTCGCAGGAATAGTCACTGTACTGAACAGTATGTGACTACCTCTGTATGTCGACTTACTGTAAAGGACTGTGTCAGAGTAATAATAGTTTTGTGTCCTACATAGGATCTCAATTAATGATTATGTTAAATAGCCTGTCTTTGGCCAAAGCCAACTTTTCTCTGATAATAGCATGTGGTACTGTTATTAAGGAGGTATTACAGTGTGTTCTGGCTTGCATCTATTTACAATAATTTCTTGGTGGCTGTCTTTCAGCTAGCTGTTCTTGAGTAGTTTATTTACATGTAATGACCAACTGAGGGACCACATGTAATTTTGCAATAAAACTGAAGTGCTGTTTACAATGGTAAAGAGTGTTTTACTATATTTCATATAGTTAAATACATGTTGTGAAACTATGTGTTGTGATAGGGACAACTGATAAAACATCTGTTTTAGGTTTACAGAAATGCTTCTAAATCTGTGCATGAAAAGAGTACAATGCAAAAGTCAGACAAGTTTCTGATTGCAGGTCAGGGAATGAGAAATGAGGTGTGATTTTTGTTGGTTGGTTGGTTTTAAAGTTGATAGAGATGTTGACTCATATCAACATCACTTCTTTTACGCTATGTAGTTCTAGCACTGTTGGAGCACAGATGTAGATGGAGAGATGAACTTAGTGGGGAAAAAGGGGACACCTGTATTAATATTCCCACTCTTGTTTTAATTTTGAAAAACTCAAGCATGCTTAGAACTCTTGATACCCATATAATTCTCTGGTCAATTGTACTTAAGACATACTTACTCAAAAATGAGTAGTTTCATACCTTCTTTCTTCATGGGGTAAGAGTTTAAATGCAATATGTCTGACCATTTTGTAACAATATGTGCTCAAAGAGATGTGAAGACTAACTCTTTCTTTTCCTTGGCTTTTTACAGTTCTCCAGAAAAACAGTCAGTATATTCTAGTTTTTGATGGATTTGTCATCTTAAGTTGCTTAGCATCTCTCATCCTCTGCACACGATCCATTGTTCTTGCCTTGAGGCTACAAAAAGTAAGCACAGTACTCATAATCTCAATGTTTATTTTGTCTCTATCATGTTTTATGCTGGTTTTGTGACATGGGATGTCTTGAAATATTGGCTGGCAAATCACTTGCAAGGATGTTGCTTTTCTCTTACATCCTTTCTAGCAAGAGATACAGTGTAAGTGTCTGTGATGAACAGTTGCTGGCAGAAATGGGTTCTAGTTCTCGTTGTGTTGTACTGTAACATGAAATATTTCATTTTATCTCTTGAGGGTGCTAAGAGGGCACATTTTTGGGTGCGCGTCCAGGACTTAATGTTGTTCAGGTTCTTATACAAAATAAAAACAAACAAAACCATCAAAACCTCCACAAACAAAATAATACTTCTGAGTCTTTGAGCTGCTAACAGCCAACACATCTTACACCTTAAAAGTATGAACTCTCTTTCACTGACTTCAGAGCAGAAGTCCCATACAGGTCATATTGTAAATTAATACTTTAATGAACATCCCTTGAAGCCAACAGTAGCTGGAGAACAGAAAGCATAGCATATATTTTAATTCTAGCTGTTTGTTGGTCTTTCTGAGACTGGAACAGATCTTTTCAGCTCCTCCTTCTCCCTCTATTATCCCTGGTCAGCCCACTGTCAGATTGCTCTTGCTTACCCTCCTTTGCAGACTCTGAGACTGACTTCATCTTGAGCTGCTTGTAGAGCCTTGTGTAAGCAGACTTGGCTCTTCTGGGCCAAAGGCAGATACAGAGACACAAGCTGGGCCCTGAGGTGTAACAGTCTGTAACAATTAATTGGCACAGACTCCGTAAGCATATGGCTTACGGGAGCTGGAAAATAAATGCAGGATATGTATGATATGAAAGCACAGATACTTGTTTATCTTATTCAGTATATCCTTTTTGTAGTTTGTTGTCCTCACTCTTGTGTGGTTTACAAAATTCAGCAAAGGTGTTATGAAACTGCTGCCAGGAGTATGGACACTGTCATTTGTTTATGAGCAAAAAGAACAAGTGAGAGCAGATAGGCCACGTTGGCTCTGTCAGAAGTGAGAGCTCTTGCCTTACAGCCATGTTTGAGTTGTAGTTATCAATTATTCTTGACTCATTCCTGTTGGGGGTGGATAGGAACCTCCTGTGAAGGCGGTTGACAAGGGGATAGGTTAGTGGGGATCAGTTAGGAAGTCAGCTGTTCTATGGAAAGTTGGTTTTCACTGGTCTAAACTTTTTTTCTTTCAATTTATTTCTCTTGCTATTGCCAATGACTTTTAGGCTATTATTCCAGCAAATACAATGGGAAAAGTGGGTATGTGAATCTTGAGCGTTACTACAGTACTGGGGCATCCATACATATTTTTCATCTAAGGTGACCTGTAACTAAACATCTAAATGCTTGTCAATAGAGATTTGTGAACTTCTTCTTGGAGAAATATAAACGTCATGTCTGTCATGCTGATCGCCTGGAGTTCATAAATGGATGGTATGTCCTAGTAATTATCAGTGATGTGATGACAATCATTGGGTCAATCCTAAAAATGGAAATAAAAGCCAAGGTGAGAGTTTATTTTTTTCAGGTTAAATACGTGTCTTGATTACAATCAGGTGTAATGTGTTTTTAACTTGGAGACAAATGAAAGTGAGCTACAATAGTTAAGTTATCTTGTTTGCTTCTTGCTAGTTCTTATTTCTCTTATGTCATTGTCCTCTGTACTGGAACACAGGCAGTTGCCTGAGAAATTGTGCATTTGTTCATCATTGAGGCTTATTTTGTATATCACATCAAACTCTTGGGCTTGCTCTTCCATATGAGCAGTGCTCAGAAAGGTGGTGGTGGGATTCTTGCATCCATCAAAAAGGACATGCATGCATCATCTATTAAAATGAAGGCTGTGCTGGACTGTTCTTACTAATTGCTTTCAGTTCCCTTTCTCCAGTGTCGTTCAATAAAACCTTGCAAGCTGTTTAAACATCTAGTTTCCACAGTGCTAAATCCCCTAATCCCTGGTTTAGAACCTGTGGGTAGATGGTTCCTAACTAAAATCCCTGGGTTATTCCTGTAAGCAGTGGTAGTGCGTGTTGCACAGGAAAGTCAGGAGTCATCCCCTTGGATAAAACAGGGGCCTCTGGCTCCAGGGGCTGGAAAAATAGCTATTAAATAGCTATTGCTGTCCCAGCCTGCCCAAACTGCAGGCACAATCAGTGTCAGCTGCTAGTCCTTGACCTCCTCGTCTGGGCTTGCTGAAATCAATGTGTCTTGTCCAGCTGGCAGCTCTTAGTGGTGTTTTGTGTTTTTTTTTTTTTTTTTTTTTTTTTAAATTTCAATAGAGCTGTGTGTCAACAATTTGTATGTTCACAAAACTTTGTATTCTGGGAAAAGCAGAATAGGTGGTGTGCTGCTGCTGTTTCATGTGTACTAATGCTCAAAGAGCAAATGCCCAGGGTGGCTTTCAGAGGAAGCACTTACCAATGTCCAGTTGTATGGTGAGGCTGGGGGGAGATGAGGGTGGGAAATTGTGAACTAAATGAGTATCTCACACTTACTGTCACCAGTTTTAGCCATCTGCTCAAGCAGAATGCAAGTAGAATTGGTTACAAATGTCCTGGTAGTGAAAATTGTGTTCTACTTCAAACAACTGGCAACCTCTTCAAAGCTGTTAATGCTTGTAGTACAGACAAGGCTGTGGTCCTGAGGCTAACTTGTCATTTAAATGATGGCTCACATTATACTAAATAGGGAATGAAAGCTTGTTGGCCTAACAACAGCATATGTTAACTTTCTCATTTAAAAAAAAAAAAAAAAAAAAAAAAAAAAAAAAAAAAAACAACTTGAAGATATATTCAATTTGATCTTACAACTATATAGTAACTAAAGTAGGGGCCTTAGTTCTTCCAGGCTGTGTGAAAAACTTCAGGAATGTCCATGTAGATATGCTTCCATTTGCAGCACTAGTGCATTTGTGTCATCTGCTAAATAAGTGCAGCACAGCATGGTCTGATTTTTGTGATGTAGCAATATCCTTTGGATATCAGACTGTCCTGCTTTGTTTGACCTGCTGAAACTTGATCAGCTCTCAAGCTGACATACTTCTTGCTTGGTAACCTGACCACTTGCTCTCTTTGGATCCCTCAGAATCTTACAAGTTACGATGTCTGCAGCATTTTACTTGGAACATCAACTTTATTTGTGTGGGTCGGAGTCATCAGATACCTGGGATATTTTCAAACCTACAATGTAAGGCTGGAGTCAAATATTCAACAATTATATGTTTACATCTGTCACTCCTTTTCAGGTCTTTTTTTAATTTGTGACCTCTTTTCCTTTCCTCCATGCTTTTTGTAGGTGCTCATTTTAACTATGCAAGCTTCATTGCCCAAAGTGCTAAGGTTTTGTTGTTGTGCTGGGATGATTTATCTTGGGTATACTTTCTGTGGCTGGATTGTATTGGGACCTTACCATGAAAAGGTATGTCAGCAGTGTTACTCCTTTTCTGGTCAACTGTGTAATGTCTGTATGTAGCTCCCAATTATAAATTTAGGGCTTGTTTCTGGTATTTATTTTTTTGTTTATTTAAAAGCTCCAACACAAAATAACATGGGAGCGTTTCTCCTTCCACATACACTTCTTGTCGCCTGCTTCTTCTAACAAAATAACTATTCTTGCTTTCGCTGTCTGAACTGTACTGACCTGTAATCTGAGTGTCTGTATTGTTTGGATGAGGTTAGAGTTGCTTTGCTCTGTTCTCTGTTGCCCTCTTCTGGCAATCCCGGTGAAACTGGAATGAAGTTCACTTAGCATTTGTGGGTATCACATCCACTGACTTTGTTTTCCGAATCTTTTCCGTGCCATGTAACTTCAACCACTAAACCTTGACTCAGATGGGTGGATGAGTGGTTGTCTTCTCTGTTTACTTTGCTTTGTCTGGGTATGTTGTGGCTTCTTTTATTATGTTTTGTTTGTGGAAGCTTGATATCAAAATGTTTGCCTGGTGTGTTCCTCTTCTCAGAAACCTGTGTACAGAAGTAAAGCTTTATATATTGCAAAATGCACACGAAAACAACTCTAAATTTTGCTTTCTTTTCATAATGGATGCTGTATCTGACTTTTGGGGGGGGAGGGGGGAAGCAAGCAGGTTCCTGACGTTATGCATGAATGGACATTCAGAATTTATGACAAACATGGCTTCTTGTGCTTGATTTCTGATTACACACCCTATATACAGTAACAAAGATGCATGCTGAAGTGCTTGTTTTAGCTTTTGTTACCCCTAGGGTTTGGACTCAAACTCGTAACTCTCTCTGAAATGTAGGTGCTCAGTCTACTACATATGTTTTAAATTGAGGGTAGTTAATTTCTCTGAGATGCTGTATGCTGTGAGATCCTCTGCCATAATAGAAGCTAAATTCTTTTAAGAATCACAACATGAATAGCGTTCCCTGAAATCTTCCCTGAAATCCTTGTAGCAAGTGCACTGATGAGCTGAGCAGAAGGAAATGTAGTCAACAACGTGCTTATCTATTTCCATATTAATTCATGCTAATATTACAGATTGATATCAGGGAAAACAACTGTAGTTCTGTAGGGGTTTTTGTCATTGTTACTGTTTCTGAACACTTCCCCTGTGCCCCACTGGAAGGCAGTGTGTCGCTGTGCAGAGCACTCGGAGCCCAGTGCTGGGCTGGCAGCCTGCCCCCTGCGCTGGGAAAGGGAAGAGCCTTCCCTGCTGGGCAGGTACAGAGGAGAGAAGTCCTTATTCTCAGATATTTTGAAAAACCTTAGTTGGAAATCATAACTATGCTGTTTTTTTCCTTATTTTTTATTTTCCTGCAGGTTTAGAATAAGTTAAAATTTAAGAACTTAAATTTTATATGGTGGTCACTTATTAACAACACAAATGTAAGAAGATTTATGATCACAAAATAGACCTGTGATGCTCAACAGGCAAAAGAACCAATGTAAAATGCTCAGAAATGTGTAGAAATATAAGCATGGCTACTACTGATATGTATGTTTCAGTTTGAATGTGCAGAAAATAAGAAGGATGGTAGCGCTTCAGTTGGCTTTTTTTTTTTTCTGCTGAGTTAAACTGTAAGGGGAGGAAATACTTGTCTTGTAGTTATGATTTTTATGTTCCCTTTAATATGGATGAGTGATTGAAATTCTAATAGTATTTGTACTCATTATTTTCTAGTTTGAAGATCTGAACACGGTGGCTGAGTGTTTGTTTTCTTTGGTCAACGGTGATGATATGTTCGCAACATTTGCTCAAATCCAGCAGAAAAGCACGTTGGTGTGGGTGTTCAGTCGGTTATATCTCTATTCCTTCATTAGTCTGTTTATATACATGATCCTCAGCCTTTTTATTGCACTCATCACTGACTCCTATGACACTATAAAGGTAAAACATTAGTCTTCCGTTGCACTTCTGACCAGTTTTATATTTACTCATGTTCATCGCTCAACACCATAATATCTGGTACTAATTATGATGACTGATTAGAATATTAAAATATCGTATACTGAACTGGTGTTCTGGAGAGCATTTCCTCTGCCTGGCTGGGGCCTTTGGAATCCAGAATTGTTGTTCCTAATGAAAATGAACCTAGGGCAATCACAGTGAGCACAGTAGCTAACTGGAACAAGGGAGGATTGATGCAAGCATGATTCAAGACTGCTTGCTTGTTCTCACAGTCAGTCAACTAGATGTAAAAGAATCTGGACAATATGAATTTTATGTCACTTTTAGTTTGCTCTGGTCCCACTGCGTGTATGGTGTGTCTGGGATGGGATTGTATTTTTTTTTCTTATAGATATATTGAATGAATGAAAGAAATCATTAAATCATTTTTTTGACTTTTGTACTCTAGAGGAGACTTGAAAAAACTTAATGCCTAGTAATTTCTGATGTGTTGTAATAACATGCTTTATTTTTCAGAAATACCAGCAAAGTGGGTTTCCAGTAACAGATCTACATGAATTTCTGAAAGACTGTGGCAATGTTTCTTACAGAAAAGAACAGGCTTCCATGCCATCCATTTGTTGCTGTAGAAGGTTAGTAGGGTGTTTCTGGTGAATGTTATTCTCAGAAATACACCAGCTAGCTTCTCACTATGAAGTGGAGCTTCACAGATGTTGGAGCACCCAGAATTCCGCCCATGGAGTACTTGGGCTCTGTTATCCCTCTCATGTTTTACTTGGTGTTAGATCTTCAGTCTGCTTGAGTTGAAGGGGAACTTTTCTAAGTTTAAACACACCTTAAGTGTTTTGCTCATGTAAAAGCTACCATGCAAAAACTGGTGGAAGTTGACAGAAGGATGGCAAAGTATAATGTGGAGCTGCCAAAAAGTCAGGAGAAGATTACATCTCTGCTGCTTAGGGTTTAAGTCTTCTGTTTCTAAATAGCTTTTCCACTAGGCTGTGGGAAGTAGTAGACAGCAAGAGGATGTGATTCAGCAAGGGACCTGTGCTTAATTCCACAGCCATGTTGTATCTGTGAGGCAAACCAGTCCAATCTAATCTGTCACAATACCAGAAATGCTTCTAAATGGGTGGTTGCCACTAAATTCAAAGCTTTGGAGATCCAAGCTGTGGTCCTTCTTAAGCTGGTCTTGGTGAGGTATGAAGATCTCATCTGGTGTTGATCTGGTTTGGAATTCTAAGAACAGAATTCTGTTTCTGAGGAAACCTAATAAACCTCTGAGTGAGTCACTGAAGATAGGCAGCTTCTTGTCACTGTCACTAGGCAGTCCAGGAGAATTTGTGCTTGTGCACGGAATGATTGTGGGCACATGGTAGGGAAGCCAAGGCTATGGGAGAAGGAATAGTGCTGACTGTGAATTCCTTTTTAGTCCCAACTGGTGTAATGAATCCTTGTTATATACTGAGGCTTTTGTGAAATGCAACCTTATACTTTTGATGTACTCTGGCAGAAAGAAACCCCTTTGCCAAAAAGGAGCAAGTGAGATGATGATGGCAGGTATCCCAGCAGTTGCTGTGGGCACTTGAGGGTTGACTAGTTCATGAGAAAGCCAGCCAGATACAGCTGCAGGTTTCACGTCTGACTTTCCATGCAAGCTAAGAGATTCTTGTCTGCTTGAGCATAATAGATATACTTTACTGTAATATGCTGTGGAGTGTGGTGAGGACAGAAGCTTAGTAGCTGGAATGCAAATCTGTAGGTCTTATTACTAAAACAGTTTCTGCTTGATTGTCCCAGTGCAGGTGTTGAAAGCTCTATCCTGAAATGGGAGAGCACAGGGCAGAATGATAAAAATTCATTGTAGTTTTGTATTGCTTCCTATTCCTTGCTGAATGAAAAATTGTAAATTTTCTTTTGCAGGCGACAGAGTGATGACAACTTAATACTCATTAACTGATGATTCTGCATTGAAATTCACCACTAATGTATGCAAAGAAAGCATAGTTGTATGGAGAATAATAATTCTCCAAATTGCAACAAAACCCACTATCTGGACCTGCTTCGTTGTGAACAGACTAATTGTACCTAATTAAGGTGTTGGGGAAGAAAAGCTGCTAATGTGACCTCAGCTGGCTGACCAGGAAGAGAGCCTAGCTTGGTCTGGAGAAGAGCTGTGAAGAACTGTGTTCTTGCCCCAGGTTTTGTCACGTTACAGAAGGCTGATCCTTGAGAACTGTCTATGGGAGCTCTGTTTGCTAATCACCTCCAGGAAGAAGAAAAGTGATGCTGAACCAGCAGTTCTTAATAAGAAATACATGAATGACATTTAAAAATAATTCCACAGTAAAAACAAAAACACATGTACACAAAAATAAATAAAAAGCAGAGTATTACAACTGTTGGCAAGGAAAAGGGAGGAGGCTTTCATTTCACTTCAAGTGATGCATTTAGCATTGAGACTAACTTCTACTTGGCAAAATTCGTTTCCTTAGAATAAACTTATGTAAAACTACAGAGCTGCAAAAAAGTGCAAAATAATTACCGTTCTCCTTGTATATCAGTTTTAACATAAGCCATTTTTAGATCATTTTTCAGTTTGACAGCTTTACTAAAAACAAAAGCGATTTGTTATCCTTTTTTGGTTGTGAGTCTTCTCTATCATGCTCACAGTATTTGATGTATATATTCTGTCCAAATTAAACTTATTGCTTTACCTATAGATAAACACGTTTTTTGCGTAGTTGGAAACTTCCATGGCAAGCATAATGTAAGGAATGATGAAAAGACTTTATTTTTTTTCTTTTACAGGCAATTTGAAATCCTGTCCTTGTATGAGTAAGGTGGGTGGCAGCTTAGTTTGGGGTAAAAAGGAAATGATGCTGGTAAAACTTGTACAAGATCCTGACTTACTGACAGCTGTTCTTACAGAAGACTCATCCTTGCAATACTGCATATACTTCCCCCTACAATCTGTCAGGAAGAAGAATCTCAGAGAGAACCAGGAATTGTTGGTAGCAGATAAGTGTTGTGTGGGAAAATTATGGTTAAGAATTAGAATCTGGCAAATTCATGCTCCAGTATTGCCTGGTTGTCAGGAGAAAAAAGTTCAACCTTTTGAAAAGGTAAAGCCTTACTAACAGTGTTGTCCAAAGCTCCTGCTCTTGTTAACAGCACTACTTGTTTACCTAAAGTAATTCATAGATATAAAAGCCTGACTTGCTGCCCTTGAGCAAAGGTATGAAAAGTTCAGTTACATTTCTCTGATACCTTTGGTAGCGCTTGGTAGTGGTACCTATTGCTTTGGTTGTGTTATCCTTCTTCTGTGCGTCTCTACTGACAGAACAACAAAAAGCATTTTACAGATGTTTATAAACGTCTTGTTGGGGATGGTTGTTGCCTGTCTCCAAGCTTATAGCTGTCCCAGGTCTCGGCCAGTGCTGGGTATCAACCAGCCATGCCCAGTGCCTGAGCTGTGGCGCAGGACCTCCAGCGCTCTCACTCGGGCTGCTTCTCACTGACTTGGTCGGGCATTGAGTGTGACCTGCTGGAGCCACAGCCCAGGTAAATAGTTGTTTGTGAGGGAATCCTCAGGGAATGAGGGTACGTATTATCAACTGAAGGAATATAGAAAATGCTTATTGTTCTTACTGTTGCTGCTCAGATTTAATTTCTGTAATGGAATCACAAAGCTTTCTTGTCCTGTATTGATGTCTTTTTTAATCATATGAGCTGCTTGCTAGCTGGACCGCTGCTTCAGCCCTGCCTTATTAGAACAGGTCACTAATGTATTTTAGAAACCAATTTGTGTCTTCACCATCTGGTGGTTTTTCATTTTTAGTTTTTCTCTTGGAAGAAAGATAAGAGCCAGTTGCTGGAGCTCCTCATTGGCTTTCTGTTCCACCAAGGTTGAACTTAAGAGGAAATCTAGCATATGGTGGCCCTTTCTTCTGTGCATTAGTGCGGGCTTGAATGCAGTTGCTGATTGATAGGTGGTCCCTCCTCAGCTGTTAATGAAGCAATGCACTGTAATGGAAGCAAGACGTGAATATAAGCTTTTGCGAAGTGTCCTGAAAGCAAGCTGTTACTTTTGCTTGTCTTGTTCCCTGGGAATAAAAAACTAATTGCATGTAAGGCTCAACAGGAGAGAAATAGGCAGGAAGGCAGTGAGAAGGCTGCACTAAAGAAAAGGGCAGGAAGGAGTAGAAGGTAGCTTCTTGAGTTGTCTTCAAGGTGAGCATTCAGGGGAGGGAGGATGGTGTGGGATAAGACTCAGGGCTCTTAGTTTGGGGCTCCTTTATTCATGGATAAAATGGGGGAAAAGCTGCAGCAGCAGAGGTTGCATGCAGTTCTGCATGTGAAGTTAACTTGTAAGGCTCCACCCAGTCTTGAACACTAGGATTTGTGTTGTACTTGTGACTGGGTTTTCTGCAGAGTGGGGCAGAGACTTTCTGCCGAGATTTTCTTCTGCCAGTTCTCCTCCAGCTGGGAGCAGACACATGAGTAGCTCTGCACAGCACACACTAGCCTGGCCTCGGTAACCTGTCCAGGTAGGTAGCACTGGACAGACCGAGCAGCTTGCAGTCCTCAGGTACATTTCATCTTGTAGCTTTGTAACTTTCACCTTCTGCACTTGAGCTTGGTTCGTCCTTTGTGGCAAAGCTGTGTGGGCCAGGTCCTGCCCTTGGGAGCTGACTGAGCCTCACGCTTTCTGTATTGCCGTACAGATACAGGGTGTTTCTGTTTGCCCGTTTGCCTAAATACGGGCACATGTGAGGCGGGGGGCAGCAGCCGTGCACCTGTCCCGGCCTACTCTGAGCTGCTTTCCATGAGCTTTCCTCTAGCTCCCCGCGGCCAGGGGCTGTCTCGACGCCCCCACAAGGGGCTCTTGGGGCTCCGCGTCCCTCAGCCGCCTCCCTGGGAGCCAACCCCGGCCAACCCTCGCTGTCCGCGCCTCAGCAGGGCCCCTCCAGGAGGGGGGGCCGGGCCGCGCGGGCAGCGCCGTACGGGTTAAGGCGGCGCGGGGCGGGCGGCGGGCAGCGGGCGGGCCGGCTCGGGGCGGCGGGCGCGGCGCTCCGGAGGCTGCCGGTGGGTAAGTTTCGGCGGGGCTGCGGGCACGGGGGGCAGCGGCGGGGTGGCTCCGTCTCAGGCTGGACCGACGTCGTGATTTATGAACTTTTTATTTTTCATTTATTCGGTCAAAACCGCCCTGTCTGCAGCTTTATTAAACTCGCGCTTATGCCGCAGCCTCTCCTGTTTGCGAGCGTCCGCCCCGTGCCGCCGGGCAGGAGCCGGGGGCGCCCCGGTCCCCTCGGGTTACCGGAGGTGAAGCGGCCGGGGGCCGCCCGCTGCTGCTGCACACCCCCGGGGCTGCGCCTCTGCCCCGTGCCGCTGGCAGCAGGCACGCCGTGCGGGTGGTTCCTTAGCACCTGGTTTGTAAGGTAGGGTCCTAACCCGTGTGCAGCTCTGAAAAACGCGGAGACGCGACTTTGTGGTGTGTGTTCCGATCGCTTTTTCCTCAAGGAAAAAGAACGAGTGCCTTTATACCTCGGTGTCGCGCAGGTAGGTCTGTGCTGCCGCCCGCGATGCCGATCTGGAAACCAGCGCTTTTTGTTACGGGCTGGGAACGTGCGCTGCTGGAGCTCGTTTCGCCAGCCTACCAACGGTTTGTGGTTTCTTCCGTGCTTTTAAAGTCTTCTAAAAGCTTTAGCAGAAAGCACAACTCAAATCCAGTTATGTGGGGAAATATTTGAATTCGCGAAGTTGATCTGTGTGCTGAAAAGAGAAGAAGCTAATGTGCACAGTGGGAAAGGTCGTGGCTTTTATCAGCAGAAAAGCTGAAGGATGCATTTGGCTCTCTGCAGAATGCCGGGCTGTAGTTTTGGACGAGCTGAACTGGTTGTATCCTCCTCTGCTGCTATGACCACTTCAAAGCCCCCTCCGGCACAGTCCTCATGCTATCAGGGAATGAAATAAGGTCTCTGAAGGGTAAGACAGCATAAAGAATATATTCCATAAAAGTGATTTCTCAGGTAGTTGGTCTTCAAGGTTCTCATGCCTGGATTAATTCTATATTTTTATTTATTTTTTTTTTTTTTTTAAGCAATTAAGTCAACTTTCATGTGCCTAGCAAAGTGTTTCTTGGAACCCACCGTTTCTTACCACTTCCACTGAAGTGAATGCTTGCAAACCACATCTCTGAATCTGTTAATAAATCAGATGCGGGCAGGTGGCTTTTTCTAATGAGCAGTGTTCTGAAAATTAGAAATGAAAGTCCACTTGCTTGTGAATGTGCTGAAGGGGTCTGTACTTCCAGTGTACGAGTTTTGTGAAAGACTGGTGATGTGTTGGGCTGCAGAAATGGATCTGTTGGTGATCAATGAGTTGATGGGAAGGTTCTGGAGAAACGACAAACTTAGTTTATAAGCAGAACAGGTATTTTCTTCCAGGCATATTTCACGATGTAAAGGCTGTTTGAATGGCTTTGAAATACTTTAAATACTGTGTCTGTTTCCGCATTATAGGATGACCTGCCAGCTCCTTCCAGAACCACACTTAAAGGAGGCTCTAAATGAAAGCTTTGCAGTGAAGTTTTTAGTTTGGACTCCATATATAGATTTAGTAAACCATAATTTCAGAAAGTCTTAAATTACCAAAGTCTGAAGTCTAAACTTGTGGTAACTAGTGAGTTACTTAGTAGCTGCCCCAAACAACTTCTTGTAGTGGATGGGAGCTTTAAAAAGACCTCTGGTGCAGTGGGGTAGCTGTGCATTAAAAGGGATGCCAGGAGCTGGAGCCTGAGCCTTTTCAGGACTTGGTGTAGGTGACCCTGTGCTTTACAGCCAAGTTGCCCGCACTAGGCTGCCACGGCTCGCTGGGGACCAGCACTGTCACAGACTTGCACAGGGTGCCCCCATAATGATTTTTAAGCCTCTTATCAGTCTTTATGTACAAGGCACTGTGGTCTGTGGAAGCAGGTACTGTTTCCTGACCTTACAATTTAAATATTTAGTTCAGAGCTCCTAAAATTTTGGAAGGTTTAATACTTTAAGACCCTTTGTCTGTACTCCCTGTCCTGTGTACAGTACCAGGGCTATCTGATGAGTAATGAAGACTTAGATGTTTCCACCACCAATATGTAGGAGTTGACAAATATAGAAGTAATTCAAAGAGATATGATTTATGCTTCTCAGAAATACAACATGCTTAGAGAATCATCTTGACTTCCCTCCTCCTGGCCCCTGCCTGTTTTATTCCAACCTATGCTGTCACTAAAATGGACTGTTACTGGAAGTGGCCAGAACCCTGGTGGAAGCCTGAGCATTTCCATCAAGTTAACGTTATGTGGATGAAGCTGGCTTGGAGTGGAAATGGATGTGGCACTCTGTTCTTATTCTAAAAAGAGCTGAAGACCAAGATAACAAGATAATGCTGCTTGTGCATACTTGATTTGAGTTCACAGTCAATTATCTAAAATGGGGGATACTTATGTTATGAAGAAAAATAAATATGGCCAACCACAGACAGAAATGGATTTCTGTAATAACAAATTCTCTGGATTCAAGAGCTTACTCATTAAGCCTTATACCTTTATTTATAATCTTTTATTATTATTATTACTATTATTATACTTTTAACACTGAATTAAAAAGAATGGCTTTTAAAAAGTACATTCTTAGTGCCTGGAAAAGTGGGCCATGTAGCAGCTGTTCCAAGTACAAGCAGTGCCCACAGAATTTCCCTAATAAACCAAATGTAAAACAGTTACTTCTGAGATAATTTTTCTCCGTTAAACCTGCCAAATGAATGTTGGTTTCCATTGCATCCTCTAATGGTACCAGATAAAGTCTTTGATTTAGAGCCTGAGGACTCAGGAATAACATTGTTCTTTATGCAGCAGAAACTGAGGACTAAGAATGAGGATTTAGGGAAAAATTTCTTTTGTCTGTTTCTCTGAACTGACTTTTGTATAATACTAATTAACTACTAAAGACAATTCAAAGTGAACCTAAGAGCTTACCTCACCAAATTCCTTCTTACAGTTACATATTAACATTTTTGGCTTCGGCTCCGATACACACCCTTTTCAGCATTGGTATTTCTTTCTCTTTAAGCTGAGGCAACCTGAATGGGTTTCTTGGGTTACTGTGCAATCATTTGGCTGTGTTGTTTTCCTCCATGGCCATGCATGTGTTCAGGGTGTGGAGGGGAACAAGGAACCGATTCCCTTTCTGGACTGGTAAACTGGCACTACTGGTACGCGTAGCCTGGCTGCCAAGTGCTGGCCCCCTTCTGCTGCCATCGCTGCCTCTGTGGATCCAGGTGAGAAGGAGCTTCAGTGGCTCGGAAAGCAAGAGGGCAGGGACACTGGCTGTCCAGAACAGAGGAGGGGGCTGGAGGTGCCCTCATGGGCCCATGGGGCAGGCAGGAGTACAGCTAATGGGGTCATCTGTGAGTGTCCGGGCCCTCCTGGACTAGTGCTGCTGCACAGCCACCTGCTGCCAGTGGGACTTGTGTTTTAACGTGTCCTCAGCTGGATCTACAGTAGAGTGTTTCTCTGCAGTAACAGACCAGGTGCAGGACCCAGAGTGGGGGATTTCAAGCAGCTTGCCTCCTTGTTCCGCCAGAGGTGCTTGTGACAAGTCGGCCATACAACACCTGCACCCTGCAGAGGTGCTGCGTGACAGGCCCGAGGTGCCTGGCAGAGGTCTGCCTGCTGCTGGGGCCAGGGTTGGGGCCAGGCTGCCCTGCCTGGTGCATGGCCCTCGCTGCCCACCCAGTCCTGGCCTGAAGCTGAAGTTCAGCTCCTGTCCTCTCCCCACAGCTCACATGCTCCCACCCTGGTGCATCCTGCAGCATCCGGCCAGCAGCCACTCTGAATCCCCCAAACCAATGCCAGCTTTGCAATAAGGTTGTGGCAAACACGTTGAAACAGCTTGGCTTTTAATGGACAGGAAAGGCAGTGAGGCAGTGGTGTGTGCTGTGAATCACGCTGTGGCTTGCAGGCTAAATGTTATAATGACCCTCTCATTAAAATCTCTCACTGAAATGCTATCTGAGTTTTCCCTTCAGAACAGGCTGCATTAATGATGAGAATCTCCTTGGGAGTGACCTACAGGCCGAGCTAGTTTTGAGTCAAAGTGATTTAAAAGGTGATTTTAATCACAGTTTGAATCGGCAAAATCATTGATTTAAATAACCGGTACTAATTTTTCTGTAAATATGCATGATTTTTGTAACTTTCTTGATGCAAACCCTTTTCTAATTGGATAATGACTCTTACAGTGTGTTGATTGGCAACCAGCTGAAGCTTTTGTCTGAAGCTTCCACGTGATAGTTTATTTTAGTAACCCTTTGTTTAAGTAGCTAGCATGCTATAGTAGTAGAGACTCAGGCAAATTCTTGGGAACAGTGAAGGATATTTTCTGGCTCAGGGTGTCCCTGTCTCTGGCAGGGGGGTTGGAACTAAGCAGTCCTTAAGGGTCCCTTCCCACCCAAACCATTTTTTCATATGATAAAAGTTGTGTTCACATTTAAAAAAAAAAAAAAAAAAAGTAAAATCAATTCAAATATGCAAGCTGTCTTGAAGGCAAGAGAGCTGAAGGTGCATTGGAATGAGAAGCATGTATGCTTTTTCATTTGCAAGCTGTTTAACTGAACCAAATCCTTTGAGATTTTTTGAAGCAGACGACTTCTCTCCCTCACTACCTCTAGCACTCTGAGTAAGAATAGGAAGAAATAGTTCGTCAGCTCCTGGTATTTGTAGTCACAATTAGCTGAACTGAACTAATTAAATAGACTGACAGAAGGAAAAGAACCTTTATGACAAGGGCAAAAAGGCACTGGCATTGGCGAAGTTTTGATGTCTTCACTTGCGACTGACTTGGAACAAGCAAAGAGTGTAACCCACCTGTGGAATATAGGATAGATGGTTACTGTCACTGAGTTTTTGGAGATCTATATGGAGCTCTATAAAGCCACGAGTGGCACAGAGGTGGTGAGTGGAGGTAGTTTGTCCTCTCCCATAAAAGCAAGAAGTATCAAGCTGGTGAGAGCCACTTCAAAAATAAAAGGTCTAGCTGTTTTTCTACTACTTCAGTTTCTATTAATTTTATAACTTTGGCAAACTATATTATGCCTGATTTTTTCAAATATTTGCTTAAAAAACTTAATAAACAAATCTGAGCTTTGTTTTTCTTCTCAATTTTAAACCTGCTGTAAGGAAAAAGGTCTTCAATTTGACTGTGGAAGTGAAGACCTGGAGAGTAAAGTCTTGCAATGTGTTGATCTATGCCACGCTGGGAAATACGGGATCTCCTCTTGCACATTCGTTGTGCCTGGTGTGGATTGGTGCAGGGCTATTGAGGATACAGCTGCCCTGAGGCTGTGCCAGTTCTGCTGTAAGGATACAGAGGTAAAATGAAGGTGTGAGATAGTCATGCTCTGGATGAGCCCTGGAGTGAGGAGTAGTGCTCGCTTTATGTAGGCCGGTACAGACAGTCCTGTGCTCTGCAGTACTGGGATGCAAGCTAGCTCCAGTTCAGCTACTGCTTGGATGCAGCCTCTGTCCGGACATCTCCAGAGTCGACCCTGTGACCTTCAGACCTTAGCCAAATGCTTTCCTACTCCCTTCCTGCCTTATCTCAGCATCACAAGACATCACTTTCAAAGTCATTTGCCGTTTGAGCTCTGCTGAGTGACAGTGTACTGTGATTATTTTGGAGGAGAATTACTGATAGGTGATTTTTATTCTTTTTGGGGGTACTATTTCAAATGAGTATGGCATTTCAGTAAACTGAAGTATTCAGAATAAGTTCACAGTTGATATTATTGATTTCTTTAAGCTTGTTGCCCAAATAAAATGTAATAATGTGTCTGCAGATGTCTTTGCTCTCTTGTCACTGCAAGCAAGAGATTCATCTCTTGAGATGATTACACAGTAAGATACATGTTCAGAAAACCTTCCCTGTAATTTTCACAGATTTTTTTTTCTTTTTCTCCTGCTACTCTTGCCCAAAATGCTACTTCTATATGCAGACACTTGGGTTGTTCTTTAAAAGCTTCCTGCCAAGCTCAGCAAGTCCTTTACTGCCTCGGTGGGTAAGACCAGAGCTGCCTGGGCTGGGCAGGGTTCCCAGCTTGAGTAGCTGTCGTCCACAGCTGCTTAGGGACTTCTGGTTGCTTACAGATTTAATTGCATCGTGTTCTTCTGAATACTTTAAGTGAAAATGGGGAATTTACTGATTGCCCAACTTTACTGTGCTGCTTTGAGCTGGGAGAGGTAGGTACCAATCTCTAGTTGACTCCTGATGGTGGTTCTGAGTTCCTGAGGCTTCTTTATTTTTAGACAAAGGGATGCTCTGTAATACTTCAGTACAAGGGATGATTTACTTGTTTCCTTCCACTTCTTATCCTTAAACAGCTGTTCTTACTTCTGGCTATATACTTGAATTTGATGCTTTAAATAAGAGATTCTTGTATAAAAGAAGCAGTTGCCTAGGTTCTTGAGGGTAAAAAAAAAAAAAAAAAAAAAAAAAAAGACATCAACATCAAGTAGCCTGCCCCTTCATGCTGATTACTAGATGTAGGGTGGAAACCAGGAAAGGCTAAAAAGCCAGTTCAGAAAAATGAAGTATGCAACAAATTTTCACTTAGCTGCAAATACTAATCACAGAATAGTATGAGTTGATCTGAAGTTAGATGATACGAATACTGTGTGAGGGAAATAACAACGGTAGCATAACGTAAATCACAGAAGACAAACCTTTTATCTTGAAGCTCAGAAAGAATCTTTAACATAAATGTGGATTGTTAGCCAGCCTGCTGGGGGTTGCTTAATTTGCTTCTCACTCTCCAGAGAGATGAGATACCACTGCTAGTCCATTATTAGCCTGTGGTTACCTAAGTGTACCTGATCTTTATCTGTGATCAGTCTTAGCTGTAGAGGTGAGAAGCGTATGGCTTTTCTTGCATGTGCCCATTTTCTGCCTGTGCCCATTGCATCTGTTCTTTCCATCCTTTCAGCCCCGCTCAGCCTGCTGCTCTGGCACTCACAGCGCCCTGAGACTGTGAGAAAGTTGCCAAAGCTGGCAGCCTTGTTCCTCCAACAGTACTGCATCCCCAGCCACCTCCTGGCCTCAGGCAGGCATGGATTTGATGCTCTGTGTGGTGTCTGCCATGCCTAGGGCCTTGCGCCATGGTTGGGATCCTGGGTTTGGCAAAAATTATGCAGTATTTGTTTGCAAAGTCATGGTTAAAACACTTAGGTCCTGGCAGTGAATGTGAGGGGTCGTGGTGATCAAACACACACGCCTGCTACTGGGCTGTGAGACCCTGCACAGGGCCTACTCTCCCTGAGCAGCTGCTGTCAGAGATTGCTGACGTTCTCCTTGTGGAGAAGCTGCAGTGTGCTGTCTTCTGGTCACCAGAGCTGCCCCTCTGTCATGTCTAATAGCCCCATGTCCACAGCAGTGCTGAGCAGATGTCAGAAAACAACCCTGTGCTGCTGCTCTTCCTGGGCCATTCTTTATCCTGTGGTTGGGTATGGAGCTGCGTTTTGGTTTTGAAGATAATTGGTGTGTGTGTGCTGCTCATAGTGCTCTGGGTGGAAAGCCCAATAAAACAATCTGTGGCTTCAGCGAAGACAAATATGTACAGTGTTTTTTTCACTCTTCAGCACATTTATTTGAATCCTGTAGCAGTAAATAATAGGCACGTGTTCAGAATATATATATCCTTAGCATTTTATATACATACGTTATTGCATTCATTAAAATATAATTTTAAAAAAAGCTTTTTTTTTTTTCCCCAGTAATAAGCTTTTCATTGCTTAGTCAGTAAAATGGAAGAGTTATGATTTATGCTCTGCTGTCCTGACTGGATGCACTGAGAAATGGAAATAATGATGGGGCTGTGGCTCAAACATGGGATTTCACAGTAAGAAAGGCCTGGCTGTAGCTCAGGCTTTCTTTGTGACCTCCACTTTTAACCTCATAACTTCCACATTGTTGCCTGCACAATATGACTGCTCGTGCAAATGGACTGCTGGCTGTTTGTAAGCGGGTAAGACTTGCAAAAAATCCTCATTCATGGAAGCATCATTAATTGCAGTCCTTTGGAGGACAGAATATCTCCTTCTGCACTAATAAATTGTACAATGTGAATTTTTACTTCCAAAAAGTTTCCAAATTCATGCCCCCCTCCACCACCCCCCTCCCCACCCCCAAGGGAAAAAAAATTACCCCAACACGTTAAGTATGGTAATCTGAGCAAGGACCAATAGTTAACTTTAATTCTTTCTCTTTTCCCCTTTCACCCTTCCTAGGATGCAGGGGTTGTAATCCAGGATGAACGAATGCTACTATGATAAGCGCATGGACTTTTTTTATAACAGGACAAATACTGACACAGCAGATGAGTGGACAGGGCCAACGCTTATTGTTGTTCTGTGTTTTGGGACATTTTTCTGCCTCTTCATTTTCATTTCAAACTCATTGGTCATAGCAGCTGTGGTCAAGAACAAGAGGTTTCATTTTCCATTTTATTATCTGCTGGCCAATTTGGCAGCTGCAGACTTTTTTGCTGGAATTGCTTATGTCTTCTTGATGTTCAACACTGGCCCAGTGTCTAAGACATTAACTGTAAATCGCTGGTTTCTGCGCCAGGGTCTTCTGGATACCAGCCTTACAGCTTCCCTGGTGAATCTCCTCGTCATAGCTGTTGAGCGGCACATGTCAATCATGCGGATGAAGATCCACAGTAATCTCACAAAGAAGAGAGTCACCTTTTTAATTATATCTATTTGGGCCATTGCTATTTTTATGGGCGCTGTTCCTTCCCTGGGTTGGAACTGCCTCTGTGACATTACTGCCTGCTCTTCCCTGGCACCTATTTACAGCAGAAGTTACTTGGTGTTCTGGAGTGTCCTAAACCTCGTTGTTTTCTTCATTATGGTGGTGGTTTACATAAGAATCTACATGTATGTCCAGCGGAAAACTAATGTTTTATCATCGCACACTAGTGGATCCATTAGCCGCAGGAGAACCCCTGTGAAGCTTATGAAGACCGTCATGACTCTCTTAGGTAAGAGGCTACCAACCATATGGAGCAAGGCTGGCAATGCCAATCAGTGTTTATTAAAAAATAAAACTCCCTAAACTTGTAAGTGGTGAAGTCACTTAACCTTCTGTCTAGCTTAAACAGTGAAATCAATGTTGTACGAAACAGAAATGCAAAGCAGAGGGCCAGTTGGCAGCATGTGGAAGAGATGTGTCTCTGGTAAATGCTCACACAGCTTGTTAAAAATGCGAGCTGTCCCTTGTTTGTTGCAGGGGACTGGGAGGTTACAGAATGGCTGTAGAAGACTTATGAAGGTTCACTGCTACCTAGTAAAACTCTTTCAAAATAATGTTCTTTAATATGTGCACAAGGCCCTGAATCCTGTGGCTGTATGTGAATAGCTTTGTCTGTACTTCTTCCTCTTGTCTGTTTCCTGAATTTACTGAACATTTACCTTCACTGGGGAAAAGAAGGATGCCTGGTGGATCTGTAACGTTTTCCTGTGGATCTGTATCGTTTTGCTTTGTAGGAGGAGAATTTGCCTCTGTTTTGTAAAGATTGCATACTGCAAAGTACTTTCAGATGGTGATATGGTACAGCCTTAGATCTTTAGATCAGAAAATGAGATGTGACCTAGATTTCACCCTAAGGAAACTTCGGTTATCTGAGCAGCTCAGATCACTTCAGTTAGTTGTGATGTAGCTGCTTATTAAATAGAGGCGCACAAAGTGGATGGTTGATCGCTGGAAGAAAGCACTAGCTGGTGAATTTTCAGGCGGTATGGGCAGTGAACATCTCCTAGTGGAGTAGTGAGCACCTGTAGGATAAAGTCCAAGGACCAGAACAAAGCCCTTCTCCAGATGTAGTTACTTACACTTGTTTCTTGAGGCAGCATGAATCTGTTCCTGTTCCTCCTTAGGCATTGAGAAAAGAAATAAACCCAACTTCAAGTTTCATGTTCTTCCTTTCAAATCATTTCTTTCTTTTGGTGGGGACAGGGGCCTTTGTGCTGATCTAAAGATTGGGTTTTTAGCCACCAGATTAAACTATAATTCAGGCAAAGCATTTGATGATAATACTTCCTGGATCAGGCAAATTTAACTTAGTCTGGGTGCTGCTTTGGAGGTTATAATTTTGTATTTTTCTTTTGCCAGTCAGAAATAAAATCAGAACAGTCTGCTTTCATAGAAGTCGAATGAGTGCATATGTCAATGGGTACAAGATGTACCCCAAACTCCCATGTCAGATGAATTGTCTCTTGGCTTGTTTCTTCTCATCAATTTTACAGATATTGACTCTGTGAGGCTTTTTGTAAATATTTATTTATAGGAATGAGAATTTATTTCATAGAACAGCTTGAAATGTGTATTCCTGGCCTAGTCATTCAAGCGCAATATGCAAAAAGCATTAGAAACTGGATTTTCATGTTTTATGGCCTTCTTGATTACCAAAGGAACCCCCAAGTGACCACACTGGTGCTTACAAACTGCTCTTACATCCACTTATGCAACAGCCTATAGCTATATGCAGCAAGTGGGCATGGGGTTTTCAGCTCAAGGCAGTTACTTTCAGTGGCTTATTCTTAACCATCTGAAGATGCTTTGCAGTAAATGGCCAGTATGGTCTCAACTAAAAGCTATTACAGGAAGCGCTGTTGCTGGAGGAAGCACGATGAGAACGAGAGTGCTTGTTAACTTGCTGTATTGATGTCATGGTAGGTTCATAGTGTTGGCATACTGAGAGACAGCTTTGATGTGGATTTTTAAGGCATGGTGCCACCAAAGCATCAGTAGTATGTCCAGGTACGCAGGAAGCCATTAATTTTTAAGTAGAGATGATGTAATCTACAAGAAAATCCATGTTTGAAACTAGTGGTAAATCCTCAAATTGACCTTGAGGCTCTCTGATTCCTGATGTCCCATAATCCGGTGTGAAGTCTCAGTGCTGTTCTTCCGATTCATGTTGCAGCCAGGCTGTACTTCATGTCACTCACTGAATTGTAGAGTCCCAGAAATGAAATTATTTTTAAAGCATGGCACTTTATCAGAGAGAGGAGCTCCTACGGGATAAAAAGTCTGCAAAGAAGATTGCCGAAGGGCTGAGACAAAGGTTTATATTTATGTTTAACCATGGGTCCCTCTCAAAGTTCTGTGGTAAAAATAGCAAAATCCTAGAAAGACTGCAAGTCTGAGCCATGGCTTGCTTTCATCAGTGTCACACTGTGAGTAGGGTGTGAATTGCTTGGTGACAGCGAAATGTGTTTTGGATGGAGTTGAAGTAACAGCCCTGTGAACTGCAGCACTGCCCCCTCCTCATTGTTGCCTGTGGAGTGGGTGCAGCCTCCCAGCAGGGGAAACTAAAGGGTTCTGTGTGCAGTCCTCTGGGTGCCAGAGAGGCCTGCAGATGTTATCCCACCATACTTTTGCCTTTGCAACCTTGATAGGGCTCCCACAATGTCTCCTGAGAGTTCGTGGACTAATCCTGCTTGTGAGGTCAGGGTTTTGTTTGCAGGAAAGATTTCTTTGTGGTTTTTGTTAAATGTGGTTGTGGGGTCCCTTTCCTGTCCTGCTGACCTCCATGAAAGCCGGGTTGGACCTTGCATGCTTTGGTAGAATTAAAAACTAATAATATTAAAAAAGGCAGGTGATCAGAATGCTTTCTGTGCGTATTCTGAGGAGGGTTTGTTACCAGTTTAATTTCTGCATGGAGGTGGTATGTTGACAACTTTGTCAGTGACCTTTGGTGGCCTGCAAAAGCATCCTGTCCAAATTCTTGCTGAGGCACTCATGTAGACACAGCCATGTCTGGGTGGTCTGGTTCCAGCGCTTGTTACAGTGGGTGGGATTTGCCCTTGAACTCCAGGGCCATAAATCAGTAGGATGTTTTCTCCTGCAGCCTGTAGGAGGGAGCTGGTGTCACAACTGCTTACTCAGCGTGGTGGAGCCAAATCAGCGTGCAGCATAGCGCGGAGGCTGGCCAGGGAGAGCGTGTGCTGTGGTCGCAGCTTGCCACTCCTGGTGCCAGTGGGTATTGGAGGAATGTCACTGATGTTGACCATTAACTCAAAACTAGCACCATGAAATTGGTACTTAGCATCACAGACATCTTGCTACAAAAGAAAATGTAAAAAATGCATTTCCTGAAGGAGGTGGTCTCTCACCTTTCCATTCTGTGTAATTCTTCCTGGAATGCAGTAAATGCATCAGTTGGATTTATTCTGGACTCCTTACGAAGCTCTTTGTAAAAGAGGCATCATTTTGCAACAAGGTCTGTGGGGTGTTGTACCAGATATGTTTCGCAGCAGCCAGTGTCATATTGATTTGTTTTGTATCCTGTTAGGGCCTGGGGTAGGTGGGCACCATGACCCCTGAGCTTCTTAGCAGGGGTAAGTGTGTGTGCCCCTGAACCCGGGCCAGGCACACACAGCCAAGGGGATGCCCGTGGTGCTGCCCAGCTGGTGTCCTTCTGCTAACCAAGCTCTCCCGCCGGGCTGGGCATGGCTTGGACATAGGAAAATCAGCGGCCTCAAGAAAAGGAGCACAACCAAAACTGTTGAACAGATACCAAGACTCCCAGGAGAGCTTTATAGCATGTAGCTGCTGCCATCCTTATGTGTTTGATTATTTTTCAAGCCCCAAAAAGGGGTGCTATGCTCCTGTAAATGATTGGAATTTGCTCAGTACGTTGTTTGAAATGTGACTGCTGCACAGAGTTGTAATTTTCTATTTCAGTACGTCAGGCAGCAATTGTGGCTTGTGCTAAGTTAGCATTATCGTGCGCTGGGCTGCTTTCTCCATGGGCTCCCAGGCGAGGACTGAGAGGCTGGTGGTGCCACAGGGGGCAGCTGGGGCCGGGAACCTCCCAAACCCGGGGCTGTGACCGAACACCCGAGTGTTGTCCTCCCACCAGCCTCGCTCACACTCACAAGGAGATGAGAGCCCTGCGGCTCTAGGGCTAGTCCTTTGTCTTATTCCCCAAACCACTACTTTCCTACTTCCTCATCTTTTTGTTTTTTCTTTTTATTATGCACTTTGCTGCATTTCTTTGCCCTGACTGCCACAGCCTTGTTTTATCTTCACTGCCTCATCTTTTTCTTTCTCTGTTCTCCTTTACAAGTGGTGGCAGTGATGGCCACACAGTGATGCCACAAGGGTGGACATCCTCCCCTCCAGCATATGAGATACATGAAAAGAGGACATCTTCTCTGTTCAAAGTGCTAGCTGTGTGCTCCAGAGATCCTGTTTATTTACCAGAATGGACAAATTGTTGTGAGGACTTTTCCCGACTTGTGTTTGAGGTGATGCTGACAGCAGCTGGATTCTCATTCCCTGCCTGCTTCTGAGGGCTTTGTGCTCTGGGCCTGGCAGAGAAGCTGTAGCAGACGCCATTTTGCTACTGTCACTAGTATTTTGTCCTCTCTGGCTTTCTTAATTTTTGAGTAATTTTTTGATGAACAAACTAGTAAGATGTTTAAAAATCAACAAAGCCAGAAGTCTGTTTTTTTATTTTTTTTTTTTTCTCCTTTTCTCTGTCTCCTTTGTTTCCAGGTGCCTTTGTTGTCTGCTGGACTCCTGGACTGGTCGTCTTACTGCTTGATGGTCTAAACTGCACCTACTGTGGGGTTCAGAATGTGAAAAGGTGGTTTCTTCTTCTGGCCCTGATGAACTCCGTCATGAATCCTGTAATTTATTCGTACAAAGATGATGAGATGTGGAGCACCATGAAAAAGATGCTTTGCTGCTCGTCTGATGATAAGAGCCAAGAGAGACGCTCGTCACGGATTCCCTCCACCGTGCTTGGCAGGAGCACGGACACCACAGGGCAGTACATTGAAGATGGTATTATTCAAGGGACGATTTGTGGGAAAGGAGATCTTAATGATAAAGGAAACTCCTGAGTAATTCAAGGGCCTGAGCTGGCTAAGAAAAGGAGGGGGAAGGGAGAAGTTTTGTAAGAGAAGATTGACTAGCAAAACTGGTAAACAATATATCCACTTCATTCCAGAGCCTCAACTCCAGTGTTAACAAAAGTTCTTATAAGTAATTGCCTAATGGAAAAACACTTTGTAATGAAGAAAACTTTCTGTGCTTCTTTTTCTTTTAAGTGCCTGAAATTATCTTTTTTGTGAATGGAACAAGTATATCTGAGAGACTTTCTGTGTGTGGAAACAAAACGTAAACAGCATAGTGAGGTCCTCCAGTGAATGGCATTTGTGCTTTGAACAGTTTCTTGAGGAGGATTGTAGGCTTGGTTAGATGGGATTGTGGCCTCTTCGCTTTCCCTGTTTACAAGTTCATACTTCTCTTGTCCTTCTCCTTCTCTTGCTTTCAGGATAAGTAGTTTTATGGTTTATTAAAGCTGTGCCAGAAACTCAGCTGTGATGGGAAGAGCAAATACCAATGTGTGTGTATAAAATTCAGCCATAAATCGTCAGGATCTGACATTACAAAGTGTACAAAAGCCATTATTACAGGCCGATGAGTGCTGCAAGGAGACACGTTGCACACTTTGCTGCTGTCACGTAGGCAGCTGTGGAGGGTGGACTAAGAGCAAGGCAGTGCTTATTAAGCCTGTTTCTTACTTTCCCAGATAATATCAAATGGGTGGCTCATCCTTCTTTGTGACTGCTGTGCCGCTGAGCAAAATGATGCCTGAAACCATGTTGTAAGATAGCAAACTTATAAGGGGTATTTAAATGTACATATGATATGTACAGGCTCAATTAATTAATTTAAAATATAAATTAATTAAAGAAAAAAGCCTGAAAACAACTTAAACTCCTACAAGAATACAATATGAATTGATCATCTGACCTCGTCTGGACCACATTTAACCTCTGATTTGCAAGCAAGTCTTAAGGGAAGATGCTTGAAGAGGCTATGAAACAGCAAGTGATGAAGGACTTTCAGCATTGTGACTGATCATGTGCAGTGTGCGTGCGGTCGCAGCCATCCAAAAAATGAAGTTTAGACTTATGGACTATGCTCTAATGGAGGATCCAGCAATTTAAAGCTCCAGGGTAATGTTTTTAAATCATAAACTTTTAATTTAAAAATTTGAATGTGGATTTCTCAGTGGTCTAAGAACCTATCTCTTGCTGTCTGATTTCAACAGCAGTGAGCTCCCTGCTCCCCCTTCCTAATTTCAACAGGAGTTACCTGTGTTGTCCTACAGAAAACTTGATCCCTGGTACTAAATCAGGCAATCACATGCAGAGACCATGTGGAATTGTTGGAGAACATCAAGAGCATATTGTACAAGGCCAGAAGATAATCTGTGGTTTGGTTTGGGCAAATTCTTTTGGCACAATTTGCTTGCAGATCATCTGGATCGTGCTGGTTGAAGCAGAACCAGTGCATGGCTTAAAGGCCAAGTTGCAGTTTTATAGAAGTCACTGGGGGATTTGGGAGCTGGCCTTGGTTTACGAGCACAGTAAGCCCAGAGAGTTCCCCTGTAACACAAGTTAGGTAGCATGGGTATGGCCTAACATTTCACAGTAAATGCTGTATTTATGAGTAATGCTGGAAAGGTTTACACATGTGGTATTGTTGTTGGTTTTGGCCATTATAATGCAATGTTCTTGTGCAATTACTACTTCATTAGTCTGGTGTCTTGAAAATTACGTAAAGTTGCGCTTTGTAAAGCCAGTGACATTGCAAAGGCATATCATGCAAATGTTTGTGTCCCTAGAGCTACCTGCAGTGCACAGTTTGTGTTAACCAGGCCAAAACTCAGTATACAAAGCCAACGGAAAATAAAATGCTACTTCAAAATAAAATACTTGTTTTGTTTCCTGTTTGGGTGGTGACTGAACGTTACCTGGCACCACAGCCAGCAGTAAATGGCTGCTGCTGCTCATACTTGTTTCCATGGAGCCACCAGAGCTGAGACTGATTAAGCTGCAAGTAAAAATAAAGATGGGAAAGCCTTGTTTTATGTTATCACAGAGGGATTTTTGTTTTAATAAAATTGCTATGTTTATTGGCAACACTAGCCGGTGTAATACTTGGTTGGTCAGGGTCTTGAAGAGAACTTCCATGAAGGCCTGGGACACCTGCAGCAGTGGAGAAAGCACTAGGTTTCTCCTGCAGCCCTTGGGATTTGAACTGCAAAACAGTAATGTGTGGACAGTTTCTCCAGATAAGCAGGAAAAGGTGAATCCCGTAAAAAGGTAAAGGACAGCATTGCTTGTAGTATTCCTTCGACAGTAGATTCGCATTCTGGGTGAAGTCCTGAGAGGTATTAACAACTGTTCTGTAAGTGAAAGGATTTGAGGTCTGCACTTCTAGTCTTCGTGTCGTCTCATTTAAAAACAAAACCAAACAACCAAAATATGCCCCCATGCTTCTCCCTGTGTGTGTGTGGGGGGGGGGGGGGAGGGGAGGGGGTGAAGCTCTGTAAACTGGTGTTCTGTGAATAGCACTTCTTGCACTGTGCCATGGCCTCTGTTCTGGCATGATGCTTCCCTTGGAGAGCTATCAAACTGTCTAAACATCCAGCTACTCATATAAGGGAATTTCTTTTTAACTCTGTAAATATTTATCATAAGAGTTTGTCTCAAGGAAAACATTATTTGTACTTGAGTTATATTAAAAGAAGATGGAGAAGGCATGTTCTATGGGGTTTCCCTGTTTCCCTTTTCAGTAATAACCCCAAAAAAGGTATGAGTATCCTCTGACTTTGCATGTGTCTGCTCCTACTTACATATGGCAGTGTACTGATGTATGAGATGAAACATGTTTTTGGGGAGGGCTTTAGACTGAACACGCACAGGAACTCTAGGAGGTTAATTCCTAGGAGAGCGAGGAAGGCAAGTGTAGAGTTGGCACAACATTGCGTAGCTACAAGACTTTGTGTGTTCCTGGTGATGCTGGAGGCCTTTCTGTCTCTGGGAGACCCTTGAGAGCTGCTGTATTGTTTTAAGTAGTGAGCAGGTATTTTTAATTCAATGTGTTCACAGAAATTATTGAGAATCTTTGTGATGTCTCCTCCTGTACCTTTCCCAGCTGCTTGTCTCCCAGACCAAAGTTGCTCTTCCAGTTGGTTAATAGGTGTAGGAAGAAACATTCCGTGGCTTTTCTCAGGCTGAAGAGAGGCTGGGAGAGTCCTCCATCGTTAGCTCTCCCATGAAGTCCGCGTGGTCATGCTCATTATAGATCGTTATAGAGATGCCTTTCAGAGAATTGCAATCAAAAGCTCAAGCAATGTGGCTTTATTTTACATGGTAGATCTTTTGAATCTTTCTGCATAAGCAGCTAGACTGGTCATCGTTTACTAACTGTGCGTGGGAGAGATGTTTCTCTGCCAGGATCTGCACTGTCACTTTGACCGAGGTGGGGTGGGTGATGGGGCTGTCTGGGAGAGCAGCCAGACTGCTGCAGCCTGCGTGGCACTGCTTCTGTGGCTCTTTTACCATGGCTGTTTTTTCTTTCTTTGTACTTCTGTGGTTAATTTTTTTTTGGTTGTTTTATTTATTTATTGTAGTAATCATTGTGAAATGGTGAAATACAACAGAATTTGTATGTATGGCAGTTTGTGCATGTATTTGTGAACTGCCATAACTACTGCAGCTCTGTGAAGTTATGCTGCCCTTCCCTGATCATATACATACTATAAATAGTTATACATAGCTTTTTTAAAAAACAAACAAACAAACAAAAAAACTCTTCTGAGTAGCAGTTAAAAATGTGAGCAATGACACTACTATGATTCTTCCATGGTTTCAGTGAACAAAACCGTTTGCTAAAACGGCTAGGTTTAGGTTTTAGGTCTAAACTGCAGGTTAATGGAAGCTGATGGGGAAGGGTCAGTTTAAGCTTGCGGTATTTTTTACACTTCTTCCCTAGAGTTCTGGCTATTTTGGCTGCTATCCTAGAGAGGATGCAGTGTGGGGTAAGGCCCTGGTCCAGCCCAAAGCAACTGCTGCTTGCAAGACTAGACCCCAAAAGTGGAAATACTGAAAAGAAGAAGGCAGGTAAATTTTGTTTGTTAGTATGTAAGTCTAAAGAATACTTCTAACTTACATGAAAGAAGTAATTTCACTTTCCCCCTTGCACCCACTCCCCACTTATGCTGGTGCAGCCATTTGTGAGGCCAGATGGCGAAGTGCAGCAGGTAACCAATCCAGCTGAAAAATAACTCTGATGTATGCTGGTAGTAACTAGAGAAGAGTTTCTGCTTGCCATTACCTAGCAGCTGAATTATTTCATTGGCCTGTTATATAGTCACACAGATGACTTGTTTTCTGGAATTCTTTTTGAAACAATCTTCCTTGAATTCTGTGTTTTGCAGCGAATATGCATGCTTGTCAGGAGAAAGGGGGAGAAAATCCCTCATGAAATAAGGAATTAGGTCATGTTAGGCTTCCTAACCCCCTCCCCACCAAGGCCTTTCAGAAGATAAGGAATTTAAACACCTCTGTGCTTTGAGCCGTTCTTCAAAACACCCTGCTTAGCTTTCAAGTAGTAATTGGTCCCTGTGCTTCTTTTATGCATCTTTTTATACGATGAGGGTGCTTTTTCACTGCAGCAGGCAGAAGCATCTGCTTTCTCCCAACCTATTTAGAAGTGCTGTTTTACAGCCTGTAAATATGGTAGTTTGGATCATCTTCTGTAAGTATCTTAGTGCGTTTTTCTGTGTATATTGAAATAAATTATTTTCAAACTAACCAGTGCTATGTTTACCAGATAGTTATGTTAGAATTTTATTTTATTTTATTTTATTTTATTTTATTTTATTTTATTTTATTTTATTTTATTTTATTTTATTTTATTTTTTTTTGTGAACTAGACTTCACGCATTTCTCTACTTGTGCACTTAGGGCTTTGATGTAAAACTCTCTCAGGAAATCAACATGCACAATAACAAAAGCACAAATCACTTATTAATCGGTTTACACTAATGTCTGTCTTTTAATTTAAACAGTAGCTTCACTGAAACCATGGATACAGTCTAACTTCTCCAAAAAATACTCCCCTGCATATCTGTAGGCCAGGAGTAAGTGAGCCTACTTAACTTCCCTGACCTTTTTAGTTTTGCTCGCTTGCTCTGATATATATATGAAAATAAGGAGGTGATGTTTCTGAGCAAAAGTGGATTGCTTAGTGTTTCGGACGGTGATGATCTGGGCATGTACTTTTCATTTAGGGAGGTCCTTTCACTTTTCTCCTAAACTTCCTGTGGAGGAGATGAGACTGTGGCTTGGAAGAGCTGGTGCTCTCACCAAGTATTGCATTTTGTACATGTAATGGTTAAGAATATGTATCTACTATCTTCACCCCAAATGTTCTTCACCCAAGATTCTCCTGCATATGCTAGACTCTCACAGTACTGCAGAGTTAATTTTATCTCCATCTTCCATTTGTGTTTACACAAACAAACACTTTGGTGTGTTGGCTTTAATTAGGTCTCTATTAGAAATACGTTATGTTACTAATGGATGTCGAAACGCAGGGGAGTAAAAAGGCTTGACCTCCAGAGATGGAAATGTTATTAATGCTTAAATAATTCTATTCAAATTGTGGTTAACGCATCAGTTGTTATGAATGTCAGTGTGTTTGTGCAGTGTACTTTGTGATACTGGACTGTGATTTTTCCCACAGGTATAAATGAGTTAATTTAATTAGAAATGCAAGGGATTGTGCCTGCAGGGATAAAGGGCCCATAGACTGTGAATTCATAACTGCTCACACATGTGCTTAGCTGTAATTTTTGCACAGTTGTGTTGCTTCCAGGAGACCTTTCATGTGAAAGGAGCCAAGCATGTGTCAGCATTTGTGAGATCAAGACGTTTAATGTCTGGTTTGGGCTGTAAGTTTCTGCTATATGACAAACGTTCCCATTGCATTGTTACCAACAGGCGCAGCAGTAGAAGGCTGGATTGGCCCGTGCACTAATCCCACCCCCAGACACAACTGTTGACTTTAAAGAGGAAATATTTGGGCCCATAAAGCAGAAACTTGCAATGTTGGATTATGTCCAAAATTTGACCTATGCTGTTTTGTCCCATTTTCTCCTGTATAATCTCTTTGCACAGTCTATGTAATTTTTTGTGTTCTGCTTTGTTCTTCAAAGCACAGATTAAACCACGCTTTTCTCTAAACAGATAAATTCCAGCAGTACTAGATCCTAAAGCAACCCTCCAATTTCACAGACCAGAGAGCCACAAGAAGAAATAGATATGGTTGAGCAGACATTTTCATCGTGTTTTTTTTTTTGCAAGGTCAGAATACTGACAATAACAACAAAAAAGTAATGTTTGCGTACATTAGTTAGATGCTGGAGAACAATAAATACTTTGGCTAAACAAAAGTAGACCCCAGGCATATGATTGATTTCTACAATTAACACATTGGGAGTCTTAGGCTGTCAACCAGGGAGTTTTCTGAAGAGGAGAACTGAAGAAATCTTTTTTCTGATCAACTTCTCTGAACCGCACTGTGACTGCAGTATGTATGCAGCCCCTCTTGGGCATGAGAACCCAGCGTGGGGCACAACATGCTGAGCCCTTGCCCTGGCGAAGCTCCCACCCACATCCATGGGCTCACGGGACCTCTGCTGAGTCCCAGGAATGGGGCAAAGCCTGGGGCCGGAGCTATGGTAGCTGGGCCCTGCAGGAGCTCCGACCAAAGGCTTTCTTGCAAGTGTTTGGTTATATACGTGAATTCTGAAAGCTCTGTGTCCAGCAGGAGAGATTTGAGTGAGCCAGTGATCACACCTTTGTTGACATGAGGGAACTGTAGGGACTGCAGCCAGTCACAGGAGATTCCCAGTACACAGGGCTACTCATCTTATTAACTAAACCTGATACTATTGACTTTTCTTTGGGTTCTGCTGCTAAGCTGTTCAGCTGACAGTTGTAGTTTCCAGCTCTTTTTCTCTGAATGGGAGTGGAGTGGGCCAGCCCATGATGCTGGTGGGATTTCACAGCCTTGGGTGCCATGTCCAGGGGCAGCAGGACCAGGGCATTCAGTGCCCATGTACCAGGGTTGTAAGCAGGGCAAAAGAAGTCATGAATATTTATGTTAACAGATGGCCATCTATCTTAGTGACATCTACAGTTGTCTTCTTCACTGAGTTATCAAAGCACTTTATAACTCTGTCAATAACTGTCAGACAAGAATTAATTCCAGGTCCACTTCCTTTTATGTAGGAGGGAGGCTGGAGGTTCATCTTCCCTGGTATTCAGGTATGGTATTTAGGCTGGCATCCTCTTTGGTTCAAGCTCAAAGGAATAGTAAGACATGACATCTCAATATCACAAGGGATTTAACCCAAACGACAGGCTGGGGGTTGCCAGACAGAAGTGTCTGATGGATGAGAACTCAATTCTCTGTCCCCTTTGCTCTTGCCCCCTGTCCCTTTGTGGCGACAGCAGTGCGAGCTTCAGACTCGAGGCAGAGAGCTTTCAGGGAGCAAAGACAAATATTGATTAGAAGAGGTGCAGGGGTTGAGGTAACAATTGGATTTGGTATGAGCAGTTCTTACTTCCCTGCAGCATTCACACTGAATATTTTGACTTGCTACAATAATTTCCTGAGGGCTGATATCCACTGATGTGATACAAATGGTAGGAGCAGGCTCCATCAGGAACTGCCCTGAAGGGCTGTTGATTCACTTAATCCCACAATGAAGACTGAAGGAGTTATTATGTCAAAAGGCAAACTGGGTGCAAATATTTACATCGACATGCCAAAGATGACACACCCAGCCCAGCAGATTGGGTTTTTGCTAATGCTTTATTTGATCCCTATATTTGGCTGGGAGACAAGCAATGCTTTTGTGATGTGCTACTTTTATGAACAATAAACAAAAAACATTCTCTGTGAGGAGCTGGCACTGCTGTGTTTTGCACCTCTTTCTGTGCACCTGCCTTCTGCATAGGTTAAAGAGGGAGACATCGCTGTGAAAGTAAGGATCTTGGGGCTCCTCAGACGTGGCAGTGGTTGGGGCTGCCTGTGCACCAAATGCAGCTGGAAGCTTCTTACATTTCTTTATTTTTTTTATTTTATTTTATTTTTTATTATTATTTTTTGGAAGGGAGGAGCAGAGCCGGGCAGGCAGCCTCGCTGACAGAGTCCTGGTGGTACCGCTCAGCCAGGGCACAGCAACAGCTTGCACCCCTGCTGGGGGTTCCTCAGGTTCTCCATCTCCATCCTCTCTGGAGAGCTCACTGGCACTTATATGTCTTCCAGGTATGAGGTTTAAAAGTTGTCCCAGTAGTTTTTAAGGACCGTTTTTGACATTGTCAAAGTTGAAGCAACTGGAGCTTTCTTTGATCCAGGAGCTGCAGTTGACTCAGCTCTGCTTTGCCCAGTTTTATTTAAAGCCCATGACTACCACTTCTGAAATGTTATTTGTGAATGCTATAGCATTACATTATCTGCTGTTCCATCTGTTAAATGCCATGCTTCCAGCAGCAAAAATACTACTGCCTGACAGTAGCAGCTGCGAAAGGTCTTATTTAGCAGTCTTCTTCAAAGAATAGTAAAACCCGATTGTCAGTAAAGATAAGCCAAGTTTTGTTACAATAGAGCTTTCTTGGGATGTGATTTTAGGAATGTTGCTATTTATAGCAGCTCTGGATTGTTGCTGATGCATGCTAGGGAGGCTGTACATATCTATGCTTGTAAACACAATTATTTGCTTATTCCTGATTTAAACAATGCTATGTTAGTGTTTACAACCCACGTACAAATATATACCCTCTGCATAAATCTGGCCTCGGCATCCCCCGTGCTTGTTCCCAGCCCTGGCCCACAGCACCTCGGACCAGGCCGCTTCACACGGGATGTATGAAAGCAGTGCCTGGGCCAAACCTGCCTCCTGAGCAACTTCATGGCACACCCGAAGCCAGACAACAAGCAGGGCTCGGGAGCCCGGTGCTGCCCTGAGCCACGTCCTGGGCAAGCTGTGGCCCAGCATGGCCTAGCCTGGCCTCCGGCCCTCCCCTGGCCATGGCATTGTTGGGCCTTTGGCAGGGGCAGGCGGGCGTGGGGAGATCTGGCTTTTGGTGAGGACTCTGGGCACCGAAATGCTGTCAGAGCTCATGGTGACCTGACCCAGCACCAAGGAGAATCAATGAGGAGCTGCCAGCCATGGCACTGGGCTTTGACAACCATAATCTTGGGGCAGAGGTGGAGGGTGGGAGAGTGAGGGGGGCAGAAGTTTGTTATGCGTATGGGAGAAAGTGCTACCGCATGGAGCAGCAGTTGTGAATCTAGGGTCAAAGGAGTGCATTAAAGCAGACCTGTGAAAGGCTAGTGACTCCTTTGTCTGGGCATGGTAGGAGACTTTTTTTAAAAACAAAACAAAACAAAACAAAAAAAAAACAACACAACAAACAAACAAACAAAAACACCTGAACAACTTGGATCTGGGAGAACAGCTTTTTTTTCTTTTTTTTTTTTTTTTTTTTTTTTTTTTTCCAGTGTCTCATGGCAATCTGAGAGGAGTTTCTTTTTCTGAAGGCTGATGGTAAAGCATGTTTTCAGGCCATTTGCTATCCTATCCTTGTAAGAATTGAACACTAGTGCTGGGCTGTTGCAGACAGAAGAGAAATACCAGTGCCCTTCAGTGGGACATTACTGGGACTCTTGCACAAGCAGGACGGGAGGCAGTTTTCTGATGTGGCTTGGCAGTGGCAGGCTGCACACAGGACACTGGGCTGAACTTTCCGGACAAACTGGGAAGTGTCTGGAGGACAGCAGCACAGCTGGTGGCTGTACAAAACCTGACCTCCCAGGAAGGCTGAGGAACCTTGCTGGACAGTAGACCTGCTTGATGAGGGAGGACAAACACCACTGATGGGTGGTTAGAGAGGAGAGGAGATGAGTGTGTGGGGGGGCCTCCAGGTAGGGATGGTCTGTCCATTTAGCAGCATCTTCCACTTCTTCCAGCATTGTGTTCTGGGGTTTGCCTGCATTAGTGCAGATACCTGGTCAGGGCTGTGAAACCTTCACTCTCCTTGCTTTGCAGGCTCCGGCAGAGGAAGCCAGTCTGGCAGCGGCAACACAAGTCTTCACAAACACCATTTCCAAACTCCAAACTCCACCTCTAGTTTTGCTTCTGGTCCTGAGCAGGTAACCTCTGCAGACAGTAAGGTGACGACTCCTGTCCCCCTCAAATGGATTAACAGCTAATTCTCTTTCCGGAAGCAGGCTGAGGCTTCCGTGAATGGGGCTGAAGATCTGCGAGGGATGTTATGTTGCTATTAAAAAGGCTACTTGAGGGATAAACTATCCTGGCCCACATGTAAATATTTGCAGTTACAGACAGGATCAAGACTAACTGGAGAAAAATGTGAAAGACTCATGAATTGATGTTGTCTGTTAGAGTTTGCTTTAGTGGGATGAAACAACTTTTAAAATAATTTCTATGGCAACTGCAGCACAACAAAACCAACTCAGTAACTGACCCGTGCTGTAAGGCAGGCTAGTGTTTGAGCCTCAGTTGCTGCAGGCATTTTTGCCAAAGTCCAGCTCTCCAGGAGCTGGTCCCAGCTCTTTCTTTGCCCAAGAATTAAAAAAATAGAAAGTTATGGAAATGAAAAAGTAGTTACAGCAGGAGGAATACAGAAATAACCTGTTTTATTATTAAAAGATATCTCTGAGCATTCAACCAGTTCTAGGCCACCCATCAATTAAAAATCACCTCAGGACCATGAAGCAAGCTGTGCACTACACACTCCCATTTCAGGCAGTGCAATCATCACAGAAAACAGCTTAAAACAGATATTAAAAATAGTGGGCATCTGGTTAATAACCATCAGGCTTGGGTACATCAGGAAATGAATGGTTTGTCTGTATATTTGCTGTTTGTTGGCACAAGGAAGCAACACAGCTCATCAGCCCCTCCTTTTGGGGCTGCGGGCGCTGATCAGCGAATCTTGAGACTGAAGTGGGCCCAGGGGCTGCCTCCCTCCAGGGCAGGGCCGCTCCAGCAGTCTGTTCCTGAGCACTTTGTTTGGTTTAATTTTAAATAACTCTGTCAGTGTGGCTGCCCCTGGGAGGCTCGGTTCATTAGGTCCATTAGTGCAATTAGGGATTTGACACAGCAGGCCACTTGAAAAACATTAGTCTAAAGGGCGCTTCGCTGGCAGCTGATGTGGCTCCTCCGTTACTTGCAGACTCCGCAGGGAAGGCTGCAAGAGCAAAATGGGGATGCTGGAAAATGTGCTGGAACCTGGAGGGATGACCTCCACCATGAGAAGACCAGGCCATGCTGGTAGGAGGGGAGGTGCTCCTGTGCTTACCTATTTTGAAAGCTGTCACGTCTCCCCGTGGCGTCAGGCTGAGCCATTGCACCATGGGGAAAGGTACAGTCTCCACGCTGTCCAGAAAGTAACCTGCTGCTGCATCAGAGGGCAGTCGGTGCAGCGAGAGGGAAAATTGCTTCTAGGGGAAAGATTGATGGTGTACACTAAAGCTGTTATGGGAATGTTGACTGGCTTCGGACAACTAGTTTTTGCTTGATGATGTGGGAGATGATCATGATCCTCTTTTAAATTTCAGGATGCAATAATGTAAGACAGCATCTCTCGATGTCAGTGAGAAATGAGCCTATTTATGCTAGATAGAATTTGGGTGTGGAAAACCAGAATATCCATATGCTGCACAGTATTATGCCACACTCCCTACGTACTTTTCTAGTTAGCTCCTTATAATTCAATATGCTCCAAGCAGGGGCAGGCTGTGCTACATTTCTGGTGTTTGTGCAGACAGAAAATTCTGTTACAGGTATAAAGCTGCCAAAGCCATGACTTGCTCATCACACGTGCCACACCATCCATTGCTGCATGCTGGGGAGGCATGAGGTGTGCCAGGAGTGTTTTGGCAAAGTTCCCTGCAGGGGGCTTTTGGACACTGGGGAAGGGACAGGAGAGCCACATCCAGCTGCACCTGTGGGTTATTTTGGGGGCTAAGGTACCCCAGGTTGGGTTGGCAGTACCCAACAACGTGCTGTTGCCCTTGTGTCAGCCCTGCCAGGGCAGAGGGGAGTAGCTCAGCATCCCTGACTGCTGATTTGGGGCTTGCCACTGATGGCAAGAGGGTGACTCTAGCTGTCGGCCAGAATCAGAGGGAGCTACAAAAATACTGCATGATCTCAAAAAAGAAAAAAAAAAAAAAAAAAAAAAAAAAAAAAAAAAAAAAAAGAGAGCTCTCTTGCCTGCAGGTGTGAGCCCCCTGGTTTGCAGCCAGTGCCTCATGAGCATGGCTGCTGCCCCTGCACACAGGCACCTGAAAGATCAGGTGACGTATCTGACCGCAAATGTTTGTGCTATAATTAAAATGTAAATATTAGTATTTCCTAGTCAATAAAAATTCCTTAGGAAGACTTGTCTTATGAAATAACTTTAAAAAGAAGTTGCGTGCACACACACACAAACACATGCAAAGTCTGACAACGCATTAATAGGATATTTATTTCTCTGTTTCACTTAGTTGAAAATACTGCAGTAAAGCTTAGTTTCTAAAAATGTGTGGACTGCTGCTGTTGGATTGCCAGGCTCGCGGAGTGGATGGTCAAAGCCAGCTGCATCTCCAGTTGCCATGGGAAAGGGCCTCAGCTCTGCGAGTGCTGGATAATGGCTTCTGAACTCATCCCCCTTCATACTGGAAAAATGCTGGGGGACAGAAGGTTAAATAATAACAGCATCAGAGCTTGTGGGATATAGTCTTTGTTGGTTTTATTTTACAGCTGTGTGACATCCATGTTTGTCTTTGAATTTTTTGGTCAGATGTAACCCTTCCATTTATACTGCACTTCTGACCACAGTGATGCTGGGATGGGCAGTGAATAGATTCTGCCCAGATCCAGCAACAGGGAGAGCATCGCCAAGAAAATGGGTTTGATGAGACAGTTGTTTGCTGCAACTAAGCAGGCATGTGGACATAACTTCTATCTTTAATCCAGAAGCATTTCCTTGAGCCAGTGCCAGTATAGTATACGATAAAGTTCAGCATCATTATGTCGCACATTTATGTCCTTTCATTTTGCTGTGTTCAGCAATCTCCAGCTTTGCCCTAGTTTCACAGGGTTCTTAGCTGTACCGAAAATGTTTGCCTCTAGCATCATAGTAACATCTTGCTAAGCAAACAGTAATGACAAGGAAAATTACGTTCTGCAGATAAACTTGACCATGAGAGTTTAAACTGCATAAAAATTAAAGTTTTGAGGTAAAATTGACTGTAATCACAGTTGAAATGCAGGGCTGCAAAGAAAGAAAATAAGAGTTTGGAGCCATCTTCGCAGCCTATGTTTTTGTGGAAAAAAAACTTCTACAATTATCAAAGATTCCAGGAAAACAAGCTGTTCATATGCCAGTCTTAACTTTGGGATATTTTACTAGGTTGCTATTAAATTATTTACCTTTATCAAATTAGTAGAAGAGTACGTTTTACTCTAATATCAGCTCTTGAGAAACAGTATGCTATATGAGAAACTATTTATTTTAATTACTGTGGCTTATTAAGATATGATCTTAAAATGCTTTTAAATATGAAGAGTGTGTACATCGATGTATTATAGCAGCAGGATGATGTGTATGCTTTTAATTCTTGGAAAAGTTTGGTCATCTTCTAGGATCTGCATACACCTCTGAAATAATGCTAAAATTAATTTGTATACTGCTGGACTGCTCATTTTTTTATTTGCATATCAGCTGTTTTGTGGGTAAATATATATATATTTTTGAGGCTATTTACTCTCTAGATGCCTTTCATCAGTCCTCTATAGAGTTAGAGAGAAAATTCTGTAACCATTTTAATCTGTTTCCCCAAATCTGACTTACCTATGGTATCTAAAAATGTTATTCAGCACTATTTAGAATTATCCAGAAGTCTGTGCAGAGCTATGGCTATACCTGTTTAAAAGGATGCCTAAACTTCAATCTCTATACTTAGAAGGTGCTCTGTGGCAGCAGAGGGGATGCTGGTAATGAAGAAAGTCATAGCTTCTGTAGGAGTCATTAGGCACAGAGCCAAACTCAAATCTTACAGTCCTCCTCCAGGCTATGCTTGTGAAACTCAGAGTTATTTTAATTATAGTGTTTCTTTCAGTAGATTCTAGAGGGAGAGAATTGTGCTGTTTTCCTTCATTGACTACTTTTTCAGTCTTGGAGGCCAAGTAAAGAATCACTGATGGTTAATTAATTTCTGCAGAATCTTCTACCCACTTTCATGTGTTTTTTGTATGTACCCATTTTAAGGCTAGGACTGCGATTTCAGAGCACTGAGCTGGCACAGACTGATGTTTCCAGAATGGGGTTAAAGTTCTCCAAGCTACTGTCGATTTAACACAGTCATTTCGGTTACTATTTACTGCCACTGCCAAACTCACACAACCTTTTGCTGCTCAAGAGATACTCAGGACAGGATTAGGCAGGGATGATCTTCAGGAGAGGAAAGCCAGTGGCAGAGTTCTTTGAAGGGTCTTTCACAAAACTTGTCCTTTTTTTCTGAATGATCTGAAACCTGCATCACCAGTTTTAGGCAGAACTAAGTCAATGGCAGATCTCCCACTGACTTCAAAGCAGCAAGTTTTGGTATTTAGGGGAAAATCACTGTGAAGAATAATGACACAATATAAATACTTCTGTTACAAATGCAGAAGGTAAATAACACTCTTTTATAGTATTTATTTAAATCCCCAGGCACGGGTGGAAAACAGGTCTCCAAATAACCTAAATAGTTTGGCACATTAAACTCTCAGCCTTTACAAATATTGGTAGTGTTTCAAAGAATGCATTTTTAAGTGAGCAGTAAAGAGCAATTAGGCATGTAATTGTTATTTTAGAGACTTAATCCAATTTCCACTGCAGTCAGTGGGAGGCTTTACATTTACTTCAATGTGGACCAGCTTTGGACATTTGAAGAGAAGGAAGGACAAAGAAGGGTGTGTGTGGGGGGGAAATCTGTACAAAATCAGCATTCAGAATTTAAGTCTACATAAAATATATACATTTGAGGTAGCAGCAGACATCTTTTATTAGCAGAAAGCATATACTAACCACAACAGAATAAGATTCTCCCACCCCTCCAGCCTATGTCCATTCTATCACTTGACAGCCAATGTAATTAAATTAAAGGGCTGAAACCTCTTCTGAACTTCCTGAAAAAGTTTACTCAGTTTTTCTCCATCAGATGTCACAGCATACAATTTTAATCCATTGTATTTTGTTTGCTGCAGAAATGAGACTGCTGAAGGTGCCTTTGTCATTAGCAGGTTAGGGTCAGGTTCATTGCTTTAGCTGAAATCCAAATGGAATAGCAGAAGATGGATGTAAATGAGCTCCTTAGAGGTCTGCTGGAGTAAACATCCCCCTTCTCTCTCTCTTCTCTCTTTTCTTTTTCTTTTCTTTGATTTCCTGTGTTCTTCAGGCCTGTAAGTTGCTGGTGAGCCAGCAGCAGCAGGCTGTCAGGGACTGGCCTCCATGTAAGGGGTATTATGGTGATGAGTCCAATGTGAACAGAAGCGCGCCATTCATTGTCCTTTAAATGCATTATTTAAGGGTGAACGTCTAAAACCAAACATGAAAAAACACTTCTTAAATCTTCAGTCAAGCTGGGAAGAAGTGATATAAATCTACCCAATCCAGTGATAATTTCACTAATATAAATGATAGCTCGTACAGACGCATGATGCAACTCACTTCAGTGATATGGCAAAGACACGTGTGCAAGGCTTTGCAGCAGCCATAGCATTACATCTGGTGGTGCACACAGCAGCATCCAGACCTTCCTCCGGCCACTCAGGGGAACTACACACACCATAGCTGCCATGCCATGTTCCAGCGGGCTGGACCTCAGCTCAAGAAGGCCTTCAGACCAAGTGTAATTTGTGCCAAGGCCCACAAATCCCTCTCCCTAGTTTCTTCATGCCAGCGCCAACACAGCCGAAGGGGTTAACCTTTCAACTACTGAATTACTGCAGCTCACAAATTGTATTTTGCTGTGTTGGCTGAGCAGCAATGACACCCCGTCCTCAGGGAGATGCGCTGCGGGCAGGGAAATGGCGGCGGCGGAGCGCGGTGCCCGGCGGGCCCCCAGCTCGCCGCCTTGCCGCTGGATGCCGCTCTTGTTCCACCGAAAGGCAAGGGCCCCGGCCGGGCTGGCTCTCGGCCCCAGGCGAGAACAGCTTCCCTAGCGCCAGCACGTGCAACTCACTGCGGAAAAGAGGTTATATTTGAAATTATTTATGGCTTTTACTGCGCCTGCCCACCAGGGCTCGCAGCACCGAGCCCTCCCTTCGCAGCCCGGGCAGCCTGGCCCCAGCTGCTGACTTCAGAGAAGCGATCTCAAATCCCGCAGGGTGCTGAGGAGACAGTCAGAAGATCTAATGTAGTCCAAAAGCAGGGAAAAACAACACTAACGCTGGCTCCCCGTACCCCCAGGCCTCTCACGTCCCACCAGCCGAGGGCCTCTTTTGGCATTGAGTCGTGTGTCTCCTCGCTGGGAGAAAGTAGTGTTGGAAAAAACGTTTCTTTAAACGCATGTTTTTGCGTTATCTTGCTTTTAAAGCCTTTTACTGTTCTTAACGTGTAGGAATGTGTGTGTGTGTTTGACACCAGGCCAGTTCTGCCTGTATGCAGAGTCATGGATACAGATTGCTGAAGTCCTTGCTCTCTGCACGGCCGAGCCTGCAGCTCCTCAAGATTTGCAATGTCTCCGAGCCCCCAAAAAGACACTGCAGATGCAGGACCTGGTGCTGAGGTGTTCCTAGGGGTGCACCGCAGTCCCCTGGAAAGCAAGGGATTTTCTTCCACCTTTGTGTTACATTGCAGGGTGTAGCACAACCCCAAAGCTGCCATCCTTTTGTGTCCTGTGACACTGAACCTGTGTATTATTACACACAGGTGCTTTCCGTAATTAAGTTCCCATGCTTTTCCCTGTCCTGGAGACAGCTCTCCTCCTGCTGGTGCTGGGGGAAGAGTTGTTCCTCGCTCAGGTTCTCTAGCACTGATCCCAGAGGCCATCAGCCCTAGCAAGAGGTGAAGATGGTGACTGCAGGCAGTGGTACCTTGAATTGTCTGCTCTAAAACTTTGCACTAAATCAGACAGTTATTTTACATACCAGCACCTTGAAGTAGCACTCTTAAAATAAGTTTTTCCCTTTCCTGCAGGCAGTTTTTTTTTTTTTTCTCCTTTCCCTCGTGAAATGCACACACATCTCTATTCCTTCATTTGGCAATTTCACACATGCACATGCTAGATGTCTGAAATTAAAATCAACCTTACTTTATTCCAGATGAGGGTTCCATAACCTCATTTTATAATTGCCATTCAAAATCCAGTAAATGTACTTCAGTCACCAGGGAAAGGTGACTATGTGATCTCTGTGGGGACAGATAAAAATGATAATATAATTTCTGATCAAGCCTAAAACAAGTCTCCCATGGTTGATATTTTTTCTTTTTCAACTTCTTCAAGTTCAAGTAATTTTGATATGAAAACAAAACCTTTTCTCTCATGTTTCCTGATATTAGTTCTTTTTTTTAATTATTTAAAAAAAAGTATTTTTTTTTTCTTCTTCTTCTTGTTTTTTCACTGTGCGTTCCTTCTAGGCTCAACCAAAGCTGTTTAAACAGGTTTCTTTGGCTTCATTTTGAGAGAACTCTAGCTGTTTGTAAACCTGAGTGTACAGTGTAGAATGCCAGTGACCAAAGGCGTGTATAAGGCAGCTATTACCATCCCCATCCCACAACACCCTACCTAAAATACTGCTTCTCCGGCCTTTCAAAAAATAAAGCTTTGAGTGGGCTGTTGTGTTTGCTGGAATGCAACCCCTGACACCAGTTTTACAAAAATGACTTCACTTAAGGATGTTTTTCAAGGTCTGCTTGTTTGTCTCAATCTGGTTTTAAAGCAGTTCATTCTATATCTTCAAATAACAGAAAACCTTTCTTAAGCTATTACCCAAGAGAGCATTAAGAACAAGTAACTCACAGTTGTCTTTCCAGTTACAGACAGAGAGCTATTATACTAGCAGCATTTATGATGCTTAAACTGTGTAGGTATGAGTGAATGAGAAGTTTCCTTGAGTAGGTTTCAGATTACGAACTAAGGAGAAAACAACTCACAGTACAAGGATTTTGTCATTATCTTTAAACATTTAGATTTTAAAGTATTTTGCTTCCCTTTTGGTTTTGTCCTTGCTTCTCTTGGAGGCACAGCGTGCAGGAGGCATGTCACCTCCTTTCAGCAGTGGCAGCATGTCTTGGCAGAGTTAAGAGATACTGCTCATTCCCATATTGTTTCCCTTAAAACTTTTATCAGTAAGGTATTTTATTTTAAAATATTAATTTAAATATGGCATTTTTGCAAATTAGTTTCCTTTCAGCTGTTGATCTCTTGACATTTTTTTTTCCTATCTGGATAACAGTACTTCTGCATGTGAAGTTTGGTGTAGGTACTCATGTACATCACCATTGCTACACTGAGCACCATTGATAAAATTGTTTTCTTATACTTTTGCCGAGCTCATCCTGAAATGAAAAAAGGGATTTTGATTTAAGTGACTTCAAGTGGTAAACTCTCTCTAACTCAGACTACACTTCAGTAGCATGACATGAAGCACCCCTCTCCAGAGAGGCATCATTTGAAACTAGTTGCACCTGAGGACACTTAAAAACAGGAGTATCAGCTGTGTTCACAGTGGATAACTGCTGTTTAATTACTCTGCAAGCAAGTCACAGACCAGCTGAAGAGACACAGGACCAAAATCGTTACATTATGTTGGCTTACTGACATTTTGAATTACTTTGTGGGCCTCACACTGAAAGGACTGTACTGCAGTGAAATATGATTCTAGAAATTTTATTTTCCTAAATCTTTTCACTGCATGGTTGGTAGTGACACTAGGTAAAAGCTTTAATTCTTCTTTTCTGACATTTGTGTAATTCTTTTGCAGTCAATAAATGATGCTGCAGTTAATTTCCTCATTGTAGTAGGACATTTGTACTTGCATGCAGCTTCACTCCTGGTAGCTCCTAGGTCATGCTGCTTCATAGGAGTGGAAAATGAATGGTAAGTTTGTGTGAGAGAGTTAAGAGCGTATTTCTACTGGTATTTAATTTTTTATGATCTGAAATTGGAGCCAAGAAAATAAATTACCCCTCTTGGTTGTGAAATGGACTCCCCTGAAAATGCACTCAATACTTTTGTGCCTCAGTTCCCATATGTTTAATATTATAATCAAGCTCCTGCTCCTTTTTCATCTGATAATCCATTGGAGTTTGGGTTTCTGCATGCTACTTTGGGGGCTGAACAATGACACAGACATGTTTATTCGCTGACAGTAAGTCTTGTTTTCATGACTGGGGAGGAGGCAGGTAAACCAGAGACTGATTCTATGGATGCCATAATTCATTCTTCATTCACCGCTTTCCCCCCAAATGCTATTTTGCTGCTTTTCACAAACCATGTGGGAGCTTCTCTTCACTTTCCCAATGCTACTTCTTGTTCTTCCTCTTTACAAACACGTTACAACAATTACAAGCATTCCGGCTACCACAGTATTTGGCAATGCCATTTGCTCAAATATCTCAGCAGCTATCCCAGTGAAGAAGAACAGTTAACTGTGCCAGATTCAGTGATGTTTAGCACTACCTATAGTAATATTTAATAAGTATAAGGTGTTGAATGAATGTTTGCAAAGCTTTTTCAAATAGAGATTGAAGCAGGCATGCAAAAATACTGAGCACATTCTCTGAAGGTGGTGTACGTATAGCAGAGGAAAGGGTGTAAAGAAGAATAACTCTTTCATGGTATGAGTTGCTATTAGGTGCTATGATCAACATTTTTCGTGAAGTATCTCTGCATCACTGTAGCCCTTCAACATAGTTGAATTGAGTGGCATCATCTGTGCTGCTCCTTACTTCACAGAAATAGTCCCTTAGACTAGAAATAATCTAAAAGATTTCAGAAGTGAGCCTGTTACTGCAGGCATTGTAGCCATGTGCTGTTTTCTTCTCCTCCAAAGGACTTTGGGATAAATCCAATAAAAGGCTTTGATGACTGCAAGCAAGGTGCTTAATGCAGCTTACCTGGTATCCATCTCCCAGAACGGAAAGCAAAATTTGGGTGCCTCTATCATATATCATAGATGAGGTGGGTGTCTACTCTCCTATATTTATCTGAGATGTCATTAAATAGAAACCAGAAGCAATGCTGCAGAGAGAAATATGAGGGTGAGCTCCATGAAAGAGATGAGTGATGTAATGCCTCACTGATACTGAAACTGGGAAGTCCCATTCCCCTCCCTTTTTTCTTTGCTCCCTCTCCTCCCTGGGTTATCTTGTACCAGCTTTAGCATATGCAAACCCTCTGTGAGCCACCTCACTCACTAAGCTGTTGGCACACTAGTCCAGGAAAAAAAAAAAAAGTGGATGTTTTTCTGTAGCATTAGTGAGCTGATCTAACTCAGCTGAGGGTGCAATCAAAAATGGGGCAAGCACGAAAGTGTAGACAAATTTGTGGAGGATGAGTGAATTTTGGGAGCAGTTGGCTAAGTGACGTTGTATCATACCATGAGGTGCTGTGGAGTTAGCATCCCTCTTGTGTTGCACCTTCTTGGATCCCTGATGCATAGTTTGCTCTCTGTGGTACTGCTTCAGCACAAAGGCTTAGGGGAGGATGCTATCACCAGGCAGCAACAGCTCATCCCGTGGATATTTTTGTGAATGTTGGTGTGTGCTAAGTCGGTCAGCCCCCTGGGGAAGGATAGGCATCTTCTTATGAGGCTTTTATTATCTAACAGGGATTAGCCTGAAATCTCATAGTCCAAGTGCAAGAGGCAGAGGGACACTGAATATCATTCAGACACAGGGCCAAGTTGCTGTCATGCTAGTGGGGCAGGGAGAGAGAGGACAGTCTGGATCACATAGGTGGACTGCAGCATGTAAAGTCCACCTAAAATCCTGCTGTAGGTGTCTGCATCTTCAGAGTGGTCTGTGAGCACTGTGCCTCTAATGAGCCCTGTGCAGGTAGATGTACCTGGTATCTCATTGCATGACCGGAGCTTTTAATATGTGAACAGCAACCAAGGGCAGAACTTGAAACGCTTGCCAGTGCACAGCACAACCCAAAGCCTGGCTTATGAGGTTATTTTTGTGCATCTCCACAAAAGAGATGTAAAAGCCCTGTGAGCTGGGCTTTGTTGAGACGCACAGTTCTTACACTGAGGGACAATAAAGGAGACGCAGGCTGCCACTGGCCTGTTGCATAACAGGATCAGACATTTTAATGAGCTTCTGGTAGTCAATGGTTCATCAGCCCTCCTGACTTGTAATGAAGCAGGACACTGCTATAGAAACCGCTCTAGCAAACAGCATTTTTGAATGTACTTAAGATGATGAGTTTGAATTGAAATGCAAACACAATGTGGATCAGTCCATCTCTTTCTGAATTGTAGGAACCTCTTTGCTCTCTTATGCATGTTACAGTTTAATCCTGCTTGAATTTAAGTTTATAGAGGCACTTTTTGTATTCCATTTCACAAAGCATCCATTTTCCCCTGGTTCTTTAATATCTTTCCCATTATAATTCTTAATCCCACTTCTTTTTAAGCAAAGTGTTACAAGGAAGAAAGGATAAATACATTTTATATTTTTTTCTAATATTTTTTCTATAAGCTATATTTATAAAAGAAACAGGCCTAAAATAAATTCTAAGGATGGTCTATGTCACGGAGAGGAATAGTGATGTAATAAAAGGTGTGTTTTATTAAGCTGCTAAATTATAAAGCGAGTCTTCAGATCACTCCATCAATTAGATTCAAGCAAACCTAAGTAAAGTAACTGTAAATAGGAAAACAAAAAATTGTTTAAGGAGTTGCAATCTTAAAATTTGGGTTACTGCCAAAGACCAGAAATCCATTACAGGATATTTATGATAAGTGTACTCAAGAGAGCACAAGAAATACTTCTTGTTATCCTCTACCCTATCTCTTATGGATGAAAATCTCCAAGGAGACCATACTTCACCTACACCAAAATCCTACCTAAATGCCACCTTGGTAATGAACGGCTAAAAAAAAAAAAAAAAAAAAAAAAAAAGTGTTTTGATTCTTCTTCCTGTGGTTTAGGTAGACTGTGTTACACCAAATCCGTGCATTACAAATAAAAAAGTGCTGGGCTATGAAAGGTTTTTCATAAAGTAAACCTTGCTCTGACTCTTGTCTGAAAGTATCCCACAAAGACTTCTCTTTTCCTGGCCAACCCTTTAAAAAAAAACAAAAACAAAACTCAACCCATGATGCACAACCAAGCGCTTGGGGAGTTCTCTTTTGAATAGCACCAACTTAGGAACAGCTGCTATGATCAAATGGACAAAGGGAATTCAGCAACACCCACACCATCTTTTATCTTTTAAAGCTACAGGAGCTTAATCCTTCCCATCGACAATGTCTGTTGTCCCACTTGCCATTTTGACTAACGTATATTTGGTGTAAGTCTGCTTCCTCCTAAGAGTGCACCTGCAGCAAAGCTGCAGTGTAAAAGTCCAAAGTCTCTGCAATTAACCTGAGTCACAAAATAAGACATTTTTTTCTGCACTGCAAGGACTGATTTAGTATGAACTAAACATTAAAAAGAACAAGTTGTTATTAAAAATATTTATTACTATCATTGCTAAGGTAGTAAAAGCCAAATCAACAACTGTTATTTCTGGAAGCACTGGGAGCGTGCTTCCTACACAGCAAGAATCAGTCAGTTTACTAGCCCTATAATAATTCTTTTTCATCTGCCTGGAAAAGTAATTATGGTCTGCCTCTCAGCAAGAGAAATGGCCTTAATTCCAGTTCAGATGACAAGAGTAAATTTCATCCCCGAGAGTTAAATTTTGATGAGAACTTTGAAAGAATGGTTTTGACCTTATTCAGCATTTTTTCATTCTCAAGTTAAACTTTGAAAACCTGAAATATTGAATGCAAAAGAATCTGAAATCAGAACAAGCAGTGTGTAAGAGATGTAATGGGGTTTGTCAAAGCTGTATTTGTTGCAGGAAAACCTACAGGGCTCATTTTCTTCTGAGATTCCATCCCTTGCTGTATACCACAGGCCATCACTGTTACGATCGTATCAAGGAAAATGAAATTTTTATTGATACAGCCAGTATTCTGCATTACCTCCTCCTTACATTGAAAATACATTATAGTAGTCAATCTTTGTCAGCTTAGGTGAATAACTGAATTTATAAAAGAATATATAGATATATAATGTATATAGATATATAGAAATAAATCTTGTTCGTCCTAATTGCTGCTATTTCTTTTTGATGGTAGCTTTCTAATTGAGAATTAGATATTGCAGGTATAAACATGCGTGATCACAGAATTTGGTGTAGTTGGATACAGAGGTGGTAGATAGGAAGAAAAATCAATGAGGATGTGAGTGAAGGCTGCAGTCTTGCAAATCCAATAACAAAGGTAATCAAATGCTATTCTATTATTCAATAGATCATGTCAATTCAATTAATTTTACTGAGTTCTATCAGGTAATTTTTGTTGAGATCCTCACAGATTTGGTGAGGTAATGCTAGATAATGTCACCTGAACAATCTCTTTGAGGGGGTCGAAGGGGAGGTGTGTAGGTGTTGTAGGCTGTAAAATTGGAGATGTGACTCCTTAAAGATCCCCTCCCACTCCCAGAATCTTTTAAAATATTTTATATTTGAAAACAAAGAAAAAATCTGGTCAAAGCAAAATATGTGGAAGATACGTAGGATTTGCTCATTCCCTTAAATAATGTTATAAGCTTATCATTCTTACAAGATAGCAATAGTATACAGCAGGATGAGATACGTGCTTAGATTTGTGGTTTACTGACGTTTGTCATTTGTAGTGGTATAATATATATATATTTAAATGCATGATTGAGTTGTGCTAGGGGATGTTTAGATTGGACATTAAGAATAATTTCTTCATAGAGAGGGTGTTTGAGCATGGAGGTATTTAAGGGACGTGGGCAAAGCACTAAGGGCCATACTTTCGTGGTGGGATGCAGTAGGTCAGGCTGGTGGTTGGACTTAGTGGGCCTGAAGGACTTTCCTGACACGGTGACTGACCTCTGGGCAGCAAGGTGCTGCCAGACTGGCACTTTTGGTGCTGCCTGCCACCCCTCATGCCAGTGGGGCTGTCAGATGTGGGGTGTCTCCCACTGGGAGACATTTTTGTGGTGTCTGGACAAAATTTGCTCTTGGTGAGAGCCAGGAACTCCTGGTGTATGCTCATTGCTCATCAGCAATGCCTTTGCTTGGGACAGCGCTGAGCAACTCCTGAGATCAATGTGAAGCTTGAAATGCGATTTCGAGCCCTCCAGGAGAACAGCACGTCACGGCGAGGTGCTCTGACGCTTTGACATGCAGCTGCTGACATCAGCCGCGGGGACAAAGCGCAGCGGCACGCAGCCAAAGGTAAGGGCCAGCATTCAGCGAAAGGCTGCCCAGAGCCGGGGGCCTGTGCGCGAGGACGGCGTCCCGGGCCGGGCGCCGGGGAGACGCAGCCCCGGGGGTCCCTCCGCGAGACTCCCTCAGGTGCCGCCATAGCGCGGCCGGGGCTGCGCGGGCCGTTGGTGGGGGTCTCCTAGCAACCGCGCGGCCAATGGGAGCGGCGGGGGCGCGTTAAGCCCGCGGGGCCCGGCCCGTTCCGACCCGTGCCGTGCGGGAGCCAGCTCCCCCCGGCCTCCTCCTCCTCCTCCGCCCCGCCGCAGCAGGTGGTGCTCCGGCGGGCCCCTCCTCCTGCCCTGCCGCTCCTCGCCGGCCGGAACGGGTGCTCTGCGGCCGTTGGCGGGGCGGGGGCGGCGGTCCCGGTGCCCTGCTGGGTTCTGTGGAGCTGCGAGCAGCCGGTGCCTGCAGGGTGAGAGCCGCGTCAGGTACGAGAAGAGGCTGGCTGCGGTACCTTGCTTGTTTGAAACGTCTTTATTTGCAGCAAAGCTCGGGGTGAGGGTGGAACCGAAAGGCGAGCTCTGCTTGTCGTGTGGCTGCGCCCCTTATTTACGTGCCTACTGGGCTGCCCGCGGAGCAGTCGCGCAGGGCGCTGCGAAACTATGGTAGGAATTCGGGAGTTTCGGGGCAATGACTTAAAATGGGAGGTATGCGGTGTAAAATGTGAACGCATGAGGTAATCCCTAATAGTAAACTTGGAAAGGAGACCTGGGAAGTATTTGGTGTCGTTAATGGAGATTTCAGATGATAGCAGTTAAGGAGAAAAACGTGCTTTATATTTCAGGAGGGGAACGCCGTAGCGTTGATATCGGTCATCGTTGGTTGGAGAGGGTATAGGAGAGGGGATTACAGGTTCCTTGGGGTCAGTGCCTTGTCTCTGCAAGCGGCTGGCAGCAGATGCTGAAGGAAAGATCACCGTAGGTTGGCTGCACAGCGATGCTCCCATCAGGGCATCCTCCCAGCGTACTGCAGCCTGGAACCGAAGGGTTTCTGAGCAGAGCTCATACCTCTCTTAAATTTTGTAGCTTTTGAAGGATATTTTCCAGCAGATTTCAGCCAGTTTATGTATTTAGCATTCACAACACTTCGTGGTGATGTAAGTCTGCAATTTAACAGTGCTTTATGTGGAAAGATTTATTTTCTAGCTTTCAAGTTGAATATTCTATTTCATTTTGCATGGCTGTTATGTTAAAATAAACAATAAATACCATCCTGTACCTGTTCTTCATGGTCTTGTCCTATTTCTCTAGCTGTTTCTTCTTCTACCTGAAAAGTCACAGGTTATTAATTTTTTGTATGGAAGCATTGTTTGACCCTCTTGCACTGTTTTCAGGTCTTTTTCTGTCTTTTGTACCCCAGAGGTTGTAATGGTGTGTGATAGGTAAGCTGAGGAAGCTGTTTATGCAGAGACCTTATGATGTTTGGTTTTCTGTCCTAGGCTTCAGTATTTTGATAACTGCCTGTGAGCTGTTACTTCCAGAGGAGTAATCACAGTGACCCTGAGATGTCTTCCTGCATGATAATGCTTAGCATAGAGCCTGTTGGTTTAAGTACATGGCTGAGTGGTGGTTTTTTTTTTTTTTTTTTTTTTTTTTTTTTTTTTGTGTGTGTGTGTTATGTGTTAGCTTGTGTTTAAGAACGTGGAATTTCAGCTGCTGATTTTATCATCCATTTGTGTAGCATGTAAACAACCTTCTGGGGTTCTTGTCGTTCAATCTTAGTGTTTATTTTTTCTGAATAACTCTTTACCGTAAGTGAACTGTCTCATTGACCTGCTCATTGCATCTTTAAATTCTCTCAGTAACATAAATATGTCCACACACCCCTTTTTGACGCTAAATTTTTGGTCTCTTTGGGACTTCCATGTGATATTTTCATGTACTCCCCCTCTTTTTAACTTTTTTTTTTTTTTTCCCCCTACTCTTTCCTCCTCTCCATCTACAGTCAGTCATTAATAATTTCCCTGACATCTTAGTTTAAGAGCTTTTAGTAGGAAACATTGTGAGAAGTGTCTGGAAATCCAGTTACCCTGCCTTGCCAGGTACACTGGCTCCTCCTTCAAGAGCCCTATAGCAGGCTTGTTAGTGTTTCTTCTACAGAAGTTATGGTCACATTTCACCAGTCATATTTGTTGGTGGCTAACAAGGCTGTGCTTGACTCTTCCTTTCTGCTCTGTACAAACCTGGATTTTACTGGACAACCATTCCTTGAATCCCCTGGCATTTGTTAGAGAAATCAGGTGCGCTTACCGTCTTCTGCTCACCTTCCCTGATGCCTGTGTTAACTTCCAGGTTATGTGATTCTGAGCCTTGTGAGTTTATCATTCCTGAGATCTAGAACACTAGTTCTTGCTCTGCCCAGTAAATACTACCGATTTTAGGAGCTACTGAGACTATTTTTTTCATTTTAAGTCTTCTGCATGCAGGGAGAGCAAAGCTATAAAATTTAGCTAAATTTGAGATCAGACAAAGGAGGAACTATGGAAGACGGAGTTCCTAAAGCTCTCTTTTCCCAAATTTGCGACATGGAGAGGTTTGGTAGCAAGATGTTCTGTTCCATCTAAGTGTAGCAAGTGGTTTGTGAATGCAGAAGAAAAGAATTTTTAATATCATCAGAAATAGTGCTACTCTTTAGCAATAGGAAAATGCTGATGTGAAGATCCATAGCGTTAGTTCAAAGTAGGGTAGGAATTTAGGAGCCAGATAAAACATTTTCATGTGTTACAATTTTTTCAGTGGCTGCGTTAACAAAATTTATCAGTCATCTGTGTTTAACAAAGGTAGAGCTGAATCTTGAGGTGCTGGGTTACGAGGACTATAATCTGATCTGAGTGTTTGGGAGGGAGCAAGGACAATTGTCAAAAATTGTCAAACATGAGATTTTTATCAGGTGTAAGGGTGTATTTTGTGTGGTTGTACTTGTTGAGAAGATCAAATGTTTGATCATATTTTTTTTGTTAAACTCTTGACGTTCTTTTAAAGTAAAATGGATTTGACAAGTATAGATGGGGGTTTTCTGAACATAGTATGCTCATAATGAAGTGAAGGGTACTTGGCAGGCAGTACCCATAGGCTGTGTGGTTTGACTTGCTTTTTCAGGTTACTTTTGACCACACTGAGTTTAGTTGGAAATTGGGCATGACTTAAAGAAATGTGCCCATGGAATGTAGACAAGTGGAAGGAAGCCCTCTCTTGTACATCCTCTTCCCTCCTTCCCCCTTCCCCCCCCCCCCCCCCCCCCCCTTTTTATTCCAGTTATTAGAATAGTGATTAAATTGCCACAGTATTGTAAAAGTGGGGAGGAAATACCTGGGATCTGCTTTGATTTCAAGGCCTGTCATTAAAATTACAATATTAAAGAAAGTCCACTAAAACTGTAACAGGTTCTTTATAGAGGAAGGAGTTCTTCCAAATATACAGTTATCACTGAATATGAGCTGTGTTCTAGTGCTAATTGTGACCTTTGTTATTAAAACTGCTGTAGAGAGAAAATAATTGTCAAAACTCTAGGGAGGAAACGTATGGACTTCCATGGTGATTACATGAATAAAAGAAATCTGTTTCTGGTGACCTTACCAGGGATATTTGTAAACCTACAATGTGATGACTGGTGTGTACCCTAAATTTACATGGACTGGTGTCTTTGTTTTATCCGGATAAAAGCCATCTGTTGGGCATCTCTGGATTACTAGACAAATGTAAAAAGCTTTAAGCAGATTTACAGCTACTCTTGGGATATAATTTTTGTAGAAGGAATTATGTTGCCTGTTAAGAAAATGTTTAATAACTAACCTTTTGATATATTTTTTTCCTCAAATTTATAAGCCAAAATCTGTGTACATGTTGCAACTTTTGTACAAGTACTTAATATACAGAGAAGGCATTGGACTCTTCTCTTTTTTTTCTGAGATGTTGTGACATTGGGGAGTGGGGGAGGATGCTCCCCCAAAATTGCCCCTCCCTACCTGAGGGGAGGAAAAAGTTTTCTGGGTTACCAGATCCTGCAGTTCCCATTTAAGTCACGCCCTGTGTAGGTTAGAAATGACCAGATGGTGTAATGTGATCACAGTACAATGCTATAACATGCTATTCACTTCTTCTAACACAGGGTTGTCTGAATTATTTTTATCAGCTCAGAGCTACTCATTTCTAAAGTTAAATACAATATTCAGAAATTTTAAATATACTGTGTTGTGTGAAGTTTATAATCCTAGTGCTTATTGCTCATGATTCTTCAGTTGTGACACAGTCTAAACTCAGCCTTATGAGGTTGGATTTGACTTGAGTTCTGGCACAGTCATTATCAATCCTTCCCCTGTTCCCCAAACCACAGAACAGTCGTTTCAAGAGCAGCTCCTTTCACCTCTGTGCTTGTGACGTGGTTTTACTCTTGAAGTTTAGAGTAAACTTCTATTGAAAAGGAAAATAAATGTTAGTGTATTATGTAGGAGTTTGTGGGGCTAGTCCTGTAGGTTTTTGTTTAAATGAATAAATAAATAACTCTTCAGGTGACTTTCAAGGAGTTGAGTTATCATCACAATGGCTTTTTAATTTTTTTTTTCTTTTGTACTTGTTCTGACTTCTTTGGTTTGATTATTGATGTTAATCAAGCTCTCTGTTATTTTTAGTATGCATATCTTTTTGGGGTGGGGTTTTTGTTAGTTTTTTTTTTTTTTTTTTTTAGTTGCAATGAGATGGCTCTGCTGTTGTGTTCACTCATGTGAAGTTGGGCCCCAGAGGCTTTTTTTTTTTTTTTTTTTTTTTTTTAAACAATCCTCCTAGGTTTTGTTCACCCAATTTCTTGACTGGAACAAAAGTGATGCTGCCAATGGGCAGAGAACTGCCTGGCAAGCACTGGATCATTACAGATTTTTGGGTGAGTCATCAGATCTATTGGTGAAATGGCTGCAACAAATCCCTGTATGCTGGAATGGGCACAGAAAGAAAATCATTAAGTAGTTACAGCAGATTTGGCTGTTCAGAGACTTGTTCTTTTCTCCCCCCTGCCACCGATGGTCAGTCAGATTTTTGGAGTTAGTAAGAAGTGCTGGGAAACAGCAAGTGTTGATTTAGCTTCCTACTGCCTGTTTTCCCAGCCACGATTTAAAGGGGGTGGGAATCACAACAGGAGGAATAAAAAAAACAACAAAACCGAAACCAAAACAACAAATCTTTAACTAAAAAAAGGTGAACAAGACTTTGTGTTAACTTCGGATAGCTTAGGGAGATCCCTAAAATACTTTTAAATCTTGTTTATTATTTTATTATACTTCCATAATTACAGAAAATGCAGCTTCAAAAAATACAGTTCTTTGATATGGTGGTTAAAAGGGTGTTAGAGTCCCTTATAAATACAGTTTAGATAAATTAATTTTGCATCTCCTCTGTCTTGATCAGGGATGCTCATCTTTAGCTCTTGCATACTTCAGTGAGGCTATTTTGGGCTGCGTTGCTCCAGGGGAGCTGCCTAGATTGGTGAGGAAATGTAGCTGATGGATCTTAATCACTAGATAGCTTCAAAAGTCGTGGCTAAGGTCCTGAACTGGCAGCAGAAGCCATGTGGAACTGATGAGTTGATCTTAGCATGGGACTAAAGGCTTGTGGCATTCCTTTTTGCAGCTGACACAGGGATTGTCTCGTTCTGCGCATCTGAGTTTAATTCTAAATACAGCGTGCAAAGATGGTGCATGTACAAAATAGTGACCGCTCTCTGAAATGATCACTGCTTCAAAGCTAGTGCATTCTTCCGATGCCATATAGCAATCTGAATTACTTTTAGTGTGTTGGTTTAACAGTTGGAGGAAGTTTTTGAGTTTAGCACTCACCAGATCTTCATTTTTATTTTTAATTCTGTTGTATTGACCAATATGCAGTGTACTGCTAGTTGCCCTTTCACGACAAAAGGCTCTAGATCCTTCATGGCTGACTGATGTGAGAAGAATATAGTTGTATTATCTGGACTTTACTGTACTGCCTGAGTATTCTTGCATTCTGTATCTTTGCTAGACATCCTTTTGAACCTGTGTTTTTTTTTTTGTTTGTTTGTTTGTTTTGTTAATTTTCATTTTATCTTCTTGCTGGTATATGTAGAAACAATGTGTCACCAGAAAGTAGTCTTCAGAAAATATCTACGCTGAATAACATGGCATGCAGGTTACAGGACTAAAATTTAGAGAATTATTGTATTCCCTCATGTGGATTAGTCCAGTCAAGCATTATTCTGATGCAGACCTCTCAACCCAAACAGTGTTTGCACTGTAGAGACCTGTAGACTGGTGATGTACTTAGAGAGAATGAGGGTGGAAAGATCTCATAATGGTTATGCAGTCTCTTAAAGAATAAATGCCAATCTATTTGAAATTAATTGCATCTATGAAATGTGAGTAGTGTTTTTGTAGAATTTCCAATAGTTCTTAGTGGAATTTGTGTTTTGAGTTTCTTAAGAACCTTTTGAAATACATTATTAGAATGCAGGATTACAATGACACCAATAATGAGAATATACTTGTTTAATTTGACTTTTTATCCGCCCTTTTATTTGCAGGTTTCTCTATCTGATGGATCCAACAGAAGCCAAATAAGAATGTAAGTAGACCTGTGTGGAGCTATGAATTGGATTTGATGATCCTCACAGGTCCCTTCCAACTTGGGATATTCTATGAAATATGTCCTCCTAATCTTTATTTTGATTTTGAATTACATTTTTAAAAGCACCGTTGACTTGGGTGGTGGGGAAAAACAAAGAAGAGAGAGCCTTACAGACCTGCCGTGAAGTCAGTCATTGCCTTTAGAGTCTGAATGTTCACTTAGTTCATTTCTGTTCATCTTAGTTTTGCAGGAAGAAAACACTGAAAAATGTGAATGGGCAAGGAGAAAAGAATCAATTTCTTAATAAACAACAGCCTCTAGATTGTTACTACGTTTACTGTTTTCTCCCTGCCTTATGTGTGCTTTCTGATGTGCAGTTTAGTAGTTGCTGCAATGTTTCAACTCATCTGAGGAATAATTGTTTATCTTTTTATACAAGTATGTGAACCTGCAGAAGTATTCATCCAGGTGGATACCTTATTTTCTAGTGCTGAACACTCTGTGATGTGGCTGTGTACCAATAGGATTTCTTTAAAACTTGGTATTACTCTGGGCATTATGTTGTGTGCTTTGAAATATCAGTAAGGGTTCTTATTGTCTCTTTTTTGTTCTCAAGGGACCTTATGGATAGCAGACCACCCACAAACATCTGGTGTCTTAAATAGACAGCAGATTGGTTTTCCAAATGATAGCTTTTCCCACAATGATAAAAATACAAGGTTTTAGTGTCAGAGCTTCAGAAGTTCCTTTTCCCTGAGTGCACGTTAGGAGGAATTAGTGGCAAACATGGCTGTACTGCAAAAGCCTATGGAGTCCATCTTAAATTGACTTGAGATTTTGATCTGAAGTATTAATGAAGTAAATGAAAGCCTTCTTTCCTGTCAGATGAATAGTTTCCCTGAAGTGTCATTGTTCACCCAACAGCTGATGGCTTACACTGGCCGGATCTTCAACATCCAAGTTGGGCTTTAATTTTCCAGCAGTGTGTCAACTCTAACACTATTGCATGCCTTCAGACTGGGAGGTGGAGGTAGGGTGAGGGGACAATCAGCTGCTTCTTTCTTATGAATGAATTTTGGTTGGCTTCCAGAGAGCCAGTACTGTACTCAGTGGCTGTGCCAATGGAGTAAGGCTTTGCCTTTTCCTTCAGCAGTTTTGGAGATTTTGCAAATAAGCAAGCAGCTTGCCAGGGAAAGGTAGTATAACTGTGTATACGTAGTATATTAAGGTACATAGGTTAAGTTTAAATCTATATAGTTAAATATTTAATACATTATTTATATATATATATATAAATATATAAAAGTTCCTTTGCTCTGTTGGCCAATAAATCTTTTCTAGAGCCTTTGTCACCTGTTAATAATTTCATTAAGACAGATTTATGTTAAAACTTCACATAAATTTATCTTGCTTCCTGGTTATATTGCAGAAAAATATTAAATATTTGGCTTGCTGTGCTTTCTCTGATGTATGTTGACAGAAACAAGTGGGTTATCTAAAATGTCTTTATACTTTCCATGTGTGCATGGTGTTTTAGTTGATGGTTTACAAGACTTGGTTAAGTTCACGTCTAACTAAATACAGATACATCATTTCTACAGTATAATTTTTGGTGTGCTTATGGTGTTCTACACTGTGTGAAGAAGTAGACAAATGTCATGTGGCTTAAGTTCAGTAGTCTCTCTCTCCTATGCCTCCTTTAATCTCCTAGCTGTATTAGATGCTACTGTTAATCTAAAATGCTCTTGCTATTTTAGGAGATGCCTACGTAACACCCATTGTCGGGAATTCTACTAAATACTTCACTGCTGAACCAGTTGCTCAGGTACCCTGCCTGCCCTTGTTGCTATGGGAGATTGGAAGACTGTTACTGTGCCAGTGCTGTCATCAGGTAAACTAGTAATATTTTGAATTTAGTGGATTTGCTAGCTCTACCGGTGGTATTATAGCTGCTTAAGAGTGAGTGGGGTTTTATGAATGAGATGCTTCATGTTATTTAACATGCTGTTAACTGGTCTAGTAGATACAAAGCTTTTTTTTTTTTTTTTTTTTTGGATCAAGTCCTTGTAGAAATGCTGCTTTAAAATACTATTCTTTCATATATATATATGTATATATATATATATACGAATGAAAGTTCTAATCAATTTTTTAAATATACTTTTCAGATTATCTTGCACTTTCAGAGAATTCTTAATTTGTTCTACGTTCTCATGCCTTATAAAATGATGACAAATTTATTAAAAGAGATTTTTTTTTTTGCCTGCTTCTACCTAGTGGAAGATTTAATTATAGTACACACTTGCTTTGACTAAGGATATCATATTTTTGGAGGAATTTGTAACTAAATTTACAGCTTTTGCACCTGTATAAATAAAGCACATATGTTTTTTAGCAAGGCAATTACGAAAAAAGGTAGGAGAGTTCTTTCATGGAGGCAGGAATAGTAAAAGTTGAAAGATACAACACCTGAAAATGTTGTGAAATCTTTAGATTTTCTGTAGAAGTTTAGCTATCCTTCTTTTTATTGTGAATTGTTTAATATGTTACGTTGTAATATTTCATTATAGATGACATTCTAAGCTCTAGACTTGTAAGTGTCTATAAAGAATAATTTTGGTATTTAAGGGATTTGTTTTTTAAAATTTTTTTTTTGTATATGATGTCTTAAACTATCATCCCTGACTTGTTTCTTAATATTTTTAACTTTTAGATAGCAAAAATATTTTTCAGTATACCTCAGAAAAAAAGATATCACCCCCAAGCATGAACCCACAAGTGCTACGCTTGCCACTGCCTTCATCCAAAAGCATGCACAGCTTTTTCAGTGCCTTTTGCACAGAAGAGAATATTGAACAGAGTATATCCTATCTCAATAGGGTAAGCCAGATCTTCTTGTTTATTCGCCGTTGTTTGAAGATGACATTAAACCAGTTTTGGTAGTGAAGAAGCACTGGATTAGGAAGGCTTCTTTCTTAATGCTAAAGTTGGTGTGGAATATATATTTTTCTTCATATAGGATTTCATCTGTTATTGTTTATCTGAGAGATTGAACCCCTTATTTATCCCCTCTCCCCTCTGTTTTTCACCAGGAATTGACAACATTGGGCTTCCCCTCTATTTATGTGGAGCCGAAAGGAAAAGAATTAAACTTAATATCCATCATAAATTGCATGAATGAATTGCTTGTACAGCAGCACAAGAACCTTCGAGCTCAGGAAGAAGTAGAAATGCAGCACCTGAAACTGGGTAGTGATATGGATCACTTACAGAACTCCTATGCTAAATTAAAGGTAGAAAACAAGATAATTCCACCAATATAATGCAGCACTTGTGTTTAACAGATACTGTACGTTCTTAACAGTGAGTGAATTTTTTTGTTTTCCTCCCCAGTTCTAATCTGTGTTTGTATTTGTATGTGCATTCTTGTTTTTGATTTTTTTTTTTTTTTTTTGGAAGTGGAAGATTTGTTAATGAAATGTGAATTAGTGAAAGAATGGAAAACCTGCTTAGATCTTTCCTCAAGGAAGAGGGAAGACTGTTCAGTTTGGAAGTGTTGCATGGAAATGCATGCTGTAGGTGAAAATGCTAAACGCATCAGTTCAGCTCATTGAATATCATCTAATAGGGCATACCCTGTTCTAAAAGATAAATTCACAGTATTATTGTAATCAGTGATAGTGACATGTACTAGGAAAAGCAACCTACACAGGGCTTTTACCGCTCGTTCTCCATATGTGTAGCTTTTTTTTTTTTTTTTTTTGTTAAATTCCTTGAATAGCTGACCACATAGCCTTTTCATAAAGACTGCTCAGAAGCTTGCTGCCAAAAATGAGATTGTGGGTATTTATCCTGTGGTGTAAAATGAAACAGGTCTGCTACTGTTGAATAGCTGATGCATTAGAAGTTCACAGCTTATGCTACTTCATGGGTACTCATGTGCAGTCATATCAGAAGACTGTTGTTTCCTTTGATTCTGCATGGAGAAGAAAAAATAAAAATCCAGTGCATGACTAAGGGCCTCATAAGTTTGTTTTTCAGTAAGACTGTCCAGCACTCTCCTTGTCAAATAGTGCTATAGCTTCTCAAAATCACAGGAGCCCTTCTGCTGAGATTAGTCAGCCACACAGGAGTGTTTTGATGTGACCTTAAAACTCAAGTGTAACTATAGTCATTTTAATACACTATGTATGATACTTTTCCTAGACAAATGGCTTTTAAGTTGAGAATGCAAAAAAACTTGCTAGCACTACTTCAATGTCAGGACATTTAATTTATCTGTCCCCATACAAGGTTTCTTATGTAAACTCTTTCAGATATCGTGCGGCAATCCTCTTGACATATGCTATTGTGTTAAATGTGTTCAGATGTGATTTGCTGCTTAGAAACTTTTGATGCTTACATAACTTTACTCACTTCTAGCTCGCTGCACACGCAAGAAAAGAGTTTGTATGTAGTGTTTTCTTCTGACCATTCAAGGTGGCATTTTCAGGTTTGAGTCACATGTTTGTGGAAGAAAGTTCTTAAATGCCAGTTGTGCATAATCTGTTACAATGGGATCATTTGTCCAGCCTTATTCTATATATGTGAAATGTCCTATTTGTTTTGCTATGGTCACAATTTACATATCTATGTTAATTGTTCCCTGGATTATTTAAGAGAAACACTCCAGTAAAATGGTAGTCCCAAATTAAAACAGGTTGCTAAGTATCCACCTTCAATCCTGTGGTAGAGATACGCTTACAGAATCCTGACTTATTGAAAAAGCAGTAATTGTATAAGATAAGATATGTTAAATACCAAGCTAAATATTTTTTTTATTTTTTTTTGTGGATGGGAGTGTTTCTTTGTACTGGAGAATCATACTTGCTCCAGAAGATAGAACTAATTTGTCACTGAAAGTGCAAAGTGATCAAGAAACATCAGAGGTCAAATATAAGAAGACTTAACTCAAATGAGGTGACTTTGCAGTTTGTTTTTTTGTATTGATACTGAACTATCAACATTCCTTTTTCTAGGAACAGCTGGAATTATCTAAAAGGGAAATAGTTGGACTTCAGGAAAGGGACAGACAACTGCAAAGCAAGAACAGAAACTTGCACCAGTTACTTAAAAATGAGAAGGATGAAGTGAGTTATGTACATCAACACAGATTATTACATAGGTTTTCAGTAGTATGATGTTTGCATGGTATCTGGTAGCTGTTTACTTTGATTTCTTTTTTTTTCTAATGAATGTTGTATTTCAGCAAAGAAATTGACACATTACATAAATTAAATAGGTTCTGCAAGGCGTAGGTCCAAGTTATAGTAATGGTAGATAGTACTATAGAAACACGTGCAGTTTTCTCATACTTTTTGATTTTAACTTTATTTTGTAATGTTTAAATATTAAGATATTAAAATTTAATATCTTATATTAAGGATATAAGAGGATACAGTGTGATTCAGTTGCTTCCTCAAGCCTATATGTATAGGAGCACTTATTTTTTTGTTATATTGTAGAGGAGAGTGGGGGCAGGGGATGGACCACAAAACCCACACTCATTAAACTTTAGATTCTTAGAAGAACCAAGATCAGAAAACACTTTGTTTAGTTTGGATTTTGTTTCCACGTTCTCCCCAGCCCTCTGTACTTACATGGCTCCTAAATTTCCATGAATGTTCTCTGCATTCATAAACATTTTCATGTAGTTAGCAATCATAGTAGTATCTGTTTATAATGAACTTCATAAAGTTCTAGCTTAAAATGTTGAATGTTCTACATGTTGTTAAAGTTAAAACTGATGCTTTGGGGAAAAAAAAAAAAACAAACACTAATGATAGTATGGGTCTAGAATGTGCTTTATGATATGTTTGTTCTTATAGACTAAATAAAATAGTCTTTCTTTTCAATTCTGCTATCCAAAAGGAGCAATGTGTTTATTATTTTTTAGTGTAAAGCTAATAAACCTACTTTAGAGTTAATCAAATCCCAAACATTAATTACTGAAGCCAGAGAAGGTTATCACTTGAATCACTAAAAAATGTGCTTAGTTGTACTGACGAACTGTAGCATATGTTGCTTGTGGTGTTGGTTTGTGCGTAAAAGCAACAAAACTTCCTGAGACAGGTCAGAACCTATTTGTTAGGAGAGTACTCCTGATTTCTGTTGTCAATTCCTTTAACCAGAAGCAGTTTTAATAAATGTTATTTCACTTCTCCTCTTTGTTTTGGTTTTCTGAAGAAATGTTTCCTTATATGCATTAGATGAAATCTGTTTTTTATGTGGTTGTTTTTAGGTACAGAAGTTGCAAAACATAATTTCAAGTAGAGCTACACAGTACAATCATGATATGAAGAGGAAAGAGAGAGAATATAACAAATTAAAGGAACGCTTACATCAATTAGTCATGAACAAAAAGGACAAAAAAATTGGTAAGTAGAGTACCAGAACAAAATAGTTTGTTCTGTATGTTTAAAAATGCTTAAATTTGGTTCGGAGTGTATTCATATCGCTTTCCCAAGTGTTTAACTTGTGGATCAGTGAATGTGTTGTGAAATTCCTATCTCAGACAAAGCATGGAGACTGTCATTGGAAAGGAAGTCCCGATCTTCCTTTCTTATCCCTTCTGCTACTCTCCAAATGCTCTCAGTTGTTTGCCATTTGTAGCATGTTATATTTTTACTGAACAAAAATGGTTCACTAAACCAGAAAAAAATAATGTTGCTGAGTTGGTTTTTCTGCTGGTCTAGTTCGACACTGCATGTGGGTAAGCCAGGTTGGATTATGATGCCGTAGCAGGAACACCTATTTTGACAGTAGAAAATCACTAGATATCAGCACAGTAATCTCTAGAAGCCTCACCCTAAGGTGAACAAATCTTAACTTGTATCATGTTGCTGACTCTGGTTAGATAATGCTAGTTGAAGTATCAGCAAGGTCAAAATAATCAGCTTTTAAATCTAGTTCCTGTTTCCTTGAGAGCTAACTAGAATTGAACTTTGACTCCTAACCTGATGTGATTTCAAAATAATCGATTTATATAAAAGCTGAAATATGGATGAAAGTGCTGTTAAGAAATGTATAAAATAAGAGACAGGATGAGAACACGCCCACCCCAGGTTTCCAAACACAAGAAGTTATTTATTTTTCTTGATTATCTTACTGTTGTTCAGGAGGGCAACATGGTCTCATCTGGGTCTTAAGACTGAGGGAAACATTTAGGTAATGTGGTCTCTTGACAATAATTATGTGTAAAAGCAAACAAGTAAATGTAGTGTTATCTGAGTATTCATATACTTGCATATTTTTTCATGCTTTGAAATATCCTTTTCACTTGCAGCTATGGAAGTTCTAAATTATGTTGGTAGAGCTGATGGGAAGAGAGGTGCATGGAGGACTGATAAGACAGAAGCCAGGTGAACTTCTAGTTGTTATAGAACAACATTAATTGACACATATGCTGTATTTGTTGTCTTGTTACTGTAAGATTTCTGCTTCTAGAAATGAAGAAGAAATGTACAAAGTTCTGTTAAGTGACTATGAGCAACGCCAGAAGCAGCTTTTAGTGGAAAATGCTGAGCTGAAAAAAGTTCTTCAGCAAATGAAGAAAGAGATTATTTCACTTCTCCCACCACAGAAACAAAAACCTAAAGAAAGGTCTGAAGATGGGCCAGTAAGTACCCTTCAGTTAAAATTAAATGTGTGATAGTTTGCAGTGCTGGAGCCATTTGATCATCAAAAAGGTAAACTTTCTCTTGTAGGACTTGCTGTGGATTACATACCCTGTGCTGTACTTGAAATCACCCATGTTTAAATGGTCTAATTCTGTCCATGAACAATAGCAAGTCTGTTCTTCCTAGTCAATACGTGGGAAGCTTGAAAGTATACTTCAGATAAATGTTAGATGTAGTTACCTGTATGTAATTCTCTATAACGATGCAGTTTGGATTTCGTCTGCCTTTCATAGTAGGAAGCTGAAACTGGCTTCCAAGGTGCTTATCAAGTATTTCCATAAAAGGTGGAAATGTGGTTAAGATAGATGTTTTAATGCCCAGACACATAGAACTACTGTACCAGTACTCAGTAAATGAAAAAAATGAAGTGCTGAACACTATGTGTGTAAAAATGTATATAGAAAAGCAACATAATATTAAGGAAAAAAGAATCAACTGTTGTGAAATTTCAGTTCAGCTGAGCACACAGGCACTGACTTCAACACTATGACAAATGAGGGACAAAGTACAAAAAGGGAAGCCGTATGAACTTTTCTAAACTGTTAAAGCTTTCCATAGAAACCACAGAGGGTGAGGGTAGAGGAAATGTAATTAGTGTGTGTTCTGTTTAGTCCATGGGTTAGACCAGTTAGTTCATTTTGCAGAGCTGCTGGTACATTGGAGGAATATGTTTTTTCCCAAGTGAGATGGCTTAGTGTTTTTTCTCCAGTCCTAAGTATTTTTTTTTTTTACACAGGATATTTTATGGCTACTCCAGACTAGGATTTCATGAGGTTAGCATGCATACATACACATACATGTATGTATACGTATATAAATGAATGTTTTTATATAAAATGACAAAAACCTCTAAAAAAAAATACTGTTTTTTTTTTTTTTTCTTACAATTCTTGCTTTGTTCCTTAAGATCTTAAATGATACAGGTTTGAAAGAAAGTACTTACTTCATATGTAAATGAATTATTTAGATGCCTTTGAACTTAATTTGGAATTTCCCATCACATTTTTCTTATGTACTTGTAGCTAAAGAGGCTTGTATAGAATGGTTTAGATGCTTGAGAGGAGTGGGGTATTCATGTCAGGTGTTTAAATAGCTATAGCTTATTAATTTATATCCACTAAGTTGTTGCGGGCTAGTCCTCTCAGACTTTTCTGTCTCATCTCTTTGAGATGGCATTCAGGTTTGGTATTTGAACAATAGGGTGAAATGCAACTGAATGGGCTACTTCCATTGTACCATAGGGTGTGTTCTGGATTTACTTAGTTCTCAAAAGGAAAAAAATAGTCTTTATAGATAATGGAAACACTGTCTTTACCATCTAAAATCCTGCTCGTTCTGTGTAGTGAGCCTGTAACAATGGAACTTCTCAGCAATCTGAACTTCTTTTGTGGAGATTTGTGATGCTAAGTTAGAGTCTTGCTACCTTTATAAATTGTCTTCGTGTCACGGTTTTGGGGAGTGCCACATTACTTCTCTTTCTTCATCATTATGCCATCAGGGAATTACTCTCTAACAGACAAATTTTCCCTGGAAGAAAAATCTTTTCTATATATATTAATTTTACTTTGGTTTGGTAAATTAAACCTGTATACATATTTAAATAAACAAATATGTCTACTTGAAATGGTAAGGTGGTTTGCATCACACTTCGCTTCTACTTTTACAGGTGTTGTCAGACCTGGAGGAGGACATCGGAGAATTAAATAAAGAGAATATGTGGGAACTGTCATGTGAAACTGTGCGAGAGCAGCTTACCAACAGCATTAGAAAACAATGGAGAATGTTGAAAAATCATGTTGAAAAGCTGGACAACCAAGGTGATGATTAACACAATTACATGTACATATAAAATGCTGCTAACTTCATTTGGTATCATAATCTTTGAATTTACTTTACAGTCTGTCTAAACTACATAAAAGCTAAAATAGAAGGGATTGTGACCTGGTAGACTTCCTGAAAAAGCTTGTGATTTACATTTTTGGTATGAGTTTTAACTGAATGAAGTTAGGAAAGCAATTGCATAGCAAGCCTGTTATCCTGAAAACAGACATGATTAATCGTTTGGCACAGTAAGCAACGATTTTCTGAAGAAATAATTATCTTTTGTTTGGAAATACATGCCCTGTAATAAATGTTTGTTTTCTTTTCCCACCTTTTTGAGCTGTTTGAATAATGCAGATATAACAATTTGAATCAAACGGATGCAAAATATGTAAATCCTTCCTGGAGCTTAGCCTTGCCACATCCATACCTCTAAGTCTTCTGCTGGCATTCTAAAGTGAACTGGTTGATGGAATGGTGCTGGACTCTTCTCATTTCCAGCTGTTAAACAGCATTAAAAGACAGCTAAAAATATATAAAATTCTTTCCTAGTATTACTTTTCCCATGTAAGCAAATGCTGCTGCTACCACAGGGATGTTTGCAGACAGGAATAATACCGAGAAGGTCATGCATTCAGTTGCAAATAAAAGAGCAGATGGTCTATAAGAACATGTTTATGCCATAGAAAGGATTTTAAGATCACTTGTTCTGAGTAATAGTTCATTTTGTATAGCTAACTGAGAAGTAATTGTAAGCATCAGGAAAAAATGCTTTGTGTATTTGTGCTTTTCTTGGAGTCACCTTTCTTTTTCTTTTTTTTTTTTTTTTTTCTTTAATTTACAGAGATGACTGTTCTAGTTCCTTAGCATTCAGTTAATGTTCAATTGCTGTCACCAGGGGATCAAAATTTGGCTTATTATGATCACTATGATAGTTGTGCATGAAATAAAATTCTGCATTATATGATTGTACAAAAATACATTTTATTCCTCTAATTGATTCCTTTGCTGGGGTAAAAATACGCACACAATGTTCTGGCTGTAAGCTCTGTTTCCCCTTCACAGAACTTGAGGGAAAAGTCTTTCTTTTTTTGTCTGTGATATATATAGTTACTGTCATATTTTATGAACACCCAAGCCCTTCAAAAATTGGCTCAGAAGAATAGGCTAACAACATATCAGTGAAGAGAAGTCTTCATTTGTCTTGATTTTCATTAAATAACTGCTGAAGCAAGTGTTTTTTGTGTGTGACACTTCTGTTGCAGTGCAGACTTGTAATTTACCCAGGGAAATGTAAAACAGATACGTTGTAATTTTTTTCTGAACTGGTTATTGTGCCAGTTACTGGTTACTGTGTGTGTAGCACCAGTTTTGGTGCTCTTGTTCTGATAGAAGTAATTTTGAATATGTACATGTCTTTTGGGATAAAACAAATACAGATTAAAAACCTTTGCTATTACTCTGAGCCCCCAGTGCTGTGAGGGATTTTTGTCCTAAGTAGCTTTTTTCTTCCCTTAGTGTCACGTGTGCATTTAAGAGCTTTGGATGACAAAGATGTAATTTCAAGGGAAGACCACGAGCTGGAAACTGAAAAGCTAGAATTAGAAATTCAGCAGTGTAAAGAAATGATCAAAACTCAGCAACAATTGTTACAGGTAGCAGGCTTTAATTTTTTTCTCAATTGAGTGTGTGTGTGTGTGTGTGTGTTTAATATGTCACTTCTCACCTCTGAACCTTTTTCCTTTATTTGATTATGCTTTTTAATAGGAAGTCTTAGTGGTTGGTCTGAGTATGCGTGCTAGTTAGTTGGTTAGTAATCTAATGAGTTTGTAATTCTGATAAGAATAATTTTGGGGGGGTGGGGTAGGGGGGTGGTGGTGGGACGGGGGAGGGTGAACAAATACGAGGGAGGAGGCTGGGGTCAGCTGCCTGAACAGAGATGTTTTGTTACCTGCCTGAAACCCTGGCCCCATCAACTGTGTTGTTTGTATATCAAACTTCAACTTTTTTTTTTTTTTTTTTTTTAATAAAACTGAATTTATGGAAATCCTGCACATCTTTATAGGCCTTCCCAAATTAATATTAGTCTTTCGTTGCTTTATATTTGCAGCAGCAGCTTATGTCTCCATGTGATGATGACACCACTCTGTTACTACAGGACTGCTATTTGTTGGAAGAAAGAGAACGTCTTCAGGAAGAATGGAGGCTATTTCGAGAACAAAAAAAGAATTTTGAGAAGGAACGAAGAAGTTTTACAGAAGCTGCTATTAGATTAGGACTTGAGGTATTAGAAAAATGGAAAGGTATTAGAAAAGGAATTGCTATGAAAGATGGGTTGCTATTATTAGAATAAAACTATTTAACACACACTGAAGTGCAGCCATCTAACAATTTCTGTATGGAGATGTTAACAAGCAGCTTATTCTCATACTGTATAAAACATCTTTTGGCAATTGTGGCAGGTCATTTAGTTGGCACTTCAAAAAAAAAAAAATTCAGGTGTACTGGAAAATGCAATTACTGCAACTGGAATGACCCATTTTTCTTGCAGCTTTTGAAATTTCTAAGCACTTCTGAAAAATCAGTCTGCTTATTTATTAAATGCTTTATTAAATCCTGTGCTTATGCAAATTTTTGTCAGATTTGGCTATGGTGTTGAGTTCTCAAAGACTTCTAAACATTTCTAAACCAATGACTATTGCAGATAGACAAAATAACTGCTGTCTTTGTCTTAGTAGGGTCACTTTCTGTTCTTGTAGTTAAGCCATCCAGTAAACATGCATACTGGAATGGAATGGGGGTAGATATGTCTATAAATGAGCTCTAGCATGTGTCCTTTTCTCTAGTCAGTAGTTAAGGTCAAAACATGAAGGGGATTACAAGTGAGCAGGAGGGAACATAAAATGTCAAGAACTGAATATTTTGGATTTTCCTTGAGATGTTGGCACAACAGTAGTTCATGCAGTGACAAATATTGGTACAAGCCACTACATATATAGATACATGTTCTTCAAGTTTTTCATTTAGTGTTGAGAGATGAGAAATACTAATAGTTCGTCCAGAAATGTTTAAGACTACATTGCAGCAAAAACGTTAACTACCTATGCTTCTGCTTGTTAAAATAATACAATTTGAAAGGAGAAACAAGGAAGTAGAAGCAGTACTCTAAGTTTCATAGTTATCTGTGGAAAAAGTAAGCTTGTTCTATTTTCTGCTGATACAGTAAAAAAAAAAAAATATATATATATATATATATAATGGGAACATCCCATTTCACTGATGGTTTTGGAGATACAATAGCTTGTCTCTTGATTGCACAGCCTTTAGACCTCTTGAAGATTGTCTTTAGCCAGTGTTTTCCTCTTCTGTGCTCATAGAGGAGTTGGAAAAGGAAACATCCCCTTTCTGGCTCAGTTTTGGATGGAAATAATCAGTGTTATTTTCAGTCACCTTCATCTGTTTATGAAAAAGCTGAAGGTTGAGGTTTAAGTAGTAATCCTTATTGGCAGCTGCTCAGAAATAAGGGGTACTTGCAGGAGGTAGTGCTGCACTGTGGGGGCAGGAGAGCACAGGAGGCAGTGATAGGAGATTGTGTCACTGGAGTGGAGAACAGTAAAATGAAGGGATTATTCAGACCTCTGTGAAACAAGCCATGGGGTTTGGCTTGTAAATAAATACCTCCTCAGCTAATCCTTGTAGGATTTAAAGGCTTGCTCTCATGACTGTAATTCTGTGTTAAACTGCTGGCTCACTTTAGTTGCATGTACATGCCACGACTTCTGATTTTTAGATGGAATAACATCAGTGTAATGCAGACTAAGCTTGTTTGTGTGGTCCTAAGTGTAAACTGACATTTTTTTTCCTAGAGAAAGGCATTTGAAGAAGATAGAGGAGCATGGTTGAAGCAACAGTTCTTAAGTATGTCTACTGATCACAAGCACTCTGAAAATGTGACAACTTCAAGTGCCTTCTTAGGAAGCAAGTATTTGGTTCAAATTATGTTACTGTAGTATGATTTTCTTCCCCTTTTAACTAGAAGATGTAAAACTACTTAAAACAAATAAACCTACCCAAAACAAACATACAGGAAAAGCAAATAAAAAAACTTTCCAGGAGAAACTTTACCAATTTCACTTACTGTATGCCTTTACCTGTCAGGCTAACTGATAGTTCAAAAAGGGAATCTTGGTAATTCCCTGCCTGATAATTACCTATGTAATGAACTTAGATCTGAGAAGGGATCAGGTGAATGTTAAGTACCTGACAGCTTAGCTCGTAAGAACAGAGAACTATTGGAATTACCAAATTAATTAAAATGTGGGCATATTCATTATCAAGGCTGTTGCAAAAACTCATGACATGTAGAGATCTTCATAGATCAGAAACAAGCTCTGAAGAACGCAGCATTTGCTCTTTGAGATGAGGCAATACTAAACATGCATTCCCATATAAATTCAGTAAAACAGAATCCTTTGTAAAAATACTGTAAATAATGATAAAATAATATAATAAGGTAATTATAATTATCTATTATAGGTAAAGTATGATTATAATATAAATATAATGATAAAATAAATTTGAGTGATAAACAATATGATTTAAAGATTCAAATCTTCGAAGAATCATTTCCTCAAAAAAGATAATATGGCTATATGAGTGTTTTATAACATGTTCGTAGTTTGGAATATTGTTTTCATTTAAAATATTTTTGAATTCCTCTTTCTCATGTTTTTTTTTTTTTTTTTTCTTTCAAACTGATAAATTGATTTCCCACCCCTCCTTATGGCTGAATACGCAAATTCGGTGTTTTGGTCTTTACTGCTGAGTTTTTGATAATTCCCCTGCCCTGTTTCTTAGAAAGTAACAGCAATCTTTGTTAAACTGATTCTTGTTGTGGGAGTCAGCATTTTTAGATAAATGCATAAAAGAACTAGCAAGTAAAGATAAAACAGTTGAATTTGTATTCTTGTTAGGTAACTAGTTTGCCTCTTGTATTCTGTGTCCTCCTTGTTTCTCCTACATGCAATTCCTGTAGTGCTTTTGTAAGTGTATCTTCCATAGTAAGAAAATGTTTTTATTTTTAGAAACAGATTTTAAATGTTATGGCTTGTTTCTCATGAAGAATGACTTGATTTTAGTGATGTGTGAGCAGCTTCATTTTTTTTAAGGCTGTATACCAAAGCTTTTGATTTGCAATTAACTTTTTAAAGTTCCAGTGGCTGTATTTATTATTATAGACATGCAAAAAGTTGGGAGGGGGAGTGTTTGTGCTTGGTTTTGGTTTTGCTTTTTTTGTTTGTATTTTTACTGCAGAAGACACAAAGGATGTAGTCCTTCAAATGTTTTCTATTGTAGTGTATTTTAAATGATATGTATGCCTTCTAGGTTCTGACCAAGACGGTCGGTTACTGAATTCCACATCTCAGCAAAGAAAACCTCACTGTACACTGAGTGGACCTGTTTCAGCTGAACCCTGCCAGACATCTCAGTACATTTCACGTAACAGGTATCTGAAATCATGTGGATATTTTTTTTCTTAGTGCTGAACTCTATGTAGAACAGAGGCTAAGTTGTGATAATTTACAGAAAGTCTAATCTAGGTCTTATGATTGATAGCAAAATATCAATATCGTAAAAACAGCATTGTGATTCTCTCTGAAGTGTAATTTGTAAATGAATATGTAGTTATTTACACTAACTTTATCTTTTATACCAGTTCCAATGCGGCATCAAAGAAACCTGCTGGAGACAGCAAGCCAAATCAGTGGGAGGAAAGTGACGAAGGAGAAATTGAGTAATGCACAAAGTCACAGGAAGACTGGAGTTGGCACTCTTTGCTATGTAGAAACTTGCACATAGAACAACTGCCTTAGATTTCCTAGGGTTGCCTGCTGTTCTGTTAGCGATGTGTTCATAAACACCGTTCTAAAGTGAAACTGAATGCTGTGAGTTTGTTCATTCTTGGAAGATTATGTGGTGATCTGAACTGTGATGTATGTAGGTGTGCGCACACATGGCTTATTTTTTTTGGACCGTTTCTTGCAACTCTTGGAAGATGTTTATTAAAAATATATAAAAGCTTTGATATTTTTCTAGTAACAGAAGCTGTGATTCTGTGAATGAAGCAGTGGTCTGAAACTTTGGCTGTAACAAAATATTGGATCCTAATCCTTTCATCATGGACAGAGCACTTTTAGGAATTGTTTAATTATTGCAAACACTCATTTATGTCTGAAGTCTAACTGGCATTAAAACTTCTTTTGCCTCAACTTGAATGTACAGTATACTGTAGATTTTTAACAAAACAAGTTATATATTTATTAAGTTGTGTGATTTGAAAATACCTCTTTGATATTTCAGGTGACCTAAAGCGCAAAATCTTTATATATTTGTAAATAGACAAAGTGATTATGCTAAGAAACCATGAAATGAAATACATGCATCCATAATATTATTTTACATGGTATTTTAAATTGTTTTATAGTGATACTCAGTTTACAGATGCATTAGGACTTTCAATGGTTAAGTCAGGAATCAAATTATTTCAAATGTGAACAATAAATGTTTAAGTCTATTCTAAGAAACCGTTGTTCTGTGTTTCATGAGCACTGCACTTTTAAGCCATCAGGGTTGTAGGGCCAAGGTTCACTATGTTACCAAATCTGTCTGATGCTGATTTTGTTTTGTTTCTTTTTAGTGGACTCCAGAATTTTTGGGGTAGTCCTAGGGAAATCTGCTTTGTTTATAACTTCCTAAAAAATAGCCATGTAGATAAAATGTTTCAAGTGTCCTTCAACTGAATACAAAGCATGCGCTTTTCCTTGCCCATTACACATTCCCTTGCCCATTACACATTCATCTCTTGTCTTTTGAATGTTCATGTATTTGTTAATGCACGGGTGTTGCTCCAGCCCTAGTCCAATTGACCTTTTGGAAGGTGTCTAAGAAACTTTTGCTCTTCTCAGGATCATAGGAAGGAAAAACTCTAAAGCTTAGAACCCTATACTGAAAATACATTGCTGCTGTGCCCCTTATCTTCACAACTGGTTGTAATAGAGCAACTGGACTACCTGAAAAAAAAAGTAACAATAGAATAATGAGAAAGAAAGGAAACTGGAATTCATGGAGCTAAGATAGAAAACACTAAAGTTTTTGCTGGTTAGTTCAGTGCCTTCAGTTACAGCTCAAAATGAGGTAGCAGTCAATGCAAGCTGCAGAAGATGCTGTGTAAGAACTGTACTGAACCTTAAAGAAGCAGAATTGTATATATTGATCTGGTTGGTCATATCTTTCTGCTGAAATATTTACTTTTTTTAGTAGTCTTTTAAAACGTTTCTCCAGTTCCTTCACAATAAGTGAACACTACTCATATCATCTGTATAGGTATTGCTGAGCTTACACCTTCCACTCAATGCTGAACAGAGCTTATGTGACTTTTAGTTATGGAAGAGTAGAAATAGTATCCAAAAGCATACTCAAAGATGTAAACTGAAAATTTTCGTATAGTGACAAATGAGAGAAGAGCAGTTTTCATGCAATTTACCAGCAAGATTCTTATTTTCAGACTATTAGTTTACTCAATATCATGGAATTGTAGAATGGTTTGGGTTGGAAGGGACCTTAAAGATCATCTAATTCCAACCCCTCTGTGTGGGCAGGGACACCTTCTACTATATCTGTAAATCCATGGTTGAGGCAATTAACAGGATGCCACTAGGGGCTGCTGCTGTTCTGAAGTAATTAAGGTATGTTCTTCGGTGCTTTCTTGTAACACTTAAACATGTTCTTGCTGGATAATTTAGTTGGATTTTTGACTAGATATCTTTTCATGACAGTCACTTTTAATACAATAATGCCTCTGAAGAGCAAAGTAATTTACTTATTTAATCTTTTGTGCTTATTGAATGATTAGGAACTGATAAATATTTTATACTAACTTTTTGCTTTAACTTTCTGTAACCCATGCCATGGAAGTGGAAATTCAGTTTAATGCTTATATGGAAGAACCACCTGTGTTAGAAGTATGTATGTGAGTGAGCCCTGAGCCGACCTTGGGGTACAGAGTCAGTCCTGTCTCTGTAAAGAAGGCAAGCATGCCTAGAGTTTTCGGATTACCATACCTAGTGATCAGGAAGCTTCTAAAACTGCAGCTACTGCTAATAATGTCCTGGTTGGTAGGTGGTGACATTATTTCCAACACAGCAAAGTATATAACCTTTAGGATCTTACATAATCATAGACTGTTGAGGAGCAGAGGGGAAGACTACTCAGGAATGCCATACAGGTGTGTTACCACACATAGGCACCTATTTGAGATAACGAAGCATGTGGCCTATTAAGAAGGAACAAGAAGTGCTAGCTGTAGTGCAATGACATGTAAAGTTATTGTTTGCTAGCTATGCATGATATTGAAAAGATGAGTGATTCTCTTACGCTCTATGGTGTTTTATTTCACATGATCTTTAAACATGGCATGCTTTGTATGTGCTATCTAGGTTTCTTTTTCAGTCTATGTGGTGGGAGGGTGCTTTTACTATAAATGTAAGTCTGATTAGGTAGGAGACCTTACTTTCCAGGGTTAGTTTGCAGTTGTTAAGCTTTTCTTTCTTTTTTTTTTTTTTTTTTTTTTTTTTTCCTTTAAGGATGATACAAAATAGCTTTTGTAAAACAGGCTGTATAGCAAACAATAATAAAAGATTTACTTATGAAAAATTTCTCCCTACAAACCAGCCCCCACCCTAATTTGAAGTACTGCTTCCAGTAGCTTCTGCAGACTTGCTCTGCTTAGTTGCAGCAGAATGAAAATGCTCCAATGTGTATGAAAAAAATCAGACCATATCCTTGCTTTTCTCTGGGATTACTGTATGTACACTTCAACTGGACCAAGGTAACTATTTAGTAAATTTCCTAAATAATATCCATTTAAAGAGTAAACAAAAAATTGGTATTTCCAGGATAATGGGAATACTTTGTGTTGCATGCTACTATTTGTGCTTTCTTTTTTTTCTGATCCCTGGGAGAAATATTCATGTTGTTTGATAGTTTATTATTATTTGTTACAATACATCTGTTCTCCAATGTTCACTACTCCCAGCAAGGTTGTGCTGTACTTGCACAAAAAGCAGCAACCCATAACAGATATTCTAGTTTTCACATTGATGCTGTACTCATGTACATGCACAACTCAAAACAAAACATGACTACAAGACTTGCAACTAACTGTAATGCATAACATGTAAGTTTGTTATAAAGAAATGGTCAGCTATTTAAAAAAAAAAAAAAGTTATAGAAAAGTTATAGGGAAGAGCTGGCTGTGCATCATTATGAGAAGGTTATAACCATGGCACAGTGTGCTTGTCTGCTTAAACTTAATAACAGGTTGATAATCATGTAATCGTGCCATTTCTGGCAAATTTCTGCAACAACACTGTAGTATTCTGGAGTGAATTCTATGGCAGTTTCCAAAATAGGGGCTGCACGACACCAGGTGGATTTAAAATTCAGATGAAATCCATTTGAAAAAGTCAAAACTCGTGGGATAACAGTCTCAGAAGAGCAGTTACTAGAAAATGCTGGAATAGAAAATGTGTAGTTCATTTGTGGTCATTAAAACATTGTTTGCCACAAACTACTCTCTTGTGGTAAATCTTGTAGGTACTGTGGGAACAGAAATAAAGTGACTGAATAACCAGTATGTTGTAGATTTTGAATTAGAGTAGAATTAAAGAGTTTTTGTGTGATTTGAAGCTTTCTGCATTGCTTGAAGTTGCCCCTCTTAAACTTGGAAGATCCTGCACGGTTTTTTTGGTCTTTGTTGTCGATCCAGCTGCCACCCAGCTCACTTTGGAAGGCTAACTTTTTTGTTTGTGGCTGACAAGAACTTGTTTGTCCTTTTTCATGATTATCTATCACCATGTTCAAAAAGGGCAAGAACTTTTTGTGCATCTCCCATTTCTGAAGACACCTGGCCCAATGCAGAAGTTCTAGTTGACCTGCACTTCTATCCTCCCTGCTTGCTGCTGAGAATCCCTGTGGGTTTTAATTGTTCACGTTTAGCTGTCGTTTACCTTGGAAGACAAACTATTTACAGAATGCTTATGAAACCTTCACTCATTTAAAAAATATTCCTGGTCAGTGTGACCGGAGCTGAAAGGGCACATTGGTCCTGTGATTTAAACAGATTTTTTTTTTTTTTCTCAGTTGGATGTTAAGCGTGCTTTGGTGCATATGTATATATAAGAATAGCAAGGGTTTATCTACCCTTGTCTCCTGTCCACAGGGGTGGCCATAAACCAAAGCTGAGGAAAGAGAGAGGACACAGTCAACGTATATGAAGCTGACTCTACTTTGTTAATTGGGTTACTATCAGTTAGATAACAGCTTGTGTCAGGTGCCAGGTCAACATAACCTGGACAAAATCAATCTCACCTGTGGCAGGACCACATACCAGCAGCCAGCCATGGCTCAGTCTAGGAATCAAGTAACATGTCTATTGTAAATTTATTGCAAGTGACCTAGTAAGAATTTTTTAATAAGATAAGTGGAAACTTTTGGAAAATCCAACAAAAGTTTTATACAAACAAACAAACAACAGCGGGATACCAAGGTATGACTTGATTTTCATTTTTCTGTGTGAAGAAAAGGTACGATTGCAAAAAGGGAAGTGTTTACACAAACTGATAAAAAACTTGAGAATTCAGCAGAATGCAACCACGTGTTCCTGAGCATTCTTCCATAAAAGTCTCGCCATGCCTGGCAGAGCCCCATTCACCTTCACTATGAGGGGAATCATACTAGCCCTAGTGCTCACCCTTGTAGGTAAGCGTACACGTCCCTTCTTCAATCCTCTTTCCTGGAATTTTTTTGGGTTCACTGAAAACAATTAGGTTTAGACTAAATGTTACTTACGTGGTTTTCCATCTATTTTTGCAGGTAGCCAGAAGTTTGATATCGGTAAGTGAATTTCTGTCTATAAGCTTTTATCAGTGATTTTGTTATGATGACTATTTATTAGAACGTGCTTGCAGCTATTGTGAAAATGGCTGTTATTTCCCACAGACCCAGGATTCAGTAGCAGAAAGAGTTACCTGTACAGCTATGAAGGCTTTATGTTGAATGGGCTTCAAGAAAGAAGTTTGGCAAAAGCTGGTGTGCGCTTGAGCAGCAAGCTAGAGATCAGTGGACTATCAGAGAACACTTACCTCCTCAAGGTATCACATCTTGTTCCAAACATACCAGTCAATACTGAGGTGCAAATCACGTTCATTTCATTGCATTTTGCTCACTTGTGTTCTAAGAAAGATGTAGGGTACAGATCTAGAGACTTAGCACTGTAGATTTCAGAGAATGATCTGCAAACTGAAGTTAAATGAGGAGTGATTTAGCATCCAATCGCTTACAGGTGCTTGTTGTGAAAATTGTTCGTAGCAGGTGCTTCTCATGACTTACTATCAGAAATAGAGGTGCCAAAATCAGGAGTTCTGTTAGAAAATGTTTAATTGTAATTCAAGGCACTCAAGTATGCTCTGATTTTAAGATTCAATTCAATTCTCAACAAATGTTTCCAACTTTGGTGGGGAGCCTGGACTTGGGTAGGTAAAATCATGGTCATGCAGGCAATTAATAAGTGTAGATTATGTTTACACACTCAGGGGAAAAAAAAAAAAAAAAAAAAAAAAAGGCATTAAAAAGTAGCACGTAGCAATTATTAGTGTCTGAATAATGCAAGAAAAGATCTGTACATGTGAAAGCATACCTCTTAGAGATGGGTTTTGACATGTCCAAAATAAACATTTAAGACAAATATTTTGTCTGTTTAATTTATTTACAAAGAAGAGCATCTTTCTGGGCACAGAGTTTAATGACAAGAGCTTTAGCAGAGCAGTAGATCTTGTTTCATTAATGAAAACAAGATGTCAAAACGATAAGCTAGGAATTGTATTTCTCATCATAGTCCTCATCCTGAAATTGTTACGTTGTGCATACCAGGCTGTGCTTGGAGAGACACCTGAATTAGCAGTGACCTTCCCAAAACTAGTGAAATTGCTTCTGATTTGTATGGTGCTGTATGGGGAATAAAAGGTTTATAAACACATTTCTAATTATGAAGAAACAAACAAATGAGTTGTTTTAAGCAATTCACAACTATCAAATATGACCAGTAGCTTAGTCAAAGCAACAAGCATTTTGGGAGGGGGGGAATTAAAATGAAACATTCTAAGACTTTAAAATAAATAGAATGATTTTACCTTTTATGATAGATTTAATCTAAAGCAGAACCTGGTACAGCTATTTTAATTTAAGGCTGAAAAATAGGGATAAATTTATTTGAATCTATTTTTATAATTTTTTTGAATAATATTTTTACCTATATAGTTGATGTTTAAAATCTTCCTGAGAGATAATGGGGGTATGTTAATTGCTTCTGTACTACAAAAGAACACTGCTTTGCACCTTGGACTTGGACGGGCTAAGCAAGAGATGGAAGAATCAACTGCTATATGGCTATCTAAGCCTATATTTGGAAGGAAAGAGTATATAACTAGTCATTATGTTAATTTCTTCCAATCTGTTTACATATTTAGTACCGAAGTAATTCTATTCATATAAATGTTCTTCTTAAAATTCCTCTCAGGTCCGCTCCCCACAAGTGGAGGAATACAATGGAGTCTGGCCCAGGGATCCATTCACTAGATCTTCCAAAATCACACAAATGGTCTCATCATGTTTCAGCCGGCCTTTCAAATTTGAATACAGTACTGGACGGATCGGAAACATTTATGCCCCAGAAGACTGCCCTGATACGTGTGTTAACATAGTGAGAGGAATCCTGAACATGATGCAGATAACCATTAAAAAATCACAGAATGTCTATGAATTGCAAGAGGTTTGTTTTTCCCATTCTAAAACTACTTTATTGAAAGGATGTGTTCTGTTTAGGTGCACTTCCTCCATGTTCCTGTTTATTTTAATCTATTTTCAGCCATCTGTCATGAAAAAAGTTGATTTTCATTCACAAGAAAGAAAATGTGTGTGTATGTGTTGAAGGAATTACTTTTGCTGGATCTTTTAAAGACATTTGTAGAATTGCTTTATGTAAAATGTAATACTTTCAAGAAAAAGGAAGTATTAGCTATGAATGTATTTGTTATATTGCTTCCCTGATACAGCTATTTGATCCATTTATTTGTTCATTGTTGATATTAATTAATTGATTACTTTTTCTCAGTTCTTTGACTGAGTTTAAAATATCCATTTCTGTTCAGTTTTTTAGTTCAATAGGGTAACTAGTGAGTAAAGTTAACAGGTTTCAAAATATTATTCAGTATATTCTTATCCAAACATAGCTTATCCTTACCCAAAACATTGTTCAGAATATATTTACTCTCCTACTGCTCCTTCAGAAGCAGTAAAGCTTCCTCTCATGTGGTGAAATCCTGCTATAATTAGGAAGTCTTGTTATCTCTTCTCATCTATACAGTCTGGAATTGGAGGTGTTTGCCATACAAGGTATGTCATCCAGGAAGACAGGAAGAATAGCCGAGTGTCTGTTACCAAAACTGTAGACCAAAATAATTGCCAGGAGAAGGTGAAGAAGAGCATTGGAATGGCTTACATCTATCCCTGTCCTGTCGACACGATGGTATGTGAGACGTGAAAAGACCTTCCTCACAACAAGCACGGCCGTTCTGTCCCCACTTACTATTTGGGTCTCTCTGTCCTTCTCTAGAAAGAAAGGCTGGTAAAAGGGACTGCGGCCTTCTCCTACAAGCTCAAGCAGTTGGACGGTGGCACCCTCATCACAGAGGTTGCGTCGCAGCAGGTGTATCAGATCTCGCCATTCAGTGAACCTACTGGGGTTGCTGTCATGGAAGCAAGGTAGGCAGGCTGTGGGGCTGCCTCTCAAAGCAAGAATAACAACTGTTTATACCAATCTGAGGACTTTATCCATTAGAAAACTGTAAGATTTTACTGTGATTGGAAAAATCAGTAAAGACTAAAAGAGATAATGTCTCAGTATCATCAAACCAATAAACAGATGAGGCAGATGGGGGGAGAGAAAAAGAGAGAGGTAATTCACTCCTTACCCGACACTTTTTCGTTCCTCTCTGTCTCTTGACAGACAACAGCTTACCTTGCTGGAAGTGAGAAGTGAGCGGGGGAGCGCCCCAGACATTCCCATGCAGAGCTATGGAAGCCTTCGCTACCAGTTCCCAGACGTACTGCCACAGATGCCCCTTCAGCTAGTCAAAACGAAAAACCCTGAGCAACGGGTACAGAATTTTTAAGTCTTCGAATTGTTTTCCTACGATTCCTCCTGAAATACGATCAGAAGTACCAAAGGAATTAACTATGTGTTCACTTTCTCTTGTTGTTCAGGTAGTAGAAACACTGCAGCACATAGTCCTGAATAACCAACAAGATTTCCATGATGATGTTCCACAAAGATTCCTAGAACTTGTCCAGCTCTGCCGAATAGCAAGCACTGACACTCTTGAGTCTATCTGGAGACAAGTTTCAGACAAACCTCGTTACAGGTATTTATGTGTACGATTTTCTAAGGAACTTTACTTTTTTGAGAATTGAGAGCTAAAATTAAGGACTTTTTCTAACCTACTTGCAGGCGATGGCTACTGAGTGCAGTTTCTGCAAGTGGCACCACAGAAGCACTAAAATTCATTAAGACCAGAATTCGCAATGATGAACTTAACTACATTCAGACTCTTCTAACTGTTTCTTTGGCTTTCCATTTAATGAAAGTTGATGAACACACTCTTCCAATAGCAGCAGTGAGTAAATCCACATGAATCTTTCCTATTTGATAACAGAAGGAATGATAATTGATGACATCCATTGGTTACAAAGTTTATTATAAAGAAGATTCTCCCCTCATGTATAACGATTTTGTACAAATCATCATCTGTGAATTTCTTTTGGCATTATCTATATGTGAGAAGAGTATGTTTCTGTTTTGCTACAGTAATATAAAAGTCTTTCTCCCTTAACAACTTCTGAGAATAATTCCCATTTTAGTTTGCTGGAGTCATGTCTCATGCTGTCTACAGACAAACCTTTGTGCATGTTATTTCTTACTTCTGAAACATAAATGGTGGCTTGTGTGTTACATCATTTAAATAGCTCTTTTAATTGCAAAATATTCCTATAAACCAGAAAGAGCCACAAGTTAAAATGCTAATACAAACCCTAGATATTTTGACACTATGATTAGTGTAAGCATTTATTCTGGGCAGGATTCTCACCATCTCTAGTCAGTATTCCTCTTCTTAAATAGGAAAAAAAGAATGTTAAGTAAAAATGCATAATTGATATACATTTTGTTTTAAAAATTTCCTTCAGGATTTAATGACCAGCTCTAGAATTCAGAGAAGTCCAATGCTTCAACAAGTTGCCTGCTTGGGATACAGTTCTGTGGTCAATAGATACTGTTCTCAGACATCAGCATGTCCTAAAGAAGCTCTTCAGGTACGTGTCTTTTTCTCAGATTCTTCTTAGTAGCTTATTAATGTGCTTTAGTTTAACTCTTTTCAGCTACAGTATGAAAATGTCAGCTATACATGTTTCAATTGACTATTAACAATCAATTGGACAAATATATTTCATAGCTCTCCTTCAGAACAACAGCAATTAATCATTTTACTAATGTAGATGATAAATGAAAACAGTTTTCCCATCCTTTTTTTTTTCTCAGCCATCACTGAATACCTGTATTAAAACAATTTGCTTTATTGTGATAGGCTTTTTAGTGTCTAAAGAGATTATTGTGGCCAATGTATACATTAGGCAGAAAAGGTTGAACTGTGATTCTTCCATAGCCTGTCCATGACCTGGCAGATGAAGCAATCAGCAAGGGCCGTGAAGACAAAATGAAATTAGCTCTGAAGTGCATTGGTAACATGGGAGAACCAGCCAGCTTAAAGCGCATCCTGAAGTTCCTTCCCATATCTTCATCCAGTGCTTCTGATATCCCAACCCACATTCAGATTGATGCCATCATGGCCTTGAGAAAAATAGCTTGGAAGGACCCCAGAACTGTAAGTACCACCTAAAATAGTAAAGCACATTCACTGTGTCAGTTGGATTACTCCAAAGAACAAATCTGTTGTATTATCTACAGTTGTTTCTTCCAATTTTATTCACTGATCTCTGAATGTCAGCCTCTGAATGCAAAAAGCCATGCTGATGTTTTTTTGATATGTGGACATTTATTTCAGATCAATGCCATCCCTTCTTGGGGCTGTTCTCATGTGGCCCCATTCAGTTGTGTTAATAAAACAATATGGAACGATACAGTAAACCAGATTGGGAAGCTTTTCTGCAGGGACAGTGAAGGGTTATATGTAGATCCATTCTGCAAAAAAAGTCTAAATTATTGGTAATTCTCAATGATGTATTACCTCTCTACAGGTGCAGGGATATCTCATCCAGATCCTTGCAGACCAGTCACTTCTCCCTGAAGTGCGAATGATGGCTTGTGCTGTTATCTTTGAGACAAGGCCTGCACTTCCTTTAATAACAACGATAGCTAATGTGGTGATGAAGGAGAGCAGTTTGCAAGTGGCCAGTTTTGTGTATTCCCACATGAAGGCTTTGTCGAAGAGCAGATTACCGTATATGTACAACATGTAAGTAGAGACAGGAATAAAGTGTGTTTTTTCTGCAGATAATATATTCTGCTATATTCTTGTTAGTAATCACGCATATGCTAACAAATTGAATTCAGTTTCATATTCTGGTGGAGTGCAGTTTATTTCTGGATATTATTACCTTTCTTATTTTGTTCAGATCTTCAGCTTGCAATATTGCCCTTAAGCTGCTGGCCCCCAAACTGGACAGGCTGAGCTATCGGTACAGTAAGGTCATTCGTGTTGGTGGTTACTTTGGTGAGTAAAACATTTCAGTGACTGGGAAATTTTCACTTCAGAAATCTCTTAAGAGATACTAAGTCCTTTGGAAAAATACATGTACAACATTGCCAGTCCCTGTGTGAGTTATGTCTAGGAAAGTTCTTTCCTTTAACACTGCTGCTGGATGCAAAAAGAGATTCAGTAAGATACTTGATAAGTTTAGTTTCTGAAACAATTAGTTTATTTCTTCCTGAAAAATTGATCTCTTTCTTCTCAAAAATTATGGTGGAAGCTTTCCTCTTTTGCTGCAGTAATGTGTATTTAGCATACTTCATGTCAGTTAAATGATCTCTCATTTCATTTCCCTGCTGTTACAGCCTCCTGTAATACTGTAAAAGATGCTGCATTGGAAAAAGAAATTGGATTAAATGCAACAGTCACATATTTAAAAATATAGGAGTAACCATTTATTAAATCGAGCCTATACAATTAAAGCTTATGTCATGACATATCTTAAAGTCAGTAATTGAAAAAGATGCAGAAATACAATCTCGAATGCTAAGCAGAAGGTTAAAAAAAGATGTGTCTTTTGTTTACTTCTACCACAGATAACTATAGAGTTGGTGTTGCTGGCGATGTCTTTGTTATGAACAGCCCAGGAACAATGTTCCCATCAGCAATAATTTCCAAGTTGATGGCAAATTCTGCAGGTTCAGTGGCTGATTTGGTGGAGGTAAATATTTACTTAAATCAATAATAAAACAAATAAAGCGAATTTCATATTAAAAATTTCACTACTAAGTTTCCACTCTGTAAGTATGTTTCAGACCACTCCTTCTCATGCTGTTTTGGTAGGTTGGTGTCCGAGTGGAAGGCCTGACAGATGTTATAATGAAGCGAAATATTCCGTTTGCTGAATATCCTACATACAAGAAGATAAAGGAGCTTGGAAAAACTGTAGGTGGTTTCAGTAATGTAATGTCTGAGTTATATGAAGTGGTATTTAATGAGGCTTGTCATAGTAGTTAAGCCCGTCTCGGAGGGTGTTACCCATGTAGCAGCCAGCTTGAATATCTCGGTGAGAGAGAGATTTGCAGTGGGACTGCAGAAGATATTACTCCTGTAAAGTCTATGATAGCTTTCACCAATTTTACTGCTGCCCTGCTTCCTCCCTACCTCAGGTATGACTGCAGGAACAGGGAGGCAAGCAGGAAGGTGGATGTTGCTGCACAAAACATCTCTCATGACTGGCAGGTTTTCTCCTCCCTCCCTTCGTTTATCTAGCTTAGTTTACAAGAAGATCTCTCTGTCTGGTGCTGTGCTTTCAAACTGCGTTTAATGGTACAAATGTCCCAGACCCTCTGTATTAGAGTAAATGTTATTTCACCAGAATACCTGTGGATGGAAGGCTATTTGTGGGCACCTCAATGATACGGAGTAAATCTGAAATAGTGACACCAAGCTATTAACAAAAAAGTAAAGAAATGCAAGGGGCAAAGGAAAATTGGAGGTTTGTCATTAACAGTCTTCATCGCCTTGCTAAATTGTCATTTATAAAGTGTTTCATTAAGGAACTTTGACTGTTTCCTTATCTGTTCCCTAGCTGCTGGGATGGAAAGAGCTGCCAACAGAGACCCCCTTGATATCGGCCTACTTGAAAATATTTGGCCAAGAGGTAGCCTATGTCAACATCAATAAGGAAGTCCTGCAACAAGCTATGAAGGTACCAGGGGCTACTACTTCTCTTTGCAAGATTTGACACCACTGTAATTTAATGTCCTCACCTCTTGGATCTCTATTTGCTGGCAGACGATAGTAGAACCTGCTGACAGAAACACAGCGATGAAGAGAATTGCCAACCAGATCCGCAATGGCATTTCAGGACAGTGGACACAGCCGGTGTGGATGGGAGAGCTGCGATATATTGTTCCCAGCTGCCTCGGCCTGCCGCTGGAATACGGGTCATACACCACTGCCCTGGCACGTGCTGCAGCCAACGGTGAGTCGGGGAGTATGAAATGTGCTTTGCTAGCTCCGAACAGGGGCTGGGAGGGACAGGCTGAGAGAGGCTGGAGAAGGACGTAGAAGAAAAAAAACTGATTTTTGTAGTGTTTTGAAACACAGGAGGGGAGGTAGTAAAGATGTTTGAAGAGAAGCTGGTCACAGTTGATTTCTGCCTCATATTTGAATGCATTGAAGACAGAGGAAATGAGGTGAGAATCTGGGAAACCAGAGGGAAAGGTCACAGCATTCAAAGCCAGAAGACATGAATGCTGTGTGGGGAGCTGACTGCAGGAATGAGTGGAAGGGAGTAGCTCCTGAGGGAAGCAGGCACAAACTAACCAGGATTCTGTGGTGACTGACAAACAAAAAACAGCTAACTGTAGCATTAGAGAAGGCAGGAAGAGAAGAAGGCTTGGAAAAGCGAGAGTTCTGTTTTAGCAGAATGAATATGCAAGTATGAGTTGTCATGAAGAGAATTCACTGATCATATGGTTGTGCTAGGTTGTGCTACAGACTTTTAATTGAGGTGATAGTCACCCTTCCTTCTGCTGACACCACATAAGGGTGAAGAATTAAATATAAATACGCGTGCTCTTTTTACACTCTCTATGCATCCTCTCTTGGCTGCTCTTGTTTTTTGTTAGTTTGCTTTAATAACATCTTTGATACTGCACCCCACCTCCTTGCTGTGGTGTTTTTTGGTTTGGTTTGGTTTATGTTTTGTTTTGAATAACATCCTTGTAGCCAAAGTAGGGAGGTATGGACTGGATGGATGGACTACAGAGTGAGTGACAGCTGTCTGGACTGCTGGTCTCAAAAAACAGTTAACAGATGAGGGTCTAATTAGTGGCTTGCTAGGAGCAACGCTCCTCAGTTGTCAGCACTTGATCATTGTCTCTGTTAACAATCTGAACTTTGGAAGAGAAGCCACCCTCGGCACATCTGCGAATGAGATCAACGTGGGGAGAGGTCACCATGCTGGGGGTCAGGCTGCCATTCCCTGGGACACTGACAGGCCCAAGGGATGGCCCAGCACAAGTGTGCTGGAATTTGACATAGGCCATGAAATGTCCTTCACCTGGGATGGGTTAACCCATGCAAGTGTATATAGACTGGGCATCACCCAGACAGACAGCAGCTCTCTAGAAAAGGGCCTGGGAGGCCTGGTGGACAAGCTGATAGTGAATCGGCAGTGTGCCCTTGTGGTGATGAAGGCCAACTGCATCCGTGGCTGCCAAAGCAAGAGCAGAGCAAGCACCAAAATAGTTTTCTCCCTTTACTTATCACATTTGAAGCTGCGCCAGGAGTTCTGTGTTCATTTTGGGGTCCTTACAGCAAGACTGGAGGAAGTCCAGCAGCAGATCACCAAAATCACAGAATCACAGAATCACAGAATTTCTAGGTTGGAAGAGACCTCAGGGTCATCCTTGCGGCCTGAAGCACTTGAACACAGAACAAGTTTTCTGCACAGTTTCTCTATTTTTCGGACTTGAGAAAGATCTCATCTGTCTTGTTTTTCAGCCTTTTTAGCTGTGTTAACAGAAGAGATTACCTCTTCCTGAAAACAGTGGCTTGCTTATATTCAAGTCCTTTCAGTTTTACCATTTTTAAATGTTGTTTTGTTGGTTGCAGTTGATGGAAAGATGACCCCACCTTTAACTGGAGATTTTAGACCTTCTCAGTTGCTTGAATCCACCATGCAGATTCGGTCTGACATAAACCCAAGGTAGGGTAGGTTTCTAAGTCTGTAGATATTAATGGAAGTCTTTTATGAAAGGGGGGAACCTCAAGCTAAAAAAAGAACACCTGTCTTACACATAGCCACCTTGCTCTGTTTCAGCTTATATGTGCATACAGTCGCAACAATGGGTGTCAACACAGAATACTTTCAACATGCTGTTGAAATTCAAGGCAAGGTCCAGATGAGAGTGCCAATGAAGTTTGATGCCAAGATAGACATGAAATTGAAAAATATTAAGATTGAAACAAATCCATGCCGTGAGGAAACTGAGATATTGGTTGGAAGGTACTTCCTTACTTCATAATTTTCTGCAGCAAAAAGTAGCCTGAAGTTCACAATTCACTGACCTCTTATGGAGGTTTCTACATATACAGTATGATTTTTTCAGTGTGTAGCATAAACTTTACTGTAAAAAGCAAGGGATAGAAATAAGGGAAATAAAGGTCACAAGATGCCTAAATTATTTAGGAGCTTTTTTTTTTTTTTTTTTTTTTTTAATTTCTCATTTTATTTTATTTTTAAGTACATGTCTCTCATGTTTTTGAAATTTGTTTAAATTTGCCTTACTTTGGAAACTTCCAGTGATGTGTCTCATATTTCTCTCTTATTTGTCTTTAACAATACTTCTACATATGGTTGTGTATGCAATTCCTATGTTCAAACAACATATTTCTGTGATGTCATGTGACACTGACAGGACATCATTCATTTAATCCAAAAACATGGCTTTGGAATTATTTGCCATTTTCTGTGCATATTTCCACAGGCATAAGGCTTTTGCTGTATCAAGAAACACAGGAGAACTGGGTGTTGAAAAGAAGACCTCAATTCTCCCAGGAGATTCTTCATCAAATATCGTGGAAGAACCTTTCAATCCAACAGAGGGAGCTTCCAGGGAAAGTTTCACAATGGTAATCTATTCCCTTTTTCTTATATAATAACATTAACCCCTTCTGTGCTGCTGTCTGCAGCTTTATTCTTGCCTATGATATGCTCCCAGTGGTATTCACATGCTCATCTCCACTGCAGCAGGGGCCTGACAGCATTCCAAGGAAACATTCCCATGACTCTCAAGAGGATCTTCTCCATGGCACCAGAAGAAAAACACATAAACGAGATATTTGCATCAAACTGCATCGTCTTGGTTGTCAGCTCTGCTTTTTCAGAAGGTCACGAGATGCCAGTTTCATAAAAAATACATATTTGCACAGATTAATTGGAGAACATGAAGCTAAAATTGTTTTGATGCCAGGTACAGTACTGAGCACGAACCTTTTCTTATTAGGTTTGTTAGTACTATTTGAAGAGGTATAACATCATCCATGCAATTGCTGTGCAGTTCAAACAGATGCTGACATTGACAAAATTCAGCTGGAGATTCAGGCAGGATCCAGAGCAGCTTCCAAAATAATTCACGAAGTAAACTCAGAGTCTGAGGAAGAGGATGAGACATCTCCATACGAGGACATTCAAGCTAAACTGAAGAAGATTCTAGGCATTGACAATGTGTTCAAGGTAAGAGATGTTGAGCATGGGGGGAGATGTTTTCAGATAAATGAAGTCAGGGGTTGAAGGCTAGTGTGGAAAACTGAGTCAGGAAAGCGAGAATGGGGCTAGTTTGAAGGGTGCTGGGACTGTCAGCCTGTGTCATGTCAGCAGGGTTTGATTCTAAGTGGTGCATCCAGCTGGGGCTGGTCCTCGATGCCAGGGCAAATATCAGCTGGGAAAAGTGGATCTAAGTGCAGCTTCTGTGGTGAGTGAGGCCAGGAAGTTTTACCAAAAGACTGTGGTGAGCATTTCATCTGACACACAGGGATATTTTATTTTGTAATATAGAAGCAGATGTATCCCCTGTCTTGCACTTCCCTTTGAACTGTTCTGCAGGTTGCAAACAAAACACGACACCAGAAAAAGCGACCTTCTAAGAAAGAAAACACTATGCTAACAGAGCTTGGGACAGACCCCAATGCAAAAACTCCCTCCAGCTCATCTTCTGCCTCCTCAGCTCTTTCCTCTTCCTCATCATCGGCTTCCTCTCCTGATCATAGAAAGCCCATGGATGAAGATGACAATGATCAAGTAAAGCAAACTAGAAACAGAGACACAAGCCGCAAGAGCAGTAGCAGTAGTGGTAGTGGCAGGAGCAGCAGCAGCAGTAGCAGCAGCAGCAGTAGCAGCAGCAGGAGCAGCAGTAGTAGCAGCAGCAGGAGCAGCAGCAGTAGTAGCAGCAGCAGTAGTAGCAGCAGGAGCAGCAGTAGTAGCAGCAGGAGCAGCAGTAGTAGCAGCAGGAGCAGCAGCAGCAAGAGCAGCAGCAGCAGCAGTAAGAGCAGTAGCAGCAAGAGCAGCAGCAGCAGCAGCAAAGGTAGCAGTAGTAGTACTAGCAGCAGTAGCAGCAAGTCAGTGAATCACCACAGCCATAGGCATCACTCAAGATATCTGAATGGCAGCAGCAGCAGCAGCAGTAGCAGTAAGTCAGTGAGTCACCACAGCCATGGGCATCACTCAGGACATCTGGAAGATGGCGGCAGCAGCAGCAGCAGCAGCAGCAGCGGCGTGTATTCCAAAATATGGGTAACTCATGTTTGTCAGTAAATTGATGCTGCTAATATTTGTGAATCACAATCCTGATGGCAGTTGGCTTTGCATCAAATTATGAGTTGACACAGTAAATTTTAGCAACATAAAATTTCAAAATCTGTTCTGCTAACACACCTGCAATTGTTGGTCAGATGACTCCTTTGAAACATCTCAAAAGTCACAAGACTGCTGAAACTTTTGTTATAGGCAGGGAAGCATTTTTGGCCAATTTACTGCTTTCTGTCAATACACACTGTTTCTGTCTTAATTTTGCAGTAGGAACATTAATGCTTTATATAAAGTATTTCAAGTCTCGCATTATGCGCTTGTGACTAAGCATACAGAACTATGCATGAATGATAATTAGTAAAATTCTTACTTAGTTCCCAGTGCTCAGATTTCAACGTAATTGCAGCATTTATTTTCTTCTGAGGCTTTTCATCTTGTTCTTGTTATTTTCAAAGGGAGGTCATGAGATTTATCAGTACCGCTTTAGATCAGCACATAGACAAGAGGTGAGTTTTCTTTCTTCAGTAAATTAAGTTTGCAATCTGTCGTGAGTCAAATGAAAAACCTTAAAGACTACTTGTTGTCTTTGTTGAGGAAAATTACAGTACTGATAACATTTAGAACACTAAATTGACCATGATGGTTCTTCTGAGACTCAAAAAGATACTCCTTTGTGTTGTGTGCATGATGCAATTTGTGGTTCTGCAAAGTAGACACAAAGCCTCTACCAAAGCTTGGGACATTTGCCTGGCTTTGATCGTTTGGTGTCTTGGGTTGGAATAATTGTTGACACACACTGGGGTAGGTGTGTTGACAAATGTGGGAGGATATCTTAATTTATGGTACTTTAGTTCAGCAGAAGATACCTCACTAGGGTATGATACAGCCAGGGGCAGTGAAATTGTTTTGAGTGTTCCTTGAAAAGTAGAACATTTGGCTGTGTGTCTCTATTCATTTTATCCTTTCCAGTCATTTGGTTCATTCAGTATATCCTCCAGGTGATCAGGCCCTTCCAGATATAAAATGAATCAGTTCTGATCTTTTGTATTGAAACAAGAGGCTGGTTCAGTTTGGCTTGATCTGGTTCCTTGCTTTTGCACAAAGGGGAATTCTCATCTAGATGTGTTCCTTATTTGTCTCTTCTGAGAGGTCACATATACTTGACTAAACAAGATTTTTCAGAGCATATATTAAGCAGAATGAAGCATATTATATTGCAAGTCATTGAGCTGCTCAGTGTTGGAATGCAAGTTTATCACTAATAAGTGTCATGACAGATAATATTCTGCAGCACCTTCTGGTGCAATTTCCTCAACTGTGGTTTTTACATTACCTCCTTAATGTATTTTCATGACGTATTTTCTTCTTGCAGTTCCCAAAAAGGAAACTCCCAGCTGACCAATACAGCAGCACATATTCCTCTACAAGATCCAGTCGTGACACATCCCGAGCTGCTTCCCGGGTTAGTTGCATCATTTTTAGGGTTTTTGACAGTTTGGAAAAATGGCAGATTGGCCCTGCATTTGCAGTAATTGTACAGCTAGGACAATCTTGCAATGAGGAGGGAAGTTGAAGTGGTGCAGTGCCAAGGCGTTGGTAGTAGTGACCAAGGCTAAGAGGAGCATCAGAAGAAGGCACTCTCCAGAGATGGCGTGTATCACCTTGGCTCCTCACCAGCACCCAGACTGATGCATGCAGGCTTGCTGCCTGGGGAGTAATGCAGTGAAGATATTGCAAGTCATAGCATGCTTATGGTCCTGCTGTCAAGGGGAGGGGTTCTTAATGAAGAAATGTACCAGGTTATATTTAGTGTTGAGGTGTTGTTCAGGCACCTGCTTGTCCCACAGAGCCCACAGCTGAAGTGTGAGGTGAAAGCCAGCAGACCAACCAGGCAGGTAAAGAGAGGGACAGCTGCTGGTGGATGGTATTGTGAGAAAGATTGGTGAATACAACTGACAGCTGATGTTAGTTACATTTAACAACTTTTTTTTTATTATTATTATTCATGGGCAAATATACGGGTGTTAACAATAAAGCCTAAATCATATAGGCATTACTGTATCATAATGTTATGAACATTTCCATGGTATCAGCTCAGTAAAAGGCACAAATTTTGGCTCATGTCAAATACAGTGATAAAATCCATCTGTGCTTGCAGAGGCACATGCACGCTAAGACATGTGCAGGAGAATTTATAGGCATCTATAGGTATGATACATATGCTGGTATATATTTGCAGTTCAGTTTTTTATTTTTTATTTATCCATCCAGATCTTGCATCTAAAATGTTCCATAGTAACTCCTTTATAATGACATTCTTTGCATACTTTGTTCCCCTTCTTCTTAGCCTAAATTTTTGGGTGATGTCAAAACACCAGTGTTAGCTGTTTTTCTGAATGGCGTTAGTAACAATAAGAAGACAGGAGGCCTCCAGCTCGTGGTGTATGCTGATATCGATTCCATCAGGCCCCGGATGCAGGTATTTGTGTCAAACCTCACAGATTCAAGCAAGTGGAAGCTCTGTGCTGATGCTTCAGTCCTCAATGCTCACAAGGCAGTGGTAAGGCTCAAAAAATAGTTATATACAGTTATATGCATCACAGGAAAATCGTGTTCCATGTGTTTAAAAACAGACCATTTCTCCACTGTAGGGTTACCTGAAATGGGGCCGGAATTGCCAGGACTACAAGGTTTCTACTGAGCTGGTAACTGGGCGGTTTGCTGGCCACCCCGCTGTACAAGTGAAATTGGAGTGGCCTAAGGTTCCTTCAAGTGTCAGATCAATGGCAGAATGGTGAGGTTTTAGTCTCACTCATTTATGATATTGTTCAACTGTGAAAAATCAGCATCCACCCATGCAATTCTAGTGGTTAAAGTACCAGCTATTTTAAATTCTGTGATCTGCCTGAGTACTGTCTTTGGACATAAAAGTTGAATGGGAGATCATAGCCATCCTGTAGTAATGTTCAGTAATTCCTCATGCTGGACAAAATTACTGAAAACTGAGGAACAGATTCTTCCTTTCAGTGAACACTTGATCAGTAAAGCAGAGAATGATTATGGGGACACAAACAATGATCCTGAATATGCCACTTACACATAGATGTGAGGCAGACGGGTTTGGATGTACCTCTTTTTGCCTCACTGTTTCACCAGATCTTTCTCTCTTGAATTTTTGAAGGTTTTACAATTTTGTCCCTGGGGCTGCATTTATGCTGGGGTTCTCTGAGAGAATGGACAAGAATCCTTCTCGACAAGCCAGGCTGGTCATAGCTCTAACTTCTCCAAGGACATGTGATGTTGTTATCAAGCTTCCTGACGTAAATATGAAACATTATCCTCACTCTCTCTCTCTCTTTTTTTCCTTTTCGTTTTTTTTTTTTTTTCCTGGTAGAAAAATTAGATTTATTTATTTTTTTAAATTACATTGGGTGAATTCTGAGAAAGAAAAGTTAAGTAAAGTAAGCCTCAGTTTGGGTGTAAATGATGAAAACAGCTTTTGTTTATTTTTGACCTTTTGTGTGTGTGTATATATATATATATATTCATATATATATATTATTTTATATATATATAATTATTATTACATATTATTATTATATATATTATTATTATTAATATTATTATATATATTATTCACACATATATATATATTCATATATATATATATGTATTCATATATATATATATATATTCACACATATATATTCATAGAGTGATTTTGCTCGTGCAAAAAAATGGGTACTCATGAAGAAGTGCATTTCCATCTCTAGTACTCCATAAGTGTTCCCCAAACCACCTTTGACGGGAAGTACTTCATTCTCTCCAAAATGCTATCTGAATGACACACACCACGAGAGAAAACAGAACCAAAAAGCAGAAGCAAAAAACTCGTGGACAGTGAGTCAGATGATTTGTGTTTATATAAATTCTTTGTCAGCCAAGGTAGAACAGACTGAAATCAATTTCAAAATAGGAGAAAAGGCTATTTTAGCTGTTTGCTGTGAATACCCATCACAAGCGTGTTTTGACTGTTCTTTGAATTCCTTTTTAGATGATCCTCTATGAAAAAGCCATGAGACTTCCCCTGCCACTCCCTGTAGGTCCAAGGATACCAGCTTCAGAGCTGCAGCCTCCAATCTGGAATGTCTTTGCTGAAGCCCCCTCTGCAGTGCTTGAGAATTTGAAAGGTTGGGATTTAATCTGGTTTGGAAGCAGGACATCTTCAGTCTCTGAAATGACTTGAAAATCTTCTGTTGTTTTTTTTTTTTTCTTTTTTTTTCTGGCATTATTTGTCTCCAGTTAATTAAGAAATAGACTGTAATAATGCAGGGATGATTCAATTGGGAGAGAAAATTGTGCTTGTAGTACAGAAATCAGCAAGGACATTTCAGGAAAATCAAGGTTGACAATTATCTGACCTGGTAACATATAAATTTCTGGCAATTATTTTGTTAGATAGACTATATTTTTCATGCCTTTTTTTTTTTTTTTTCTTGGTAGGCAAAAGCCCCTGTAATCCATATAAAAATATCGCATAGTAAAAAAGAAATATAAAGCTAGAATAATATAGCACTAAAAATAAAACATTCCATTTAATGAGTTTCTTTTATGGCAAAGCAAATATTCACTGGCTTTCTATTTAAACAGCTCGCTGCTCAGTTTCGCACAACAAGATCACAACCTTTAATGAAGTCCGGTTTAACTACACGATGCCAGCAAACTGCTATCACATCTTGGCTCAGGATTGTAGCCCTGACCTTAAGTTCCTGGTGATGATGAGGAATGCTGAAGAAGCTATGAACCTTAAAGCCATCAACATCAAGCTTGGCAGCCAGTAAGTAACTCCTGCCAGATGCTGGGATTGTGAGGGACTACACTGTCCACATTTAACAGGGGAGAAGCTTAGATCTAAGCTATACTGACATTGTTCTGCAGCACATGAGATTTCAGCATTTTCCTTATTTACTTTCCATACGTATTGAATGTGATTCCTGTGACGTCATCCTGCATTTTAGGTGACAAGAATACCCCTGAAGTAATTTAAGCAGTTGAAATGAGTTCATGTTTTGACCAGTGATATTTAGAAAGCAGTAAAATCATTTTGTCAATCTATGTTTATGAATGTGGTACAAACAGGGTATGAATGCTCTTCTTCTTAACAGCGAAATTGATATGCATCCTGCAAACGGACAGCTGAAACTGCTGGTGGACGGGGTTGAAAGCCCCTCAACAAATGTTTCACTCATATCTGCTGGTAGGTGATGCAGAATCTGTTTTGTTTCATTTTCATGTATATGTTAGGAGAAAGAAAGAAAGAGAAGACAAAAAAATATCTAACAAAGATTTCCCCAGTTTGTGTTCACTGACTATTTACACCTTTTGCTGTAAGATTATTATTTAAGAATTTCACTTAGTTGCATGTGAATATTTATAAAGACAGATTAGAATGTAGAACTCCTGAAGTAGCCAAACTGAGCAAAATATAACCACCGCTTCATACATCACTGTGGCTCCCATTGGAGTTACAAATTTAAGAATTGTATCAGATATACTATAAAGCCTCGCTTGGTAAAACTTTTTGAAGTAAAGCTTTTCTAAAATTCACCACCCTTATATATAATAGGCTTTCCTATTTTGATTTGTAGGTATAAATTCGGTTAGCATTCTGAAATCTGCTAGGAATAAATATGGACTACTGTGTGTATACAGAAAAAATAGCCTGCTTTCTTCTCTCAAAGCAGGAATATTTTTTCTGTGAAAGGACACAGGAGGACCTTGCCTCATTCTGTACAGTGCAGTCAGGGGCAAAATATAATGCAGGTGTTTCCTGACTGTATATCTGTAGTATTCAAATCAGGCTAAATCTTGCTGAAACTGGGTTAGCATCTGCCAGTGCTGAGCTCTGTCCTAATTATTATGCACTTCGTAAGTGATAATTATGCTAAAAATGGCTCCAGTGACAATCATGTTGTTTTCTGTGTTTTCTTACTCCTATATAATATAGTCAGGGCCTTGTATTATGTGCAGAACTGCACAGATGATATAGGTAGCTCTGTAATTGTTTCTAGAAATAAACATGATATGCTAATAACCCAAAGAGAAATAATAAATCTGTGATAATTAAATTGTTTTCCAACTTTTTACATACAGCTATTTTCTATATATACACTTTTCTGTATTGTTTTTCTATCTTTTTTGCTTCTTGAGAACAAATGAGGAATTTAAAGCAAAAGAGGCAAAAGAGCATTTTGAAAACATGACAGCAACTTTTTCTTAAAGAAGATAGATTGGGTTTGTTTTAGTGTTGGTTTTGGTGGGCTTTGATTCTTTTTATTCCTTTTTTTTTTTTTTTTCTAGGTGCTTCTTTGGGAATCCACAGTGAAAAGCAAGGCCTTGTACTTGTTGCCCCAGCCTATGGCATTGATAGATTATACTTTGATGGGCACACATTCATGGTAAAGTTCTTCCTCTTCATAAGTTTTGATGTTGAGAAATTTCTGTTAAGATTCCATTAAATTTGTGTATGAGTGCAAGAGTGTTATAGTGGCAAAGCCAAATTTGTCCAGAGCCCCCCAAAAAACAAAACTAAGAAGATACTTCAGCCAGCATTGCAGAGTGCTGCTCTTTATTCCTGAACAGGAGATCTGAGAATCTTTCACCAACGGTAATTCCTTATCCCTATAGTACAGGTGTGTGCTGGAAAATGGGCCTGTGAGTATGCACAGACTGAGTCAGCAGCACATTTGCAAGAAAAAAAAAAAAAAAAAAGAGTTTTCAACTCTTGTCTATGTTTTAAAGGCTGTACTAGAAAAAATGTGAAACAGAAATATAAGAAAACAATATTATCATACTGTATCCATCGCCTACTGGGAAAACATCCATCACACAAAAACTTCAGCATATTAATAGTCTTGACTATTAATAACTTAATACTCTAGACAGGCAGAGTAGATTTTAAAGGCTCTAATACAGTTAGACACCAGTGTCATGGGAGTTTGGCATCTGTTGTGAGAAGCTTTTTAATTCTCAGCAAAGAAAGCAAGCATTTTAAATGTTTGTGCATTAACTTATACTGGAATGCATCTATATAGAAAAACTCTACTACATAGTGATTTTGTTCATTTGTTTGTTAATTTGAAACGCTTTTGACTTTTTTTTTTTTTCTTGAAGATTCAAGTTGCTTTATGGATGGCAGGGAAAACATGTGGAATGTGTGGAAAATATGATGCAGAATGTGAACAGGAATATCGGATGCCCAATGGATATCTAGCTAAAGATGCTGTGACTTTTGGTCATTCTTGGATTTTGGAAGAAACGCCTTGTAGAGGAGGTATGCAAGCTGTAATGCATTTAATATAGTATCACTGCAGTAGTTTCAGTAGATTAGGATCTTATGTGGTACTCCATTCCCTCAGCTGAGGTTATGATGCAACAGCATACCATAGTGGAAGTAGGAAAACGAGCATGTTGCTTTTGTAAACCTGATGGGAAGGACTTACTTGCTACCTGGAGATGACTTTTACATGTTTAGCTGTACAATAACGGTTACTCTTCTGTGTGTCTCTGTAAAGAATACTGGGCACCAAACTTGCTTTAGATATATATGCATTACATGGCCATGTACACAATAAAATTCACACAGTCGGTAGCAACTACACTGTGTTTCCATTCAGCCTATGGAAGAAATTGCTGAAATTTTAGAGAATAAAGCTTATAGTCAGGAATAAATTGTGGTTTGTTTAGCTTCTCACATGCTTCTAACTGCTTGTCCTGGGAAACCAAAATGAGACTGGTATTACTGGCTGGCAGCAATGACTTTTGCTTGCTCTCTGTAGCAGTTTTGAGTCTGAATAACAATGGTAATGGTGTAAATCTTTATTGATTATTTTTATTTGTTCAGAAATACCCCCTTTCTTTCCACTGATGAATACTCAAAGCTTTTGAATGTGAGCCAGTTTACTTTGCAAAATGTTTATTGGAATGTATATCAGACTATGTTTCTACATCCTAATCTAGAAATTAAACTACTTACACTGGAAATTAACTTTTTGTAGCTCCATATCTAATTAGCCAATTTGAAAAGCTTATCAGTCAGTGGTGCTGCTTTACTTATGAACAACATACAATTTTTATAGACACAATTTGGTTGTTAATGTGAAACATCATTGGCAGATGGGTCAGTCTGGGGAGATCTGAAGATGTTGTACATAAGAATGTAAACTACCATCAGTGATTCTGTTGCAGCTTGTAAACTGCATCGTTCATTTGTGAAACTTGAAAAGGCAGTTCAGCTTGCGGGTATAGAGTCCAAGTGCTACTCTACGGAGCCTGTGCTACGCTGTAGGAAAGGATGCTCCGTCACCCAGACGACTCCAGTAACTGTTGGTTTCCACTGTCTTCCAGCTGGTAAGTCAACAGAAATCTTGCTGAATTGGAGCTGCACAAAAGCCCAAATGGTGCCTTGACTCATCAGTTATTACACTTGAAACATGGGATTGGTCTGACTGAAGACCTTTACCTGTTTTCATTAATAAGTAAAACTTTCTTTAGTGACATACAGATGTTTTTTCTGTAATTTTACAGAAATTAATTAAATGCAACAATAAAAGATTGTTGCATTTAAAATCTAAACTGGATGCCCCTTCATGGAGCTTTGATCTAACAGAGTGAGGGCAGGGTAAGAGCACGCTCAACATTGTGATTCTGCAGAAAACCTGCGTCCTGAAGCATGTGGTGATTCAGGTTTATATACAGAACCCTGAAACAGGGGTCCTCATCTTTTATAATTTTATATATCTCTGCCTTTGGGAAATAATCCTATTTCCCTCAGCTGATTTGGGCAATAGATGGATAGGTGTGGACAGGATTCCTGCCCCCATGTACAGAAATACTGGAGTATGTCTCTTTCATAAGTACATAGTAGATATTAAGAGATCAGATTAGGTGGATATAGATTACAGAGATGATAGGTTCATGTCTGTTTCCTTCAAGGCCACAATATCCTTTCCTAAATGTATTATTAATAAAACTCTGCATGGAAGAGTAATTATCAATGTAGAAATTACTTACTACTTAAGTGGATTTCCTTGAACATCTCTGCTTGAGTTAGTCAGATAGAAATATGTGTAACAGCTAGGAGAAGCCAAGCCTGGTGTAATCAATGACTAGTGCAAGATAAGTGCTGTATCTTGCAAAACTGCTTCTGAAGTGTACTATTTACTTTTCATTTCTTATTCACCATCAGATTCAGCTACTAGCATGACTGACAAACAGATGAAATTCGACCAGAAGTCAGAAGATATGCAGGATACTGTTGATGCACACACAGCATGTTCATGTGAAAATGAAGAATGCAGTACATGAAGCTGTACACTGCAGCGCAGGAGAAAACAGAAACATGTTAATGTTCTTACTGTGTGGTCTAAGAAGACTTGTCTTAAGAAACAATAGAAATACTAAATTAAATACTTAAAGATGTGTGGAATTTTCCTAAGTAATTTAAAGTATTAAACTTTATTATTGTAGAAGCGGTTCTAATTGCTTATAAATATCTGATTTCGTAATAAATACGTGCATGGAAAGATTGATGAAGGCTTTTTTATTTCACTGGATGTAGAAAGAGGAAATCCACATTGCTTCTCTTTGACCTGCATTTTGTAGACTTCTTGAGTCTGTGACAGCCATCTGTGTAGACATGCATCAGGCAAGTGTCTGTGTCTGGCCCCACCGGGGTATGTGTTAGGTTGAGCAGCAGAAGCTGCATGCCAGGCTCCTGCTTGTTTCCCCCACTGCTTTCTTCTCTGGTGTGCACCACAGCGGGAACTGATCAGCTCCGAGTGATGCAGCATCCTCTGCTGCAGCAGCACAATGTGGTGCTCCACGATAACGAGGTGATGAGCCAGTGCTGCCATAGGGAACAGCAGGATCAGGGAATAAGCCTGAACCTCAGGCCTCTGGACAAGGCTGCCCTGAGGGAAGCAAGAGTACCATATGTTCCTGAGACTCCCCACACAGAAGTTGGTACAAATCAGGGGGTCTCCAAACAGCCCCTGGGTGTGATGCCCACCCGCAGCAGGTTTGCGTGGTCACGGGGACAGACGTGCTCCTCTGTCCTGAGTGCCAGAGGGTGCATGGGGGCTTCCAGCCCTACGTCCCAGGTTAGTGTTTCATGTGTGACCCTGGGGCCATGCTGGCAGGCTGAATGTGCACACTGGGTGGGTTTTCTGTGAGAGAACCACCTCAAGAGGCAGTGCAGACACAACCACTGATGTCAGTAAGCTCCTTAGTAGCTTAAGTCATCAGGATTATTGCACTATTTCAATAGAAATAGCACTGTTCCCTTTTATATTTATCAGTCCTAACTCATTAGTGTTCTCCCAATTCATACGTGCATAGCCAACCATTTTTATAACTGACCACATTTGCTTCTACATTGAACTCTGTTAAGCAAAGCAGAATATGATCCTACTGAGGTGTTAAAAATGTAACTCTTCAGTAAATTAACTAAAAGAGAGCAAGTAACTCAATTCTTAAAAAATCAGCAGCAATGAAGACAAAATGGCGCTTACCAGTGAACATGTGGAGCATAGCGTTGATTGTTGGGTAAAAGATCTGAGAAAGTTCTGTAAGAATTGTGCCATTTTGCTTTCCCCTGCAGCTTTGGCACCTTCAAGCGTATGCATGTGTATGCATTTTATAGTTTGGAAAGGTAATGTTGTTAGAACTGAAAGGAAACTGAAAGGCATGAGAGGCAGACACAGTTCAAACGTTGTCACTCATGGGCGGTGGCAGTAATGCTGTGAGGTGCCTTCCCTCCAAGCTGCAGGATTTACTGGGGCTTGTAACTCTCGTGGAAGCATGGACTTGCCCAAGGCCGCAGCCAGCAGGACCCGGGGCTCAGCACCAGGCTGGCTGGTTGGCTCCCCGGTTCCCAGCCAGGGATGGAGCATGGCTCGTGGGAGGCCATGGCCTCGTCCTGCCTCTGTCTCTTTACCTGACACTGCAGACGTCGAGCAGAGCTCTGGGGAAATGCTGTCCAGGGCCACTCCTGGGCACAGCAAAATTGGTCATTACCTCAAAGTTGTCTTACTTTTTTTTATTATTATTATTTGTTTGTTTTGTTGTGTTGTTTCTTTTTTCTTTTTTTCTTTCCCCCCTCCCCCCCCCCCCCCCTCCTTTTAATCAGGCTATTTTTTCTGGAGAAATATGAACTGTGAAGGGGTGTGAATATGTTTGGGGGACAGAATGGGAGATGAAATTGTACTTGACAGACTGAAGAAATGGCCCAGAAAAATTAAAGGATTCGGTTCTGCAAAGATGAGGTAAGGTGAAGTCTTCATGAGCAGGCTGTGGAGCAGCAGCAGAGATGATCCTGCCCCAATGTGCAGCATTTGCTGCCCAGCATGCTGGGGTGGAGTGGTCAAATCTGATGGTAAAAAGAAATGAAAAGTAAATGGCTCTTCCTGGGAGCAGGGGCCCTGCTGACAAAGGACTCAGCTGTAGCTAAGAGAGGCTTTCCTTGCTGCCGGGGCCCCATAGGATTTGGAAACTGCATCCAAGGCTAGGAGGGATTTGATTGCAAACTCCCTTTGCATCGCACTTTGAACTGCTGCACCACAGCGGTCCCAGAAGTCCAGACATGGCTATTTTACAGATATAGTGTTTTGTAAAAACAAACAAACAAACAAAAAAAAACAAACTTGTGCAGCTGCATATAAATATGCTATATTATGTTAGCTTTTGAACCTCTCACCAGTTGCTAATAGTTACATACTCAAATCCATTAGCTATATTCACCAAATCTCAGAAGACATGATAAAACTCCCTAGTGTTGCTCATAGCATGAATGGCTTAGCTTTTCTGTCAGTCTATCAATTTTACTAGGGATGACATTAAAGCAAACAGGTCCAGAATATAGCACCAGTAAAAACATGGTGAAGTACTTGCTATATTTCAAAATATTTTGAAAGTAAGATATTTTTTTTTAATCCTACAGTTGCCATCCTTGATCTAGAAACAAAATCCACACTTTGTCAGCTATTATAAATTACATCTCAGCTGCTCAATTATAAAAATATCAGCTGGAGAGAATTAAGAAAACTAAACTGTCTTGGCTAGGAGTCCCTGTTCTTTTGATGAGAAGCTGGTGGAGCTGAGTGCCCTGTGACCTCGGCAGTGATTAAGCAGTAACTCTGTTCCCTACCCCCAGAGAGGTTTGGGTACACATGGGCAGCCCCAGTGGGAAAACCCCCGTCCTGGTGCTGCTGGGCCACCACTCCCTGCAGGTCTCTGGTGGGAGTGGTGCTGGTGGCTGTCTGGGAGCCGAGGGACCAGTTAAGTCCTGGAGCCACAAGCAGCCTCTTGGACCTGTGGGGTTGCAGGAAAGGGACAGGGAAAATGGCAGCAGGTGGCTGGCTACTGACTGGTGGGAGAAGGGGTCTACCCTGGAGGGAGATTGCTGCCTCCTGTTGCTTGATGTGAAATGAGTTTGGGCAAACCGGACTTTGTACATCTTTGTAGCCCAAGAGGTTTGTGTCCGTAATGCCTGGCAGCCTCACCATGTCCCACCTCACCAAAAGCCATCTGTGGCTAACGACACTGGCCAAAGACACTGATGTGATATCCTAGTAAGAAAAGGCAGGTGAGGGAAATGTGAGCCCTTTTTGCTGTGGTCTTCGTGACCGAGGTCTGTGTTGCTGGGTGAGTTCCCCAACCTCAGAGGGCAGCGCTGTAGGTGACAGCAGGTACAGCTGGCATGGGGGCATCAGCATGGTGTCACAGGAGCCCTGGCCGGGGCTTTGCACAATCCTTTTGAAGCACTATCAGTTAGATAAGATATGTGCCTTATGTTCAGGTCAGGATAACCTGGGCAAAGTTAGCGCAGGCTGCAATAGCACCAGATGCTTCCAGTGAATAAGGATAATTAGTACTTTTTCTTACACAATAAATAATTTAGTTTTAATGATATTTTAATACTTTTAAGCACCTGTTCCAAAAGATACTTTCAGAGCATTTAGGTGGTGAGGTGAAAACAAGATTGCCTGTGATGATTTTGGCACAGCAGTAGCAGATGGCACCTTGTACCCAACCCCTTCACCCTCGATGGGTTAGAGTGGTTGATAAAAAATTGATAACTCAACAAAATTTCCCATGCCTGTTAATAATTCTTCTATAAAAGCTGCACATTTTGCCCTGTGTCATTCAGTCACTTTTAGCATGAAGGGACTCATCCTGGCCCTGGTGCTCGCCCTTGTGGGTAAGTCTAAGCGTTACTGGCACTTCTGAGCTGTGATGGCCACCTCAGGAAGCTGCATCTCCTCGGGGACTTTCAGGGACATTCATGGCACAATCTGCTGAAGCCTTTTAATGAGTTTGGCTGTAAACTGTTAGATTTCTGTGCCTAAGTGTAGGAGCAGGGGAAAAGCAAACAGCAGCCAGTGAGGGGGGCTGGGGCAGGCTTGCTGTCCCACAGTATGTGAGGTTTGCCCCAGGAGTGCATTACTCTCTGTCTGCCAGCCATTGGCACACTCAGTAAATGAATAATAAATGTAGTCTCTGCAGAAGATTGGGTTTTCTCATGCATCCTTCTCTCTCCTCCCATGCAGGGGCTCAGAAGCATGACCTCGGTAAGTGTGCTCCCACCAGCCAGCGGCTCCAACGCTGGCCTCCCTGGCAGCCCTGCTGTGCCCTCTGCTTGTGCCCAGCCTGCTGGGGCAGCCAGCCTCACTATTCTTTACCGGGACGGTTCCTGTGAGTAGAACCACAACAAAGGAGGCATTTCTGTTTTTTATTATTTAATAGAGCCCATTTTTCATACCGGCAAGACCTACCTGTATGGCTATGAGGGACTCATCCTGCATGGGCTGCAGGGCAGGGGGCTGGTAATAGCAGGGGTGAAGCTGACCTGCAAGCTGCAGATCAGCCGCGTGTCCCGCAGTGACCACCTTCTCCAGGTAAGTCGCAAGGGACATGGGAACCCATCCATCTGCCTACATAACGCAGAAGTCTGGGTCATACCTCCAGGTTGGTAAAATAAACAAGAAAAAGATGCAAACCTTGCACAAAAGCTTAGGACCCTTCCTGGTGCCGAGATGACTGCAAGTCCAATGTCAGACTCCGGCAGAGATGTTCACCCTCGCATCCTTCAGTGCCATGGGCGGGAGCCAGAGCTGCCCAAGCTCTGTGGCCATCAGCACCTGCACCTCTTGATAAATCTGCCTTAGGTTCAGGTCCAGGCAAAGACATTGCAGGCAGCTGCTTTAAAGCAATGTCCTCATGATAGTTTAAGTAAGGCAACACTAAACTTGAGTATGAAAATTATGCAAATTCAAGCACGAAATATCAATGTTTCAGCCTGGTCCATGGCTTGAGAAAAGCTCAGTGCTGAAATTCCTTCATCACATGGGAAATTCAAGTCTGTCTCCATTATCTTCCTTTTGATATTCTTCACATAGGCATTAATTCAAATGTGAAGAATGATAATAGTAATGTTTTCACTTGATATAATGATATCAGATCTGGAAGTGCTGTTACACATAGAAAAGATGAAACCAAACATCTTAAAAGACTGGCATGGAACAAAAGACGATAGAAAAGGGATGCCACCATGGCGGGGAGGAGAGCTGTAAGAGGGCACTCAGCATTCATCCTAGGAGTTTACTGAATCTGCTGTATTACTGAAGCAGTTACTGAAACAGTGAGAGGGAACACCTATTATCAAATATAATACAATTCTGCAACTGCATGATTGTTGTAACCTCTCAGATAGTGCTATGACTTTAGCAACTACAGGCAAAAGTCAAGTAGGATTTACTCTGAGAAGGAGGCAAGACACTGTTGCTGCATTGATTAAAAAACAGGGCCACTAAAACCAGTTCCCTCTGCACAGGAACACATACTTTTATGGAGGAAGGTGGGAGGCATGTGTATGTATATGTGACTATGTGTGTGCATGCAGGCACACATTTCCCACTAGGTAGCAGTCAAGGACTTGCAAGCAAGCTGTACAGCTTGATAAGCTGGAAGCAATGACAGCCGCTTGCAAAGAAGGCGACATTCGCCCCACTGACCCATCCAATGTGAGGTCCTGTGGCCATCTCTGCCTCCCCATCAGCTGTGCTGCAGCCTTGGTGCTCTGGGATGTGCTGGACAGGAGCAAACACAGCCCCTGTGAGTCTACGTAGGCTGCTTGACGGATAGCTTGGCTGATTTTCAGGCTGAAGGGAGATCACACTGAAAATTTGGGGAAAATAAGTGAGTATCCTTTCCATACAGACAGTTGACAGCCAGTTTCACTCACCCTGCAAGCTTCACCACGTTTGCTGAACTTTTGCATGACCCTTTCCTGGCAGAAATCCTTTAAGGAAATTGCATTTTTGAGGCCATGCCCTAGCCCCAAAACAAGAGTCTGAGGAGGAAAACATTTCTTGCAGTGTTGAACAAGTGACTTGTGTCTGTCTGTGGACTAGAAAAGTCCAGTTTCCCCGTTACTGCACTGTGGTGAACAGGATGAATATTCTCCTAATTCTGTTCACAGGTTCAATCGCCAAAGCTGGAGGAATACCACGGCTTATGGCCCCTTGACTCCTTCACTCCATCTTCAAAGCTCACAGAGACCATTGCTGCATGTTTCAGCCAAGCCTTTAAGTTCGAGTACAATGAGGGCAGGGTGGGAAGTATTTATGCCCCTGAAGACTGCCCCGTCCTGTGCACGAACATAGTGAGAGGGATGCTGAACATGATGCAGATAACGATCAAAAAGTCACAAAATGTGTATGAACTACAAGAGGTTGGTTTCTTTTCCATTCTGACTTTACTTTTATTCTCGTTATACTGTTCCATAGAGGCTTGCCTGAACATAATGCTTTCCAGGCAATTTTCATTGACCAATTTATTGCTGTAATGAAAGGCCATTTCCAGCAAAAAGTTCATTGTGTTTAATCAACACACAGGCTGGGATTGAAGGCATCTGCCAAACCAGATACGTTATCCAGGACGACAGCAAGAATAACCGTGCCACCATTTCCAAAAGCAAGGACCTGACTGACTGCCAGGACAGAGCAGTGAAGAACACGGGCATGGCTTACATCCGCCCCTGTCCCACCTGCCCCCTGGTAGGACCAGCATGAATCCTGCTTTGCGCTGGCACCAGCAGGGAATTTGGCTTGTCTGTGATAAATTAACTGGTTCCTGTTCACATTTATGAGTGGGTCTCTTTGCAATTTTAGAAAGTCAGAAATGTGAAGGGCACGGTGATGTCCACTTACAAGATGAAGTATGATGACAGCGGGGTTTTGATAACATTTGCTACGTCGGAGCAAGTGTACCAGGTCTCTCCGTTCAATGAGCCTGATGGCACAGCAGGCATGGAGGCAAGGTAGGTGCTGTGCATGTTGGTAGTGTGGCAACACTATAATGAAAGCTCTTGCCAGTCCTATAACATTTTCAGTTAATCCTAAGCAATGCGCAAACCTGAGAAGTGTGTAATCTATGTGTGGTCAGTGCAGCTCCCTGCTGGGCACCCCTCAATCTGCCCCAGCAGCTGTACGTGCCCAACTCTCATGTACAATGCTACTGAAGCATTTTTTTCTTTCTCTTGAAGACAAGCACTGGTTTTGGTCGACATCAAAAGCACTCCCATAAATGTACCAGAAGCTCAACTGCAAAACCAGGGAAGTCTCCGTTATCATTTCTCAGAAGAGCTGCTCCAGATGCCAATTCCTCTCATAAGGATAAAAAATGCAGATGGGCAGGTATTGGAGGCTTATTCTTCATTCCTTTTCATTATTTATAAGGTTAACAAGTCATCACAATATTATTTTAGACATGGCACCTTTCAACTTTATGTGTTGTTTTTTTTTTTTTTTTTTCCCTACAGTTAACAGAAACTCTGCGACAATTAGTTAAGAATAATGAGGAAGGAGACACTAAAGAATCTTCAGCCAAGTTCTTACAAATGGTTCAGCTGTTCCGTCTAGTGACCCTTGATCAAATCAACTCTTTGTGGGAGCAGTTTGCCAGTGAACCTCCATACAGGTAACTGTACTGCTGTCAGCCAGGATTTCCCACCAGAGGAGCACTGGGCAATGGGGGTAATTGTCCTCCCCTCCCCGGCAGGCACTGGTTCCTGAGTGCTGTCTGTGCTGCTGGAGCTACTGACACGTTCCAGTTCCTTAAACAAAAAATCCATGATAAGAAGCTGAACATCTGGGAAGCACCTGTTGTTCTCCCTCTTGCCTTCCATTTCGTTATGCCCAACAAGCAAACCCTAGAAGTTGCCTCAGTGAGTACAGATAATTCTTCCTTCTCTTACCCTGTCATTCATTTCTGAAGGTGAATTCACAGGATTACAATCAAATGATGCAACATATTTCCTTGATATTTTGTAAAATGTAAAGTATTAACAAACATGGGAATGGTCTAGAAAATGTTTCCAAACACTTGCTGCCAAAAATTTTTCAATGGCTTTGATATTTAATGCTGTTAAAACCCACAGATTCCAGGGAAATTGCTGTTTTCTTTTTGCCAAATACAAATAAAAAACAACAACAAAAAAGAGGAACTGTAGAAAATAATGCAGTGTAACCAAAATATAAAGTACATACCTTGTAACTGAAGCAGTGCTATTTGCTTTAATTTTACCTCAATCACTAGCATTTTATTTAACTTCTAAAAATATTTAGAAAAAAATCCAACGCAGTTTTGTCTATTTGCTTTTCAGATATAAGATAAGTTTTCACTAAATACCATCTCTAATAAGTTGAAACATTAACGACTCTGGTTCTTTCTTCTGCAGTCTTTTCTGACCTGTCCCCAAATTCAGAAAGCACCAATGCTTCGAATACTTGTTTACCTGGGGTATGGTAGCATGGTAAATAAATACTGTGCTCAGCCTTCATTTTGTCCTAATGAACTTCTTCAGGTAGGTGACTCTCATTTCTTATTTCATAAGGGGTGAAGAAATTATTTTAATGACTCTAATTTACCTCTCACAATGCTGGCAATTAGGTAACTAGGTGTTTACATGCCTCACTCTTAGCTGTGATCACCTGCAAAATTGCTAAGATAAAATGAAATGCTGAGGTGATGCCTTTGAAAAATCTGGTCTTAACAGTTCAGAATTTAAAATGTAAGTGGTAGAAGCCTGTGGGTATGACAAGTGCCGTAAACAACTTGGAATTTATGTATGACAATTCAGGATTAAAGCAAAATAATTATGATTCTTCTCTCTACTTTTACATTAGGTAGATCAAACTTAAAAATACGTATTAAAAAGGCATTGAAGTGTGAATATAAGCAAAGATATGTCTAGATATGTCATAGGTTAGGGCTTCCAAAGAGGCCCTGCTACATACTTGCATATCACCATCAGAAATATTCAGGTCGTTGTCCTTGGACTATGCAGCTCAGGTTCCTTAGTCAGCAGGACTACAGTTCTGAGACAGCCTGCTGCTGCTTAGAATGGGTTTAAATCTTCCAAAAAAAGACTGAAACAAAGGTCAGGCTTAGGGACAAATTACTCTCAGTTACAACACTGCAAGGAGAAAATGAAGCTTGTGCGTATGTTCTGTGTTAATGATGTCCTGATAATGATGGTGAGATTCTTCCTGGGAGAAAAATCTGAACATCTTTACTCAGGGCTTTGCACCAGTAGTTGTTTTATTTGCTTTGGAAATGAGTATTTTTATACGCTATTACAAGATTGCTGCCTGACATGATTAACCACTGTCTGATGTGTTTTCAGCCACTCCATGACCTTGCTGCTGAAGCTGCCAGCAGAAGCCATGCTGAAGACATGGCCTTGGCCCTGAAAGCTATAGGCAATGCAGGAGAGCCGGCCAGTATCAAACGCATCCTGAAGTTTTTGCCAACATTTTCACCTGCTGCTACTTCATTACCAAGCAGAATTCATGCTGATGCCGTACTGGCCTTGAGGAAAATTGCCAGAAAAGACCCTGCAAAAGTAACTGAAATTATTATTTAGACAAATGTTTTATAGGGTGTAATTTGGGTTGACTTAGCAATGCAGGGATAATAAAGCCATCAGGTAATGTTAGCAACTCTGGGCAGATATAGTTACAGGTCTTGTCTTTTCCTATGTTGTGAATTCCTGACATCACCCTATCCTGGCTGACATTCTGGGAAAGAGACTGCTTCAGTTGCGGTAATGTTGGGCCCCTTACTAATGGCTGTTTCTTCCATCCCTGTTCGCTGTGCAGCCAGCAGCATCTTCATTTCCAGTGACAGGCCCCATGCTCAAGTCTCTGTTCCGGGTTTTGTTCTCTGTTCACAGCACATCAGACATGCACAGTTTAAAAAATATTTCTTCCCAAGGAGTTATGTGGTATTCATAGGTTGTATCTTCCTCCTCCAGGTAAGGGAGATCTCTCTCCAGATCTTTATGGACAATACACTTGCTCCTAATGTCCGCATGATGGCTTGTGTTGTCCTCTTTGAAACAAAGCCTGCTCTTCCAATTGTAGCAGCTATGGCCACCTCGCTGCTGTCGGAGACCAGCCTACAAGTAGCCAGCTTCACGTACTCACACATGAAGGCTTTGGCAGTAGGCAGGATCCCACAGCTCTACAATCTGTAAGTAAAGAAAAAAGTACATTTTTTAGTTGCAAGTGGTGATTTTTCTTGCAGTTTTCTAAGAAATTGGTCACAGTTGACTACCTTCATATGATTTTAACTCTTTATTACTCAGATCTGCTGCTTGCAACATTGCCATTAAACTACTGAGCCCCAGACTTGACAGGCTGAGCTATCGTTACAGCAAGGTCATTCATGCTGGTGGTTATTCCCGTGAGTACCAGATGCCATGTTCCCTGCTTTGGCTTGCTTATCTGAAGGCATCTATTGTGTTCCACAATTTCCATACAAAATCCTGTCATGGGCTGTGGGCTTAGTGCACTCCTGAAACAGAATAAAGCACAAGAGTCTCTTGAAATGCAAAATCCCCTGAAGGTGTTCTACTACTCTTTGGGTATCTACTGGGGAAAGAGGTGTCTTATCTGCACATGGATTTAGGCCTCCTTCTTCAGTCACTGTGATCCTGTTGACTCTGCCCTAGAACAAAGATTCCCTCTTGGGGTTACAAGCTTGAGGACCTACGGGGCTGAATACTGACAGAATCATTTGAGATCTAGTAAAGCATGCACCTAAGGTAACTTACAGGCACCAGTCACCTCGGAGACCCTAAGAAAAATCTCTGCTGCTTTTTGTTCCTGTTATAGATGTGTATAAGGCTGGTGCAATTTGGAGGGTCTATCTAATGAACAGTCCCAACACTATGTTTCCATCTGATATAATCACAAAAGTAAGAGGATATTATGCAAATACTGCAACAGACATTATAGAGGTAAGTATTTCATGAAAACAACCAGATAGATACAACCTAGCTACACATAGCATTACTTGTTAAGCCACTTGGACTGCAATGTAGTGTTTGCCTCTATCTCTGTCTGTAAGGACTGGAGTGGAAGGGAAAATTTAGATAATGGTTATGATTTTACTTGTATTTGGGCTTTTTGACATGTAGATTTAGCAATGAAAACATTCAGTATAGGCATGAAAATCTAAGAGAGCAAAGGAAAGCTTACATAGCAGAGCATTTGTCTGCCTAACTAACGTCACATGATGTGTGGGGCATTTTGCATAAGTACAGGGAATAAGCAGCTGAAATTAAACTTCAGCCAGCAGTACAGCCCCAGCAGATTGAAACTCCATGTAACAGCATGCAGGCATTTACTCAGCTTCTTGGGCAAGCTTTGCAGCCGGGGCTGATCTTTTAGCTGCCCTAAAATTATCCCTGCTGACTAGTTCAAAGCTCAGCACATCCTCAGCATCTGCAGTCATAGCCTCCAGTCATCTGCCTTATAAGTGCTATGGCTTCATGAAGTATGTATTTAGAGTGGCCTCCGTGAGTGTAATACCTGGTAGAAAGGTATGAGAAAGGTATACCTGCGCTCTCTGGCATTTGGGCTGTGATGTTCAATGCTGTTTCCTACAGGTGGCTCTACGATCACAAAGCCTAATCAATATTATCAGGCAGCAGAATATTCCCTTTGCTGAATATGACACATACAAGACACTGAAGGAACTCGGTAAAACGGTACGTCTTTATGCACCTTCCTGATTTGTTTGCAATATGTAGTTCCCACCAGCCCAGGGTTGCATCAGCTACCCTCCTAGCCATCCCTTTGATGTTCCAGTGAGAAAGGAGTCGGCCATCCTGTTTGGTCACAGAAAGATGTTCTTACTTATATTGTACTTAGACTGTGAACAAATACCATTTTTTTCACTGACCATGTGTCAGCACACCACGCAAAGCTGCCCTTAATGTACAGTACAAAAGATGATGATGATGCTGGTAGCCAAAATTCATCTGTTTTAAAGTGTATGTTAAAACATAGTAAGTGGTTGCTCTTCTCTCTTAAAATGGTTATTGAATAAGACTTTTGTTCATGAGCCCTTGGGTGCCACCCACTACTTAGAGCAGCAAAAATTACAGAGTCCTTACTTCATCCTTATGTGGGGAAACTCCCACTGAAGTCAGTTATGCAACATAAGGAAGGCCACATCAATTCAGACTTGTAAGATGTGTACTACTTTTTTTGGCTAAGGAACCATAGTTAGCACCCTTCAAATGTGATCTACATTTTGTTAATACAATAATGTATTTTAAGAAAATGTATCTGCTTCTTCCCTTTCTCCTCCTTAACACTGCAGTTTCTGGGATGGAAAGAATTGCCTCCAGAAGACCCTCTGGTGTCCACTTACATCAAAATATTGGGACAGGAGATTGCCTTTGTTGACATTGATAACAAAGTCATTCAGCAGACCATAATGGTACTGACAAGGCTGTTGCCTTTTTTGTTTGTGATGCAGAATAATTTTCCCTTTCCATCTCATCTTCCCTGATTATTTAACCAATTTCTCTGTATTCAGAGTCTGACTGGATCATCAAACTGGCAGCCAGTGGTGAAAAAAGCAGTGGAAGAGGTCCAGCGAGGCATTTCAGGCCAATGGACCCTGCCGGTGATGGTGGCTGAGCTGCGGCACGTTGTCCCCACAGTGGTTGGCATGCCACTGGAGCTCAGCCTGAGCGGCACCATGCTGGCCCAGGCTGCGGCCTATGGTGAGCTTGGGACACCTTATTGAGCAATTTCCTCCCAATAATTGTGGTTCCAATCCCTCTGCTGAAAGTAAATCCCTCTGTAGTCTCAAAAAATACTCTGTAATGGGGAAACACTGTCCAGACACCTCCACAGGGGCAGATAAGTAATCACAGTGTTTCATCTGGGACATACTTCTGTAACTGTTTCAGAGTAATAATCATGAAGTAATCCTGTGAAGTATTTCAAAATGTAAAAGCAATGCCCATGCATTAACTACTATGCTTATTGAAAAAATAGTATCCCCAGCATTTTTATTTTTTTGCCCTGTTCATATAATTTCTCTCTGTCTCTTGCAGTTGATATTCAGCTGTCACCACCATTATCTGACAATTTTAGACCATCACAGTTGTTGGAAACCAACACAGATATTCATGCCGATATCCAACCAAAGTAAAAATGATATATTTTCATATATACACACACCTTCATTTATATTTATATTTATATTTGAAATAGTTATATTAAATAAGTATCTTATTTGTCCCAGATTTGGGATGACTGTGCTAGTCTCGAGCAGTGAATCTGTAAGAAAGTAAGACAATCATGTGATGCTTTCAGACCATGCAAGCCTAGCACAGTGCACTGAATCAAAGAGAAATGTGGCGATGTTCTGCCATTGCTGAAAATGCTCACGTTTCTACCTGTTCAGTGACTAAAGCTACTAAGCTGTGAAGGCATTTTTGATTACATATGAGAAAGTTTTTCAGAAGGCACAAGCTGGGGGGATTTCAGGCAGAAAAGGAAAACACTTGTGGATCCACAAAAGCAACATCACTAATAACAATAATGATGATAATAACATAATAATGATATATGATATGATATGATATAATAATGATAATAATAACAATAGTGAAAAAAAATAGACAAAATCTGAAGCTATAGGAAGATTCTGACATTAGCTTATTATCAAGCAATGTATCAGTGATTAGGCTGCGAGAGGATCCATGCAAGTTTTATCAGATAAATCCCTTCATTTTTTTCAGTGGCACTTTAGCTTTTTTATCCTGTTACATATCTTTTTAAGCTGTTAGTAGTGGTTTTTAAAATAAACAGAACACTAAGAAAATGCAATTCTGCCTTTCAAAGATAAGTACATGCATGTTAATTTGTACTTTGTAATTGCATGTTTTTATTTTCACTCTTTCAGAGTGTATTTCCATATGATTGCAACAATGGGGATTAATATGCAATACTTTCAGAGTGGTCTTGAATTTCACGCAGAGTTCAGTGCCAACACTACAATGAAATTTGATGCCACGGTTAATATGAAAGAGAAAAATTTGAAGATTGAAACCCTTCCTTGCCACCAGGAGGTTGAGCTTGCAGCTGTAAGGTACAGAAGTTAGCCACATTTCACTTGTTATTTGTTACTGATTGTGAGCTCCCTGTTATAAGATCATGAGCCTACAACTCTTGTCAGGCTCTGCTGTAGTTTGGTAGCCATATGAAGCTTAATATTCTCTTTTGTATTGCCCGTAGCTCTCTGGTATTAAAGACAATTGGGGTTAAGCAAAATCAGATGTTACTTGTTTGCCATTTGTCACCTCCACAGGAGTGAAGCTTATGCTATTTCAAGAAACATGGAAGAAGTAGATTCTGAAAAGAAGACCCATATTCTCCCCGAAGGAGAAATAACAAGTATCTTCAATCAGAAGTTTCAGTCATCAGAAATATCTTCAAGAGCTGAAAGCTGGAAGGTAATGAGGCCTCACATCGCCTTCACTGCAGGCAGGTAGAGAACAGAACAGATCTCACTGGGGCTGAGCACCCCCAACACAGCAGCTGCCTAATCAGATCACAAACAAGGAAACTGTGAGACACAGCAGGTGCCTGTTGTATCCCAAACCAGGCCTAACAATAAGTCTCAATATGTTCAAGCCACTTTCATTCAGGGCCTGCTGGCTCTTGTCATCTCATGCAGACAGGTTGCTCTGACAGCATGTCTTCCTTTTGCTTCATAGTCATGGGGAGGGGGTGTGAAAGCCACGTCCTTTGTACAGTACCCTGTTTTTCAGAGCCAAAGCAGTCTGGAAAGGATGGCTCAGGCATCCTTTATTGGGAAACAAACTGTATATCCAGTTTCCAAGGATTCCAGGGATTTCCAAGGGAATCCCTGCAGGGGTCTGCCCATTCTCCGATGTGCTCTTCAGCTTCTGAGGCCTACTGCTGGCATGGAAAGGATATACTGACTGCAAATACAGCTGAGGAATAGTATCCCAAAACTGGTTCAGAGAAATATCACCTCCAAAGAGTCCTGGAGGTTCTCATTGGGAAGTTTGTTTGTGAAACACCTCCTGGGAAAGGCTGGCTAGGAGACCTGACCTCTTCCACAGAGCACTTTGGAAAAAATCCCACTTCTTCCAGTGCTTGAATTTCTAATTTTAAGCAGTGCTTCCTTTCTTAGCCAGGACTGTCATCATTCTCATCATTAATAGGAATACAGCAAAGATTTTAGGGGCTGTGACTTTTTTTTTCTTTTTTTCTTTTTTTTTTTTTTCCCTTTTTTCTTTTTTCTTTTTTTTTAGTATTTTCATTTACCATATTTTTGTTTAATACAGCAAAGAAATATCCCTAGTGTGATATCCAAGGGACACCAGCAAGCCTCAGAAGAGGAACATCGCCACAGTGTAGGACAAAGATCTTATGCACGTGTTTTCTGTAGAGAATTATCCAGTTTGGGATGTTCTGCTTGTCTCAGCCTAAAGTCCCGAAATTCTGCTTTCTTAAGAAATACTTATCTGCATAAATTAGTTGGAGAACTTGAAGCCAAGATAGTTTTGAAGCCAGGTACAGTAATGAAAGAAATCTTTTTTGTCAATCTCTGTGAATGATGCTCATGTAGCACTGTACTGAACTAAAAGTATCTTGACTCTAGTTCATACAGATGCTGATATTGAAAAAATACAGCTGGAGATTCAGGTTGGGCCCAAAGCTGCTTCCAAAATAATCAATGTAGCAAGTTCAGGGTCTAAAGAAGAGGAGGAGACATCTCTGTATGAGAACATTAAAGCTAAACTGAAGAAGATCCTAGGCATTGAAAATGTGTTCAAGGTAAGAGATTGAGCATTGGATGGGGGAATATTTTCCCATGAACAAAACCAAGGGTTTGAAGTCCAATGTGGAAAACTGGCATGGGAAAGCAAGGATTTTTGTTTGGGAGGGGTGGGTCTTGGTGAGTTCTGATGCAGCTTCTGAAGTGTGGGAGGCAAGGAAGTGCTATTTCCTTGAAAAGCTGTGGTAAGCTGCTTGTCTGACATCTAGAGAAATGTTACAGAGCTGTAAATTCATAACTCTTTGAACTGTTTTGGAGGTTGCAAATAAGACACGGCACCATAAGAAACAGATTCACAGCAAAGTAAAGACCGCTGTTACAGACCTCTGGGTAGAGCCCAGTGCAAACCCCCTCTCCAGTTCGTCTTCTTCTTCCACTGCTTCCTCTGCTGATGGTAATGAGCCTGAAGATAAACATGAGAATGAAGAAATAAGGCAATTTGGGAAGAAGCATGGCAGCAGCAGCAGGAGCAGCAAGGGCAGCAGCAGCAGCAGCAGCAGCAGTGCAGGCTCTGACAGCAGTACGATGTGCAGCAGCAGCAGGGAGAACAGCTCTGGAGACAAGCACTGTAGTGGGGACAGTGAATATCCCAACCAACAGGTAATTCACCCTGACTGGATTCTTTATACTTCTTCTAGTGAATGTTTTTGTACTAGAAATCAGGAAATTGTGCCCAATGGGCAGGTACCGAAGAAAGAGAAAACAGACTGTTTGTTGCAGCATGGATGAGGTAACCTAGCAGAGCTCTTTCCTGTTTTTAACCTCTGGTTCTCTGAAGCATTTCAGTTCAGAATTTCATATTCCAGAAGGTTTCAGTTTAAAACGTTTAAACATTTGCATCTTGTTTCACCTTTTTTTTCCATATTCAATACTGAACTTATTAAAGCATTTGTCAAAAGTTAGTTGTTTTTCTTCTCTTGGATCTTCTTACATACTGTCTATCTTCACAGGCATATCTACCCATTTACCAGTTTTGGTTCAAGCCAGCAGATGAACAGGTACATTTTCTGCTTATGCTGTGGGGGGCCTATAATTGCTCTCACTAGCTTGACTGGAACTTAGTTCAATCAAAATAAAAATATGAAAAATTAGTTCTGTGATTAATTACAATGGTAAACAACTTGCTTCAGAGTGACTTTCTGTTGTTGCAGGACTCACAAAGGGAAGTTCTGAATAGCAGCAGCAGCAGCAGCAGCAGCTCCTCTTCTTCTTCAGTTAGTGATGAAGGCATCTCTACAGCTATGTCTCAGGTGAGTGTCTTCATACACAAGAAAAAAAAAACATTTACCATGGATTTCGAATGAATGCATGTTTATAATAACATTACCGTGGTACTTACAAAGGTTGTAAGAGCACTCCCTTGAAAGACTGGCAAAACCACACATGCACTGAATAGCTAGAGTGATGATCTATGATACTGTCATGTACTTTATATAAAAAGACTTGAATGAAGCTTTTCCTTTACAAATACTTTTTATTTCTGTTCTTATACAGTAATTCTAATGCTTTGTCTTTGGTCTCTATTTCCTCCCTACTGACTTAAGCCTAAATTCTTGGGAGACAGCAAGCCACCAATACTGGCTGCAATTCTTCGTGCCATCAGAAGAAACGAGCAGCCGACAGGATTCCAGCTCGTACTGTATGCTGACAGACAGCCTGTCAGATTCAGGATACAGATTTTTGTTTCAAGCATCACAGAATCAAATAGATGGAAACTCTGTGCTGATGCTTCAGTAATAAATTCCCATAAAGCTTCGGTGAGTTTAAAATGTGATCAGTTCAAATGCAAATGAAATATAACAGTGTTACTATGCTTTGTACAAAAAAATATGTATTCCCTTCTACTAGGGTTCCCTTAAATGGGGTACAGATTGCCAGGACTACCACATTGCTACTCAGATTGCAACAGGGAAGTTTGCTTCTCATCCAGCTATGCAGATGAAGCTGGTGTGGCCAAAAGTACCTTCAAGTGTCCGAAGAACTGCAAGATGGTGAGATTATACTTCAGTTTTTGAAAAAGTCACCCATGTCAATGCTTCAGATAATTAGATTCAGTTCTGCAGTTTCTGATCCAGAAGAATTTCCCCTCATCAACAAAATTTTACGTCAGATTGTTTTTTTCAGTCCCTTTTTTTTTTTTTTCTTTTTTTTCTTTCTTTTTTTTTTTTTTCTGTGCATTCATTTCCTCAAAATTTAGTGCATTTTTGTTTGCAGGAAAACTGCTTGAAATAAAGTGGATGTCAGGATTGACATAATTTATTGTAAGCTTTTAATTTAAAGTGCCTGAATTAGGAACTTGGTCTCCTGATGCTTCCTAATCCCTGGAGGCTCTAAGTAGAAGCCTAAACTTAGTTCTCTGAAGGAGTCTGTCTCTTTTTGACTGTACAGGGTGCCTTAAGAGAGTTATTTCCTAATGCGGGCACCTTACCTCTGGCATCTGAAGAAGATGATGTGAATACTTCCGCAAGATTTATTGAACACTAAAGAGCAAATGTTGCATGATGCTTAGTATAAGAAAATTAACTTCTGTATTCAGTTCATATACACAACTATCCACATATATATCCATATTCTATATATTATCATTGTATTAATTCATTCATTGTACTTGTACATGCATTTACCCACAAAAGCACTGAGACCTGTATCTAAGCCTCTTTTAATTTTTTTCTTCACAGCAATACCAAAATATTGACACCTCAGTTATAGATACAGCTCAGGCTTTCATGTTTAAAGGGATACAAGTGATTTGATTAACAAATGTCTGCTGGAGAGCAGGCATTTAATTTTTATATGGGATTGTATTACCTTGATGTCCCCTTATTATACTGGATGAAACCATCGAATTGACTATCCCGGAACAAAGCTACAGAATTCAGCTTTGTTCTTCTTTAAGACTATGCCTTTATATATATATATATATATATATATATATATATATTATGATTTATCTGTCTATCTATCTATCTATCTATATATTTCTTTCTGTATTTCTCTATTTAAATACAAAGACTTTGTAATGAAACCTGATCATAGAGGCTCCTCTGTCACCTCATTGACAATCTTAGTGGGCAATGGATCCTTGCTAAAACAAAATCCTTGGATACAATGGATCCTTGCTAAAAATGTGTATTGAAGGACTGAAACATTAATAAAAAGTCATCTATTTTTTGGTAATTTTGTATTTTAGTTTTTATGTAATCGCTGCCTATTTTTTAACTCTGAATGTCTTTAGAAAAAGGTGGTTATACTTTTCTTCTCAGGTCATGCTGCTATCCAGTCTGCTGAAGACTGTTTCACCCATTAACACTGTTAAAATCTGCCTGTTCCTCTTCCCATAGACAACACCAAGTTACAAACCCTACTATAAAACATCTATCTAACAGAGAGTGCATATTGCTTTATGGGGGTGCTTCAGCCGGAACAAATGCTGAAAAAAAAAAATTCAGAGATAGATGGTTTTAATCAGTTACTTTGTTTTTCAGGTTCTACAGATATCTTCCAGGGGCTGCATATATGCTTGGGTACTCCCAAAGGCAACAGCGTGGTCCTTCTCGCCAGACAACCATGGTTATGGCTCTGACATCTCCAAGAACCTGCGATGTGGTCCTCAGGCTACCTGAGGTAAATATTTCCACTATCTTTTATTCTGGAGCAATACATATGTATGAAATTGAAGATTAATAGTGTTTTTTATCCCACTTTTTTTTAATTTAATTTTTATTCTATTAAACCATAAGGAAGTTCCCCCGTCACAAGGGCCTTGTGTTCACATAGTTGATTCTGTTATGAGAATATCTTACAGCATATTTCTTTCTCATGTAGCATGTTGACACTTGAAATAAAAAAGAGGTTGTAATACAACAATCATGATTGATAACACATAAGTAATTATTGATTAAAAAGACCACTCCTCCAAAAATCTTCAGGGAGGTGATAGGTTTTGCTGTGTCTTGGAAGAGATAATAATACCAGGCCGTAGAGAATCATGATGGATAAATATTAGCCTTCAGCATACAGGCAAGAAAAGGATGAGCATCTCAAGTAAGCAAGCTGTTTGTACTGTGAGCAAGTGGTATGTACAGCTCAGGAAAAAAATGTGAATTCGCAAATATCAAACTTATTTGATAATATTGCTATTCTGTAGATTGCAGATGTGTCGAATTGTAGACCTCTTTCATTCTGTAGATAAAAGACTTAATTTATTTTTAGGTTTGACCTAAATCTAGAGTCTAATTTAGATTTCAGTCAGTACAGGCCTCTTTGAATGTTATAGGAAAATGCTACAACATCTCCACACTGTATTTGGCATTTATGTTCATGTTTGTTTTCTGACTCATTTTCAGCTCACAATTTACAATAGAGCCATCAGGCTTCCCCTGCCATTCCCTTCAAGTCCAGGTACTCTGACTTCAATGCTACCATCTCCTGACTGGGACATCTTTTCTCAAACAACCTTTTCAATCATCGAAAACCTTAAAGGTCAGCAATTAACTACGTGCAGAAGTACCTACTTTGCAGATTTTTGTAAATATGACTCATATTTTTAAAGTAACTTAAAAGTGTTTTATGCTCACTTGAAAAATCAGTTGGACTTCACATAGAAGTAAACCTGTCAGTAATGAAAATCTTTGAGGCTGCAAAGATGTAAGGAAATGAAGCATGTTAGCAACATTAAGTATTCAGTACCACGACAAACAGTGATTCAGACATATGCTCTCCCCCAGTATATCCATTTGAACTTCATTGCAGAGACTGCTCCAGGAGAAAAAAAAGCAATACAAAATTTATGAGAAGGACACTTAAGTGACCTCAGGTTTGTGGTGTTCTGCTTGAATTGTACTGCTACAAAGAAGCTGAAACAGCTTAAAAAATATACGCATTAATTTCCCATTGCACCTGATTTGAAAGGTTTATTTATTTATTCTTGCTGTATTAAGACATAATCATAAGATACTTAGGTTAAATTATTAGTGGAAAGGCTTTATGTAATTCTGGGATAAGGAGACACATTTTGCCTGAAATCAGTGGTCTAATATCATGCCTATGTATATTTCTTTGCATTTCATATTTCTTTGCTAAAAACGCAATATTAATTAAACATCTGTCTGTTAATTAAAATTGTTGTAAAATAATTTCTAATTGGAACTGGTAAGATTTCCAACAAAATACAATAACAGTGAAAAAAGGAGAATTTTACTTGTTTCATTTTCCCCTTCCCACTTAAAATAGAGTAACTGTCTTGAAGTATAAAAGGTTTACTTTCAACTTATTTTTTTTCAGCTCATTGTTCAGTCTCCCAAAATGTGATCACAACCTTCAATGGAGTTGAGTTTAACTATTCAATGCCTGTGAATTGCTTCCACATCTTGGCACAGGATTGTAGTCCAGAACTCAAATTCCTGGTTATGATGAAAAGACTTGAAGAAGCTGCTGACCTTATGGCAATAAATGTCAGACTCGCCAGTCAGTAAGTAATTGCAAACATAATGACAGATAGATGTCAAGCTGATATAAATGTGAAGACCAGACTGTAAGAGCAGTGTGGTACTTCATAAGACTCATGGAAAAGTTACTGACATCAATGGAAAGATTTCTAGGAATGACACTGAGATTTGGGTCTTTGCCTTTGAGAAGTCCTTTGTTTCTGAAATACATCTGAGGTTCACAGTAACCTAAAGTCTTTACTGCCTGAAACTCTTCATTAATTTGTAAGCATTTAACCATCTCATTTTAGTTCTCAGTAATTAGGTAGAAACATATACTATAAATCCAAAAGGGACTACTGTAATAATTTAGTCTGACCTCCTATGCTAAACTCATAATTAGGACTAGTTAGCACCTGCAATCATCTCAGCAGAGATGTTGAGAAGTGGACATACCTAAAAAGGGAATTACTTATCCCAGATTAGATGAACTCTCTTAGGTCATCCTTTAGTTGGTACATGATGTACTAAATCTATTTGAAACTAATTTAAGACATGCTTTGTTTCGTCTTGGAGCAACCATAGGTTCTTTAAAAATATAGTCTGATATTCTAAGTAGTATAGGATTATGCATACCAAAATCATTGTAGGGAATGTTCTTCAAAGTGCATAAATAGGCTTTGATATGTAAGGTTTCATTACAAGTAATTATTTATTTTTGAAGATTGTGTGCCCATCTGTTCCATAATCTTAGAGAAACAGAGAGAAACTAGTATTCCCTGCACCTGTTTTGTGGAAGAACTAAAGGATGGTTATTTCATAGACCATATCTTTTGTGATACATTCCTTGCCACTGTATCATTTCTCATTGTTAAATACAGCATTCATGTGCTTTTGAAGTGCTTATGTGTCATATTTCTTCATTAGAGCAAACACTGCTATCAAGAAAATAATACACAGGCTATTCAAGCTGTAAGAGATCATAACTGCTGTACAGAACCCAATCTTCCTCTGAAATGTAAAGCACCTTGAATATATGTGAACATATAAGAGGAATTATATTGTTTTGTAGCAAGGGTTTCTGTAGCCTGGTGTCTTACTGCTTGAACTGTGACACAAAGATGCTCAGAAAACTGGGGAAAGGGGTATTGTGAGTACTCCTTTTCTGGCACACTTTTCTGGGCTCTTTTAATCTTCTTCCCAAAGGGTAACAGGTAATTATTCACAAAATGATATCAGCATCCTGCAGTGTTGGTTCTACCAGGACTAGAAACTGTGATCTGAATAGTGAGAAGGACAAACATTTATTTATACTCATTTCCTTTACTTAAAGTAAGGTTGACATGTATGTTTCCAATGGACGCATCCAGTTGAAGATTAATGGTGTTCAAACCCCAACAGATGTTCCGTACACACCCAGTTCTGGTAGGAGACTCATCTTTCTATTTCACTTAATCTTTTCTGCTCTTTTGAAGAAGGACATAATCCTGAAAATCCCTCTCAAGGTGAAGATCACCCTAAAATGGGAAACAATTGGATGATTTTAATATAACTTCATAGTTGCTTTCATGGGGGTGATAGGAAAGCTGAGCAAAGAAAGAGGTGCCAATCTTGTGTGTCCACAAACCAAATAATGCAGGGCTAAGGCACCTTGTGCTGTCCATGGAGACGCCCAGAACAGGCAAACAGGTCTCCCCTGCCATGGCCACGCTAGTCACAGGGCTTTGGCTTAGTCCAAGGCAGGATGGGATCTGATTTTTCTCATTTCCACCATTTCTTTTAATTTCCACCATACGTCACAGTATGCATTGTCTCCATGAATTTAACAGGGGTTCAGGTTGGACCCTAAAACAATAACTTCATTTGCAAAGGTATCTTTTTGCTTTGTTGTTACAGATGCAAGCATGCTGATCAGCAGTGAAAAGGAAGGCTTGTCACTAAAAGCCCCTGAATATGGTATAGATAAGTTGTATTACAATGGACATAGGTTTGAGGTATTATTTTTTTCCCCGTGGTTTTATTTTTAGAAAAAAAATATCTAAGTGCTTTTTAAAAATTATTATGTATTTATTTATTATTTCCATAAAGATTCGGGTTGCTTTCTGGATGGCTGGGAAAACATGTGGTATTTGTGGAAAATATGATGCTGAGAAGGAAAGGGAATATCAAACGCCCAGTGGATACTTAGCTAAAGATGCAGTGAGTTTTGCTCAGTCTTGGATCGTCTCAGAAGATGCTTGTGCTGGAGGTATTTGGATTCTAACATATATTAGTATCATTGTCTTTGACTTATTCATTAGTCACATGAATAGTCATAAGATTTACATATCTGATTTATATTAATTGTACAATGATCGTATTATTGTTCATTATTTTGTGATTAATTTCCTTAGACTGAAACACAGTCTGTTCTCCTGAGTTTAGTAGTTCTCTGCAAAGTCTGTTTTTATTGCATTTTTATATCATCTTCTTATACATTACCTAACTACCTGAAGTTTGTGCATTCTGGATAAAATTATAAATCTAAATTTCCCCAAGCTGATAATTTAGTATGAAAAGTAGATAGTTTAACTGTTAACAAAAGACATTTTATCTTGTACTTAAAAGTTTCATGCTTTATTTCCATTCTGTTGTTTTCAGGCTTTTAAATCCCAGAAAGAAAAACAAAAACAAAAACAAAACAAAACAAAACAACAACAACAACAACAAAACTAGCATTGGCTAACAAAACAGAGGGCACTTATGTGGGAAATAGATGTTTTAATTTACTCAGGCTGAAGATGGAATTAATCTGAAATCGTCAGACAGGGAATGACTGTTCTTACCATTTAGCTCCTGTATAAAAACAACATGAGCATAACTGAACACGGTAGGGTGCACCACAACTCATGGGCAAGGGGTGGCATTCTGGAACATGCTCTCAGGGTCAAGCTCCCCTGCTGAGACTGGTCTAGGGGAAGCCCAGATCATAGAGTCGTAAGGCCTAAGCTGCTCAGCCATGGCAAGGTGGCTGCGATGCAGAAGTGGATATATGGATATAGGGGAGCCACTACTGACCCAAAATGAAGTGCTGTTGTAGTTTGGGTAAATTTGAGTGCCAGCAGAGCAAGGGTTGCACAGGTATCTTTTTGGATTTCCACACCTGTGCCCAACCTAGATCTGACTTAACATGCCTCCGTCCTGGGGATTGTTCTCCAAATGCCTTACAGTCCAAGTCTTTGATAGAAAATAGCACTCCCTTGAGTGAGATTAGTTTCACGTATCTTGTGTTTGTCAGTATGGCCATTGGTCTTAGTTGTTGCTAATCCTACGCACTGAATTCAGAAGTTATTTATATAAACTATAGCTTATTTAAAATAATTCATTTTTTTTATAGCTTGCAAGCTGCAGCATAGATTTGTCAAAGTTGAGAAGCCAGTTGCATTTGACAAAAAGGTCTCAAAATGCTTTTCCATGGAGCCAGTTTTACACTGTGCAGAAGGCTGCTCAGCAACCAGAACCATTCCCATCTCTGTGGGTTTCCACTGCGTACCAGCTGGTGAGTCTAAAACAGTGTACTTGTGCACAATGCAAGGTGCATGTTGGATTGTGATTCTTACTCTTACGCAGCTCCCTACTCTTACTCTTTCCTCTTCTCCATAGTGAGACACAGAGCTACAGCCCAGGCTTCATCTGTCTGTTTAAGTTGCTCTGCTTGTTAGGATGCTAGCATAGGAAAAAAAGCTCTTTCTCAGGCAAGGACACCGCATTTCACCTTTTCCTCTTCTGTAAATTAAAAAAAAAAAAAAAAAAAAAAAAAAAAAAAAGGATGAAATATATTAATAACTTTGCATACCAGAAAATAAGCCATATTAGCAAGCATCATAGCTAGAGTTCGCACTACCTAAATATGAATGATGGGAAAAGTGAACTTTTCTAAAAATTACATCAGTTCAACAGTGGTACACACTAAACCCACAAGAACGAGCCTCAACACTTAGATTCAGATGTCTTACTGTTTTCACCAAGAATTGTACCTATATAATGGTTTTGTGATTAATTTTTATATGGCTTTGGGTTACGCCCTGTTGCACACACACGTGCTGATGTGAAAAACTGTTGATGCTGATCATACCAGCACTGAGCCAGTACCTCAATGTAATAAAAAACAAAAACTAGTCACGTGGCTTCTTTTTCCTCTTTTCTCATTTACAGACTCCACTCTCAACCCAGAGGAGGCACAGATGAGGTTAGACCAGAAGTCTGAGGATGTAGTGAGCACGGTGGATGCTCACACGGCATGTTCCTGTGAACAGCAGTCGTGCTCAGCATGATGCTCCACTTCACAGCACTCACGCCTCTCTGCACTTCAGCGTTATTGCTGACAGGCTGTGGAACTGGGGACATGGTTGTGCAACCCAGCGAGGCCAAGGCCATGCCTGCTTCACAGAATTGTTTTCCCCACATTTATTTTGAGATCTCCGAAGTAATTCTGGGTTCCCTTAAGCGGGTTGGCTCTCTCAATAAACCATTTCTCTCTAAAAGCGTTTCGTCGAGCTTATTTCCCTCTGTGCATCTTCTCCCCTGAACTTGGACTTCCACACGAGGCTCCTGAGGCAGGCCGCGGACCCTTCCCCACCTCCCAGCGGCGCCCAGCCCCGGCCTCCCCCGGCCTCTCACCGCGGACCCAGCCCCGGCCCCGCGGCCTCCGGGGCGGAGCTGCTCGGCCGGACCCGCCCTGCCGCGGGGCGCGGCGCGGAAGCGGAGGCCGCAGGCATGGGGCGGCCGCGGGGCGGTTGGTTGCTGCCCCTCGGCCTTCTGCAGCTGCTGGGGGGTCCCGGAGCCGCAGCCTGCCCCTGCCAGGAGCCGCGGCTCTGTCAGCCCGTCGCGGGCACCGGCGGCCCCGAGGTTGGCGAGGCTGGCCGTGGCCGGAGGGCCGGCTGCGGGGAGGGAGGCTGCGGTGCTGGGAGCTGCCCCGGTGCGGGGTGAGCCGCGCTGGGCGCACCCAGGGGGCTTGATTCAGCTCCAGGCCGTGAGTTCGCCACCTGCAGCAGTGCCACAGCCACCCCATAGGGCTTCGTGTGAGGGGTGGGGAAGGGAGAGCTTGAGAAGGGTCCCGTGGAGAAGGGTTGGGAACTGATGGGACGACTTCTTCCTGCCTCTAGGTCTTTGTGTTCGATGTGGGGAAGAATGCCTGGAAATCCTATGACTGGTCGAAAGTTACAACTGTGGCAGCTTTCGGGAAGTATGATCCAGAGCTTATGTGCTACGCTCATTCCCAAGGTGCCAGGGTAGTGCTAAAAGGTGGGCTAACTCATCAAAATATGGGTATTTCTAAGTAAATAGGAGCATAACGTGCATAGGACTAGAATACCTTGAAGTTTTACAGCCACAGCTATGTGAAGTGTTAAAATAAGTAAGGATTAAGTAATAAGAGGATAATGCACACAGGGCTGTAATACCTTGGCATTTTGCATGTGCTGGTATGCAGGGTATTAAAAAGAAAACCAGTGATGGCTTGTGTCACAGTAATAACAAAACCATTCTGGTGATGTCCAAATAAAATCTCCCCTAACGGAGCTTCACAGCCATAGGAGAGCTGCGAGGAAGGGAGGAAAGAGTAAAGCTGTAGAAGACAGTTATTTGGGTCTGTGTTCTGGATGTTATGCACAATACCCAAAAGACAGGGTAAGGAAAGGGATTGTAAGCAATTTTTAGTATTTTTCACTTCAGTTAATCCCTGTGTTCTAGGACGTGATGGAGTTTGAAAATGTGAATGCTCAGGAGCTTTGTGTACAAATACTGATTAGAAAGACAAAGTCCGTTGGGTCAACCTATGCATATGTTCTGTAATCAGGTCTTGGATTTGATGAGGCATAAACAGAATCAAAGACCACAATGTGGAGAACAACAAAGGTTAAATGTAGAAGTATGTTTATTTTGAGCAGTAAGACACAGTCTCTGGCTCCGTGGAAATACTGGAAGCCAACTGACTTCAAGGAAGGAAACTTAGAGTGGCTAAAAGTATTAAGTAGAAGGAAGGAGATGCTTAAAACTGTAGAAAACAAATTCCAAAAGAAACTTTGTTTTAAAGACTGTCTCAAATAAGTTTGGTAATCTCTCCTGGTATGGATTCTCAAAATTATGCTTGGAAAAAAAATAAATTAAGCCCTTTCTATTTTTCACATATGGTGTCAGGATTAAGTAGATGCCATTATAGTTGTGGGGATGTTTTATTTTCTGGTTATATTACTTGGCTTGGTAAAGACAAATCTTTCCTCCTTATTGTGATGCAAATACATGTTACATTGACTCTTGAACACCTCTTATCTAGGTGATGTACCTCTTAAGGAAATTGTTGATCCTGCTAAAAGAGCAGCCTGGATATCCCAACAGGTGGACCTTGCCAAAAAACAGTATATGGATGGAATTAATATAGATATAGAGCAAGAAGTTAATGAAACCTCCCCTGAATATTATGCATTGACAGAGCTTGTTAAAGAAACTACAGATGCTTTTCACAGAGAGATTCCAGGATCACAGGTAATAAAAATGTACTTCATACAAACATTGAGTTTAACTTCATGAAACATATGGAGTTTTGAGAATGCTGTTTAGCATATGAATATGAAAATAAATGCCAAATCTAAAGCATGATACTATCATCAGTGGTTAATTATGAATGTTAGCTATGATATATATATTTCTATCATAAAATGATATATATCACAATATAGTCTATATGACTATATAGTCTCTTTCTCTCTCTCTCTCTCTATATATATACATATATATATATTTCTATCATAAAAATCACTCTCTTTGACTTACATTAATTTAAATGGCAGAAGGGTTTCGTTGAGATTTGCAGGTACAGTGTTACTGCCCTGTTGGGGGAGCTGCCAGTTACTAGTATGGCTTAAGGACTCTTTCAAAGCAGGGCCTTCTGGTGAAAAAGCTTCCTAATGTTGTCGTAAGCTGGTTATTGATGTTTTAAAAGTTTGCATCATGCTTCTTGTTTTTGATCAGATGGTTTTCATGTTACAATTTCTTTGGTGTTTTAAAATTATATGGTAAATGGTGAAATAACTCAGGAAAACAGCATCTTGGGCCTTGAATTCACTAACAATGGCAGCTTATTACCTAATGTTTGCTTTATCAGCTGAGCAGCTGATACATATATACTTCATTGGTATCACCATGTGAACATTCTGCAACCTTAGGGAAATACTCTTTAAAAGTTACAGCTCTGTAACCATAAATCAAGAGTGCCTAAGTGCTGTACACGATACTAACATGCATTTTTCTTTCAGGTAACATTTGATGTGGCTTGGTCCCCTGCATGCATTGATAAAAGGTGCTACAACTACACTGGGATTGCAGATGCCTGTGATTTCTTATTTGTGATGTCTTATGATGAACAGAGCCAGATCTGGACCGATTGTGTTGCAAAAGCCAATGCTCCTTACCTCCAGACTTTAGTTGGTAAGGACAGATGCCTCTTCAGAAATTGGAATATTTCTGTTTGTTTGTATGAATGGTTAGAAACAATCGCCTTTTCTTAGATGTGTTTTTTGTTTTATTGAGGTTTTCTAGTAGCCTCAAATAATGTGTTGTTCTAGTGGGAAACCAGTATTGCAGATCCCTATGACACCATGGATAGACTTTTAGCAGTTGTGTGTTCCTACTTGTAAAGTTGTTGTCTCGCCCTTATGATTGTGAAAAACACTGTTAGAATGACAAAAGGCAGCCAAAGCAAAGGTGTCTGCCTGGGCTTGCAAAGAACCTGCAACATTTGTCTCATCCTTGTGAACTGTGCGGGTCCCTTTGAAGCTGTAGCTTCCTTTGGCAAATGTGGGTTTAAACAGTCTCTTGTGTGCATTCCCATCTTTCTTTTCAGCTGGTACAGCTGTTCATGCACATTCACAGTGAGTTGGATTAGGGAACTGACAGTCTTAAAAATAAGACAAGAGGGAGGTTAATTTAAATTTGGATCAGTTCTCTGATTTGCTTTCCTACATAGACCCACAAGGAGCTGTCAGCACAGGTGAGCTGAGAGGCAAATGAGAATGAATCCTGATTAAAACAGCGCTTTCTTAGTGTTTTGTCTTGTTTTGTCTTCCTTGCTTTCTAAGAAATACCTACTGATGAAGTTTGAATTAGTGTAAATATGTCAGTGCTTATTGGCACTGTCGCAAAAGCTGCTATAGAAAACTGAAGGTGTGAGCAAATCTATAGGATGTGAATAGAGCAAATATAGGACTGTGGGTGGGAGGTAAAGAACTTAAATATAAATATAAAGAATATAAAACATGGAAAAATGCAATAAGTAATTTTATTTCCTACAAAACTAGGATATGAAGAGTACATTACTATGGGCATTGATCCTAAGAAGCTTGTGATGGGCGTCCCCTGGTATGGCTATGATTATGTCTGCCTAAATTTATCTGAGGTAAGATAAAGATTATTCATTTACAGTCGTACTGTTAATCTTTTTTTTTCCTTAGAAGGAGCCAGCTACATGTTAGTGATCCTGTTTGTGGATTAGGAAATTCTGTGGTCTGATGGTTAAGAGCTTAAAACTGGTACTCAAGACTTTTCTTTGGCTGATAACTGATAAGCAGTGTGTTACCAAACAGGGCTTTTTATCTCCCCCTGGGCAACCTGAACCCTATAATATACCCAAGCACCGTATTTCACTGAGGAGCTATAGATGTTATCTGTACGGGAAGAGGTGATATCTAAAGGCACTACGACACTTTTACCTGCCTTCTCAACAGTGATTAAGCTCACTGCTTAAAGATCAGGTGTAACAAACAATAGCAAAACTAGGACTTAAAGTACAGCAGTTTATGGATAAATCATGGAGTCTTAAAAAACATTATACTTAAGAAAAATGTAAGGAATTAAAATGTAAGGAATTAGAAGTGGAAGGGGAAAAGATAAGACAAATGTGTAGGTTGAATGACGACAATCCAATCCTGTGGTACTACAATTTGAACAAAATCTGTTTAATTTACTTCTGTTTGGAAGTAACATGACTAGCACAGATAGTTGAAGATTTGGGGGTTTTGTGACTTTATTATTGGCTGTACTGCTATTTTGGAGTTCAGTAAATCTATGTAACGTTAAACTCCTGCACTCTGCTTTTTTTTTTTCCCCCCAGGATCATGTTTGTTCCCTTTCCAAAATACCTTTCCGTGGGGCTCCGTGCAGTGATGCTGCAGGGCGTCAGGTCCCCTACGGAGCAATAATGAAGCAGGTGAACAGTTCTATTTCAGGGGTGCTATGGGATGAGGTACAGAAGTCTCCGTTTTATGAATACAAGGTATGTCTCCCTTTACAAGATGCCATGCATGTTGTGGACGTGTTTATGAACCATAGTTCTTTGATTATAAAGTTTTCAGGGTTAGATTTTTCAGTTTGTTTCCTTTTTTTTTTTTTCACGTAGTAAAGGATGGGCAGATTTTCATCTCTTGAATTTCTTCTTCTGAAAATGGGGTGCAGTGGCTGAACGCTACAGGCATAATACAGGTTTTCATTTCTCCACAATCTTATTGAGGGGAAATTTGTAATGTCAAAAAGGGTGTTTTGGCCAAAGAAATCCTGTAGCTTCATTCTTCACTGTTACAGTTTTCTGATGTTGATGACTGATCTAAACTAAGATAGATGCTGCACTGAATAGAAGGTGTAAGCAAAACTCAACAGACTTTAATGTATCATATTACTGTCAGTATCAGCCTATCTACAGAAGTGTTTGTGTTTTCGTAGGATTCTCTTGGTCAGTTCCACCAAGTATGGTTTGATGACCCTCGCAGCATCTCTCTTAAAGCAGCCTATGTGAAGAACAGAGGCCTAAGGGGCATTGGCATGTGGAATGGAAATAGTCTTGACTATTCCAGGGAAGCTGCAGCAGAACAACAAACTGAAGCAATGTGGCAAGCCTTGACACCGTAAGAAGTACATAAAATTGTGAATCACTTGATATAGAACTATGAAAATCAGATTTATTTTTTTTTATTATGACACATAATGTGTAACAGAATTATTTATAAACATACCATGATTACAATCAAAACTTTGAGAGCTGGTCAAATTCACCTTGTTATTTTGTATGCAAAGCTGTATCTTCATTCTTCATAAAGTTCCAGTATTGCTTCAGCAGTGCTCTTTAAGAGACTTATCACCCTTTTAGTTTTTCACTACCATAGTAAGTTGGTTAAAGCTTCAACTTAGAACGTATCTGGTAACAAGTAAGACCAAGTGAATTTACAGGGGTCATCTAATAACGGTCCTCTGCTGAGGCTGCCTAATGCATGGAGAGATGGACTGCTGTCTACAGGACTTTGTTGTTGTTCAGTAAAATATTGTTTTTGTTAAGGTTGATAAAGTGTTGTCTGTTTATGCATTACTTGTTCCGTGGTTTACAGCCTACATTGTTTCTCAGAACTGTTTCACAATCAGACTGAAGTGCAACTATGCCCTGCTTAAGTGACTCCATTAATTAAACTATTTAATTAGACATATGTAGTCGGTTTTCTGTTTTTGTTTTTTCTTGCTAAATAGTTACAGGGAAACCAACATAGAGTAATAGCACAGAACCAGAAGCACTACCATGATGATGCCGAGGAGAAGATCTGAGCTTCTGACTGCTTGATACTACAGGTGATGAAAAGCAGGTGAAACCTACTAAGGTTGCATCATCCTTTTTTTTTTTTCCCTTGGTAAATCAGAGGGCTCTCCACTAGAATTCTAGTCTGTAGCTTTTGTGGAAAACCTGATGAATTTATAAGACATAAATACTATTTATGTTTATATGCTAGACTGCAAGATAGGTATATTTGACCAAATTGAGACATCAAAAAAGTTAACTTTAAAAAAAGTTGGTTTGGATTTTCCAGTAGCCAATTGCCTGCTCTTGTGTCTTAAAACAATTATGAACTACAAGACACAGGATTCATTATTGAAATGAGCAAAAGCAGTTGTTCTTTTAATACTAAATTTAATACTTAACACTAAAATCTATGCAAATCCTCTGTTTAAAAAATGAATTGTAAAAAGGGTGGTTTGACTCAAGACATTTGGAAGTCAGTCCTCTGAGAAGTGGCATAAGTTTCTTCCAGTATTACTGATTTCCCGTCAGGGTTTCACTTGCAGTAACAAATACAGCTTTGTCAGCTTTTTAGCTGACATGAATTCCTAGCACATTATTGTTCTACTTAACGTAATAACATCTTGAACTTCAAAGTAGCAAACAGATCTAGAAAAAAATGACTAAGAAGAGTTTCTGATTATTTTTAGAGAATTGTTATGTAAGTACATGCACATGCATGAACATAAAGAAAAGCAGAGCATACAGTACTGGAAATAGCACCAAGATCATCATTAGAACTTAGTCAAAACGAAGCTTGCATCTTCCACTAATTATAGAATAAAGCTAATGTTAATGCAGCTTTCTTGTGAGGGAGGAAACAAAACTAACTAGATATGAAACAACTAGAGATTTTTTTCCATAATTAATAAAGGTAATAATACACCAATGTATAGATAAGTATACTTGTAATGACAAAAATAGACTTCAGTAAATAGCTAAATAAAAATTACTTTTGCTAGAGTTCTAAAAAAGATGCATTTTAATCATTTATCAAAAAATTGAATAGCTGCTCCAACAATCTGAATGGGAAGTTTTAGATTATGGGTTTACGTGCTTAATAGGTATTTTGTTAATGAAGGAACATCAGCATACTGAAATTGCATGATTGACTAATTTGCACTTTTAAAATAACTTAGTGAAATGTTTATCAGCTACTTGAACATACAGATTAACTTAGTTTGGTTTTACTAACAGATTTTAAAAGTGATATGCAGTCCCCTAGTGGGCTAGTATACAAATTCCACATTTAAACAGTTAATGTTTTTTTATAAGAGAACTTTAAGAACATATAAACAAATGCTCTGAATTTCCAAGTTTCTATATACATTATAGGACTTTTATAGACTTTACAGATGTTACAGTTGAGTCATCCTCTTAAATACCTGATTTCCCAGACTGGAGAATTAAAGCTGAATGAATCTTCTTCTGTGTCAGTTCTGCTCTCAGTGCTCGTAAATCAGATGCTGCCTGCTTTCTCATCTGCAGAAGAACCAGTCATTTAAGGAATTGTAATTTAATGAAGCTTTTGGAGTTGACATGCATATGAATTTATGTAACTAAGATTGAATTTTATACAGGATTGCTGAATACACGATACATCTTTCATCTTTGAAATCTTACATGTCTAATTAGATAGCTTAGTTCTAGCACTATGCCTTGGTGCTTTTAAGAGACAACCATGGAATTCATTGTTCTTTTCATTCCTTGTTATACAATGGAGGAAGTGTACCCACCCTAGGTTAGACAGTAAACAGGATCACGGGCAATCTGTTTGATGCAGAAGACTCAGGTTTCAAACATTCATATCTAAGTGTCTATCCAGCGTGAAGGCCTGTATCATCACCTTCCTTTCTAAGGAAGCCACAGGTAGCAATGGTATGGAATAAAGCAGGTGAAGAGAACTGCTGTCTGCTCGGAGAACCATTCCCTCCTTTTTTTTCCTTTATACCTTTTTTCTTTTTTTCTTAGCTATGGTGTGCAACTCACCAGTATGTCGCCTAGTATGCTCCTTCAATTACCATCAGAGTGGAATAGGAATTTCATGAAAAAGATTGCAACATAGTACCTTGAAAATGTAAGTAAGTACTTGAATGCCATACATTCAAAAATAATCCTATGAACTAATTCTCCAGAGTAATTTGGCTCAAATGCTAAATTATGATAAATAATACCATGAAACTTGAAAATAAGAATTGTACCACAAATGTATTTTGAACACCTGGAGGTGTTCAAGACCAGGTTGGATGAGGCCCTGGGCAGCCTGATCTAGTGGGCAGCAGCCTTGAATATGGCAGGGGCTTGGAATGAGATGATCTTTAAGGTCATTTCTAACCCAAGCAATTCTATGATTTAAATTATCTAATATTTAGAAAGATTAATTTATACCATGTAAGATTTTGACACTTTATAACTAGGATAAATGCAGAGTACCTTAATTTCTATTATGAGCTTCATTTTTGTATCATCCAGCTTCCTCCTCAGTTGATCAAGTTCATGCTGCACTGTAGTAATCTGGATGATTTTGTTATTCTGTATGAAACAACAACAAAAACTTTAGTTGAGCATTAAGATATCTCTTCATTCATTCAGTATTACTTCACCACTCAGAAACAATTCTCTAAACTCTTTCCAGCTCTTCGACTCTCTTCCAGTTTTCAGTGCTTGCCTGGCATCTCGTTCTGCAAACAGTCTGCTCCCCAACAGAGGGCAGCTCTCCTCAACAACCATCCAGCCCTTCCACTTCCCCTAGGTGTGGAAGTTCTTCCACTCCCTCTTTGGGAAGCTGAGGTCCAGATCAGATCTCCTGAGTTAACAGGAAGTTGTTTTGCAATTAACTTTTACAACTACCCCCCACATAAAATAAAAAGGCACGCTTCAAATATATATATATATTTTTTCCTCACAGACTTAGCATCACTTTCTCCCCTAGGCAGTACACTTACTTGTTGATAAGATTGCTACACTACAGAAACCCTAGCTTCCTGGTTGAAACCACAGAGAAAATGTGGAAAGGTACACAGTCACAAAGAAAAAAAGCAGGCTGGACAGTCGGACAAGCTGGGGGCTCCGAAGGAATGACCCGTCATTGCATTCAGTCACGAGCGTGGACAAAGCTGGTGGAGGACAGAGCTCAGCAGCAGCAGGATCTGCTCCCTGGAGCCCCAGCACCCAGCTCTTCCTGCCTGACTGGCCAGCAGCAATTCCTCACCTTACTTGTGAGGGGTGGAGATCACAGTTCTCCTTAATGAGCCTCATAGCTCATTAAGTCCTGTCTCTCATCTCTGCATGCTAGCCAATACATAACTGCATTTGAAGTTATGCACATCCTTTGTACAGAGGCACCTTGTGCCCTGCCAAGGAGGTCTAAAAACCCTGACACCCAAAAAGAAGCATTAACATACTTGAACGTAGCTCGTAATAGAAATGTAATATGAACACTTCATATTCTTATATTTTAGATACATTATCTCAAATAATCCACAGTTGTATATAATGTACAATCTTAGATTGTCTCCCCCCTTTCAGGTACAAGCATAAGACACTACATGTACTTCCACCAGCTTATAAATTTCGTAGTCTAGCTTCAGATTTGCAACTAGACTTGCTTCTATGAATACATTTTAAAAAAACAGCAGCTGTAACTCTTGGGAAGGGTGTTTTCCCCTTTTATCTTTTTTTTTTTTTTTAATTCCTCTTTGAACTTCCCCTAATTTGACACCAGCAATGTAACACAAGACTCACAGTTGCACAATAATTCAGGTGTAACCACTCCAAGAGCTTCAGAGGTGCCTCTTCCCCAAAAACAATTAGAATTCATCACCTCTGTACATGAAATTTTAGATGAGAATAATGTAGAACTGAACAATTCATTAATCATATGAAACAAAGGGGAGTTTGTAATGAGAAGGTATTGTACAAACACAAAGCAGGAAGATTAAAATGCTTAGACTCAAGCATTTCTTCAGTCTTTTTGAGAAGAATGGAATGTGGTAATTCTGTAGTGGCCACACCTTGGATTATTGAGAGATATTTGGCTATTAAAGCTAGTTTAGAAGTCATCAATGATGAATTTGTTAGTTTCATTTATGTTTTATACAAAAAAAAGTAAATTGTGTAAAAAAAATAGTTTAGGTACATACCTTCAAGTTTGTCTTACTGTTCAGTTGTTTTCGGCTATCTCTGGCTTCTAATTGCAAGAGTAATTTCTGGTGGTAAAGCTCCAAATCTTGTTGCAGTTTGTTTAAAACATCCTCCAGTGAAGCCGTAGCCTTCTTAGTTTCAAAGTATTTCTTTTTCCATTCCTCACGAACTACAAAGGAAAACAGTAATACAGTTTGGTCTCATTCATCTTATTCTAAGGTCTCTTGAAGACAGAAATGATGATACCGATCTCACAAGACTCATTTGGCCAACGCACACATTAAACATTAGCAGTAGGTTTCTTAAAAAAAATCACGAAAATCTTTTTCAAATGACATTCTCTATACATGCAGTAGAATTTTCACACAATCACCTGCAGCATAAGGTTCTCTCTGTCTACTGAGACAAAACACAAGGTCCAAACCCCAAATTTCATTTGGCCTGTCAGTTCTGCAGCCTTCAGCTGCACAGGTGCTCCAGACCTGTTAAGGCTGGTGCTCACCAGTCCGAAGTCCACAGCCTCCTTGTAGCAGCAGCATTAATGTCTTTATGCAGAATTTGAGCTCTGCACAGCCAGGAATTTTGATCAGAAGTCCCAAGATCATGAGAAACACTTACTTAAAATTTAACCATGATTCCTTGAGCTATGTTATGTGTTATCAGTGGCTGGCACATACATATCCCGTATGTGGTGTGGCAGTCTTATTGCCATATACATTTGTTACTCTGTGATGTATCTTAAATTATTCCTTTTTTCCAGACACATTTTAAGAAAGCAGGATAACTGCTTCTTAAAAACTTACTCCCCCCCCCCACAAAAAAAAAAAAAAAAAAAAAAAGAAAGAAAAGCCCGGCTGTTGGAGCACTATACAGCATGTAACCAAGAGTGACCATCAGCACAGCAATCCTCAGATGAAATTAAATATGGACTATTGCTGGGCCTCCAGAATGTGCTCTTCCCTTCATACCCTGGGAAGAAGCATGTTTGTGAATGCATTCACTTCTGAAATTGTACAGTCTCATTAAAATAATTCAGAGGTACAAATACTCCTGAAAGAACCTGCAGAAGCTGTTTAAATTCTTGTGAAATAACCTTTTATTTACCTAACTGAACAGCATAATTTAAGACAACATAAGAGCAGTTCAGGACTTAATCTCAGCAGGGTAACACAGCTTGCGTTGCAGCTCCACACTACTGCAGATTCACTCCTTCAAGTGGCCAAGTTCCCTTTTTAAGATACAACTTCACTCCACTGCAGAGCACAGCGTAGCCATGCCCTCAGAGAATAACTGGGAGAATTGGCATGTCTTCTCCTTTTGACAAAGCTACAGATAATAGTTGAGATTGCCAGTGATTCAGCTGTATTTATGTACAAAGAGTGCTCTCAAAATGTCAATGTAATTAAATCTCATCTCTGTATAACTGGAATGTGACATCAGGAGGATAGCTTAAGTATAAACTTGAAAATAATTTTACAAAGAAAATCTGAGTGAGATTTCAATTAAATACTCCCTTTGTTAAAAAACAAGGTTTGTCAAGCTTGCCATGAAAGGCTTATAACTTCCATGCCATGTGCTGAATTATTAGATATTATTAGAAATAAAAAAATACTATGCTGGCAATTGGAACATAAGCCCTGTTAACACAGTAAAACCTCAGTAAGCACCAACTATAGGCAATTTTAGAGTATGTCAATTGTCTCAAGGCTCAAACAGCAAAATGGCCAGTAATAGCTCTTTGGGTGCTGTATATACACAGGAAAAAACTTGGACAGTTTATAAAAGCCAGCATATTTTTAGACTTAACAAAACTGCACCCCAAAAAAAAAAAAAAAAAAAAGTAGGAGACTTTTCAACCTTTCTACCGTATTATTACACAAATAAGTCTTCTCAGAGCTACTGCTTAGCCAACTGCACTCTCTGTAATTAAGCTCACTGACAAAGAGACAAACATTTTCACATTAGTTTCAGTGTTTCTCAATCATTCCAAACTCCAAAATAAATTAAAAATGTACCATGGCATCTCCTCAGCTTATTTTGTTCCAGTAGCCCTTTAGCTTTTTTGACAAGTTCTTCTCTATTTTTTTCCATGTGCCTTCTGTCTTTCTTCATTTGTTCCAATTGTTCTACCATCTTGTTTTCTAAAGATATTATAATTATATTTATCAAGCATCTGGATACTGTAAGTAGGAAGGATCAATCAAAATTTTTGTAATGCACCCGTCATAAATCATGCCAAGAACTCTGTCAGAACAGGCAGTAGGAATTCATCTATTTTAATAAACTATTCTGACTTTTTTCAGAATATAAACTATTCCTGACTTTTGGAAATGGCTGACACATTAGAAGAAAATGAGAACCCCAGCATGCATCCAGGCATTTATACACACACACAAACAAGTAAACACACTTTTAAATGCCTAGGCAGCATGTCAGTAGAATCAGCTTCAGAATCTATTCAGATGTATATAGCATAAACTGAAAACTCTTGCAACATCAAGCGAAAAAAGCCTCCAGAGGATTTCTTCTTGCTTCAAAATACTTTGTGATATAAATCTTTCTTTAAACTATAGGCGTCAATAAGCCTATATAGGTGTTAATAAGCCTGTAATAGCTCAAACTTTTAACTAGACTGCAACAAGTCAGTCACCTCCCTTTTCACTATTCTGCTACACACTAGCTGAGGATCCTCTGCAAGTTAGCATCTTTGCTTCATTCTCACGTGAGCCAACAGTATTTCCCCCTAAACTCCCTCCTTTTCTCCTTCCACACCCAAGTCCATGAGACCAATCTTCTAGCAATGGGAACTTCTGCCATACTCTATGAACAACTCAGGCAACATTAGATGCCTGCAATTTTCCAAATACAAATTAAAATTTTTAACAATCCTGGGAATAAATATATGTACAAATTCTTTCATAAAGTATTTCTGTCTTCATCAACTGTTCAGTCTTGATTAAATGTTAACTCCCCACGCATTTCTTGGAAGCACATACTTACTTTCTGCCTGAAATGCAGGAACCTGAGCCGGGTTTACAGAAAGTGACAGAAAAGGCAGACTAGGAGGTGAAATATGTTCTTTTGGACAAGTAGAATTGTTTTGCTTGTTCTCATCTTCCTAGAGGGTCAAAAGACAAAACTACATGTACATAATTTATAACCCTGAACAGTCACATTAAACATGCTTTGAAAGTGGTCTGAGTGAATGGGGAGGATGTATTGGAACTCTGAATATAATCTCTTTTATTCATTACAAACTTCCAAACAGATGGACATCTGCAAACAGCATCAGAACACTGAAATTGCAGAGGATAATACATGGACCAAAAGACAGACTATTGCTAAATATTCTTGTCCATGTCTGTAACTCCACAGACTACTGACACTCCCATGTAAGACCAAGAATGACCGGCCTGAAAACTGCTGTCAGGCATATTGATTAACAAAAGCTGGATTGCTCATTTCTAAACCAAAGTTTATAATAGCTCACAGATGACAGTAGTGACAGTGGTTATGCTGTATGACGGCATGTGGGCGCTCTGTCTTCCTAACATGTTCTTATTCAGATACTATGACTATACCGTACGTATGTTTTAAATAATTTTTTTTTTTCTCAGAAGTCTTACTTGAGATTAGGATTTATCCCATATAAGACTAAGATTTATCCCATAGGAAATACGAAATTATAAAAACATCACTGATACAGCCAATACAACGCTGCTGTCAAGAAACTGTAAAAAATAAATTTAAAAAGGCTGATGTTAATAAGACTGAGAAAGATACAACATACATAGTTCCTATTAAATGATAACCAGAGGTATAGCTTCTGATTTATCATTGTTTAGATATACAGCTGATTTATCATTAGCAAATCTCCAAAGCAGCATTGCATAAATTAACTTTGCTCAATTACTCTAAAATCTACATTGCATGTTTCGTATTTCTAATGAGTTACCTGTCTTACAAAATTAGTCAGTTTCTAGGTGGAGGACTATATTTATTGCTCCACATTAAAAAGAATATGCTATCCTGAAAAACATACCTGATTATCGAGTTTTTCACCAGGACCAGTTACAGACTTGCTAGTTCTGTACTGCAGCAAACTAAAGAGAAATTCAAAGAAGAAAGTGAAAATTCATGCAATGATATTGTTTTATTTCTCCATTTTCTTTCATTTATTTGAAGTATGTAAAATCAGTTTTTTGTTATTATTATTATCCATTCTTTTATCAGAATTACCATTTACTAACCTTTGGTTTCTGTCTATATATTCTGTGGTTTGATCTTCTAATATTTCAAGATTTCCAGAATCCCGTGTTCTGTCTCTTTTTAGTTTGGTATCTTTTTTGTGGTCATTATTTTCCATGTTTGTAACTAGGAGTTTGGTGTTTAGTTCTGTGACAGGATAACGATGATCAAAACACACAGATTACACTCACAAGATTTACACTTTTTTTGACTGTCAACACCTGAACTTTCCAGCCTGTATTAGAAATTCAGTGAGTCAATACAATAAATAGGATTACATCTGGGGTAACGAAAGGTTTTCTGAATAACAGAGGAAAGAAATAAGGGGGAAAAAATCTACTTCTGTTTCAAGAATTTGTATCTAACTAATTCTGGTAACGAGTAGAGGAAACGTGACAACAGGTAATGAAATCATTTAATTATTTCTCCTTTCCTAAAATAATTCTCTAACATTTTCTGCCTTTGAGACCCTGGAGATCTCCTACAAACTGGAGCCAGCAAAGAAAGTGACAGCAAAATGTTTTGCATTTGAATGTTATCTCCTTTAAATTATATAGGCTAAACATTTCAAAAGAAAACTGATGACAGAATTTGCCTGTACTTTAAATTACAAAATTCTACATCCCTCATCATTCAAAATAAAGTTCTGGAAAACTTCTCAATTGTATAAATATGCCCATATATATGCATATATGTATTATATATATTATATTAGATATACATACATATATATATATATATGGTCTCAGGCTTCAGTTAACATGATGATAGAGGGACAAAACTAGTTTTGACAGATTATCAATGGAAATTGAAATTATGGAAAAGTCATCTGTGAAGGCTTTTCTAGTACACTCTTCAGACACATCTAAGATCACAATATCACATTTTTTGTTTTCTTACTGGATATCCAGAAAATCAATAAGGTGCCCATATGTATGAAAAAATGAATATTGCCTCATTTAATAATTCCTCATTAGAAATTTGCAGTAGAACAAGGGTCATCCCCTTTACAATTAATGTAAAATTATACTCAAATATTAAGATTTGTCTTTCAAAAGTATTTCCTGAAAAACATTTTATGTTATCATTTTGATGCTAATTTAACAGTGGTCAATCCAATTTAAATGCTTCAGTCATTTCTTTATTTGTAATTACTAGAAATTTAGCAATATTAAGAACACTAGAGAACTGTTCAGGACTTGGCCCCCAGTATCCCTAAAATACTTCATTTTAAAGGAAGTAGTAGTTAACAGATGTCTTTCAAACTACATTTTCTATTTTGGCACAGAATTATTAGCTAGTTTGTGTGTTCTTTAAACCTCTCCATTCTTTTCTAACAGTTTCACTGTAATCTGTTCAAAGAATACTCTTACCTCTCAGTTTTAGGAATGCCACTGTTCAATAGTACATAAATAAATCAGCAGTATATAGGAAGGAGGGGAGGAAGCACTTTCTTTTCATTAGTAATGTAGGTGTGCATAAGATAACCATGGAAGTTGAAGTGAATAAATTGCATTCCCCAATTTCCTGATCAGTTTTTTTTTTTTCATTTAAAATTGATGTTGAATTATGGGATCCTTATCTTCCAATCTTTACAGCAGCTGCTCAGTAATTTGCTTCCATATAAATAAGATCAGACAAAGGCATTGACTATATTAAAGTGCTTCCCTACAACAGTACATAATTATAATGAATGACTCATCCAAAGTAAAAACTATGGTTCTTTGAAAGATATTATTTTAAAAATTAGAATACTGTTCTAACAGCAATATTCCAACTTACGTTGCAACTACAGATTTTTTTTAAACTTAGCTTTACTCTGCCAACTTTCTAAAAATTTTGGCTTAGCACCAAGATGACAATAAACAGTGTACCTGTTTGGTATTTCATGCGATTTTGGTGTGGTTGGTTAGTCTGGCGTTGTTCATCACTGTGGTTTATGTGAAGAGTAAGAGCATTTCCTTTGGCTTTGTCATTCCTCTTCGGAGTATTATGCTCTTCTTGATCTTCGCTATGGTGGTTTTGCTGGGATTTCTGTAACAGCATATAGCTCTTTCCAGACCCTCGATCTGTAGAATTTGAATGACTTGGTGTGAAGAGAGATCCACTGGATCCATTTTGATCTGCATAATAATTGATTTGAGGAAAAAAAAAATACTATTTTATTGTAAATGTTAACCATAATAGTTATTTTACTCCATCACTCTTCTTTGCGATCTTTGTTAAACTTACCTTTCACTCTGAATTGTGTCTGTTTTAATGCAGTCCTGTTGTAGTCTTGCTCATGATTTGTGTTCAAAACTGCAACAGATTCTTTATCAGTCCATTCTGCAGGACTGTGCACTTCCTTATTTTCTAGCTGATGACTGCTCTGTATGCTTTCTAAAAATGGTCTGCTTTTTTCACTTTGCTGGGGAAGATTGGGTAGTCTCGATCCATGACCATACCTATTAGCTTCTGCATTAAAGTGGCATCTTTGTTTAGTTGATGATGATAACGGATAAACATCTTCAAAGTATTCCACTCCAGGTAATAAATATAATTCAGGATACAGTGCCTAAAATATGCAGTATATTAACCAGACACAAAAGAAGAAACTACCAACATAAAAAGCTTCTGAAAATGATAGCTTAAAAGCCATAAAATACATACATAAGGGGGAGCAAATGACTTCAGTTCCAGTTCTGTTTCTTGCTTTGCTTTTACCTTAGAAGATAAAGAACAGAAGTGTAAACAGTAAAATACTTTCTTAACAATAATGTTGTCACTTAATTTATGTATTCTATCATCATCTTTACATACAACATTTTTCTTCTGTAATAGCTTGATGGGGAAGAAGGAACATAGAATGCTGTTCTATTTTCCAACATAGCACTGAAACTACTTTGTCTATTTTTCAAAATTTAAATCAGACACACAAAAGTATATGGATGTACTGAATACACTTCTTTATCCTTTGCACTTTCTCCTATGGTTCAAAGGACCTGATCTAACAATCACAGCAGAACAAAATCTTACACTGCCTTTGCCAGAAGTTGTTTCAAGTCAAATCTGAATAGAGATGACGAGTCTAACATAATTTTCTCTATTAATCTAACAAAACATCACAAAATATTTGATGTATATAGAGAAAAAAAATCTATGACTGTCCTATGTCATCTAGTACTTATCATCTTGCTATTCTTTTTGTGATATACACTTTCAGATTTCAACAGTCATCCTAAAATACAAAATCTACGATAATCAATGTATATTTGAAAGATGTGTTCCAGTAGAAAATAATAATAATCTGAGTTTACATTTAAGTAATGAAATTGGAGTAAACATGGGGCCAAAAGCTGCTCTCAATAATGGCCACACAATGACATCGATTCACACTTAGAGACATGGGCTATGTGAAAGAAAAGGAAGAGCAAATGAACTTGGTTTTGGTTTATGTTTTTCATTTAAAGACCCTCACTTGCAAGCAGGCTACAGCTCTTAGTACTGTTTACATTGTCAGTGTTGTGAAACAGGACACTGAGAAAAAAACACAAACTCAACAAATATTTGGTCATGGAGATTTAATTCAATTAGGTTACCACGACCCTAAACAACAAATAAACGAGTTATTTGCTTGCTTACATTACCCTTTATCACAAAATACATATCAAGCAACACTAAATCCCCAAAATTAAAATTATATCTTTAATTTGTTTCTAAAAATCTTCACTTGTATCTACTAATGTATTTCATCTACTATTAAACGCAAAATACTTTATTAAATTCCTGCTATTCTCAAGGGAGCTTGAAATTTTATCCATTTACCTCAGAACTATCAGTGGGGAAGAAAATCTACCATCTCACTATCATCCAGTTAAAAACATCTTTTTTTTTTTTTTTTTTTTGAAGACTTGCATATCTTGTCAGATTTAGATTGCATCACAGTCTTTAAATTCCTGTCTATGTTTCTCTACCTGCTTTTCCTAGTTTTCTGCACAGGCAATTTTAGTGATATTGTCTACAAATGAAATAAAAAACAACACCAATTTTCTGCCTTGTATTTGGAAATCCATGAAAAACAGGAGAAAAAGTCTTCTGTATATCACTTAAATCTTTGTCTATTACACAAATGCACTTTCAATCAGTCTGATTTTCAGATTTATTTAATCTTTATAGTGTGTAAGATAGCTAAGTATATAGAGAATCAGACCAAGGAACAGTTATGATTCAGAGATGCAGTTTTTTGATTACATAAACCTCCTCAGGCTCTATTACTGGACTGATTCATGGAACAGAAATGTACATCAGAGAAGCTTTCATTCAGAGACTGATCTTTAAAGGCTATTGGACATGTCACAGCAGGACCATTTACAGGAATTCTGGCTTACTCAGCTCCCAGTGCAAATTCTTCAAGTGCCATATTCCTAATCATGTCCTGACAATAATGACCTCAGGGGATTTTTTTAATGCAACTAGAATTGTCATATTTAATTTACTGTCCTATCAAAGCTTGCATCTTTCCACTGAATGGCAACTAATTACATCTGATGCTTTAAAGGACGTTTCTAATATACCTATCCAGCTGTGCATTTGTATTTGGGGAAGTAGATGTTCTGACAAGAGCTCCTTCTCCAACATGATTCAAAACAAATAATAAGTGTGCACCTAAATTCATCTCTATTTTCTTGTGATATTTTCAAATCCACAAGGACTAGATCTGTAGTTTGTATTATAAAGCAGAACAGCACTAAAGAATAATAAAAAAATCAACTTACCACTGCTAGTTTTTTCCCAATGCATTTTAAAAATTTGAATTTATCTGCAACTGCAACTCCACCCAGGTATTCTCCAAGCTTCTCCCGTAGCGCTCTTAATGTGATGTGAGGAGACACCCTAGAATGTTGTTATTCATTAATACATCTGCAAGATCAAATAACGTTGGCTAGTTAGTAAGAGGGGGAAGATTATGCTATATAAATGCTGGCTTGTATGGCAAGAATGAACAAAAAAGGGAACTATGAACTATTTCCTGGAATGGAACCCAATTACAGATAGGTCAGAGATTTTTGGTGTGGTAGAGTCAGAACATTGTATCACACTATGGCAGACCGCATTACAAAGGCTGCCATATCATTAGGTAGCAATATTTATGTTTTAGGAATCCCAAACAAAGGGAGAATATGAAAGTACCTGAAATTTGAAAAAGACTCTTGCTCATCTGCAGATGAATTACATAATTCATGTACAATTATGTTGGAAACTACAGTCATGCATTTCCGTCCAGGTGACAGAGTTTCAGAGAGCCAGGCCAGGACTGTAGAACATACTCCTTCAAGCAGTAAGGAGGCTTCATCACGCTCTACTTTTAACTGCCAAGCACATTCCTTTGGTTTTGTTTTCTCGAACACAAATTTGTAAGCAGGGTGTGTGCATGCGTACATGCAAATGTGTTTTAAATCAAAACCAAATACTGTAGTGTGAACATTTTTACCATAGTTTGGGGATGAGAGAGCTGACACAAACATGAATGACATCGTTTAATCTGCTTCTGGAAAGCACGCAAATATCAAAGTCATAAGCTCAGAATAAAAATCATCATAGACTAAAGCATCTCCACAGAATAAAATCGAATGTTCAAGAGTCACACAAAAGCTCTGTATCTCAACATAAACTGTTCTGATTGCTCCTATGATGTCATTTAAAATAAACCAGGGAACAAACTCAGGCCTGAGACTGTTAATCACCCACGCTGCTTAAGTGTAAGTACACTACCTCGCAGGGTTTTGGCCCAGGCCAGCTATCACTCTTCAAACAATGCACAGACATAGGGCACATAGCATGGCACATGCCATTGTCAGTAACTAGTATGGACAAGGTCATGCTGTCCCTTCAACTTGGGCAGGTCTTCACCATTAACCTAAAAGGGTTTGCACACTCACATGGCCTCATATGCCTTCATTTCATACCCCAGATATGTGAAATACCCCCATTTTTTTCTGATAAAAACTGTATTTCAGTGGGCTATAATGCTTTCCTTGCATTATTTCACACACTTGGGACTTAGAGGACCCTCCTCCCTAAGGTCGTAATTCTGTCTTGGGGAAAGGCATGGGACAGAGGGATACCGAAGCCAAGCAGTGTGCGGAGTAGACACGTCTAGGCCTCGCTGCTTGGTCCCTGAGCATTTAACTTCTGTTTATTTATTTGCCATATGCTTTTTGCCCACACTTGCTACAGATGTTAGTCCTAATGTCATCTATTTATTTCAAATGTATAAAGAAATACGTGAAAGATGGATACATAATTCAATACACATCCTTCCAGGGTCTTATCTGATAAGAGAGATGATCTGTAATTCAACTATATCTCATTCACCATAATTTTTTCAAGCTTATGCCACAGAGGAGGCACAGAGAAGTCCCTTGAACTGTTTTCTGAAACCCAATAAATGCAAGCTTTTTCAGTAGCAATTCTAAAACTGCACGTCCTTCACACCCTTCCAAACCAGCAAAGAAATTTGAATCTAAGGTACATATGAGCAGCAGGGAAAACATCTATGTAGCTATGAGGATGTATCACGGGAGAAAATCATTTAGGTACACAGAACCTGAAATGCACAACAGAAATTTATCTGAAAATTGTTTGCTAGAGCAGCTGCTAGGAACATATAATAACATATTCCTTGGTTGTTGCCACGGGCCAACAGAAGACTAGTCACATCCAGTCATTCGCTTCAGGGTGTTCCTTTAAAAGTAATGCAAACTAGAGTTCATTGCAGCAATCTCATCTAGAAGTAACAAAAGTATGGGTTCTGTGGTGAGGAATGAGGAGTAAATAAAAGATCACAGAGGCTGAGAAATCAAGTTCATGGGAACAAGAACCCAGGGCTGCAGATGATTACGTACTTAATATTTTCCTCTAATTTCATGATTAATGGAAGTGGCCTGTATTTACATCGAGGAATCCTTTGTTCAGCTGACTCACAGAGTACCAGGACTGCCAAGCTGGCTGGATGGTGCTATCAACAACATCCAGACATGGTTAGTAGCAGCAAGGCTGCTGTTCACTCAGGTTAAAATAAGAGAAGATTCTTAAAATGTATTTTGTTTTTAAAGACAGTGATACACTGGCCCAGTGTTAGTTATTGTTAATGTTAATGCGCTGCAACACTGCATAGCACCCACAGAATAATTAATTACCTAACACTCATTAGCAAGCAAAAATTACCCATCCAGGCATGGAATAATAGAATCACAGAATGGTTTGGGTTGGAAGGGACCATTAAAGATTATATAGTGCAACTCCTCTGACATGGGCAGGGACACCTTTCACTAGATCACGTTGCCCGAAGTCCTTACCAGATTGACCGCCCACAATTTCTTTGGGCAACCTGTTCCAGTCCCTCACCATCTTCACTGTGAAGAATTTCTTCCTAGTATCTATTTAAATCTGCCCTCTTTAAGTTTAAAACCATTACCCCTTGTCCTATGACTACAGGCTCTGGTAAAAAGCCTTTCCTGATCTTAAAAGACCCCATTAAGTACTGAAAGGCTATAATAAGGTCTCCCCAGAGCCTTCTCCTTTCCAGGCTGAACAACCTCAACTATCTCCACCTGTCTTCACAGAAGAGGTGCCTGAGCCCACTGATCATTTCTATGTCCCTTCTCTGGATGCACTCTAACAGATGCATGTCTTTCTTGAGCAATAAAACCCATTGCAATCAGTATGAATCCTAATTTAAGTTGATGTCTCAGAACTGAGCCTTAGCAAAACAAACTTACACCTGACAGCAACAGGCAGTGACTGATGTCCAGTCATATGAAACAATTTAAAGTTACCATCCAGCTATGTATTTTGCACCTCTGCTGGTGACAAGTACAGCAAACAGAATAGATGCATGAACTTACTTTATCTGGTTTTGTGCAGTCTTTCAAGAACAACAAAAAAAAGCTGCAAGAACGAATGCATTCTTCCATAAATGCTTATATCCAGCTGCTGTCAATTTTTTCAGCTACATGATATATTGTCTTACGGGGACAATACAAGCATAAATTTAAGTGAGTTAAAACCTACAGTTTAAGCTGACAAGCTTTGCACAGAAGCAAATGAGATGCATATAAAACCCCAGTTTCAACACACATCTTTACATTATTATTTTTTTTTTTTTCTGTAAATTATTACCTTACCAAATACACACAGGTTTTGTGAGTCAAGCATTTAGGTGTATGAACCAAACTTCTAAAGTTATCAAAGATAAAAACTGCAGCTCTCTGTGCCAAGTTTGGCCCTTTGGGTAGTTTTCCACAAATTGCTGACAGCTACCTGAGGGCCCACATAGCATGTGTTGTAGACAACCTTTCAGAAATATTGTAGAAGAAGAAAGAAGATATGCTGGCAATTGCATGGACATAATGTTTCTGTTTTAGATCTATGGCTCAGTGACAGGCTTTCCCATTTTCATTGAGCCACTCTATCTCAAAGTTGGCCCACTGTGGAAAGGAATTGACGATTTTCATAATCAGGCTCAAGGAAACAGAAAAAAATATGACTGATTTTACAACATGAATCGTTCTGCAGCAATACTAACAGCGCTCTGGAAAAGTGCATTACAGCGGTTCAGATCAAGGGCGGCAATGGCCTGATACAGCCCAAAGAGACATGGGCACCACTTACCCTCTGGAGTTGATTAGAGAAGAATATTTTCTGACAGATGTAATTATGCAACAGCTAGACTAAATGACTGAAGGACAATATGAAGGTGATACCAGGTAAGTATTTTATAGGTGTTATCACATTTGGGCCTAAGACTATACTCACCTTATAAATCCAGCTGAGATGAACTTGCTAGTAAGAGCCACAGGAACTGTATTCAGCTTGAAGTTCCACACTTCCTCTGGGACATAAAAAACATGGAGCTCCACCAGCTAAATAAAGAACAGATTATCATAACAATTTGTGATTGAATGCCAGCTGACAGCATAGAAATAAATCACATCAGAACAAGCTTAACAATTGAAATGAGCAAAAAGAGAGCCTGTGCTCCCTGCTGTATGTCAATGCGTTAGCAACAGATATAGCTTAAGAAAAAACAGTCATTCCTCTGGAGCATATGTCATGCATACAAGAATACTTCAGCTAAAAGCCTACCTTGTTTCACCTCCTAAGAACTGCTACGCCATAAAAGCTTGATGCAAACATAGCAGAAAGCACAAGCAATAAAATAATATCAAAGTATTTCTGACAGTCAATAATATTAATGACCTTGGAGCACAGAAGTGCACTTGGAAACATCTACAAGAAAAGCTAAGCCTGCTCTGAATAGTTTACTAAGACTGTGTTCGAACCAGTGGTCATTGTGGGACTCGTCATGCTGGGGTCTTGTTATTGTTAGTGGAAATCAAATGGTATTGAGAAGGATGATACACACTTCTGAAAAGCACTGCCAATAACTGGAAGCCATGCAAATAAAGCTGTATTAAGTATTTCTTCAATTGTTCAGATACTAAACTAGAAAAGCAGAATTTTTATACATACTAGGCTAAATGTACATTCTTCCTCTCAGATCTCCTAGATACAGTACAGTGGCAGTTACTTTAACATATATTTTTTAATTTTTATTTAAGAAATATAAAAAAATTGCTATGCAAAAGTATATAAACTCTCACCTGGGATGTCTGAGGTCTCATTTGACTGAATGACATACCGGTCGCTGCACGTGATCACAGTGAGTGCCAGATGGGCTTTCTAATTTTCTTTTTGATTGAAACATTATTTAAGAATGAGTTTCATGACAATCTGTCACTGAAGAAGTTACTCTATTAATTTCTTTTATTATCTTCTTTCCATTTATGGAAGTCTCAGAGCTGTCACTGTGCTGTCTCCCAGCTCACTGTAGACAAACAGACTGCCACACCTTTCTACACAAGCAGTGTCACCTAAGTAACTTGGTGACTTGCTAAATCACTGCCTTGCAGCTCCAACAGAGCTGCCCTGCAGTACTTCCTCTTAACACTTCTGTCCTTCCATAGAAGTACTTCAGCTGTATATAACTTTCTGCATGTTTTTTCTGTGAACCTAAAGATCCAAAATGGGATTCTTGCAGGGTCTGGATTTATCTTTGACAAAGGGACAGTTCTTGTGAGCTGAAGTCAAGACACCCATGCACGGAACATTCCACATTGCACTACCCAAACACAGCACGCCACGGAAACTTGGTGGTGGCAGGCAACCGCATCAGAGAAACCCTTCCATAAACTACCTGGGCTCTGCCCTAACACTGCTATGGGAACAATGAGATCTCAGCAATGGCCTGACTAGACCTTCCTATCACTTCTCCTCGGTTACTCCCAAGCAAAGATGAGGCAGGTTACAGCCCAGGTTCCTCCCTGTATTCCGTACACATAGGCAAGACGTCGCACTTTGTACCGCTATGTGCCACCTATGCCATTCCAGGCTTGGTGGTCACTCTTGGGTGCTCTCCGCAGAGAATATTGAGCTCCTCCTAGACTGTAGTCAAGAGCCAAACAAGTTCACAAAAGTAAAGCTAACAACATCATTTGTTAGTTCTAAACATCAGTTTCGAGCTCGTATTTGGCTTGATACTATCACTAAGACTTGCCACCTTAGAACGAACATTACTTTCTCATAGAATCCATTGTACATGTAAATAGATAAGTATATATATTTTGTTTGTTTCCCGGACCGCAGGGTCTCTCCGCAGACACCCGGACACCTCAGCGACGCCGCCCCAGCCGCACAGGCCGGACTAGCGGTGGTCCCCGGAGGGGTGCGGCTGGCACCCAGCTCCCCGGCGGGCCCCAAGCCGGCACCCTGCGGGCAGCCCCCGGTGCTTCTCGCTCCCCACCCCGCGGCTGCCGGCGGCCCCGCAGCGCCCCCCGCGGCTGCCGGCGGCCCCGGTTGCGCAGGCGCTGCGGGGCAGGAGTTTGGGACGCGCCGGAAAGTTGGTGCTGGGTGTGCCGCCGCCGCTGCCACCATGTCGGGCTCCTCCAACGTGGCGGCCATGAAGAAGGTGGTGCAGCAGCTGCGCCTGGAGGCCAGCGTCACGCGCGTCAAGGTGAGGCGCGGGGCCGCGCCGCCATTACCGCCCGGGGACCGCGCCCCGCCGCGCTCCGAGGGGGCGGCCGGGCCGGCGGCGCAGTCCCCGGGGCAGGGCGGGGGCCGGAGCCGCCCGCTCCCCTCCGGCCCTCCTGGGCGGCGGCCGAGCTTCGGCCCGGGGGCTCCGCTGCCCCGGGGCTCGGGCCGGGCCCTGTGGCTTCCTACAGCTGCCCTTGGCCCCCCAAGTGCCGCGGAGGGGCCTTGCTGCCCCTTTCATGGCCTGCCGCTGGGAAGGGGCTGCTCCCAGCACAGCGCTGGCCGGGCGGGCCGCTCCGCTGGGGTTTGCAACAGGTTGCCTCGGCTGGGCTGGGAAACGGAGGCTTCGCTGCCAGGCGTACGGAGTGCGCCGCGTTGGGCGTTCTCGGGGCTCCACCGGGCCGTGCCGAACCAGAGGAGCTCTGAGCAAACCGCACGGACAGGATACCAGCGGGGATGCTGCTGTTGAGAGTTTGTAATTGCTTCTTCCAAGTTCGGAGTTACATCAAAGAAAAGCAAGGAAGTTTTTGCGCTTTTCTGTTGTTAGGTGCAGCCTATGAAAAATAAAATACGTACGCTATCTCAGCCTGAGGATAGCCTTCCAAGGGAGGATAAAATGCCAGCTTATTCAGTAGAGGGTCTTAAACTACAGGCCCCATTTAAAAACAATTTAAACTAGAATAAGGGTCTTTGTGTATTTAACAAAGCAATCTTCAAGACCGCTCATCTTTCAGGCTTCACACTTAGGCATAACATCAGTTTTCCAAATTATTTCTATAATACCACAAAACTTCTTGACTGACAAACCAAAAAAGTACAGTGAAGTTACCATAAAACACCTACTTATGCGGTATTGCCAAATCATTTAACAGCACTGTATTTTTGATGCAGTTACATCCTCTGTAAAGAGGATGTTCAGTGAATCCTAATTAATGCCTGCTTTTATTATGACTAGGTTTCTCAGGCTGCAGCGGACTTGAAGCAGTTCTGCCTGCAGAATGCACAACATGATCCCCTACTGACAGGAGTGTCATCAAGTACAAATCCATTCAGACCCCAGAAAGTTTGTTCATTTTTGTAATTATGTGGACTACTTTAGTATCTTTCAGTGGTAAGTTCTTGAATTATGAGCAATACACTTTGTTCTGTCATTAAAAATAGCTGGCTTTAAGTGAGACTGCCTTTGTTAAAAGTATTCAGAAGTCATCTGACTTCTGCAGCTGGTATTGGTCTAGATCCCCATTTTGGGTCTCTCTTCCCATATTGTGGGAGGTAGCTCTATACTAGACATGCTGTTCACAGGTATTGAGAGTAGTACTTAAGTGTTGCAGAGCTTCGACGAGTTTCTGTTGCTGCAGCAGCAGGAGTGGGGGCTAGCTACTATAGAGCTGCTATATGGTCTGACCTGACTGTAAAGTAGTTCTGCTGCAACTTCCTTCTGTGTTAAGGGTGTTATTTCCTTCTTCTCACATAGGATTACTTTCCTGAAGAAATATGTGGTGAACGCTGATTGTAGTAGGTAAAGCAGACTTTAGTTCTTAGGACTTAGTTTTTAAACTCTCAGACAGCTCTTTCAAAGATAGGTTAGTGATTGTCTCAAAGAAGGGTCCCTATCCCCTCTAGAACATGCCCTGACATCTAAACCAAGAAGCATTGGGTCCAAAAACTTGATCACCGCCCATATGCTTCTCAAGTGACTCATATGTGACTAAAACAAGAACAGCAGTTTAAATAACTAGAAACGGTTGAATACACATTTGGATTTTCATTCCTAAACTTTTTACAGGTTCGCTAACATTGCTGCTATCATTGTGAAAATGACTACTCTGTCATTGTTTGAAAAATCTGATTAGATTTTAGACTAAAGTTTATAGAGATTAGATTTTGCTCCACATGTCTTACTGAGACTCTGAGTCACAATGATTTGCTATGTTGCACATAGGAAATGCATGGAAATCATCATGTCCCTCTTTCCTATTGCCTCAACTTCCATCTACCAGGGTGTGACAGTAAATATTATTTTCAGATCACTTGATATGCAGTTGACCACAGTTTATGAGATTTCTAAGGATTATGAATCTTAAGGTTTAACAATTCTGTTTTTGCTGTGGACCTACATCACCCAAAGAACTGTAGTTTGTTAGGCTGTGTTATGTAGGTAGCTTTGAAGAAAGGCGATCACAATCTGATTAAGTTGTTAGTCTTTCTTTCTTGTTTGGCAGCTATTCACTACTCTCAAGCAGACTATAAAAAGCTTCCAAATAGTCTGTGTACAAACAAGGTGGCTCATGCTAGTAAAGCTAGCAGAGTAATAACAATATTGAGGTTTATACTTAATGATTTAAAAAAAAATCCATTACACATTCCATCCATTGTCTTGAATGATTTACAGCAGTGTCACTGAAATGTGTTTTAGAGTTCATGTAGCTTTTGAAGTTGTTTCTATCATGCATTTTATAAACTGTTCTTAGATAGTATTCTGGGACTGAGTTGTGCCTCCAGTATTGTCGCTTCAGCTTTAAGCAGTAATTCAAGAAAGACAAAATCATTACAAGCATTATGGACTGCTGTCCTATAAAAAGCCAAATATGCTAGGGTTGAATCAGTGCCACATACCGTTCCCCCTGAGTTTTGCCACATAGTATGGATGTCAGGAAATAACTTTGTTTTCACGTGCACACAATGGGCAGAACAGATTTAATATTTTTTTCTTAATTATAGCCCTTGTTTTCAGATACTGCAATGGAACGATTGTTTCTGCTGATGTTATGGGCCAAAAGTCATTAGAACAGCAATTTTAGTTACGCTACCTACATGCAAATTTTTATTCCTTCACTGTTTAAGCACTTCCTCAAAGTAGGTAATTTCTTAGTTGTAATCCTTGTGTTTACAAGATGAACCAAGAGGAAGTGTAATTTGTTAGTTACCCAGACTCCCCCTGCTTTTCAATGGTGAAGTAGATGCTCAATATTTCTGTAGGCATCAAGTGACAGGGAACAACTTATTTTGCCTTACTAAAGATTTAGCTTCCAGGAGACACTACAGTTCAGTTCCTTTGTAATAGCTTTATATTCTTGTACCCCTGGGGCTAGCTTTATTTTTTTACAAGCTTATTTTGTAATTTAAAGTTCTGTGAAATAGCTTTAGATTTTTTTTTCTACCTAGCTGCTTGTGACATACTTTAAAGGTACATGTTCTTAGACATTTGCTTCATTTAGGCTTCATACATCTCTAACTACCTCATTTTGGTTTTGTTTTTCAGATCTTTTAGCATCTTTACCTAGCTGCTGATGTCTGTAGGGGCAGAGTGCCTCAAGGAGTGGCCTGGTTTGAAGTCCATACAAAAGCTTAGCTTTAATGTGCCAAATCTAACTGTAAAATTGCTACTGTTATCAAACCTCTTACCATCTACCTCTCCGAATGAACTGTATGCTAGTTACAATATTTCTGTTTCATGTGGGAATCAGTTTTATATACCAAGCAAAAAATAAAAATGTTTTGACAAAAAATGAAAGTGTTTGGCATTGACATTACTGTAAGAAATTGATTCACTTCTAGATAAATTGATACCTCACCAGTTACTACATCACTGTGCAGCAGCTAGAGAGCATGTCAGTCTAAATACTCTGTGCTGCTGCAAGTTTGCCTTGGGTTGATATTCTTATAAAACAATGAGGCTTCTTAGAAGCATGATAGAAATAGAACAGGAAAAAAATAATTAGCTATACAGCATACACATTAAATAAAGACGAAGAGTAATAAAACCATGATTTTCTTTAAAGAGCAATTCTATTGAGCAGATAGCTTACTTTGGGCTCTTTAGGTTAATACTAAAAAGCACTTGCTATAGCTACATATTGGAAAGAAAATAATTCAAAGAAAACTGAGCTTTTAAGCTGCCAGTGAATGTGCAAACTTAAGGCAGAACAGTAAGTTCACTCTGCAGGTAATACCCACTCAAATACAGCTATCAAGGCTGAAAAAAAAACATTAAAATTTTACTGAGAAAAACCCTGTTCGGAAATCTCACCTGCTCAATGCTGGCTTTATGAATTCTTTCCCATCAGAATTTCTTAGATGGATTGTTCTGAGTATGCATTTCTTCTAAGTATCACAGTATTTAGAAGAGTGATACCCGTAATAGTCAAGCCCCTCACTCCCCCCCCATTTAAGCAATGTAGTTATTTTATGCAAGATGTTAAAGAATTAAATACTGTTAAGACTTCCCACATTGCATACATCTTTCTCAATGTTCTCTATGCAGGCGACCATTTTTTGAGAAGTAACACTGCACTGTCAAAGAACAGCATACTGTAAGTTAGCATCGCAAAATATTTCTCTCTTACCTTAGTAAGATGTGCAACAGCTCAGTTCAGCTGCTTAACAGAAAAAAAAAAAACTGTTAAGTGAAAAATAGTTTATTCTGATAATATTTTTTTTAACAAAATACTTTGTCTTCAGCACAGTAAAGTATAATTTAACTCCACAGCACAGCAGCAGTCATGACAAAGTTTCAGTGACAGCAAAATTACAGGCTACTGATTACCATAGATCTTCCTGCTAAACTGGAAAAAGCAGCAGTCTTTTTGTCACGTCTGATTTAGTTGCAACCATAGGACGAAAAAAATATGCTGTCCTACTTGAACTGTTCCTGTAGAAAGTTTTAATGTTTACAATTTGTCTTTCTGTAGCCAGATACTGTTCATTATCATTACTAGTTTTGAGTTTGAGATGATCCATAGTTCAAAGACACATTTCTGGTCATCAACAACTGGCAGGTAGCTGTCTGTTATAAGTGAAATTTTCTTCTACTTGTGTCCATTTCTCGACGCTGAAATTTAAAAGAAAAAATATTAATCAACAAATTCAAGCAATGATATACAAAGATGACTGCTCCAATTTAGACTAGTGTAGGCAGTGAAATGCATCACAGAGTAGGTGAGTCTCTATACTCAGCTTTTCAGGACTAATAAGGGAGAGAAATTGGAGATCAGTTGCTTAGAGAAGTCTTTACACACAGTAGACTCAGTGTCTTTAAAACAAAGATTATACATATCGTGGACTACAGCAGAAATACTGGAATTTTCCTTCTGATAAAGCTTGAATACTCACTTTCTTCTAAGTTTTTACCATGCAATTGCAGTTGATAGGCAAAATGACTGGAAAAGCCATTTATCGTTAGATAATACTTCCACTTTACTTGAAGATTTTGAAAAGTCAGCATTAATACCAAACAGAATATAAGAATTAATGTTCATACAAACTGCTTTAATTGTTTTTAGATAAAAATTCTTGCACTAACCTTGCACAAAAAATGCCTTTAATCAAGCTTATTAGGCTTCCAGTAATAACTTACACCAGAGGAACATTTTTCACTTCTGTTTGTATCTGTATATTTTAAAGAATTTACATGCTGCAAGGAAGTTGTCTTGGAATATTGGCACTCACCATCCTTGCTATATAGCAGAATGCTTCTACTTCAGATATTTGTCAAAAATACCTCTCAATGTTAAATCTGTTTTGAGAAGTGCATTTATACATATACTGTTTTTTTTTTAGGCTGAGATTTCTGGTTACATTTAATGTCAGATTCATTATCCCCTCCCAAGCAGGCCTAGTATTACTTAGACATACCTTATGAACCCATTCGTATTCTCCAAATTTGGAATCAAAGGTTCCTTTTTGAAGGGACCTCAACTTTAATGTAAAACGTGGCCCAAGTTCTTGAATTCCCACTTTCTTTTCACTCTTGAAGATATACCTTGAGAGAAAAAAGCATTATTAGGCGCTGAGTTATAAGAACATTATCTCCCATTCAAGAGTTTTGGGCCAAATGTCACCTGTGGAATCTGAAAAAGATGTAGTCTCGCTGGTTGTGAAATGTCGCTACTTGTCTTCCGATGAACTGAGGATCATGTGGGAAGAGAGAAGCAAACATGCGACCAACAGAATGGCCAAGTCGTGTTGTAAAATTATTCAGGATGACTTCAGGTACATGTTCTGTAGGCTGCTTCCCTTTTCGCTGGAAAGACAATAATAGATTAGAATGCAAATAATACATCATATGCAAAACTATTTTAATACATTATCAAATAAAAGTTTGAAATAAAACAGGGTGAAGACAAGCAGGACCTGATAACATTCCTAATTGTTTCTTGGAACAGTTTGTATGCAAGTAAAGCAGAAGGTGGTAACATAAGGATCTCTGGTTTAACACTAAAAATTTAAAGAAAAATCACAAATAAATAATTTTTTATTTCCTCTCTCCTGCACCAACTTCCACTCCTGACTGCACCCACTACAGCAAAGAATCAGTCTGTAAGCGGACTACCTATAACAGGATGCTGAAAATCTCTGTACATACCAACTAGCAGTATATGGGACAGTCCTTAATAAATACAGATTACATTTAAAAAGTACTTAATTCAAAAAAGGAGGAAAAGAAACACTTTCCTGCAAGTTATTTTGGGTTAAGTAAGCAATACTTACTTCAGAAGAGGTGACAAGGCTGTAAGAATAAGAAAGACTACATTTTATTCAAGACTAGGAACTGCATCTATTGAAATCTTGCATACCACTTACTTCTATATATATATATATCCTATCTTGTACTTACACTGGGTATATGCTTTCCCTGGTATTTATTGATTTGGCTATAAAAATACTTGGCAGACAGCTAAGTTCAGCACATAACTATGAAATTTGAAGTAAGCTGCCTACAGAAGTAGAATATACTGCTCTTTGGCCCCCTGTTAGCTTATGAAAAAGCAACTTTTCAAGATCAGCTAAATCTTGCAAAAATTGCAATCCATTTGGACAGTGCAAGTAGACTGAACATATTTATTTTTAAACCACAGACTATAATTTGATTTTTTTAGAGCCTCACCTTTATTTCTTTACGCAAGCGGACGCTACTCATTTTAAAATGAGCAGTAGGACCATCAGGCAAGTGACTTAAAACAAGACCGTCTGTTCACAGAGTTAAGAAAAAAAAGCTGGTAAAATTTGACATGTAGTTAACAGAGGAACATGTTCTGTAAAACGCAAAATGACACTAGAGTACTATATCCATAATCTATGCCACATTAACAAGGTTCCATTATGTTCTCCAAAATACATTCATTAACTAGTTAGCTAGGGTTCTGACACATGGATATTAAGTTCTGTTTCAAAAGCTAACCAGAGGTAACTTCTATTACCTTCTCAGTAATTATTTATCAAGTCAGCAAAACTAAACTTCCTGATCAAAAAGGAAGATTATTAAAAAACTCTTAAGTTTACTGCAACAGCAACATTTATCCATACACTACAAACTAAAACAAAAAGCACTTTAATAATCTGAAGTTCCATTAGCCATCAAATACTCAAGTTGACACAGTGATTTTTAACTCTGCGGTTACCCTGTAAACTGCACAGTGAAGAAAAATCCAGAAAAATGTAGATCTTAGACACACACTAATTAGAAAGTTTCTCTCCTAGCAGGCCTAGAGCTATTTAATAATATCTTAGTATTTACACAAAGGATACTTGGTATTTTACGATCTTCATTAATGACGATTAAATCTGTGAAGTCCCTCGCAATACATTGTGGAATAATCCTTTTCAAAGCTAATCCTCTTCGATAGTAGACATGCGAGTTAGGTATAACCGTAGACAACTGTTCACAGAACCTCACTGTTCTCTGTAAAAGATGAGTTAAATTGCAATGTGGTAAATACAATGCCAAATTCAAATACCAGGGGAGATGGAGGATTCTTTATTCTGACTGCCCTCCTTGATGCTTATAGAGATATTAGAAATAATAAACCATTTGAAGATAAGCTACCAAGTTATTTTTTTGAGTCACTGGAAAATTTATTTGTAGTCAAGACTACAGAACATGAGGGACTTATTTTTTTTGTAATGTACTATTTTCTTCTCAATCACAGTAAAACAGGAGAATTATGAAAGCATAACCCCTATGAGTTATGCTCAAGTTTCTCTAGAAACTGCTTGAGGCGTACTGCTTCCAGTTTTTAAAACCACTTCTTTTACAAGTTTTCACAGGTGTCAGAAATCTCCCTAATTAGGAGATGTACCTAATGCACATCATCTGCATGCAAAAACATAAACACAAGGGTTTTTTTAATGAAGGAAACAATCAGTGCTAAAGAAACTAATAGACTGCATACACACAAAGGCTCTCGAGAATCACTAAATTAAACAGAAAAAACAAATGCACGGAAGCTATAGTTTTCAGTTTGGTGGTTCTTCTATATAAGATTGTATGGAGTCATCACGGGCTTATACATCATACCATAGTTGGGAGACAAAAAACTCAATCTTCCCAGTTAAATTACACCCATCTTGAACAGTGCTAGAACCAAAAGCATGGCACTGGTGACCAAAAAGAATCTAACATTAAAATATCTCCTGGCCATCAAGTTTTCTTTGTCTATTCACAGAACCTACAAAAAGTTTTTAAAAGTAATTTCTATACCAAAAATGTCATCGACCAATCACAGTATTTATAACTTGGTATCGTATAACCAATTCATTGCCCAGAACACTCCAAGTAAAGCATACAAACCCCACGAGGTCTGTCTGACGTTGTAATAAGAATCTTGGGAACTGTCTGTCTGTTGAAGTATGGTGCAAATTCATCAGTCGCTTCATCGAATGCAACCTGCAAGAATAGAAGTCTTGTAAATCTACCATATATGAAATAACTGAAGAACAATTGTTCAATCTTCTCCCCCTGTACTCAGCTCTGGTGAGGCCGCACCTCGAGTACTGTGTTCAGTTTTGGGCCCCTCGCTACAAGAAGGACATGGAGGTGCTTGAGCGGGTGCAGAGAAGGGCGACGAAGCTGGTGAGGGGCCTGGAGAACAAGTCCTACGAGGAGCGGCTGAGGGAGCTGGGCTTGTTCAGCCTGGAGAAGAGGAGGCTCAGGGGTGACCTTATCGCTCTTTTTAGGTACCTCAAGGGAGGCTGTAGCGAGGTGGGGGTTGGCCTGTTCTCCCACGTGCCTGGTGACAGGACGAGGGGGAATGGGCTAAAGTTGCGCCAGGGGAGTTTTAGGTTAGATGTTAGGAAGAACTTCTTCACTGAAAGGGTTGTTAGACATTGGAACAGGCTGCCCAGGGAAGTGGTGGAGTCACCATCCCTGGAAGTCTTCAAAAGACGTTTAGATGTAGAGCTTAGGGATATGGTTTAGTGGAGGGCTGTTAGCGTTAGGTTGGAGGTTGGACTCGATGACCTTGAGGTCTCTTCCAACCTAGAAATTCTGTGATTCTGTGATTCTAACTAATCTAATCTAACTTTTGATGAAACTGAATTTAATCCCAATTCAACAAGATTATCATGTAACTATTCATTGCAAGACGTGGTTTTTACATTCAGAAGAGTCTAGCGTAACAGAAGTTGTCAGGTTTTGCTATCAATAGCAGTAATGCAAAAGGCAATTATCTACTGGAGATAATGAAAGAAGGACATCACCTCTTAGTGAACCCATCATGTGAAAATTAATTCATTAACACCTTAGTAGGAGAATAAAGAATAATAAATTTTATCAATGCATTTTAAGTTGCTTCTTTGGAAAAAAAATGTTAATAGCATATGCAAAACTCAAGCAGTTACCTCTTCATCATTGGGATCTACAGTTGTCTCATCATAAACTCTCTGATTTTCAATAGTCTTCGGAACGGCTTTTGGAGGTGCCTAAAATAAATGTAGGTTTATTAATGTGACACATTCACGTACCTTTAAAGTTCTATGCATAAACCTTGCTACCATGGGATTGCTTTCTACATGGAATTACAAATATTTTTTATTTTGTGCCAACTTTTAAAAAAAGAAGTTACAACGTCAATAGGCATCACTAGCAACATCATTTGATTAAAAATACTCCTAAGTATTGGAATGCCTGAGAGCATCACATGGAGGGAGAGCATCACACAGATGAAAAGCATCACTAGAACAGCAACACTGCTTAATTCCACTGTAATGAATGAAACACAATTCCAAAGCAAACAAAATAAAACAAGATGTGAGAGATTTGTCTATCTTTTGTAGTGTGGAAGAAAAAAAAAATCCACTTCCAACAGCAATACATTATATCCTTGACACCTACAGTTTAATAATAAACAGGATACATTGTTTGCCCCATTTATTATTGTAAAATTATGGTAATACAGGACCTCACAACTTATTTAAACTCATTATGCTTGAGAAGTAGTTTAGGAAGAGATGCCAAACCCTTGTTCAAAGCTGAAAAAAGCAGACAACTGGTCTGGGCAGGGGCTGGGCAGATCGGTTGCTCTGGTTTATAAGGATATTGCTTACGAGAGTGCAACTCCTAGCTATGGTTTATAAGGGTATTGCTTATGAGAGTGTAACTCCCAGCTATACCTACACGACGCCTGAGAACCCGCGCCGAGAGGCTTGGACGGGTCGGGAAACAGCCGGGCAGCGGCTCAGCTCGCTCCCGCAGCCGCTCACCGCAGCTCTCACCTTGTCTCCGAGGGCTTCTCGCTCCTTCCTCCGCTTCTTCCTGAGGGCCAGCTTCTCCTGCGGGGGCACAGCGGCGTTAGTGCGGCCCAAGCCTTCCCGCCCGCCCTCCGCGCCCGCCCGCCCGCCTACCCCACCTTCCTCTGCTGCTGCTTCCAGCGGACGAACATGAAGTGCCGCCGCTGCTTGTTCTTGATCTCGGACACGCTGAACGTCGGCGGGAAGAGGACTCGCTCCGGGGCCGGCGGCTCCGCACCGCGCTCCGCGCCTGCCCCGCCGACCGCCATGTTACCGCCACCCGGCGCCTGCCCGCCGGCCGCCATCTTGCCTCGCTGCCGGGACGCCGCGCTGTGCGCTTGCGCGGACTCCCGGCAGGCGGGGATCGGGGGGCGCGTGCGCGGCGGGGCGGGTGCTTACGGTCTAGCTGCACCCCCAGAGGCTGCTTGCAGGGGCCGGCGGCTGTGTGGGGCCGGCGGCGGGCAGCGGGACCGGGCTGGCCGGCAAGGGCATTGGCCTGTTGTTGTTTCACTTGGGGTACCTGCACAACAGCCCAGCTCAGTGCTCGGCAGGGAAGAGACCCTGCGATAAGATGAGAGGTGTTTAATACAAATTAGCACCGCAGCGCACCTTATAATCAGGCTTAACAACATGGAGATGGGAAGCCTTCAACAAACACGATATGCTGGCGGGTTTACATACATTATATATATTATATCCTGAGCCTGCTGTGCTTTCCCGCACGCACATGTTCTAGGCGTTTGGTCACAGAGCACGAATAAATTAACTCATGGCGAGCATCTGCTTGGAAGCTGCTATGGCGTTTTGTCATAGAATTACAGAATGGCTTGGGTTGGCAGGATCCGTAAGAGATCACGTACTGCAACCACCTAATACGTGCAGGGGCTTCTTTCCTGAGGTCAGGTTGCCCAAAGCCCTATCCAACAACATAAAATGAAGGGGCATCCATAGCTTCCCTGCGTAACGTGCCAGGGTTTTTTATCATAACTTCACTGCAAATTACTTTTAGTCCATTAAAAGCTCTTAAAACGTTTTCTTGGAATGAGAACCCCTACAACTAATTAGAGATTTAATATATATAAAACTGGAAATGAGGATTTCTGTTCCTGACCTAATTTTCCAGCTTAAACTCAGCACCTCAGTGGAACGGATTAGTCCTCTAATTGTCTCCAGACTTGTTTCCAGAATTGTCTCAAAACTTGGAATATGTCCACTAATTTTATTTACAAATAATATTTTGCACTACTGGGTTTCTTTTACTAGAAAACGTAAATGTGTTAACATAAATTCATGAAGCTAATGGAAGAAGACCTAGAAAAAAAGATGAACTAGACAACATCTCAAATCTGCTTCTCCTGTCCTGTAAACTAATTAAACTGTGTAACTTGATTTGCTTCATTGAGGTTATATCTAATTAACACAGAAGTAAATGAAAGATCAAAGGCCTCGTTACGTACAGTCCCATATTTTTTTGGCCTCACTCCCGTTTTTGTCAAGAGAAAATATTTCAGCTATCCATAGAGCCTTAAGGATAAGTAGTTTCCATGGTAATTAAGGTTTAGGGAATTTAGTTGGGACTATGTTAACCAAAGACTTTCTGTAATTTTATCTTACCAGCTGATTCAAATATTGCAAGTGTATCTCTAAAAGTCATTAGTAGAGATTTTAATCACTGCTGTTATTAGAACTTTTAGGGAATTCTGAGTTATTTGTAGTTTCAGATTCAGTTGGAATCACTGCAGACATGTACGGATGGCATGATTGTGTGAAGCTCAGTGAGTGCTTACATGTGGAAAAAAAGCCACATATTTCTCTCAACAAGAAGGAAGACAACTTCCTAATATTATTCATAGGCTTTTGTTCTAAGGACTCACAGGAACAAAATAATGATACACAATAATACAAAAGCTTCCTAAGGCAGTGGAGGGACCATAAAAATATACCAGAGACACATTTTGGGTCTGGTAACAGTAAGATCACTAAAAAGGAACAACTATAACTTGAGTTGAAGGCCTAACTAATAAATGCATGTGTATTATTGATTTAATTTTTTCATAGAGACACTGTGGGTCCCAGGATATTTTGCTTATTTAGCTATGAATTCTGTTTAAAATAATAACAGTTTAACCAAGAAAACACCAGTAGCTTAGGTTTGTGTAAACCAGCAAGTAATTTCTCCACTGGAAAGTAATCAAGGGAGACATTTATTCCATGTCAGAACTATGGAATTTTTGAGGAAACCTTTCTGTAAAGGCTGACTGAGTTGCAGCAGTGGAAGCATTGTTTTGGTTTGTATTGGTAGAGCACTGTTGTTTTTTTTTCTTTTTCTCTCCCCCCCCCCCCTTTTTTTTTTGTCATTTTGTCATTTTAAACAGTAGAAAAGTATTTTGTGATTAAACTGAAAGGACAAAAATTAAGTTGGAGAACAGAAATTAGAAAATACTTATGGAAGGATAAGAAGAAAGAGGCTAAAGTGCCCCTGGTTCCAAAAATGTATTAGAAAGAGATTTATTTTTTTTTAAATCTTGCTATTTTTGTTTTCTCTTAATTTCATTACCTCAAGGTAGACAAGATGTCTTCAAGATTCACTATACTGAAAAAAAGCCCCAGAAAATGCAGTGCTCCAAACCTGCATTGTCTATGTGACACAGACAGGATTTTTTCTTTCTTCATAACAAGTGTTCTAATTGTTGTTTTACCTGGAAAATAAAAAGCTGTTTTATATGTTTTTAAAATTGATTCATTTAGACTATATGTTACCTCATTAATAGGGCAAAGCAGTGAGGTTAAGGGAGAAGTGACTGTTTTTTCCCCCAGGATAAAATTCTCCAAGGTTACACATTTGGAAACAGTATTGTCATGGATCTAGACCTGGCTGGGAGAGGGGAAACAAGGAACGTGGGGTCACCGCAAAGCACCCATAAGCTGTGAGGTGGCTCAAGGTTCCTTCAAGGACAGCTTTGCTGAGGCCTACACTTAGGGCTTGTAAAACCTTCTACAAAACCTGAGATTTCCATTGGTGGTGAAGAATCTATCTAAACGAAGTTAGTGCTATGTACAGGTAGCCAAGCTGAGGCACGGAGGCTAACAAACTGAGGTGGAACAAGGCGGTGCGAAGTGGAACTATTTGCTGGGCCTTGGGGTGTGGCTGGTTGCGTACTGCAGCGGCAGGCGTCCTCTTCAGCTACCCAGAGGGCTAACTGGCAGGAGCAGATTGCTGAACTACATGACTGTGCTCTTCTCATTCTTGCTTATTTAAAGCAAGTTCTCCCATGCCCTCATGGTGCCGTGTGGCTAACGTAGTTGTACCCCAAAGGTTTGTTTTTTTGTTTGTTTGTTTGTTAGGCCTGTAAGCACCTCAGATTTCAGACTGCAGAGCAGTTAGTACAGGAGCTTTGATCATGTTGAGCCATACCAGGCCCCTCAAACGAGACATTCTTTACACTCTTGCTTGCAGCCTCTGCCTGCTGGCCGTATAGCAAAGCTAGATACAGTAGTTTTCTTCAACTGGTAGTTCAGAAGTCAAAGTATTCACATATGATATAGGAGACAGGACTTTCCAGCCTCTGGAGATTGAGAATCACATCCTTATTTTCAATGGAACAATAAAACCACAAGCCCTCAGGTTTTTCTGGGCTGAGAACTTTCTTCATTCTTCCAATTCAAGCTATTGCTGCAATGTGTCATATGAAAGATGGGCATCAATACCATCACTTTTTGAGAGAAAGCCTGAATTGTATTTTTAGAGAGCCTAGGCTTGTGATGGTTGTTACATGGTTCCAAGAACCTCTGCTGTAGAAAGCCTCTTGTTCATCTAACTATGCATAAGCATTAAATAAATGTTCAGCTGCTTAGTTCCTTCCAGACTGTTGCCAGACTAGGGCATACCCAGGGCTGTTTCTCTAGGGGAACATTACGTAGGGAAGCAAAGTAAAATTACAAGGTGCGCGTGCTGGAACTGCATGGGTAGTTTTCAGGATCATATGTTTGGGACTTACAGGCTTACATTCCTTAGTAGATCTTGTTTACAGTCTTTAATTTCACCATTTTCAATCACCCAGGGCAATCTCTCTAATGGATAAATGGGGATCATGCTCAGTGAAGTTGGGTATTATTTAACGTTTCATGATGAACACTGGATCTTATTATGTGCTCCAAATACCTGTACTAATCCCATAACTCAACACAGAAATTAATTATTTTCATGTGCTTTTCTGGGTTACTTTTCTTTACAGTATCTGGGATTGGCATTTGGGGAAGAAGGTATTAGCTCTGTTATACAAATGGGAAAATGAAACAAATTGGCCAAAAGAAAATTTATCTTACATATCTACGAATTCAGAATACCCAGTGTGAGACACCCAAAGCTGGATATTTTGAGAATACCTACCATCATACATTCAAACTACAATTATGTTCAATTAGTTTCACAGTTAACTTCACCATGTTCAGGATCATATCAGATTCCAGAAGTCTGAAGTCCAGGACTCAGTAAATGAGGAATGTAGGCTTTGTGTCCGTCCCTAAAATTAAAGTCTGTGTTATACTCTTACTGGTGTGTAAGAAGACCACATGAAAGCTTCTTGGTCAATTTTCATTCTGTAATGCCCTAGCTTTTGAGAGTTTCTTTAGTCTTCCTGTTTTTTGTAGCTTTTTTGTAAAAAAGTTCTTGGTATAAGAAAGAAAACAATGGTAAAAAAGGAAAGGCCCCTTTGAATAGAACGCTTGATATTCCAGATTCTATGACACCACCACCACCCTTCAAATAGGTATTACAAGGACTTGCTGAGAGTGCAGTGCCACTAGTCACCTTTTTGGTGGACCTTGTACTGCTGATCACCATCTATTGTACCCAAGAGCCCAGCCAACTACCCAACGCACCCTATGCCCCGCTCCATATTTTACCTCTGTGACTACAAAGACGTTGTGGGAGACAATATCAAATGCCTCCCTAAAGTCAAGGTAAACAGCATCCACTGCTCTTTCCTTTTCTGCTGAGCCAATCTTCTCATCAAATCTTTGTCCTTGGTAATAGCACATTACACTGGCTGTTCCCAGCCACCTTCGTGTCCTGCAAGTGCTTGGAAATGGCTTCCAGGCGTATTTGGTCAACAGTCAATCTAGGGACAGAGCCAAGGCTGACAGACCTATGGGTCCCTGGATCGTCCTTCTTGCTCTTCTCAAAGTTGCTGCAATTCAGCCTACTGTAACCTTCTTGCTATACCGTGCGAAGAGAAGTGATTAATTATGCATTTCAATGGTTGTCCAACATTGCAGAATATGTAGGCATGTGCGTGTGAGAAAGGAGAAGAGGTCAAATGTTTGGAAGTCTGAGACAGCAAAACTTAATGAAGCAAAGGAGAGTCTTTAAAAATAGGGTATTTTATGTGGTTTTCTTGCAAAAGTCTTGCAAATGTATCATTTAAAATTATGGAAACTATTGTCTGCTGTATCTGTGTCCAACTTTAAAGCTCATTAGAGTTAAAAAAAAAAAGACTTAAGACATGCTTTATATATGTATTTCAACACAATCTTAAACATGCAGCTATAACAGACATAAAAATAATTCCTTCCTACAGGACCTATCAAGATGGTATAGCTGTCCATTATCTTAATCTGGGCAAATCATCCCAAAGAAAAATGGGTGTTTGATTTAATACAAATCTGTCAGCACTTAAGGGAAGGGAAGGGAAGGGAAGGGAAGGGAAGGGAAGGGAAGGGAAGGGAAGGGAAGGGAAGGGAAGGGAAGGGAAGGGAAGGGAAGGGAAGGGAAGGGAAGGGAAGGGAAGGGAAGGGAAGGGAAGGGAAGGGAAAGCTCCAGTTGGCTGGAGCCTCAAGTGTACAGGGCAGAAAAGAGGAGTATTTCTCCAACTACAACTCCTATAAACCAGAAAATTGTAATTTGATGCATTTAGACTTTTTGAGAAGTTTAATCCACTAACTACTTGTGACAAAGAATTGAAGAAGCATCAAAGCGTCTACTGTCTTCAGCCTGATATTTTGCTGAAATCACTTTGCTCCTTCTGAAGATCACTGTACTTTTCTAGGGTCTTGTCCTGTAAGAGGGAAGGTAGTCAATGGCAATGTTTCATCAACTTTGTGGGTATGTAGAAAAACTTGTGTTTCCTGGGGGTGTGTGGTCCTCTTTGTAGGAAGTAATCTTAGTATCTCTCTCCTAGTGGCAATTATAGCTGGCTTAGGCTACCTTAATAAAACATTCCTTTACGTACTGAAGAAGAAAGAGTTTATTAGAATTATGACTCCTTTCTAACAGATGTATTTCAGAATATGCTGCCTCCTGTTTTCATCCTATGTACTGACTTCCTGTTATTTTATATTAGTGCTGTAGTGTAATATTTTCTCTGTAGTAAACAAAATTGGATACAGCAAATAGTTTTGCTTGTTTTTCTGCTTGCAGATTACACAGAGATATCCAAGAATTTTCTCCCTGTTCAAAATTGCTGTAGAGTGATTTGTAGATGTTACCATAGAAACAATGAGACTATTTTGTTACAGGGTAAAATACCTCAAGTGAAATTGGTTTTCCCCTTGTAAATCTCTCCTACATCCATGGTATCAACACGTTATCAACAATTAAACAAAGTATATTGCTTAATTATACTTCTATTTTTCTACATTTCAGTGTCTGGTTATATTACTCTTTAGCTCTTAGTAGAAACTTCACATTTTCAATTGTGAAAAAATAGACTCAGGAATATTTTCTACTTGGCATTATTAATAAGTCAGAAGTATTTATAAATGGCCGGTAACACATATTAGTTAGTTGAGAAAATTATATTTGTGTAAGAAACAGAAATTGTGAAGTGATATATAATAAGGATTTATTCCTCAGTGTTACCAGAATATTAGGTAAGATGAGCTGACTTGAACAAGGTGCAAGGTGATATAGTTAAATGCAAGCTAATATTTCTAGGAAAGAAATATGTTGATCAGGTATCTGGTGGAGGACTGCAATATGAAAGGTAGCACTACATAAAAGCATTTAAGAGTGCACAGAAATGCAGTCTTTGGGTGTAAAAACATGGGGAGCACACGACAGCAACAGGAATTCTGTTGGTGACGCAGCATGTCTTGGTCTGGTATCCGTGCTAAAGCCGGCAAACTGGAAGTGGTTAAACAGACCTGAATGGTTGACCTGAATGGTCTAGAAACCCTCTTCACAGAAGAGACTTAAAAAACTTAGTATCTTTAGTCCATCAGTGAATCACAGAAGAGCTAATTAACCTGGAATTACATCAGTAAAGAGAATAATTGTCATCATAGTAATCTTCAGTTAGCAGATGAACCTTTTAAAAGATGTAGTGCTTGAAAGGTGAGACGAGATATTCTTGGATTAAAAACCACTTGTGAAGTACTGCTTGTCACCTTAAGTCTTTAAATAGAGAAGGTGAATTTTTTTTTTCCAAAGGAAGTGTTCTAGCTCCCGCAGAAATTACACAGAAATCACTTGAGTTAATTCTATCACCTGTAGTGTGCAAAAGGTCAGACAGGAGAATCAGTCCTTTCTTCTGGCCTAAAACCCCATGATGCTATGAAACATCAGAACGGAGAAAAAAAAAATAAAACTTTAATAAAAATTTTAGAGTATCTGCCATAATATTCCAGTAGTACCTGATTAGAGACAGCAATTAATGGATTTTTAAATAAATCAGGATAAAAGACATTTCTAGCTAGATTACTTTTTTTTTTTTTTCTTTTCTGTTTTTATTGCCCAATTTTGGAGAATATTCACTCGAACACTTAAAATATTCACTCAATCTAGCATCTAGCAACTCTTTTAAGGCTACCCAGCACCTTTCTCGTGATACAATTCTGTTTCTTTTCTTTTATCAGTTTATGAAATCTTTTAAGACTGGTATTTCCATGTTGGGTGTTCACCTCAGGATAACTTTCTGGAAGGTGTATTTCTGTATTTGGTAGTAATTGTAAACAAGGTAGCTGTCAAAAGCAAAATGACTAAGGCTAGTAAAAACAAATAGTAATGCAAGGAGAAGCAGTTCCAAACTATTAGGTTGGCGGTATAATTTGGAGATGCATCAGGAGATACTCTTCTTTTTTAGATTATAAACTGTCTGTGGCAGAACTTTTTTTCTTACGTGTTGGTAAAATATGAACATGTTTTTGGGCGTTTATAAAGTGCTAATCACAAAATAACAAAGGTAATGAACACTGTAAGACATTTAGCTGGCAACATGTAATAAACTGTGTCAGATAAACTTTTTTTTTTTTTCCCAGTATGCATATGTAGCTCCTATTAATGAAACTCAAGCTGCACATAATTACTAGTAACAGAAAATCACTGGCGTTTACCTCCCACATACAGAGCCACACCTTGCCCTCCAGGAAATCCTGAGAGCTTCCCAAGAACTATCCCTAGCTCTGGCCTAGATTTCAGCCTGTTTTATAGCATTTTACAACAGAAACTTGTCGGATCCAATCCTATCTGATGCACAGGATTTGGCTGAATGAAGAAATGAAACTCATCATGAAATCTGGTCTTAAGTTAGACCTTGTATGACAATTGCTCTGTTGCTTAGTCTACGTTGTTCAGCAACTTTGGTGCTCTACCTGACACTCACAGACTGATGTGGAGGACCATTGCTATTCAGACTGGAGACAGTGGACAGAATCAAAACCAACATTTCAGTAAAGTTGCTGTACAAGATGACAATGATGAATTAGCTAAGATATTTTCTTTTGTCTATAATTCCAATTCAATTGTATTTTCATCCTGCTTGGGACAATCAAATACTTATATTTCTTGAGTGTGATTATTAATAAAAGAGAAGATACAACATGGTTACCTTTGATAGAAGGTTAGGCATAATGCTTGAGCCTTATTATTTTATTTCACCAGCAGAATGAGATCAGTTTTAAATGCACCTGAAAAGTAATGACAGCATTCAGTCTGATACCAGGATTGTAAACCTCAGCTGACAATGCCTCTGCATCACCTCTGAATTGACCTCTGCAATTCAACTTCAAATGTCAATGCGCACTGCTAGTGCCAGTATGGGACTCAAGAGTCCCATTCTGCTCTTCTTCACAAATACTTCATGAATAACCTCCTTTGTACCTTATTCTTGTACAAAATTAATGAGAAAGCATTTTTGCCTTACTGGGATAAATAAGCATAACATATTCTAGAAAGAAGGACAAGGGCCCAGCAAATCTTGCACAGAGTGCTCTCCTGGGAAGCAGTCACTGAAAAGTAGCTGGAGTCTGTAGTGGACCACAGCAGTTATTTCTTTGATACAGTGACTAAAACAGAAAATCTAACTCCTGATTGCCCAAGTGAGAAAATATTGAGAAACAGGGGGGAGGGTTATACTTCCCCTGTATCTGGCACTGATGAAAACCATGTGGGTTTTGTTGTATGTGGGTTTTGTGTTCTAAACTTGAAAAGAGAAATGAAAAATCAGGGATTTCATAGGATAGACATGAAATATGATTAAAGGATTAGGACACTGTCCTTCTAATGCGGGGCTCAGGGATTTCCACCTATTTATCCCTTCAAAGAGAAGGCAAATGAGGGCCCTTCACATACCTTTCTATGCAGTGAATATGCCTTTAAAAATGCATGGCTTTGCTCTAGGAGACAAAGATCCAAGAGCTGCAATCTTAATATATAATTAACTGTAACTAGCTATCAAGAGGGTTACCCAGCATTATGGTAAGCTTTTTGTTAATATTTATATCAAGACGTGATGTTTCCTCCTTAAAATGATACATTGAGGAGCTAGTTTGGGATAATCTGCTGTCCATTATACAGGAAATTAGACTAGAAGATCACGGAAGTCACTTCAGGCTTTTTAATCTATTTAAATAATTTATATAAACTTAGTTTAATTGGTCCTTTTGATTGTTAATAAACAGTATTTTTAATGTGTCATGTCTGACTGCAGCCTCACCTAATCTCAATTATTTCTTACTGTATGTGGGTGGTGGGACTTTGTCATCCTACCAGCACCTCCACCTTCATCCCTAAGGCTTGTATCATTATGCTGTTACCCAACCTGCAGGGTTGATATTGTTGATATGATGCCAACCACAGTCATTGGAAGATGGAGTGATGGTGTTGCTGGAGGTCCCAACAAAGCTGCTCTTGATCCTGCACACAAGTTGTTTATCAAGCCCAAGTTGTATTCCACTTTTTTAAAAACTTAAGTAGAATAAAGTGCTCAGGTGATTGTAATCTCTTCACAGATCTCTGTTGAGGATTTTTAACACATCATTCTCCTGGATTTTTTTATAGCTAAATATATAATTTTACAGCCTGCACTTTTATCCAGGTTGAGGCTGATATTTACAATTTTCTTCTCACTTGTTCATTGAGCTGTATTTTGCTTGGTAGTCCTGGGAACAGACTGCCACCCTGACAAGGATGAACATCGCTGCACCCACTGACTATGCTGTTGTTTCTCTGTGCACCTGTCCAGCTTTGCATGGAGAGGAGCTTGTCCTTAACAGCTCCTCGTGAGGAAGCAGTCCATCTTGTCTTGGGAGCAATGATTTGCTTTCCTTTGGGCTCAGGATCTTTAATTTCATTATGCCTGCTGGCAGAGATGAAACATGATAATGCTGTTGTTTCAGGCAAGATGTTAATTTGGTACCCTCACTCACTAGTTGTTTCCCTAGGTATGATTCTGCCTTAGGAAGAGGCAGGCACTCCACTGCTCTGTGCAGTTCAAAGCTCCTTCATGTTTGCGTGTATGAATTGTCCCCATTTGTCTTCTTTCCAAAAGCAAGCTGCAGGAGACAATCCTCTTTACTTCTTTTGTTATCCCACATTTTGGTGCCAGTTAATCTCCTGTTGCCTTCCTGAACTGTCTGTCCTTTAAATACTGCTCACATTTCCAAGAACTTTTTAGCAATCGTGACATAAATGTCAATGCTACTGGGCATCCTAGTGTGTTCTCAAACCAAGCTTCCACCTACAGGGATTTGGAAAAATCATTACATTATAGTACTAGCAGGGGACTGCCTGGCAGAAACCAAACTACGTACTCAGGGTGAAAATTATTTCAGTAGGTTTTAAGAAAGCTTTCCTACTAGGTAAAGCCTTTGCATGAAGCCAAGATAATCCTGTGACTACTAATAAATTTAGAAAATTTGTTTTGGAGCAGAACTTGCTATAGTATACCAGAAGTGAACCCACAAAAGGAAGGAAATGAACAGTTTGAGTCTGTTAACAGTAAATACTCTTTATCACTCCACCCATAAACATACATTTTACTTGCACCACTACTACAGTATCCTAGATCAAATGTAAGAACCATAATACTTCAGGGAGTTAAACATATTAAACTCCAGGATGGAGTTAGGTTATGAGAATGAGCTCGCTAATGGGCAATAAATAGTACCACAAGACTATACACTTAATAAAAAGGATTTAAATCCAGCAAAACTCCCCTACCCATTATCTGAGCATGCTGAAGATCTTGCACACTAAATGAAGGACTGTCCAGTGAGTGATTAGAGACAGTTGTAAAGGATAGCCATACGTAGGGCAAATCAAAGTTGCAGTAGTTCCTATGTTTCCTCACTTTTGAATACTTTATTTTACAATATTAGATCTCTTTAGCTGTACCTTTCTTTTTATAAGTGGCATATTTGTACATCCATATACACAACTTACTGGAATACTCCTCAGTGTTAAGCCGTCTGGGACGTTATGATATCGGTGTTTGGAGTAGAAGGGATCCAAGGATCTGTTCTGATGCATGTACTTTCCTTTCAGCCCACAAGATGGTTTTTATAAGCCTGCAGAAGAAAACAACAACAACAACAACAAACATGGAATTGAAGTTAAAATGGAGTAAACTGGGATGTCTAATACGTGCAATGGAGGTAAATGGCTGAGCTGCAGAGAAAGCTGATTATTTGGCAGAGTCTGGGGCATCTGCAGGGACAACTTCCTTCTGGGAATATTCTAAACAGAAAATTCAAACCTCGCTGAGATACAAAACTGTATCAGTAATCAAAGAAACACTACGTGTTTTTTCTTTAAGAGGAAAACCAAGAGTTCTAACTGAGAGCATCAACAAAAAATGCCTATGTGCAAGATAGGTTACTAGCTTATACATTTATTATCACTTTGACTACATTAGGTCCAGTTTTCAAGGCTGTTGAGCATTTGCCAATTACATAATTTTCAATTGTAATTATGAAAGATCACTTTCAGAAAAGCTGACTTTAATTTTTGAAGCCCAATCCAAAAGGATACTGGAAAACGAGGACTCACCCTTCTGATTGTCCTTTAACAGTTTCTTCTGATGGAGTGATGCTGGTAACATAAGAGCTTTGCTAGATAGCTTTTGAAAACTGGTCTCTCAAGCTTAGAAAATCTGTGTGAAGAAAGCAATAGTTATCATTCAAACTTGACGCCAGACTCTAATTATTACTTTAAATAAACAGCATCAACAGGATTTATTTTTTTTTAATATCTTTGGTAAACAGTAGTAGCCACACCTTCATCCTCTTAGAAGAAATATATTTCTCTTCTGCTCAATACCTTGCACAAGTACATATAACATTTTTGCAGTACATTTGTAAAATTGTCAACAGTTTAGCTCTTCTAGTTTTTTACTTAGCTGATCTTACTGTCATGCTTCATCCAATACTGCATTCAAATTACATTGGACTTGCTTCAAATGCTGTTAGCCTTAACACGTGAAATTTCCCTTGCGTTGGGAAGAAATCATGCTTAGGTTATACTTGGTAAGGGCTATGAAGCTGCTCAGTTTCACTCTGCCTTTACCACATTGGTTTAACTAGTCTAATCATGTTGGTTGTGCTCAGCAGCTGTATGTTGGTGAATGTCACTTGATCCCACAAAGTGCTGTGCTCATATACTGAGAAAAGTCTCGGGCCATGAGATAAAGATTACTTTCTTATCAGCGATACTGTGTTTCACCTTTATTGCACTATCTGTCTAGCTGACAGTTATTTTCCTTGGACTATCAAACTAATTCCACAAACTGATAGCATTACTACATGAGTTTAAAAGCAGCCAAACCACACGCTTCATTCTTTATTTCATACATGGTGATTTTTATACCTGGTGGTAGTTAGATGTGAGGGCGCTGGAAACCAAAGGAATTTGGTATGAAATAAATATTGCATTTTCTTGAAAAAAAAAGAAAAAAAAAAAAAGATAAGTTACCTGTTCCTACAGGATCTTTCGCAATGCTCTCAATAAACAGACAAGCAAACAAACAAATAAAAATCTTGAACCTTCCCAGAGAAGATTCTTAATGTCTACACTGCTCATCTTCCTCAATACTAACAACCGTAGGACTGAGGCGATACAGACAGCTTTCAGTCTTCATTCTGTCAGAGACGGTCTTTGAGAGGCTCTTAAATTACTGATGTGTGAAAAAATATAGCTGTGAAGGTGGGGATATTACTGCTTATGGACTAGGGCACTGAAATCAAACCCATAAGCAGTGAGAGGGTCAGCATTCACCACAAGGAGAAGCATCCATCCCTTCTTGCCTGCCTAGCCTCTGCCGAAGAAACTGCCTGCACCAGTGGCTGCTCTGATGCCCGTCCCAGTGCTGGCAGTGCTGTGGACAAGGCTGTGGTCAAGCCAGGCTGTGAAAATCCTGCTGGAGACATTTCCAGTGTGTCGGGACTATGGTACCATCCTCTGAAGATGGTTTGTGTCATAGACCGTGGAAGGTTCAGATTTTATCCTACGGTTTGTATGTGTGATTCCTGTGTCTTTGAAGTTCTGTTCCCACTGAAGATGAAGGCAAACTCCCACTGGCATTAATGGACTTAGGACGTGTCCTTGTCTCAATTTTTGCTGTTGTTTCCTTTGTTGCAGTAGACCTATTCCTTTATTAAAGCTTTTGCCTAGGGGGATAAACAAGCCATGTTACTAAATAAATTATGAAATATTTACATTTATGGAGCCAACCCCTTATGCCTAGCTCCTCCTCTGATATTACAATGACAGTTTTTATAGAGCTAGTGCTTCTGCACTGCCATTACTCCTCTGTGGGATCCAAGACTGGGAAGCTAGCACACAGCGGGCCACCATGAGCCAAGTGACAGTAAGTAAAATGCTTGCTGGCTTTGACTCAGTGCAGGGCAAAACTACGGTGCTAGACCACTGGTGGCTTGTTCCTGCTGGAGAACCAAGCAGGATCAGGATGTAGGAAGATATGAACCCACAGAAAATATAAAGCTGGGGAGCTTTCTAAAGTAAACTTTATTTTTATCTGAGAATAAAATGCTACAAGTTGTAGAGGTACATGTGATAATCCAAAGAGTGAAGTGTTAAAGGCATCAGTTTGCTTATCACTGTTTATGTTATTTTGTACTTGTACTTAATTTTTTTTTTTGCCTGCAGTTTTCTTAATGAGATGAGAATGGTTTTAGTGTCATGGTCCATAACAAAATGGTCTGCAGTTACTCTTTTCATGTTTTGCACCTCGTGTATACGTTGTACTTTTATTGGTTTGAAATCTTATTAGTAGCTTCCTTTAAAAAAAAAAAAAAAGTTGTAGCATGTTGCTCAAATGTGTGTGGTTCGAACTGTTTAGTTTAGCTTATAAATTTCTCCCTCCTACTTTTATATATTTAGTGTGTTTGCCTTTGACTTGCCCCACCTCTTGTAGGTTTGGTTACAAACAGGTAGCAGCTTCCTCTGTGGGTGTTTGGTTTGTTTGTTTTTTAATACTTGGCTAAGTCACTTCAGTTTGTGCCTTTTTTTTTTTTTTTTTCTCTCTGTGGCATAGCCTATGGAGGCTACATTTGTAAAATGGATAAACGTTAAGTAAGTGAAACAAGCTGCAAATGGGATTTGTGCACGATTAACTCCTAATGGTTCTCTGATCAAACTTGAGGTCTCTGACCCCCCCCCCCCCCAGTGTACCTCCCACCCTAACGCTCCTTCTGCTCTCCCCTTCCTTTGTCTCTCTTGATCACTTTCAGTTGTCTTGTTCCCTCTTCTGAGTTTTTTCTCCTAGTTCTCTGCTCTGATTTCTCTGGTACTTCACATCCTTTGGCAGTAATGAGGAGGGCAGGTTGGTGGGCAGCAGGGAGCACAGCTGTAGTAACTGTCCCTATTTGCTGTGCAGCATTTCTTACCTGCTTTTTCCTTGCAAAATGGCTCATGCAAAATTGTCAGTTCACTCACCTTGAAAATCTTACTTTCATGCAACAAATAATCAGAGCAGTTTGAAAGCAAGAGAGGAAAAGGTGCAGATTTCATGTGCACAGTGCCCAGGATATCTAAGGTCAGAATGAGCAATGGAGAAGTTTCCAGGGCAAGGAAAGAAACAGTTCCTGAAAAGCGCACTGAGCTCAGTGTTCTTAATCCTCAACATGAAGCAGTGGGCACTGGAGCTAAGCAGAAGCATCCTAGTGCAAAAGATACATTTTTGAAAGTGCACTATGGAAAAACAAATACTGATTTTTGGCTGATAGAACCTTAACCCAAATAGGAAACCTAAAAAAAGCCAGATACAGAAAAGCCCTGGAGCTAAATACTTTCAAACTTTGGCAAGTCAGAAGTACAGGAACAACAACAAGAAACAACACACTTGATGACATGGCTTTTAGTGAGCTTTTGACAGTTTTTGGAAGGTGATGCATAAAATGTGTACTGCTGTAATGCGACATGATTATTTGAGGGCATTAATACATGTGAAGACAAATCTTCTGGTTAATACATGATGATGCAGAACTGTTTGGCTAATTTGCATGCACAATTTCTATGATTAATAAATTATGCAATGCTAGCACAAGTGTACTACTGTGAACCACTTGTAGCAACTGCCAGCAATCCAGCAGGCGACATTGAATACTATGCTCTACTCTAGTAAAGCTTTGAATATTTGAATACCAGCTTGCAGTTCCCAAACCGCAAAGTGATGAAAGGAGTAGAAGAATGTTTCTCCCTTTTATCTGTCTTACAGGAGATTTGGAATAGTCACTAGTTACCTTGTGTAGAAATGCCAAATGATCTCAACTGAAAAAAATAAAATCAAGGAGATTTACAAAAATCACTTGAGTGAAAATGTAACAGCTGTTTTAGAGCTAAGATTTATTTTTCAAGTCCTAGTGTTTCTCATTTAACACTTTGAGTAAAATTAAGGTATCAAATATGCATAGGATATGCTAGATATGCATATATATATGCATAAATATGCCGGAATAACATGCTCTTTACACTGGAATAAATCAATTAAAAACAGTAGATAAGCATATAATGGGCCTGCAAAATAAATAAATAAATAAATAAATAAATAAATAAATAAATAAATATGTATTATGAACTACCTCCTATCTGAGGCCAAGATCTGAAAGTGCTACAACTGGTTTCTGAGGTCATATGCAGCAGCTATTACTGCTGAAGGATTCTGAGAATATTCAACAGAGTAGGCCTTTAATCTGGTATTTCTGATCTAAGTAGGAAAATGTTAGATATGGCTAATCTGCTTGGGGTATCAGACTATCTATAATATACTGATATTGATAGCCTAGCTTGAAATCTCAGATCTAGCTCCCTGCCTTGCACTATGGAAAGTTTATTCGCTGCTACAAGATTTTATTTTCCATGCTTTGCCTAGCATAAGTTCCTATTCCTATACATTCTCATTTTTAATTTTCTGCCTTTTAAAGAAATTTCTTGTGAAATACAAGAGGCGCATCATATTCTTGCATCATGTTCTGAGCACAGTTAGGCTTTGGCTTGCACTGAGATTCTAGCAGACACTGCCAGCGTGGCTCTGTCTCCTGAACGTTTTACCCAGGGCATAGGCAGATTACATGTTTGGAAGCAATTACTGTGCTAAGAACCCAGTGATGTATCTTTCCCAGAAGCTGAAAATGAAGGTATAAAAGACGTCCACACAGTAATTTATGGGTGTTAACTTATGGATATGAGTTTCTCTGGGGATAATTATGTGACTACACTAATAATGCAAAGGATGCTTTGATACATAAAAAAAAAAAAATAATAAAAAAATCTCACAGTGTTCTTCTTTAGCATTTCATTACTCTCAGGAGTCAGGGGTGTATATATTTAAACAGAAGAAAGGGACAATAGAGGCCCATATGCCTTCTCAAAAATAGTGCTGTCTTTTCACACCCCAGGCACGCTGAGAAAGCACTTGTTTGACATAAGAGATTGCATTAGAGGTGTTTGCTGGAAACCTCCCGCTCCAAGAGCAGAAAGCTGCACACAGTGCGCTGCTGGTGCAGCAGCTGGTCTGGGCTGCTGGGGAGGCAAGAGAGGCACTGCTGGCAGAACGGGCATTGCTGGCTGCTGGATGGGCAAAACCTGCACGGCTCTGCAGGACTTGGGTACTTTTAAAAATGCCCACTTCGAAGCAAATTTTGTTTCAGAAATAGATCTGCAAACCTCTGTGACAAGGCCAGTGGCAGGCTATGTTAGCATACCTCGAAGAAGGGAAGGCTCCCAGCTAAGTCAGAGAAATTTCTCCTCAGACTTCCCTTCACTTGCTGCCAGATGGCTGGCATGGACTCCCTGAGAAGTTCCCCAGCACACTGTTGGAAGGGGTGACTCCCACTGCTAGCTCTCAGGATATTTTCAGTCATCATGAAGACACCTGGAACAATCCCCCTTTAAAGGCCACCATGTGAAATGGCCTCTGACTGGATGCCTCTGCCTGTTTTCCAGTGGAGTGAGTGCCCAGCTGGAACAAAATTTCACACAGCTTAAGTTTCCACACCTTCACAGTCTTTTAGTTTTTGTCCCAACAAAGCTGATGTCTAATCTTTTAGACGGCCTCCTACATTTAAGTCTGTGTAAAACCGCCCATTTCCAGCCACTACCCAAAGGATCCCCAGCTACTGGTGCTGCAGGAGAATCCTTGGGGTTTCAGAGGAAAACCATCGGGCCCGGTTTTCCAGAGAGGAGGGGAAGAGAGGCATGCTGCCTGCTCTGCAGGGCAGCGGCGGTGGCGAGAGTGGGAGATGCTGGGGCGGGCGGGCATTGCGAGAGGCTGCGTTCGCCTTCCCTGTTGCTTGGGCGCTTGCGATGCGTGCTGGGACAGGGCCCAGTCTTGCCTGAATAATTACAAGGCAATTCCTACCAAACAATGATCCCTGCTGTTGAGTTTGTTGCAAACTCATCTGCATTACAGCAACATTTAGTGGATTAATAATGTGTGCTTTTGGCCTCTCCTACTCCCTCAGCAAACAATTTTCATGCGTAATAAATGTTCACATTTAGTCTAACCAGAACAGAGCCCAAGGGTCAGAATAGCCGTACCTGCATGCTGAGGGGAAGAGACGCAGGGTTTCCAGGAGGGAAAACAGCTTTCTGCCCTCGTCAGGCTGGGTCCAAGACTTCTGTCCTTTGGCAGCCTCAGCTTGGCTCAGTAGGTCCCCCCAAAATCGCTGGGTGGGCTGCGCTGGATGTCCCCCTCCACAGGAGCAGCCCAGCCAGAGGGGTCACCATGGGCAGCGAAGGGAGCATGGGGTGGATAGAATGTCAAGCATTTGACATTTTGACAAAGAACAGCATATTTTAAAATTAAAACCTTGTAAAAATATGCAAAAATACTTATCTCACACCAGCAATTGATCACAATGCATGCTATGAGGGCATATGAGGTTGAGTTTTACAATGTGTGTAGTGGAAATACTGGGATATGTAAATATGGACGTTACACAATGTGAGGAAAACTGCATTAAAACTGATTACAGTCAAAAAAAAAAAGAGAACCAGAACTGCAGCCTTTGTATTGCTACACCAGTGAAATGAGCCTGTACCCAGCCTGTCTATTTAGGTGACTGTCATGTAATGTTTCTCCCCATCTTCCCACTGCCGTTTATGCCTCTATAGCAGCAACTAACATGGAGGTGACCAGTCTTGGGCCTATTGGAAGAGAAATGCTGTGAATAATCTTGCTCTATGATAGCTATCAGTTGATCAAATCATTAAGAATAACAATTAGCACTTAAAGCCCAGTGATAGGCTGTTGACTTGTAGCCTGGGGAGCGGGACTGTGACACAGCACTGTGTCAGCCTGAGGTGGAGACTCCTTGCTGTTGAGCTTCGTGACCCAAATGCTGTGGCTGAGCATCTCCCATAGGAAATACAGGTGGAGGAGCCAGTCCGGTGCTCTGATGCCTGATGGAGCACCTCACCAGAGCTGTCCCCAGTGAAGTGTTCTGGCCATTCCTATGCAGTGAGGTCACGCACATGCAGTGCTGTGGGCAAGATACAAGGGTTCAGGCAGATTAGGCCAGCGTCTGCCATGGAAATGGGGAAAAGACAAATGAATTTTATCATGGCTAATCCAACCAGTGTCCTGTCCATCCCACTGCTGAGCATTCTGCCTCACTGGCAATTTTTACTGCAACAAATAGTTGTTACTTGACCACAGCTAGTAAAAAATGAAAAATATATATGTAAATAATTTGACAAGCTTCAGAGGAAAACATAATTAAAAACATAATCAAATTTATCAATTTTTTGTTTATGTGCAAGGATAAGAACAAAGTTTATCTCATGCAGAATATCTAAACTATCTATCATTAATAATTATCTAAATATCTAAACATTATTTTCACTGAGCTATGAGAATTGGGTTTTCCTTCAATTCAGATCAACTAAATAAAAAAATCCACTCCTGCACAATTCCCATTGTTAAACAGGCCAGATACAGTCATTTTATTTCTTCAATGCCAGATTAAATAATTTTATTTCTTCAAGCAGTATGAACAAATGTGATCTGATGTTAATTTATTTGGTACTTTGAACACTTCATTGCTTGGTTGATTTTTCATGATGGAAAGAGAAGGAAATCTTCAACAACTTCTTGTGGTTGTGGGGTATTTCTTTATATCTACTTCCTTTTAAGATGTAGATAGTCAGGGGTATGGACTATAAACACAGCTAAACACAGAAATATTAGCAGGACAGCCAAACCTTCAGACAGGAGTTCATAGCACCAATTTGGGAAAAAAAAAAACAGTACAAGTGAGATATACACCTATAATATTTATATATATATAATATACAATATATATAATACATATAAAAATATATATTTATTATATATATACTATAATATACTTAGGAACATAATAAAAGCAGATAAATTTTTGTAATTTGAATCCAAAAATGTATCAGGAGCTTGTAAGGTAGCTCTGTCTTTATAAAAAATCCATGCAAACTTCAAATGCTAAGCCTGAGACTGCAGGTATTGAAAATTAATAGCCGCATTAGTCCTAGTGTGAAAATGTAGGTGACATAATATCTTCCTTCAAATATTTTCTTATTTTATTTTTTCCCCAATTTTCTCCATTTTTCCTTTGGCAGCTATAAAACATTGTAATAAACCACAAATGGCTATAGAGGGAAGAGAGAGACCATAAACAGACCATTTTCTCTCTTAATTTATTTCACTCATTCATAATTCGGACATGTTTATTTGTTTATATGATTACTGCACATGAATAAAAGCACTAGAAATACTCCCAAGATAGTGGTTACAAATTATTTAAAGCTCATTTCTTCCCTAAAAATTAATCATAAAAATGAAGCCTTCTTGTCCACAGACTACTTGTCTTCCTGTCTGCATCCAATTATGCCTGTTCTTTAAAAGATTCAGCCCAGCCTACTCCCAAACTCAGCAGACATGCTCTGATTGATCTCAACAGCACATGTAACAGGAGGTGATTTTGAAGCATTTTAAGGTATTTTTCTCCTGTTAACTGCCCAGACAACCTAGCTAGCAAGGCAGGTTTTTGTTCCTCCTCACATCCCACGTCCAGCATCACTCACTGCGGTCCCCTGTGCACCATCACTGACAGCAGCATGTTTTGCCGTGGCATTACTGTGCAGAGAGAAAAACAGATGTGTTTTACCCATAAACCAGCTGCTTTTATAGCTAACAATGCGAAGATCTAGCACATCTGGCAACACACAGGACTGTTCTTCAGAGCAAAAATATGATTTAAGGGAGATATTTCCTATGCTTTTTATGTAATAAGGGGCTATGCTGTTTGGGAGGAATGGTCCATTTATATCTAGGTGGAAGCATCATTGCAACTTTCATACTGGATTACCAAATTTCTAAAAGCATTATAGATGTGTTCATTCTGTGTGCACATGAACCCACCACTCCTCCAAGCTTGCTCAACAGCACGGTTTAGGTCTCCAATGCAGGTCCACTGATCTTCATTCTTCTTTGAAACAGACCATTTCGAATGATCCTCGATGGAATGGAAGGTGGAGTTCAGTGGTGTCCCTATGAGATTAATGTTGTAGACATGGTACTGCAGAGAGCAGTTGGAGGGAAGTTTTTGGCCAGAGTGTTGCCAGGATTCAGCCAGCAAATCAGTCTTCAGCTCCTGAGCTACCCAGGCCACGTAGATATCTGCGGGATAGAGGGTGGGAGAAATCAGGCCTTCATTTAAGTGGGGATCAGAAAGGATCATCTAAACTGGGCTTGTTTAATTCTAATGCATGAAGTGAACCAGAAGAGATTTTGCCCCCAACCTTCTCTTATTTTGATTTTTGTTTCAGAAGTTCATTCCTGTTTTCCCTTCTTTTCCTGGAAATCCTGTTACAAATAATCAGCAGGAGGAAAAAAAATAAAGGAAAGGAAAAAGAATTTTTAATCCTTCATAACAAAAAAGCTGATGATTCAAACCCTATTTTTGTCCTTTGTTGTTACAGCCAAATAACTGGAAAGAAATTTTCAGACAATCCCATTAATGTACATTTTAAAACATTTGAACGATCAGACAGCTTTTCACTTAGTGGAGCTGACAGAATATTATGGTGGAAGACCATTCCCAGTACTCCATTACATTTATTTCTGAAACTGAAATTCTTCTTTTTTCCCTTCAAAGTAAATACTGTCAAAGAATACACTGACTGCTTACTACTTGCTTGATCATGTGTGGTAGGTGACAGCAGTTTTTCTTACCATCCACAAATGAGTGGGACTTCACAAAGTGGAGAAAGGCCTCCCCGCGAGCTGACTGCAGCTTTGAGAGGCGGTGCAATGGGGCTGAGGGCAGCCTGGAGTGTGCACAGAGCTTTTGCAGATTTGGGAGATCAGCCTGAAAGGCACTAGGGAGGGAACAGCTGTAGATTTGTGGATTAGAGCTCAGCATCTGTTGGTCTGAAAAAAAAAAAAAAGAAAAAACACAAAGAAATGAACACATGCAAAATGAAAACAGGTTAAAGCAAAGCAACCAAGAAGGTAAAGTTCTGTCTGGGAAGGAAAACCTGAATCCTTTTTAATCTTCACAGTTTATCTCTGGAGCAGTTCAGTCTCAAAGTAGCTTTGGTTTTAGCAACCAAAACCAAACATGTTTATTTGCTTTGTGTTATGACTGACCCAGCATCTCATAATCCGTCTGAGAGAGTATGCTCCCTTTTATCCATGTGTACCTCCCTGTTCTTAGCAGGACTGCCAGTCTGTGGTCTTAGTCCATGCCACAGCCCTCCATGATCACCTTCAAGCCTCTGAGCGGTCACACGGCACTCAGACAGCATGTGTGAATTCAAGCCTGTGCTTACAGGAGTCGTTTCCAGTCAGTGACACTTGCCAAGCCAAAGCCAAACAGGAGAGCTGCCAAGCAACCCAGCTGAGTTTTATGCAGAACAAAGCTTGACTTTCAAAGTCAGGATTCAATCTGCAAACTACTTCTCTGAACACGGTGCAATTTAACTGTGAAAGTCCTTGCCGCCGATGTTGTAAGGAGCAAGGGAGCAAATGGGCTCCACAACTGATGAGTTCATGAAGATGAGTCCATTAGGAACTTTCCAGTCTTTCCAGCTTAGGAAATCCTTAAACCACAGATTACCAGAAGCTGGGAGGATAGAGCAGGAAAGCATTACTGTATGCTTCTCATTTTCTTGTCTTCTTTCCTAAGCACATGCAAAGATGTGCTTCCGCAAGCAGGAACTTGGTTTTGATGGCTTTGTGGTGTGACCAGCCTGCACATTTGCACAGTCTTACGCATTTATTTAATATGATTTGGGACTTGGAGCTCAGCAAAGAGTAAAAAGCAATGTGAAAAGTGTTATGTAACGTGTGACTTCTTATAATGCCCTTGACAGTCAGCCTTCAGGACTCCAGTGTCAGGTAATTCTGAGTCTTACGGATATGAATTTCATTTTTCTTATTTTTAGGATTTGTATTTTATGTGGCAAAAAAATACCTTTGGAAATCTGGGAATATTTATTCCGTACTTTGTATTTCTGATGTGTCAAGGCCACCACTCCAGCTCAAGTAATGATTGCCTTGCACTTTTAGAATGGCAGACTATTGCAGCTGAATGAGCTATTACTGTTAAAAATGATTCACCATCCTCCTTTATATTTCCAAAGCACGTGGTATGCATGGGCTGACTTTACCCTCAGCATGCTCTTGTGACTATTATTATCCCAATAGTCCTCATGGGGGGATGGAGGCAGAGTGGAAGAGTGAATTTCCCACATTCCCACAGGAAATTGTTGGATAAACAGAACTGAAAGCCAAGGGTGCGGCTTCCAGGCCCCACTTGGTTTCCAAGTGTGACAATGAAGGACAAGAGCAATCAGTTTTGGAGGCACAACCCAAAGGAAAGAAGTCAGAGAGGTGCACCGGAGCAAAGGCATTCTTGGGAAGAAGCTTTCCATACCTATTTCTGTGAACTGGTCATATTTGAAGGTTATGCAGATGGCTGTCTGTCCGTAGGACTGCCCACTCGCTGGGTACCCATAACCATCCTCAGGGAAGGGAGGGAACAGAGGCACACTGTGAATCACCCAGAAGCCTTGTGATTTGTCCAAGAGCAGAAATCCTGTCAAAAGAAAGTTATGGCAAATGAATTAAGGGGGGGGGAAAGCCCTGAGACATCACAGCAGTGTGCTTCTTTGGATTTGCTGCTGCAGACACCATGCTTCAGCGTGGTAATGGCTACAGCAGTCTGGCACTGGAGTATATTAATGGGTTGTAGAAGACACCGATATTGTGCTAGAATTGCGTTAATTCTCTCCTGCATAGCCTAACTTCAATTGTCATCACTGTTCCTTTGAAAAAATACCTTTGCAAAACATTTTTTCTTTATCTGCTCAAATGCTGTCTTTGAAAAATCTGATGATTTAATGGCTGCAACTCTTCACCCACTACTCCTTTCCCTTCCTTTAATTTCATTGCTGTATAAGGGAAAATGGACTCTGTCAGCACTATGCCTTCTTCCCCAGACCAAACTGTGCTTGGGGCAGATGGGGTACACCTCCCCTGCTGCAGATGGCTCAGGAAGTAGTCACCCATGGCTCTGCAGCTTGAAAACACAGCCCTGGAAAGCCTCTCCATCCCAGAGCTGGGCTGGGCAAACCCTGCTTCCTCAAGGGACCAATTAGACCTCTACAGAGGTTTTGTTTATTTAAAATCATGCTGTATCGTCACTGCACATTTAGTGCTTCCATGATTCTGCCCTCAGAGAGAGATCTGGGAGGCTTTCAAGGTCAATTCTGTCATGTAGGGTGCCTCTCCCTTTGCACCCTGTGCTGCTGTTGCCAGGCAGCTCAGGACGACGTGGTCTGTACTTGCTGAAAGGAGAGACAGGAGTTTCCACTCTTGAATACTAAGGGTCCATAATCATTAAGAGTTCTTCAACAGAGCACAGGCACAGCAGTACCAGAACAGAAGCTACCACGGATATCACTATACATCAAACCATGCATCATGCAAATCATTCTCCAGTTTTGCTTTAGGCAGGATTTTTAGATATGCAGATTGACAAAAAGACAAATAGATGTTATGCACAGCTTTAAAAAGGAGGAAACAGCAGCTGGGGACTCTCCCTGTACCTTTGGTGTGTCCTCTTTTCCAGCTGGTGGAGTCTGAATGAGGGACCTCATCGTTATAGATTGCATATGCAGTGTTGTTGCTCTGCAGGGAAAGACACATTTCTGAAACGTGACATTTGGTAAGAGGAAAGCATTTAAGCAAACAAATTTTGTTGAGAACAGAAGACTTTAGAAGTTCTCTGTGTATATGATGAACTTCATTCTTCTCCCATGTCAGCTGGCATTATCCACACAGACTTTACACCAAAATAAACCTGAAGACTCAGCATTAGGGTTCCAGTTAATATAAATGAAGTTCTCTCAGTCATTGCAACAGCCCATCCTTTGAGCATGTCTCTGATTTAGCTACCAGATCCTGTGAAAATGTTTGCTCAGGAAAAATAACCATGACAAGTGTTCTTACAAAGGACAAGCGATTAATACTTTTTTTTTTTTTTTTTTTTCAAAATATTTGCGTACAGCCACACCTTATTTCCTCCTGAACAGAGAACTTTCCCCAGCTGGTGTACAGTTTGCAATGATAGCAGGGTAGGAAAATGGCATCAGCGTGGCTCAACACTGAGTTTGTAAAGGTTATTTGTATTGCAACTATGGTATGACATGGGATAGGAAAGTTGTGGGGTTTGCCAGTATTTGACTGACTTCTGGGAGTCTTTTTTACATATAAATTTAATGACACCCTACCACTAAGCCGCAGTAGAAATGCAAAGACACACCCAGACTCCTAAGAATGTGAGCACGTAGACTATGTGGATGGTAAAAAATAACCATAGGCAGATCCTGTGGTATTTTATAATCATTTCATACAAATATAAATGAGGTTTCTGACTGGAAAAAATAATACTGCTGAAGCAGTAATGGGGGAACAGCAAAACCCAAATGTGATCAGAGATGGAGCTTGAAACACATGCACCTGGGAGGACTTAGGATGGAGGTCAGTGGTAGTCACCACCAGCCCTGGGCTGTTGACAGCCAGCTCACCACTTCGGCCATTGCTCAAGAGGAATTGCAGAAAAGAAGCCACAGGGTCTACGTACCAATGTTCATTTACTTGATGGGCCATACTTCAAGTGTGCGAAAGGCTTGACTAGAAATTTCTAGGGTAACTTCTAAGTGTAGCCAAAACTGCAAATAATCTGCTGAGCTGCCAGCACAGTCACCTTGATGCATTTTAGCAGATCAAGTCAGTCAGGTCTGGCCATAGCTCTACGTGCTTATTTTTGGCTGGTTTCATTTCATTTGCATGTAATATCAAGTAAACATACTAGCAAAATGGTAATTAAACATCACTTGCCTTAGACTCATATGCCTCATAGAGCTGCCCCAGTGTCTGTCCCAGCGCGCCCTGCGTCATGTTGACGAGGTATTTGCCGAGCTGCCAGTCCTGCATTAGGGCATCCATGTACAGGTACTGCAGCCCCAGCCCTGCATCCTCTCCTCTGGTGTATTTTGGCAGCTTGTACAGAGCAAACCTGCAACAGAGAGGAACAAGTTTTGTTTTTCTTGCAAACCGCCCTATCTGAATACGTAGGTCAGTCTCTCCTGCCCACCCTGAGGGTTTGAAGACTGGGGTGACCACAGGGATGCCCATGCTAGGCTCACCTTCACTCTGCTTTTCCACAGGCTGAGCTGGCACCAAGCTCCTCTTGCTGTGCCCATGCTGCTATTTGTACCCCAAAAGAGCTGTTTTTGAGCTACCTCTGGTTTGTCCCTGCTGCACCAATGCCCTTGTTGTGGCAAAAATGTGGATGTGAACCTTTTTGAGCAGAGCTTTGTGTCATGGGGTTTTCACCCTCAGCAAGAAGGCTGCTGAGGAGACGAGGCTGAATCTGCTCTGCCTGGCACTTCAGTGAACAAACTGCCTGCTCAGCATTGGGGAGGTACACCAGGGAAACCTGTGCAGGGACAGAGATTTCAGGGAAGTCCTCTGGAGCCCTGCATAGCCACCAAATCCCTGTTACTCCTGGTTCTGGTAGACAGCAGGAGACATGCCTGAACCTCAGCTCCCAAGGTCAGTCTGGCATTCCCTTGGTCAACATGGGCACCTCCTACCAGTAATTTCTTATTCTATACAAATATAATTTTATATTTAAATTAATTATGTAAAATGGAGTACTAAATGATAAAATTACACAACTCAGTATTTTCATATATACAAATGAGTATGAAACTATGTAATAATGTTGTTACAATCCTACTTTTCATAGCCAACTCATGTGGAACTGCTGCAAACTGAATATTTACAATTAGCCAGAGATACAAATCTTTTCAAAATTGCAGAGTACTAAATACTGTTGGTAAATTGTTCAGTTCCTACTAATGTCCCTGATGAAGTAAACAGGTTTTCCTAGTGCACAAGTCCATGGGATTAACTGCAATGTAATTAATCGAGCCACTTTCCTTGAGTGCTGTACTTAAGTAATTTGTTATTTATGTCAATAGTAAGAACTGAGTGGCCTTATTTTCGATACTATGGTTCTTAACAAAAATGCAGCTTGACTGCTTAACACCATATGTATGTCAGGAGGAGTAGGACTCGCCCAGTTAATTTATAGTTGGTTGGTTGGTTAAAAAAAATGCATTTCGGAAAGCAGGTTAAAGTGCCAGGAAAGCATTTTGAAAGAGGAACATTTAGTCCATGGGAAGGGCACATGTACAAGAAGAAGGGAAGCACAGAGGTGATCCCAGTAATCCACCTGTATCACCACTAGCTGAGTGATGTTCCTTAAATCTCTCAGGACAAATTGTAGCTGATGACAGATTCTAGAGAAGACAAGGAAGTGATTTGTATGGGAGGTCTGGTGAGAGCATTCCCTGCACCAGGAGCTGCAACAATCCCTTTATTTGCAACGAAGATTTGGAAAGACAAGTAGTAGTAGTAGTAGTAGTAGTTATAAGAGTAGGAGCTGAGCCAAGAATTAATATCTGAAGCATTTCCAAACTGCTTTGAAATGTGCTGGGAGGTTTATGCTCTGCCAGTGTTTACAGCCTTGCAGCTGACAAACACGCGTTAGCAGATGTGCTGGAGGGAATGCTTGTAGCTGAGTTATCAGTGAATTGCCTGCTGATTCCCAGGAGATAAATGTTTTGGACCTGCACAGAAAGCCAGTTGAGTGCATTAGCAATTTAAACTGTATAAAAGTCTTCACTGCTATTTTGCACAGGGGAAGTTTCCCAAGGGCTTAAGTGGCTAAAGTATTTGTGGGAGTGGACCGAAAGTTACTTTGCTGAGAACTGAGGAAAAGCAAAGGCATTAATGTCAGGAATCCAATTAGCACGGTCACAGTGTTAGCTTGTGTCTGAACACTAAGGCACTAGAAGTAATCACATTTTTTTATTTTTTTATTTTTCCCTCCAATAAAAGGGCATCAACATCTTTTGGTTAAGAGGAAGCTTTTCTCAGCAGTTTCAGTTCTGCTTCTTCAATCAGCTTCATAGCAACCGAATCCAGAATGAGGCAAAAGTTCACTATTTCTTGTCAATAAGCTAGCATGACCCATGCTGACAGATAAGTTTCTCTTCCTTTGGATCATGGCACATTTGAAAGAAAATCCCCCCCATCTTCCCTGCTATGCCTGTCAGAAGGAACCAGTGCCTGCACCAGGCCCTTCAGGAGACCTAGAATCCCTCAGGAACTGCCTGTATTTTGTTATTGGCAGTTCATTGCTTTTTGTTTGTTTTATAGCTTTAGCACATGCAGACTCATTCTGCAAGGAATAATTACACTTTGCAGATAAATTAAACTTCTCTTATCACCGAGTTTTTGCCTGGCAGCACCACCTAAGGGATTGATTTCTGAAAAATGACATGATCTGGATGTGCCTTGGCAAGGGTGAGGGCTGACAGGGCCGGGCTGGACCCTTGGACGCTTGATACTGAGCCGACACAGTGCGGCGTGGGCCTGGTGGCCGTGATGGCCCTGGCCTGCCTGCAGCCAGCTCTGTGCATGAGGGGAGAGACGAGGGACACCCTTCTGTTGTTACAGGAACAGCACCCGCTCCTTTATTGCTTGTATACAAACTAATCGCTGTTCAGTGAGACTCTTTAAATTGGTTGATATTTATCTTTGAGATGCTTCAGTACTCTTTTTTTTTTATATATATATATTATTTTTTTTTTAAGAGGCCTCGTTTCACTTTTTAAACCTAGGTTGCCTATTATGTAATTACACTTTGCGTCTTTCATCTTCAAAGTGCATTAATCCAATTAATCATTTAGCACCCAAACCCGGGCTGGGTGCTGGCAGCGCGATGCTACCAGACGGCGCTTTCCCACACCACCACATCCACCCACGCTCCTCGCACCTCTCCTGCATCGCTGCCAGAGGCAGCCCGGCCTCGGCTCCCCCTCCACAGCCACGGCGAGGGGACAAATCCTGCCACGCTGCTGGCTGGGGATGGGCAGCAAGGTTCATGGCAGGATGCAGACATTTCCCCCCAGACTGGTTCCTGCAGGCAGCGAGGCCCTGTGCAGGAGCCCTTGCTGCGACCCGGCGCCGTGGGGGCTGCTGCAGGCAGTCGCAGCCTTGGCATTCGAACACAGGTTAGGCTGGCTTTGATCATCAGACACAAACGCTGCGTAAACCTGTCATTATTTTGCAGTTACTCATAATGCAGCAGCGTGGTTGGTTCTGTGGAATGAAATCACCTTTCAATAACTTACCCTAGGTTTTCCAAATGCAAAATTCAGCTACTACTCACAGGCAAACAGGATTAAACCAGTGATTGCTATGTGTTACTTCCCAGCGACCCACCTACTTCATGCAGAGTAATCTTAGGTGTTATTTACTCATCCAACATTCTTCCCATGAGCGGCATTTACTTACCAATCGACTGCCTCCCCATCTTCATTTCTGCAAGAAATTTGCGCTGCCCATAGTGACGGGGAAGAGAGCAGCAGCAGCACAGCAGGGCTACACCATGCAGACCCCACGGTCATCTTGGTGCCTCAGCTGCACAGTGTGAGCGTGGGGCAGAGACTAAAAGCAGAAGTTGGCCGTTGTTTCCTCAGCCACCGGCCCTGGCTGCTGTGTGGTGAACACCCACAGGGAGCGGCTGGCAGCTTCCCCAGATCAATCTGGGCAACAAAATGGCAAAATGACATTTGTCAGATTTTACTTTTGAGAAAAATTACAGCTGCATCTTCAGAGGAATTATTTTGAATATTTAAAACACATTAGGTAGTCTGCTTTCAAAGCAAGCTGCAGATACTACAGACTTTTTTTTTCTTTTTTAATGCTTTATGAAAGCATTAAAAAGGAAAGCATTTTTTTATTATTTTTATTTTTTTACAACGACATGAAAAACCTCAGTTTTCAGACAAGCAAACCAAAACAGCTTTCACCTCTCTATTTTTTCCATCCAGCCCATGCAGTGAGCTCAGACTTTGCACCATTCCTGCAAAGTGGGTTCCCAGTGCAGTGCTGAGCCCCTCTTTCCTGATTTTGCTAATGGGGAGCCTTATTTTGCCTGTGGGAATTGAGCCTGCAGAAACCAACAGCAAGAAAAAGACTCTGATCCACAGTAATTTACTTACAATTAGATAATATATATATATTAATTCTCTTTTAAACACATTAGCATTTCTCTTAGGAACAAACAAGTCTGAATTGAGCTATTTTACATCTGATAATGTTTTCAGCAAGTCATGAATAAAAAGTTTCAATTTATATTTTAGTGTTGAAAATATTATTTTTTTTCCCTCCCTATTATACTTACACTGAAATAAATTAATATCAGGTACAAGATATTTCAGCCTCAGGGAAAGTCTAGTGCAATAAGTGCTAGGTATTTTAGCATAAAAGAAATCCCCACAAGCTCCCCAGTATTTTTGTCTGTTGCAGTGCCTCCAGCACCATAATAGCTGTGCAAGTTGGGCTGTGTTTGACCAAAGCAGGATAAAAGTAATTAGGGCTTAATGCAAACCAAAACAATGATCCCAGAAAGCGAAGATTTTGGAGTTGTGAATCAAGAGCTGAATTTTGCTGCTCAGACTTGCTTCTGTTCCATTTCAGGAGCAATCAGGGCTGTAAACTACATGCAACAAAATACTTTCAACCAGCCCAGTTTGGCCTTTCTTTCCTTCTTTCTCTGGGGAACCTCAATGTGCACAGATAGGGTAATAGAAAACAAAAACCCACCAGGAACATCACACCTGTTTTCATCTTCTGTTCGGGACTTGTGCCTGCTTACAAAGCAACCTTCCCTCACCAAAACACCACTTTGACGCCCCTGCCTGGTGCATTGCATGCTGGGGGGGGCAGTGGGCAGCTGTTAGTGTGGCTGGGGAAAACAGGAGCTGTGCCAAGGAAGGTGAGCACTGCTGATGGGACGGTGGTGGGGCACACAGACCCAACAGATGGGGATACCCCTGCCTCAGGAAGAGATGATGGGGAAGACTCAGTGAAGGGCCACAGCCAGGACTAATCCAAAGGCGATGAAAGAGAGAGAATTGTTCACTGCTACTTGTGTTAAATGGTCTGCCCCTCAATAAAAGTTTTAAATTCCATCACAGCTATGACTTGTAATGACATCTTCTTAAAACATTTTTTCTTCGTATCAGGACTTGGTGATTTGTAACATAAATATTTACATTACCACAGGTAACCACAGAAATAAAACAATAAGTGTTGTTTATGTTTCACTAACTAATGGTAACTGATGCTTCTGCTGAGTTCTTTCATGACTGTAACATGTTTTCTCCGCAGATTAAGGATATAGAAGTCCTCAACTGTGAATATGGCAAAAACACAATTAAGTTCCTTCGCCTCCATAGAGAAGGGAAGAAGCACTTCGTTAAAGAAGTAGAAGTGTGCACCCACCTCCGTCTGACTTCTGCTCATGAGTACCTGGATGGAAACAACTCCTTTGTGATACCTACAGACACCATAAAGAATATCGTCCTGGTGTTGGCCAAAAAAAATGGGGTATCTTTTATTTTTTAACTAGCCTTGCTTTTCTTATCACTTCATTTGGAAGCATTTATTATGCTGACTTTTTATTTTCAAAATGAATCGGAAGAATCTCTCCCCCATCTCCACATCAGGTTGGCACTAAAATCACCATCAAAGATTTGGGAGAGAATTTTCCTCCTCTAGTGCTCATCCTGCATACAGGGGTTACTGACGCCCTTCCTCCTGGTCTAACAATTTTAGTTATTATTTTAGTTATTTTAACTTTAGAACATAGAAACCTTTCACATCTGATTAACCACAGTAATGAAAATGGCTTGGTCTCCTGGGTTTGAGAACTGAATTCCCTTGCTCAGTTCCTCTATTGTAAGGACAATCTGCAGATCAAGTTCTCTCTCTCAGTAATGAAATCCTATCTTTAGCCTGCAAAGCTGAGCCAGAGCATCACTATGATTATTTCAATATTACATCCTCGAAGCCTAAGGCTTCTGTAGCTGTTCCTCAGCCCAGAGGCTCTAGCTCCCTATACTGCAGAATGGGAGATTTTGGATATGAATCTGTAGCTGCTATTTGCAGCATATGCTGCAAGCTGATCAAATGACTAGCCTCACTGTGTGCACAGCCAGAATCTAAAGAAATCTGTATTTTTAACAACATTGATCCTTCCCAAATATTTATAATTAGAACAATCTACTTTTGTAGATGAGGTAATTGCTTCATTCTAATAATATTCTCTGCTGCCTTAGATCCCAACTTTAGAACAATTTGCTATAGATATCTGCAAACACTTCATGACAACATTTTGCCAAGTGGCCTACGTCAAAACCTACGTTCAGGAAGTTCCATGGCAACGTCTACACGAGGTATCTGAAATACTAATGCATTCACTTGGTTCAGTCTGGAGCTAGTCCTTACTCTCTTAGCTCCTGTTTCCCAGTTAAGGTGTTGTTTGCTGCACTTACATGTCTGCTCTGAATTGTAGAACGGCGTTCCCCACATCCACTCGTTTATATGTGTTCCTGATGGGATTCGCTTTTGTGAAGCTGAGCAGTGCCGGAATGGTGAGAAAAGACTCTGTAGCTTCCCCTATTTCTCTGTAAATATTTCTGCTGATGACAGATAAAGATGGCTTTAGAGAGAGCAAAAGCTATTACAGGGCTTACAGCACAGCCAAACCTCTCTAAAGGCCTAAACCGAAGAGTACTTTTATGGTCTAATCTTGCAGTCCTTGATCTCTGAGACAAGGCTGAAAATCCAATATAGTTTACATCTGTATGTGTGCCCTAAACACTTACTGGTTACAATGGCACATTTACCACAACTGTTACATATTGTCATGGAGTTAATAGCCTTCTGAGAATGCCCTGCTTACTTTTTAACATTATACTGTATTCTCAAGTTTCATTATTATCATTACCCTATAGAGAAATACATCACAAAGCCACCTTGCCATAGGACAATTGCCTAGTTAGCAGTCATTTTCAAAACCCTGTCAACATGCTTTGCTTTTATTTCTAAAGATGCAGTTTCATTGCTGCAAGTCAGGCTGGCCTGAACATCATAGGCATTCAGGTCTATGTGCAAACTGTTTTTCACATGACACTTCAGAGCATACTTACTGTTTTTGCACACCATGACAGAAAAAGCACCATTTAATTTCACTAAGAGTTTTGGGCTGTTGGATGCCTTGCCATTCCAGAATGAATGTAAAAAAATCTCTCTTCTCGCTATGCTTCACAACAAAAGCATCAGTTCAATCTCTTGGCCTTGGTGTTTCATATAACATCCATCAGACCTCTGGGAACAGAGCTGAGTCCACCACATTGTTTCACACAATGCGTTCGGAGTTTTTAGGCATTAGTTCAGATTCTATTACTGTCCTAATTACTGTCAGATCTGTCTTAGGGCAGTAACTTAGAGGTATTCCCTATCCTACCCTCTCTCCTTATTTTCCTAACATGTCAGCATTAGGACCAGTGGCAGGACCAGTTTTGTTTGCAGCTTGGACACAGGTTCTGAAAAGTTCAGGTCAGCATTGTCCCCACATTCCTGCTGAAAGAGAAGAAAGAGCCCAATGTCTTTTGGAACAATCAGTTTTAATGTTCATAGTAACATTTACTACTTCTGTATTTTTGGCAGCCTCAATATAATTCCTTTTGGCTTCTGGAAAATGTTAAGAAAGAGCCCCCCCCCCCCTCAAAAAAAAAAAAAAAAAAAAAAAAAAGACAAAGAATAGGAGTTTACACTTTCTTGAAGAACATCTACTCCTAATGTACAGATTGAACCTAAATTTTTAATTATCATCCTGATAATTCAGTATGAAATTTTGCAATTCCAGGTTCTATGTAAACAAGAAGCCTTCACTGAGGCTTTCTGAAGACACTGCCTTTCCTTCTTAGCCTTCAGTTCATATAGCCTTTCATCTATTTCTTTATGATTCCGTGCTTGGGTGAACAACAATCAAAGAGAGGATTTTCAAATCCCTTTTATTTTTCTTATAGGAGAACCTTGTCTATCTTTAGCATCCTCCTATGCACCTAGCAGACAGACACAGAAATGTATTTCTGAGTTAATCCTATGTTTCAAAACCTTACTCATCATTAAAAGAAACCTGGTGAGACTTAATAGAATTGATAAGAGGCTCAGAGTTTTTCAGAAACTGAAAACATCATAAGTAATTTAATGGAGTTGCCCTTAGACTATTGAAAAGACAGCATAAGCACAAAACATACTGAACGCACAAGGTGGGCTGTTCACTAATTTGAAAGCTTTTCCTAGGCATTATATTTCTTCAGTGTAAGATCCAGACAGACAGCTAGATAGCCAGCCAGCAATCATGCATTGCAAGCAGCTCTTTCAAACAAGACTATGCATTTGAATAGGAGATAAATATATTTCAAGGTTCACTGATAGTATCTGCACTACTTTAATACCCATGTATTACTATTTTATATCTAAGCTATGAATTCATCAAGATCTGAACAAAATCCAGAATAACCTGTCCAAGAACATTGGACAGATAAGATAAATCTTAAGCTTTAGTAAATAACATGGGAAAGTAGCCAAAATAATAGTACATTTCTTTGGACTCATTCAAAAACAAACAAACAAAAACAATAATGATTTTAAACAAGAAAATAAATAGATGAAATACAGTTCTAATCATATCCAGTGAGAATGTATGAAAAAAAAATACTCTAAACAATCACGTCATTTGGGAATATCCATCACAGTGGAATTATTTCTAATATGACTTCCTGCAAAGATACAGTTTAAAGACAAGGTGTGTCAAAGGCAGGATTACTATGGCCAGGCTTATTCAAGGAGTAATTTTGGACTAGCTAGCATGAGTACCACTAGCAGAACAAAGCAGCAGCATGGGCTTCAGCCACTGAGCATCTATGCAGACTCCGGATAAGCCTGTGTGGAGTAAAGTTTCTCCTTTCTGAATCTGCTTTTTTGGCAGGTCTGGTCAGTGAAATTTTCAGTTATCAGTTTGGTGTAATCTAAGTGATTGACCAATTGAAGTTTTATAGCTTCCATCCAAAAGGATGGAAGAAAATGTTCAGGACACAACTGTCTGGTCTTTAGAAAATGATAATCCACCCATACAGCAATGATCTGCAACGGCACATTTTATAAATAGTGTCTAAGAGCAAAAACACTGTCAGTTTGAACCTGTGGGTGGCATTTGTATCAGTGCCAGTTCCTGCTAATTAGCTGAACTTCGTGCATTTGCATTGGCTCCTTGCCCTCTCGTTCTAATGGATGTGAAACTAACAACAGGACAGATATGTAAAGTGAATTTCTGGCTGAGGCTCCCAGTCTTGTTACAGCGTTTCTACACTCTACACATTATTAGAAAAGTTCCACCTTACCTCTTCTATGTACCACAGCACCAGTAGCCTATTTCGTTTCACTTTCAAGCAATTAGTGGTCTCTGAAGTGACACCAGTGAGAGCCAACCCAATGCATGTCCCAGCTCCAAGGAAGTGAGGTAAGGGGTGTCCTAAACTCTCTGTGACTGACATTGCAGATCACTTGATAGATTCTCTTCTTTCTAGATTGAGCTCTGCTTTCAGTGGTTTCTATCTTATTTCCTAACTTTCTGATAACATCAGTGTGCAGAAAATAATTTTTAAAAGTAGCTAGACTTACAGAAGAAGCATGAGTGTTGGAGTTGCTGCTTGATGGTCCTAAAGCTGCTGCTGCAAGTGCACATCCAGAAATCCTTTCTGTCCACCTGAAAAGGGCTCACACTATCATGTATTTTTGGTTCACAGGTCCTCTGGTTGTTTTTGCTGGAATTAAAGATCTGAAACTTATGAAGACAACACAGTCTGGATTTGAAGGCTTCTATAAGAATGAACACACCACGCTACCTGAAAGGCATGACAGGATTTTATGTGGAGAGCTCTTCTGCAAATGGTCATATGGCGAATGCAGAGACTTTGACTTCGATTGCATATGGTATATGTCAAATCAAATAATATTTACCACCCAATCTATGATCTCAAAGTTCCTCTGTACAGCACAGCAAGTGTAAGGGCTAGACCTGCAGTTGCTGAGCACAGATCTCAGTAGAGGCTCTAAGCACTCAGTGTTGGGGACGAAAGGCAAGCCTTGGGGGTAAATCAACTTCTCTCCCTGATGGTGCATCAGCCAACAGCATTTAAATAGACAGTTTGTAGTTCAATACAGAACACTTCAGGAGAACAAATTTGCAACTCATTTGTTAGATAATTTTAACAGAACATTTGCTGATGAAATACAGACTTGGGGAGAGGGAGTTTGGAGGAGACAGGACATTGTTCTTCCATGAAATCTCACATGCCATCTATTTGTCAGAAAAGACAGGGAAAAGTAGAAATAAAATAAGCACAGTAAAACATGATGGATCTAGACAAAGATTTTGTAAGAACCTGTGTTACCTCTAGGAACAAAGTCCGGGAATGTATCCTTGAGGCCTTTTCAGGGCCACCTGACTGTGGGGAGTATTCACCCTCTTACCAGAAGACTGTCAACTCTATCCAGATGTGCATCCTTTCCAAAGTGTCACAGGTAACTTCTTTCCTCCTGCTGATGTTTTACTTTAACAATAGTGAACATCAATTGGTCCTCTAAGAAGACCCAAATGAACCCATCTCCACTGGCAGTTCTAAGACTGGAAACTGGTGGTGTACAGCTTGATGGTCTGAAAAACCATAAGTGCACTCACAAGTTCAGTCCTGAGCACTGCTTCTTATCAGCCACGAACATAATGGGGGAGAATATCACTCAGTGCTCGGCAGGACATGAGCAAAAGTGAAAGGAGTGCTCTCAGATTGGCTACATGTTCAATGTATTGCATTTTATCAACTGTACATATTTTTGTGAAGGGAGGTGTTGCTCTGTTTTTCCTCGCACTGAGGGAAAATGTTGGTAGGCTGTTGGCTGAGAAAGTGTGTTAGTTCATTGCCCTGTTTTCCTGGTTTCAGGTACAGGTCATAGAAGTCATCTTGAACAACACGTTTTACAATGTGGTAGACATGAAGAATCTAGGCTTGACCAATGACAAAGAAGTAAGTAAATGCTCCAAACACAACTTACCTGGATTCTCTATAAACTCCCAGCCTTAAAGTATAGCAATAGCTATACTTTAATGCAAAAGAACAGCCAAAGTGAACAAACTTTTTCCTCCAGCCCCAGTGAAGGCTCCACCCTACCTCCAAAGGAAATCTACACTAACTATAGCAGAAGGATGATTGCCTTCTTATGTTCCTGATAAGAAATAAATGAGCACAGGGGAGAGCTTTGGAGATCACTGGGGTTTGTAGCAGAAATACTAGGTTAGCTAAGGCCATAGGCTTTACCTCTAGGTGACAGAAGACCAACACTGTAAGAGAGCAGTGAAAAGATTGTTCTGCAGCCATTTGGAGTCAAAGCAACCAGGTCCAACAGTGGACAAGGTATAAGCCTGGGACCAGGCAGAGGGTGAGAGATGGAACGGCTGTGATGTATTTGCCCCTCCCTCCACAGCTGCTCTAGCTGTCAGCTGGGTCAAGCCAAAAGTCTGTTATCCTTGCATGACAGAAACTGGGTTATTCCATTTTGCAGTTGCCATTTTGACCGACCAACAGTTTATAGTGTGTTTAGACTCTAGTGTCCCTCCCAAATTCCTGTGATTCTCCTGCCATCCTGTCCTACCTTTGTCCTCTTTTGGGTGGACATTACAGAGCCACTTTCACTTGAGATAACAACAAAATTTACCATTGATGTCTGTAAGGGAAGGAAAAGACCCAGGCATGATTTTGAAAGGGGGTCAATAGCTGCAGTTTCTGCTATGATGGCAATGGCACATCCTTGTTCCAGGAATGATACCTGTGTTTCTACTCATTCTCCTCAGGTTCTGGTTCCAGTGGAAACTCCCTATGGCTCTTGTGCTTGCACGCTTGGCCGGAAGAAGTTCTTAGAAGTTCAAGGCCACATGTTAAGAGATGAGAAGCAAAGTCAGTTTGGACTGGTAGCATCCCAGGGAAACTAAACCTCTCGGCTCCACTCACACATTCCTGATAAACTTGCAGTATGGCTTTCCTATCCACGTGTATTCATTACCGGCCTCTCCCATTGCTGACTACTTTTCCCTTTATGAACTCATATGTTGGGATTTCTAAAGAAGCCTCAGAAATTCAGATATCAAAGTCTCTCCCTGAATCTCAGTGTGATTTACATATTGAAACCCCCTAAATTCTTTTAAAAATCCCTGCTGGAAACATTATAGTCAATTTTTAAACCAGCTATTTCCAGACTTCTTAATGAAACAATTAATTTGATAATCTTTAACATGCTTTTGACACACAAAATCAGCAAATCTGTATATTCTATTTATTCATGTTCCTTCAGTAAAATGAATATACAGGCGTGAGACCAGATATTTCATTGCCATAAGCTATCCTGACCCCTTGATGCTGCACTGTGCTACAGAGCTGAGGTTCTGACCCAATAACTGAGTGGGGAATCAGTCAGACATTGATTTGTGAAGGAAGTGAAAAAAAAAATCTATTATATCTTCTTTGCAGTATGACTAGTTAACAGCTGTTTACTAATTTCTCTGCATGTGTTCTGACTGCATAGCTGCTGCTGCTATTCATCAGACTATACAGTTACTTTATAATTAATTTTATATTAACCACTGAGGTGTCTGTGGTTTTGGGCTATCTCTGTAATTTTAATTAAATAGTTTTCTTAGGTTTATTAATCTCACCATGACTTTTGAGCAGGCAGAAATCAACCTAAGTAACCGTATTATTTCTGGGAGGGGCAGGGAGATAGACAGACAATGCATATCTTACTTTAGTTACCCAAGTCATAGCTTTGAACATTAAGATAAAACTACAAGACCAGCAGTTTTCATCTCACAAACTGCCTCACTTGCAACAGGAATCCTGCTCAACTTCTAACAGCTTCTGACTGCTGCCCTCATTTTCTCTGAGTGTCATTGTGACAGAACTCCATGTGACAGAGTGTAAATCCAATGGGAAGTGCCCAAAGTTATTTCCAAAAACTGCAATTTGGTTGCCTTTGTGCCTTCTCAGTTTAGACCTGCAGCATTCCTCTGGGTACAACTGGTACAACTCACAGTCACTGAAAATGAAGAACATGTCCTGCACCATGTTCCAAGAGAGGAACTTGCCTTGGTGAGCAGGACATAACAGACAAATGGAAGGCACTGTTCCTGTTGTAACTTCTTAAACACAACAGGAAAATGATACCACAGAGTGAATCAGTCCCAGATTTGCCCATAGAAGCCATGGATGCCCCGTCCCTGGAAGTCCTCAAGGCCAGGCTGGATGGGGCCTTGGCCAACCTGATCTAGTGGGAGCTGTCCTTGCACATGGCAGGGGGGTTGGAGCTAGGTGATCTTTAAGGTCGTCTCCAACCCAAGCCATTCTATGATTCTGTGATCTGTTAGGCTCTGGTCGCTAGTTGATTCTCAAAGTTTCATTTATGACACTACTAAGTTTTACTGGGGATATTCTTTCTTACCTTGTTCAGCGTGTGTTGTATCGTCTTTCTGGGCTTATGGCTTGCTACTTCTGCTATTTTTAGGTGCTTATAATTTATTAATGTATCTTTCAAGGGCAAATAAAGAGCAATATCAAAAACCAAACTAGTATTTAACTATTTGACTCTTTACCAAATAAGAAATTAAAACATTTCCTACTTGTACATACAGGCAAACATCATACAGAATAACATTTTAGTTCTGACAATTTTGCCTCAAAAAGTGACCAGTATTGTTCCAAATTGCTCACTAGCGATTGTTAAAAACATAAGGAAAAAAAGATCTTACTGAACATTTCAATCTTTACCTCTTTCTAAGCAAAGCAGACCAGTTATTCTGCTGTTCACAAACCATTTTCTTTCCACCTGGTGAGAAGCATATTGCACTGGGTGGAAGGTTGCCTGTCATTACTATTTGTGTATCATCTGCAGGCTTATAAAGTAGTAACTTTATTCACAGCAGAGTGAGGACGCAAAGAAGCAACCAGTTGTTGATTTAGACTTTTCTGTGGCTCCAAGCACAAATGTACACTCCTTCAATGTGGTTTCTATAGACCTCCGCAGACAGGAGGAGCAGAGCCTCATCCAGCACTGCAAACCTGAGTCATGCATGTGGGCATTTTCCTTCAAGCGTCAGCACTTGGGCAATCGGAAGGAGTCTGAATCTTCCACATGGCAAATAGATTCAGATCACAATGGGATAAATCATTCCTGAAAATTGGACTTAGCCATGCTACTTGGGCCTGAACCCTGGCCAAATTCTTATTTTCTTTACATTTGGTCTCCATGATGGACTTTACATAGTTTTAATTGAGATAATTTTGTGTGTGTGGTTCCTGCCATGAGCAGCCCTCAGCCTCCTAGCAAGACACAGGGCATTTCAAGTACACAAACAACTTCCTATTGTTTTAGCATCTGATCCTTTCACATCCTCTTTCTGTTCAATTCTCACAGATGCCCAGACAGTCCAACCATAATCCTCAGCTGCTGGTCATGTTCCATGCTTAAGCAGTGTCACATGAAGATAAAATGCAGTAACAAAACTTACTAACCAGTACCTAAAACAGAGATGAAATGTCACTGACAGGGGTAGTACAAATTAGCTGTTTTCACTGTCTGTCTTATTCTCTCTATATACTCAATCCAACTGCTTTATAATACACATTTAAACTTGACGGTCTTGATTAACTATTGCAGTTACTATTTTTTATTCTTTATTTTATTATTATTATTATTACTATTATTATTTTTAATTTGCTTTTTACCAGGAGTATAGAACCCTGATTCTAAGTTGAACTGAGCTGATCTAAGTAACGAAAAATCTCCTCCAATATTTCTGAGTTTTCTAGGTTACACATATTTCCAGAGGCCTGGGCAAACTGGCACATAGTGTTTATACAAAAGGGAGTAGGGAGTAGAAGTCGAGTATCCTTGTGAAAGAGGGTTGTTACGTTCAGACACAAACCCACTTCCACACTTGTCCCTGTGCTTTGTCCACCTGCTGGAACACAAACTCAGCTGTATGATGCCTCATCTTTGCTCCCTCCTGCTGCAATCCATCAGTATAAGACAATGCAACATTACATTTTAATCAGAAACCAGTGCCATTGAAGAGCCTTCCCCCCACTTTTCATACATTTCAACTGTTGCAAAGTCAGGGGCATCCTCAACATATTGAGTATTGCTGAGTGTTTATAGAGAGGCAGCTGGATTATAGCAATCAGTTGAAAAGGTGAAGAGAACATCATGAGATGAGTGCAAGCCTGCCAAATCCAAGGCATTTGTTGCTGCCTTATCAGCAGATCAACTGCTGATACAGCAGCTACAACTACTGATTGTTTCTTTATTAAAGATAACTCGTGCGTGCAGCACATAAACACAACAGTGGTCTCCAGTACTCACCAGCAACCTTCAATAGTGATGAAACTCTCACATGGAGATTAAGGGCTGCTTACAGTCATCGTGGTGGCCCCCTCAGGCTCTCCAGGTGCTTGATGTTAGTCATGTTCTCCAACTTTACAGTGTCTACTAGCTAATGTTATTCTGGGAGGAAACTGAACACACAGCTGGGATCCAAACATCACTAAATCCAACAATTCCCTAATTATAAGGGCTAAGCAAAAAATGGGCTTAATGACATTGTTGCATTAGTATATTTAAAGAACACAGCATTTCTCAACACAAATTAAAGCTACTTGTTAAATCTGCCTGCCCATTATTCCCATGGAGACTGCACATGAGCTAATGACAGCCACTGCCCTCTGCAAGCCCCTAGGCGAAGCTGCTGTTGCAACTGAGCAACTTCAGGGTATACGCAGATGTGAAGGTGAGTGGAGGCCTCCAGCGAGATGGAGTACAACAAGGATGGGCTCTCCAGGCTGACGTCCCCAAGCACCAAGTCCTCTTGTTCTGCTAGAAGGACAAAGACAATCCTTTGCAATCGTCCCCAAGGTGGAGGTGAGAGTAGAGCAGACCCTCCTCAATAACTGCTCTGTTCATCCTGCTTCCTGCTGAGCCACGTACGGTTACACTCTTCACATGCACACTTAGAGCCAATTTACTTCATACATTACTTTTGAGCCAAAATCCATTCCTGGAAGGGAAGGAACTGCTGTTTTGACTTGGAAGTAAAGAACAGGAAAGGAGTCAAAGGGAGATGTTTTCCTGCTTCTGCTCAGTCTCAACCTTCAAATTTTCAATAATTATAAAATATTGGCATAAGAAAATGAGAAATAAGGTTGTAGTTTCCCTTAATTCACATAAAGTAGGACCCTCTGCTTTTCAAATAACTGTGATTGTTTGCTTTAATAACACAGTATATGGAGATAGAGCATTACAGGTAACAGACCAATTAAATGCTGATTTTTGAAAAGAGAAGCTGGTAAGGGGCGTGGTAGAAAGTGAATACACTGAAAAAGCAGGAAAGGGAGAGAAGAGGTCATTCAGCAAGTAACTGCTGACAGCAAGGGCCTAAGGTGACATTTTGCCTGGGCCATTCATAGCAGGAGTGACGCATGGGTAGCTACTCCCTTCGCTACAGCTGCTGAGCCTTGTCCTGTAATTGTAAGAAAAGAGAATTCGTACTAACTGATAAAGACAAAGCAGAACACATTAGAACAAACTGTTTTAAAGGGAACAATTGAACACAAAGATAGGAGAGATCAGCAGGCAGAACTGTTTTCTCTGGACTGAGAAAGTGACCCGGGCGGACGGGCCCATGCACAGCCTTTATGCTTTGCTGGCAGTTGTCTTACACACGGTGTGTGGTACTTTGTGCGGTCCCTGGGTGCAAAGAGAACGACCTATGCACTGTGCACGTACAGCTTCAGAAAAGAAAATGGTCAAGAGGCAGGACAGTAAACAGGAGGACCTCAGCTGCAGCACGTCTCTGTTCCTCTGCTGGCTGGCAGTAGGGTAAGGGAGCTGACTGCTGCTTTACTCCTTTGAGCTGCCTCTACCAGAGGGAGGACATATTCTAAATTGCTCAGTGTGAAAGCAAGGAGACCTGCAGCATTGAGACCACTATCACTCTCACATCCAGTATCAGCTGAGCAGACAGACACCTAGCAGCTTAACCACCACCCAAAGCACAGCATTGACTTTTAAACTGGACTTCTGCACAGCTCTGCCACTATTAGAACTGCAGTATTGACAGGGTATCCAGCAATGCCCATCAGCTGCTTCCCCATTTCAACAGCAGCTGTGTTTTCGGCAAGAGGAATGGTAGCTAAAAATAATCTGGCTTTGACTTCTTCTTTCAGACCTTCCATTCTCTTTTTAAAAGCTTTTTTCTCTCCCAGAAACAGCAAGGAGAACGTAACAAAAAAAAACAGGACAGTCACCTGCACAAAGGGAATGGCAGCATTGGAAAGCTCAGAGAACAGTAGGAAACTATAATAAAGATCAGGGACAGTAATAAATAAATAAATAAATAAATAAATAAATAAATAAATAAATAAATAAAGTACAATTCCAAGTAACATCCTCCAAATTGCCTTTCATGCCTGAAGTGAGCTTTCTGTTATGCCTCTACTTGTATGAACAAGTTAGCAGTGCTGATCAAAAGAGAAGTACAATCTGGATGTTTTTGAATCTAATTCATTTGCACAGTAAAATGCATTAAAAGGAAAGCGGAGTACTCAGTAATCACTGAATGAGCCCTCCCAGCTGTACAGTGAAGATTTTTACTTCCTAATGGAATAAACATCTTTTACTTTCAATTCTACATCATCCACAGATCTCCAAAATGAGTCAATCACACCCAAAAAAAATGCAAATGTAGAAAAAGAGAATATTCAGTTCATCTTTCAGTAACATAGCATTATGTATTTCTCCAACAATAATTCCACAAATAAAGGGCTGGTAGGGATCTTCAGACTGCTAGAGGCAGCTGCTTCTCATAATCCTTTTCATAAACTCATCTAATTCTTCATTAAAATATTGAGGAGTTTCACGTATAATTTTTCAGTTGCAGCCTCTAACCAGCCTGATACAGACTGTACCTGAAAACGCCCAAGGGCAGGGATGATTCTCTCTATTTGAAAAAAGATCCCTACTCTCAGTAGGTATTCCTCGATGCTACCAAATCATAAACAATTAAGTTGCAAGCAAAATTCAGGCTGCAACTTACAAACCTATTGCTAAAACAGACCGATACCTACAGTACACAGCACAGTACAAGGGAAACAAAGAGAAACAGTTAATGCACCCCAATATCCTATCATGCATCTAAAATTCTAAATACATATTTTGTACAGTGTAAAGGTTAGAAACTATACAAGAAAGCATGCTGCTGTATGGTGTAGGTATCACATCGCATACCGTGAGCTTTACCTGTAGTGCAGATATACATGTGGTGTTAACCCCTCTCAAACCTCAATACCAGAAATCACAAGCAGCTCCCTTACCACTGCAGCATCCACAGCCACCTTGCACTTGGCCAAATCAGAAGCGAAGGCAGGTCCACCACTAGGCAGGAGCTTCTCCTGTCCCCACTGGGCTGAAATCACCACACTCTTACTACTTTCTCCCTTCTGAGCTGCATCCGCTCACCATTGCCTCCCACACCATTTCCACTTAAACCACGCTCTCCTGGTAATTTACTCCTTCCCAAGTTCTTTTGCTCAGCCATACTGATGTAACCTCATGGCCCATTTTAGGGGTCAACACAAAGCTCTCTGGGCCAGGGAAGATGTGGAGCCTGGACAGTGCTTAGCACCATCTGTGGGTTATCTTCCAGGCACTGCAGGGTGATTCACCCTGCTATACCAGTGCCAAGTGTTGCACCTCTGCACCACTGACAGCTCTAAACAAGGGGAACAAAAGCTCAGATGTTACTGGTGAACATGACCACTGCTTCAAATTCTCTCCTTCAGCAGTATGCAACATGGGACAAAAAAAAAGCAAAAATAATGAAATCTTTAAGTATCTTAGTAGGTGGTGTTAAAAATAATCAGAAGACCATTGAATATTAAGTAGTTTTTTTGTATCGTTTTAATGGGGGAATGGAAAAAGACAAGTACTCCAGTATACCACAACAAAGAAACAAGAAAGTAAAACAAAAAATCTGTAAAGTAAACTGAATCCAAACATAAGCAATGCTTTATTGGGATATAGCAAGCAACCTATCAAATAGGGAACTGGTACAAACAGTTTGAACAAGATTCTCTTTTAACAGAGATGTATGGTGACAAGACAGCTTCTTTCAGTTTTTAAAACAAGTATTCAAACCGTTAAGTAAAGCATTAAAAGAAAATCATCAACCATTACAACACCAATGACAGACAATATTAAAAATGTGCAGAATTTCACTTTTTTTTTTTTTTTTTTTACAAACTTCTGCATAATGTTAGAAAACAAATTATCATAAATTAAAAAAAAATAAAAAGATTTTTTTTTTGTTTGCAAAGCAACACAAACTTTTAAAAATCAACTATACTTTACATAGAACTACTATTAAAAACAAGTGAAAACAAGCTGAAAATTTAAAGGAGAGCAAAAAAATACACAACCCAGTTTCACTTGTCAGCAACGCCTTCTGCTATCGAAGGGGTTATGTTAGTTTTATGTACAGCTTTGAACATTGCAGCATACCACAAATAAACCTTAATAAGGTCAAAATAGGACCCTCTGCAAAAAAGGGTGAGTTGGCAAGTGTCAGTCCCATCCCAGAATTACAAGTAGCAATAATTTTAGTAGGTCTTTAATGTAAATCAAAACCTACTTCTATTGGTTTATCTCTCCCAAAGATGCATGTAAACTTTATTTATATATATATATATATATCTTTTTTTTTTTTTTTGGTATTTTAATTCATGAAATCAAGTACACGTCTGGCTCAAAAACGAGAATGACATGCCTCCCTTTTGTTCTGGATATAGCGATATAGCTATCTCAACATGCTCACTGACAAATCCTAAAAGTCAAAATCATGTACTATGTAAAAAATACACACCACCTCTCTCAGTTCAGACTCAGTATATAGTATATTGCCAACTCTATCCAATAGGATATATATCTTAATTTGGTTTAAATTCTTTATATATTCTCTCTTTACAAAGTTCCATCACATGAAACCAAATTGCTTATATACTGCTTGAGGCACAACATGACCCCAATTAGACAATTTGCTATAAAGAGTTGTTCTTTAGATGTTGTGTCTGTAGAGGTTTTACGTGATATTCATAGATTTTCAGCGCAGGCCCCAGTTTTAATGAAAGTCCAGTCAGTACATCATTTCTTGTCATCAACAGTAATGATTTGCCATCAATTTCCTGAAAGAAGAATTAAAGAATTGATAAAGATGATATACAAATCAAACAGTTGAGAACAATCATGTAACAAATGGAAGACTATTACAGAGAATCAATGACAAAACAAATAATAGCCTTTAATTTCCCGAAACAACGTTTATAGCTGCTAAATTCTGCTGTCTGGTTTTTCAAGTGCTCACCTGTGCTGACTGAAGCATAAATGCTAGTTAGTTAAGCACAACATCCAAATCAACCTCATTTCAAAATTCCCTCCTTGTACATCTGTTTAAAATTAATAGGTACATGTACAGCTTGCCTAATTAACAGCCATTAAGGGAAGGGTACACTTATGGAGAAGGCAGTGAAACGCATTTCAGAATTATCACTGACAGCAACGTGCAAGTTTGGACTAGTCAGTATCTGCTAATAACTTCAGGTGCCAGCTTTAAAGGGCCAACTTCTCATGTGGGGGAAAAGGATTCCTGCAAACAAAAATTTGAAAAGGGTCTAACTGCAGAGATCAACACTCTGAGCGAACTTTTGTGGATTTTTTCTTCCACCTCAAAACCTTGTCTTATGTTTGCAAGTTAACTGTAAAACATTTTTTCATGAGTCAAAAAGCAAAAGAAAGAATTCACACATCACAACTCCCATCTTCATTTCAGACAAAGGACCATCCTTTTACTTGCACAGTCCTACAGCTCAACCACAGTGCACTACCCAGGAGACATGACCTACACCTACAGAGCTGTGACTGGTGTCTCACAGCACTGCCAGACCTTGCAGGGTCTTCATAGCCCAAAGAAATCTTCAACCTTATGGCGTATACCTGCACTGGAATTCACTTCGTTGCTGTCTTTTCTACTGTCAATTAAAAATAATAATAGATTTTAAGTTTGGTATCAACAGCCAACAACAAGTTCAGATGCCTGCATACACTGTTGTCCATGATTATATATTGCCAAAATTGTGCATTTTTGTAAGTAATATATACTATACATTAATTTATCCCACTGCAGTATCTTCCTTACAAATATTAAATGTTGTATTCAGAATGCCACAAATCACAGCCTTGGTTACAACTGAACATGAAAAAAAGGGAAGATATATTAGAGTTCAACAGCAATTTGTCCATTGATCTCTCTCATGATTTGACAGATTTTAAAAATACTAAATACAAGAAAAAAGCACAACATAGTCAAACGTCAGCTGAAAGTGAAATCTCACTGAGAGATATCAACTGCTAATCCCTCCCAAGGCGCACAGTGTGACAGCATTTCTAGAAAATAAGGATTACAGTAACTTTTTACCAAATTATAGCAGGTGCCTCCTTCCAATTACTGCTGAAAATGTTAATGGTTAAAAACAGTTTCTATTTTCTCATTTCCATTTGTCACAATTCTTTTTTTGTGGGAATTCTGACACCACTGAGTGTAAGTTGCCTTTTCGACTGCTGGTCAATGGCGCTACTTCGTAAGAACAGTCTTGGAGGGATGCAAATGAAGTAAATCCAGCACCCGGAGTAGGACAAACTCCAGGAACAGACAGCATTTACTTCCCTTCCCTTCTTCTTCCACAAGGTTCCCTGTGGATTCAATAAACGCTAGATCTAGATAATCTAAGGCTTTCACTGAATAGAAAACTGATTCTCTATGCTTACCTGGGTATGTGTGAATATATATTCAAGTATATTACATCTCTGTGTTTATTGCAAGCTTTACTTCTTCCACCTCTTTTTGGTTTTCCCATTAAAACTGCTTCCATAGATTTGTCGTCACCATTCTGTTTTTTTTTTTTGGCATCAGGTAAGACTTTGTATGCTTTGGAGAACTGTATAAATTTCTTCTCTGCTACTCCTCTATATTCTGCATTTTTTTTGTGATGCAACGTCAATGCCAGCTTTCGGTATGCCTTTCTAGTGCTGTCTAGAGAGGCATCTCTCTGCATGTCAAGAGCTAACAGCAAATCTCCACTGTGGCAGGGTGTTTCCTAGCAGATTTACCTGTTCTTGGAAAGCACTGGCTTGTTCTTCAAATCCAGCTGTTCTAAAATAATTCACAACATCAATAACAGCCCAGTCAGCAGGATCCAGAGGTCTTCCATTTTCTACTGAACTGCAAAGCACAAATCCAGACAAGTAATCACTAAATATCTATAGTATCTGCTGCTTCTTTACAGACAACCCATGTACATTCCCTTCTTCTCTGTAACTCCAGGAAAAGTACCTTTCAACACACCTCCCACCACTCCGATACAGAACAGGCACTCCTGTTCTGTTCCTCTGTACCTGTTCTGTACCTCTCTCGCTTCAGAAAAGAAGAAAGTACATGAACATTCACATCCGCCAAAGGTAGTCAGCCAGGATCTTTTCCTGTTGAGTGTGCCGCCTTTGCAGCTGGAGAACAAAGACTACCATGTCCGAACTACATAGTCTTTCAAGACTGCAGGCTGTTCTCAACTACCAAATATTTATAAAGAATTGCAGTTTGCAGATTACTCTTTTCCAAGATGAGATTATGCTTTCTTGTAACATAGATAAAAACTACTGGAAACCATCTTTACCTTGTAAAACAAGAATGAGAGGTACCAGCAATTGCTCAATATAGAATATCCTCTAAAGTTTGGTTTTGATTCAACTTTGGACAAATCTAGGGACATTCTAAATAACTATGAATCACACTGTATGCTGCAGTTGGCCTTTTAAAAGCAGTTTATTTCACTTATCACATAGAATATACACATATTTCAGAGCAAGGAGCAGAAGGCCAGAGTTTCTTACTCTTGCTCATCACATAATGACTTACTTCATGAATTGCTCTGCTGATTGGGAATAGAGAAAAGCAACCCTCAGCAAAATTTAAAATGAGACTATCTGGCCAGCTTATCAAAACAACACTTTTTTTTTTCCTTTTTTTTTTTTCCAGCCCAAATGTACTGGTTTTCATAAAGCTCTTCTTTTACTGCTAGGGAACATACAGCTTGGTCCAGCCCCATCCCAGGCCCAACTGCAATGGCTTCAAGGGCACCACGTTCATCGTTAACTAATCTCAGGAAATAATTGCAAGTTCCTCCCTCAAGGAGTAGCATGGCATGTGGCAGACTGTTGGAGACTGGCTGGATTTTAGCCCATCTACCCGCACAGATGCTCATTTGCCTTCTAGACAGCCTCCTCCTCGGCCTGCCGTTGTGCATGGCTGGATTCTTTAGATAAGAAAGGGGAATATATAACAGCCATGGCTCAGCCATACACCAGCTTATGCCAGGCATCCTGGATGCTGTAAAACCTTAAGAGGGCTTGCATTTTAGGCTTCATAACCAGATACCAATTGTATGAACAATGAATAAAGATTTAGCTTGTCTGCTTTTCACCACTGTCCCTGTGGCTTTATTGCCATCATGTGGCAGAAGCAGCAAGGCCTGAAAGGACATAGCTGTGAACAGATTTTATCCAATCTATTTATAACGACTTCAGGAAAGTGCCAAATACCTCCTTTGTAGATATGCACATGCTACTATATGCTTTCATTTAGAAGCCACAGCTTCTGATCAGTTTAATTACAATCACCATCAGTTTAAAAAAACAAAACAAAACAAAACAAAACAACAACAACAACAACAAAAACACTACTGCAATTAGTGGTTGAACATTTATCACGCAAGCCTTGGGGGAAAACGATTAAATGTAAACGGTCTTTGCTTTGCTGCCCTTCTCCTGCCTGCCACGGAGTCCTGGTTGTAGAAGAAAAACAGGTAACTGGAGGTGGCTTCTGAGGGACACACACAGTATAACCTACACATAGTCACTAAGTAGGGAAGTGCATTTTGTATTGGTGTGGTGTAGCCAATGTCTCAAATGAAGAGGAAGGATACCCATATTAATGGCCACCAACAGATCTTTTGATGCTGTGTCATAATGACGTGTTTCAACAGCATTCTTAAGTGACCATTATTATTGCTATTGCTTATATTATTTAGTGCCAGGGAACGTAAGCATTGGCATGTTTTTGTTGAAGGCTTGTAGCAAAGAGATACGAAGGAAAAGAACAAGGTGCAGCTTTGTAAAGTGTTGCAATCTGAAAGGACAGATGATGAACTCTATCCAGTTCCTTTCTTTGTGTTATATATCACCACAGCATCTGTAAGCCTAACACAGCCCAGCCAATTTTTCCGCACAGAAATGCACTTTTCAGGTCATAACTTAAATTAGGACTAATAATTCTAACTGAAAAACTGCTGACCTTTAGGAATATGGAAATGCCTCTAGAACAGATCCTATCCCTTAGTTTGCAGTCCACCACACTGAATAAAATTGTAGAGCTGTGCCCACCATGTCTCTGTCTTATTTGCACCCTAGGTCTGTAGTAGTAACATAGCAGTTTAGGGCTTCTTCGGCAAACAGTTCAAAATATCTATTTTCAGAACCGAAACCAAAGACACGTGCTGTTGCTACTACTTCTCAGCTCAGGGTGGCTGGGTAGTCAGCAGAGTAATATGCATGCCTCTTTCAAAGAGAGGAGACATATTCCACATGGGACACTTTTCCCCATCAGGCATTGGTTCTGAAAAAGCCACTAGCTGAAAGTACAAAGACTCCCGTGGGCATCGTTTCCTGCTTTGACTTTTGCAAGTCCTTCCTCAGGAGTTTCACTGTTTCAGTCACAATGGGTGGTGAAAAAAGTAAAAACTGACAGATGAGCAAAGGTAGAGTATTGGTTACAGGGCTACTACTTGCTCTGATCTCTGGTTGAAATGAGAAATCAATGGAAAAAGGGACACTCCCAACTTACTAGTTTCTGCATCTCTCCATTGTGGTATGTCCTCCCACATACCACTTTTAATTACATCAATGCCTGAGACTCTTCAATTTCAAAGCAGAAATAAAAGTAATGGAGAATACAGAAGGTTTGAAACAAACAAAGATGGAGATTCCCCACCCTTGCCAACCACATTAAGTCAATGAAAAACTACAATGAAAACTGATGTGCTGTTTACATAAACTGAACACTACGGAATCACTTACTTTTTGACATCCAGAGAGCCATTTTCCTTGTTTTCCATGTCAACGGTTAGCATGGGGAGGAGATTTCTTCAGCAACTATCAACAGGAGGGGAAAAAGCTACATTCAATTATTGGTGGTATGAACAGCGCAACATAACGCTAACAGAAACAAGCAGTATACAGACACAACCATTTCCACCTGAGAGCAAAAGCACTGTCAAAGACTGCTTTCGTCAGAAGCCTGGCAAAGCCAGTAATAGCTAATGAACTAGGAAAAGTTTACCCGTGCTTTTAACACAAATGTTTCCTGCCTGAAAATCAAGGAAGGTAATACCACATTTGATTTTTTTTAAGCTAATAAAATTTTGAGGTACACTATATCTAGAGAGATTGACCTGCGATACGTACATAGCTAGAGCCCGTATGTGCTTACAATGCCTTTGGTCACCCTGCTATGCTGAGCATCCCGAATTGGTGTGCAGTCCTATCCCTAGTGAGGTTTAAGTCCATGTCTTTGTTTTACAAACGGGCAACCTGAGGCACAGATGAGCGTCGTGATTTCTACCCAAGTCACACATAACGCTGGAAAGCCAAGTTACTGACCGAGCCCAAAACTCCTGAGGCCTAATCCCATACCTTATCCGTAAGACCATCCTTCCTGCACTAGCACAGCCTCTTCTGTGGGTACGCTGAACTCTGAAAAGGAAAGGACCGTACAAAGGACACAGGAGACAACCTGGTTTCCCTCCTCGTGTCGTGCCAGAGCGCTTTCACTGCACAGCGTTTTCCACCGCTCCAAGGAACAGGCAGAAACGACCCCAGCCCTTCCTTTCTGCTCTCAGGGAAGACATTCCTATTGCTGAGAGCACCACGAACTAACCAAGGGCTCAGGACGCTCCTGCTGTCGCGCTAATGGACGCCGGCGAAATGTCACAGCGCTCGGGGAAGTACCCAACAGGGAAACCATGCTCTTCAGCCACAACTTTACAAACACAGCCGATAGTAATTAACACCGCTCGACAAAAAAAAAAAGAAAAAAAAAAGAAAAGAAAAGAAAAGAAAAGAAAAAAAAAAAAAAGAAAATAAAGGACCCTTTATTACACAGGCACCGGCGCAAAAAGCACCGAGGAGGGAGGCAGCGACGAACTGATGGCGGGGGCTCTCCCGTGCCGCTGCCCGAGGAGCTCGCCCGGTTCACCCGAGGTGACCGCGGGCTGACAGCCGCGGCCCCACCGCCCACGGCTGCCCCCGCCCGGCCGGGGCTCCCCGCCCGCTCCCGGACCGCGGGGGGCTCCCGGCGCTGCCCCGCTGCCGGCGGGGAGGGCTCCGCGCACCATTTTGGGAGCATCTCCGAGCCCTCTCCCGCCGGCGTCGTCGGGGATCCCGGCCGGGGGAAGCGAAGACGGAGACACCTACCTAGGAGCCACTAAACCAAAGCATCGCTACGCGCTGCTCCGGCCCGGCGGAGCATCCCCCCCCCCCACCCCGCCGCCCCCGGCCGCCCCCCCGCCGGCAGCGGGGCGCTGGGAGGCGGCTCCGGGTGACACCGGGCGGCGGCCCCGCCTGGCTCCCGGCCCGCCTCACGCCGCCGCCACACGCGGCCCGCAGCGGCCGCCGCCCGCGACATGGCGGCCGCGTTAAAGGCGCCGCGCCTACCCGCGGGCAGGAGAAGGGCTTCAAATTCCTGTCAGAAAGGAGTTCGGCGGCCTGCGGGGGGGGAGACACGGAGGGTGCCAGGCTTCCTCTGGAAGCGGAGCGTCGCGGGGTCGGGGTGGGGAGAAAGAGGTGACAAAGGACAGCGCGGCCCGGCCACCGCAGCCGTAGCACGGCGGGGACCCCGGGCAGAGAGGAGGTGCAGACAAGGATGCCCGAAGAAGGGCCGCGGCTCTCCCCTGTAGGCACCGCACTTCGCGGGGACACTCACGGATTCCCAGGGGAGCCGTTGTACGGCGAGGTGTAACTCCAAGTGCCTACAAATGGCGAAGGCTGGACTACCGAGTATAAAATTTCACCCAGAGATTAAAAAATTTTTGGCAAATTTCTCCAGCAATTTTTTTTTTTTTTTCTTCCCTGTAATATACTCATTTTTTATTTATTCTCCCAAATTTCCCTTGATTCGGGTATGCACCTTCTAATTGTATACAAGTGTTGCACGGATGACATGCTACCAGTGCTTGGGAAATCCAGTGAGCAATACTAAGTGACGCACCACCTCACCTGCCTTGCCCTTACGGTAGCTTCGCAGAGCAGTGCCCCAGCCACAGCTCAGATGCAATGACCATTAACCAGTGACCATCCTTAACAGTCAGGTTCTGGACAGATCTGTAGGATGTTTCACTTGCAGAATTTCCTTTCAAATCAAACCACTCCCAGTCACACCCTTGTTTGCTTGGAGGAAAGGGGGACATGACAAAGTACCCGGGAGTTCGTGCAGAACAGACAGGTGACTTCAGCCTGCTCCTGCAGAGTCGGTGTGGGCTCCGTGACACAGCTGATACCATTGCACTGACAGCCTGCTGGCTGTCCAAATGCAGGGCTGTCCCAGGCACTGCATGCCTGTCTCACCCCCAGAAGCAGTCAAGTGCATCCTGGCTGCAATCTGTGCCATCAAACTGTTAACAGGACACAGCTACAAGTACAAAAAATCACAGTGGTAGTTTAGCACAAAGGACTGTAGACATGACCCCCCTGTGCATTTCATTTTGCCTTAACTTATATGCTGCCAAATTGATAACCGAAATACACAAAAGCTATGCAAATAAAGTGATGAATATTGATAGGTGCGTTGAAAACTAGTAACTGTGTGAGTCTTCACTGCTTTGGACTTTAAATAAATGCAGATAAACAAGTTATATAAAGTATTAAACATACTGCACCCTAAAGAAAATGCTCTTTACTTCACATCCCAGTGCATACGGTAAAATCTGGCATATTTGTCTTGGACAAGTCACACATGGCAACTCTTTTTTGTTTCTTGAGAAATAAGCATTCTAAATGAGGCCATAATGAGTTTTCTACATCAGCTGATTTCTAACTTTGGTAACGAACTGACATTTGAGGATACAAATATAAACCATTCCTTTTACTCACACTCTCCCATTCCTTCCATCATGTTCTTCAATTAATCCTTAGAGTATTTGACGTGAGGCTCACAGCGTATATGTTCCATCTAAAAGACCTTGAACAGCAGAGAGAGGAATTTTAAGAAAACAGGCTGTGGAAAAAATTCAATGTGGAACAAGATCTGTGGCTTGCATTTTCATTCATTGGAGTAATGTGATTTAATTAAAGCAAGATTATATCTAGAGGGAGACCATGCAGGAAACTGAATTAGGGGTTTTGTCTGACTACCTGCATCTAACTTCTGGCAAAAGCTATTTCCAGGCCATGTGAGAACAAAGTGAGACCAGAGCTTGCTGATCGGGGCCAAGGGGTCAGCCCTGCGTGGCTCTCAGTCTCTGCCATTTCATACATTCAAGTAGGTGTGGATTATTGGAAACTGCTTGATCCTGTCTCCTGGGTATTGGAAAATGCCAGTTTTCTGCTGAAAAGCTTTTTATTTTTTTTTTTTTTTTGATGTCCCTGGCAGTGATAGCAGGACATGCAGACAAATACATCACATGGCTGGCATGAGAAAGTGCCATGGACACCAAATTCCAGCTCACCCAGAGCAAAACAAAGCCCTTTAGACCCTTATTCATCCTTTTTTAAAAATGGGGCTAAATGTGTTCATTGGGAAAGTTAAAAACAATGAAGGACTTTTGTGCTTTCAGGCAGAGGGAAGCCAAGAGCGCCCCCCTACATAAACTAGCCCTACACAACGCAGAGTGGGCGATATGCCCGTGTACAACACATCTCTCTCTGTCAGCAAGGAACACAAAGCTTGGAGATGCCCTGTGAGATCCCTCATGGAGCAGTGGGGGCCTGGCACCCCCTGCGGCAGTGGGGATGTGGCTGTGGCCTAGTGCCAGAGGGGAAGCAGGCTGGCCCAACCTTACCGCCCACTGGCAGCTGGGGGGGCTACCGGGAGCTGAAGTCCTGCTACCACTGCAAGGGCAGACAGACGTGTTGGGCCTGGTCCTGCCACTGGCACCTGCTGTCCAGAACCTGCGATATGGCTTCTGGCAGAGCCTCTGGCACCGGAGACATTGCCGAGGAGCCGGGATGTGGGGAGAGCTGTTGTTTCTAAGTGATTCCTGTCATAGGTGTGGAAGTGGCAGGGGTTTACACTGGCTGCTTACCACCCAAACTAGTTTACAGTTATTTCTAGCCTCTTAATAACAGCAGTCTAAAAATAGTCTAGAAATCCCCTTTGCATCGTTTCCTTCTGAGCAAAGTAGGACTTGGAAGGGACCTTCCAGGCTATGTAGGCTGATCTGCCCCAAGAGCAAGCCCCCATGCAGCCACCTCCACACTTAGCCTTCTCCAGTCAGAAAACCTGAGCCATGGTCTCCCCCCACCAGTGGTTAGGAAATTTTAATTTACTGTCTGGGTGACCAACCCCTTTAACACACCCCATGATAAGCTTTCCATTTTCTGAGCTCATTCCCCTTTCCTCCTTGAGTACATTCACCTTGCATGAGCAGACATTTGGAGCTGCACTCATGGGTGCAGTAGTATCTCAAAAGTACCTTCCACTTTCCTGTCTACTCTGAATAGTCCTGCATCCATGCTACACTTAGAACAGTCTTTTATTACATACACATCACACCCATATGGCACTCATGCTCCTGGTCATCCTGTAACTGGAAGTACCTCAGGGTTCTTTCCACAGTCACTGGTATCTGTTGTGCACCCAGAAAGAAAAGTCCTTGTTACTGGCCCTGGCTTTGTCTTTCCAACACTTTGTTCCTAGAAAACTCTTTCCTCAGGTAAAGATGGGGTCTTTTCCACTCCAATCTATTCTGACTTGCTTGCATGGAGTTTTGCCACTCACCTTGATGCTCAGCATCAACTGCTGAGTACCCATCCTCCTGCTCTCCCCTCACTCCTTGGGCATTTTGTGGAGGCACAAGGAACAGTTCCCAGCAAGGTTCCCCAATCCACCCACCAAGTCCAGCAGTGAAGCTTCTCTCTTCAATTCATGTACCGGCTGGGAAGGTCATCCAAGAGCCTTGCCATGTCTTCCTCACGGCCCCCTTCTGAACCACGCAGGGTTCTCTGCATGGCCAAGCATTTCCATGTTGCTCTGAAGTCCTGCGTAAAGCCTAGACAAAAGGCCAAAGTTAGAACTAGTGACAAGCAGGTGTGGGAAGGCAGGCAGAAAACCTGTAGCAAGAATATGCCAGAGTGTCTCGTACCATACCAATCTGGCACTCATTCCTAACGTACTTAAGCTGAAGTGCATGTTTAAGTACTAGGTCAGAGCACAGGAGCCACTCAGCCTTGGTTTATGATCCATGCGGTTACCTGGTTACCTCTTGCAAGGTAAAAACCAGGGTCCATAGATGTGCAAAATCTTTTACAATAGCTCTGGGTTTCAGGATCAGCACACGGGTTAGGGAGCCTTGCAGGTACATAATGCTGAATCAGCAACACAGCTCCCTTGCGGCACATCTGTGGGGGAGGATGGCAAAGACCCTCTGTTTTGTCCTTTTGGAGAATCCCTTAAATTTTTTTGATTGTATTTTATTGATTATATAGTGGGGATTTCAATGAAAACAAAGCTGAGCAAGAGTGACTAAGAACGTCCTTTTTACAGCTTCTTAAAATAAGATAAATGTTTACCATAGGTAGGGGAAGGTTTAATTAGAGCGTTTACATGATAAATTACATACTCTGCTTTTCCTGTTTTACACTGGATTTGTAACTGTAGTAAATTGGAGCATTTTCAGAGATGGACAAAGAGTAACAGCTCTTGGATGCTTTCTAATAAAAGGCCTTGTGCTTGCACTGCCTTCACCTTGAGGGTTTTACAACTGACTTCTCTTTTGGAAACTGTGTTCCCTCTGCCTGTTCTGTGTGATGCAGTGTTAGTAGAAAGCTCACTCCTTCATTGAGTTACAGCATTTTAACTCCATCAGTACAGTTTATGAACACATTCTGCAAATACCCAGTGTTATTATGCTAGGATCATTTTTACACAATAAATATTGTTCAATCTTTTCCCTAAGCATGTGAATCTCCAGTAAGATGACTGGAATTGTATCCTCCTCAGATGAGGCTAAAAAAGAAAGGTCACTGCAATGCAAGGCCAGGGGGTACCATTCTGCTTTTTTTTTTTTTTTTTTTTCCTGTGGTGTGCAAGATTGAATTGCTCAAGCAAATCTTCCTGCATGTGAATTATATCCACTTCACTTAGAATTTCCTGCCCTACTTGTTTTGTTGTGCTCCTTCTTATCCTGGTGATTACCCTATATTTAACAAAGCTACTGTCTGGACATAAATACTTGTTAATTAAGCACATACTTTATATCAATAAATCAGCGTATAAAACAAGTCATCCTGCCAGTGCTAACAGTAGCAACTGCCACATAATTGCATAGCTAGTGATAGTGTAGCAAGCAGCTTTTTAAGAGTATTCATATGAAGCACCAATATTGTAAAGCAATCTAGTTTAATAAGAATATTTTATACAAGGATGGCTCAGATATTATCTCCATGAAATAGAAGTTAAATCTATGGGAAATCTGAGTGGTAGCAGTTGGGTTCTATGAAATGAGGCAAATCAAAAACCACAACATGCTCATGCACAGAAGAATGGAAAAAATCAGTTACAGGCAGAAAATGTCAATAAAACAGTCAGAAATCTCAACTATATTTTAAACGCTACATTAGGAAATCAGCACTAGTGGTTTTTTTTTGTTTGTTTTTTTCTCTTCCCACTTTGCTGGGAAGCTTTGTTGCCCCAGGAGCAAGAAAGCCATCTATCACTGGAAAACCATCAAAAGCCTAATTCTGATGTCTTACAGTCCCACTGACCCACTTGGGGATGAGTGGTGACAGGGCAATTTGTATGTCCTTCTGCTGCAGAGGAGGCAGAAACCCAACTGCTGCCAGATGGCTTTCCCCTGCAGTGGTCTCAGTCAGCTCTGTGTATTTCTGTTGCTTCTCCAGACAATATTTACGGGAGTAAAGGCTGTCATCATCTTCATAACAAGTCCTGGCTGTTAAGTCTACTTCAGATACACAGCCAGTCTACTGTATGAGCTCTCACTTGCCTGGACGCTATACATCTGAACTGGGCCCAGTATAAAAACATTGAAGCTGTTGTACCTACAAATCCATGTAGCTCTCACAGGACACTTATTTAAGAGACAGAAGAGACCCCTGACAACAACCCACCTAGACTGAGGGAACATCCATCACAGATACTTCGTTGACAAGCTGGAAAATATATCCTTAAAAACAACAACAACAACAACAAAACAACTAAATACCTCCTCCATTTCTAAAAATCCTAACTTCATTATTTTTGCAGCAGGTAAGACTAACATCTAGGTCCTTCAGTAGCCACCTGACAGCAGCAATCAAAACGTTCCAATGCAGCTGTGCTGAGCCTGCCTCTGTTTTCAACACAGGGCCTTTAAGAGCCTTCTCCATACCTGCCCATTAAGGTTTTTGCTCAATCGTACACAGGCTTTCTGAGGTGTCATAGATTTTCCCTTAAAAGCACTGTTGTAGCTTTCATATATCACCTTCCCATCAAGAGGTTTTCTTAGAAACCCAAATCAGTAAGATTCAGGACCAGGTATACACTTGAAGAAAAGAAGAGCAGATGCTTAAGTCACAAACACAGAAGTCCATCTGAACCACTCCATTACTTTATGGTTAGCTTCTAAAGAAATGCTCTGAGCATACACAGAACCCCAACCTAACACTTGGATTGGGGCAAGCTCCTGAAAGGTGTCCATCTTTGCTAACCATAGTCATTCTGGGGAATGACCATATTTCAGAGATATTTGGGTTGATTATTCAGTGAACTTTTAGGGTGGTGAAGTTTTTGCACCAGATAGGTAGCAAAGTAGTATGCAGGCAGAAACAGCCAGAAGCAGACAGTCCTAGCCTGCTTCAGAAACATCCAGATTTCCAAGATTTGTAAAGCACGCATGTCCTGGTAAGCACTGGCATCATCTTAACAAAATTGCAGTTCTGATGTAACTGCCAGCACTGACACCAGGTGTGGAAGACCAGAGTACTGCATTTATTCCACTGATCAGCCAGAGGGGATGCTGCTCCTCAGCCTGAATGCACCCAGAGAAGGATGTTTTCTGTAGTCCTCAGGCACTGCTGCCAGTGGTAGTCCGTGGGTTCTCTACCCTCTCTCACCTGGCTCTGTAGGCACTGAACTATGAGGAGAGCAAAAGAAACCATGACAACCCTACACTTTGTGTGTAAATAGAATTATCAAAAGGTGGATGTACCACTGACTGCAAGAAAGGAACCACAGTTACAGCAGGGTGCTCCAGCTGCACAGTAGATGACCCTGTTTCCCCTCCCTACCCTCCTTTGATATAAAACAAAACCAAAAAAACAAGTCACGTGTGAACATGAGCAGACGTGACATTCAAAAGTCATGCGTTAAGGTTACAGCAGTGAAGCTGACCTTTTAAATACATACATCTGATGAGCTATAAATTGTTTGATGTGGCTCTGACCAGAGACGCTCTCAAGAACTTGTTTGCTGTAACTTTTGTTTCTCTCCAGCAGCTCTGGTGCTCACATCATTCAGAAAAAGTACTGAACTTTTTTTTTTTCCTGTAAGTATTATCACTATAATTAGTAGTAAAGATAACACAGAGATACATATAAACTTGATCAGCGCCCAACTCTCTAAAAATATATATATATATATATATATATATATATATATATATCCTCTCTACTATTAATACTGAAATGAACTAGTTTAGAAGCACTGTTCAATTAATTTCTGTGAAAAGTCCTTGGTTAAAAGCAGAGGACTTCTGAAATTTCAAGCGCACATAATACTGAAATGGGATTGTATGCTACTAAAATAGAAAAAAAAAATCTGGCCCCAATTAAAATAGAACTTATCAGTCAAGGATTTTTAGGAAAATTTTTGTACAACTAGTACAATTACACATAAAAGGAAAAAATGCTTTTGTTCAAATTAGTGTCAAAACCTTCTTTTTGTTACTGATATAAAAACTAGTAAAAATATGACAAGTATTATTTATTAATTCATAAGAGATTTAGAGGCAAAAACTACTAATAAATAAGCAAGAAATACTCATGGTTGGTATTGCATATATTATCTTGCTACAGTCCAAAATTCTTACTTGCTACTGCTCTTAGATGAATATTTTGCAAGTCTCTTGTTCCTCCTACATGCTGCAGCTGGCATTTCTTACACATCCTGATCCCTGCCTTACCAGTGTGCCATCTACTGGCAAACGAATGCAAATATAGCATTTTGTTTTGGAGAAGCAATGTTAAGGTGGATTTGTGATTCATTTTAATTTACAGATTTTCATAGTAATCTGGAACATAAAAGAAAGTTCAAGAAAAGTCAGAGTTGAATTCTGTTAATCAACAAGCAGTCACAGAATTAAGACCAGCTCAATAACTTCAGACATCCTTCTAACAGTGACCTAAAACATAGCTTTGGGTTATACAAATTCTGAGTAAAAAAGCATTTGTGCCAGTATTTCAAATAAAGTTTCCTTGCATGACTTTACAAATCAGGCTAACTGCTTTATGAGACATTCAGGAGTTATTTTACCCTAGTATTCTCTGCAATACATGTCTCAGCTGGAGAGATGTCCTGTCCCATCCTGAAACTCCCTTCCATAGTGAATAAGCTATGGGTGGTTTTGGCCATGGGAGGTGAACCTCTGATTCAAGTGTCCTGCTGGAGCCAAGTCCCTGTGTTATGACCTACATCACTTGCAGGAACGTGCAGAGCAGATGCTTCTTTAGAGATCTATATGATAAATCTAGGACCCCTTGGCCTCTAGAAGAAATGCAGCGCCTTGACCAGTCTAAGAGCACATAGTCAGAAAGCCAAATGGACTGGCTTCATTCAAGTGCAGCAAATTACCACACCTTGTGATGCCAGCCATAAATTGATGTTAATTGGTCCAAGGATTTAGCTTATTTTTCTGAAATAATGTAGCCACCAGGATGTATAGATGCACTTACCAGAATAGGAAGGCAAAGACTGGGCTCCAACAGTTCACATGGTGCTGTAAGTCAGAAATGTCTCACATGGGATGGCCATTACGAAGGTTTATTTACCAGCAATCTTCACTGCAATTTCACTGAAGCTGCTCTCCATTGGGCTGAAAGCAAGACACAAAATTTTAGGGTTCTCTCTGTCCCTGTGTAGTGACTGGAAAAGTAAGGAGGAGTTGAACCACAGCCCACTACTAGGATGAATTTTTTTTTGACACATGTCCAAAGCTGGGTTTCATGTAATCACCAGCTGCATTTGAAACTTCAAGTTTAGCTAATCCTGTGAAAACTCATTCTTGAGGGTGTATTTTGTAACACCATACATACTGTTTCTCCCTGAAGTGCTGCCATTATTTTTCCCAAGCAGTTGCCATGAATCTCCACAGGAGAGCGGTGGGCCAGGACGGTCCTGATTGTGTTTGGGTAGTTTCTTTTCAGCTTTCCTCAGATAACATGGAACTGCTGAAAAGGGGCAAGCACAAAGGGCACAAAATTTTCTGGTAAGAACAGAAACAAACCCTCTCAGGCAGTTACCTGCCTCTTTTAATCCTGAAGCGGACTGAGATCTTGCAGACCTATCTTTGCCGTATCTGCTATAGGTAGACATGTAGGGTACCCATCATGGGCCTGCTCACCTGCAGGCACACGAACACAGCTGTTTTCAGCTCCTTCTTGGCAGCATGGCTCTCTCAGGCAGTTGAGGATGTCTGCTGTAGCCTCAGGGCAATGAGAGCTTTGGGAGCCCTGGCACCGAACAACGCCTTGTCTATGAGTAGGCTGGACAACCCAAAGATTCTGGGAGCATCTCGACATACTGACCAGCCTTCCTGCTATAACTGCGTCCGGAGGGGTCTCACCTGTGCTAAGCTGCAGTCTTGCGGAGGTGCAGCAGTCTCTAACACACCAGCCACTTCCTGATTAAAAATACCTGTGATATTACAGTGTTCTCTAGCAAGGCATTAAAAGCTGCAACAAACCTTTCTACAGATTCATCCTGTTCTTTGAACCAGCAAAAAAAGCCTTTATACTGTATGCAAGTTATGTTTATGGCAAGTATACATCAAATATATTGAGGACAGCATAATAGATTTTTGTTTCTTCAGTCACTGGGGTAAAAAGCAAAAAAGCAACATAAATTTAGGTCATGGCCCCATTAAATACAAGTGTATCACTGCTACCCTACTGCCTTCCCCTCCGCTTATTTTTGGCTTCCTGCTTGGCAGAACCAAATGGGCTACCAGGGCTACGTTCATTAGCAATCAGTGTGGCCCAATAGATGTGGAATTACAGAACAAAACAGACCAAAACACATAACATCCATATAAAAAAAAATTTTAAGGGCTTTATTTTGCATTAGCCTTAGTCTAACCTGACCCAAGACCATCTAGTAGCAGCTGAAGCATCTTGGAAGTGCTCCTGAAGCACATCTTGCTGTTTAACTTCACCCAAAAGAAATCCAGTTTGTAAACTCCAGATCATGCCACAGTAACTGGGACTGACTGTGCTGTTTACCTCAGAACCACACTCCTGACGTGAAACAATGTGCTAATGCTAACAAATTATATTATTACATTATATGCACATTATATCACGTAGCCCTTGGACTGGTTCTGCTGCCATGATCTTGTTTCTGGTATAACACAGTCTTTTTACTAATGCAACCTGTTCAGCTCCTCTCTTAATTTTTTCCACCACTAAGCAAGCCTGTCAGACACCTGGCTCTTGACAGACACCGTAGGAGATGGGGAACAAAGACAACTTATTTCCTGGAGACGCACAGTATAATTTTTGTTTTGGGTGGCAGTTGAAAAAGATTGTTTTATAAACTCTGGGCATTTGTGAAATAACTAAAAGTTGATTTCATTGTTACATATTGCACAACTAATTTCTAAGCACTGACAACTTGCTTAACCTCAATTAACACACAGCTAATGGCTAGGTAACACCCGGGATGAGCAAAACAACATAATAAACCTACCTTTAATAGCTTGAGTCCTGACACCTAGATCCCTGCTTTATGCAATACATCAAGTAGAAAGATGAAAGTAAAGATGAAAGAAATTGAAAGTACATCCCAATAAAGCATGAATTTTGTTCAACAGTTACTTACATAGCTATGTATCATCAGTCCTTCTCCCAAGCACCAAGTGATAAGACAAGAGGATGTGGCCATAAGTTGTGTTGGGGGAAATTTAAGTTGGGTATTAGGAAAAACATTCTTCACTGAAAGGGTTGTAAAGTTCTGGAACAGGCTGCTCAGGGAAGTGGTTGTGTCACAGTCCCTGGAGGTCTTCAAAAAATGTGTAGATGTAGTGCTTAGTGACATAGTTTAATGGTGGACTTTGCAGTGCTAGGTTAAAGATCGGACTAGATGATCCTAGAGGCCTTTTCCAACTTGAATGATTTTATGATATATATATTTTTCAAAGTGATAATATAGATACACAGTAAAAAACAATACTTCCCACAGAAGAAGGTTCTTGTGGTACAGCCGTGTAGACCAAAGTGTTGATACACCTCTAGATGTTAGAGCTGTATTTTTATTTTTTAATTGTTGTGATGGCAGAAAATTTCAGGAAGTGATTTTAACCCAACTGGAGAGTAGAGAGGAAGAAAAGTAAGGAGCAAATTCCCTTGACAGTATCTTTCTAAAGAGGGAATTAGAGAGGACTGACAAACTGGCTGTAGCAGTAGGATTATTGTTTTTTTATAGAAGATTCCTTTCCACAAAGGTTAATCATCATATTTAGAAAAATATACTCATGTAAGATATAGGTATTTTATAAGCCATTTAAAGTATTCACTATTTACAAGACATTTACGTAATATAAATGCTTTAATTTCATCCCTTTTCATTATGTATGATCTTACGGTGAAGAAAGCAACTGAAAAAGCCTCAAATTTTGGACATGAAGCTCACTTTTTTTTTTTTTAATACAAATAAAAAAATTTAAAAATCAAAACAAGTATCTCTGGTGCTTTTCATATACATGAAAAGAGAATCCTAAAATCAAGGACTTATAACTAAGAACAGGCTACCCACAAGTAGATTTCACAGTTGGCTGAGTGTGATTCTGACAAAGAGGTAGTACACAGCCCCTGAATCTATCAATATTTTAAGGGATATCACCTAAATGTAGCTTTTGAGTAAGCTAAATTGCTTCTCTTTCCCTCTCCCCACCAGTTACCAGAAATCCTGCTGCTTCTCTTTCGTCAAAATAGTCCTTTGCAATGACTAGGAATGATTTTGACTGAATAAAAGTTACTGGCTTGGCAAACCTGTACTACCTTGGCAGAGACAAACCTGTAAGCAAAGAGGATGAGAACTATCACTCAGCCTCGCTTCTGAATGAAGTATTTAATTGTTGAATGAAGTAACATATTGCAGACACTCAACTCTGAAAATACTGAACAATCTCCTACAGTTTAAATGGTGACTTTCCAATCATCAGGAAATTTACAGTAAATATGTAAACTGAGCATGAAAGGCCTGCTGAATTACTGCTGAAGCAACAATACTTTTTTTACCTCCTGCATCCAGTACTTGGGGTGGCGATATTGGGGGGTGAAGAATCAATCTGTTTTCTCTTTATTGTTCTACTCACCATTATTTTTTTCTGGAGTTTTCAAACTGACTGGGCTGACTCAAAACATACTACACTACCCACCAGGCTGCTGAGACCTTGCTCCACTTGGTAATTGTACCCCTGGCAGCGTCCTTTCCAGTCTTCCCAGCATCTTGGAAGCAAAGGCAAAGCAAGAAGATTCTATAACTTATCTCTCAGCACAGGAAAGCAACTGCTACTGTGGGAACAGATCACTGACCTCTGCCATCAGACTCCTTCCTAATAGAAAGACTTTTCATCCCAAGGAGCTTTTGTGCTGCAGTAATGTCCATGTGCTGAATGAAGTGTTTTCTCTGTGCTGTCCTTAGCAAAGATGTCTCATTCTCAGACAGGCTACTTCTCAACACAAAGAAGAGAATTTGTAATTAGATATTGGATTTCTGTCACGTTACCTATAAAAATTGAAATCCTGTAACCTGAGCACTAATTAGGAATGTGCAAATAGGCCACTGGGTCTTTCTCACATGCTTCATTGACCATGAACTAATGCAAATAAACATGGTAAATATACTGCTTTTAAAAATACAAAGCCAAGAGCCAAGTAAAAACAGTTTTGGACATACATTTTTGCAAAGACGTTTGTATTTGGCCTGCTGAGGGAGTGAACAGCACATCTGGACTGGAAAAGCTTCTAAAGGAAGTTTTACTAACTTTGAAATAGTGTCTAGGGAACTCATCCAAATGGTTTCAAGGAAGGCTCAAACTGCTATTATCCCACTTTGTGTAGTAGGGAATTATAAGAATAAACCACAGATTCAATATATACAAATCATTTTCAGGCAGGCATCCCTTTCTGTAGGCTAGAAAAGCAACAACAACAAAAGGTAAAAACATGACTAGACCTCAGATTTAACCAAACTTTTATTCATTCATCATCAACTTCAAAAGCCAGGAAGGGAAGCTATCTTGAGATCGTATCTTGGCTTGAGATACCTGTCTTATCCTTCTAAAAAAATTAAACACTTGAGATAATTCCTACGTAAGAAGAATATTTACCTAGACATTTGAACATCCTCGTGGAACCCTTTTGGGCACATACATTTAACCCCTTCTGTCAGATGCCTCAAATGAGTTGATTCCTCAAGCTGTCAAAAACATTTTCAAAATGCATTCTACATCTATAAAACTATGGTCGTAATACAACCTCCCCCCTACCCCACCCCACACCCCCAAACACATCCGTATCGGCTATACATATCCCAGTCTAAGAATGAAATCACGTTTTTACCAGTTTATTATTGAATGGTTCTTTCCAAATTCCTATTTGGGGTAACTCCTCAAGTGCAGCAAATTATAAGAACAGATTTTAATGACACCTTCAAATCTGCTGCTTGACATGCTGTGTTTGCATGTGAGTTTTAGTAAAAGCAGATGATCTAAGAACTGTAAAATGATTATCTTTAGAAAAAGTACAAAGGTCTTTAAAATGTAATATTGCATTTAGACTACGAAACCAAGAAAACCACAAAACCACAGTAAGTAGGCGCACAACAGCATAAGCAAAGAGTTGAAGCTCTGCTCACAAAGCAGGAAGAGGAGGAGCTGCGTTACAGACAGCAGGTATTGGAGCCTCTCAGTACAACACTTGCAGAAAAAGCCTCAAGACAGACAATGCCAAGACCATTAACAGTCTTTACTTCTATCAATTGTTTCACAGCACAATGAGACAGCACAAATTTGTACAGTGGGATCTGCAGACAATTTAAAAACAAGCAAAATTATCTTTTAATAAAAAGCATCAAGTCTGAATGTGAAAATATGAAGACAAACAATATTGCAGATAATCATCACCTTGCTTCCTTTTGATTGTCTAAGAAGTCCAACTCACTGACTTCTCATAGTGCCTTTAATCCACACCATGTTCTCCAAACATCCTAGTTAGTGTAAAGCTTAACGGGTCCCAACTAATATGTGCAGTGTTTCCTAACCTTTTATCTTGCTTTCAAACCCTGTTTGCAGTGTGTGGTGAGATGCAACAACTCATCATACAACATTTTGATTCACAAAGAAGCAGCATGGGTGTTGTACATAATTTAATTTGCACTTCTGTATATAAATGTTTACTATATTGCACACTATTGCAGCACTTAAAAACATCTAATTATTTGCAAAAATTAGTAAAATACTTTAAAGGATTTAAAAATAAGGGTTTTAATGCAACTGACAAGATAATAAAAAAGCAATTTACTTAATGAGATACAATCCTTTATGTTGGAAATGAAAGTTACATACAACTAGAGTACAATTAAAATATACCATATAGTTCAACACTTAATTCCTCAAATGTGTAAAATTAACAAGCTTCTACTGTCATAGATATACAATTTTTCCATATTGTGAAAAGGATTTTTCAAATTAAATACAGGTAACATAATATTCTGTAGTTATATTTTATGACTGTGTTTAAATGAGAGGGTTGTATAATACTCACATTGTCAAATGTACGCACTAATGCCTTGGAAATTGCACACTTCCCCTCCTTTTCCAAAATAGAATCTCATTTCCATACTGAAGTCTATTATGCCATATTGGAAAAACATTTTACTTTCTAACAGGATTTTTATAAAATTAAAAAATAGCATAATATCATGGCATTAAGATGACTTTTCCACATATGCCCACATAGAATTTAATCTGGATATCAGACAGACATGTCAGAACCAATTTCCTAGACTTTTGTCTTATTGTACACGCAAGATGAATGATTACAGTATTTTACAAAACAGAAAAATCTCCGAATCTTATTAGAATTATGCAATGATTAAAAATTAAAATCATAACAGAATCAAATTGTGATCTCCAACATTTATTAAAATCTTTTAAAGTTCATAAACGACAACAAAGTTACTGTAGAATTTATCGCATACAGCTAGCATACAGCAGCATGTCCTTGGTCTAAATGAAATACAAAAGTTTTTTTTTTTTGACATTTTCATACAAAGGATTTTTTTAAATTTATTAATGTGACGATATATCTTTGTTACATAAAATTTGCTACAGCGAAGTATCTTATACTTTCCTTGCACGTATGTAAATATGGGTGGACAAAGACTGCATTCAGTGTCAGCCTCCTAATGACGTTGTGCAAAAATGCTCAACAACCTAAACATACAGAATGTTTGATGGTACGTTTCATACTCTTTTGTAAAATGTCTACAAAGGCTTTTCTTAAAGGAGTTTCATACAGTTTAAAAGGAAGGAGTGTCAGTGGTTTATTTGCACTGACATTCAAACAAATACAATGGCTATGTATCAATATAGCTCAGTTTTATTAAAAACAATTCATCCGTGTATGCATGTAAATTTATCATAAAATATGAGTTTAGTTTAAACTGTTTAGATGTGCTGTTTTAAGACAGGTCATTCAGATAGCCAGAATCAAGTGTACAAATAAAACTACTATGAATAAGTTTAAAAGCAACCCTCAAAAAAGTGCTGAGCCACTGATTATTAACATTGAAATAAATGTGTAAAAGTGCCCAAAGCTAGCACATGGTAGCAATATCTTTTAAGTCAGTTGGTGAGAGTATACAAAACATAATTAAGCCCAAATACTTATACCTGTGTGACCATACATTCTGTTTGATTGAAAGAAAGTAGGTTAGAAATGAAGACACAACGCAACTAAAATAAACCCAGCTGTTGCAGTTTTTAAACTTTGTCTCTTTTCTTTGCGAATGAAGTGCTGTAATTAAAAAGAAAATGATTGTAGCAGTACTCCATCCTCAGTTTACTAATATAGTATACCAGAATAAAAACTTGGCAATAACCTCTTATTCTTAACAGCTAACAAAAAATAACCGTGTTCATCCAGCAATGCACCTAGAACATTATTTTGCATTTGCTAAACCATTTGCTTTTCATAAGCCAATGGCAGAGCACGTTTTCCTTTTTGCGTTGTTTTATTTATTTTTTATTTTCTAAATGGATGCCTTTTTTAAAAAAAAAAATCAAAAAAGGCATGAAACAAAGGATACTTTTGGAGCCCAAACATTAGCTTAAAAGGAAAAAAAAATCAAAATGAGTCTACAATACTGACCAAAACTTCCTTTAAGAGTTTAGGGTTAAAGTTCTTAAAAAAGCCATTTCATACCGGCCAACTGAAATGCTGGTAAGTTGACTTGGTTAAACATGGTCCAAAATCCAGACCAGGTGGAATTACTCCCTCTCTTGAGACTGTAAGCTTTCCATGGTACAGTCTGGTTATGGCAATTGACCTACTGCCTAGGTGGGAAATAAGAAGGAAGGAGGCAGTGACGAAAACTGCAGGGATGTAGAAAACCAAGGCACGGGGTCTAGCTACTGTCCCCTACTTAAGCCATCCAATTGATTCTACTTAATTTTGGTCAGTCTCCAGGAAGAAATGTTTTTAAGTTAATTTAGCAGACATTTATATGGCGATAAATACTACCTTCAAAAATGCTAAAAATGTTGGCTAGGTTTAGTCTGAGCTACTAAAAAAATATTATAAATTGTAGCATCAGACACTAGACAGACAAGAATTATTGGCTGGCACAGACTAGAAGCAACATTTATCTTTCACTTCAGTCTAAATCACACTAGCCGCAACACCTTCCATTTCACTCACACAAATAATACATTATTCAAAATTAAATGGAGCATTCTTGGGTAAAAAACTACTTCATTTTAAAGGGGGAAAATGAACAATACACAGAAACAAAGAACGACAGAAACCAAAGTTAAGTAGGAAAGTGGTCTATTATTCTGTGTTACTGCACAAACAGTGCTTGCTTAATTGTGCCTAGTTAGAAGGGTTGGTGCAAACTGCACACATGGAAGATGGCAATAAAGACCTCAGTCAGCTTTGTGGAATGAAGTAACTAGGTAACTGTTTTGACATATGATGGTCTCAGCTCCACCTCATCTATTAAGAGTGCAAAGATCCCAATGTGAGCCCTGATGTCATCTTGTCCTCTTACTCCTACTAAAAATCAGCAAATTCTTTTGCACATTTTTCTGTTAGAGACGCACGAATATCTTCTTCTTCATAGTCATCAAAGTTGCTTGTATCTCCAGGGCCTCTGCACTTTGGTATGAATGGAGCTTCTACCTGTATTTGTGAAGAAAAAAGCACACAAAATGTAATCACCAAAACACCTTCACATTTAGCAGTGTGATAACAGGCATAACAATATTCCCGTTACTTCTCAAATCCTGCCAAGAAAGCAGATAATACAGTGAATCAGCTTACAGTTAAGGCACATAAATAAAATCAGCCCAAGAATGTGCAGACCTAGATGTATGAATATAAGTTTAAAAGCCCTAATATCTCATTGACAAATGTGGATCAAATGGTAATTTCACTTCAGAACAAAGTTTAGTTCGCTCCCTCCTACTTCCAATCATATGTAACTTAAGCCTCTTCTCTCACAGGAAGGTAAAAATCCTCCTGGTAAAGACAGCGCATCCTGTCAAATCCACAGATATACTCAGGCTTGAGAAAGTAGTTTTCTACAGCAGTACACTAGCAATGCCAAATTCTGCTTTAATATTATGGGGCCCGGGTGTCTCAAAACAGCATACCCAGGAACAAAATCTATTGCATTTAAAACTGTCTTGTAAACAGGCATTAAGACAGCAGAGAAAATTACAATGCTGCAATGGGGAATCTTTTCTTAAAAGATCTATACTTAATACAAAGAACATCAGATGTGTTAATTGTACCCTCTCTTCTAGTAATTAATACATTAGTGAATACTATAACAACTGCACTGTCAGTTTGTGTAGCCAAACAACTAGTTTCTTTTTATAAACTATTGTTAGTATTTAGGTTTGGCCTTTAAAATACTTCTGTTAGAGCAGCAAGTTCATGCCTGTATAGTCCAGACTTAGCATTTCAGTGATGGTAACCAGTTCCTTGAAGTGTTTGTATTGCTCAACTCTAACCTTTTTACCAATATCTGAACACAAAATGATCTCTCCACATGATTCTTCTGGGGCAGCACTAATGAAGTTATTTTAGCCTTTTCTGTTGTTTATTGAAAAAAAAAAAAAAAAAAAAAAGAGAATTCAGAAGTTGCCCTTAAGAATGTAAATAATTTCTTAGGAATCTGTTTTTAATAACTCACTAATCTTCAGATATTCGACTTTGACTCTGCCAAGGGGAGAGGGAGCTTTGGAGCTACTAGGAGACAGAGCCAGGCTGCATTGCGGTCATCCCCATCCCTTTCCCCAGCTTCCTCTCCCAGCTCTGCTTCACTCATCCAAGCAGGAGCTAGTGCGCTCCCTCTGATTTGGCAATGGCTCCACCTGTTCAGAAAACATTCCCAATTCTCTGTTTAACTTTCATTGTTTTGCAGGTCTGTAGTTCATAGTGCAGACTGAGCATGGACTTTTTAAAAGCCACATTACAATTCATGTTGGTGAGTCAGGTCTCGAGAACCATTCTAAAAATGCCAGAAAACAGCATTTAGCAGGGTTCTTACCATTGCCACAGCTTATGAAACTGAAGTCAATTACAATGCAGCATCAGGAAAAAAAAAGGATTCCTCAATAGACACACTCTACATCTGATCCTGACCCAATCACAGATAGAGCAAGAGGGAGGGAGGATGCCACTTCAGCAGAAAAAGCAGTACTCTAGGGTTTGGTTAATTTCTCCACGCTGAAGCACAGTCTGACTGCTAAGAACTACTTGCAAAGGAAAACAGATTCCTCTCTGCTGTGGAGGAGTATTTATAGATGCCATTATAGCAGGGGTTAAATAAAAAGGCAGTAGATGGCTCACTCCGAGATATTCCAGAAATAGATCAGTGCATAACACAAGAGAACATGCACATACAGAGGTCCAGGATAAAATGCCAAAAAGAAACAATCATAATTCAATCAATATATATTCTTCAGCATCTTTAATATTGAGCTGCTTTCACCTTTTCTCAGTTCATTTAAAATTCACAGATTTAGTAAGGCAAAAATAAACAAAATAAATAGAAATTTGACTTCAACCTCTTATAGATTCATAATAGTTTGATCAGGAAGTGTCTCACCTTTCTCTGATAAATGGCAATCCAATCTGTAGTTGCAAACCACTTGTGATTCTTTATGTCATTTACACCATTCTTGAGATTTCCATATCGTTTGGTCAAATCTACCTGGAGTAAATTTCTTAGAAGATCCTTCAGGTCTGAACTGAAGTGTGATGGGAACCTTACCTAAAATATACATCCACAACATTAATATACAAATTTGATCCTTCACTTCTGTGAGGTAAAACCTTGTTCACACAAAAGGAAACACCGGTCTCATTTTCTAGTCTTTTTCTAAACACAAATAAAGTAGGAATATATGGAAAAAGATTATTGTTGTTGCACATGTTAATCTGTTTCACAGAGCTTTTATCAATAGCATTGCTTTGTCCATTTATAATTTTTTGAAGTGAAAGTTTCTAGATTTGATTGATTTGGGGAAATTATTAGTTTTATATAATAATGATATAAAAGCTAAACTTAAATTTTACTGATATCACACCAATACAATCAGTTTTCAAGGTATTCTCACACCTTGTGTACATATACACAACGCATATATAAATTTAAAAATATATATACACGTGCACACACAGAGGAGGTATAGTATAGAATGACACATATATAGAGCATATAAAGATGCGAATATGCTCTGAAATAACTGAACATCCTATTTGATAATTCAATCTGGAACGTTACACTATACTGTAAACTGTTTCCAATAACTAACTAAACCAGCATCAAAAAATTTAGATAAATAATACAGCACTGCTTGAAGATAGCACACAAATGAGTCACTTGCCAATACAATTTATTCTAACCTGGCTACAACATATTTGTGAATGAATCATCGGATGTAATTACATAGGGTTTTACTAGCAAAAAATCTGCTGACACCATTTGACATGGGAGAGAGGAGAAAGGGGAAAAGAACAGACACAAGTCTGTTTTTGTCATAACCACAGCTCCAGCATTTGACGCTTTTTTGTTCAGCCAATCAGTTATGATGTAAATGTGGAACACAAAATTATTTAGCATAAAAAATGCTGTGAAACCAAGAGATCTGATAATCAAGGATACTGCTTCTGTTTACATATCAATATGGCTTTATTGTAATACATGAAAAATTAACAGGCTTTAATGAATTTATTACCTAGACAGCTGAGAAGTAGGGAAATAACAACTCCAGTTTCTAGTAAAGAACTAAGTGCATGACAGATTAAATGATTAACTTAAGATTATAAAGAAAAAATTCTGCAAGCTGAGAACTGAATGTTAGTTTCCACAGTTCATATCCAGTGCCGTTTCCACAACCATTCATCCATAGAGTCAACAAGAGATTAACAAAAAGACCAACAGTAAAAACAAAAGCAAAATAGATGAATTTTTTTTTTTTTTTTTTTTAAGAAGAATAGAAGATAAGTATATCTTTAAAGGTGTATCTTAGTAAATTATCATATGTTCAGGTGGAACGGCATGTCTGGATGTAGAAACAAGGTAGCGAACCACCATAACAAATCAAGTGAGCACAAAGAAACAAAGAGATAACACTGGCTGGCAGGAGAAACAACAGAATCATCACCTTATCACGCTTCCTGACACACTAAGAGATACTCATAAAGAATATGAGGGAAAAATTAGAAACAATTTCTAAAAATGTATATAACAATCAAAGTTGAACATTAGACATTTTTTGATCTACAAGACTTTGTTGCTGCAGAAGTAAAGAAACCTACTATGAATTATGGAAACTCTTTAGAGCTTCTCAAAAGCTACCAGGACATTTCTGTAAAGAAAATAGCTTGGCAAATTGAATATACAGGTAAGTAGCTGTTAATAGTTATTGAATCATTTTCATCCAAGCATAAAAGAATATTAAATTTACAGACATTGTGGTATTATAGCTTGCATTTTAAATTTAAAGGCAGGGAACTGTACAGGTACTAAACATGGATTTTTAAAGCTTTGATTTTATTATTACTGTAACAATGTCTGTACTTAAGAAATATTAATTACAAACTCTTACCATATTCTTTCCAAATTGCTTAAAGTCTAGTAGCCAGTGAATTCTGCATCAACTCCACATAAAGTCACGTTCTGCAAACACAGTGAGAAACAATCCATGCTTGCAAAAACAGAGTTTTCACTTACCTTGCCAGACACAATCTTTTCATAAATTTGAATTGGCTGATCTGCAAAGAATGGGGGATATCCAGCTGCCATTTCATAGATTAACACTCCTAATGCCCACCAATCCACTGCCTTGTTGTAACCCTGGGTAAAATGAGAAATACCACTGTAGTACCGTTTGCAACATAGTTTAAGATTTTCTGTACATGTAGCTATGGAATATGAAGAAAGCAAATACGTTTTTGTTTAACACAGAGCTTACACCCTAATTCGAAACAAACTGAAGGTCTCATATTCCAACAGCAATACAGTTGATGAAAGTGAAACGTTTTGCACACATTGCTGTGCTGAGTCTCAGTTATGTCTTTATAGTGATGTGTGGCAAGACTCGTTAAGTGACAAATGGGGACTTTTTTTTTTTAATTTTTATTTAGTAACTCTTAAAAATCAAAATAATCTTGCTACCAAACAACTGAAGCTTTTTTCAAAGCTTAGGAGGGATACTTCATTAAGTGTAACAGTACTTCCTATAGGAAGTACTCTTGACATGATTAAACATATATCAGAACATTCATTTTCATGTTCAGTAAACTAGCTGCCTACTACTTGAGCTTAAAAGTTTAATAAGCTGTTATAGACATTTATGATCTGATCTTTAAAGCCTGAACACATAATCATTACTAACTCCCATTTAGTATTAAAAAAATACAGAAAACCCCACCAACCCAACCAATTTTATGCGTGTTCTCTGAGATCTTTTACAAAGCTCAAGGTTGAGACTCATTTTTTTCCTGAAAAATCAACTACAGAGAATTCATAGTAGAGACATTGCAATTTCCTCTGCTGTTTTAACTATATAGGGCCAAAAAAGCTGCAAATAACCAACATTTTTTCCTAAAACAGAAGAATTTTCTGTTTACTTTTAAAGACCTGCAAAGGGTACTTAGTTAAAACATACAAAAATGCATAATTTAACATGATTATGAATATCATAGCAGTTCCATGAACTATAAGGATTTTTCCTTATACAGCTTTATTATAAATGAGATTTCTTCCATGTTCAAACACAACGCAAGTATTAGACTGCATGTACTTTTTGTGCAAAACCAGTGTTTTTTCATGCTTGATTTCATGTATAGTATTTTAAACATGAAACACTGCAAATATTTTTGAATTGACCACTGATTCCTCCAATACACACTTCTTGTTACCTCTGGAGATCCTCTTATAGTCTGTTAACACTTGCAATACAACATTTGCATTCCATGTACTTCACTAGGAGTTGACTTGTCAAGATTTGATTTTTGAGCTACCAGCAATTATTCACCCCTCCAAGACTAATAATTAGGTGACACCTTTTAACTACATCAAATGCATGGCTGGCAATTATTATTCATAGAACTGAAGAAGTACCTTGCTGAGAATTATTTCAGGTGCCAGATATTCTGGAGTCCCGCATAACGTCCAAGTTCTTCCTTTTACTCTTTTTGCAAAGCCAAAGTCCGTGACCTGGTAGCAGAATTTAAAATTAAGTACTTTTGAAATATTCTGGAAAGAAATTTTATATATAGGAATAGTATGTGGCGTGAGATGCAAATTATTACAGTCAGATAAATATAACATAGCAACTTCTTCTGATGCGTTTATTTCAGATAAAATCTGTTTCTCATGATAAAATAAATAACTAATACAAGACAGGTATTCCCTCCCTTGAAAAAGCTTCCATTTAGAATTTCAGATATCAGTGGGAACTACAACTTGCTTATCTTCTGTATGTACTGTGACTGTATTAATCATTTTTTCTTATACTTTTCATATCAGACTGTTTATACTACTAAAAGTTTAAAGAATGTGAATAGGAACAAGATATTTATCTTTTCCTTTAGTTGACAAACAAATTAATCAAAAAAAAGGGTCAGGAGATCAGTAAGTTTTGTAAATTCAGAAGTTTTTAATTTCATAAGTGTTATAGAGACATATAAGGAGTATAAAGGTTATATGGAAGAACAGTGTGCAAATAAGACAACATAAGAGATCTTCCAGTAGCTTTTGTTTCTGATATCTTTGAAAGCATCACCAGTGCCCAGCTTATTTATCTGAGGAGTTTGGGGGAAATATAGCAGTAACTGTAGTTACAAATGACAAGTTCTTGGCCATTATAGGTTCTTCATTCCACTTGTCATGTTTCCTGCAGTAAGTTCTCAGCAGTTTGCATGCTTTTTCATCATTCTCTCTGAGTTTTCTCCAGGACCATATTGTGGAATACATATGGAAACCAGCAGGTTACATGTGAAATTCTGGGATCAGTTTCAACCTATCAAGTCTACGCTTGCTTGACAATCCATTTCTTTTGTTTCTTCTTTCTTGGTATCATTTTCAAATCATTCACTGTGAAAACATACTGTATCGTAATGATAATCCATTGCTAATTATGCAATGGCCAGTGCCAATGTTGCTGATACACTAAGGTCACACAGACAGTTAAACTAGCCAAATACCAGACAATCAAAGCAGATTTTGCTTTTATTTACTTTTTTTTTTTTTTTTTTTCTTAAAGAAATAACAGCAATCACACCTGCAGCTGAATGGAGAAGGCAACATGCTGACCAGACAGACCTGTTGCTGTCAGCAAAGAATTGTTTCTGTGTTTATGAATGTGTGTCAGTCTATGTAAGAAAAATACATTGCAGGCATGGAACAAACAGAAATGGTTTTAAAATTCAAAAATAAAATGAAGAGTTTCTAAACAAAATTTAATTGGAGCTGCAGCATGAACATATGAACACAAACTCCCTCTCCGGTCAGAAGCAGAAACTAAGGTACCTCACATGGGAGGACTGACTGCTGCACCTATTACCATTTGCTGTTTGTCCACCACCATAAAATGTATTGTTGCATCCAGAGAGTTGCCAGTTTTAGTAATATAAACAAGACGAGATGCGAATCCTTTCTACTTCTCTCAATAAACATTTTTATTATGTATACTCCTGTTAGATTTTGCCATGCCTAAACGTGACACAATGAGGAAAGAAGAGTTTCCATAGTATAAGGACTGCAGGGCAGAGTGCCTGTTGCTATATACCACCTTCCCATTTGTCTTTTTGATCACAAACAGAAAAACTAAAAGGAAGACGACAAGGTGACAAGAAGCTACCATAAAATCAAAGAAGTCATTCGCAGCACTGCAATTCTGATTTGATCTGCTGAGAAGGTTAGGACTCTCCAAGGGTGGGATTCATCTACCTGAAATTAAGTACTATACTGTAGATGTTGACATCTAATCTGGTCACCCTCAACTACTTACACAGGCAATGCAAAGAACAAGACATTTTAGGACACCTTTCTTCTTGTTCTAGGGCGGACATGATATAGGTCAGATGAACAGAGCCATATAATCACCTCCTCCTCACCACAGTCCCCAGGGGAAATCTTGACAACTTGTTCAAAGTGCAGAGAGTGAAATTGTGCATACTTCATAGTCATAAAAAAGTTAAATCCATTGATTTTAACTGTTATTAAGCAGTAGAGCATTTTAATGCCCCCCTGAGTATATGCTAACATATCAACCATCGTTAGATCATTTATTCTAAACGCATTTGCTAGAATTAACTAACCCTGCACTGTGAAACAAGAGTCCACACCCTAAATATATGAAAAATATTATACCTGGATGTATCCTTGCTGATCAATTAAAAGATTTTCAGGCTTTAGATCTCTGTAGATGAGGTCTAACGAATGGAGGTACTCAAATGTTAGCACTATCTGAGCTGCATAAAACCGTGCATGTGGTTCACTGTGAAGAATTAAAAGAATATTAAGCAATCCGGTGCTATGAAACAAATGTAATTGAAAAGAACAGATAATTTAAGCGTCTTTTAACTGGTTCTTTTACTGTGTAACACCCACCCCCCCCAAAAAAAGAAAAAAAAAAGACCAAAAAACCACCACAAAACTACCACAAAAACAAACCAAACCAAAACAGCAAATGTTTTAGAATTGATACATTCATTCCCTAACTTTAATTTCTTAACTTTTGCATTTAAAATACACATGCAAACCCACACACAGAACTTAGAAAAACTTAGACTTTAAATATCAATTTTTAGAAACTATGATCAATTTCTGTGACAATGTGCATATCAGTTCCAAAATTCTATTGTGCCTAGATTCTAAGTGCCTGCATTAGCTAACTGCAAAATAATTATAAATTGTTCATTGCCTATTTTAGCCTACTATCAGAGGAGAAAATTAAATGCACTTACCCCTTCAGAATTTTTTAATTTATAGTAACAAATTTTACGAAACCCTTTTCCCAAATTAACAGCATAATGCTTTTTAAATAAATAATTTCACTAAGATTCTTACCTAAACCTTCCAATTCTTCTTAGGTGTGAGAACATTTCACCACCAGGAACATACTCCATTACCATGTATAAATTAGAATTGTCCTAAGGAAGCAAGTAAACACACACAAATATTTACCAGGCATGCTACAGTGTCTACAATTTCCAGGCCCAGTATATTTCATTAAAGAATGAAAAACTGTAGCCATCAAATTACCTTAATAAATCAAAAGTAACACACACAGAAATTCTGGAAAAAAATGCATAATCAGCGAGTTCCTGACAGAAGGAGCAGAAAATGCCTGCTATAAGACAAAAACTTGCACCCTTAGGAGTTCAGAATTGACAGCCTAGAGTATTCTCGTCTCCCATAGACCCATCACAAACCTCAAAACTATAAAGATTAAGAGATCATGTTTGTTCATTTTAAATGGTGTTATTAAAATAATATATATATATTTATAGGACACATATCACTATTATTTAGGAAAATACTCAATTTCTTTGCAGACCAGCTAGGACATACTGTCTTAGAGTTAGATGCTGATCTCAAAATTCTTTGCTCCATCGTCATGATTGTCATTAAGACCTGCCTCATGTATCAATCTCATACAAAAAATCTGCAGAACAATTACAATTTTTCCTAAAATTTGATCACGTACTTCCCTGAAACTCTAACAGCTACTTTCAAAATAATGATTACCTTAAAAGAATACTCCAGTTTTACAAGGAAAGGAAAGTTCACCGCTTGTAATATCCTCTTTTCATTCAGTGTGTGTTCTATTTGCTTCAGTTTGACAACCTAGTAGAGAAAAAATAATCTTCAGTCTAATTATGCCATTTCTTAATTGTTGATAATTTTTTTAGTGTAGCACAGCTACTTGAAAGCAAGCTCATAAATTTACAGATAGCCAAAAACCCCAGTTTTACTGTTACTGCACTTATTACTAGGTACAGTAGCAGTAATAAGAATGAATTAAAAAAAAATTAACCATTCTAAAGAGTAATATTCATGAAATATGGTTTGCAGATAACTGGAGAAATAGTATTTCTTACTACATGCTTAGTGTAAGAAACACTAAAGAAAACCTCTCTCTACATTTTCTCAATAATTGCTTGCTATTGTAACAGAGATACTTCTGCAGCAAGATGACAGTTCAATAAATTCCATTAATTCCGGCTTAGCTAAGAAAGGCAGGAATGTGTGTCAGACATTAACCATGAATTTTGTTATGTGTGAACAGGAGTAACCTAACTTATTTTATAGGGTTTGTACATTAGTAAGGAGAAGACTAAGGAAAATACACACTCAAAGTTTCTATTCTTATAAACAGTTACTTCTGCCAGACCTTTCAGTGGATTTTGCTTTTCTGCTTTATACCAAACTGCTCAGTGAAAGAATTAAAAAAAAATAAATGCTATCTTCTTGGAATACATTACAATGTTAATATACTGACAAAACTGTGAGCAGCACATTTCTGATCTCTACTCTTTCTCAGGAATTAACAATTTGTTTCCTGGTGTTAAACCCCAACATTGTGTAATTAATTCTTTCCATTTTACTTAATCCCTATTGCCCAATTTATCTGCATCTTATTTTGAGAATGGCACGATTCCCAACTTTTTTTTTTTTTTTACATAGGAAACATGAAGAAAATGTACAAGACTAATCAAAACAAGCAAATCTAACTGCTATAAATAACAGAAAAGCATGACGTGCCAACTCTGACTGAAACCGAGTTTAAATTTAACTATCCTTTAGATGCAAAAGGTAATAGCTACAAGTAATAAGAAAAGAAAACTTTCTTGAAAGGAATTTTATACAAAAGAAATTGCAAATTGAAAATAGATTTAATATTTGCAATCACAGATCTTTGTGGACCAAATCCAAATTTTGCACTGAGGCACAGGAATACACTACTGCAGCAAAAAAACCATCCCAACAACAAAACAATGAATCAGCTCATTTGTGGGAAGTGTTCCCTTTGTCCCTAAAAAACTATGGTATTGGAATTACTTTGGCCCTCAAAAATAGCAAGCTAAGGTTATAGTTTGATATTGTGAAGCGTTCAGCTTCTAGAAAAGATTTTACCACCCTTCCTGCAACTTCTGCTTCTTAGATTGTGAAGGGTGATTGGCAACAATATCGCAGGCTGAAACTGCTGTTTAACACTTCATGCTGTTGAACTGGAGCTTCAGATAACAGAACTTTGCTCACATTTAAACTCAGGCTAAGGGTATGTCCAACGAGAGCTTCCTGTAGATCAAATGATATCCACCAACGGAAGATTCTCCCATAACTTGCTTGCGACTGAGCTTTTGTTAACAAAATTTTATTTCCAAAAACAGTTGTGTGATGAAATGAAGCAAGCAATGTTGCTTTGCTAAATCAAGGCAGGCAAATAAAGGAATAACAACCCTACACACAAAAAAATGGCTAGATCGTGTAACACTAACTTTTATATTTTGTTTCGTGTCTATAGGAACCAGACATAAGATTAGATAAAAAAAAGGGACATTGAATTGGTCCATCCATTATGTAATACGGTTTAATATCTTCCTTTAAGTTGCTTCCTTTATGATGAAGAACTAGTGAATTCTCCAGAAAATGTACTTACTGAAATTATTAGACATTTTTGAAAAGAAATATAACTGTGTATTTGATATAGGAACGATTGACAGGAAGCCAACACCAAAGAATAGCTCTCACAATTAAATAAGGTAAACTCTTTCCTCAAATGACAGAGCTCCTAGCAATTTTCCGTGTTTATAAAATAGCAGCTGGACTTTCCTGTGGCCTCCTACAGCCAAACAGAGCTGCCAAGCAACCACTCCAGAACCAGGAAGCAAGCAGGGACCGATTGCTCAGGTGTATTTGCCCTGTGGCTAAAGACCCCAAGGACAAGCTAGCTGGGCCTGAGGGGCAGCGCTTCCTCAGGCCACACTTGGTTAATATGCCTTGAGAATTAGAAGAGTTGAACACTGTGATCAGGCTCCTTAGCAAAACTGCTTCCCAGTTCAAAAGCAGTGGGCTGCCACCCAGCCAGGCTGCGAACAGCTCTGCAGCAGGCCCACATCTCCTGAGGTGGCGAGACCCAAGCACTATGGGGTCAGCGGCTGATGCCAGGGCTCGTGCTCTGGACCCCTGCAGGTGCCTAAGCGTTGGTCTCAGCCCAAGTACTGTGAGAACCAACCTGATAATTGGCACGTGTACTTCATAAAGGAACACTTCAGACTTGTGCTCACAGACATAGAGACATCTAGTTTACTAATAGAAGACTGTCACCTTGATGCAAAAATCTTCAAATATCTTTAACCCTGTGAATGTTTTACTGAAAGTCCACTGTAATCATTCAAAATGTGAATTTGTGTCTTTACCAGGTAGTTTTAAAGCAACAGCTAGTTAGTAGTAATCGTTTTTTTTTTTTTTTTTTTTTTTTTTTAAATCTTCAGACTATTTTTATGGCAGTTTTCTGAAGAAAGATGTAATCTTCTAAATTGCTCTAGTGTGCTCTAGTGACAAAGGCTCAGCTAATCCTGTGAGAGGTTTCAAAGAGAAATAAATTAAATAAATTAAAAGCTTGCCAATGGGCTCTCCCCACACACATGGGATGCTCATGCTCATCATGCCTTGCTTTACAGTAAAGCTTCCTGCAGAATTCATCAGCCATACTGAGGGAACAAGGGGTGGAAATGGTCTGGGATGGTCAGGTATACGAAGTTGGAAAGCCTTTTAAATTTAACTGGATGATTTCTGCATTTTTTATTTTAAATAAACATTATAAAAAGAAGTTATAGGAAAATGCTAAAGTTGTAACTAAAAAAAAAAAAAGAGCTTTGTCAAATCAAAAAATGCCAAAATTAACACTATAAAGATAACTACTTTAGCTTTTTCTTCACTAACCATTATAGAGGAGTCTTTAATTAAATTACACCTTATTTAAGGTCAAGGACACCAAATCACATGTAAAGAACACTGGAATTGCAACTCACAGAAAATGGTTTGCTTGTGCCTCTGCCATGGTACCATTGCATAAAATTACTTGAGAATGTAATAAAGCTTGAGTGCAAGAGTCCACATTGTAGCAGTGTTGACTTTCATTTGATCATTTTCTTGTTTTTAAATTCTCTTTACTAGATTAAGGTGTTCTTAACATGACTTTTTAATTTGTTATATAAAAGCAAAGGTAAGTATGGTGCCTTATAAAGTAATAGAAGTTGTTATTTTGAGGATCTTAGAAGCCAAGTTCTAAATAATGTACTTCTGTAAAAGATGTCAAACCATTAAAAATTAACTATATTGATAACTTGCTTAAGATACCATTTAGTGTTTAAATGTTTTTAGTGTTTAGTTAACATTTAATGTTAGTAGTTATTAACATAACTACTAACATTAACATTAGTAGTTAGTTAACATTTTAGTGTTAAGATACCATTTTAGTAAAAATACAGATTCAGACTACGGAATTGAAGTTTTCAACACAGAATTTTTACTGTATGACAGCTGTTCTAAGGGACCAATTACTGTTGTATCTATGCAGTTAATATAGATGCAACAGGAATATTATATAATTATGCATACAAAAACTAATTTGGATCCCACTGCATCAAGAATGGAAAACAAATGATTCAAACAATTTGTTAAATTATATTTCACAAATTTTGAAAAATTCCTAGCCTTCTAGAATTCCCAAGCTACCACGCAAAACTGTAAAACAAAGTTTTTTTCCCTTTCAATACAGTACTACATTTGCTATTGCCAAAGAGTATGTAGATCATATTACAAAAGGTAAGCAAAGAATCACATTTACTAATGCCTTGAACACTACTAATTCTCTTTAGCCAGCCATTAGTGGTAAGGGATGTTGTAAGAATTCTACACATTCCTCAAAACAAACTGCTGGCTAAAAAGCTCAGTCAGCTGCTTGAAGTATCACCAGTATTCAAATGCAGTAAGCAAAAGCACAAATACGTGCAATGCAGTTTAGTCACAGTTACCAGACCTTTATCTACTTCAAACTCTTGTACTGCAAAAGACACTAAAATTTACACCAACCTTCTGTTTGTCCAGTATCTTCATAGCATAATACTGTTCTGTGGCTTTATGTTTCACCATCATAACTCTCCCGAATGATCCTGTTCCTAGGGTTTTTTGCCTCTCAAAATCATCTAGGCCAGCAGTATTCTACATATACAAGGATATAATGGTATTATTTACAATTTAATACCCAGAGACAATTTTAATTATATGAATTGAAATCATTTATTAAAGACAACTGAGTAAAATTAAATTTATCAAAGACAACAAGCTATAGGCAACTTGGAGTTATGTCACGACTGACAAATTTGAATAAGAGATTTTATATTGCACTCATTGAAACAAAGAAACTTAATTGAATTGTGTGAACATTTCTATAATTTGTTCATACAGATGACACAAGCTTAGTAAGAAGAACTTGGCTGTAAACAAATTATGTACGTAATAATCAGATAAAGCCCTCATGCTCCACAAGCAAGAACATAAGAGCCTGCAAAATTCTAGAACCAAGCTCTTGACAAAGTGCTACAGGAGAGCTGTCTGGAAACAATATCACAGCTATTCATTCAAAACATTTGAGATGCTGCTTCAACAAACAAATGACCATCCTCTTCCACTCTCCCCATCCCTCCCCTCCAAGAAAAAGTCCACCCCTCCAGCTTTTGGAAGATTCCTCTTGAGCTCCTTAACCTGTCCCCAAGCTCTAGGCAGCATATTCTTTCTTAATAGCATGGGATAATGATTAGCACGGTAAATTACAGATCCATGTAATGTTTAGTGTTATAAAAGCCAGCTAAAATATGATCACAGATTTTGAATCATGCTGATCACAAACAATTTTCTGTAAGAGAAAGTGGCAATCCAGCATGACCATTTCATCAGCTCATACCTAGAGAAGACCTGAGCATCTCCGCTGATGAATATCAGTGAGAAAACTGACTTCCAAAATGGAAACTCTTTTGAAAATTGCATTAAACTTTCTTCAGTTTTCTGTGCTGCTCATTACAAACTGACAACACACTTAAAACATGCTATGAAAAAAATGCAGTAAAGAAAATTATTCGATTCTTAAATGATTGATACCTGAGGGGGGCTTTCCCATTTTCTTAAAAAGTCTTCTTTGGCTTTGGCTAGGAACTCTTTCACTGAAAACACACACAAAAAATTGTTCATTAATGAGAGTCATTATGGATGTGATAGAGACGCTTTGTTAACAAAATATATAATCTTCATTATCAACTTTATTCTCCAGTTCATAAGGTACTATATTTACCTTTATGAAAGTGAGCACCAATATCTCAAATTTCTACAACGATCTCCAGGGGATCTGTAAGCTTTCTGGAGTAACTACACAACTCTACACACGTTACTTAAACTACACCAGCTCTAATAACTCACAACACTGTATACGCAAGCAGGCTTTAAGGTGATGCAAAACGTTCTTAATTTGACTGGGGAAGAAAAGAAAACAAACACCTGACATTTAAATTACCATTCCGCAAAGAGAAAGATTTTATCATTTTTTAAAATAAATATACATTGTCTTTCAGCTGATTAGCATAATGTCAAGCTCACTGCTCCCCCCATCACCTTCAAAAAAAGGCTGTTTGCAAGCTCAAGAACCAAATGCACAGCATTACTGCAAGCAGACAAAACACAACAGGGCTACAACAACACTGCACATAGATATGCCCACAGTCAAAGAATAAGTATTTTTAATATTAAATTTTCATTGAAATTGAAGGAATTAATAACTGCAAAATTCTGGATGACTGTTTAAAATGTGCACTAACATATTTTGTTCGGATAATATTTCAGCTGTTCTATTTTTTGAACACCAATTGTCAGCCAGATCAAAGTAGATTACTTAAGGCACAGCCATAAACGAACGGCATTTCAGACATTGCTGTGATTCTGAAAAAGTCACAGAATTAGAAGAAAATATCATACTGGTTTTGTGTTTTCTGAATCAATTCACATAACACAACATTAATAACAGCGGATTTTCTGTACTATGTTCTGCCATAAGCAATTTCTAACAATACTCAGTAATATGCCAATATTATTCTGGTCAATGACAAGAAATATATGGTTTAGGAACTGTATTTTACCTTCAGATGCTCACAGAAAATTAGGTTTATGAGTGGCCATAAACAATCATCTGATGAATCAGAACAATTTTGTGCTTTTCCTTTCAGAGAATACTGATGTCTACACAGAGAACTTTTCTCCTACCATACTTCTGTTACTGGCACAGTATCAGCAGTGGTAAAAACAGTGGCAGCCCTGGAATAGACTGGTCCTGATTTTTTTGTTTGGTTGTTTTTGTTTTCCTTTTTGTTTTCATATGGGATTCAACTGTAGAAAAATACTCAAAGGAGCCTTACAGTTCCTACCATCGCTGGCTCTGATGGAACAGCATCAAAACAACAGAAATTTCAGAAAAATTGTCAAAAGGTCTGGCAGGCAACAACATTAGAAGGGTGATTAAACCATGACATTCCCTCAGTACTTTTAAGAGAAACAGAGAAGAGGGACACATTTATTACTTTAAAATTATGTGTAAGTAGAATAAGAAAGCAGTTTATGTCAAACGAATTATAGAAATTAATTGGCATTTAAACTCACTGAAAGTTAAAAAAAATATATATATTTAAATGGGTAGCCAGTAAAATGTTTGACACGTTTATCCTAAGTGGGGAAAATATTTCCATTGTTTTCAAATTATGTGGGCTACTTATTTAATGACTTTTAATGATTCTCATTTGAGAAAAAGACAGGATTTCCTGTGACATGAAGTAAATTCAACATAAAAAGGGAATGTAATAACGTCCAAATTCATGTACGATGATCCCTCTTCTACTAGGAAAACAGAGATGGCTATTGATAAAGCGATAATAATTTATAATTTTCTTTTGGACATAAATTGACGTCAAAATAACATGAGCATTATTTTCTCTTAATGCCAAGAAAAAAAAATTAAGATGATCATTAAGATTACCAGAGAGCCAAGCTTCAAACTTAAGCTACTGTAGTTAAGAAACAAACATTAACTTTGCTTTAACATGATACATCACAAAACAGGAAATATATATATATATGTATATCTTGGTACAACATCTTAAATATCCCTCACACAATTTATGTTGTTCATATAAAGGTATTTTAAGTTTCCATATCTCTCGTACTGAAATAGGATTTTCAGTATTTATGAGAAATATACCATTATATTTACATGTAATCATCTTTTTCTCAGTTCTGCTTATGGAACAAAGAACGTGTATGACAAAATTGTAATCCATCTGCAAATATTCAAACTGGGGAATCATGGAAAAAATGAGCCTCTATTCTAAAAAAATCAGGAAGCCACAAGCTCTCCTTCAATACAGAATGTCTAACTTACACTTCTTTACTTTTGTTCTTTTCTTGGAAAGTGGCACTGAGCACATATTTTCAAAATCAAGCTACCAAATGGCATTAATTCACTCTTAAAACCCTCATATTTTAAAAACAATTTCATATTTTGATGGGTGTTATTAGAGAAAGTGTGTTAAATTTTGCTTGGTTCTTATTTTCAGAGGTCCCCTGGGCTCCTACACCACAGTGAAATTAAGGAAGTGATTTCAAATTGAATTTAGGCAACTTAAGGGCGTCACTTCAGTCACTTCTGAAAACAGGACTTAGAATTGGAAATAGCACAGGTTCTTTTGACAACTGAAATCACGAACCATTAGCTCTTGCTGTAGGAGAACACATTTTATTTCTACAGTTTGAGTGCTGAATCAGTATTTCTGCTAATTAGTTATGGTTTGTAGTGGCCATTGGTATTATTTTCATGATGCAAACGAACAGGTTTATCAGACAATGACTTTGAAGTTTTCTTCACGTGCACATTTTTAGCCACTTTACATTGCTACAGTATGACTTTTTCAATTTATTATTATTTTTGTTTGTTTTTCAGATCTTTTAACTGTTCCTAGTATCTGTGACTTTGGGCACTAATGAAAGAATGAGCATACCAAAGGTCTCTATAGGTCCCCAAAGGGTTTGCAGGAACATTCACCCACACAGATGAGATGATGAAGAGAGGAAAGAAAGAGAAAAAAAAAGTTTTATGCATTTCCACAACAAACACATAGAAAACACAAAATACATTCCACCCATTCCCCTCCCCACTCAGGGATGGACCCTGTAACAAACCAGCCCTTTCCCACACAGACAGAATGACTCATGCTACACCACAGAATGTTTGAGCAAAGATTACCAAATGAAAAAAAGAGGAAAAAAAAAAAAAAAAGAAAACACACCAAAGGCAGCTAAATTCAGTATGAGAAAAGATGATGCATCACAGACATAAGCACAGCTTATAAAACTTCAGGAGATCAAGTTGGCATCTTTAATAAATAACCTGTTCTTATACAAACACATCCAAGGAACCATTGCTAACAAAAGTGTATCTATCTTCATCGCAGCATGCAGGATCACAATAAAACCTGTAATCAGGTGATCTTCCCACTACTTATCATTTTGTTCCAAAAGACGGCATGTGTGAATTGCATAGCATGTGGTGGGTAGCACAGAAATGGAAAACAGTCTCCAAAAATTTCACAACCAAATTTCAGTCCTGTTACCCAACAACAGCAACAAAACCACACAAAAAGCACAGATGAAATTACTGTATACAATCTGGAATGAATACTTGAATTATTTGTGGTACCTTTACAATTACAATTTAATTTTCTAAAACTTCCAAAAAAAACACAAAAAAGATTTTTATATACGTGTTCCCATAAGCACCGAAAAACTAATGCAAGGATCAATCATGAATTCACAAATGGCTAAGTGAAGTGAAGATTTTGATGATGCAAGGAGTGTTAGCAAAGACCAGCAAACAGACCCTATTCAGACTGATTTCACTGACACAGTACCAGATTGAGTGAAGGAGGTTGAAACTAAAGGAGGAAAAGCTGTTGTTCAAGAAAGGAAGGTGCTGGAAGGCAAGGGCAAAGCACAAGTGAAAACAGCGGCACAAGAGCCATGCATAGGATCAAACTATGGGAGCACCAGTAAGGACACCAGCTGGAACTGGAAGGGCTGCACAAGTGGCCCAAAGGTTAGGTGGGCACAAACACACTTCGTTAACCTCCGATAATCTAGTTCTTCATCACCAGCAAGCCCAATTATTAGTGGGAAATGCAAGTTTCACACAAGGTAAACACACAAGGTGTGTAGAAGAAACTGGGGGAGATTCAGAAAAGCGTATTAAGAAGTGGGATGATGGCCAAGGAGATAATTTTTTTTTATAAAACTGAAAGTTTGTAACTTCTGCCTGCATCAGTTAAAAATCTGTTCAGAAGAAATCCTACAGGTGCACACAGCTGGACAAGAAATACGTAAGCTATTACTTGTATATCGCAGATGACATGAGACTTGGCCTATGGATATCTGTATTCAGAACAAAAGAAAAATGGTGATACGCAGGAGAGCCTGCTAAAAGAGACTTTTAAGGGAAGTGGAGAGTAGGATAGAAGTATGTTACGTAACAAAATCCAGCCACTTCAGTGCACAGTACAACACAATGATATGGAATTAGCTATCAGAAGGTTTCTTAACTGTCCCTGGTCATATGAATCCAAGAGTTTTCTGTTCAAATAAGCTTAGTTTTCAAGTGACAAAACCCATCTGGTCACAATGAAAAAGTGTTTGTAGCTGGCACTTGCAGTTCAGAGAGGCCACTGCTCCTCAGCTGCTCTCCGTCAGGAAGAATCGGAATGCTTAAAATTTGAGCTCAAGATCCTGAGGTTCCCAGGTAGCACTAGCATACAAAGAGATACTTAAAGAAAAAAAAAAAAAAAAAAGAAAGAAATGAACACCACCTACCCCTCCCCAACCTGCCTTCCCCCCAGTCCCTAAACACACCTCCAAATAACAGGGGAAACATAGCGAATAGATGTTATCTAACAGTGCCTTGACACAGAACACAGTATTTTCCTTTAATTGTTTTGTGGATTAACTTTTGTATGAAAAGTTAGCAGGGCTATAGAAAAAAAAAGGTATTACAAAGAGCACTCTGGCCTGAAACAAGCAAAGCCTTGGAAAGCTCCTGAAACAACTAAGCGGGTTAGGACCTCTCAGCTGCAGGGGTGCAATTAGAGCACAGGGGAAAGGCGTCACAGATGGAGGAGTCCTGAAGAGTTAACATAAATCGCATTGCCTTTCTCCCACCTCCCACGTGCACTGTATTTGTTATTCTCAAGCACATCTCCCACAAGAGACAGTGAGCCAGAATTTTTTTTGGAAAAAAAAAAAAAAAACACAAAACTATTTGGATAGGATTTATGGCAAGAAAGCAAGAACTAAACTGATTAAGACCAAACATTGGGCACCACTACAAACCCCCATCTGCTGTGCTAAATGCCAATCTCTGCTTGGTATTTAGAATGCCCTTTATCAAAATACAATTCAATTTATGTTCCAAAACTGTAATATAATCACTTGAAAACTGGAATTAAATGGGATATTTAATTAAAATCTCCGAATTTCATTTAATGGAAAAATGAATATGTATCTGATAAATATAATTGTATATTATGGTTTAGGCTTAAACATTATCGAGACATACAGGGAATCCTGTGGTTACAATACCGCATTTCAGAAACGAGAGAAGCACTCAAGTCAAGAGTTCCAAGCCTAATTCTTGCACCATTAACCTTAAATCTTTTTCAATTTCTTGTAACTTTCATTAGGAAGAATACTATCACAAGGCTTACAAGTTTTCTTTTTACCCTGGTATATCTTTAAAAATGAACACAACTGTGTATTAAATATTACGCGTTCAAAGGAAGTAGTGTGAACAAGAGTTAACATTTTAATAGCTAGAACGCACTTCCAAACAGAAGCTGAAGTGGTATCATTGAAACACCGTCGACAAAAACAAAAGGCTTTGTTTCTCACAATGTGAAAACAATGGAGAAAAAAAGTCCAATGTGATATTAAGGCTGTAATATGAGGCCCAGTCAATCCTTTCTTAATACTGTGGTGAAAAGCACTTATTGGCTCTGTTGTCACAAACTGCCCACTGATAACTTTGTCTTGTTCCTGCTCTAAAAGTTGTAAGGTCACTAAGGCTAGATCAATAAACTCTGTACCAATTTAATATCTCATCTATCAACTTCCTGACTTTAAGAGCAAAGTTTTGATCTTATATTTCCACTGCAATTTTAATTACAATAAAAACTGGTGTTGAAGATCATACTACTAACTTAGCAACTGCAATAGATAAGAATTTAACATCAAATATATATACATGGAACACTTTTGAAATACAAAAACTAAAACTTCTTAGTAAATGAAGGTTCATGTAAGAATTATTAAATGCATACAAGTTTGCTATTAGAATGCAACTGCTATTAATTAAAGTGCATACTGTAAACACTTCTATGGAATACTGGGAATGACTGGTAAGAAGTAGAGAACAAAAGGGTATGGAAAAGCCATGGAGAAAAAGGGAGAGGAACAGGATAGAGTAAATTAGGAGTAATTACAGCCGCAGTGGCTGAAGACTAGGAAATAGCAATAGAATCTGATTTCAGGGGGAGCTTATTCAGGAATTAACATTACTGCACATTGCAAATTAAGAGATAAGAAAAACTTGTGTTTTACACCTCCAGATATTGAACACAGGCGATTTTTAATTTATTTTTATTTATTTATTTATTTTAAGTCTTGAGCTAGACTGTATTTTGTCAGTCTTGTAAGAGAAAATGAATCCCTCCTCCAACCCCCCGGGGCTGCATGCTACAATTTTAAGCTGTAAATTAAACAAAGCTGAAGTCTTATTGTTCACCTCTTTACTTGGCTGGTATGAAAACAGACAGACTGTGCAAGAGATGCGACAGATTTAGACAAACCAAAACAGGAGGTGAATTTTCAGCTATCAGAGATAATGGCTATCTTTCTTGAATGCTGAGGGGATGATACTCTACTGCATACAACTGCCACAGTCAGACTGACTTTCTTCTTCCTTCTATTTTTACCAGAAATAAAATTGGTTTTATTTCCAAATCTCACTGTTAATCTTTTGTTTGCCCTTATTTATCATTTTAAATCATAAAGCACTGGTCCAAGCAGAGGCAGCAAACCCCACTAATGCCAAACATGCAACACAATAGAAACCGATCCAGAGAGACTGGATGAAACCCAACCAGCACCGAGTCACTTAAAATGTGAATCCCTGAAGTCTTGCTAAAATGAAACCTCACCAAAATTTGTAATTGAATATACTTCATTAAACAAACAACAACAAAGTGACTCCTCCCTCAAGACACACAGATAAATGCTATGCATTCCAGTTATACCAAAAGCCTTTCTTCCTCTCTGCCAAAACCAACCAAACAAAATCCATGAACCAAGCTGGGATTTATTATTCAAATCCTAAATTGTTGATTATATACAAGATTTCCTCAATGCTGACAAGCAGAATAGCTCCATCCATACATCCAAGCATGGGATGTGACCCAAAATCTCTGGCAGATCCCTGCGAACATGAGAGGCCCTCTAGGCATTTAGGGTGGCACCTTTTTTTCTTGCCCAAGCTTCCCTTCCAAATGAAAGCATTCTAGCAACCTGTCTCTGATTAAAGTGGGTGGTATATATTTTTTTCCTCCTGTTCTCTAAAAAAAACAGTTACAACTGCCGTACAGTTTCTTCTGTAATGCCTTAAAACTAATCTTTAGCCTAAGGAAAGGAGCCTCTCATGTACCTTGTTCCTGTCCTTGAAGTGTTCACTGAAGGGAGTTACTCCAGACTGCCAAGATGACACACTCCTATATATGCTCCCTTTCTTGCAACAATCCACATGCGTTGAGGCTTGGAAGTCCATGAAACAGCAATTTGATTTGTAAGGCTGCAGTTTACTGTTCAGTAAAGACTAGTACATATATATAAACACTACTTCAAAGAACAAACAAACAAATAAACAACCCATCCTGTCCTCCCACAATCATTTATTCCCTGCCTCAATATCATGAGTTTCCATGAAAGAGGAAAAGCACCCTGTGGCTGCCTGCCAAGCCAGGTTGGGGAGTTAGGCCAGATTAGAGAATAATGGGCAGAAGACAGGGGAGAACAAGGGAAGCTCATTTTAATCCAAAGCAACTCTCAGTTCTTTTCATGGCATGAATGCTTCCCCCAGGGTGAGGGAAAGACAAGTCAGGGGGAACAGGCAAATGTATGGGACAGAAAACATCACAGAATGGTTTGGGTTGGAAGGGACCTTAAAGACCATCTGGTTCCAACCCCCCATGATGGGCAGGGACACCTACCACCAGCCCAGGCTGCCCAAAGCCCCATCCAGCCTGGCCTTGGGCACTGCCAGTGATCCACAGCTTCTCTGGGCAGCCTGCGTCAGGGCCTCACCACCCTCTGAGTAAAGAATTTCTTCCTTATATCTAAGCTAAAACCTACCCTCTTTTAGGTTAAAGCCATCACCACTTGTCTTATCCGCACCCCCTGAGAAAGAGTCCCTCTCCCGCAGGCCCCCCTTGGGTACTGGCAGGCTGCTATAAGGTCTCCCTGGAGCCTTCTCTTCTCCAGGCTGAACAACCTCAGCTCCCTCAGCCTGTCTGCATAGGAGAGGTGCTCCAGCCCAAGAACTGCACGTTTTCTGAAGTACTGCCAGTTTGTGCTAGTTTAACACAACCTGAACGAATTGCACTGGACTACTGGAAAGGTTTGAGTAATAATTCTATTTTTAAGTTATTAATCTCCACTTATTCTATAAGTTAATTCTCTTAATGTAAAATTTTAAATTAATAAATTATAAGTTTAATACAATTACTTTCAAGTGCAGTGCTTAACACTCCCTATGTATAAAATTTGATCATACATCTAATTTAACAAAAGGTTATGTGAAGAAGTGTTAACATATGAAATCCTCAATTATTGTACGTTGATATGCTTTGCAAGGAACTGGGAATTATCTATGCAGTACCACTCTCTACAGTTGTAGCTGAACTTAACCAGCAAGTAATCAAAAACACTGCAACTATCACAGAATCTGTAGTGTCAAAGACCTCCTTCCTCTGTCAAACATAATAGGTATTACTTCACAAAGAAAACTGAAAACTGTGGTAAAATTGCGAAATTTTAAGCAGCTCTTTTTCTGCAGTGCATATATTTCCATGGTTACCATGTGGGGAAAAAAAAAAAAGAATAAATTTTAAGAATGAGTTCCAAGAACAAAATTTTCTAGGGCACTACTAGAAAATATGTTATAACTCTATCTACATTCCTGGGTAAAGGTTGTTAGTAAATTCTGCTAAATATAAATTCAAAAACACTAAGCAAAATGTTTACAGCATCTCCTACAGTTTTACTCCAGCTAAGCTTCCCACCCCTCTGCAGTGTAAGTACTGATGGGCTAGCACCAACTTTCCTCTCTATACTACTGCCCCACCTTCCCTCCTCATAAAAGTTCCGTGACTGAAGAGAGTCACATAGTACTGGGCAGCTATCACTGAGAGTGTTTTATGGTTAGATAGCTAAAAACTGTATGCAAAAATCTGCAGGTAGCTACTTGGTCTGCATATTGACCGATACATTTCCTGCAAAATATCCTTCATAAAAATAGATGTACTCATGCACAAATAAATACCCTTTTCTTTAGAAGTAGCCCAAGTTTTATTAAACTCATTTTTTCCTTGTATTCTAAACTAAGCGCCTTCAGGGGCTGTTCACGGTTTGGGTGCATTTTACAAGTTACTCAAGAAGAGTAGCTTTAGTGTTGCTTTTATTTTTTTCTGAATATTTCATACAAGGCATCAAAATAGTAGATACGCCAATCTTGGTTTAACTGTGCTCATTTCAAAGTCTACTTCCTGCAACACGACTTTGTCCCAGCCCTTACATTAACAAAACCATACACACTCCCATATGCATGCACTTGAATCAGTAACTTCACAACTGTCAGAGTATATCAGCAAAATAGCTCTTCATCTCTTTGCAAGACTTGGGAATCTGACACATCACAACACTGACATATCTCCTGCAGATCATATTTCAATATTCATTTTCAATATTTACAGGAAATGGTTGCCTGCAGTAGCTAGCCAATTAGTAGAGGTTCGTTTATAACCTTAGATAGCAGAGACTTCCTGAATAAGGAAGTAAGTCTTATGTAAATAAACATAATTCACTATTCAACACATCAAGTGAACAACAAATTCTTGTTCACCTTAGGGTTAGGGTAGGTGAAAAGTAGATAAGAGTGTTCACTATCCATTCTGATAATGAATGGAACTTCAGAGAAAACAGGTTTATGGTCAGTACTTTGATAAAAAGCAGGCACAAAATTTGCACAGAATTTAGTCGTAAACCCTACAAAAATGTAAATATTAATAATAATAATAAAGCAAAGAAAATACAAGTTCTTAATGAGCTTTCAGAAACAAGAATGAATAAAGGAAAGTACCAAACCCATTGGTCAGGTTATAAAACGCCTCTTAATGACCTCAACAATTAAAGATGTGAAATGCATGCTGCAAACTTTGGCTTACAGCAGCAATACCAGCAGCAATTTTTTGAGGAACTAACAAGAAATAATTACATAAACTATTTGAGATATAAAGTAAAAAACAAGAAGAAAATCTGTTAAAATATATATATATATATATATATATATATATATATATATATATATATATATATATATATATGGAAGAATCATAACAGAAAAGTAAGCCACAGTTCAGCTGAGATGCAAGATTACAATGTACCAGGTACCCATTCCTTTGGGAACAACCCAAATTTTATTAAATTCATTTTTTTGCCCATACTCTAAACTAAGCACCCTGAGGGACTGTTCTCTGTAGGGATGCGTTTTAAGAACTACATCAAAGCAGCTCATGTTGCTTTTTCTTTTTTCAGATATTTTATATGAAAACCAGAACAAAACATGAACCCAGCTCAACATCTAAGAACTTAACCTAGTCTATGGTCAGAGGCTAACTAGTACCTTTGGGTAAGTTTTGCAAGGAAGATACCATTAATCCTATGAGATGCATTCTTCACAGTCTCTTCGGCAGGGGGACAAATTGTTCCTTTGTCTTTCTCAACAACTACCCACGTCAATGGGAAAATAAATAACTGTAGCTTGGTAGCAGTACTGATGTGTAACACCTCTAGATTCCTCATTAATCTTACAATTTTCTAAAACATTATTTTTAGAAATAATTCTTTTAACTAATGACAAACACAGTTCTGTCCCCTGATCTTCATAATGAATTTCTGAATTCAGTCAGTCCAAATTGGACTTTTATAAATTAGTCCAAACGTACAGCAGATCTTCAACTTCAAGGCTCCTCTGTTACATATTCCCATCTTTTCTTCCATTACCTCACAATGGGAACCTTCACTCAACCCTATTTTGCTGTGATGTCACTCCCCAGTGCTCAACTGCTGTAGTTTCAAATACTTCTGCGAGCTGGTTGTACCCCGCTCTTAAAAGATGGCTGCAACACACACAGGTAAGATATTAATACTATGCCCTTACTCCTGAAATGCTCCTCTTCTCCAGTGCCTCCAAAGCTTGACAGTAACTCGGCGGATGGAGGCTATTAGCATTGCTCACACTCCTCATACTGCTCCATCTGTCTACGCACATATGGCAACTACTATCCTAAAAGTATCATTTCTGGATCAGCAATTTCCTCTTTATTGCCAGTTTTTGAAAGTACTACCCAACTGTAGACATAATGTTACTAAGAGCATTAAGGCTATTGCTACTGAAACACAAGACCTGCCAGAACAATACCTGTCCTTTATCTGTTATGGAATGTCCTGCTCTTCAAACCAAAACAAACTGTAAACCAAGGAAAACAAGAAACAAGGCCCGTGAAAGGCAAATAGTTCTTCATTCTCCCCAGTCTTCCCAGAAAAAAAAAAAAAATTATCTCTTGGAATTTTTATCTCTTGGAGAGGAGAGGAAAAAAAAAAAAAAGCAAGCAAGCCATTTTTGTTTAGAATTAGTTTCACCTGCATCCACCCTTTACAAAGACAGCATCTAGTTTTAACCACTTAAAGGGTGTAAAACTGCTACAGCAAGGATAACCACAAAGGTGCACTAAACAGCAAAAGTACTTGAAATGGGGAAATGTTTGTACTGAAGACAATATAATTCTCACTCAAGGGAGCATGAGATATTCACCTTTCCCTTGTCAAAATTACTCTTCTAATTTGTAGATATTTTCGATTGGGAACAGACACTTGTAAAAAATTGCATCTATTTGTTTTTATTTTTAATGGACCTAGGAGCATGGATGTCAAGATGAATATAATCTACAGATGCAAATTGTGGAATAAAGCTCCTGGGGTAAAAGCAAATAAACAAAATGAACCCCTGTAACCTCTTTTTCACCTATTTTTTTTTGTGAAAAGAAAAACTATTCCCATAAAATTGCTCCATCATAACACAATAAAAAAGGAAGGAAAAAAAACACTTAAGCAGCAAAATCTAAAATTGCTATAGCTGACTTCCACAAATCTTAATTCTGGTGGAAGCTGCAACTGTAAGAGAAACAGACAAAAAGCTGAGGAAAAAGCCAGCATTGTGATGGTGATCAGTGAAAAAACAGAGAGCCTTCCTGACTCTAAAATAAAGACCTCTTCACACGTGGAATAACGTGGCTGTGTGATGCTGAGGAAATGCATGGCTAAAGTTTGCCCCTTGCTTGGAAGAGAGCCACGAAGGGGTGAGGCTGCCTTCTTGGCCCTGCCATGTGCTTGTGCTGGCTCGCAGGTGCTCAACAGGGCTCCATCAGCTCCCTGCCCAGCTCCTGTCAGCATCCATACAGGGCAGAGGCTGGACCACCTCTTTCCAGGACAGCCTGCGTTTAGGTTTACTTACACGGTCATGATGCTGTAACACAGATTTTCATAACGTATATGCAAAGTTCTTGTAATTTGTCTTGTAACTGTACCGGTTTTGACACTTGCATATTGTTGTACTTTGTATGCTGAGGAAATGATGGCAACACTTTCCTTTTCAGGGAAGATGACCTCAAAACATTTGTATGAGATAAGTACATATAAACTGGTATTAGATAAGGCAGTGGGATGACTCCTCCCACTCTATCTCATGCCTTGTACAAAAGTGAAATCTTCGTAAAAATAGTCCTTTAAATTTGTAGGACAAAGCGAAACCACACAGGCATATATAAACCCTGTATGCATGATTATTTTTTTCTTTTTAAGCAATCTCTAAACTTAAGTCATTTTGCAAAGCTCCAGATTATCCACATGAAACAATAAGGCATCATGCCAGATACTATTGCATTTGTGCTTTCTGCAAACCATTTTCACGGACATCTTGTTCTAAAAAATTGCATATAAGTAATTTAAATATTTAGATGCAACTTTCATTAATATTCCAAGGAAGAATAAAGCACTTCATAATTGCATTAAGTACTTTATAATAATCAATCACGCTGTTTTTAGAAAGTAACTACCTGCCTGATAAGTTTCCTGGGTATATTATAATATCTCATTTTTAATGAGGCTCCCCTTCCCTACTTCCATGAATGACCGGAACTATTCTGCTATCCCATCATTTAGAAAGAATAAAGACCAAAAAAGAATAAGCTGGTTCAGATGAAAAAGAACAAAAGCTAGTTCCGAATTTTAGGTGATAATTACAATAATTTCAGAAGTTTTTTTTATTAATTTGTATCAATTAACATAAAATAATTTAATATGAGTGGCACAGAAAATTAAGTAAACTGACATACACAGCATTCAATTATAAAATTCACCATATCTTATTCTGTGTCTTATTCAATGATTTGGAACAGTTATTTCTAAGATAAAGCTTTAAAATATTTAATATTTAAAATATTAAATACTAATTATGCAAAACAAGATGTTTAATAAGAATACTAATCTTTAAGACTAGTAATTTTTAATAGAAATCCACAGTAAGTAGATTACAAAAACAAAGAGATCAGTGCTCGATGTAGCTATGCAGACAAGAAAGGGAAACCTGGTAGATTTTTCCTGATTGTGAAGACAGAACAAAAAATAGTGTCAAAGGTAATAGAAAAGACTTACCATTCATGCTGAATAGCTTATTTTCAGAAACATATTGCTCCTAATATTAATCCAACAGTTGATAAAGTATGTTAATCCCTACAAAAAAATCAGTGCTTCAATCTCTAAACACAACTATACACTAACTGGAAAGAGAAAGCACACAGAATCCAGAGCTTCTCTTCCTTACGAGCTCCTTCTGATGCAAAAATCTGCGAAGCACAAGATAGCAGTAGTAAACTAAAATCAATATTCAGCACACGGATATTTGGTTTTGCTCATTAACTACTTCTGTTCTGACCAGTGCTACCTATTCATGCCCAAAGCAACTCAAAATGGCAGGGGAAAAAAAGCATGCAAACACCAGGAGGTTTTAAGATGTTCTCAATTATATCAAGCACTGGTTGTTTCCATGGCAACCTTAGACCAGAATTATCTGTTGACTTGTACCCAACTAGTAGTTATTCTAAAGCTTTAATCAATTCACACAATGTAGTCTGTACATTATTTCATATTTCGGATATATTTTTCCCTACATATATATATATCTAGCAATTATATAAATCTGTAAGATATTCCATAGCATTTAAAAGTGTATCGGTATGTTGAATCAGTTAGAGAGCAAACAGAATTCCTTTGACTATTCACCATCCATCCATTTATAATTTAGAGACTACAAGAATTTGAAGATGACAGAAAGATGCAATAGTGGTGACTCTCCTGACCATTGCTGTCACTTCAAGTTGTTATTATGATCTCTTATTTTGCACAGATTTGGAAAATACCCGTATCAGCTTAAGAACAAAAGATTTACACTGATTTTGCTGCCTCTACATTCAAAACCGAGCAGCCTCATTGTCCTTTCTGTTCCCACTTCACTCAAAAAAAAAAAAAAAAAAAAAATCAAAACATAGGTTTTGCATAGTTGCTATTGGTAGAAATCAAGACATCTGAAACCGAGAGTGAAATATATCCTTCTGCTGACTACCACCAGCATATCCCTTTCATCTTCTGGCTGTGCAGCACAACTGACCTGATTACTACTAGCTCAATGTGTACACTCACACATGCACTCAGTCAAGTTTTTAAAATAGATTCAAAGGCCTGTGGTATCCCATACCATCTCTGCCCCTACTGGATTCTAAGGATTTTACACAGCAAATCTATTTCATACATTAACTAAGAATGCAAGGCATGTTCGAAAAAAAATGTATGCTCTATAATAACAAAACAATGAAACAAAGGAATTAAATAAATTTCAAAATCAACAACTAAAAAAACCCTGAGGCCTTAGGCAACATGTGAAAGCACGCTAGGCCACAACACTTGATGACTGACAACACTTAGCGAAGTCCACCTGATAACAAGCAACTCCTTCACCTTCAACAAACCCAGAGCTTTAGCAGTAACTGCTTGTACAAAGACATACACAGAAACAGACCTGTTATAATACTGCTTTACAGCTGTGTTAATATATTAACTTTCTGTTCAAATCAATTCAACTTCAAACCTAGAGCCACAACAAAAATCTCCTTTCCAAACTTTTTTTTTTTTTTCAAGGAATGTAAAGGAGTGCTTTTGCCTTGAACTCAGGAGTAATTCACACTAAGCATCTGCTATTTAGCTTCACCTAAAACCTAACAAGAACATCCCCTAAGTTGCAGTTACACGTGCAGAACAGTTGAGAATATCCAAATATCCTTACAAAACAAACACCAGTATCTTTCCAGAGCACTGCTTATTCATTAAACTCTGTGAAATTAATCAGCAACCTGATTTCAGGTGACCCAACATGATTCTATGACATTGAATTGTCAGGTGGAAAATAACTGTTTCTCTTACATTTTTCCTTTGTAATGATGCAAAGAATCGTCACAGATGATGCATTTTTCTGCAGACACAACTGCGAGTCAGTAGCAGACAGACATACAAGCGCCCTTTACTTTCTGTCACTCCTTAAGCCACGGTGGTAGTGAAACGAGAATCCTAAAATGCAGGCTTAGTCCATGTGTACCAACAATTATTATTATTTTTTAATCTTTTACTAATCATCAAATAGAGAGTTAAGATTCAGGATAAATATCCAAAATGTCATCCTGAAACTAAAGCTACAAGATAACCAATATTCAGCTACCAGCTCAGTAAGTTTTCTTCAGAAAAATTACATGCCAGCCACTGTGTTTAATTATTACTCAAAATGGCATTCAAAGAACAACTATTTTCACCATGTTTATCATCGAAAGACACGACAGTCCATTTCCTCATCACGCATGTCATACAAGGAAGCTTGCCTTAAATAGACAGAGAAAAAAAACAGCAGAGACTTGTACACAAACAGGTCACAATTTGTGAATGTCAGTAGGTCAATACCATTTTTTTCTCCACTATATAAACAAAAGTGCTTCAATGTTATTTTTTCAAATAGCTATTTACATAAAAAAGAGCTTCTACGTAAACAGAAGTTAGAATCTATTTTTACTGAGCTGAAAATATTTTGGAGAAGTGGAAGCTCAGAGTTTATGTACTTTCAACATTTATCTTCCTAACAAAACTAGTCAATCCTTTTCCATCTCATTCTGAAGACCTAGATTTCATCTATTTTAGGTCAATGCATTAACACTTTTTTGTTTCCATGTTTACTGCTTATCCTCTGAGAACAGATTCATTCCAAGCTCATAAACCATTTCAAACTGAAAGCAAGATGTATAAATGCTGATTTTCTTCATGCTAACACTGATGTTAGGCATTTCAAATAAGGCCTATTTTCGATTGAAATAACTGTGCTATCCCAAATCCATCAATGAATCTGAAATTTGGAACAGAATTATCATCAATTACCATACTGCAACATTTTAAAATGAGGATTTAACCATAGAGATAATTACTTTGCAAAAAATGCATTGCTGTACAAGGAAAAAATAATCAAATGGCAATTTACTTACATTGTGATATTTCTGAAATCTCTTTTATTAGCCAAAATGCAATCATGGAAAGTTTTAGTCCATACAAATGCATATTGTTAACTAATAACTAATTCAACTGTTAACTAATTAAGAAATTACAGCTAATGCTATTCATCATATTTGAAACTAAACACAATTTTGTTTACTACTGTATAGAGCATTCTGATATATCATTCACAATAAAATGAAAAAAATAAAAACCCTATAATAAGTGTAATCTGTGCAGCCATGTCTGCACACTCCAAAGTTCAAACATTATAATTTTAAACAAGTTTTCTATTTCTGCTGAACTAGCAGATTTAATTTGAAAATAAAGGAAGTAATTTAGAAGTAAAAATTGGGGTGAGGGCTTGCTAAAACATGTCATCTGTGCTTTAACAGAACGGGACCAGCCATAAATTCTAGTGCCAGCCACCCAGTCCATGAAACAGCCCCCCACTTCTCTGTGCATGATGCAGTATGTTACTCTTCAAATTAATGCCTTTAGATAATGAATTGCAAAGTCGTCCCTGGAATGTATCACAGAGCAACGTTCATATTCAATCACTAACATGCACGCTCTTCAATTGCTATGCAAATTGAAGACAGAATATCTATAAAATAAACAAAGGAACCTACTTACTTGATTTGTCCCATAGGACAGCAAGTTCAGAGAAATGGCTCTCATTTTCCAGAGGCACTCTCTGTTCATGTGTACCACCCTTTGAGTGCCTATGGAAGAGGCGGTTAGCGAAACCTTCCAGTCTCTGGAGCGCGGTGGCAGTCCCTGTGCACTGGTTACAAGGTACCTCCTTCTGAGCTGCCATCTATACGCACTGGCGACTTTTAGAAAAGCAAAACAGAAAATATCTAAAAGGAGCTGGACAAGTCAGAAACACTAAGAGCTACGCATGTGTCAAACTTCCTGTATGCAGTGTTTTCTAACCACTGCTCTGGTCTACTTCCTGTTAAGAAAACCTGTATAATGCACTGTTTTATACTGTTAAGAGTCTCTTTTCATGTCAATTGAAAACTGTTTTTTTAATTATTATAATTTTAAACCAAACAACTGCAATAACTGCTGTAGATTTTCACAGCTTTTTAGTGCATGTATTTTATAGTAAAATACATTTAAAAAAAATTAAAATACCATAAACAACTTATTCTGAAGATCAGAAGCCAGATATGTATATATTTTTAACTTACCGCAACCATGCATGAAAAAAAAAGTGACTATTCTGCAGTTCATACCCTGTTAGTAAAATGGAGTACTAACATCACTGTCACAGCTTAACCAGCTGTAATCTAATCATTAACAATCCCATGTTTTCAACTAAGCAACTTTCTAAACAACGTGGTTGCTTGCAGAAACTGCTGAAGAAACCATTACCACAAAAAATATATTGTTTTCCTCCTTTGAGGAAAATCAGACAATTTGAATTCTAATGTTCATGCAAACAAGAGTACATTATACTTACCCATACTGAGTTCTACTTACTCCAAGAATGAACCAAATGATTTTAGCTTTTTCAGTAATAAGCTCCCAGAACAGCACTGGCAGACCCTTATCTAGCCGCATACTCACTCTCCCAGCTCCAGAGGTAGCTGGAAGGAGTCACAAAGTCACGGTCACTGGCTCCTGACATTGCTTATGTCAAAGCCTTGAGTGCAGTCTTGTGGAATTACACAAGGAGGATTTTTCATTCACAAGAAATTTGAATGTTTTCAACTGCAGACTAAGTCTAGAGAGCGTCATTCTTAATGGTTCAGAACATTGGGAAAATAAATTGAAAGTGGTATTTAATGCTGAATTATATTAACTTTTAAAATTATGTAATGTTGCATGCTTACAATGAGTAATACTAAAAATCCATTTTTGTGAAAATGGAAATACATACATTGGGCAACTTTCCCAGTGTATCTTCAGCACATATAAGACGTGGTTTCTTAAAAATTTAGAACTATTCTTAAGTAAGATTGAAATAACTTTTCACAATCTGTCTCCTGTCTTACAGTCAACATGTTGATGATACACCTCTTATTTTTCACCACCATACTTCTCACTGAATAGTTTCCAAATGCAGCAGATATCCATCCTTGGACATTACATAACTATTTCATAACAGCTCTGCATTTTCAGAAAAAAAAAACTATGACAAGAAAACCACCTATATTAATGATGAAACAATAAAAATGCTGAAGAACAGACTTTACAGATCGGGCTGCATTCCTCAAAATAGTAACTTAGAGTTGTCACCATTGACCCCAGTCAGGGGAACAGTTTAAATTTCTAGCCCCTGCACAAAGCACAGAAATGCAGGCTCTAGATATACTCTAGATTTTTTTTTTCTTCCAGCACCTGTTCAAAATTCAGGACCAACTTGTCTAAATACTGACACTTTACACATTGCTTTGCAAATCTGGATGAGAACCCGTTGTCTTGTGGGTGACCAGGCTGCTCTCTCCTATTAGGTTCTGGTGCTGCAGCCTCCCCTGGATCCCAGCCCACCAAAGGTAATTTTTTACCTTAAGCCTTCCTGGCTTTTACCTACTTTGTCTCAGGATCATTGCTGACTTCCATGACACCTCCCAGGTTCAAGGCTTTGCTGCCGAAAACAGGAACTAGTGATGACCGTGAGGGTTAGCTTACCTTACTGGGGGCATGAATAGGCAGAGAGCAGATAGCTTATATACCACATATAACCAATCACTTTATGGTGGAGCAATGCTATGCCAGCTTCCATATAAGAAATATTTACAAGAGTTAAAGACAACAGCATGCTTGTTTTCCCATCCAGTGAACATTTCAGAACTGGAAGAGCCCCTCTGGATTTGCACAGCCATACTCCCCTGTAGTTTACAGTAAGTGTCTGTGCGTCCAGGGAATCCTTCCAAGCAACTTTATTTTCCCTGACCTTTACTGCTTCCTCTAGTACTCATCATTTTCCCCTCCCCTGATTCCGCACCTTTTTTTTCACAGTACTGTCACCTTATCTTTTGCACAAGTGTCTTTCACACATTTAGCTCCCCTGATCTCAGGAAAGGTAATTTACAAAATTCACATCACTTCACATTATGTGTGTTAGAGTCTACCAACCCTCTAGTGTCAAATCAAGAGATGTGAGAACTGCTGAAGAGCATCTCTGCCCACCAAAATTAAGAGTTTTGAATACACCCAAGTGACTAACCCGGACACTTGAATGAGGTATCAAAACTAGGGAGCAGAAACAGCCAGCCTCTGAGACGACAGAAGTGAACTGGTTTAAGTGAAAACAGGCTATCAAAAATAGATTATTAAAAGATAGCCTAGGAGGAAACTTGGGTTTACTAGTGTTTTTTTTAAAAATACTACCAATAGATACCATCACAGACATTCTGGTCCACAAGCAAAATATGAAAAAAAAAGTACTGGTCACACTCATCATTTATTATTCAAGCACTGATAGAACAGATAGCAATGTGCTTTTGTAATAGAGGAATTTTTTTGGCATTGATCAGCATTGCCCAAGGACAACACAAAACACTACCGCACTGACTTTCTTCGATGCCCACATCCCATGTGGACTTTAGGGTCTTCATATGACATCCACAGTTTTCAGAGGTGGAACCTCCTATTTCCTTTTAGCTAATCTTTCATCTTATCGACAGACCAATACTTCCAAACCAATTCAGCATTGATTTATTCACACCAAGTATTATTATTTTTTTTAAATATTATATATGGTAAGCATGGAGTACACCAGCTCTGACATAGTATTTTACTCCCCAAAAGCTCAGTAATCAGCAACAAATGATTCTTTGTCAGAGACAAAATTCTGTACCTGTGCTTGTCTTAGGATTTTCACTCGCTAGCCAATAGTGCTTTTCCTTAGAACACTTTGTAAATCTTTAAATACAATTAAACATTTACACAGACATCTGCAAACAGACCTGAGGTCATCTTACTCATGCTGCTCCGAGCTGGAAGAAGAACCAGGGCCAGCTTTGATCTAGAGCCGTGCAGTGCCTGTCGTTAAGGTGGTATGCCCTCCAAGAAAGGAAGGAGGCTGTGCCCCATCCACACCACCACCATCCCCATGTTCTACCACCTCAGTACAACCAAAGTCAGCTCAGGTGTATGTCAACCCCTGTGCACAGGTGTGACCCATGTAATGCCAGGCCTGATGAAGATGCATTTAACTCTCACTGAATGATTTTTACACTACAGTCTGTGACCTAGGAAACTTTTCTGTTAAAAAAGAAAAAAAGAAAAAAAAAACAAAAAACAAAAAACAAACCGCTTTATTTCCTAAAATATGTAACGTTTGAAGACCTTACAGCTGGCCAGTTGCAGTCCATAATTTCCTAGAGCTGAGCACCATTGAAAATTGCTCTTTGTTCGCACACCAAGCCTGAGCTGCCCAGACACAGCTCCTGGCAGGGTGTTCGCAGCTCTGGTGCGTGACAGGACACCAGCCATGTGCACATGGAGCTACTGACACCTCTTCCTGAGTACCAGTCGGCTCAAGCAGGCTAGGGGTACAATTTAAGGAATGTGTTAGTCACATTGGAAAAGTAGAAGCACTGAAGCAGCTCCTTTCTAACAGGTATCTGAAGTGCCTGTTCTATAAGAGATAATGAAGATCCAACTTCTCTCCATCTTGCAACCCAAACCAACAACGAAATGGTAAAAACTTCCTTTAGGTAGAAATTTTATTTTCACTTAACTCTAGTCACTAAGCCTTGGAAGTTTTAAAACACACTAAAAAACCAGATGTGGGTAGGAGATTGAGCTATGAATATTTATATTACATGTGTAAATTATAGTATTTTGATAAAGAACGTTTCAGTAAAAATTCTTAATGTACCATCCTGTAGCTTTATAAAAAAACAAAAAACAAACAGAACATAACAGTGACAGCCATAGAAACAGGCTAGCACTGTGGTGCGTTAATCTGTAAAAGGCAACAAATCCATCTGCACTTTTCCTGCCAGCCCGTAGCCTAGTGTGCATTTCCCAGCAGCCGAAACCCAGAGTACATATTTCAGACACTGGTAACAAAGCACAGCAGTATAACCCAGCCAGAGACTTTCAGCTTCTTACTGAAAAAAAAGTCAAAAATAACATAACAAGATAGACTATTTCTTTTTTAATCATTTCTGCTACCACATCATTTCTGTTTCTAGGAAGTTTCTAGGAAGCAATTCCGCCCCTACCATTCAAGTCTTAAAAATGAACAGTCAAGGAAGAGCACCCTCCTTTCCTCCAAGAACATAGAGATGGCTGAGTAACAGTATCATCTGTACATTCCTGCTTCGTGCGCATTTTTCTATATTCACTTCTTATAGCTTTAAAGTATTTAAAGTGTTCCCCCATAAGAGTTACTATGATCTCCCTGAACTTTATAGTACTAAGTGAAATAATATGAAAAACTACAGCACGACTATATGTTGCTGAAATGCATTTATCTCACTCCTAGGAACTAATGCCATTCACAGAACTGAAGCTCCCTTACAGTGTCAGAACTGGAACATCTTCCCATCAATTGCATGAAGGCTAACCAGGAATATCTTACAATAAAAACCACAGAGAAGATAAGTTTTTAAGACAATGAACTATATTCCTTGACAGGATCTTGAAAACTAGAACTATGATGTAAGAAATTCCAGATCACTCCCAGGTAACTAATATTTAGGTCTTAATTCTAATCTGCCAATTTAGTGTTTTCCCAGTTAGCTACAGAGCTGAGTCAACTTGCCTGCTTAAGCATATTTTTTTCCTAGAGGTTAAAGACAATTTATTTGCTTTTAAAATAGATGGCTTCATCTTTCCCTTTACGCACCACTTATTTCTACAAAGGTCCAACTTTATTATTATTTATAAATCAGGAGCAAGCAATTATTTGACACAAATTGTTAGGGAGGGTTTCTCAATTTTTAAGAACTTGTAGATATTGCTGAATATAGCAGCTCTCCTGTTGGCCAATAAATTATTTGTAAGTTGAAAGATAGTGCCAACATATATTAAAAAGGAAAATAACTTCATTGTCTAATTTTCAATTAGAAAACAGAAAATTGTTTAGTTCTATAATCTTTTAAATAATATGTACTAAAGAACCTAGAGTGTTTTGTTGTATAAATTGGAGAAGACATGTATAATCTGTCTCAAATTACATAAAACTTAATCGTTTATATCCTTTTCTATCAAGTGTGTACTGTAACAACTAAAAATAAGAATTTTATCACAAATTGTTATTAACCACAGTTCATTTTGAGTCTTGCCAGGCACGCATATTTCAGAAAGAATTATGGGTAGAAATAGAGGCAGAAAAAGGCTTCTTGAAAAAGCAGATGTATTTTGATTTTCACTGTGCATCCAGCACTATGTCACTAGCTTGCATTTCTTTTTAAATGCATGAAAGGAAGAGCAGTATTTGCTAGTGCCTTGCAGATTTAATGGCTTTCCTCTTCAAAACAAAGATGTTTTAAAATTTATATATGAAACTTCAACAGAAATGTACACCCATGCCGTCTTAGTGTACCTTCATATGTGCATTGTTTCAAACAAGGCTAACCCTTATTAGAGAGCCCCTCTGAGAGCAGTACTAAAGCTGGGACTGCAGCACGGCTATAAATAGGACTGCCAAGAGGAAGTTGTTGCTATGGCAATGCTGGTCTTATTTCTATTTTGACTCAGTAGACCTCTACTGGCATCTACTGTATGCAGGCCTAATTGCATCAGACATCTTATACCTTCATCTCTCACCAGGAAGCATAAATTAAGGCTTGTGTTCTCCACCAACATTGTTTATTCTTTTTCCATGATCATACAAAAGGAAAAAAAATTACACACGAAAAAGAAAAAAGCCAAACACTCCTTGTATTCAGCATCTGACTTTTAATAGGTAAACTAAAAATTCTCATTTTTCCTGTCAGTTTTCTTTTCAAATTTTGACAAATTCATCATTCAAGACAACATGGTTTTCCACTTGCATATTGGCAGCAGATCAAGTTTCCTCAGTTCTATTGACACATATCTGTGTTATTTTTAAGTCAAATAGCTTGTATTCTGTAGTCATAATCCCAGATCTAGTCCTGACAAGTTAGAGGACAGAAAACTCTTGTTACAAGCCAAATCTTCCACAGAACTGACAAACTTGCTTTGAAAAGATGGCCACTCCTGCCAAAGAGAATCGCATTCCTCTCCTTTCTAACTTGGCTCCTTCCTCCTCGCTTCTCTGACAGCTTCCTTCGAGGTGATGTGGTCACCGGTGCTTGCCGTCTGCACTGATCAGTAGCGGTCACGCTGCCAGACAGAGGTTTCAGAATATGAATAGATTACACAATCATTCTGTAAAAAAAACAAACTTTAGCGAATATCCACCTTTGAAGTATCAGCTTTCACTTAAGTACAAGATATCTTCTGAAAGAACTTGCGGAATCCTGCTTAGTACAGGCCCTTCCAGATCGTAATTGTATGGAGTTATTCAAGCAGCTCATTTCCTAGCACAAGTTAAGATAGTTTGACATACTCACAATTCTCTAAAACCCTCTTAGTTTTCAGCAAAAGAGAAAGTACCCCAATACCTGCATAGGTATTTTTTGTTATACTTGCATAAAACAGTTGTCTGCCAAGACATAATCCCTAGAGGAAAACAAAACAAAACAAACTGACCCCATTTTGAGCTAAATATGTTAAGTTACTTCATCAGAAAGGATAATGCTTTTTAATAAAGTCAAGGAGTACAGAATGCAAACTAGAACACAATAGTGGCCTTTAGAAAGCATGGTCTAAAGTACAAAACGTTTGGTCACATGATGTGGCGATACAGACACCTTTACTCGTATTAGAAACAGATCCCATGTTCCTCTGCCTTACCAAGGGGATTACAGACAGCCCTGGAGAGCATTCTGCTCCCTCTGCTCCTGCCAGCTGGCTCAATGGCAGCAGATATTCTACAGAAAAGGAGAAAAACTGAACCAATGTACATCTACCGGTATCATCCACATCAGAGTGAAAAAAATGGTATTTAATTAACTAGAAGTGGAGGGGATGCCACTGAACCCTAAACTGCAGAATGTGTAAGCAGGGATTTCAAAGATTCTTACATGCTCATAATAAATCATCAAGCTTTACAGAAACATGCAGGCACCCCAAATACAGCTAAAATATAGAGAAATCTTGCTGTTTGAAAGTTACTAATATTGTGTTTACAAAATTTAATTCATGCCTGCATTTAAGTGCAGTAGCAAATGCCACCTGCTGGTCAAGGATCAAAGTGTGAGACACCAAAGCTGTAATACTAAACAGTGAATTTTTAAAAAGTACTTTATTATTTATGTGTAGCATAAACGACTAAATAACTCAGATTTTTCAGAAGATAAATAATCTACACCACCAACTTTCTAATTACAGAATATTTTTCCTAGTGAGGCAGTAGCAACGGGTACATATCTTTATTTATTACCAGTCTAAATATATTCTTAAATAGCATCTGTTTCGAATTCAAGACAGTTTTAAGAATAAAAAAATGTAAAAAAAAAAAAAAAATTTAAAAACATTCCTACATGTATGGAATAAAGACTTCAGGCAACAGAGACCCTGGAAAAAAGCTTCAGAAGTGAGTATAGATAAAATATGCTACTACTTGTAATTCTCTGAACAAAATGAAGCAACTCATACTGCATGTCAGTTTAGCATACAATAACATGAGTGACAATAGGTAAAAAGACATCATTCCTTAAAACTGTATCCTCAAGAAGCCACAGCCCTGCAACTGTATTTTACTGTCCTTGAAGCTAGTTTTCTAAAATTAGATACACTAACATGAGTACTTGTAGTTGTATTTATCTTTAACTTGATTTAAAGAGAAATAGGAGCAAGCAATAGTTAAAAATTTATCCTGAAAATCACTGTATTTTATGTTGTGGAATACCACCAAGAGCAGCTTCTCATAATAGGTCACCTCAAAGCATTGTCACTACCCCATTTTTCAATACCACTGTTATACAAGAAATCACTAAACTCATATTCAAGTACAATTTGACCATGCAATTATCTTTCCCTTTGCCAACTGAGATAATGAACACGCTCATAGGTAAAGACATTTTTATGGTATAGATCCAATCCATTTGATACTGAGCAGTATTAGGTATTGAAATTCATTCTATATTTCCCCACCACCACTGATTTCTATTTCTGATATTTACAGAAATGAGATGTTTACAGCAACGGAGGTCATCTCAACACTCACACACCTTTAATTCCATTCTCACCTTAGTCTCAAAAGGTGAGAGACCTACCTGACAAGAAAATGTTGTGACAGATCCAAAACCTAAGATTTCCAAGCCAAAAAGCTTTGAGAGTCTTGGTCTGATCTTCTACTGACTAATTACAAATTAGGCTTAGGCTTATTGAGTGATGACCTTGTATGAAAACAAAGCAAATAAAACAAATACCCAATAATGACAAGGCTTTTTTGTTCATTTTTTAAGAGATGCCATTCATATTTCTTTTGATTTCTCCTGAGCAGCGGAACTCTTGCTAGGAAAAAAGCACAAACCACACACAGGAAACCTACACAGGTCAGAATTTGGTTATTGTGACAAATGACATATGTCCAAATATTTTCATCCTTAAAAGAGAGATCTCTGCCAAAAAGCCTGGAGTTGCAGAAATGCTCACGCCTGCAAAAACAGAGAGCTTCAGTGCACACCTCCACTGCAGACTGCATTCTGCCAGAGGGAACACAGAATTAAACTAAAAAGACCTCTACCATTGAAGGGTGTGCATGTGTCGGGGAGCATTCCTGCCAATAACTGGGCATGCTGCTCTTAATTTTAGAGGGATATGGTCATCCTATTCATGAATACTACTACTACCACAAAGAAGAATATTTTGGATATTCCCATTTTGAATTGGCAAAAAAGTCTTATGATAGCATCACGTGGGCTCTTCTAATTTCTGGGAAGCAAAAGTCCCTCTGATTTGGTAAAGCAGGAAGATACACTATCTTGAATTCATCATCTTAATTTACTTGAAACTTTTTGAGAAAAAAAAAGGACTAAAATTTTGTAATTAGCCAGAGACTTCTTTTCCTCCTCCTGGAAGAACAAACGTGTTTCACTCACAGCCATTCTCAGATGTTCATAACTTTTCCTAACAACCTCAACACAGAACTGTTATTTCTGGGAGTCACATGGCATGTGGGAAGATTCTGGTTTTCCTCCAATTCCGCTCAAGTTAAATCCTACTCAAGAAAACTGCCAAAATGAGGTGCCAGTTGCAATACATTATATGAATTTTTAAACTGATTTCCACAATAGGAACCATGTTCCCACACTTTTGGGGGTGACAGGGAGGAAACTGGAGGGAACAGTATTATTTAACTGGAATATCAAAATAATAAAGATACTTACTGAGTAACTGCAGTTACTGAGCCCTCTCCTCACCTTCCTATTATGATAGAAAAACAATACTTAAGTTATGCAGAAATGAAAACCTAAATGAATACGTATCTGAAGTGAACTGCTTATGTGTTAGCAAATAACCTACTTCAATGTTTCCATTCCTTTGCCTCTATAAAGATGACACTTCCAGAAGAAAAAATATCAACTGATTCATCTGCCAATTAAGGCAAACTATGTATTATTTTAACTTCTGAAAACACTGCTGGTACCTATTTTTTCTGAAAAACTGTGAGAGGTTAACAACACTAATGTATTGTCTAATGTATCTGTGCATAGCTCCTGGTGGGCTTCTGGGCATTCAGGATGTCAAACACAACCAAGTTCTGAAGATGAACGGCTTTGGGGACTCCGAGCTGAATGTATTTATAAGTTCTAGTTGGCCTGAAATCTAAATTTGAATTACCTTTCTAAGTAAGTCTTATATCAATGCAGCCTGTATTGTACTAATGAAAGTAAAAATAATACTTCTGCACACCATACACAGTTTCTTACAGAACTTTTCAGAGGTTGCTGAATAGATAGGTCGTGGTGGGTGGGAGGGTAATATCAGAATGGGATCATACTACATTAATCCTTAATGATCACATTGATTTGCACTAACAGATTGTGCTGCTCTTTCCTTAGTTAAAAGGAGACAAATATTAGAAGATTCATTACTCATCTGGATTTTGCTGGCAGTTTAGAAACTGGCCACTCTGATGGTTCTGTGTTCAGTTTTGGGCCCCTCGCTACAAGAAGGACATCGAGGTGCTTGAGCGGGTGCAGAGAAGGGCGACGAAGCTGGTGAGGGGCCTGGAGAACAAGTCCTACGAGGAGCGGCTGAGGGAGCTGGGCTTGTTCAGCCTGGAGAAGAGGAGGCTCAGGGGTGACCTTATCGCTCTTTTTAGGTACCTTAAAGGAGGCTGTAGTGAGGTGGGGGTTGGTCTGTTCTCCCACGTGCCTGGTGACAGGACGAGGGGGAATGGGCTTAAGTTGAGCCAGGGGAGTTTTAGGTTAGATGTTAGGAAGAACTTCTTCACTGAAAGGGTTGTTAGGCACTGGAACAGGCTGCCCAGGGAAGTGGTGGAGTCACCATCCCTGGGAGTCTTCAAAAGACGTTTAGATGTAGAGCTTAGGGAAATGGTTTAGTGGGGACTGTTAGCGTTAGGTCAGAGGTTGGACTCGATGACCTTGAGGTCTCTTCCAACCTAGAAAATTCTGTGATTCTGTTCTGGAGATTCATTTGTCACAATTACTAGATTAACTACTTCTCTGCACCCTCATTATCTTTGGGTATACGTTCAGTAAGATGTCTGACCATGGCGCAATTAACAGCAGAATAAATACAATTGTAGTCTATACTACATTAACCATAACAGCTTCAGTAACTTGAAATTATGTCCAGCTCCAGCAACTAGACTAGCCTCTGTGCAAAAATGTAACGCACAAGATACATTTAAAGCTTAACAACTATCTCCAGGCTTTGTGTAGGATAACACACCTCATGAACTCTAGGAATTGAGCAGCATATTCCACTTATATCGGTAGTTCAGATTCAAGAACTTTATTAAAGCACCTCATTAATGTTCATCACCACCCTCCCCCAAGACTGTAGCATTAAGTTGTACTTAGTTTGTTAATCTGTTATTTCTCAGAATTAACAAAAGCACACATGGCAAGTTGTTCAGAACAGGACACCAAATTTGTTTCTATCTTCTTAAGCTTGCTGCACAACCACTCACTTGCATGTACCTTAAATTCCTTCGTAACACTCTACGCGGCCTACATAGAAAAGATTGTCAAACCTAACCTAAAATAAGCTCATCTTACTCTTTAATTACAAGAACTTCAGCTAGAAGACCAGAACTTTATACTTCGCTGGAAAAGTTGCATCATCATAGTCATTCATGTAGAAATACAAAGTGCATCATCATAGTCATTCATGTAGAAATACAAAGTTTTTTTGAAGAAAAACAGCTTCCTCCAAGAAACAGAATAGGTACATATATATTATCCCTATGAGAAAGGAAAGAAAAGCTGATATCCTGGGTACAAATTCTGTTTTACTTAAAGCAACCAGCTCAGCAAATTCACATAAGAAAAGTGTATTTTCAGTAGAGCTTCAAACAAGCCCATAACTAATAACACTGATAAAATACTGGCAGTCACCTAGAACAGACACAAAAATAACAAAGCAACAAACTCAGAATCAACCTTTAAATCTTTTCCTTGTCTACAAAGACCAACTTCTCTCAATGCTATCTAACAACCCCGCTCATGTTTCTTGGTAAATATTTCAAGCATAAGATTCTGAACGCCAAATTATGAGCAGCGTTTTAAGTGAATATATGCTACGCACTTTTTTTGAAACAGGAATATGAGTTACTTTAAGTTACTTGTTTCACTCCCTGAACAGAGCGAACTGACATCCAGAGATACACAGACAAGGGACAGCCAGAGCCACACGGGAAAACAAGAGGTCACAGTCACACCCCATACAGTTCGCAAGGGGGGCAACCTCAGATGTTCTCTCTGCTTCTCCTTTCAGCATCGTTTTGCACCCCTTGTTTTGCAATCAAATAGCTCTTTGCGGTAATTTTGTCCCACAAGTTACATGTTCAAATATTTCTAATTTCAACCCGACTGCTCAATATACTGAGTTTTCTACCATACATTTCACCTGTTTTCATTAATCTGTAAGTGTGGTCTAAAAATAATTGGTGACCTGAAATATAATACTAAGGTTTAAATCTGAAAACAATTTCCAAAAAATCTGACTAATTTTTAAATCAAAAATGATAGTACTCATATTAGTGTTTGACATGCTTAAATCAGCATCCTCAAATTCAAAAGTGTCATTGCTAAAAAAAACAAGTGTTGCATCAGCCAAGAAAATGGATTAATATCACACTTCTGAACAATAAACACTTTTAATTGGCTGGCATATTACAAGTTAAGAGAATAAGTAGTATATAGAAACAAAAGGCACATTTAGGAAGGCCTGCTTTTTATCCTAAATCAAATGAAGCACAACTCAGGGCCTCCCAAGATAATATGTTGATTCAAAAGATTGAAATAGGTCTGATAAAGATATGATAGCAACCTAGAGATCAATTACTGATGCAACAGGCTGAAATAAAAAAGATAAAGGAAACTATGCCTTCTTCCTTGCTTACTGATAACTAGTGAACTGTTAATACATAGCTTAAAGTAAAAATATTTTCCTATGCTCTGTCATTAACTGTGTACTTTGGGAACAGCCATGATACCAAGTCAGGGAACATACGATATGAGAGCATACCAGAATCCCCGCTACTCAGTCAAAAACGAGAATTTTGCAATAGAACTGTAAGAAATGAAGCAGAGGAAGGGCTAACAGGCAAGAAAACAAGTCCTGGTGCACGACAGGGATCTGAATTAGGGATCTGACGTAGGACAGAGGTAAAACAAACAAGGGGCTAAGGAAGGACATGATGAGCTCCATGTCTGAAACAAGTACTGTGAGCAGAGGCAAAACCTTACTTTGAGCATAAGATATAGAGCAATAAAACACAGGTTCACCTGTATTCTCCCAAACAAAGAGACTAACTGTATTCTTTCACACTAAAAGGGGGAAGAAGTGCCAGGTATCACTATGGCCTCATTAAAAAAATAATGAAAAGCAAATCAGACAAAAAGCAAAAGATGATGTACAGACAAGTCTCCAAGTATGTAGTTAAAATTTGCCTAGATTAAAAAAAAGAAAGTCTATCCTACCACTGTTCATGGAGTAGGGGAAGAAATGCCCAACTTCTCCCTGTTATAATTATTCAGCCATTTAAACTTAAAGGACACTTTAAGACTCATGTCTATAAACAATTCCAGCCTTAATTCCTTAATTTGGACAATAATTTTAGAGGGCTGCAGCCCCATACAGATTCAACACAATCTCATTATCTCAGCTTTTTTCACTTCAGTTCCTAAACTGAAATGTAAACTGAATTTAGTTACTGACTGCCAACTGCGCATAACTGAAGGACAAAACACCCACTTTAATATTCTTCAATATTTTAGTTACTTCAGACTTAGTAATAACTGACTCAAGATATGAATACCAAGCTACGGACAGACTTTGGGCATGCTGAGAGAAACAATACATCAAACATAAGTTTTTGTTAAATCTTTTTTGCTATTGTCCTTAATTTATACCTGATGTTGCTAAGGATACTGGTTGAGATGTTAAAGTTATAAAACTCACTGGTTGCAGCACCACTAACGTGTTGATCTCTACATGAAATTAAAAAAAATGTCTTCCAACTTCAGAGTGTTCTCTTCAGCTATATCCAAGACTGCAGCATGAAGAGTGACCAGACCAAAAAAAAAACCAAACACAAGCATGTAGAACTAATGCTATTTGGAACACAGGCTAAGCAATAAAAACACCCAGTCTGTTGTGGATTGTGTTTGTCTATGTTTGTGACCTAACAGTACTCTTCTAGTTCCCAAATTATGATGTAGTTTGGGCTGCAAAGACAATGAATGTTCTTTTTATCAGGCTTTGTTAAAATGCTGGTGTCACCCCTGTGGTGCTGCTTGTTGGAGTTACAAAGACAAAAATACCAACAACTGAATGACTACAAGTGGTAACTACACACATTTACGCCGGTAAGCCACTCACACTCCAGTGAGCGTACAACACAATCGCACACTCAGATACAGCCATGGAACCAGGCATTCCAGTAACGCTTCCTCTGCTCTCCCTAGATTCATCTGTCTTATTTTACAGCTGCCTGCAACCTAAGGAAAAAATGAAATCCTTGGCTGCCTTAGAGATTTATTCACTTTCATGGCTTTGATGATCTGGGGAGGTGAGATCCTGTTAGCTAAATCCTAATATTTAAGTTGGACCACATCCTGTGGGGACAGAAGAGATCCCAATTGATCATTATAAAGAAAATACTAATCTTTATATAACTTTTGAGTTGTTTTTCTATGACTCCATAATTACAGAGTAAGAAGGGCAAAGATTTTACTTTCCATCAGCCAATATATTTTAATAGGCACTTGAGACATTTAATACATTTTGAAAAGCCTATAACATAGAGGGAAGCAATATTTCTTTTATGTTGATGTAAATTCACAGAGAAAACGTTAACAAACCAAAATACCATAAAATAATTGAGCTCACAACTTTCAGTATACATCTCATTTTCCTTTACAATATCAGATCATTCCGATGTAGGGCTGAAATGAAGATTGAGTCTCCCTGGCTTGCTCATTTTAAGAGAGGATTTACACAATTTGCTCCAGTTTTGCTTCAGCTTTTTATGAATAATAAACATAAAAGCCTTGAAACATGGCCAGAAAGGCCAATGGATAATACACGACCCCATTAGGAGGCACTTTACCCAGAAATACGTAGAAAACCTGCTCTGCCGTAGAAGCCAAAAGTTTGCAAAGTACTTTCCCAGAGTCCATTTAGATTTAAAAATAGATAAGTAGTATTATGATACAGCAGTCACATGTGGTACATTTGATCTATTTTGAGCTAAAATTAATAAGCACTTCAAGAACGTGAAGTAAATTGATATACTAATTGCCATAAAATAAGGTATAGTTTTCTCTCTGTTACAGACTTGCCAATTCAAAAGCATGACTGGCAAAAAATGAAGATACACATTATTTTAAGTTACCAGAAGCGTTACTACAAGCCTCCAATAATTACGAGAGGACACAGTATAACCCTGTATGCCTAAGTCTTCTAAGAAGTTAATTGTTTAACAAACACTTGCAGTTAGTTACCAGTTTTCAGATGAAAGGTGCTTAATAGTGACAACTAATTTTTAAAAACTAGTCATTTTCCTAGAGGATATCCTCTCCCCAGCAAAATTCAGAAATGGTTAAAAGCGATAGGACTCTTAAGCCTGATTGCCTTGCCTCTGCCTTGTTTTTCTGGAACATCACGACTGAGAAGTGAGGATTTAGACAATCACATGATTCCCAAGTTTAACAGCCCAGATTTTCAGTGCATCGAGCCTACGTAGGAAGGTCAACAAATACTGTGGTTTGACCTCGGTTAAGAGCTGAATCGCATCTACAAACAGTTTTATATTGGAATGCCATAGCAGGACACATTTCTGTTCTTACAGCACAGAAGGGTGTGCTTTTAACTGTGATTTTAAGAGTACTTATAAACAAGTACTTGTTTGTGTAACTTATTTCAAACAGAAAGCTACATTTAAAGCACGTTTAAATTTCATATTTTGGTATTCAAAAGTAAAAGAAAGACTGAACTAGAATTGTTTTAGTAACATCCCCTCTTTTACATGTGCATTATAACAATCATGTATACCTTTTTCCACAGACTCATACCTCAAGCAGCACAGTGTACTGAACTGCTCTGGCACTTGTTCAGCACTACGCAGTGAAGGAAACTTCTCTGTAAGGCTCTTTAGCACAAGGTGGAAAGACACACAGCTCCAGAAAGCTGCAGGGCACTCCGATGATGGCTACTGAATGCCACCCTTGCGATGGAGATGTTATCCTGACTTGTGACAAGTTCCTTAAACCAAATTATTTTCACCTGCATGTACTGCTGCTTTTCTATCCATCCTATCATGACCAAAAAGTGTTTGGACACCTGTTTCCCGAAGAAGAATTAACATTTGTAACTGCCACAGAAAGCTATATAATCAGCACCTATATACTTCAGAGGATTTCATGTATTTTATGCCCTGAAAAATAAACCTTTATCACATCTGGCAGAGCTCCCTAAAAGAAAGGTAAACATTTTACCTTCATCTCTTCATGCTTCAGTTCCCTGCTAGTAAAATGGAAACACCAGAAGCTCATTTAATGAGATATTGTAAAGGTAATTTCAATGTTTGCAAAGCAGCTGTATACTAAACTTATTTTTGTAAAAAGCTCACAAGGAGAAGAATAACATGCAGTAAAAAGAAGACTGATATGTACTGCAAACAAAATGTAAGAAAAAAATTCTTCACGAGTACAGCTCAGTGTCCTGTGCAACAAAGTTAACAAGATCCTTTCAGGGGATGAGGGATAAGCCAGTGGGAGAAGGAGCATATGATCTTGTAATTTTCTCTATTATGACACATCTGCACAAAGGAGCTGCAGTGGTCATCCAGGTAATTTTAATTCTGCATTGCCTACTTTTTTAAAATTGATATTGCAACATAAGCAGTTTCTTTCTCATTTTGACTAAAGAAGCTTAAAGTTTTATTTTTTAGAAAAGAAATCTATGAGCCAAGTATCACCTTATGGCATTATCTAGATCAAGAGGTCATTCATCAGCTGTGAAGGGAGGTCTCTCTCTCTCTAACATACTTTCAGAGAAGTTTTTTATCAGAAGAATGGCAGATTTTGAAGATACTTGGTTCCTTTCATATTTCCAATTGCAAACAATTATTTGTATCTCCTTGCCTTCTTTTCAGGTTTCTTTCTAATCCTTACATTTACTTTACCTGTACTACGACTCAGAAGAACACCTGCACTCACAGATCCAGAATCTTATCATCCCTTAACTGCTTAAGTACCCTGGAATATAAAACAGCTAAGATTTCAAAGGCTACTTAATCATTTCACTTTTTAATACAATGGAGAAAATTGGTGTAATACTGCATTGAAGATTTTTTCTCCATAACGTGATAAGAATTGTAAAAACATAAAACCATGTTTGTTTTATTCTCTATCATATTGCTAAGCTTTGTTAACATATTAAATCAAATATCTTCACATCGAACTTCAATAGAAAATAGTTTGAGGTATTGCTATAAAAATCCTAATCTGAACAAAAACATCATAAACATAAAACTAATCTGGCTGAAACAGAACTAAAGGAAAAGACACTTAAAAAGAGTTCACCAAAAAAGAGTCTGTGTGTATGCTAAATACATCTGAAAAATCCAAGAAGAATTATATTAAGAATGCACAAGAATAACAGAAACAAATTCAATTCCCTATAAATTAATAAATTACTTGCGCTCAGAATAATAATGCTTATTTTACATTGTGCAGGCAAGGAATCCTCTGATTGTTATCAGAGCTCTAAGAGCATAGAGTTCATTTTTAAGCTGACTCTTGAACCATAAAGGTCTGACAGAACTGATTTTTTTTTTAAAACCTGATTTAAAAAAGTTACTCAATTTATAAGAATTGCAAACTTTCTTAGTAGCAAGAAAGCACCAATTTTGCAACATAAACTGAGACACTGTATACAGGCCTGGTGGTGTGTAATCACAGAATCTCAGAAGCACTCTCTGTACAGAAAGCATATATTGTTATTTAACTGCCCATGAAAGGAAACTTCTGTGCCAGTTGATAAGTCGTGTTTTTACTTGTCGGTATAAATAATAAACTGTAAGTCAAAAGTAAAGGAATATGACTAGATAGCACAGCAAAGTAATCCTCAGGACATTGCATATCACTAAAGCCGTGAGTCAGGAAAGGCAAGGACTGCAAGCCTACATTGCTGCCTACCTGACCTGAGCTGTTGTCTACCTGTTTCCATCATCCACTCCACCACTGGAGCAGAGTAGGCAAGATGCTCTTCTGCAGTTTATCTTGCGTACTTACAAGGAGCATACCTAAATCTTACCTATACCAGCAAAGAAGAAATGAAACTGAGATGTCCACAATAAGTCTCCTTCAGCTACACTCAGCCAGGTTTTCCACAGGCCATATTCCATGGTTTGTGCAAATTGTAACTGAGGCTGTCTTGCTATGCCTTTGATTTCCCCTTCAGAAGCACACACACCTTAACCAAATGAGATGCAGGTACACTCCCCCACTCCTACACTTCTCCTGGCTGAAACACCGCACCTGGGCACTGCATGTGGTTTGATTTGAAAACATTAATTTGATCAGTTTGAGTTTGGGGTTTTTATTTCCTTTACCAAAAACAGGAAAGCTGCATTTCCATCCTTCACTTTCACTAAAAATATGTCCCACCATAATACCACAAATGTGATAGCAAAAAGGGGCAGCAAAAGAAATGTATGTCCTAAGGGTCTGAATCATTCTGTTCTTATCAGACAAGATACTGAAAACTACCCTGAAATAACATCAACTTTACTGTAAGCAAATCAAATTATATCTGATACATAGCTCATCATTAGAAGTACTCAAACGCAAGTGCTTCATCCAAAATAGGCACTAATGTTTATCATGTACAATTTCCCTGTTATCCTAAAATATAAGGAGATACCTTCATGAAAGTACCTACATGAGATTCAAAGAGTTAAAAAGTACCCTATGACAGTGAAATCAGGTGTACACAATTTCAGAAGTGTCTTCCTGATGATCTGAGCAGATTAAGTATTTGAGGGGTAAAATTCAGCACGAACGACATTCTTAACAGCCCGTGGTAATTTCTATACTAAATTGTAGAAGATCAAACAAGTAAGACAGATACATGGTGTACAAACACCCGTTTGCAGGAAAGAAATCCCCAACTCAATTATGTATATGTGTGTGTATGTATTTTTTAAGTGACAATAATAATGCTGCTTATGATTAAAACCACTGTATTGAAAAATATTTTCTGTTCTTTCCATTAAGATATTCACGTTTTTGATGTTGCTACATGTACTAAAATAGAAACAAAGAATTAAGACAAATAGTCTTGATATTCATAATTTGTTCCCAAGCTAGACTCTTTGTTAATAAATAACCAAGTAACACTGCATCATGCAACTTGAATTAATGGAAATTTTAAACTTGTATTGTCTAACAGAACACCACAGTATCTGGTTTCATTGTAAAACTCTTCAGTTTCTTAAAGTGAAAATGACTTGTCAAAAATGCTTTTTGGGGAGGGGTGCTAAAAATCTAGATTAACTGTACCGTACTACTATGAATAAATGGTGGTAGGAGGAAAGCAGACCACTTACTCATTAATTAGTTCCAAAAATCCAGCTTTGAACATATATATCCATTTTTTTTCTACCTTTAACCGGACACCCCAATCACAGAATATAACAAGCTCATCACCATCACTACTAGACTGCCAGTGATTTATGGCCTATTTGTAAGGAGGTTACGCAGACTGATCCCTGATCTCTTCTAGTATCTCATGTAACTCTACAAAATATTAATGCATATTACAGACTCAAAATTAAGTATACAAGAATGCTACGCATAACTTTTGGAATATTAACTATATATTTCTTTTCCATTTTTTAAATTACAAGTCAAACGTACCACTCAACAATATCATATTTGCAAACATGTTTGAACATAAAACGCTGTTCTTGTTCAGGGTGTAAATTTGGTTTGCTGAAATAGAAGTTACCTTTGTCCTCACCTTCTCTGACCTGAAACATTCATGGAGTAGGGGGTAAAAAAAAAAAAAAAAAAAAGTCTTCTTCCACTTGTTCAAACTGATTTTCCTTCAGTTATATGATTTTACTGAAGTATGTCTATAGAGACGGCATTCACATAAGATGTAAACATCAGGATCCTGTTACGACTACGTATTTGCTTTCTGAAGTTGTAACAACTTGAAGGACCGGATTTATATCTGCTTGTATGTCATCTTTCATAGCTGTTTTAATTTTGCTGTCCCTTCTTAAATACCATCACCACTGACAAAGCTCTTAAGAAGACCTATTAGCCAGAAGTACTTTTTAATAGCAACAATGTCTACACAGTATTTTGGTACTTCACATAGCAGCCATCTAAGTTAAGTTCTAAAATATCCAGTGCTGTGACAATTAAGCTGTGTTTAGACCACAAAACCACACCAGTAAGAACAGGCAGCTATAAAACTGAAGTACTGTTTTTGTTTGTGGTTCAAGAATTGTCTATCAAAGGATACTGCAAAGTTGCTGTTGCTGCAGCAGACAATCGAGTACATTTCAGATAACCGTCCTCCAACCTGCAATTTAATCTTTCATGAAAAAATATGCTCTGCCGTATGATGAAATACCGGGGGGGGGGGAAGGAAAAGCATTGCTATTTTTTATTCAATAGCTCTTGATGTAACCACAAATAGGGAGATTCCCTCTTTGGTCATATTCTTGGAGCATGAGTTGAAGTCCAGCAGCCTCTTGTAAGCAAGGAGGCAAGAGTCCCAAAGAGCAGCCTCCAGAGATTTTTGGATGCTCCGAGCATGATCAGACTCTTTTTCTACCACATCAGAAATTTAATGCTCCTCAATAACAATGCAGGAAAACCGGGCTTTTACACCCAACTGTGTCAATGGTCTTTTATTTTTATACATAACTCCAGTGTACTTCTGCATTCTGCATGAGGGAAAACATTCCTCATGCTATAATGCTACTGCTGCTACCGGTACAGCACCAAGTGCTTCACAGGGACTAGTGCCACTACTACTTCACTGTCTTGCATATTCCTTCCTCAGTATTTACCACTACACTTTGACTCTCAGAAAGCCACCAATACTGTATCTTACGCCCATAATGCTGCATGTATCCCATGTTTGCAGCTACAGTGTACATTTTCCCCAAACCCACTAGATGTCACTTCCTCACGATTCAATGTACATTCAACAGGAAATCTAAACTTTCGCATAATTCTTTCCCTCCTCAGTTTATTCAAGCAACCCCACACCATTTGAGAGAAACCCCAATTCTATCCACTGCTCTGCTTCTTGTAAACGTGGCTGATCTCAACTCTGATCTCACAACTTGCAGTCAGCTTCTATAAATCTCTCTCAAGGGCTGCACAAGTATCAAGCAGGATCTCAAGATCAACAAATTTGCTTTGCTGCTCAGCTTCTTCATAACACATCTGAAGGGACTGTGTATGAAAGGCTTCTATTTATGTGCTTTCCATACTGAACTCTACTGTTTTCCCAGACTCCGTATTTTGGGCTAGTCTTCTCAACTAGAAGACTGGCAGTAGAACAAACAAGTTTGTATGCATTAGTGGAAATGAATGAGTCAATTTAGTTGGTGGAGAAAATTACCATGTTCTGAATATAAGTGTGGAAAAGCAGCCAACCACTATTTTCTGTTTGGCGTTTTCACACAAAGGAAGGCAGAGCTACCTCAAGTTATCTTTTGAAATAAAAGGCACTAAGGCTACAAACTGTATTTCTGCTTCACACAGAAAACAAACAAACAACCCCGTAGAAAATCAGTGTCTTCGCCAGTGACTGGAAAATTCAACTCAGCTGCAGAAGATGAAAATGCAGGAGATCTTTCATTCTTCTTGTAAAAGACTACACTACATTTACAGTTCTCATACCACTAGCCCTATTTCATCAGTTAGGTAGCTTCAGCAGCTGGTTTCTTCGCATCTCTTGTACTACAACACTGGGCTGCATGTCTCGTCTTCCTCCTGTCACTCCCTACCCACATGCTGTATCTAAAATGCCCATCCATGCATTAGTCATCTTCCAGTTTTATTTGTCCTAAAAAATTCTTGAGCACATTCTGGAGTAATTAAAAATATAGAGAGGAGAGCTGGTGATCCTCTCACTAACTGTCAAAATAGATCATGCTCTGATGACCACAAAGGCAGTCACACTTAACAGAACTAAAATATCACAATTACTACTTAATCACAGCAGTAAGCAAAAATAGGGCAAACGCTGCTGATAGCATTTGAGAGGGGCATGTCAACGTGTACCTTTAGAAAAATCAGTCAGCAGCATTGCTGGTTGAAGGAAAGGCTGATCCCCTCAAATTAACAACCACCTCAGGTTAACACACCTAAGAGGTGAGGCAATCAGCACCATGTGATGGCTAGCCTCTGCTCCCTCCCGTCAGAGAAAGCTTAGTGTGCTCTCTGCAGTGGCAAAACCCCCTCACCTTTTCTGCATCCCCTCTTCGTGTCACTGCAATACAAGGTAGGGCCACAGTTTAAAACAGCTCCATGAACTGAATGAGTTGAACAGGAGAGCTAGGGGAAGCAGAGGTTTTAACCCAGGTACTTCAGTGACTTTTTCAGAGCCATCCTCAAAACCACCGTATCAGGATAGGGTGAGTAGCAAACTGTAGCGCAGTGCACAACAGCAGGGGCGATCAGGGAGCTTCCACGGCAGCTTTGCTGCCAAAGAAAATCAGTCATGGAACTGCTTCTTAAGCAGCACATTGAAGAAAACTTTGTAATTAGAGTCTCAAACAACAATCCAGAGACAATATGACCATGTTTTTTTTTTTTTTGTTTTGTTTTTAAAAAGTTGTCATACTGGCAAAAATCGGGATCTGATCTGAAAACACAACTCTCACCCAGCAGAAACTCTAAAGTTGCTCCAACGGGCCTTCTGGAAAGGCATTTTAAGTAGTACCAACAAGTAATTGTGGCTATAACTGGTTTAGACGTTAAACCAAACCATCACACAACACTGTCCTGAGGTTGAAAAGCACAATGGCTACTTGGCCAAATTATGTTCTATATTCTCCCTGTAAATTACTTGGCAAATGCTTTTCTTTAATAAATGGCGTGCTTTCAAACATCTGCTAAAAACAAAGAAAAGTCCTCTTCTGAAGGAAACAGTTTTAAAATAGCAGTTCAGGTCCTGAAAATAGCAAACTTCTAAAGAGACACTGTCCCTTAAAGACATATTCCCATTTGAAGGCATAGAAGTAACACCAACAGTTATCATGATAAAAAGATCAGGCCAGAAGCACCACTTTGGTGCAGAAAACAATGGACTTCTGCAGCGCAATGGAAAACTGCCTTATGTCAGACTGCAGGAAAACAGCCCAGAACAGTTCAGAATACAGGCAGTGCATAAAGGTCGGGCTGTGGGTAAATAAGGGACTCAACAAGTATCAAAGTAAAACACTAAAGATAGCTGAAGCTACACAATATGCCTAGCACACCTGCCTTCTGTGGCAGAAGCAAAATAAGCAACTGGGCTTTGTGTACCTGGAGTACTGCAGCTGTCTGCTTGCAGACTCTGTGTCTGGTTCTGCCCCCCCCAGTACAAGAGAGATGTGGGCATACTGGCAAGAGCCCAATGTAAGGCCACCGAGCTGATGAAAGGAACGGAGCACTTTTCCTATGAGAGAATTGGGACTGTTCAGCACAGAGGAGAGGAGATTGGGGCACAGGCTTGCAAAGATGGAGCCAGGCTCTTTTCAGTTGTGCCTAGCAGCAGGACAGGAGGTACTGGGCACAAACTGGAACTCAGGAGGTTCCATCTAAACATCAGCAAGCACTTCTTTCTGTGTGGGTGAGGAGCATTGGCACAGGCTGCCCAGAGAGGCTGCGGGGTCTCCTCCTCAGCGATCTTTAAAAGCTACCTGGACATGGTCCTGGGCACCCTCCTCGAGCAGGGGTGGGACCAGACGACCCTCTTACCTCACCCTTGCATTTATACACCTGCCTTCTGAGGCTCTACCTGATGCAGGACCCCTCCATCAGCTCTGACCCAGGAGGAAGTTCTGCAGAATGACCCTGACCCCCTGGAATCTACTCCCACTCCTTCAGGCTGAGCACCTCTGGCCAGCCATCGTCAGCTCCCTCTGCAGGGAGGGAAGAACATGGACAAAACCCAGACCACGCTCTGCTTAGCACTCCCCTTGCCTCCATACCTTTACATTTCTTGACCCACGTTCCTCCTTTTATCAGCAGTTGCCCTGCAAATTATCTGGTGCCTCACCATTCTCTTTTCCTTTAGTTGCTCATTCGCAAGGAGGGCTCTAATGTTTTATCAGGGATAAACTGGTATCGGTCCAAAAGGAAAGAGACAACAGAAACACCGGCTGCTTAAGAAAAGCAAGAACAGGCCACGCACAGGGCACTTCTCCCTTCCTGTGGCACACACAGTTGTACAAATCGTATCCTCCCACAGCTGTTCTATTCTAGACTGGGGAGTTGTCACTCAGAGCGATTCTTCACATGGAAACCATTCAGGACCTTTTACCATCCTTGCTGCCCTTCTGTGAACCTGTTCCTGGGTGTTCAGCTTGCATGGGACACGTTTGATACAATTAACTGAAAAGTCAATACATTTATTATGCCAAAGGGAAAGCTACCAAAGGTAACAAATGTTACCCAACAACAAAAACAGAAGGGGAAAAAAAAAAACAGGGGCTTGAAATTCAAGAATGTTCTAGCACAAAGTTCAACATTAAAAAAAACTAAGTTAATATGCAAATTAAAGGTATCTTGTGTATGAATAGTAAACATGCAATAATTCTGTAGGCAGAATAAAAAAAAGCAATTGTCTGGCAAAAAATAGTGTCATAAGAATAGGCAAAAATTAGACAAACTACATGGTTCTTGGTATCAGAGCAGTCTGAGTGAAAAACTGAAGCTAATCTTGTTTCCCTACCAGTTTTACATTTGATCCTCAGTCCAAAAGAAAATCAAAGATGAAAGAAATCTGCTAATTTGCAAAAGAACCACCAGACACCCCAAAAAAAACATTAAGAAGCACTACACATCCTGAACTTCCCCATTAATCCCACATCACATGAAGCTGTTGTAGACCTACACTAATTGCAAAACCAGTTTGCAATTTCAGATTCATAGAAGCCATTACATTATTCAGCACCTTATTGCTGAATAACGGTGCTGCAGCCCAGCAGTGCAGGACCTTGTAACCCATCATCCACACAGCTGAGTGCCGGTGCTGGGACGTGGGGACATGCACTGTGCCCTTAGTCCTCGATTTCATGGGATGTCTCCTTTCCATCACACAGCTTTTCATATGGACCAAATGTGACTCTAGGTTCCAATTTTAAAAGCCTGCCCAGTACAAAGCAGTCTTCCAGCAGTCAGTGAGGATACACCTCTGTTCATCACAATACCATCTCCTATTAGGAAATACCAAGCTCTTTCAGATCAGTATGGCATGATTTTAGCCACGTAATGCTTTGTCTCTCACCACATTGCCCATTTTTCAATGAGAAATCCTGACTAAAAATCCAAGCTTCCTATTAATTAATTTATGGATCAGTTAATAATAAAATGTTTGAATACAGGTAATTTGCATTAAAAACTTTATCTTAATGATAGATCTGGCGCAGTTAAGTCACACTTTTCCCAGTGAAAGGCTAGATTATCATATGCTTAACAATTAGAATTTAAATATACAATAAAGCTATCACTGTTACCTGCTGTAAGACAAACAAAGAATTTCAAACTGCCTAATATCATATTAATCAAAACTAACCTTAATTACTATTACAGCGTACCTGCTGATTTATCTGAGTACATACACCCTTAATTATGTCACTTCACACGAGGGAAGAGCAAATGGATTCCAGATAGAGGCAAAATAGCAATCTTTTTTTGTCTTTAAAGTCACCTTCTTTGTGCCAGAAACGCAGCTTCCTTTGTTTTAATTCCTTGAATCATGTTGCGACTGTGGAAGTCTGAGGGTTTATAGACCAGCAGTAACAGCAAGTGCAGTAGGTTATCAAGTACGCACTTGCTGCAAGCATCTTAAATTGAATGAAATAAACTAGAGTTCACCATGTCTTCTCTTCACACATTCCAGTATTTTAACAAAGGGATAAACAAGAGGCAGACATAACAAAACTAACCTTTACATACCACCCAGATGAGACATGCCTTCATCTACTATGTGGAAGGCAGATTTCTAGGCTTCTCATTTTAACATCACAGGTAAGCTGTCTTACTATTTCACTTAGTCCATCAAACAGACACTACCTGTCAAGAAACCATCAGGGCAAGGTAGAAGAGTAATTCTCTGCCATTTGTAAGGAGCAAACTTAGCTCAAAACACTCATCAGGCTTTCGCTAGTAGAAAACAGCCATGTCATGGAAAATACTTTTGTTTTCTCATAGTCTAGAGACCCATTTATCTCTAATACGTAGAGCATATTTACATAACTCTTCTGAAAGACTTTCTGAAACCCTCAAAGCTATGGCTCAAAACTATGAATAGGCCAAAGTACAGAAACTGAAAACAAATTGTCTAGTCTCAAGTTATTAAAAAAAATGTGGCTGTTTTTTGTTTCTATTGTTTGTTTAAACACACACATGCAAAGTGCTTCCAACCCTTCACTACATTTGAAAACAGTACACAACACACAGGGCAAGTCCTCACACCCTAACCCTTACTACGCAAACACTTACACAGAAACACATTAATTAATATACGTGTCCACTAATGTACATGAGAACTCATTATACTATAAGCTACCAAGCTGTCTATGATTGTAGATGAACCCCTCTTATCAAAGAACAGCTGAAAACAGTTTAATGAATGAACAAGTGAACGAATGAAACAAAAAACTTCGGTACACTTGTTTGAACATCAAATTGGCAAAAGACAACTGAAGTTAAATACAAAATTAAGTTAAAAAAAATATTGTTTTAAAGATTTATACGTGTGGAGATGGAAAGAAGCAATGTTTTACTCTATCTTCTCAACCCTTTTAGCTCTAAATGCTTGAGTAAACCAAGCCCAACTGCTAGGTGCTAACACCTCTCACTAAAAACTGAGCTGTGAGACAAAGTAATTTGTTACATGAACACAGGCAGACGGCAAAGAGGTGGTTTGGAGTAATCATTTTAGCAAGAAGTTAGCAGGGTGAGGTCTTAGGAGACTGTTGAGTTAATCTAAGAGCTCAGCACTGAGAAGAGAGCCCTTCTTCCTTGCCACCTCACCATTTCATTGCCAGAAGCACTTTCACTGCTTCCTTTGAATCTGTCTGTTGCCATCTGACACCTCAGCAAAGTGATTTGGCTTGCAAAATAATTGTAGATAACATAAAAGAATAAAAGCCAGTTTTTTGCCTATGTAAAGCAGCTTAACAATGGATTGGAAAAACATTGGAATTGTGACATGTGAAGAGACTAGGAATAAAAACATGCTTCTCCACAACACAAGCCACCAGATGGGCTCAGCTGTTTTGTGAAACCTTACCCTTTAGTGGACGTTGCTCTGCTGTGACGCTGAAGGAACAGCTAACAGGATGCCAAACGGCAGGCTCAATAAAGCAGCATAGATTGCCATCCACTTGTGCTGACCCCTAACACAACAGGCAGAGCTACCTCAGCGTCTTCCTTTTAGTTCCCCGTAGGGCAACACACACGAACACACCCTGAGAGCGCTTTGTCCCGATTCTCCAGCTGCACAGACCACTAGCCCCACTTTTATCTTCTATTTCCTATCTGTCTGTATTCACCTTACTATCCAGAACTGATCTTGTATGCTTTGGAGAATAAATTCTGTTTGGTGTTTTTACCAAGCGGGATCGTAATTCACAGCCAGCCCGCCTGACCCCTAGGATAACACAAATAAATAATGCTACACACAGGAATGAAAGTAATCCTCTCCCAACGTACCAGGAAAAAAATGGAGGAGGGCAAACATTTCTTCAGTTTGCAGTTCCTAAAACAACACATTTCTCACTTCACTTACCTCCACCAAGCTCCACCGCTACTCTGCCCTGTCCCCCAATCCCCAGGAAACATTTCTACATCAGAAGATAAAACCCACATGGGGCCAAGGGGACGTGCAGGTTAGCTCAGCCCCAGCATCACGGCTCCCCTTGCAGCACCTGCAGGCTCTCACCTCAATGCTGGTGCCAGTACCTGCACTGGTGCCACCACCATCCTAGCTCCAGGCACTGGGATCAGGCAGCTGCTCCAGGTTAACCTAAGTCCCTCCCGCTTTCCCTTTTTTTGCAGGGTTATTTTTAACCTAGATCAATCTCAGATTCAGTTCACCTTGTTGTCTCATAAATAGTTGTTCCAGCACACTCGAGGACACAGAGGCTGGAAAAAAAGTGGCAGGGGGACAGAAAAGCAGAACTGCAACCTAAAGAAATGCTTATAAAATAACACCTAACACCTGTAACAAAGACGGAGCCTGAGAGCAATGCTGCAGAGCAGTCTCCTTGCCAAGTTCCAGCCCTAAGTTTCACCAGTTTATAAGAAAAATCCCCTGTGACTTGAGGTTTCTAACACTGAAAACTCTACAAGTTTAAATGACCAGAAACACTGATTAAAAAAATACACTGTACGTGTCTCTGATCTGCACCCCACATGCTGTGTAGCATAGACAATACCCTTTATTAAACTAACTACTCTAGTTAAAATTAAAAAAAAAAAAAAAAAAGGCTTCTGGGCAAGCAAGCCCTTCATGATGTCTTCAGTAAGGATGCAGGCAAAACACACAAAATCTGACAGTCATCCAAAGCCCTTTCCACAGCTCTGTCCAAAGGAGAGATGTGTCAATTACGGAAGAACTGAACTAACTGGAAAAGAATCCCAGACAACCTCATACACAGCGGGGGAATACGCCCCTCCACACAGGCAGGGGAGCCCACGAAACTAACTTCCAGTATTGCGTCCTTACAGTTTTTCCACTTATTGCTCTGCCCACATTTCACTCCCTATACCAATGAGGTGGTCTGCAGCAAAGACACAGGCTTCATCACACTAAGGAAAAAGGGAACTCTTCCCCAAAAACGAGAATTCTGACTGTTTTTTGTGGTACTTGATTCCATTATTTCTACGAATGTGGGTATACGGTTAAATGAATGAATCCAAAGAAACCTAGCAGCAAGGGAACGCCAAGTAATTGAAAATATTCTGTCTAAAGGCCTAACTACAACAGCTAAATACATAAACTAATTTATCACTTGGGGGTCCTTCTGACCTTTTGTTGTGCTCCTAGGTGGCAATCATTTACTGAATAATAGTCTTTTTCTTTGCTAGTCCAAGCTGTGAACAAGCATTTTGTTTTTAATTAAAGAAGAATTCTAAAATAATAGCGTGCCTCTTTTGATGGCGTATACCAACAGTCTTACATTGATGATTCCATCAAACACATTTTTATGTATTGGTTCAGCAAGTGATTGTAACTACCTCTGACTTTCAGATGATAGGATCCTACATTGCTGAAATCTAATCAATCAATGGTGAAACAATTCAAGTCCAAAAATATAAGGGAAGAAGCTTTAAAAACATTTGAAATGGATTCTGTGGATAACATCACTACGATATATATATTTTAATTGCCCTGTATACAATAAATACTGATTGTTGATAAATAGCTGATGTTCTAAAATGTGTAAACAAGGCTCCAAAAGCTATCTATTTCAGTATCAGAAAGCACAAACAAAATAAGCAAAAAAAAAGACAAAAAGCTGATGAACAAGAACACTGAAATGAGGGTCCCTGGAAGAGTGACAAGGAATCAGCAAGCTTGGAATAATAATGGACATGGAGCTTTTCACCTCTAGTTCACTGATTTCAATCTAATCAAGGTCAGCAGTGACAGAGCTTTGCCTCAGCCAGTCTTCACGTGAAATGAACTTGTGGTCTCTTAGTTCTCAATGAGTAAATACAGCAGACTGACCCAGCACCAAACACACATGAAAAATAAGAAAAAAAGGAGGGTAAGATCTACTGGCAAAGGAAAATTAAGAAGGCTGAATATTCCTGTCAAACACACTTCAAAAGAACACTACTTTCAGAATAATTATAAGAGTTAAAAAGGGAAGAATCAACTATAATAGGAACTCTGTCAAAATGAAGATACTGTAGAGGGAACACTCTGAGGAGGAGTGAATGAACATAAAACTCACATGCAGAGTCCACATCCATACCACATTCATAGCGCTTAGAGACTTAAAGACCCCAGAAGGTGAAGCTACTAAAGACATGAGATTACCAAAACCCTCGTATACGGGAAGCTGGAGATCTGGCTAGCAGATAAAAAGCAATGTGTACAGAATTATGATTTGAAAATCTTGGATAGTGTAATTTTAAACATGTTTTAAGAGCAGTTTACTGTTACATACTGCTACAGAAAAAAATGCCAAGGACCATCAGAATCCTGCACAGCACAACTCAGAAGTCCAAGCAGTGTAGTTTCAATAGCTATGGAGAGAAGATATACAAGCCTTCCAGTCAGCAAAGAGTGCACTCTAATCACCTGGTCTCTAATCCAGTTTGGCGATTAAAAAGAAAGAAACTGATAATATCTAAGCTAATTATTCTTGAACATCACTACCCCCAAATATTTTCCAAGTGATTGAAAGAGAGATTACTGTTAGCTTCTAAAGAAATTTTTTGTTGCCAGGTATGACACTCCCTTAGATATTTAAAAGGACAAATAAATCGGAGCTGTACATAGCAATTACTTCAAAAGGCTGTATTAACAAGTTATCTGAAGAAAAAAAGATATATATTTTCAATGAACTTTACAATTTGCAGAGCTGACATTCATTTCTGTTTAGAAAACTGCCCTAGTAAACGTAAAACATTTCTGTTTTATATAAAATCAATGACAATCTTTAAACAGATCCACTTAGTAGATTAAGTAAAATACTCTGTGACCTTTTTTTAAGCTCAGAGATGTGTTGTAGCTGTTTCTTTTATTTTGTGTTACTTCAATATATTATTCCAAGATAATGAATGTTAGAGTCAACATTCTCCTACACTAATTGCAACAAGTTAAGGTAAGCTCCTAGTGACTTTTTTTTAAATGCAATTAAAAAAAAAAGTCAACACGTGGTAAACGCATAGGTGGTTAAAGAAAATTTCTCAGCTACTGAGAGCAGCTGAAGAAAAAAACAACAGAACAGATCAATGAAAGGCAAAATTAGGATCAGGGATCAAACTTAGAGAAACTTTTAAGATGACTGACAAATGTGTCTCTTAGATTACTTTTATTATTCTAAAAAACTCTCAAAATCTGTAGGCTGTTTTGCCCTGTAGATACCCAGGGAACCCGACAAACCCATTTAAAGCAGGTACAGAGTCAGAGCCTTAGGCTTCTCTTTAGTAAAGGATCACTTTAATTTTGGTCCTTAAAATCTACTGCACATTAAGAGAGCCTGGAACAGAAAGGCATAGGAAAAAAAACAGAAAAGCCTATACTGAAACATTCCACCTTCTGTATACGCATATATACATCTTGCCCTCTGACCTATGTAAGCCTGAGTTGATTTTTGGTAGCTGAGCTTAAGAAACTTAACCAGCATTCAGATTTCATTCACTTTCAACTTCTGCCTAGAAATCCTATGAAATGTTTGCCTCATCCTACTATTGGCATTCACATACAACTATTTTTATTCCTCTAGGCAGCCCAAGTGAAGTAACAAGAACTGAAGAAGTTCAAAAATACGTGGAAAGCTGAAACAAATAAGAGGAGCGTAAAGGCCACAGTTAGGTGAACAGCATTCGCCTGTGCTGACCACAGATAGGGAAGGGCTCTCAAATTACACTTGATGAACTAGCAAGTGTAGTTATCAGAGGAAGCCAAGTTACCCTTCATTGTTCTCTCGGGGACCTTAGCATGCCCTTGATCCACACAATGCCATAAGCTGTAGGCATGGATCAAGGGCATAACATCACTTTCACTAGGCATACCCGGGTATTTTTCTGTCACCGCTTCAAACTACTTCATTCTAAGTGCCCTGAAGTTTGGGATACATGCAATTAAGGACACATACCAGGAAAAAACAGCAGGAAAACTGTCTTGGCAGTGTGAATATGTATTAGAAACATTAAAGCTTTATCACACTTCATGTTTCTCTAGTTTTCAGATACAACGCATTCTATGAATAGATTACATATCAGCTTCCACTGCCAGTAAAATAAATTATCAGAAGCAATGTTTAGTATGTGTATAGTACTCATCTACTATTGATCCTCATAGTAAATGAATCCTCATCTTTCCCAGCAGCATGTCAATGATGATCAATTTCTTCTCTCTGTTACAAAGTTGTATCATTACAGAGCCCCTGGCTGCTAAATATACTGAGTAATTGAACATCTGAACTTGATGTCTCTAGCAGCATTTCATTTTCACATGCGAACTCTTCAGCAAAGGGAGAGAGAGGAGTTTTGAGCCAAACTATTTCTGCAACTTAAAATCACTGCATTTAGTAATACAGGAAAAATAATTAAAAAGGAAGTAAACGCTCTCTGTGGTGTAGCATTATTTAACTGCAAATAGCGATACAGCCACTGCTAGGTGCAAAATACAGTGTTTTGCTGTCTGAAGTACTTTGAGCAATCCAACCCACCCCCATTTTCATAGGCTAAAACGCTTCCCGTGAAAAATAACTGTCCTCAGCCAAACAATACAAACACCAATGGTCACACACACAGAACGTGTGTGTTGTGAAACCCGTAATAACCAGACGGCACGTGAGAACCAGAAGGAGAAGCCGCACAGCGGGACTGGATCGGCCAAGCCGAGTCCCTCGTCCTGCATCAGGATGTGGGGTGCGGGTGGAGGGCACGCGCTGTGTGGGCAGCTGCTGCCCCGTGTACGGTGGGTTACCCGCTCCTACCCCAGCCCTGGGTGGTGGGTATGAAAAGTAAACAGAGTGCAGAAAGACACCAAGGCGTAACTGGGAGGTTTAAGCTCCTGTCCGTGCTCAGACCGCCCGTGGCATTTCCCATAACAAAGGGCATTGTTGTGGAGAGCGCTGCGCTTGCACAACGGGCTGCTCTCTGCGCCTTGCCTCTTCTCCCATCCACAACAAACAGACCCAAAGTTTCCAACTGGAAAGCGTGCCAGGAAGTTAACTTTCTGCAAATAACGCCCGCCGCTCTTTCCCCCACCGACCGGATCGCCTCTGCACCACTTAGACACCGTGCCAGGGCGGCGAGGGGAACCGAGCGGGAAGCCCACTGAGGGCAGCGAGTGCCCACCCGTGCCTTTGTCTGCCATTTTACGGCGGCTCGGGAGAAGAGAGGGCCACGGGCGGGCGGTGAGGAGAGAAGAGGAGAGGAGCGGAGCACGCAGGGCACGGCCGCAGCCCCGGGCCGACCCCCCCGGCGGATGAACGGGGCCGCGGCGCTGCCTCCCGGCGGCGGGCTGCCACCTGCCCGCGGCTCCCCCGCCGGTGCCAGCCACCTGCCGCGGGACAGCCGGGCGGCACGGCTCGGCACGGCTCGGCACGGCTCGGCTCCCGGGGCGGGGCGGGGCGGGGGCCGGGCCGGGGGCTCGCTGGGCGCCTCCGCCGCTAGGCCGCGGGGCCTGCGGGCGGCGCGGGGCGGGCGGGCCGGGCCCGGCCCCTCCTCGGGGCGGCGGGGCCGGGCGGCGGCAGCGGCCCCCCCTCACTCACCGCTCTCGATCTCGTTGCCCTTCTTGGCGGTGGCTGCGTTCCCCATGGCCGAGCCGGGGCGGCGACGGCGGAGGAGGGAGAGGGAGGGAAGGGGAGGGGGGAAGCGGGACGGATGCCGGGCGGGCGGCGGCGAGGCGGCGGCGGGCGGGCCCGGGGCTCGTGTGGCGGCGCGGCCTGCGGCTGGCTCCCGGCGGCCCCGGCCCCGCGCTGGCTCCCTGTGGCTCCGGCCGCCGCGGAGGAGGAGACGAGCGCTCTGCCCCCCTCCCCCACGCCGACACCCGGCGGAAATGACGACCGGGGCGGCGCCTCCGCCCTGCTGCGCCGCGCGGCGGGCGGCCGGGGGCGCGCGGCACGCGGGGACACGGCGCCGGCAGCACCGGGGCCAGGACCGGCGCTGCCCTCCCCACCCCCCCATCCCGCCCCGACCGCCCGGCGGCCCGAGGGAGCGGCACCGGGCACCGCAGGGCACCGCGGGCGGCCGCCTGCCCCCGGCCCCACTCGGCCCCGCCTCGCCCAAGGTGACCCCGCGGCCGCCCCCGGTGCGGTTACGGGGCTCGGCGTCGCACCCCCGGCAGCGTTGCGAAAGGGAGCGGGCTGCCGGGGAGGAGTTGTTGTTTTTTTGGCTTCTCCCTTTTGCCGCCGCTCGTGGCAGAAATAGCTCCGGCTACGCTTTTTCGAATGGTATTGTGACTTTCGAGTCGGTGATAGCTCTCTAAATAGATGTATTGGAGCGTTTCTGCGGTGGAAGGAAATGCTTATCAAAAGGAAGGCTCTAGCTTGTTGTGCCTTGCAGTGGTGAGAGCAGAGAGCCGATGTGGTAATCCTGTGGCTCACAAGCCGCGTGTATTTACTAGGACAATTCAGGCGATACCGAGCCCCTTCTGGCAGCGTTCCTGCCCCAGGGCTACAGGCTGCCCCCACTGTGCTGGCGGCAGCAGTCCCAGCTACCATCTTTCTATCAACATTCCCTCTTGACACCCTGGGCCACCTCCCTGCACCCCACACCTCCTCTCTCAGCCTAACACTGAATGACCTTACCCTTTGCAGGACAGTGCTTGACATGCACACACCAGTGTGCAATCAAACCAAACCAGGTACCTCTGGAAACTAATGTCAGGCGTCCTGAGGCTGTACAGTACATTTATGTACACTACATAAACACCAGACAGATCGAGCCAGCATGGAGCTCTGCCTTGACAGGTACAAGCTGCCTGGACTACCTGGTTGCAAGGTTCTGGGAACACTTATCTGAATTATCCTGATGTTTTGTACATTGAAGACCCACCAATGAACCCTTCAGTTAAGGGATTTTCTCCTACATTTTCACCTTTTCATTTTCATTATCCTGATCTGTGTGATGCTGCTTGCTTCACGTGAGTATCTGTGTTTTTATGATTAAAGAAGCAGTCTCTGAGGAAGCCGGGTCTTTATTGGTTTGAAGAACAGAAACAAGACAAACACAGTGAGGAAATAACCTGCAAACCATTGGGGGCAGTGATGTCACTACTGTTGAGGAGGACTGTCACATTTTGCCACAGCTGGAATCTCTTAATTCTTTAGGCACCTCACCTAGAGGTTCAGGGAGGTCCTGGTAATTCATTCTGGCAGGGAAGAGCAAGTAGATTGCAATGGCCAGATCTGCACGACCAAAAGTTAGGTTTGGGAAAAGAAAAAGGTACTTTTGCAATCAACCATCATGATCACTCAGACAATGACAAAAAATCCAAACCAAAACAAAACATGAGGCACTGTTAACATTTAGATAGATGAGTGTCCGATGATATTGTCACAGATAAAGATGTTACCCCGGTTTTAAACATTTTCCCCACTCCAGCCATCATAATTTTCATCACAGACAGATTGAATCTGAGTCAGCTGATTTTCATCCAGGTGCTGACAGGCATTTTGATATCCTTGAGAAGACAGCAGCAGCACTGCTAACAAATGAGATATGCTGCAGCATCTTTAACATATTCTTGGCATTAGAGCTCATCCCTCCACTAGCAAATTATGCTGCATAGGCTCCATATGTGAGGATCCACCAAGGTCCAATAGCCATTATTACCCTCTGGGATTTGCTGGACAAGGATTGGCTGGTCAGAGCACATCTTTCAGCAAAATCCTATATAGGCACACAGAGCACGCATATATACATGCGGCAATGCATTATGCTAGTTCTCATATAAGCACATGCCCGGAATACACATGCAGCACTGATACATTTGCATAAATGTTTACACCCAAGCACTCTCATAATCAAAAACATAACATATAACACATCAACAGTGCTGTGAAACATTAAATGAACCACTTCCACGATCTCAGTATTACGTGTCTAAATGAAGATATACAGACTCAGAGCTGGACATTCTCATTCACTCTGCATACACAACTGATGCTATCTTAATAGGTTAGTATTAATGAATTAATTGCACAACTTATCAATGTTTTGTTGTAGTATATTATACATGAGTATATATAGTTAGCATTCAAAGCATTGACTCTAATTCTAGCCCTTAGCCCTAATTCTCAGTCTGCCTTACTTAACTTCCTTATATAAAATCCTTTGACACCGAAGTGCCTCATGTCACCGCTCACACAGGAGTAATCTCTTCTTTAAGTTTCTTTCAACACAATTGGTTAAACAATGAAATCATGCAAATATGAAAAATGCTCTGTCCATATGTTAGAATTACTCAGTAATGGCACAATCTAAAAATTTCAGATTTCATTTGTTTTGCTGATTTGTGTAAGATTAAAAAAAAAAAAAGCTATGCTGCAAGAAGTTCAGCCCAGCAGTTTTAGAGCTATACACATTTAATGATGTAGTTTCAGTGACTCACAGTGGGTTTTAATCCATTTTTCTACATATTCGTTGGGTACTATTGATTAGGAATATCCTACGAAGACCAATCTTTTTCCCTGATAAAGCCTAAAGCTCTGTAGAAGATGTATAGTTCCCTAATGAAACTTGGAAATTCAACTCTACGTAAACTCAGAACTAAAAATGAGAGGGTCATTTCAGGACAGGGAAGATGAATTTCTGGTAGATAGGAGGCTCTCACATGTGCTTTTAATGGAAATCACTTTTTCATACAGTAATTACTTCTGGAGCCACATTTCATTTTACTCAGTAATCACACCAATTTCTAGATGAGATAGCAGCATTGCTGCAGCAACTACAACAGTTGATTTCAATACGGATTTGAAACAAATCACTACATTTAAAGCATTACACACCTTAACTTGTTTCCCTTGCATGTAAGGTGGGCCTGCATTGCAAGGGATTGGCATATGGAGTCTGATAGCTTTGTACATTCATACTGGTAATTCTTACTCTGAGGATATGGGCTCTGCTCAAGTAACGGATATGCACCTGCCTATGTTGGTATTCTCTTGATGTGGCTTTAGGATTGCAGCAGTACTTGTAAATTGCATGGTTTGAACACTCGTCTTTGACCACTTTTCCCTAAATCCCACATTCCTGCATCTCTGAATGCCACTGCCAGCTTCCTTCTCTACTCCTAAACAGACCGATATATTTGGCATTTAACTCTTTGTTTTCCTTTCATGTTGTTCCAGACTACTGGCACGTTCCCTGCTGCCAGCTAGCCCAGTGTGGGATGTTTTTCTAGCAGGTTGTTGAAGTGTCAAGAAGCATGTGTATCTCTTGGTGAATACAGAAGCTATTTTCCAAATTTTACAGCTCCTGACCCAGAAACAGGAATATTCATTGCTGCAGCATAATTTCAGATGTGCCAAGAAAATATCAACCATGTCATGTAGATACGCTAGGGGAAAGGATGAAAGCTCAAGTACAGCAATTTCCACTGCTCCATGCAGTAGCTGTACAGAGTGATACAGTACATCATTGTGCAGGTAAGACCAAATCCATTGATGCCCAACTCATTGCTACTGAGACCCGTCCTCACAGAGAAGACCAAAAGAAAGGTCTTACACTGTGTTTCTACAATATCTGAAATTACCAGCCCCTGAATCCAAATGAAACCAGAGCAACTTGGTACAACAACTTGCTCTATCAAATGCCCTGAAAAATGCTCATTGATGCACTCTGTGAATCCAGGAGGAATCTGGAGCCTCAGGAAAGCATACTACCCACGTGTGACAGTTGCAATTTTGTAAGACATTTTAGTTCAAAGTGGGAGGCTTTTTAATTAAGAATAACTTGAGGTTCCTTCAGTGTGACTAGGTACACTTAAAGGAAGATGCTCCAAAGGAATTTTACACTTGCAGTCAACACTTTTCCACTTCCATCCTTCCCTTCTTGATGCTAGACATTTCCCAGGATAGCCACTGGTCAGAGAAATTATTTAAACATAGAAGCAAAGGGTTTATATATTTTCTTACTGCTTTTAGCTATACCTATTTCACAACAAACCTCTCAAAAGTCATAAAGTTGCAAGGTGGTGATTTATTTCCTTTTCCCTGGTGTTTTAAATATAGATTAAAAAAGGTAAGTTTGAGCTGTGCTTCTGCCTTCCTTTAGTATCGCCTCTTGACAAGATACCATTTGTCAATTTTACTATGGATAGTAGATATATTCATTCATTGGAGGTACTAGGTGCTGTCTTGTGATCAATGTCCTACTGATTAGACATGTTTTTTTGCAGAGATAAATTACAGACGTCCTTAATGGGTAAGTCCATCTGCTCAGTTTTTGCCCTTTATCTTATATGATCATTTGGGAGAAGAGGCGTAGTCTCTCACTATCAGTCAAACAACACTTCTTTCAGTTGCTTATTACTGTTCTGCAGATTCTTCCATGTTTGTAGAAGACACTGCCTGCACATTTGTGATTCAGAATGAATTACTAATAACTGTTAAGGAAAATTCACTGACTGACTTCTATAACTGACTGTGTTCCTTTTGTGTATCCTGCTGCCATCAGGCTCATTTTAAAATTTTCCTTATCCACATCAAGAGAAGTCCTTCACTTTTCTACACAGGTGTCCAAACATTTTGAATCCATGATAGATTGCCTAGCCAAGAAAAGCAAGATAGTAAAAAAAAAAATCTTGATTTGTTTCACTCTGAACAGTTGATTGTGTACAAAATATAAGAGTAGAGAAGAACACTGAAGAAATTAATCGCATGCCTTGTTCTTGCACTTTAAGTAGTTCAGCAACATATTTGGTTTGTAGTACACGAACTATAGAAAGAACAAAACTTAAATAAAAATGAATGGTATAGTTGTCTAACATAGTTCTAGTCTAGTCACAAAGTTTGAATAACTTTGAGTACACAATGAGTATTTCTATTCAAAATGTGTAGGTGTTTAATAAACTATATACTAAAACATTTTCAGTGCACTTGAATCTTCATTATTTGCATGCTTACTGTAATTTAGAGGTGATCAATATTATACTAATGTTTGTTCTTACTGTATATTGAGACTCTGGATCACTTTTCTTTTGCAGAGCAAAAAAAATAAAACAAAAATAGTAGTGTTATTAAATTTCTCTTTTAGGCCTTTTCTATGGAGATCTCCAAGTTAATTACACTTGTTAATTTAAAGTACACTAAGCTACATTGAATGCCTCTGTACATATTTTTATTCAGAATTAAAAATGACCTTAATTCAATTTAGTTTAACTTACTTTAGAAGTGAAATAGGCTACCTTAAATGAAGGTCACTTTAATCCTAACTAAAAGAGTTCACACAAAGAGTTTGTGAGGCTTGACTACTGCATCCAAAAATATTAATTTAGATTATTTCACAGTATTACCACACAGAGAATCCCCCATTCTAGTTTACAAGCTTATTTTTCACTTTCTAAGAGGTATTCTGATAATTTTGTTTAGATGACAGAAGGGAAAATACATTAGAATCATGCCCAAATGGAGTGGATGTCAAGAAAAAAATAGTATTGCTAAATACTAGAGCACAAGAAAACTATTTATTTATTTATTTATTTAGAATATATCTCTTACCTGCTTTTCCTTTTCTTCTTGATGTCCTGTCATCACACAGTGATGTCATGCTGTGTCATCTCTTGGTATGAAGACTTATAACAAAAAACACCAGTTTTTGAGCTTGTTATCAGCACTTGATTTCTTTTAACTGCTAGAATGAGTTAGAAGGAAAAAATTCTGGTCAGAACTCTAGTACAGATATCTTTGTGTATTGTATACCAAAGACATTGACTTCAGTCTGATCATAGTTATACGATGTAAGAAGAGTCTTCTAAAAGAGAGCTTCTTTTACTTAGCATTACAGAAGCAGACTTAAAAATTATTTGTATTCATCTCACAAACAGTGTCACCTAATTAACAAAAAAATACATAAGCATGGCTTTTAAGATATGCTTTCACCTTCAGAGCTTACATAGCTAAGTAGAAATTTGAATAGAGTCAGTGCAGACTGTAGCATTAATAGAACATAAAGCAAAATATATTCAAAGTATACTTTACTGAAATGCTCCTGATAAGTAGAAAGCTCAAAATAAATTCTTCTGTAATCCAGTGTGTTCAGTGATTACTCTGGAGCCAAGGTGCTCTAAAGAGATCCTCTTTATTTCACGATACAGTTTCAAATGCTTCTGTTTGACAGAGCATATATGTCTGCAGAACTTCTAAGACTAGAAAAATTAGGCCTCTTTCAAAATACTAAACAATTCCTAGCATCACATATACCTTTCCCAACAAGTTTAATAACAACTCTTAAACAATTTGAATATCACACAGAATTCCTTATGCTTATAAACAAAGTATTATCAATATCATTAACGTTTAGCTGACCTTAGAGATATTCATATCATGGCTTATATCTGCTTGAAATATCAGTGATACTTCTGCTGGAGGCAGAAAATTCACATTTTCATTAAGTGCTAGGTCCCAAAATTTGATCTTTCAAACCTTTTTTTTTTTTTTGCTTCCAACCAAGTGATTATTTTTTTTCCAAGCAAAAAATGAGTCTTTGTCCTTTCTTTCCTCTCTTTTGGTATTTAGAAAGTGTTTATGTTTTCTGTTTGCCTTTTTTTTTTTTTTCCAAAGATGCGATATATAAGATACAAAAACACCAACTTTGCTGCTCAGCAAATGCTAGTCCGACTTCAAAGTTTCACTAGCATTTGTGTTGATTTGCATCATATATTCTTACTGGATCGTATTCACTCCTTGCTGACAGCAGCTTCCAGTATCCCATTCACTTTAAATAGAGATGGGATCACTCAGCTTTATTTATATTTTTGTAGCTATTCACATCCCAGTTCTTTTCAAATGTTACTGTTACCAGCTCTCTAGGTGTGTGGGTTTTGTTACTATTTCTCCATGAGATTGTTGGAAGTAACAACTGGCTTCTTTTGTATATACTCTGCAAATCTTGTTACTGCTTTAGTATCATAACATCATTGCAAACAACCCAATAAACTAGGAATAATAACAATTAGTAGTGACATAACTAAATCCAAGCTTCACTGTATTCTACTCAAGTGCCTGTCCTGTAACTTGTGTCCCACAGTCATATATCACTACTGGGTAAAGAAGTATAGCTAAGAAGCTTTTTTAATGCAGAATCAGCTCTTCAGCTGTAATATATTTAGTAGTGCTCTCTCAGAATAGAAAACCTGTGTAGGATAGTTCTCCTGGTTTATTATTTCTACCTAGAAGCAGATTTTTAAACAGAATCAATACATTTTCTGGGGAAACACAAACCCTGAATTTTACCTGTTTATCCTTCTCCAAGCAGTTGATTTTCTCAGAGGGTTATAACACAGGTCCTAGAAATAATGGGATATGTATTACATTCAATTAGATGTGCATAACTACTATTTGCTCTCATGGTTACATAATACTGTTGTTTCTTTTGGACACACCATCTTCTGCAAACGTCCGTTGTTCATATGAGAATGATCATCTCAGCCAGAGGTGTTAACAACATGCAGTTTGCTCATGGTTTACCATCCTGGTGCTTGAAGAGTCTGTCAAATTAATACACGCTTTTGCTTAACTTTCAGCTTCTCCTATTTGCTTAATTTGCGTTGTTATTCCTTGTTTATGATTTCAAGCTCTGCATACTTTTTAAAATCTACCATCTTTGTCTTACAATATTTTGAGCCCTTGGTCACATCTAAGGTGCAGTCCAATGCTTTATTCAAGTACCATTTCCTTGGCACATTCTAAATTGCCTCATCTGGGGGTCTACTTCTCCCAGCAATCTACTACTGTACTATTCCCTCTCCATTTTATTGCAAACCAGGAGCTAATTAGCTTTATAGAACTGGAAGGTTTTCTTAAATATAAAAATCTTCAGTAGTTCTTACCCTAAAACAGGCTAATGCCATGCTTATTATAATACCTGTAACAGACAAAAATATACTGAGCTAAAATTTGTCACCCCAAATGTATAAACTACAAAATACTTTCAAACCTTCAGGTTCAAATATGTAACTTTCATATGCTTTCATTATTATTATTATTATTATTTAGAATATAATACTCCTCGTTTTTGTAACAGCTCTGTGACTATCCTGTTTTGCCTGGATTGCTGAAAACTGCTAAATATGCCAAATGCATCAGCACTTGCTATTTTCAGAAGGAAAACCTTCTGGTTGACTTGCTTTTAAATAACACCTAGTGCTTCCAGATGTACATTGGAGTGTTCTTTTATTCTTTTCCAGTAGTTTCTGGTATTTCCAGAATTTGAGTCTTTAAATGCTCTGATTTCTTCAATGTCTTTCATTTCTTGTTACTGCCAGTGCCATAAATGAGGAGTTATTCTAGGTTCAGATGATTACAGACATTCGTTGATCATGTGTGTCCACAGTCCCTTTTCCTCGCACTTACAAGACAGAAATCTAAAACTCTAAAGGAACATTTACACCAGTAACCTTTCATCATGAAAAATTATAAAGAAAATTATAGTATTGCATTTATAGGTGTGAATCGATTGAAAAGACTCATGCAATAAACAAACAGTAAAAGACACTTTCCATCTTAAAAAAAAACAAAAACACTACCACCACCACCAACAAAAAACACAAACAACAAAAACAAGCCAAGGAACAAACTTAGAAATTATTGAAGATCTATTTTTGGTTTGTATTTCTCCTTCTAGCTTTGTCAGACAAGTATCTATAGTGTTAGCCAAGAAGAACGTATTAATCCTCAACAACATAAAGTGGCTATTCCAAGTGGCTGTAATGCAAATACTGATGTAAAAGCTTTTCCTTCCCAACTCTAGAACCTAAGATGTCATTGGCAAAATGTGGTTTGATATCAAATGTTCTGTACTTTCGATAGTTGCATGACCAATCCTGCAAGAGAATGTTTTCAAGCACGTTCTTTTAATCTCAGAGATCTTTGACTTCTACTCACATTTAATGCAAGACAGATTTACAGATTTTCTTCAAACTCAATTTAACATCTAAAATGTTGAACTCATTTTGTAATAATAGTTGACATAAATATGTTGCTTCTGGTGAAATGGTGAAACTTTTTAAAAATCCATGTTAAAAGATTATAAACATGAAATACAGGTTTTTCACAGGAATGTGAAAGGTTTTTTTTTTTGTTTTTTTTTTGTTTTTTTTTGTACAAAGGGCAGATCTATTCCAAAGGAATATATGAATCAATAAATGTCTACATATAGAAATTAACTTACAGCACTGGAAACCAAAGAAATGCTTGAACAACTTTTAAATAATTTCTGGCAAAGACAATTGAGGCCTAATAGAGAATGTATAACCATACAGATACCTGACCCTGTTAGGGATAATGTTGACACTTATTTATGTTATGGCCAGATGCAATATTTTAACTTGGGGTGATGCAATTTTGTGTGGGTTACTTAAAACAGATACCTTTGAATATCCTCTGTATCTTTCCTCAGAGATCTAAGAAGTGTCCTTTTCCTAATGCTAAAGACTTCAAGAGCTTTTAAAGAAGCCTTTAAATATGCTAATGCATCTTCTCACTCTACCTTTATTCCTTTTTTGTCCCTTTTTGTCTCCCTTCCTCTCCTTTCCCATTCCATTCAGTTTACTTACTTTTTTCCACTCTGTTGTACTGCAAATTTACTTACAAAGTAGTTATTTTTTAATAGTTGAAAGCTAATGAAATTCAGCATCACACTTGGATGATGGTTAGCATCCCCTGCTTCGTCCAAATAACAGGGACATTAGATCTCGTTTTCACTGATAGATTTGAACATAAATATGCATGCATGTCTAAATGAGTTGGGGCCCTACCTGGTCATTATTAAAAAGGCAAACCACAGTTGAGATTTCTAATCCCTTAAGTGCACACACACAGAGGCAAAGACCATAAAAGCCTTTGTTGAAGATAGAAGTATTTTTCCTTAAAGTCTAAAATGAAACCCTACTTCATACTCAAAAGAAGCTTTGTCATCAGTGGCATCAGGATATTATCTGTAGTGCTGGGCCTGGGTTATTCTATTTTTGCAGCTGTTCCTTCTTATAAAGCATCTTATAGAAAATACTTTGTTTACATGCTGCCATAACATTCCACCAATGTATTGCAGGAAAAGGAGCATAATTAGCCATATTTGTTCCATCAAGGTTCCATAGGACAGAATCTGATTGGGTAAAAAATTCATTAACAATGGTTCTCCTAGGTAAGTAATTTATTCCTATAATTTCTTAGGTACGCTAATTATGATAAATGCAGGTTACTTCATCCTTCATTTAAAAGTACTTGCTTAATGGAAGATAGGGGAGGGATATTTCTTTTCTAATCAGCTACCTGTTTGAAGGGGGAGCTAAATGTTTTAAATAATGATCCTTTTACATACAAATAATACAATCAGTGCCAATACTTATCAGTTATGCAGTGCTTTTTCATACATAAGTCTGAGGTTGAGACAGACAAATGATGTCAAGGGCTTCTGGAAGTTCCAGTGCTGTTAGAGTGTGGCAGTCCCCTGGCTGCTGGGATTTCTAGGGAGGGGAGGAGAGAAAGGCTGGAGGAAGCATGGGGAAAGCAGCAGAACCCCTTGTGAAGGGCATCTTAACCCTGCTCCAAGAGAGGAGAACATTGTAACCATAGTAAAGGAATAAAATAGTGCAGAACATAAGAGGTTTTGAAAACAGTAAAGGGAGAGAGTAAAGAAGCCAGAAGAATTACAGCACACACATGCAGAAAAAACAGAGAACACAAAACAGGTAAAATTGTTACAGAGAAGAACTTTTAGAACTTGCCTCATTCAACAGGAAAACATACTACATTCTTTTAAGACACGAAATTGCAGGGGAGACAGTATGTTCAGCTTGGGAAGAAAGAGTGCTGCTTATGTCTGGGAGAACCTGTGCTTTTGTTACGATCTCAGCAACGTGTGAGCAGTCCAGGTTTGTCCTTGGCTGTGCAGCTGTTCTGTGCATAGAGCTTTCTAGTCACTTTCCAACAGTTCCAGGTAAAATAAATTGCAGACCTTTGGTCTGAACAAACTATTTTAATGTATGTTTGGACATTCAAAATGATGTCCTAACTTTGAGTAGGGCCTTCATTTTCTGTCCTAGTTGATACAACAAGTCGTAACCACTTAATGAAATCACGATCGCTTCTTGGACAAATCAGTCCTCCAATTTCATGGGATTTTTCCTATAAAATAAGGAAATTTAAACTACATTAATATTACCTATTGTATTCATAGAATGGTTCAGGTTGGAAGGGACCTTAAAGATCATCCAGTTCCAACCTCTCTGCCATGGGCAGGGAAAAAAAATCACAGAAGTATGTTCTCCCATCTGAACCAAACCCAAACTTTGTCATGATTATGTAAAGTATGGTTGTAGCAGTCTTGCTGCTTTTCTACAGAAAGCAGTTGTGAATGAATTCAAATATGCTTCTACATCAGGCTGGGCATTTCTGCATAAGCAGGGCACTCTGAAGTTTGTTGTCTTTCTGTGATCTGGATACTACAGCACAAACAGGATAGGCCCCTTTAAACGTCTCTGGTTTATCCGGTTGCTTAGGACAACCCCTGTAAACATCAGAAAAAAAAAAAAAAGCTGGGGACCTTGAGGAAAAAAATAGGTCATTTTGGAACAGCCAAACTCTGTATCTGTACCTGTATGAGGAGATAGTCTCTGCAGAAACATATTGCACACTTCTCTTGGAACATTTTATACTTCTACAGTCTGTACTTGTTTTATTTTCTGATATATAGCAAAAATATTTTCTGACAGCTCTCCTTCTCATTTTCTACATTGCTTGTAATATATATAAGTATTAAATCAGTAAATATGTGTATAATGAAATGAGATTATAACAAAGAAAACTAACTATACAGAAATGACAACTCTGCTTATCATTTTAATTTGACAGTGTGGTTTTATTTTTAAGGTAGCAGCTTTAGAAAGGTGAAGAGCATGTCAGAAAGCTAATTAAAAATAGGGAAAATTAAAGAGTTACTCTTTCCAATATTGCTATATCTAATAAATAGATGGATTAAGTATTAGCTAGATGGTAGGTATTTCAAAGCTTACTCTTACTGATAGGAATTTATGCTGTTTCAACCTTACACACAGTTCCATAAAGTTAAATAAAACCAGCTTGACAATTGTGTCCCTGATATTTTGGAACTCAAGTGTTTTTGTTTGTTTGTTTGTTTTTTTCCCCCTTCAGATAACACTTTAGGAGTGAGATTAAAGGTTTTTCTAGTTTGTGTCCTCTCCTGGCCATATTTCACTACAAAGAGTTGCTTCAGAAAATGATTAGTATTACTGCTCTACAGTATCACGCTTCTATTCTGGATTTAAAGTGTAGTATTCTTTCAATATATGTACCCCTGTCATTGTTGTCTGTGAGGGATAGATAGACAAGTGAGCTTGAACATTAATATACATGAACAGCACATTAATTTTGAACTCTATATTATGCCTGTAATTAAGAAAGAAATCTCCACTTACTTCTTGTGAATGTTGTAGCTCTCTAACTTGTATTTAGTATAAAAATACACCCCAAACTAGCTTATGGAAAATCCATGACAGTGTCATTATCTCATGTATAAAGCCTATGTTTTTGTGGTTAGATAACGAAGAATCTTCAGGAATAAAGTTACTAAGGTAACTGAGCCTCACAAATGAAATATTAAATAAGAGTTTTTGATTAAATCCTGGGAATGTTGGTCTTCTTTTCATTTTTCTGAGAGAGAAGAAGGAAATTAAAGAATTTCTTGTTCAAGTAATTCAAGTTCATATTGTCTTAAGTTTCTGGCAGTCTTTAAATGAGGACAAAATAAGAGGAAAATATGAGTGAGAAAGAAAGAGCAAAACAATTTAAATCTCCCACAACTGTCAGAGCTTTGAATAGTAAAAATCTTATCAAGTTTCCATCGTCCTGCTAATTTTGGTGTGCTTTTTATAAAGCAAAGTTATCCTGAGCCAACATTTCTCTTCCACCTACTTTATTGCAATAGACATTTAGTCTGCTATAGAAGTAGGATGGGACATGGAGAGTAGCAAACCCACAGTCTGCCACCACCTGCTTCAAGTTATCAGCTGAAAGAATCTTTCCTTTTTAAGTAGAAACACAGTCCTTTAAAGGAATTAGGACTGCTATTAAGTTGTCTTTTTTACATTCAAATCCTATTCATTTTAAAAGAATAAAGCATTTTTCATAATGATGCAAGTTCCCCCCCCCCCAAGAAAATCCACATTAAACACAATAAAATGATTTCATAGCATACTGTTCCACAAGTCCTCAGTTTATTGTATAACCTCTGTTAATAAATCATTTTAGTGAGTATTTTACAGTAAAGGTAAATTCAAAGCTTCTAAAAGTAATAGGACAAAACCAAGTAAACATCGTTCAGCTTATAGAAAATATTACCTATGCCTACGCATCCTTGCTCTCCTATGAGTTGATCCCTACGCTGTTTACCTTCCTAGAACCAGAAGTTTTCATTACAAAGAGCAAGCAAAATTCAATGGAAAAGATTAAGCAAACAATATTGTATTGTTATATAGTGAGATTCCCTCTGTTCAACAGATCAAATTAAGTTTCACATACCCATCCATACAAACATAGATTAAACTCATATAAGACATAAAAAACAAAAACACATTACAAAAGGTAACATAAAATAAAAAATTTTACACACAGAGCTTCAAAGGAAAAATACCCCCCCCCCCCCCCCCCCCATATCCCTCTTATTATGAAAAACTATTATATCAGGCTACAGAAGGCACTAATAAACCTTAGTGGCTCTGATCAGCCCCACCTGGAGGCTCCCCTACACCCTTCAGAGCTCTATTTAAGTTCTGCCCTGAGCCCTCACTTCCTTTGGCTTGATTTTTTATTAGCTTGGCTTTGTACTTGTCTCATCACCATGATATTGTCCCATGATATGGGCTCTTGATTGGTTCTAGTTGCTGTCCTAGGTCTGTTGTGCTTACCTTGCTAAGGTAATGTAAAATAGGGTCCGGAGGTTCTTGTTCTGCAGCAGGGGATCTCTCTTAGCTTGTGTTCCCATAATGAGCAGTCATACTCTTGCTGCCCCATAGTATGTTGTATTTCTGTAATATAAATTTAAACTTTGTTAAGCTTATGTAACTTACAGAAGATTTAGAGTGCTGCCCACAGCACAGATGCAGTGAGTGCTTTCACTCAGTGCTGTTTCTTGCATGCAGAGCTGTCCCATGTAAACAGATAATGGTTCTGTTTTATTTTCTTTGTAGCACAAATTTAGTGCTGGTAGGGCTTTACCACATCTTGCTAAAGAGGGTGCTATGTTTCTATTCTTAACTATTCTTATAAATGTAGATTGTTAGACCTTGACCCCACTACATGACCTTCTAGTTTTTTCTCCAAAAATACTTTGCTGCTTTTATTACCTCTATGTCCTCTGCTGCTAATTTGAATGGGTGAGAGGCAGTGCATGATGAGTCCAAGGAGCCCACCTGGCCAGGCTAAGAGGTATTCGAGGAAACCAAATTGCAGTGCAGAAGTATCTGAGCTTCTGACCCTGTGCATAATTAAGCTCTGCCAAATCAGAGTTCAGTATGTGTAGTTTAGATGGTTTTGCATTGTGCAGCACAGTGCACCTTGCGGTATGGACATTAGAAAAAAATTTTCACTGTTCATGAAACTTCTCCATCTTACTACACCAGGTAAGGTAGTATTGATTCTGTTGTCACTTCGCTATGCTGCTTTCTTTTAAAACTAGTAAGAAAATGACTTTGAGTACAGAAATGCTTTATCCCCTCTTCCATGTGCTGCATGGCTACAGACACATCTAATGTGCTCTTTAGTGAGAGGACAATAGTATTTATATAGGTGAAAAAAACATATACTAGTAAATGCTTAAAAGGATTCTATAGTTCTGTCTTGGTCTTTAGAAGATGCTTGTCACCGTTGAAAAATTTTACAGCTGGGGAAAGCATTTTGCTTTTATTTAACAACCCCAAAACTGATCTATTCATGTAGCTAGAAACTGCTTACAGGTACAATGGTAGACCCATGAAAAGAGGTCTTTGTATCATCCAGGATTTCCAAAATCTTAACTTCAGAGGATTTTTTATTTGTGTGGAAACAGTGAAGAACAAACATGTTTCAATGTTTTAATGGTGCATATTAATAAAATTCATGCTTCAGATGAATATTCTGTCTACAGCTATATTACATTTAAATATCAACACGTAAGTACACTTTAAATACCAATATCAGTATTTAAATATCAATAGCCCTTTTACGGGAAAACAATATATTTCTGTGGTATAGGATTCTTTGGTGTTTAGTTCACGTGAGAACTTGTATCTGGACCTGCAAATTCTGAAAAAGACGGATACTGCTGTGTCAATACTCTGTGGAGATACTGCTTATAAAGTAAAATAGTGATTTTCAACTATTAAGAAACATGACAAGGATATAAATTCTCTGTTAATTTTTGTAACACAGTCTATGACATCTAATCTGTTGAGCACATGAATGGGATCTGGGAGGACCTGTGTACTTTGTTCTGCCAGAAACTCCAAAGGTCATGTTCCAAGCAAAGCATGAAGTAAATTCACTAAATGCTGAAAACAGATTTTCTCAACCTTGTACGTATTTCAGATCACTATCACTGTGTGGCTTGCAACATAAAGTCATTGCTGACATGACATTGAACCAATAGCACCGGGGGGAAAAAAATTGAATCTGTATTTTGATGGAGATGCATATTTACCTGCTAGCATTGAGAGTAATGATTGTACAGGATTGTCAAGTGAATGAAAGACTGTCCTGCCTAGGACAAAGGTGTATCAACCTTTCCATACAAACTTTAATACTGTATGTAAAAGGATTTATTTTTCTTCACAACCCATAATTAACAGGGTATCAAGAGACCTTAATAATGAAAATAACTGCACAGTTTAAGATGTCCATAATTGAAAGGAAAGACCTAGAACCTCTCTAGGTCAAAAAGCTTAGATACCAACTTAGGTACCAATTATCTTTACTAAAAATTAAGGTGGTAGAAATGCAATATCACATGAAGCAGTTATCACATTGCAATACACCAAAGTAATGAACTGATCCCTTTGGACACAATTTCAATGAACACCTATGAAACAACTTTCAGCTATACTTGGTAGGATGCTGATCGTTTGAAAAGAGGCTGAGAACTTTTATACTATGGAAGGGCACACTAACCACATGCAAAATACCACAGCTTTATTGTTACAGATTTTTTTCTCCATTTCCATTTTTCTTCCCAGTGAATCCTGACCATACTGCTTAAGTAATGGTTTATTCCCAATGTCCAACTGAGAAGGATAAGCTGCTCACACATCTACTTGGGCCTGCAGGCCAGCAGTAACATAGACAGCCTATGATAGTATTGTATGATCTTATCCTAGTTTGTGAATATTTATGGAAACTATCTCCTGGATTACCACATCAGCTTAGTTGACCAACAGATATGATTTCTCATTTTCTTTCAATATACCTCATTTTGTTTTACAACTTCCATGCAGTGGAAATTTTTTACTGGTTGATGGCTGTTCAGTATAAAGAAATGTCTTTCCAAACTGCTTAAGTTCCGAGACTCCCTTTTTCTTAGGGCAGACAACAGATGGGAATTTGACAAGATTACTTGAAAAAGTACCTCCAAGCTTTGATTACTAAACAGATAAAGACACCCTGAAATAATATTTTGCATGGCTAAAAATAAAGAGCTCATGTCTTAAAGCCATTCAAAACCATGCCTGAACTGAAGGGGCCCCATTAAGTTTGTGTAATTGACTGCAGTCTGCAGATGCCCTTGGTACTATGGTATCTGCTTACATCAGTACTGAATTTCACCCAGAGCATGTCTGGAGTGATGAGGACTATAAAAAGTTATTGTATGAAATACTGTGTTATGTCAATATTATACTGCTACAGCTTGTAAAGTTGCCTTGATCTGTATAATAAAAGATGTTTACAGTAGCAATGAACTCAATCAGACACATGGCACACGTTTGGTGATGTATGGTTTAAAAAGCTGTCTTGCTGGGCATTTGATTTCTAGGAGATAATCCCAGGCAGCACTCTGAAGATTAGAGCGATGGGAGATAAGAAGCTGTGATGGGCTGGCAGTGTCTGCCTGAACACCATGCCCTATTAGCAGGTGTTGGTGCTGCTGGGAAATTGTTGTGTGGATTTTAACACAAAGCAGATGGCTTATCTAAAAGAAATGGGTGCTGCTCTTCAAAGCCAAGAATATGAATGGGCTGAAGAGTCTTGTAGACAGAATCCTAAGGCAATATAAAGTGTAGGATGAGAGCTTGAGCTGAACCTTCTTTTTTGATCGATAATGCTTTTTGAAGTCAGACTCCAGGACAGAGGAGAGTTTTGACTGAGCAGACTGTTTGGATATAGTTTTATAGCAAGCTAGAAAATGCACCTGTTCAGAAAAGCATAATTAACTACTTAATGTATTCAGAGAGGAATGTTGTGCAAACAGAAGAAAACACTTGGAATTACAAAATTTCTTATACATCCACATGCTGATTTGTTTCAAAGCTATTGGACTTCATGATTGTTATCTCATATGGTTTGAAACTCTGGCTTTCTGGTATTCCACAGCACAAACAACTGCACGAAGATAAAACCTGGTCCAACTGCAGAGGCAAAATGCAGTGTCAAGTTTTTGGGACCGTATCAGATTGTGCATCCCACTGCACCTCCATAAGGTGATGATTGAGTGGATAGGAGAAATGTGTTCATTTCAAAGCCTACTTTGTCGCTATTCAAACATGAGTAGTTTTTGAAGTACTTTATCCCCTGTGTAATTCGAAGAAATATTTACTGACTTTGACGTGGCTTACAAATATTCAGCATTACAGTGCAGATAATTATTCAGGGAGTAAGTTACCAGTAACCAGAAAGGCAAAATAGGAATGGTGTTCAAATAGTCTTCTCCTAAAAAATAGGACTGGTCTGATTGCCTCACTCATTCCTCTACTGTAACACTTTAAGGCCATAAAAGTACCCACTATTCCTGTGTGTAATTGTAGAAAAATAATTTTAATAGAAATAGGTAGATTTCTGATAGCACATTCATTCCTGGTCTCTAGGTTTTTTCTGTCTTTATCTGCTTCTTTGTGAAATTCATCAGATGATCTTCATGCCCTAAAAGATATTTCTTTCTGTTAGTTCTGTTTACAACAATCATCTAGGCACATGTTATCTTGAGGGCATCAATGTTCAGACTGGCTCAATATTCAAACTAAAACTCAATTTAATGTTCCTAATCAAGCATCTGTGTATTTAATACCCAGTTGCAATTTCTTACTAAATTGTTAGTTCTAACACTTTAACTTGGAGGTAGTGAGTACCACTTACTTTGAGTTATTCAAAATGCAGATCACATTAAAAAAAAATCTGATCTGCTTCTGGGAAACAACAGCTAAAAGCACCTTTTGGAAGAGATTAATGCCTGTTCCCTCTCAGTAATGAAGATGAGAAAAAGCATTTGTGTGGTCAGACTCCAGCCTTTGCTGGGAGCTGTGTCACAGACTGTGATTTCCCAGCTAAGACCAGCATCCATTTGTAGCAGTCATCCTCGGCAGAGCAGAAGCATTAGCTGTACCTTGGAAGTGAGGCTGCCGGAAAATGTCTCCTGGGAGCAGAGCAGGGAGGGGGCACGGTGATATTTTCAGGCTCTAGTTTTGCCTGGGAAGTATAAACCAACAGCTGGGTACAATCTCTCATCAGAACCTGCTTACGTAACATGTTTCAGCTCAGCATGGGGGCACGCCTCAGGCTTTGGGGTTTGGGTTTAGGGTACAGAATGGGGACATACAGCTAAAAACAAATACAGGATCTAATGCAGGCCCACAGCAAGCTCTGACCTGGAGATTACATGCAATGCATGTCAACCTTTTAAATCATTTTATCTGCAGTTGATGGTGTAAGTCCAAATGACTCCAACAGGAAGAAAATCAGACCTTTCCCTACAAGCATCCTGTAGCACAGCTGTGAGAAAAATGAAGAATGCTTACGTGGGGACAGACCTGGATCACATTGCCTTTGCTTTGGCATGTGATTTTTCATTAACATTTAGGTCTGTTCCTATGAACACTAACCTACATAAACTAGCACATGAACTTCAACGAAACTACGAATTTGTGGACAAAAATTATACCTCTGCTTCTATTTTTTGACAAGTGTAACCAAGGTTTGAGCAGTAAAGAAATGGTAATTTCTGCATATCTGTAAAAACCACAATGTAAACTGTAAGGAAAACCAATTAAAAATGCCCGTGAAGTATGGATTTCTTCAGATTCACGGGCTATGCATCTGTACTGCACAGGAAAAGTCTCCCATCTCCTTTGTATCCCCTGAAGGATTCCTCGTGTTGCTTTCTGTCCTTAGCAGCCAGCCTGGTGTTTGCAAGACCCCCCAGCCTGTTCCTGTTATGCTAGCAGCTTACCTTGCAGGGTGTTAAAGCAGGAGGAAAAAAAAAATACTGCTGACAGACTCACAAGTACATTTCCAACCAACTTTATGTGCTCCGCATTATTTTATCAGGTTTCAAATTGTCATCTTTCTTCGTTGCTGGGCATTAAAAATATTAAAAATCTTTATTTGATGAGTGTTTCTTCTTTTTGTTTTCTAATTTTCTCCTGAACCATTTATGTCATTAGGTCACGCGCCTTATGCTAGGATGCAAAACATTGTAGAAAAAGCCTGAAAGGGCTCTCTCGGAGTTGCCTACAGAACGCAGAGGTTAAAACACTGGTTGTAAAACCAAACGGGAAGGGGAAAAATAAAAAATAATTAAAAAGGAAAATTGGCGGAAATCAGCATAGATCCAGGAATTGCAGCGGCGGCCCGAGCTGTCGCCCGCGGTACCGTCAGCACCCGGAGCCTCCTCCAACGCCCCCCGGCCCCGGGGCAGGGCTCGGGAGCACCCCAGCTGCCGGGTCCGGCCCCGGGGAGGGCCGAAGCGGGCGGTGAGGGCGGCTCTGAAGGCAAGGGCGGCCCCGACCCCTGCTGAGGCGCGGTGGCTGCGTCCCGCTCGCGTTCCCGGGCAGGGACATGGCGTGGTCCGCTCCCATTGCCGGCCCCGGCGGGGGAGGCAGAGGGACACTGGCGGCTCCACGGGGCTGGCCTCGCTCTCAGTTCCACCTTACCCCGCTCCGGATACACCGTGCGGCTCGGTGCGGGCACGTCCCCGTGTGGGCGGCCTCGGTCTCCTCGGCTCCGCCCGGCCGGCCGCCGGCGGTGTCCCCCGCGCAGGGAATGGTTTGTCCCTGACTCTCAGCCCTACGCTCCCGCTCCACCTCCCGTTAGTGCCCGGCTCGGCGGGCGGCGGAGCGGGTTGCGCTGCTGGGGGGGGAGCTCCGCCGCACCGCCCCTCACATCACCGCGCCGCCCGTGGGGCGCCCCCCGAGAGGAGCCCCCCGAGAGGAGCGCGGTGCCGGGGCCGCCCCGCCAGGTAACGCTGAGGGGAGCGGCGGGGCGCCTGCATCCCCCCCCTCCGCCCGTGCCGCCCCTGCCGGCGGCCGTTTGCCCGCCGCCTCTCCTCAGCCCCCTGCCCGTCGGCAGGCGGGGGGGCTCCGCCGACATCTGGGCTGCTGTCCCCGGGGAGAGGCGGCGGAGCCGCGAGGCTACCCGCCGTGATTCAGCATCGCCGCCTGAGCGGGAGGATGAGGAAGAGGAGAAGGAGGGCGGTGGGGAAGGAGGGGGGAGCGGGCGTCAGGGGTGAGAGCGTGGGGGGACCGGGGAGCGAGCGGCGGAGCGGGGCGTGTGCCCTCGGGGTTGGTGCCCTCGGGGTTTGCAGCCGCAGCCCGGCATCTCTAGCGGGGGGCTGGCTGGCTGGGGCCAAATAGTACCGAAGGGTACCGAAATCTGCGGGCAGAGGTGCCCGGTGGAGGCTGGATGTAGGGCAAGTTGGAGCTCTGGCCGTGTCAGTGTCCTCGTCCTGTGCTCGCTGCCGGCGGCTGAAGGTCCGTGCTGGGTCAGTTTCTGCGTTTGAAGCGTCACGGAACTGTGAGCAAAAGGGGAGGCGGTTGGTGCTGCGTCTGAACGTGTTGCTGAGCTCAAAAACCGGTGTAGCGTCTCAGTTCTGATCATGCTTGTGCCTTTCTCATGTATTTGCGTTTTGATTACCGAAATCCAAATGTATTGCTACTCAAAAATACCCAAACCAGCCATGCAGAAAATAGCTGATACGGTATTCCTTTCTGCCCCAGCACTTAACTGATTGTTAGCACCTGCAGGTGCTGCCTATCCAGCTAACACTCACAGAAATCTCACTGGCTGTTCTCACAACCGAAAGATGAGAAGTGCTTTTGTGTGCAGGAATTGGTTGTCACCCAATTTCTGTAACGTTATCTCAAAATCTACAGAGTGGTTTGGCATCGGTAGTTTTTGCCCCCGTTTCAAGTACAAGGATGTAGTTTTTCAGCCTAGAAATCCTGTTTCCCAGAACAGAAAATATGAAAAGAATACCTATCAATATTACTTTGAACAAAGGTATGACAGAAACAGTTGTAGTGCCAGGGATTTTTCCTGTGTGGTGAGCAAACGTATCATCTATGCTAGTATAAGAAATTATTAAGTTTGAAGCCAGCTTTTCTGAAGACAAATGCTGCAATGTTTCAGGAAATGATGTGAGCTGCCTGGGAATTCTTCCCTGAGGAAAGAATGTTTTTTTACCTGTAGGTATCAGTAATATTATGCAAGAAAGTCTAGACCACTGGTTGTCAGTTTTTTGCTTGTTTCTTTTTGAAAGATGCCCCCTTTCTATATTTCTGATAGTTTGGGTACGTGCCACGTACTTCCAAAGAGGTCTGCCCATCAATTTGGAAGTGTTAAAGAGGCCAGGACATCAGGCCCATCAGCAGCTATTTGGTAATTATACTGGCAACTTAGGAACCATTTCAGCAGTCTGAGGCTCAGGTTTGCAATTAACTAATGGTTTGTTCCCTATCTCTTCTGAAGTGACCAGTGTTAAATGGGCAGTGTAGATTAGGTTGTGGACAAGTCTGAAGAACTGGGATGTGAATTGGTCAACAAGCAGTTGGACAATAAACCATCTTGAAATCTTTTTGTATAAATATGATTTATTCTAAGATCTTTTTTCATGCTGTATGTTTATAATGAAAGCCATAAATATTTATTTTGAAAATTAAATGTGGCATACTTATGCTGCCTGCTGAAAGTGCCCGCTTTGAGCTGTCAGCACCAAGAAAGACTGAAACATGATTTCTTGATTTAAATCATCTCCATCTGTGGGTATTTATTATATGGTTTAAAAATGTCTGCAGCACACATATGGCAAATGAGTCATTTTTTGTAATTCCATACTTTCTAATGTTCTGTTTTTTCCTTTTTTTTTTTTTTCTGTTATAATGTTGCATTAATAGATTCTTTTACATGTATTCATTCATATAAATTAAGAACATGTTGTTAAAGGATGGAAATCCTTAGAAAAGCAAGAAAATTGAAATGAAATTTTGATGTCTGAAAAAGTGAAATTAATGATAACATTTCCCCAGCTACTTTGTATCTACTTGCGTAAAACTTCTGTCTTGTCTTCAAAAATGAGTGTGACAACGTGTTGCAATGTGAACCACTAACGTTTTTTGATTTTGTGCGTCAATTTTATTGGTGTAAAGAAAAAACATTGACATCAACAATGCTTATTTTCCATGTCTTCAAGTTTCTGCAGACCTGCAGAGCACTTGGAGAGTTATCATTGCCCTGAAGTATTGTGACTTTTGGGCCAACCATAAATCATAAAAGCACTAAAATCATATTGATAGGCTTTATATCAGTCCATGAAGAAAAAAAAAAAGAGTGCTTGTCAGTCTTTTACTTTTCCATCATCCAGAGTTGACACAGAGACTCTATAATGGTCTGAGGGGGGAGGGATTAGTCTTTTCCCAAAAGAGGGCAAGAGTCTGTGTGTAGATAGTGGGAGTTCATTTTGTTTGGAAAGATGCATACAAACTGTCAAAGTTAATAAATAAATAAATAAATAAAAATAATAGTAAATAAATTGTAAGTACCACAGCATATTTTTCAGATGATATTTTCTGGATTTTGGTTTTCCCTTATGAACTTCAGAATATCTGGCAAGAGGTTCACTTTTATTTTCCATACACTTTAGAAGTTAAATGGGGCTGTTTGACTTCCAGCAGTAGGATTTAAATTGGGCCTTATTAATTAGGAGGAAGCTCTTTAGAGCTCCATTAAGACTCAACTAAAGCCTTGCCAGAATGGTAATTCACAGTTATTCCTTCTGCAGACATTATGAGCTGCCTTTAAAGTTTACTGGAACCTTTTCTAATGTTAATATTTAAAATATTAATATATTTTTGATTTAGAACTGATTTCATTGATCTTGACTATGCTGGTGGGTAAGAGAAGCATCTGTAACTGAGTGGATGTGGGAGGAAAAACCTGTGACATGCTGAAGTGGTCAACCTTTTTGTTGGTTGGATATTTGAGCAAATCTGCGTTCCACAGTAGTTACCCTTCTTATGATTGGAACCTTTTCAAGCCAAGGAGGCTTCATGCTGCCTTGCTCTATCAGATACTGTTTTTTGTGGCGGTAGTTGTAGGAATCCTCAGACTCTGTAGCACCTAAAATATTTGATATTTTGCCTGTTCCCAAAGTTATTGCTTGCAAAGGAGTTTCAATTGCCTTCTGTCTTATGTGTTCATACACCTATACAAAGGCGTATACAAATTACCATACTAATTTATACATTTATAGATGCTTTTGCTCTTGCCTTGAATTCTATATACCAGGAAACAAGGTCTTGCCTAATAGAATAATTTCTTGGTTTTGCATTTTAAAGGATTAAATATATAATAATAGTCCTTGCCTTCAGTATCAGTTTTAGTCTGAATATGGTATCTCCAAAATGAAGATGTACATATATAGTTGCAACGTTTCTTTTCATGTGCTAAAGGTATATGTTTCAGTAGTTTAAAATGTTAAAAACATAGGTATTCCTTTTTTAAAAAAAAAAAAGAAAAAAAGTTTTGCTTCAAAGGTAATATTTCAGAATATATTCACGTGTCTTATTATCAACATTAACTTCTGGGAACAAGGAAACAGTATTCTTAATGGTGAGCGCCAGTTAATAATAATGGAAGAAATATAAAAGAAAGCTCCTTTCTGATTTAGGACCTTTTTTTTCCTTTTTTTTTTTTTTTTTTTTTTTCTCCCTTTTCTTTTCTTTCTGTGGATTAAGTGGCATGGCAACTCCCACTTATGTTTGAATTTGGTCTTGGAAGGATTCCAGAAAGAAGCCTCATATGTACCACTGCTCAAATGCACTTTGGATGGTTACATTACTGTTAATTGATAGAAAAACTGATGCCTAAAAGGATGAAGTGCTTTATGCTGCAATTTAGAAGCTTCTTCTGGCCAGCAGGACTCACAGAGAGAACCAACAGTCACTTTTAAGAAGAAAGAAAAACTAAACCCACTTCTCATCTATAATAAATGCTACAGAAAGAATTAAGTGGGTTGTGGGCTTCGGAGTTAGACGCAGCTATGTGTTGACAAGTTTATTTTCATCCTTGCTTAGTAGCAAAATGCTAAATATATTCTTCTTTAGTTACATTAAAGCATGTTTCCTTCCAACTTTGTCCTTCAGTTGACATGTGTTTGTTTTATTTTTAGCACTTGAAATCCAGCACAGTAATATCCCTATAGGGTGCAAATGAAGTATAGCATGAGAAAATGGAATCAGATGCTTAATCGTGAATTTATGCAGTTGAAAAGGCAAAGATCTAAATCCTGGTTATGGACACCCAAAAAAAGTGGACTGTCAGGGCAAAAGATTGTGAGATTTGTTGGGGAAATTGTGCTTATTTACCTGCTCAGAATGGGCTTCTGAAGAATACATGGGAGAGCCATGTTATGGGAGTCTCTGCGTTTTCTTGGATTTTTTATTTATTTATTTATTTTTTTGTAGGCAGTTCACATTGTATTTAGTGTTCACTGAATGTGAAATTTCTGTGAATTTGTTGTATTGTTGTATCCTTCCAAGCTTTTCTGGGCTGGGGGGTGGTGGTATTCTAAAGCGCGTGATACTAATCTTTGATGGAAGAGGTCTGAAAAATGTGCAACTTATTCATCTGGACAAAACACCCATAAAATAACATTTTATGTCATGTGGCTTTTTAGAGGAATATAATATTATTGTAATTTTTGATCTTTCTGTTAACTGAAGTTTTTGCAAGACTATGAAACACTAGCAAGTATTAACAATTAGGCATTAATTTGAATAAAAGATTTTATTGAAAAATCAAAAAGTGATCTGAGAACATGACTTAGTTTGGTATGTTTTGTACCATTTTAAAAATGGAAGCGTATGCTGAAAAGAAGATTTCTAAGGCTGGATAGGATATGTTCAGTGAGTAAAGTAAGGCGTTACTGCATGACGGAACAGGAATCAGTTCTATTTTTGGAGTGCTGCAAGGACTTTCTTAGAGTCAAGCATCTTGCAGATGCTGCTCTACATCAATATCCTGCAAGTAAAGAAACAGAAGAAAAATAAAGGAACAATATGGAGCTGGATTTAAAAATTTGGACACTCGTTGAGAATTGATCCAGTTAATGACCCCAAGCAGGCACTGAAGCCCTGTGTATTACTTTCTACTGTTGCCTCCTGGTCTGAAGAGAAAATGAAAGGGCTTTACAGTCTTTTTGCCCAAAATAGCATTTATGAACACAAAAAAATATAGAAAGCAAGTATTTGGTATTTTCTAGGAAAATGAAATAAAATTTATCAGAAATTAAAATAAAAGAAGATATAATGAGGGTGTGGGAAAGTCTGCTGCAGGTAGCCAGCACAGCATTTAGCTTCATTGATAAAGAAGATTCAAATTCCAGTCAGTCATGGGCACGCATAGGTAGTGCTGCTCCGGCTACTGGCAGATGACAGATCAATAGTCCAGTTGAGGCAGGCTGTCTGCAACAGTTTGATGGAAGAAAATGGGGACTGTGACAATATGTAGAGCTACTGGGAGAAGTCCTCTGCGAGCAGTAACTTCAGGGAAGATTCCTAAAGAAGACACTTGACTGTCAGAGTGCTAAGGGTGCTTGGAGATCCTACCAGCAGTAGATCCAGTTCTGCCTGGATCCTCCTGCTGTGTCCCTACCCATGCATCTAGGGACACTGTAGGGCTTCAGCTGCTCTCTGAGGTATGTCACAGGAGCGCTGATCTCCAGCTCAGCCACAGCCGTGCACACGGTCCCCTTGATCTGGACCCTGGCCCGTGGGCTGACCTCCCAGCTCCACCTCAGACCTGCCATGTCACGAGGGACCTGCTCAGTGACACTGCACTGTGTCTGACTGTGGTTGTTGTCACTGCACGTGGTGCTGCCCTTGACTTGTGGATCAACTTCACACCTTGACCGTGGATCTGCCTCATCACCACAAGCTTGTCTGTAGATCTGACTTGACTGAAGCAGGCTCTCATCCCTGGGGCTCACCTTCTCATCTGGCTTGGGTCCTGGCTGGCAAGGCTCCTGCCCTGCTCGCCTTTTATTGCCCTTGGTTCCTGGTCCATCATTTTTCAGGGAGTAGCTGGCCCTTGCCACTCCCTGACTCAAATTTTTCATCAGGTGTTCTGGCAGTGAAACAGAAGTAGTTTGAGAAGAGTACAGAGTTTTAGCACATAGGTTCACTGAAGACTGGGTTTTGACCAGCTTCTACAAGCAAAAGCTTATGGAGTCTGTGATCAATGGGAGCTTTCCTGAGGAAAAGAGGCTGCGTGGAGACAGGGCTGTTAAGCTAAGTAGCAGTCATCCTACCGAATGGAGAATGGTTGTCAGAGCTAAGTGGGCAGGGAAGTGGAGGCTGGATCGTATTAGCTCTATGCAAAGCCACCAGAATGCGTCACGAAGCAAAAACAAGACTTGACACAAGCCCTCAAACTGCATTGAAAACTTTAAAACTTTTTTTTTTTTTTTTTTTTTTATAATTGCAATTCACTTTGAAATTAGTGGATTGCTAAAGAGTTCTGTCATTTTACGACATTTGGGAAGATTGTATGCATATGATTATTATCAAAAATACCTTGAAGTTGTACCAAGCATCATGCTCTGTTGAGAATACAGAGTATATTACACAAGAAGTTCTGCGATAAAATATTTAGATAAACAACTGAGGAAGAATTGGAGAGTGTCTTCATTTGTTGGAAGTCTGACTTGGTTTTATTAACTGCAAAGAACTGGAAGCATGTTAGCGCCAATCAAAAGAACTGTTGTTGAAAGCATCTCGGGATTCACCAACATGACATAAACAGCTGGATTCTAAATAGGAAAGAAAAATAATAACGTGGATTGACCCAGAAAGAAAAAGCTGACTTAAACAATGTAAACTAGAGTCATTCCTAAAGCAGTTTTGTAAAGCATTTTTTTTTCTTTTTTTTTTTTTTTTTTCCCCAGCATTGAAATCTGTGCAGATTTCACTGTTGATTCTGTGCTTCCACAGGTAATTGTGTCGCAGTTGGTTGCGCTGAGTTTCTTCTGATAACTTCCCCACCGTTTCAAAGTTCTTGAAGTCATTTCTTCTTCACTTTTGGAAGATGTACCTGTCAAACCATGTGCCAAGTAGAAGTCTTAATTCTTCTGTTCTGTTATTATTATTATTATTTTTTTTTTTATTTTATTTTATTATTATTTTTTTTTCTGGAGAAACATTTCCATGCAGAGCAACTTGGATGGGATTCATTTTATCAATGTTTATACAGCTTCAGTGCTGATACCTGCATCTGTCAACCCTGACTGCCTGTAGGCTGATTGAAGGCAGCCAAGAGAAATTAGCTCAAACATCTACATTGTAGATGAATCCACCATTCTTCTTTATGTTTAAGGAATAAATGTTATTGCAGTGTCACCTGTGGGATTTCATTGTGGTGTTTTTTACCTACTGGTTGATGTGAAGGGGAGAGCCATACATACTTCTCGTGAGTTGGGGAAATGGCAACAAACTGTAGTAGAGCTGTGGAATTTTCAGAGCCTTATTTCTTTGCATATTTTCACTATAGGTGCGTAAGTATTTGATTTTCTATTGAACTTGAATGTGCAAGCAAGAAAGGCATTCCCTGTGGTGTAGAGAGAATGTGTACTCTTACAGATCTTAAATGAAGCAGGAGGAAGCAAGAGGCAATGTCTTTTATGTGTGTTGTAGCCTTTGCACATTTTGTTCCCAGCTTTGTTCTGCCTGTATGTGGTTCTTGAAGGATGGCACCACAACTAGAAGCACTGAGAGCACTTTATGTGTATATATCCCTCTCGATCTCACTAGAATCTGACTCACTACAATGCTTCGTCTTTGTAGGGCAGATGTGACAGTAGCGGTGCAGTCGGCTTTGTCTAGTACTGCTTCCTCTGCAGAATCTGTGTAAGGGAGTTGAATGCTCTGAAACTGGTTCAAACTTGACGTCACATAGAGATGTGCCACCATTTCCAAAATATCTGTTACCGCATCGCTTAAAGAACTCAGAATTTTCTCACTTGAAAGGTCCTGTGTGAAAGCTGTAGTTCGCTGCATGTTCATATATGTGCACTGCTTGTAATGCAATGCCAGTACTTGGAAAAAATGTCAGTTCTTCTACTGGTAGCTTTAGAAATCTGTCAGTACGAACCAGGAAGAGAATCATAACTGTTTTTCTTAGAGCAATTTATGAACTGTTCATCTTAGCTTACTTCTGTGCTACTATTTTATGTTATTGTGGTCTTGACCTCTTAATTCAATTCTACATCTAGAGAAATCATTGTTCTTGTTATAGTGCCTAATGCCTTTGGTATAACTCCTTCCCAATCACTGAGTCATTTTCTGTTTTTAGATTTCACTTCACTTTAGCTTATTGTTATGACTAATCCCACTGACTTTCTTCCCACAGCTCTTGTCACACTCTAAGTAAAGTGGAAAAATAATGTATTCTTTTCTTATAGCATGTATCATGCCTTTCTCTTTTTTGCCTGAAACAGAGAAAATACCTAGAAAGGGTTAAGGAAGAGATCTAAAAAGTGCTAGGGCTAGGCTAAATGGGAAGGAGCTGCTGCTGCAGCGTGTCTTTCCCTGGTCTATGAGTGCTGCCTAAAACTGTATCATCTGTCAATTATTGATAGAAAAATCTGTTTCCGCAGGGCTGACTCTTTTGACAGTCTCAGCAATGCAACACTAGCAGGTAAGTGAATTCATTTTGCTACTTCTACTGTGGAATTATTTTAAATCTGTTTCCATATCAGTAGGAGGTCTTGGTATGACTATTTATTCTGTGGGATGTAATCTTGTCAGTTAAATTCATAATAAATAAAAAATTTGCACTCTCATCAGTAATTTGTGTGCAGAAGAATTTGGTATATCATACTGCCACATGCTGCTACCATTTTTTTTTTTTTTTTTGAATATTGCTTTTTATTGCAGGCTATGTTAAGTAAAATACACCAGCTTCAATTTGAATGCCTATGTGTTCTGTACTTCTCTACATATTTTGGAATGAGTTCTTTTCTGAGAATCTTGCTCCTATTCTTAGTTTCTCTCTTTTTATTTTTCTTTTCCTCCTCATACATCCTGGAGCTCACAGTTTATCTTTCCTTATAATAAAGAGAGCTAGATTAAGGAGCATCTTCTGAATACAGTAATACAGTAAATCTTTCTCTATTAGCAAGGTAAAACATTCTTGTGGAGAGCAACATGGAACTTTTCCTATAGATATATGAATATATCTATATACTGCTTGCAGAGTAACTCCTGTTTCTGAACTTGTGAATATTTCATGAGCTGTGAAATAAGAAGCACTGCATCTAGACTGTCAACCAATTATAAAAGCGATACGTGAAGCTTATAATCTTTGTCAAGAAAGAGAGAAATTCAGAGGCAACTCAGTTATTTTTATCTGTAATTGCTACTGTGCTGAAGATTTGATTTAAATAGACTATAGTTTTGACCTGTGTTTTAATTATATTCCTGAACTGTGCCACCATCAGGGCTGTTCTGGAGCTGAAAAGCTGTGATTTTAAGCCCACAAAAATCAATAGAAATGTCTACATTTGCTTTATTGGGCTATGGAGAATATCCTGTGACATATAGCTTGTTTGCATTTACCCTCCAGACTTGAGACAAATTTTGTCAGAAGCACAGAAGAATAAACATTGTAATATTCTGCCTAACATAATTCATTGAAAAAAAATGTGGACCATGTCATCCATGTTTTAGGTTGTGGGGGGGTGGTTTATTATAGCGTAATAAGAAATGAGTGTGTTTGTTTCTTTTGACTATTTGTAAAACAGTTAATTCTGCAGCCAGCATGTATTTGCCTGTGTAAGTTTATGCCCTTCTGTTTCACTGAGAGTGTAGTTTCAAAAATTAAGATAAAAGCAGCGAAAAATCAAGTTGAGACCTGTAAATGATTTAAATATCCCATGGCTCTCTAGCCTCAGGCTGAGGACTGTTATTTCAGTACATTTCTTGAGTATAGCTCTTACCTAACAGACAATGCCTTTTTGCTATTAAAAACAAACAAGCAAACATGCCAGAGCCAATTGCTTTTAAGTGTTGCTTTTTGGGAGCTGACCAAGATAGATGAGTACAGGGCTAACTGTGATATTGTTCCAAATTTGGATCCGTGCTACTGCCGTGATTCAAGTCGTGAAGGGAAACAGGCATACTAGGTCACTTATCCCTCAGATTTTGGAGTTATTTTAACTACAAAAAAACCCACAATGCCATTGTCAATATGGTCTCTGACCTGATAAATAAACTTTTCAATAGTACAGGGTTGCATCAGTAAGGCTGAGGTTATGATTCAGAAAGTACATTATTCTGATCCTCTGAGTTCAAACATATCCTGGAAAACTACTTTTTGTTAGACTCTTCTCATGCTTTTTTTTCTTCGAAGCAAAAAGTAAAGCTGGTGTGTAGAAGGTCTGGTGTACGTCATTTTACTTTCTTGTTTTGGACCTTCTAAGAAATAAGTTTATATTCAGCATTTAAGGCATGTTATTTTTCTAGGCTTTTCAACTACATGGTATATTTCTCTATAGGTGAGCAATATATATCCTATTATAGGAATATTTTTTATATTAGAGTCACGTCTCATTACTGATGAAGACAGACTCTCTATTTAGATCCCCTAAAATGGATTAAAATAGCAAAACACAGGGGGTTTGAAACCAATTCAGTCTTTAAAGGAATTTTTGCAAATTGGGTCAATCCAGTTAGAGAGGCTTTTGAGGACTCACATCCTTTTGAAGCTGCTCATTTTCTCCTGTTTTCATTTGTAAAAACTATTTTCAAATTGATGGCACCACGTTAAGCCCCAAATATTAAACTGTGGGGAAGAAAGCTTGTTTTTGTTGTAGTGTTTTGTAGCCGCTGGAGTTTCTGGCTAGCTTTTTCAGTTATTTGTAAAATATTACTACCACTGAGTGCTGTTGCAGTAGTGTTTTACTTAGAGTATATCAGCATGTAATCTGGTCATCACAATATTAGGAGTCAGGTACCAGTCCTCATACATGCATGCGGGCGTTTCCAGTGAAGCTGAGCAAATTGATTGATAGTAGGAAGTATCCATATAATATGATAAACAATTCAGTGATCATGCAAGAGCACCTTTCTTGTACTATCATGGTCAAAGAGAGCTTGAATAGATGTTTCTTTAAGTGCTCTTGGTACCATATTCAAGCCATTATTTTTCTTTCTTTTTGCATTAGGTGCTGAAATTGCAGGCTAATGTCTGCCAATTTATATTTCAGGCAGCAGTGGGAGTCTCATCCTTATTGCTAAACTAGCAAACGTTCTTATGTTGACAGCATAACAGCTTTACACTGTTGACAGTGTAAAGCAGGATGATGTAATCCTCAACCAGAGCCTTCGTGGGCCATGTGTGATGATTGCAGTTTGTGTTCAGGAACGCTGAAATAGGTCCATGAAGTACAGGCCTGTCAAATATAAGATGTAATGGAGAGACTTCACGCGGGACTAAGGTGTGGAGGTGTGGATCTTGAAATACAGAGATCTCTAGAAATGATATGTGCTCATGGATCCCTGAACTTGAGGCCATTTTCACACCAAGCCAATGCCACCAACTGGAAGTGAGGAGGAGGAATTTGATGAGTGAGGGGGAGCCTTCTAAAGACTTTCTTCCTCCTCCCCCAGGATCCCTAGTAAATCCCCCCACATGGCCTACTTATAAATTAAGGAGCTATTGCAAATACAGCAGCTTCATTAAAGGAATAGCACTATTTATGTTATACTGAGATAAATAAGTTGATGTATGTAAGACATTGAAATGTCCTGAATTGTAGGTCCCTATGATCCCTAGCTCTTCCTAGAGAAATAAATAGTTAGAGAAGTGAATGAGAGAAAAAGAAATAAATAGTTCAATGCCATCAGTGATTGTGTGGTGTACACAACTTAAAATGCCCTGCGATAGGTGGTGCTATGTGTTGACAGGCTGTAATGAAGAGCATGGATGGTGCACCACAAAGTCAAACGCAGAGCAGGGATCATCCCACAGGTGCCACAGCTCTATTCCTTTCCTAACTCGCTCTCATTTACCCTTTCCTCTGCTGAAAGCACATTTTTAATTATCAGAATGTTAATATTGCACATAATCATTTTGGCCCATTATTATAATAGGACTCTTCCATCGTTTCTTTCATTAGTGGCAGTAGCTGTCTCACCACAAAGCGCGTTGGGCAGTCTGACATTCCATACAGCTTCCTACACTTGTGGTCCCTAAGACAAACAAACAAAGGTCCTTCAGCTGTCTCTTTTAAAGGGAATGCTTCCTTTGGGGTGATTGGGGTCCAGCCTCCCTGTGGCTGCTGGATGTAATGCCAGCCACCTGTTGCTTGCAGAGAAAATGTGGCCAATGCACACTAGTGTGGTTTGTAGGCTGAAAATACGTATGACACTCCAATGCTAGTTTAAATGACAGTAGGATTATTGCTGCTACTACTGAGGTAGGTAGTTACAATAAATAAAGATAGGTTTGTATTCAGCAGTGTTCAGTGGGACTTATTGGGATTGTGGAGCAGGAATATGTTCTGTTGTGGAGTTAGTAAACTGTTCTCCTGCTGATGGATGTAGTGTTGAAGACTGTGCAATCAACACTTAACTGAAGTGATGTACAGTAGTAGGAGACCTAGGCATTATCCATGCTGTTTTTTGTTTTTTTTTTGTTAGTAGTGACTGATGCAGAAGTATGCTTTCTGAACCTAAAATATTACTACACAAAAACTGGCATTCTAGTTATCTGATCTAATTTGTCGGTATTTTTCCTTGCTATTGTGAATGTTACATGAATTTGCGGTTTTTCAAGCTATTGATTTCTAAGTCATACAGGTCCGTTTCACATGCATTTTCATTAATATACTTCCTATGTTCTACGGAACAGGAAATAGGTACAAATATTGTCCTTTTTTTTATTGTAGTTTACTGATTCTATCTTACTTTCTTTTTCCTCTTTTTTCCAATATACTGAACGTATGAAACTATATTTTGCTAACAGTTTGAAATATGTTATCACTTTAAAAAGGGCTTTTGAAGGGTGAGAATGAACCAACAGACAGTCATATTGTGTGCTGTGCTATGAAAGACACTTTGAAGGTCATTTTTTTAAGCTGAAAATCAATCTTCAACTTGCTGATTCAGGTCTCAGATGTGAAATGGCAGTTATAAACTTTAGCTCTCATTAAAGTAACTGTAACTTCTGGATTCAGAGGTAGTGCTGTTACTTCAGCTGCTGTTTGGTAGTTCAGTTGTAAGTTTTAAAAATGCTGGCCATTTGGATAAACTACTTGAAAGTTTACAGAACTGCACAGGATTCAAAAAAGTTTAAGCTGTGTTGAATCATGCCCCCCTTTTTTTTTTTTCTTATATAGCTTTTAGCTAACCAAGCACCTGAGCACTTTGTACATTCACTTCATCTGAAAGAACTGGTGAATAAACATCTCATCTCATTTAATGTTGAGAACAAATGCTTTTGAAATTAATATAGATTTACTTTGACTTCAGAATGTCAAAGGAAAACAATTGCTAATGTGTATGCATTTTGAAGCCAGCTGACTGATAGCCTTTTTAAAACAAGTTGTTCACTTTGATAACACACAGAGCTTCAAAATGAGGATTGCTTTTTGCATCTAGAATTTCTCTGTAGGAGTGAGAACTTGCCACCAAATTGTTCTGTTAGCGTGTTAAATAAGACTGCTTAGCTCTGCTCACATTTTGTCAAGACATATTAAAAAAAATTGGGAAAGGCTATGATGTTTTTAATTCAGTGGTTTAATGGCTGCAAATTGTTACTTTGCTATTTCAGGATGATAGTGAAGATGACATTTGTCTCTATTATAATTTTTGGTCATGTTTCAATCTCATTTTGCAGTTGCATTTTATAGCTTAATTCCAGGTCAACACATTATTATAGTTTTGTGTAACTGAACAATTTCACATGGTATCTTTTTTTTTTTTTTTTTCTATTGATGAAGATTTTTTATTCTTTTTTTCCTGGTCTTCAGATTTTTTTTTCATCTCAGAGTTCAATACACAGAGGAAGTACTTTGTGCATATTTCAGAAGAATAGATAGTATTGATAGTGCTAGATATATCACTAATATATTGAGAAGTTCTGATCAGTGTTTGTGAATTTCATGTTGGATGAAAATAACGGCCTTTCTGTAATAAGTAGCAAAGCCTTCCCTACTACAGTGGATATAGGCTTTCACATCCTGAGATGTAAGGGAGCAGAAATCTTTGTTATTTAGGTCAGACTGACAGTACAGAACTCTGATATTTGCTGGGTCCCTGCTCTGAAGACTGCTTTCACTTCTTTCTTTTCATGTTTCTGTGAAACTGTTGTTATTTTAATTTTCCAGGTAACTGGGGAGGGGAGTACTGGGATGCTGCCCTTCCATCCCCGTGGTCAGCTGCCAAGTTATGTAACTGTATCTTAAGCGCATCTCCATCGCAGGGTGAAAGCTCCTTATGTCGGGAGCTTTGTGGATTTCTTCCTAGCTACTGTGCATTTCCAGACACTTTTGACAGCAGTGGGTAAATAGCACTAATGAACTCAGAGGAAAGCAGTCTGCTAGTTTAAAAATCTATATACTAAAATATTCTACCGTTGCTGAGTGATTACTTGTCACAAAGAAGCCAATTTAATTCAAATAAAATTGACAATCCAATTTTTGTAGCATTTCACCTAAGTAAATATAGAAATAGGGTACAATGGTAAGAAACTTAAGAAATGCCAGTTGTCATTGAGAGCTACTATCATATATACCATTGGTTAAGCTCTGAAATCGAATTTTCAGTTCATACATGTAAAGTTAAGCCTATGAGTGGCCAATGTAGCTTTTCAAACTGGTTATCAAGCTTAGAGTGATTTGTTAGTAAATGAATCTATCATTCTTAATGCTCAAATCTGTTAAATTACATCTACATGTATTTTAAATGTACATGCGCAAAGCAATCTCCTGTTGTTAGGTTACGCAGCAGTGGTTTGATAGTCACTGGTATGATCCTGGGAGAACCTTCTTGACTTGAGTAACTCTCTGGAACAGATTCTCAAGTTGCTGTGTTTTATTTTAAGTTTGAATTTGATTCCCCCAGTCTTTGTTTTGATCTGATTAAGTCAACCATTTTCTTGGATGCTTACTCCTAGGGGAAAAAAAGGACTAGATGGCATGCAAGTTAGTATTTAGAGACTAAAAATAACCTTTTCAGCTCCACACTGCATCAGGATTGAAAATGAAAGATCATGAAAGGCAGAGGTCGCTCGGAAGCAGTGTGGAGCAAATAACTTGGGAAATGAGTGATTTGTTCAAAAATGCTTTTATATAATCTAGGCCAGAAGAATATTTTTCAGGCACTTGAATAGCTTTTTCTGATTAAGTTTGTGTGACAGCATTTTTTTTTCTACAATGAATTACAACTTGTTAACAAGGAAACATGGATTATTCCATTAACTACGAAACCTGTTCTTCACACTGCTCTTCACCCAGGCACCCTCTCAGCCTCTGTCACTATTACCTTTGTCTAATTGCTTCTGCTGAACCTTGCTCAGACTGTTCCCTTTGGATTCAAGTATCTGCCTATGTTCCTGTTCATGTGTGACCCTGTGCCTCTCTAGCAAGAATGCCTGACCTCTGATGTCCCTGGAAAAAAAAAGTTTCTGCTTCTTTGATTCCCTGGTCTCTGCACTTGGTGTTTTTGTGCAGGTGTTTTGACTTCTGGCTCTGTAGGACAGGATTGCGTGCAATGTAGCTCTCCTGCTGGTGCTCTTACACCTTGCCAGGCAACTGTAAAGGTAATAGATCATCTTTTATTCTCCCTAGATTGCTTCTATTCAAAGTATTCATTTGTATAAGAATGTGCTAACCTGACAAAAGATGCATTAATTTCTTGTTCACAAGTCTCTCTCCATTTGTAGGTTAATCATTTTCATTCAGTTGCTTTTGAATCAATATGGGAGAGCTACAAACCTTCATTAATTTATGTGCATCTTGATTTCAGGTGGGAAATTGTATATGCTGGGAATTGCAGTCCTTTTCTGTCTGAGGGTGAGTGCAGATTCCTGATAGCTGAGTTGCCAAGGTTAAACAAGTCCCGGTTTGGAAATATAATAGTTTCTTCCATGTTATTAAAAGCAATCTCTTAGAAACAGGTCTTTCAGGTGGGTTACTGGGAAGAGGTGCCTCTACATTGTTGTAGCTGAACACAGGTTTTGGGTAATGCTTATTTTATAAGTAAAATCTTATCATAGTTACAGGAATTGACTCAGATTGTAACGTAATCACAACCCAACAGTACTGCTGCAGTTATGTGTGCATGATCCAGTGGGCAAACGCTCTGCCCGGTAATTGGAAATTCAGCCAGAGCAGCGGGATGCAGAATGGACTGCATCCTATGTAAAATGTTTTGGAAAATCAACTCAGGGTTACTATTATGGCTTTAGGCTTTGTGCCTGTGTATAAAACATTCTCGCCTGGGTGTTTGTGCTCCGTATTAAACAATCTAAAGAGTATTCTACTCTGAAGAGTAGAATGGTTTATTTATAAAGAAAAGTAGCAGGTCAACAACATACTGTAGTTTCGAACTTTATGGCCCAGCTTCAGAAAACCAAGGCACTGCAGTAACTCTGATTTGTCTATGAGTATAAACTGAATGAAAGCAATGTGAGCTGCTGGATTTTTATTGCCACGCCATAGCTCGTAAATCATGGCGTGTTAGTGAGGACTGGCATTTCTCACAGGGAAACGTTAGTCGTCTTGACATTTTTCCAAATTCATTAAAAGTTTTTAGCCAGTACTGCTGAGGAACAACTGCTAGGAATTTGTATATATACATACAAATCCTTAATTGGCAAACAGGCATACTTCAGTGTTATTCCCAGGAACTAAACATGTCTTGTACTCTGGTGGTATTCTTAGCCTGAGAAACAGATAACGTGCAGTGAGTCACTGTGTCCAGTGCTGCTCTTCCTTAGCAGCGCTTGTGGAGAGGATGCACGCTTCATTTTCCCACCTTTGTGTCTGATGTTGGGAGGCCAGCGGGCAGCAGGACTTTCAGGCACCCTTCTTGGCTGAGGGTGTCCAAAACATTAAAACTTCAAATGGACCTGCCAGTTACAGTTCAGTTTGAGGGAACGTTCTGAGGCAGTTCTGGTACAGCAAAGGATGCTGTGAGTAGGAAAGGCTGAGAGTAAATGGTAGGATGTCAAACACTGTATCTGTGTCATAGCCTGTGCCTACCTCCTGGATAAATAATTAAATGTTGCAGTGTTAATTTGCAGAACTCCTCTGAACAGTCATGAGGACAATCTTTTTGTCTTCTTTCATAGCAGAATTTGGCACCCAGTATGTTGGTTACAGTCATAAGAGAACCATAATCTTTTTTTTTTTTTTTTTTTTTTTTTCTTTCATGTTAATTAGCTTTTAAGGATAGGTTTCTGTCTTAAAATGAAAAAAAAGATCTTATAGCTCAGGGTATCTGCTTTTATGTTTTCTTAACAAAAATGTGACATGTACATGGACATGTGATGATGTGATAATCATCACTCCTTCTTCCCTCTTTCTCTCTCTGAGACATGCACATGTGCATGCATGCACCCACCCACCCACCTGGAATATTTATAAGTAATGTTGTGATAACTTTGCCAATGTGCATCTATGTACAGCTTGTCCAGACTTATGACCAAATTCATTTCCCATCATAAGTCATGGCTAACTTTGATTTTTACTGCAATTTTCTGCTATATATAGCAGAAGAAATTCCTCTGTGTGAAGCTATTTTAAGCAAGTTTTGCAAACACCACAAGCAACAATAAGAACTGATTTAGAGCTAGGGTGAGGAACTTTAGCCACATGCACAATTGTAGAAAAGAAAACAAAGCATTTTAAAAACAATAAATTATATGGTATATGTTTCGAAAACTACTAGACTTGTTTGAGGCAACCTTCCAAAGATGGCCTTTGCCTTCTTGCAGATGTTGTTATAACAGATGCTGCACACCCAAAGTCGTGTAGTGGTGTGTTTAGAGCAGTCTTATTCCTGAGGGGTTTTGTCTTTTTTTTTTTTTTTTTTTCCCCTAATGTTTTAGCCTGTTCTCATATGCTTAAGCTGTTTTTTCAAGACATTTTTAATTTGTGGTATTTTCACATATAGTAGTGTGTTCTGAGATTACTAATAAAAAATATATATATTTTTTTTAATGTATACATGAAAAATAGCATTTCATAGAAATACTTCCTTTAGAAACGGATGTTTAGATACTTGACAACCCAAAGTGCCTTTCAATTTTCATCAGTTGTGTCTCAGAGTACCGTGAACTGTGAAGCTGAGGTCACATATTAGCAAGTTATTATTGGACAGTCATTGAAAAAAATGTTGAAAAATGAAAAAGTGGAAAAAAGGTTATTAAAATAACTTCAATTATTTCCCATTTGGTGCCTTAAAACCCATAATGTATGGTGTCTGATTTTGAATTTTAAATTAAAAAATTGTTTAAAATTCCTATAAATTCATTTAGCTTTTTGGAGATAAAAAGTTGCAGAATTAATTGAATTTGGTATTACCTATTTGCATGCCCCAAATCTTCCCTACAGAAATAAAAATAACACAATGACAATGAGGTAGTATAATTTATTTATTTATTTATTTATTTTTGCAAATGAATACTGCATTTTTTCCCAGAAACAACATGATTGAACTGTATTTAACAAAGTTTTATATTTACAATAACTTGTTTTATCCTTTAAGTGTCACTTTTGACTTACTAAATACGGGTAGTTTGTTCTCTACTGTTTATGTATTTTTTCAGGTTTTATCTGTAACAGTTTCTCTTACATTTTTGACACAGATACCTATCTGTTCCAGAACTAGTATTTGCTACAACCAGAGACTGAAATGGTCTGAATAGAGTGTTAAATAACTTGGCTTTGACAGCTCCATCGTTTCCTCAGAACTTGGAACAGAATTTGAGCTCTGCTTCTACGCTATCTTAGATTATAATGCCATCCTTGCCTAATGAGGGAGGTATGCAAGTCTTGTATTTTTAATATAGCCTATTATTTCTGTGGGCTTGTACTTGTAAGTTGCAGTGAAGTAAATGTTTGTAACTGACTAGCTCAGATGTTGCATGATGGATGGTATGGTAATTTTAGTTCATTTGTATACATTATTTGAGATATAAATGTGCTGTTGACAGATAAAACATTATTTTTCAAAGATAACCATGGAACTGCTTCTGTGACTTTGCGGTCGGAACTACCCTATCAAAGCCCAATTAAAAGAAAGGTCAGAAAGAAGAAGAACGGAGTCATCACTGCAAATGTTGCTGGCACAAAATATGAAATTGGTAGGAAGCTATAGATCTTGTTGTTATCATAATAGCAATTGATGTGAATGGATTACTAACTAATGGGGTGAATTAATGGATTTTGCATCAAGCTGACAGTGAGTCATTTTGAAAGGGTTTTATGTTCTGAGAAACCTTTTTTTTTTTTTTTTTTTTTTTTTTGTAACATTGCATTGATAGCTTTGAATGCTGTACAAACATGTATTACTCCCCACTCCTTACTCAGGGAAGGGCCTTGATATGCAAAAAAATAATTAATAAAGATAGCTGTGGAAAAAAATATTAATCATGATTTACATATGAATTCAGATGTATACTTAAAACCTTAAATGATGAACAGTTTAAGTGCAATATTAAATACCCTTACTATTATGCAGAGGTTTCTCAATTAAAAAGTAATAATGTTTTGCATTTTGATGAGGCTACTATCACACTAAATCTATAGTTTTTATACTGTTGTAGAAGAAAAGATGTAGAAAACTAGAATCATGTAATTTGGCCTCAGCCTTTTAGTGTGTTTGTGGGAACGAAACAACAGCGTATTTCTTCTAGCTTTTGGTGTAGTAACAGAAGAGAATCTGGGAGTTGCCACTAATGCTGATTCTTGATTAACAGCAAATAATGACAATAAATATGTACTCCTATTCAGCCTGTGATATATACAATAGGTTTGTTCTGATAGCTCTCCAAAACAAAAACAAAAACAAATGGCTCAGTATCGAGACAGGTGCATTATCCTCCTCAATGGAGTAGTTATTGGTAACTTTAGAATGACTCTCTCTACCCTAATCTCCTTCCAACTATGGAAATGGTTCAACAAGTTTTCCAAAGACTTCAGGGCTAGTAAGTATTTCAGAGACTTTCTGTGGCATCTGTGAAGTTTCAAAATGAACTGTTTACACTGGAAGCCAACTGATGACTTTTCTCAGGTTCAGGCTTTGAACCAGGAATAGTGACAAACTTTCGAACTCCAAACTCACAGCATACTTGAGTAGACCTTGCTGATTTTTACCAGGTGGGGAAGACTTCAAATCCAGAGATGTCTTCTCTAGAGAGGTGATATCAGAACAAATTTAGTACACAGATAGCAATATGAATAGCTTAAGGAAAAAGAATATTTCTTTTTGTTTCTTCTCTTTTTTCTTTACAAAAATCTTTTATCCAAGAACCTGTGTTATGCCTGGAACATAATCAGTATTTTTTTTCTCTCTCTCTTTTTTTTTTTTTTTTTAATCTTAAAATAATGTATGCATTTGTTTTTGTAACTACCATACTAAATAAACTGTGGAACTATATGATCTTTAAGGTCCTTTCCAACCTGAGCCATTCTATAATATCTGGACTAAAGAGGCTTTGTTCCCTGTGTGCAGTGACACTTATATTTATCATAGTTTTAAAATTAATGTATGTAATGGCCAAAATTTGCTCTAATAGCTGTGCAAGTGGACACTTACTAGGTCAGCGTGGAATGCCTTGAAACTATTTACAGCTCCCATCAGTGATTGTACACTGCTTCCAGACTGGTACAAGGTGCTATACCATTGTAATGACAGATTTGCAATAGACTGATGGAAATCTTGCAAGTTAAATAAGAACTTGCATACTAATATTGTTCTCAGGCAAAGGAATGAATATTTAAAATATTCAACATCTCGATCAATTTTTTAAATTTTGAAAATTAATCTATTTTTAGATATTCAAAAAATTCCTTAAGTATGTAATTTCTCTGTAGTACGTGTGGTAATACGAGAAATGGGATTCGTGAAAACACGTGATGAAGATGAAACAGCTAATCTTATATGGAGTGATTCTGCTGTGCAACAAGAAAAGATTGCTGAACTTCGGAACTATCAGGTAGAGTGATACTATTTTAGACATGGTTCAGTAAATTGTTTCACTCTGAGAAATTCAGTAATGTGTCACTTTTGGTTACACATATATGGAGAGGAAAAAAAACAAAACCACAATAAAACAATACCATCCAGATTGCAACAAGGCTATACCACTACATATTTTTAAATACCGTTCTCCTTTTTGGAGTTATCTGTTCATACCATTTGGAAATATTTGGGTGCTGTTCTTTCATGCTTTTGTCTGCCAGTTCATTGTTATGAATTATCACAGTTTTAAAGAAGAGGCAAAACATCATTTATAAGTTGCTCATAAATTTTAAGCAGTAAATTAGGCAGAACTCTCTCCCCAAATAATAAATATTTTCTTTTCCATGTTTTTTTTTTTTTTCCTCCCTGGGAGGAGAATACAGCTTACTGCATCTTTAGTTAAGACCACATAGATAAGTTAAGACCACATGAGATACTTTCTTGAATGATATATAAGTAACACTGACTATGTTTGCCTGAGCATGTAGTTGAATGTTTTGAATGATTGTATTAGTTATGACAGAAAAATTAAAGAAGTACCAACTTAATTTCTTTTTTGCTCCTCCCTCAGAGAATCAACCATTTTCCAGGAATGGGAGAGATCTGCAGAAAGGATTTTCTAGCAAGAAACATGACGAAGTAATCTTTTATTATTAAGAAGATTTTCAGCCATGGCGTTTAGTGCAGTACAATGCTGAATTATTGCCTTTTAGGTTTGTTTATTTTTAAGAAGAGGCTACAAGAGGACCAAGAATAATTTCCAAAGTTACTGTGTCTCTCCAGTTTATATCAGTGGAAAATGATGTGGGTTCAGTTCTGTGTCTACATGCTGCAGAATGCCTGAGGCAGCCTTAAGTTGTTATAATACATGTAATGTATAATATACCCAAGCATACATCATTTAAGAGTTGGAAAGGATAAATGACTAGTATGTGAATGGATATTACTTATTTTAAAATAATTAATGACAATATTTTTGTATATATCACATTAAAAATGTGAAGCATCTTACTGTTTGTGTCAGAAATAAGTCAGACAAATTTGATTTTGTTATAAATTATCCTTCGTCTAGTGAAATAGATAGGTTTTGAAGAATTATATTAGCTAAGAATCTGTGAGTAAGAACTGAGAAAACAATAGTAAATAATGATTCATCAGCCTGGTAATAAGGAAGAGTTTTCAGAGAAATACATGTGAATTTTTTATTATAGATTAAACTATAATAAATTATTAAACTATAATAGGCTAGATTAAACTGATCTAGCTTAGATCAGTTTAAACAGCAGTTAAAAAGAGTTAATCTTTTGGCCCCAAATTTTACCTACACTGCATTTGCCATTACCAAAATACAAATTGTTTTTATGTATTTATGTAATGTGATATCTCATTTCTCTTGTTCTCTTTCCTTTTTTATTTCGTAAATACTACACATAATATGTAGAATGCATGCAAATATTATGTGCATTGCCGTGGTGTCTACATGTCCTACTTATGGACCAGAATCCTCTTGTTCTGGTCCATAAGTATATAACTGCTGTACAAGCACTTCACTGCCCCTTCCAGACTTAATTCTAAGTAAAAACATAGAGATAGCACATGGATGTAAGCAGCTATTTGGAGAGATCTCAGAAAAAATGGAACAATTTTGGTCAGCTTGGTAGGCAGTGCTATCCTTGTGTATTGGTGCAGGTATGTGATTTAAAACAAATATGCAAGATGAGCAAAAGATTCATGCACATTGCATTCAAATACAGTCTTTCTCTCAACCTACTGAATTCTGAGATTGAAACAGTTTAAAGATGCTGAATGTCGAGATTGCACATATTACAGATAAAATTAGGATAATTTCTCTGGTATGATAACCCTGGGTTAAATATATCTATGTTGTGATATCAGCACTTAAACTCTGTTCTATCTGCTGATGTTTAATCAGTCTCTTTTTTGCAGTACTAGCCTCACAATTCAATATTTGGAATTCATAATTTACAAAACTCAGACATATATCTTGAGACTGCTTGTGAAAACACAAGTCAGTTCTGGTACGTGGTTGGACAGACTTCTGTATTTAGAATGGAGGAATTTGTTCCATATAGCTGCTGTTCTGTCTTAAAATTTATTTGGAGAGAATAATGCAGAAACACTAATCATGTTTTGTTGCTTTTCTGCTGCATGCAGTCCTTTCTATTCACTTGGATCCTTACCTATTCCTAGCATATTCTGCTTGCTATTTTTTCCCCCTGCTGCATTTGAACTATGCAAATGCTCCTTGTGTGTACTAGACTTGGATTGCTGATGAGAAGTAAAAAGACAAACAAAACCCCCACCCAGTTGTATTTAAAATAAATAAATAGACATTTTTTTACACCCTGAAAGAGCTCCTTTGGTAACAGTGAATTTTCAGTAAGATCAGGTAAAGCTCTTTGATTCCGCGACAACGAAATAAGGGATAACCCAAGAACAGAGTTATGAAAATTTTAATTTTTTTCAAAGACAAGATACAAATGCCCAGAATTAATTTATTTATTTATCTCTGCATTCATTTGTTGTGAGAAGTAAGCAAACAGCATAAAGAAGAAAGTGAGAAGGAAAAGATTTAGAACAAAATTGAATACTTAGAGCGTATGAAGAATTACATGTCCTGGGTGATGGTGAGGAGATGTTCCTTTGGAAAATCTCCTGCAAATTCTTATTTCAAAACTTGTAACTGAATGTCAACACTTGAATTTGTGTGTCCATAAACGCTAAATTTCTTTTGCCACATAACAGGCATCGTGAGATCAGTTTACTTAGTAAGTCATATTTGACTAGTGTGTATACAGGGAAAATATTATGCTGAGGTAAAATGCCCTCTCAGTAAACTGAAATGTTAATAATGATTTTTTTTTTTTTTTTTAATTACATGCCAGAGGTTACTTACATTTATTGGCAAGTTTCAAATTGCTATTTGTGAAAAAGTCACATGCTTTATTCAAGTAGCTGTGACCTGTTTACTCAGATAGTTGCATAGTTACAGAATTATGACAGAAAAAATGTCCTGTACATGTTTAAATCATGTTTTCTGTAAATAGATGCAATCTCCTCATGAGTAATAAGTGTGATTACAGATTGTATGCAATAAGTAGGGGAAAAGGTGTACAGGATTAACAGAGGGAATAGATATGAGATGTTTTTTGTTTACATTTAAAAGGTTTGTGAACTGGTCATGGATGAAGAGTCATTCTCATCTATCTCATCCACTAACCTCCTTTCATATCTGAAAAGTCAGAGGATCTTGAAACATAGGCAGTAGAACCTGTGTTACTCAACTGACAAGTCATTTCTTAAATAACCTACAGCCTGTACAAAACACCTTTGGTTCTTTTGCACAGAAAGTACTCAGAAATGAGAGCAGGGGCTGACTGGATCTGGGAGCTAAAATAGCACTCAGAGGAACAATAACTTGCTTTTTAGTTCTCAGGCCTCCTGGTAAGGACTGTAAAGGCTAAAGGACAGAGCAGCAGAGTGAAGAAGCGTTTACCCACAGTAGTAGATAACAGATGTGCTGGAAAATGGGGCTATTGTAATGGAATAGGTCTTCATTCAGGAAGCTGCTTGATGATGTTCCTACGCCATTTGTGAATAGGGCCAGGCAGGGAAGAACAGAGATGAATTCTTTTGTTGAAAGTTTTAGCGAGCATCTGAACTGGTAACAAGTAGTAAGTATTCAGCTTTATGTTATTGCTTGTAGTCTACCCAGCTATGCATAAGGTAAAAGAAGGCATAAAGAGCAGATATAATTGCAGTCAGAAAATAAGATATCTATAATATCAAGTTATATTTGTTAAATAGGGATATGAGTATTGAAATCTGTGAGTTAAATCGCAAGTTTCTGTCATGCAACACTTCAGGATGCATTTGAGACATAATTTGGAGAGGGACGTAAACTAACACAGAAGTTAATTTTTTTTGGCCTAAATATAGGATATTTTATGGCTAATAAATTACGGCTAACTTATAGGATAATTTAAGATATGCTCTTCAGTTAGCAAGGTAGTAACATCTCTAAACGTATAGTAGATGGACAGTTTAAAAATTATGCCTTAATGATGAATTATATCAACTCATTTTTTTGTCTCCTGAATATTGAATGGCTTTCATCAAACTAGATTTTTAAAAATGACAATTGTGATGAAGCTGCAGGAACACTGAGCCTCATGCAGTACTCCAAGAGTACTATAGCTATTGTGGCTTCTGTAGAGTGTTTGTTGGGTAGTTGGCTAACGGTTTGGTGACAGTGTATCTATTATACCAGTAGATCCTGGCTGCAGTCCTAGTCTTACAGATGCGGTTGGCAGTTCTGCTTCTTCTGTTAGTATTTGAGGCACTTAAAGTAAGAGTGTCTTATAGTGCATGGGGATCATCATGTAGGCTCATAGTAAAAATGAAATATTGAAATTATATTGTTTGTCTGTCTTACATGTAAGTTATCCTGATGATATTAGTTTCCATTAGAAAAGTAGAAGTATAGCTAAATCTTTAATTAAAAAAATAATAAAATTCACCATTTTTTTTTTTAATTAAAGTCTGGGTAGCTTGCTATGTCAGTTCATTTCTTTTTAAGCATTCAGCTTTCTGTTGATCTGTGGCTATTTGTATTCCAGACGTGTCCAACCTGAATGCTAGTGTAGAGTTACCCAAACTGAGTTCATACAAAGTTACATGTGAAGTTCTGGGAGTTCTGCATACCTGAAACAAGCTAGCTGCTTCAGGATTTAACTCAGCAAAGACTAAATTTGTCTTGCTGGGAACCATGCTATGCTAGTCCATGTAGTACTACAAAGTATACAAAGCTTACATAACTTGGCTGCTACCAGTATTAAAGCTACCTCGCTTAAAGCTAACCTGTATGTATCTAGCCAGCGCTGTCAGTGTGGTGTGGGTATATGCTTCCTATCTACCAGAGATAGGGCTTTGAGTGATGGAAACTTCTATTAACTAAATTCTCTACTGTCCTTTTAGGAGAATTAGAGGAGTTAGATGAATGCCAAAAAATGAGATGAATGCCAATAAGATAATAAATACAATATGATGATAAGCAAAAATGCACAAAATGGTCTGCTTTTGTTGTTCCTAAAGTATGCAGGTGAATATGTCAGAGGTCTAACTATTCTAAATCAACTACAGACCTCCGCTCTCCTTTTTTTATACAAAATATAAATTTTATACAAAAATACAAAAAAGTATTCTGCTAATGAAATTTTCTTGAACATTATTGTAAATGATGTTTAATCCAGAGGATTGATCCATCAAATCAGTTTATTATTAAAAAAAATAAATAAAGTAAAAACCAACAACATTCTATTGTCCTTTTTTGCAGAATGATCAAGTGTCAGCCTCAGGAGTATACTTTTATTCCTCGAACATGGATCTTCCCTGCAGAGTACACACAGTTTCAGAACTATGTAAAAGAACTGAAGAAGAAGCGTCGACAGAAAACATTTATAGTCAAACCAGCTAATGGGGCAATGGGACATGGGTAAGTTTCATGTTAATTCAGTCTTCTTACCCAGAAAGGGCAAAATCTAGTGCTATTTACATCATTAACAGAAGCTGTTTCTTAATAAGAAGTTTGTCATACAAGTGGTACAATCAGTACAAAAAAGGTTATGTATTGGACAAAGAATTAACAAGGAAAAACAGCTAAAACACTAAAGTAACTGGAAGTGGTATTTTAATGTTGTTCTAAATGTGACTTAATTAAATAATACATTTTCTGATGATGATCAGGTAAGTCTTAAGATCGGTATTATTTTTATTGTGGAATTACCCAAACGATATATTTATGAATCTCTTGTGCTTAGAATTAGAGGGTGAGATTGCATGGGGCACAAATGGCAGGGTATCAGTAGTTGCAGGCGTGTTGCTTGGAAGACCAGGATATTCCACAGCTCTGAAAACAACCCAAGTACCCTATTGCATGCTAAAACTGCAGCACAAACATATTTAAGATCAGCAACCTCAAGGTGAAGGAGAAATAGAGGAGATATCGTTGGGGATGCAGCTGGAGGCACAGTCTTGGAAGGAGACTTGACTCTCATACTGGAGAAGAGACACTGCTGAAAAGACTGTGACCTGCAGTTGGGTTGAAACTGTTTTGCCTGTGACAGGAATTGTCAGTAAAAAACAAATGAGATTTAAATATTTTTATTTATTATTTGTCTTCTTATTTTTGAATATTTCCATTTCAACTTTTATAGCTTTTAATATCAATTTGGATTATATACTATAGTAAAGCTCTTGTTTTTTTTACTTTTTTTTGTTTTTAATTTTTTAATATTGGCATTACTGTAAAAGTAAAGGCCCTGAAATTTTTCCATTTTGTTAGTTTTCATTCCTCTTGGAATGAAACAGAAATTTTGAGATATTTCACAGAAAAAATGGGGAAGAATAATCACGGATGCTAGAGGCTGCAAATTCTGCCAAACAATTTCTAAGTGAAAAAGGAATCCATTATCACCATTTGTTGAATCAAAGGAAGCAGAAAGTTATTTTGAAATGGCTTGTTGCCTTTTTTTCCATCAAGTGAAGTATTATAAAAGACAGAAAACTAAAAGCCATATAAGTAAATGGCAATTTTTCTCTACCCTATGAATAGGCTGTGTAAGCTCTTTCCACGTAGTCTTTAGCCTAACTACCTGACTGAAAGACCATGAAAAATTATTTCAGAGTTATGTCAAAGTCCTACATTTTTAAAATAACTTTTGTTTGTAACTAGGATCTCTTTAATAAGAAATGGAGAAAAGTTACAAGCTCAGGATCACTTGATTGTTCAGGAATATCTTGACAAACCATTTCTTATGGAAGGCTACAAGTTTGATTTACGTGTATATATCCTTGTAACCTCATGCGATCCATTAAAAGTGTTTTTATATCATGATGGACTGGTGAGAATGGGCACAGAAAAGTACCATCCCCCCAGTGACTCAAATTTGGTAAGTTGGAGTTTATTCTAATTCATTGCTTATGCATGTAGAATTTTACCTGTGTAGTGTCCAGGCATCAGTGGATTTGAATTTCTTATACCTCACTCTGTACTCTATTGGTGCTATATCTTTCCTTTTCCTTTTCTATGTGCTTTTAGAGCTGCTTCAGTGTAATTATGCAATAGAAAATGCCTGGTGAGCCATTTACTCTACTGTCACTTAAATACTGTCACTTATATACTGTTCTCTTGAAGAATGCCGGTATAATTTTGATCTTAGTAGAAATCGTATGTTTTAGAAAAATTCCAGTATTATATTTGGAATAGCTTGCTTTTAATGTTTTATTTATTTATTTTTATTGTTACTATTCTCAGCATTATCAGCACTGAAATATGCTATGAGTGGATAAACAGAGCAGCAGGATAAGCAGTTTTCTCTGTGTTCTTGCAACTGTTCATGTTGTAGTCTGTTTATTGTATGAAATAACCTGGCTTATCACTAATGACATTGTTCTTCAGATGACACTGTTCCACAGTGATATTGTTCTGGATAACTTCAGACTAAAGATTAGTTCAGATATTTATATAATGTTCTAAAAACAGTTTCATTTTTTGTAGTCTGAAAAATGATTTAATTGTCTGAAATAATTTAATTTGATGGAAAGATGACATTTACAACTACTCAGAAACACAATAGGTTTCATAATCATTCTCAAAGCAGTAATTGAAAGCCATGGGAGAAATTCATTACTTGTAGTGCTAATACAATGTGTTGTTAACTAGCCTGCAATTAAGGTGCTTGGTTTTGTTAATTTCATTTATTTTTTTAACCTTAAGTGTATTGAGATAAATGACAGCAGAAGGCTTGTGTTGTCTATTGGCTGTCTTTTCAAAAATGAATTGGAACAGAAAGCCCACGGCCAGCTTAGAACTTCAACTAGCATTCAAACAAGGAATGAAATATGACAAAGACCTCTCACTGTGATAAGGACTGTCATCATGGTAGTGCAGGTGAAGAGCTGAATTAATACCTGTACTGGAAGATACATAAATTTATAAATCATGATTTATAAGTTAGCCTTTAAAGTGTTGTTTTTTTTTTGTTGTTGTTGTTTGTTTGTTTTTAATGTAACTGATAACATAAATTGCTGTTTAAATTTTCTTACCTGTGAAGGAATCATAGCACTCACTTGTTTCTGTAATACATCTTGAAATTTACCACCCTCTAATGTATGGCTACCAGCCATTCAAAAATGAGCAATTCCGGTAGATAGCAACAAGGCAGATGAATTTATATGTAAAAGATACTTTAAAGTATCACTATCATGAAAACATTTCTCATAAATAAACTAGAGCGACAACTGAAATGTGGGATTGTCTATAAAATGGTTGCTAAAGTGTTTTTTGCACTTTTAAAGTAGCAATTCAAAATACCATCTTTATTGTTTGCTTCTTGTGCGATGTAATTGTTCTGTAAGTTATGATTGCTTTTCACATTTTTATGTAGTTGTTTACATACAGACCTGTAAAAATGGCAGATATATTTCCTAATCAGATGTTGATCGCAACTGGCTTAAATGCAAGCCCAGATTTTGCTATAACATGGCTAGACTGTTCAGTATGTGAAAATTCCAAGAATTAGAGACATCAGAAACAACAGAACATCTGCTCACAATATATTTTCAAATTGTTTGACTGTCATTATTAACATTTTTAAAAAATTATTTTGAATTGACTATTCTAGAACTGTATTTAAAGTGTTGTTCTTTTGGTGGTGGTGGTGGTTTTTTGCTTTTTGTTTTTTTTGTTTATTGTGTTGATCTCTTCTCTCTCTTCTTAGAGCCAACTGTATATGCATCTGACTAACTACTCTGTGAATAAACATAATGAACATTTTGGACGGGATGAAACAGAAGACAAAGGAAGTAAACGCTCCATTAAATGGTTTACTGAGTTTCTAGAAACAAATAATCTTGATGTCTCCAAATTCTGGAATGATATTTCAGTAAGATAAAACTAATATGCTTTTCTTTATTTTGTCTATGTATATTGTTAAATAATGATTTGCTTCTGTCATCCATTGCTTTACTTGAATATTATTTTTGAAACTTTATTAATCCAAATTCTCAGCAATGCATGCCACAAGTGACGTGCTATTAATGATGATTATATTTTAAAAAGGTGATATTCAGAGTGTGATCATAAATTTAATGTTAAACTTTGTCTGAGGCACCAAAGCCCTTTCAACCAGTTAGTTATTCACATAAGTAATATCATACACAGGAACAATCCCATTTAAACTCTCAAAAACTTTTTTAGCACTTAAAGTGAATTTTATGTGAGAACATTTACAAAACCACAGTCAGTGCTGTGTATATCAGTGGATTGGAACCTGCACCATTAAAGTCAGTGGGTATGTTACAGGCATCTTCAGGTGAGGAATAGGACAAAGACTGATAGAGCTGAGGCACAATCTGTAATTATGATTCCTAGTATATTTATTGAAAACGATATTATGAAGTGAAACGGGCAAAATTTGGCTATACTATGCATTGTTCCCAGTATACCTTTAGTATTTAGGCTATCATGTATCTAAAAAAAAGTATGTGCTATGGAATGTATAATAAAACAATAGCTATTAAATATCTGTAAATAGATAAGAAAAAGTCTGTTACTTTGAACATTTATTTGCTATTTTAAGTCTTAAAAAAATAATTTCACTAAAGCGTTTATGAAAGTATGAAACACGTTAGTTCAATATATACTGGTGTCTTCTCTGCTGATAAATTTTTCTGAAAACATCCCTACAGGAGTTAGTAGTGAAGACTCTCATAGTTGCAGAACCACACGTTCTTCATGCTTATCGCATGTGCAGGCCAGGGCAAGCACCAGGAAGTGACAGTGTCTGCTTTGAAGTCCTGGGATTTGATATTCTGCTGGACAGAAAACTAAAACCATGGCTCCTAGAGGTAAACATCTTTAAACAAATGCAAACTTTATTCTTAAAAGTTAAGCGAGCCCCAGCTGAATCCATATCTGCGTAAGAAAACTTCCACAGAAAATCTGTGTGTTACAGGAGGTACTGTTTTTGAGTCTTAAAAAAATAATGGTACCTTTATGGTACCTTAATGGTCTAGATGGTACCTTTTCTGCAGCAGCCATATAGAAACACTGTCTGTCAGTGATTTTAGAGACTCAGGTAAGGTTAATTGGAGGAATTGTTGCATTTGAGGAATGTTGCATTTTAGACATTTGTGAAAGTTTTAATGAGAAATGCAATGTTAATCCAATTGTTCTGGGTGCATTGTATCTGGAGGATCTTTTTATGGAAAATGGGTAAGGGATGGGCTTCCTTCGTGAGTATGGTTCAGTATATAGCTCTGGCAGCTTGAGTGAATGTGTGGTCCTAATAATTTTTTTTTGGTTTTTGAATATGAGTTCTTTTCCTTTCCTTTCCTATGCCTTTTAAAAGCACCCACATACACAGAGGAAAATACCAGCAATGTTGGAGGATTGTCTACTTTGTTCTTTTAATTACTCTATTATTAATATATACATATGGAATTTACTTACCTTTTCTTTTCCAGATTGTCTTATTTCATTATGTTAACTGTCTGGGATGCTGTACAGCTGGAGGAAAAAAGCAAACTGCATTAAAAATGTATCTGCTGACAATAATTCATGAATATGATTGGCTACTGATGAGCAAAATGTACGCAATTAACTTACTGAATTACAGCCGTGTTCTCAGGTCTTTAATACTGTCAACAGTTGTTTTGTTGTTCTTATTTCTCTCCAGGGTTCAGTATAATTTTAATTAGAAAAATACAAATTCCTTCACTGTCCTCCATGCTAGCTTTGATGTCCTAGCCAAAAACAGTTTCTGACAGGAACTTGATCTGCACTTACATCTATGTCTTCCCTTTTTGTCAAGTAAAGCCTATTAATCCCTTTGATTTAGCTCTACACTTCCAGATTATCATCTGTAGGTTGCCCATAGCTTGCATATAGGTTGTTTAAATACAGACTGAATTTACCATTTATGGTAGGGTAGTCCCAGAGGATAGTCTCTATTTCTAGATTCCTTGTTTGTGAGGGAAGGATCCGGAAAAGTTATAAATGCTGCTTTCGTATTTGCTGGAGAATACTTCAGGACTTGAGGAGTTGTGTACTTGGTTATTATTATTTTTTTAACATAGAAGTTTATTTCTTCTACTTTTGACGATACAATTATCCTTTAACTTATTTTGCCAGATGTTGAACTTAAACTTCCAGAAATTTCAAACTTTAAAACTTAGCAAACTGGTTTCTACACTCATCCACAGATTTTCACTGTGCTTGTTCATGCTTTTCGCAGCACTCTCAGTACAAACATGTAGTGTGTGTGTGTATAAATGTATATACCATATACAGTGTAGTATAGAACAACCTTACAGTGCATATATATGTACTAGATAAAATAATGTGCATCTAGTGTGTGTATGCACACGCTGTATGTAATAATAGTATATATGCGTATATTTCTTTCTAAAACAGTTCTGGCTTCTTCCCCAGCTTTCCACTCTTATCTCTTTCCACCGTTTCCCTCTTGCCAAAACCCTCTCCAGGGAGTGAATCATTCTTTCTAACAGTGGTAACAAGCACTAATCACAAGGCCCTGAGTGTTCCCAGCGTTATGGGAAAATTGCCAAAATAGGATTAGGATAGTAAATCTAGTTTCTTATTTCCATAGCTCATGTAGCTTTTCTGTTATAAAGATAGCTTAATAAACTATTATAAGAAATAAATTGTCCAACATTATAATAACTCTGCTTTCCTGAGATGACTTTTATTTATATTCCACATTATACAACGTAGCTTTCCTTCTCCTTGATGCTACTGAACTTCCAGAACCTTCTATCAAAGTGAGAGCTGAGGGAAATGCATGATTGCCATCTTGTGGCACCAAATGTCTCTGGCAAGCATCTGTACAGTCCTAGCAGTTTCCATCTGAGGAGCACCAGCTACCTAGATCTCTCTTCTGTTCCCAGAAAATTCAATTTTACTGCTTTTGACCAAAATTTCCAAACTAGATTATTTTATGTAAATTTCAAAGTTATACAGTTGAAATTCTTGGATTTAAATAACTTATTTTTCTCCCTTTTCCTAAACTAAGACCAAGCTGCCTGCTTTTTGGTTTTGCATCTGCATTGCAACCAAGCCTCAAGTGCAGGGTACCAAACTTCTCTTGTGATTTATGTGACTGAGACAAACTTGCCTTATATACAATTCCACATGTTTTTTATTTGCTATAGTTGAACTACTAGCAAAATATTTGCATGACTTTATCAGTCCTGTTAAAATGTCGTTGGACCTATTAGGCTGAAATTTCCAATTATTACTAATTTCTATTAATGAAGTAGTTAAAATTACGCAAGTTTTCTAGTGTCTACTCTTTTCTTTTGTGTTATGCTTACCCTGCCTGTACCCCTGGAGATCCAAAAGGCCAGCAAGAAACAGGAGAGGTCTAGTTCTACATAACAAGGTGGGTAGGTTGTTATGGCAAGTTGCCAGTGTCCTGTGTTTTTCACCAGGAAGAATACGCTGTTGATGGTGATGGTTTCTTCTTTGCTCTTAGCTTGACTTAGCATTAGTTTTAATCTTTTGCTGACACTGTCTACTTACTCACTGTTCACTCACTGGCCAGCAATTCCAAATGATCTCCAAGTTTTACTGTTACTGGTTTGTTTTACACTTTCTGGATTGTGTTCTGTATTCTGTTTGTTTTCCCTAAGCTCAGTTTTATCCAGTTCACAAGGTTGCATTCCTGTAGTGAACACTATTTGGCCATGGCAATTGGCACGTATCTGTGCCTCTAGGTTTTCAAGGGCTTTGCTGTCATCATCTGCTTGCACTTTTGGGGCCCTGTATGTAATTCTCTTTTGTCAAGTCATCAAGATGTAGCTTCCTGATAAAACTACTAGTGTCTTTTAGCACAAGCTGGTCATTTGTACATCGTGGTTCTTGGGTCATTGGATGCTAAATAATCATCTCTTAGAAGACATACATATGCAATGCTTTGGTAGCTAGTCATTATTGTGGTGGTATCGCTGGTACGTTATCAAGATTACTTTAGAGCACTGATGTCTTACAGATTAGTCAGCAACCATTTTTCCTGTCTGGAAACATGGGATAGACACATGAAAATAAGGGACAGTGTATTCTTGCTAGGAAAAAGTAATTTTCTTAACATAGCATCTTTCCCCAAGGCTTCTTGAGACTTCTCACCAATGATCACATGTGACAAAGCAAGACACTTTGTTCAGTATAGATTTTTTTTTTTTATTATTATTATAAAAGTTATATAAAATAACATGCAGATACCAAAAAGCTGAGTATATAGAGTAATGGTATTTGCGTTGCTTGTACTGAGCCATGAGTAGAGTCATGTGGAAATACGTCTCATTGCGTTTCATTGACACTTGAATTGTTTCTGGGCTACCATAGTTCATAAACTTCCTGCATAAATCTAATCTTTTTGTTTGAGATCAAGTTCTGCATGTCAATCAGCACAAAGTTTGTGGAAAATGACCAACTTCCAGCAAAATAAAAAAACAGATTCGGTCATACCACATCTCTCAAAGTGTGAGTGATATTCAGAGTTGAACGTGGGCCAGCAATGTGCACTAAGTGATGTAGACTGATCCATCTGGCACCTGTGAGGCCCCATCCAGAATACTTTGTCCATCTTTATGCCCCAGAGTAACAGAGAAACACTGATAAACTGGAGTGAGTTCAGCAGAAAGTTGCTAAGGTGATTAGAGGACTAGTGCACTGGTGTAGACGCTTTGTGCGTGATCTTTTGGGATTTCTGTTACTATCTTGAAATAGGGAATACATTCCTTGTGGATGCTCTGATAAATGCATGTAGATGACCGTGCAAAGTAAATGTGCTGCAGGGTACTTATGAAGGGGAAAAAGCTCAAACTTTTCTTCGTACAGAGAACTTAAGATTCTCCTCCATAAAGTAATGGAACTGGCATTGTGGGCACCCAAATATGGTATGCATCTGTGATTTCCTTGCAGGTATTTGCATGGAAAATAAACTTGAGTTTTTCTGTGAAGTTATTCACTGTTCTTTAAGCTTGTAACATCAAGCAGAATTTTTACTTTTTTAGTTCAGTGAGTCTGTTATTATCTTACCAGTTTAATATCTGGTTGCCCTGAAACTAGTTCTTTGTGATACAGCTCTGCAGAACAGCCATCTAAGGGGATCCCATTTTTCTCTGAGTGTGCTGTGAGAGGCACAAATGAGTACATTGGAGTGATTTTGAACTGCTGTAGCAGCAAGGGCTGTTGAGGCTCTCTGACATACCCCTGCCCTTGGGGAAGCCTGGGCCTCACAGTTTGTGTCCTCTCTGTACTTGCACAGCATGAACTCTGGAGTCAGGTGATGTTCTCTCATGAATTCAGTGGGTTCAGAAAGATACTGCTGAGCCAGAACTTGGGCAGCAGTTGTTTGGAAGGTATGGTAGAGAAAGCAGAAATAAGTTCTTTGCTATGCTGGCTTCACAGGATTGGAAAACTGCAATCATTTTGACTAAAAGAAGGCAGCAGATTAGGAGGAACATAGAGCTCCTAGCTGACCTTGTGCTCAAGTGCCTTGCTAAAATGAAGTCAGTGAGCTATTTACTGAGAAAAAGATGCATTTTTTTTTTCCAATTTAGTCATTTTAAAGGAGAAATCTCAATCTGCAAAGAAATAGACAAGTATTGTAAATACTAAAAATAGATTAAGCTGTAGCTTTAAACTTTGTTTAACTTGATGCTTCAAAGTGATAAGATATTTTCAAAATTGAGAAGAAGAATGAATCATAGGGTAAAAATAGCAACAGGAGACCCAGAGTAGAATTTTGGGAAGACAACAAGTAAAAAACAATTTAAGAAAGATGGAAATTATTAAATTATATGTAGCTTGAAAAGCCTTATTGTATCAGATATTGCTCATAAATATAGCTGGTAAATATTAGTTTAAGTAGAGGACACAAAGAAAGGGAAACAAGGCTGCATGGTCGGTGATGGAACTTGGTGCGGAACCCAGGATTACCAAGTATGTCAAGTACGTTTTCCAGTGGACAAAGTATCTGACAGATATTTTCTAGTTATCTACTTATTTATGTCCATAAAAATATACATAATATCACTTCAAATTTCTTTTTGGATTTGGCTGAAAGCAATCAGACTCAGCTGTCAGAATGACTGTGCTACACTTTACAAGTGATACACAAATGTGTGTGATTTTGCTTGTATTCTTCAGTAAAACCTGTATCTAAGACGCATAACAAAGCACTTCCATAGCAGTCAATGAGGCTGTGTTAATAAAGCAGTGGTGTGTGGGCATTAACCATCATTTAGGTGAGCACAGAGTGCCATTAATGCGGTCCCCCTGTGGCCTTCAGCAAGGTCAGCATTTCAATTAAGAGATGAATGAGTATATAAAAAAGTTGTAAAAGCTCAGTTGTCCCTTGGCCCAAGAACCTAGAAGTATTTAGAATCTATCTGGTTACCATTACAAAGAACAATTGATGAGACTACTCATCTAGCTCTTTCCTTCAATTCTTTCCTTCTTTTTAATTTTCTTTTTATAACAAACAAAAAAAGATTAACTTTCAGTGACTTGTGCCAAGCATCCTCTCTCTCTTTTGCCTTGGAGAGCCAGTCTTGTGTTTCTTTCTCTTGCTGTCTGCTGGCTTTTCCTGTCTTGCACTTGTACATGAGCTTTCTTTACTCTCAGGCATTGGCATGGAATCTACTAAGTGTACATGACTTTAGCTGTCTCAAGATTTGCCTTCAGTGATAACTCCTAATTTTTCTACCTTTCAAGTGAATGAAGAATGAAAAAGATTTAACAATATGGCATTACAGTGGGCAGTTGTCCAAAGTGCTTGTCTGACAACCTGCATCTATGTGGTAGTCGTGGCTATTGGATGAACTTTTAAAATTGTTTGGATGAAAACTTAATTCAACATCCAAAGAAACCATATTTTTACACTAAATCAGCCTGCAGAATTTCCTTACCCAGGGGCTTCACAACACTTAGTTTGATGCAAGGAATGGGAATGTAATGTGAAGGAAGGATGAAGAGGGGGGCAGCAGCAGTCCTTTGTGGCAGCCTGCAATCACACCGCATTAGGTAAAATGCACCTGTAGAGGGTAGTTCTGTGGTGCTTAAACTGATGGATGTGCTAGCTACAAAATCTCTGCTCTCCTCCTCTCCTTTGTTGAATGTATGTTCCCTGCCCCCTTCCTTGTGATGGCAGTGGTACTTATATGATTGAGGAGCAACGCAAAATAATTTGTGCAGAGGGTAATCTACATATGGATCATTGGGATCAGCTTCTTCACTCACTGTGGACCTAGGTGCTACTGTGAAGACAATGAAGTGGGTAGGGTAGGACAGGTTAAATTTGTATTAAGCTGCCATGGAAAAACAGTCTTCTGCTTAAGCTAAAAAAAAGGTGACAAGCACTCCCACAACTTGTGAGGCTTATAAACAAGAGATTAGAATGAACTTCATAATCATCTCTAATCAAGGATCTGCTCAATGATGGCCTTTAGCAGCGTTCTGTGTAATAGCATCTTTATGGCTTACAGGTTTCTTGTTTTTTTCTTGTTTCTTTTTAAATTCTATTGTTAGAGTCACTTTAGTAAAGAATGGGATCTTTTCCAAAACACTCATGTTGTTTTACAGGTTGAATGAAGACTAAATCCCTGTTATTTAAAGGATGTAATATTTTATTCAATTGATTTTAGATTTATGAAGTCTTTTTTGTTATGTCATGTCTTTATATTTGAATGGTCTTCTCAATAGTTGAGTATTTCAAATTTATACTAATAAGCTGCAGCAGTGAGAGGTGAGAATGCTCTCTTTGGCTGTTTCCATAAAGGAGTAAAATTCCAGGCTGAAATTTTCTCAACATATTGGTGAAAGAATATGGTGAAGTAGTATCTTAAGCATTTACAGAGTTTCAGTTCTGTAAAATCAGAATCTTTTGCAAATGTAGATGGGGATGGGAGCCTTACATGGTTCAACTTACACTGCTTAATTTAAGTATTACAGGTATGAAGTCCTTTACTGACAAGTGTGTAATTATGAAACACAGTGAGCTCTACAACTGCCATGCTCACAAGTAGTTTGATTAATTGTACGTGCTGTATTAATTGAAATTCTAATTATGAAGCAAAAGTTGAAGATTTCTGTTGGAGGAATTAAAAACATGTTGATAATTTAGTTCTATACCTACTGAAATAACAGCATTTCAAATTCTTCTTACATCTTTTCTATCCCTACCTTAATTTGCTGCTTAATATACATAGTCAATATGGTTTTGTTTGTTCATAAGTGCCAGAAGTAGATTTTTGGGAAAAATCACCCTGTAGGAGAGAAAATGTAAATAATTTTATGCTATTCAGAGTGCTAATTTCCACTGGTACTCACATAAGTAATATATATTTATAACATCTTTACTAATGCAGACTTTATGCCCAATATTGTACTTAAATTGTTGTCAGCCTAGGAATAAATAAAATAAATTGAAATACAACAGTGCACTTATGTACGCTTCTAAATTGGAAACTTCAGGGTTGTGTAAGGATGTGTGTGTAACTGGGAATTCTGTGCATTCAGTATTGAAATAACATAACATTTACATGTTTCAAACAAGTCCTCATATCTAACTGTATTCTCACCAGATTTAAGGATTCAGTACATTGACTCTAATAAAATATTGGCAATTAATTTACCAGATTTTTGGAAATTTTAATAACTATGTTAAACTATATTAACTATAAATTTCTGTCTGCTCAGCTGTTTTTAATGTATGCAGAACTGGTACTTCAAAGTACAATTTTATCATTTGCTGTATGTTACTATGGAGTCAAAAATTCAATACAGAATATCATATTGTTCAATATCTCCTAAATTTCTCCTAAATAAGGAGCTGGGGCTTGATTTTACATCTCTGTTTTCAGTTCAGTGAGCTTTTTATGTATTCAAGTATTTGTTGGACTGAAACATAAAGCTCTACATTGGATCTCACTTTTTATGTGCATAGGGTACAAAGTATTAGTTTTCACTTCTGAAACTCTTTAATGTCTGTTCCTTCCTAGCCAGCACTGCTCATTCACAGTCGGCATGATTTCTGCCTCTTATTAGCACTTGTTGCTCATGTATAAATTTTTACACAGGGCTGGAGGGCATTCCTGGAGATGTTGATGCATTTACTTCATCCTCTATCAAAGCTTTTCTGTAAGCTGTTCTCCTGCAGGTGCTGCAAAGCTTGACTGTGGTTATATGATAGTTGGTGGGGGCTGTTAAGTGTGTGATTTGGTCTTATTGATTTCCAGATTAATTTCCCTTGTTCCTCTGTGTTTATAGTAACATAATCTTGTCCTATACTTAGGTTATAAGTTTTTGTTATTGATACAGTTATGTTTTATGTTTTCTTACTATGTACTGATTTAATAAGTTAGACCTCAAGGTTTTGCTTTAAGGCGTATCAGAATAGTTATTTAAATGTACTTGAGAAGACCTTGAATTAGAACTTTCTGTTCTTACAAGCTACTTTTCAGAGAAGAACCATATTCAAAATTGATGTCAGACTGGGAACTAAGAAAGAGTTTAACTCTTCCTGTACTGGACTCCTACAGTATTGTAAATAAATGGTTATAATGAATTTAGCAGCATTTTTCCTGGTAAATTTCTTGTCTCAGCCACCAAGAATATATTAGGCTGAATTTACAGTGCCAATACTTGAATCATGTTCATTGTGACTGGATGAATTGGTGGCTGAAAGATACATCTCACTCCTTAGTATCTGTGATGTTTAATGCTCTAATTATTTCAAAAATACAAACCAAAAAGAGCTTATCAACATGTATCATCTTACTCTTTGCTATGTGTGAAAGAATGGCTTCTCCAAAGCCTGTTACAATAGATGCATGTCCATTGAAGCTGAACATTCCTGAGTAATATGCATCTCGTTTTTTTTCTTTTTGTTTTTTTGTTTTTCAGATTAATCGTGCTCCAAGCTTTGGAACTGATCAAAAAATAGACTACGACGTAAAAAAGGGTGTTCTTCTAAATGCATTAAAGCTTCTCAACATACGGTAAACTTGTTCTCTTTTTTTCAGTCTGGCTGTCCTTCTGGCTTTAAATGTGTTGTTTCATTTTGTATGTGAACTTATTTATTTATTCTTTGCATTGGACTAATAGAACATGAAAACATTTTTTTCCACCTTCGTATTTAAAAAAAAGTAAATGCTTCCATTGCTGTCAGTTTTGCTATTGAAATTAATCCAAATTTAACTTTTATTCTTGTTTGTGCTTCCCAAAAACGAAGTGATAATGGTCATTTTCATACCTTTTAAATGGTTTCTCAAACAGGTCTCTAAGTGAGAATGTGAGTGCAGTTGTAGGAAATTTGCTTTGGCAATAGTTTAATACACAATCAAAAGCTGTACTGCTCTATAAGAAAGCCTGGTAGTTGGGATATGCTGAAGAAAATCTGAACTTCAGGAACAGAAGTGAGCGGGTGCAGAGAAGGGTGACGAAGCTGGTGAGGGGCCTGGAGAACAAGTCCTACGAGGAGCGGCTGAGGGAGCTGGGCTTGTTCAGCCTGGAGAAGAGGAGGCTCAGGGGTGACCTTATCGCTCTTTTTAGGTACCTCAAGGGAGGCTGTAGCGAGGTGGGAGTTGGCCTGTTCTCCCACGTGCCTGGTGACAGGACGAGGGGGAATGGGCTTAAGTTGAGCCAGGGGAGTTTTAGGTTAGATGTTAGGAAGAACTTCTTCACTGAAAGGGTTGTGAGGCATTGGAACAGGCTGCCCAGGGAAGTGGTGGAGTCACCATCCCTGGAAGTCTTCAAAAGACGTTTAGATGTAGAGCTTAGGGAAATGGTTTAGTGGGGACTGTTAGCGTTAGGTCAGAGGTTGGACTCGATGATCTTGAGGTCTCTTCCAACCTAGAAATTCTGTGATTCTGTGAACATAGCTGCAACCTTATTTGTACATTATATTATAGTACAGAATTATTATAGTACAATTTAAGGTGTGAAGATATTGTAGCCATAAAAGTTACTACTAAAAAAAAAAAAATCTTAATGAGCATTTGACTACTAATTTGTATGTTGTAAACCACGTGACTGACTGAAAATTACAGATGATTTACTTCAGATGAAAGTGCATCTCAGTTGCATTGGGTCAGTTTAAGATGCTTAATTCAGTAGATCTTGATACACCAATTTGAGTTCTGAAAATTGATGTCTGAATTCCTCTTCCTGTTATGTAGCTATCAAAACCTGCATTATGTGAGGGCCTGTGGGAATGAATGTGCTAGATATATTTTGCAATATATTTCATTATAAAAGGTCTTTAACATATCCAGTAGCATAAAGAAACCTTTCCTAATTTTTACTGAGGAATACTTCTCTTTGGACTGACATGCCATATAATATATTTGTGTTTCAGGACAAGTGATAAAAGAAGAAACTTAGCCCAGCAGAAAGCTGAAGCTCAAAAAAGACTGTATGGTCAAGGCTCTATGAAAAAACTGTTGCCAGGTTCCTCAGATTGGGAAAAGCAGCGCCACACACTGGAAAGGAGAAAAGAAGAACTGGTATGATGAAAAAGCGCTATTTCTTGCCCATGGCTTATGCTCTCTTTGTGTTAATTGCCTTACTTTCTTGATTTGTAGAAGGAAAGACTTGCACAAGTCCGTAAACAGATTTCCAAAGAAGAGCATGAAAATAGGCACATGGGGAACTACAGGTAACTGTATTGATTGTATTGGTGGGAAGAATTCAGTTCATTGATTAGGAATATTGGAAACAAGTATTTGTGGTATATGATACATGTATGACAAAAATAAGTAGGCATTTATAGAAAATATAAAATGTAAACCAGGCAGTATGATTTCTTTCGGATAGCACTTTCTCTGATTCCAAATTTTTGTATGCACTTAAGAATTTAAATGACATCAATCACTCTAGTGTTTGTGCAAGAGATTTGCTTGAAAGATGTGATTGTTCAGTTCTATAATCATGTATGACAATTCTTTTCTCTGGGGTGGAGGACAATATTGTGGTGTTAATATTCCTGCATTATTGTACAGAGAATGAAAAATCAAATCTGAATGTTCTCTGTGATGCTTCAGAAACCTTACATTTGGTAATGGCATTTCAAATACCATATTCATATTTCTACGCTTTGATTTTGGATCTCAGTAGACTTAAAATTATATATCTTCAGTTTTTGTGGTAAAATATGTTCAAAAGCCTGTTTTAACTTGTTGGTTATAATTGGCATTGGCCAGAAAACAGTATTTTTTTTTTGATGTTTTTACTTTATTTCTTGACATTAGCTTCAATGAGAAGTAAAAGCAAGGCCAATGGATATTTGGTGAAAGGGTGCAGGGTACTGCTGAGAAGAGATGTTGAGAACATTCACCCAATCTTTACAACATTCATACAGGATGTAGGAGGTCTAGGCTTCTATCTTTCATTTTGAATTAGTCAGAATGCCTTTACTGCTGTTCTTCTGCTTTTTGAGCAGATGTTCTATATTTCCCAGTAAACTCCTTATTTAAACACACAGATTTGTTTTTGTTTTTTCCTTTTTTTGATGAATTAACATCTTGCTAACAGAGACTGTTTGTAACATTCTCAGTTTTAATTATATTCTTTCTTGACATATATAGAGCTGAACTAGTATATCAAAAAAACAACACAATGAAGGAGTTATTTTCATATTAGTTGGACTAGAAGAAAGAGAAACATGATGCTTAAAAATGTCTTGGTTTTTCTTTAACTTTAAAGTCTAACTTTTTAACTGATCCTGTTTGAGGTTGCTAATTCAGTTGCGGAATGAAAGTGAGCCAAATGTTCTCTTTATTTAGTCTTTTGGTCGATCTAAATCAATAAAATGCAAACATTTTGTTTTTTTTTCTCTGTAAAAAAATGTCAATGAGAAACGTGCAGATGTAAATAGGCAGAACAGCTGTGTGTTTTCTTAATACCACATGTTTGCAAAAAGGCTGAAGAGTCAGCAGAGCCTGAGAAGTAAAGGAATTTTGGCTAGAGATACAGATTTTATCTAAGCATTCTTCAGGCTTTTCTCCTTGTGATGTCCTTCTGCAGAGCAGGACTAGCTTGTCTCAGGTATTGCCAATCTATTGCCATAGATCATGGAAATTTTGGGTCCTAGTATTGCTGTATGGATTAGTGCTTCCTGTGAAGCACTTCCAAAGAAACCTTTATGTCTACACAACTTTTGAATCCTAATCCTATGAACAGTTTTTTTTCCATCAACCTCAGTAGGTTTTGATGTAGGCACTATGCCTATGGATGTTGATTCATCAAGTAGCTTAGTCAAGCGTCTGTCTGCAAGTGCAGCTAGCCCATTGATTTCATTAGGATCCTGTGGTGTTCAGAATAGGATGCTTTCAAATGCCTCCAAGCACTTGTAAATTTATGAGGAACTGAAAAGTTCCTCATATGTCTTTGAAATAGCCTTTAACTGTAGTCTATTTCTACATATATTTGAATGTGCTTTCTTTAAAGTAATTGTTCTACAGTACTTTTTTAGCAGTAGAATCAACACCATTAAATAGTGTTGACAGCTACTAGATTAGTTTGTGTATGTATGCGAACTGGAGTCACCTTCAGGTTGTAGAACCAATGTGAGTTAAATAGGATCGTGTTCAACCTTTTTCCATTGTGACAAAATCATAATGAAAGATACCTTTTCAAGAAAGAAAAGACTGAAAATGAAAAGGAGAGTCTTGTAAAAAGTTCACACATACAAAAAAAAACACAACAAAACACAACACCAACCACAACAAACCAAACATATAAGTCACATAATGCCAGTTAATATATAAATGGTACCTATGTTTTACACAGTGCAGGCAGAATTATCTTATACTCATTACAGTAAGTTAGAAATCAGTCTCCCATCTCCACCATTTCTGACTGTTTCAGGCATTCATCGCGTGGATTGGAGCGGGTTTCTTCAAAGCCCATTGTTACTTGATGAGCATGAATAAACCACTGAGTCCTGTTTCTTAGATGCTCATAATCTTCCCTGTGATTTTAGAGAAAAATAGCATAGCTGCTGTAATGGAAAACGAGAGTCACCCTGTATGTGCATGTACTAGGAAAAAATAAATTCTTACAACATGTATTTCCTCCTTTTTTTTTGTTTTTGAAGATTTAACATTCAAATGCAGTACATATTGAATCTTTAATGTATTTCATGTCTATTAACTCAAAGCAATTGTTCAGATTTTCAGTTTTGTGTCCTTTCACTGCTAATAAAAATTATTCTGTGGCACTGAATTTTACAAGCAATATTTTATAATCGTTCATGAATCTTTTACGCTTGGGTGTACTGTTCAGACCCACCCTGAAATTTCAGAGTATTGCAAAGCCGTGTTTGCTTACCTCTCAGGAATGACCTGATTGCATTACTTTTTGGCTAAATGTTGGTTTAAATCACGTATGTGTTCACTGAGTTAAATCTAGATTTAGAGAGCATCATTCAGAGTGTATGTTTCATGATATGATATGTATTCCATCTATAGTTATAATGTAATATGCATTACAGAAGACTCTGAATTAGGTGCATTTTGTTCCTATTTGATAAGGAACTCATCTTCTATCTTCCACTTAAACTCAGTTTAATTTTTTTTCCCAACAGGCGAATTTACCCTCCTGATGATAAAACATTACTTGAAAAGTATGAGAATTTGTTAGCCACTGCTTTCCAGACATTTCTTGCTGGGAGAGCAGCTTCACTTCAGCGGGAAATGAATAACCCTTTAACAAGAATGAAGGTACTGAAGCACAGAAATTGGCTTTAAGTTATTTATCTTGGAATTTATGACCTTGCATATTAGTTTCACAATAATCATGTGTGATGGCTAATAAATAGCATTTGATAATGTTTCCATCATTTTATTATTATTCTTTGTGCAGCTTGTGGGCCAGATCCTTGAATCTGGATGAACTGCAGTGGACCCAGGGTGGAGACAGGCTAGCTGGCTTTAAGCTACTTTTCAATTTCCCTGATCCTCAGCCTTACCCCTGGCCAAACCAGAGGTTGGCAGAAACTGCTTATGAGCTGGTAATTGCCTCCTTCTTCCTCCAGTAATGTCCCCAGCCTACTCATCCACTTGTACAGACTGGAATGAGCGATATCTTAAAACCAGCTCTGCTAGTTTAAGGAATCCAAAAATTCTGCCTGATTGCCTATTTATGCAGGCAACGATAGAAAGCAGGAGAGTGGCTATATTTAAAATAACCCAATAATGTGATTTAATTTGAAATCTAAGAAATAATTTCCCGTCTTTGTAATTGGCATCATTCAGCAGTTTTGCAGGAATCTTTTGTTCAGCCCTTTCTTCAGACTTTAATAAATGTTAAAACTTGATTTTAACTTTTGATTTTGTGATGATTGTAAAGAGAGATGCATGTGTCAGAAGAAATACTGTTATATCCTCCTTTGGAGGCATTCATAGTCTTATTTTAGGAATCAATAATAAAAGTAATTTCAAATTCCTACCAGTTGGCTCTTGAAGTTCGGAAGAATAGGATAATGCCTTGCTTTGAATTAATCATATTGAAATTCCTGTTTCTAGGAGGAGGACATTTTGGATCTTCTGGAGCAATGTGAAATAGATGATGAAAAACTAATGGGAAAATGTACCAGGCAGCGAGGGCCTAAGGTATTTTACTTTTAGATGCCATATTTTTTAAATTCTATTCCAGTCTGAGAATTTTAAGTGAGCAAATTAGTTAGCTGATTCTGGTGGAAGTTTTGTTCCTCATATTGCCGTTAGCTTGTTTTTTGTTTTTTAAGTATGAAGAGAAGCATAATTACCTTTTGTCCAGCCAAATCCCATTAAAATTTTAACTGGATGTGGGATTCTTTTCCTCTCTAAGCTGTTTTGAGGAATCGGTGTGCATGGCAACAACTGTTCTACAAGAGACTGCTTCATTTCAGTGTGTGAAATGATCTTTTATATCCATAGATTATCTCAGAAGAATGCTTTGATCTTTAATCGATTAGTGCTACTAAGGAATTTTGAGATCATGGGATAAAAGGCACTATGGAAGCTCAAAGGATTAATTATGATTATGATGTATCTGCAGCTTGCTTACTAGCTAAAAGGGTCATACGATATATCTTGAAGCCAGTTTCATATCCAAAATCTGATTTTAAAGTGAATGCACTTTATTTTTAGCTTAATACTTTCTGCTTGTGCACATAGTTCATGTGAGTTTTTGCCTTAAATACACTGTGTCCCTCTGCAAGCCAGTAAAGATGAATAGTTTGGGCTTAGCTTAAAGAGGTGTGTTTACTATATCCTGTAAACATTTTATGTCAAGTCTGCTTAGAGGAGCCTGCTTTTAAGTTCCTGACCTTTAACAGATTTAAGTATGCATGTAAATTTTTTTTACAGCATTTTATGTTTCTGAGAACATGGTATACAAGTCTTGGAACAGGTGAATTTCCTTACAAAATGAATACTGACAATTGTCCCGGGCTTGCAGGGCTACTAAATATGTGTGCAAGAATCTACATTTTTATACAGGTGTGCATACTGGAAAGATAATTGGTATATCCATTCTAGAGTTTTGTGAGCCAGTGCTCTAACAGTTGCCGACTCATTTAAATAAGACAAAACAAAAACGAACAAACAAAACAAAACAAACAAACAAAAAAACACATCCGGTCCACCCTGGCAACACACTCAACCCACATTCTTCAGGGCTTGGTTTTCAGTTCTTTAAAATGGGGTCACTTTATTCAAGCTTAACATCCCAATCACATTCCTGTTTCCAGAAGCCTGTCTTTTCCCAGCAGCCCTCAAAGAGCATCTATCTGGTTGACTGTATGCACACACAGATGATAAGCTCTACACTGGTTGCACAGAAACCATTTCCAAGCTGGAGGCCATAAACATTAATAGAGTACTGAACTCAAACTGAAAAACTTCTTTTAAGTAGTTTTAAGTTGAAGTTTCAATTTCTGAGTGAGATTATATGATGTGGTCTTCTTTTATAGTAGACAAATTAATTCTGTAGCTTAGAAGCTGTTACATCAGATCAACATTGCATTAATAGGACAGAGAAAAAATTCTGCATATTGCAGAATTCCCACTTGTTGCCTTAAAATTTATGAGATCAAATGAAAGGGAAATGAAACTAGCGTATCGAAGGAGGTTGTTTCTTTTCTTTGCAGTGTGCAGACTCCATGCTGTACAGGATATGCTTTCCTGCATCTTTTTCTTAGGGTCCTGGTATACTTCTCAATCCTTTAAGCCATACACACAGTGAAGGCATGTGACTGGGGACTTCTCTAGTTGTGTAATATCCTATGCAGTCTCTTTGAAATACGGGTGTCTGTTTCGGATGGTCCTTGTATCTTGCACCGAAAGGGTATCACCCCTTTCCTTTAAGGAGTAAGGTGAATATAGGTAATAATGTGCATTTGATTGGCTACCTCTTTGTAAGGGTCTACTGTGATATACATGGTGTCTAATATCTGTATCTATATAAATCTGGTGAGGTAGGCAGTATAATTTACTATTGCCTGTCAATCTATCAGGTAAAAGAGTAATCTAGTAGTAAAACTAATATTTTTTAAGCATGAAATACTACAAATAAAGATCCATTTGGGTATCCAAAAAGTAACACATGCAAGATCTGATAGTCAAAACAAACCAGTACATCTCACCTCAAGTCCTGTTAAATGAAAGGTTCTTTGGGAAGGTCATAACATGCTGCCCTCATTTAACCTTTAGTGGCTGGCCTGCTGATAGAGGCTACTGTTTAGGAAGTCAGATGCTTTGCCTTGGGCACACTCTCTTCCTTGGAAAAATGAACAGTTAGGACTGTGCAGCATAGTTGGAAAAATAGGAAGAGAGAAGAACGTTTTCCTCTTGAACAAATATATGTATACACATACATATATTTGAAGGGTAGAGGGTGTGTGTTTGTGTAAATAAATTTTGCATGTAAAAACAATTCCATATTTGCTTGGAGGCAATTTTTGTCTGCAAGTAAAATATTACTGAATTCTACCTAAACTGAGAAATTATTTCTGGAAATGTCTGGTTTATTTGTAGCCTCTAGAGGGCACCTTATACTCGCACACTGTAAGGTTTACTCTGCCATGTTTATTAAATTGCACCCGTTCTTTGTGTAGGAAAAAGAAGTAAGAAAATAAAATAACATAGGTATTTTAGAGGAAACAAGTAATTACTTTTATTTTATTCTTCTTATATAAAATCAGATGAGTCTAATCAAACAAAAACGAGGTTAGCATAAGGGGAAAATCAAGGTGATTAGAATTGCTATGGATGTGAATATTAAACTTTTAAGTGGTCAGTTTAAACCCAGATCTGGCTATTATTTGTCATCATTGCTTTCTGTAATTTCTTTGACTTTTCTTTTTATTCTTCTTGGTTAATTGATGCAAAGTCTTAGTCAGTCTGTTCTTATTGTTCATTGTAAAAAGTGTTAGAAACATGCATGTGATAAGAGGAAATAAGATCTGCTTTAAAGCCCCTGTGATTTTTAATTGAAATTATTCATTATTTCACGTATAACTCATCTGGAATGTCTAATCAATATATTATTTCTCCATGATATATACCATTTTGGGATACCTAGTTTTGAGAAAGCAGTAGGTGTTGAGGCACCTTCATTTGTCTTTTTGGCAGGTAGATAGACATCAAAATACTATTTTTGTAATTTGAACATTGCCAGGGAATTGCCAGGGAAAACAAACAAACAAACAAACAAAAACAATTGCCACAGTGGAATATACTTCTTTAACTCGTCCTTATCCAGTTTGAGAGCTTGTGCTTGCATAACCATACTATCACTGTTAAGTTAGTGGGAGAAATCTCTTTCCTTCCTTGCCTGGAGTAGAAGTTTTTGTAGGATATGTTTATTTGTAAAATATCACCCTTCGCAGTAAATCTTTGTGCATTATATTAAAATAATGAGGCAATTTAAATTCATCCTCAGAGTTTCTTCTATTTCAGACTGATCCAAAAGATGTTCAGAAATTACAGTATTTCTTTAATGTGAGACTTAATTTAATTAGGCAACTGGAAGATGAAGCCATTGCCATAGCTTCTTACAGCTGACCATTACTGGAATGAAAACTTAGGAAAAATAATTACCATATGAGACCTCTTAGGTTGATAGATATAATAGTGGACACTGCATTTTACTTGTCTGTCTCGTTGATGTAAGAAAAAAAACCCACGTCATTTCTGTTCTTGCATCAGTTTCTCTGTCTCCTACTTTTTGCTTTTTATCTTACATTACTCTTGGTAATAGCGTGAGATTAATTACCTGATGAGACTGAATCCCATGTACATATGGGATGCCAAAGGTATCTAGCATAGCTTTCTATATCCCTCCAGATTCTGCCTTCTACAGGATGTGGATTAATCACTTTCTCTTTCAGAAGTGTACCAGACAAAGTTCCCTGATGATTACTTCACAGTGATCACTGTTACAGAACACCTTCAGTTATTGCAAATATCAGTTAGGGATTGCAACTGATTGCAAATGGTGTTCTGTATAATTTGATTCACTGTTTTAAACTATAATATATATCAGGTAGTGTAAATCCTACTTGAAATAAACTAACATTTTTGCCTTACTATATTATGCTGATATTTTTATGAGAAAGTTTGGAATTATTGTGTCATTAGTTTAATAAGGTACTAAAAAATTTGAGACAGTCTTAATGTTTATAAATGAACCTCTCTGAATCAGAGACATAATGTGATAGTAAAGTGTTCTTTTGGGATTATAAAGGAATTTATTTTTTTTTCATTTATTTATTTTGCTTTAGCCCTTGTATTCTATGCCAGAAAGTGCACAGCCCTTAAGAAAACTTAAGAACTACAATAGTGATAGCAGCTGTTATAGTGGTAGCAGTATGTCAGAGTCGGGAGAAGAAACTGAAAAGGAAGATCATAATGAAAAAAAAGAGAAAAAAGTATCATATGATCTTGAAGAAAATAAATATAAGTCCTTGGAACGATCAGGTAAGTTAAGTTTTACCACATTTTTAAGTCTGGTCTTACATGGTGAATTATATAGAATGCTTGAGTATTTCAGAATATATCAACAGTCATAGCTCAGAGTTAAACAGTGGTTTGTTCATTTAATCTTCTTTAAAATCTTTTCTAAAATAATTTAAAAAAAAAAAAAAAAAGGAAAAAAATATGAATATTTTTGACAAGAATGCCAAAGGGAAAAAATACATTTGGATGACAGTTGAAAATGGTGTGAATTTACTCTTATTTATTTATTTTTTTTTAAGATTGTTATTTTTTCCTTGTAAAATAAAGTTTCATTAAGCTTGAATTTGCTGGAATATAGAACGGATACAGAAATATATCCGTATATATATGTTTCTGATGAGATATTTTCTTGCTTACTGTAGAGTGCTAGTGTGACTGTGTTCTGTTGAACATGGTAGATATGCTTTTTTTTTTTTTTTTAGAGGTGTATTGTCTCACAGAATTTCATCATTTAATTACACAAATACTTCTAAAGTTTTATTTTTCATAGGAATGTCCTTTATTTAGCAGGAGGCTGAATTGAAAAACGTTACAGCTGGACAGGAGCAGATGAGTTAGATCAGGTCTACAGATACGTGTTCCTTCAACTACATTTTCTCTTTCTTCCATATTCTTCTAGTCAAGAAGACTAACATAGTAGCCACATGCTTTTTGACCCATAGGGAATATGTACTCTGTCTCAAATCTGATGCATGGATCAGAGTCCACCTGATTAAAGCTGACTATGAGGGAGAAATAAATGTTCTTATAGAATATATATAATGTGTGTTATTAGAGGATCTGACATGAATGACTACGACATATAAAATTGTTAGTCAATGTAAGTTATTGTACAATGGATGTAAATGTGATAGTCATGTGTGTTGTTAGTTACAAAGACTGAAAAATGGGTGTAAAAAGACTAATAAGTAATTGCATCATTTCTTTAATTTGTCTGCAGGTAGAATGAACTGGAAACCTTCAATTAAAAATATAAAATCTCCATCATATTCACCCTCCACATCATCTGCAGGTCCAATAAGGCGTTCTGTAAGCTGCCCTCGTTCTATATCGACCATGCAGTCACATGAGCAGCGTCCCTTCTCAGCCAAAGCATCTCTGCAAGTCCAGCGTGCATCCTCAGTGAATAGGGCCCGTTCTTTAAATTGCAGCCCATCTTCATCCAGAGCCTCTCAGACATCCAGCCTGGGCACTATGAATTCTTCGGGGGTGAGTTAGCAGAGCAGTTACATTCAAAAAGTGTTTCATTTCTCTAAGGCTTTATAAATGCCTTAATAATTTTTACAATGTCAAAAATCCTGATGTACAGGATTTCGATGTATAATCAATTCTATTTTAACAGAAACTCAGGAATGTAAGATCTCCACATCTCTACATGTCTTACAGTGAGTGCTAGCTGTGATGTTTCAGTGTTTCTGGTGCAGCTATACAGATACCACATTTTATGAAAATGGAAATCTTAGCTAGGGCCTTTGTGGCTTAGAAACCCTCTCTCCTAGACAGTTTTTTTGTTTGTTTGTTTGTTTTGTTTTCTGCTTTAATGGTAGAAAGTTATTACTTTAGCATGAAACTCTTAAAAAGTTTCTGTGGTTTGTTTGGGGACTGACGGTTTCTTAAATAAGGATCTGCCTACCTTCAAAATTTTTACAGTGACGAAAACACATCAGTGCTTGAAAAACAGTGTATAATCCTAGGATAAATGCATAGTATCAGATCAAAACATTAGTAAGGTTTTGTATGGCTCTTCATTGAAGATGTAATTACTTTGCAGCCTACTGTACCTAATTCAAATCAACTGTACCACTGCTCTACTTCCAGAGTTAACAATTTAAAATTTATAGGCAGTTCCATGTCTTCCTTAGGATTTACTGATTTGCTGTTGGAATAACAGTGTCAGAAGCCTATTTTTATTTTTTTAAGTGAAGGTAAAACTACTTTCATTTTGAAGCCTGTCCCTGAGGAAGGCAAACATTTAGATTTGCATGGTCCAACTAAGTAATTAATAGAAAAAGCAGATCTTATTAAATAAAGATTTTTAGCTGTTTAGAATCTGTGTGCTAATATTTTACAGGTGTATTTCTGGAATATACCTTTTTTTTTTTTTTTTTCATTGCTTGCATGGTGGACCACTTGCCCCCAGGCAGTGTTTGCTGAATCTGTATCCAGCCTAATTCAGTATAGTATTGAGTGTTTGTGCCAGTGTGTTTCAATTCGTCCTTTGGTGGCTGAACCATATATTTCATCACCCAAACAATTCATCTGGAGAGAGGGCAAAACAAATTGGCACTTCTAACCCACACTTGCAGCCTTTCTCCGTTGTGTTGAGTTTTGATTTTGAGAAATCCTTTTGTAATGCTAATTAACATGCTTCATAGTATTTACTATCTCTAATCATCATTTTTATCCGGTAGAACACACATTGTCTGTTTTGCCTGTGAGGCTTTGTCTAAATGATGAAAAAGAACCCTTTCAAAATTGCATGCTGACATCTTGCAAAATACTTCTTAACATGGTTTTCCATCTTTAAAGTCAGCTAATTGAATTGAGAAGACATTAAGATTGTGTCTTCACCACAACAAGTTAAAGGTATTTTTTATCACACTAGCTTTCTCAAATTTAAAAAGTACCCTTTCATCATCAAGATGTATTCCGAGAGTTTAATGAGACAGACTTAATATAGATTTTTCTACTCACATTAACTCTATATCAAATACAAATTACTGAAAGATTAAAACCAGTCTCTTACCGTATGACATTAAAAATGGGCTGCTCACTTAAATTAACATTAGTAAGAAACTGTACTTACTTTTTCATTGAGAAAGCTGTACTACAGAATTGATCTTGATATGCAGATCTATTATGTTGGGTGATAGAGCTTGGGTCATGTTTCTTAAAATAATGTGAATAAAATTACTTACAAAATTGATAAGAACTACTCATAATTTAGCACTGTATTGTGAATGGAACTCTGTTCATAATTATTTTTGCAACTAAGAATAATATACTATATATTACTGCTAGAATAAAATTGAAATTGATAAACTATAACTTACTAAGAAGAAATAATTTGTACATGCTAAAGTGTTAGTTTTTCAATCCTTTAGGCAAGCAAAAAGGGAGTGAATTGCCACTTTTGGAGGCTGGTAAGATCCAAATATACTAAAGGCATGGAAACTAAGTTTAGAATGAGCCATCTCATGAGACCCAACCTGGAGTAACACATTGAGTTCTGGGGCCCCCAGCGTAAGGACACAGATGTCTTGGAGGAGGTCCAGAAGTGGGACACAGAGGGGACACAGATTATCAGAGGCTGGAGCACCTCTCCAATGAAGACAGGCTGAGGGAGTTGGGGTTCTTCATCCTGGAGAAGAGAAGGCTCTGGGGAGACCTTGTAGCACCCTGGCAGTACCTAAAGGGGGCCTACAGGAAAGCTTGTGAGGGACTCTTACCTGGGAGTGTAGTGATAGGACAAGAGGTAATAATTTCTAACTGAAAAGAGGGTAGATTTATACTAGACATTTGAAATAAATTCTTTACTATAAAGGTGGAGAGAGACTGGAACAGGTTGCCCAGAGAAGCAGCGAATGCCTCATCCCCGGAAGTGGCCAGGCTGGATGAGGTTTGTCAACCTTGTCTGGTGTGAGGTGTCTCTGCCCAGGGCAGGGGGTTGGAACCAGATGATCTTTAAGGTCCCTTCCAACCCATGTGATTCTATGATTTACATTTGGGAATTACAGACACATTTTATAGCAGTTATAATCAAAAATGGATTTGTAAATATTTGCTACCTTATCATTTCAGCTGCATTAGTCTATCAAAATATTTTGTTATGTTTAAAAATATTCTTCATCTACTTAAGCAAAAGTATCCTTAAGTAATGAAGTTCTTACGATATACAAAGATTTAGAAATGCGTAACAATTCTGAATTTAATTCTTGGAAAAAAAACAACCAACACTTAAAATTAAGCCCACGTAATTTTGTACGGACAACAATATGCAAAAGTAAAGAAAAAGGATCAGAAATACTTCTAACTATGTTCTAGATTTTAAAAAGCAAACCCCAAATCCTCCAGACATGGTCTAATCTCAATACTTTATGGTTTCAAGTTGCTGTTGGCATGAAAAACACTGATATTTTAAACAGTACCCTGAAAAATTGAAAGCAATGTGTGAACCCCACTTAGCAGAATTGGAGCAAAATGTCCCTACTTCTCATATAACTGGCATTTTCCGTTAAACCATAAATCAAATTTGTCACAGTGCAGAACTGAAATGAAGTTTATTATTATTAATAATTTCTGTTCATTATATTGAATTTAATTTCCAAATTTGTTGTCCACATTTCAAGTGTATATTTTAAATGGTGGCATCATGAATATCTAATATATATTTGCTTATCTTTTATCAAACACACATGCATTCAAACTCTGATTTTCTTGCATTTATTGAGAACTAAGAGTAACCCTGGTGGATTAATGTGCAAAGCATACTTGTGTATATTAGGTATGTATTAGATGCTACATTTATACACTTTATAAATGCATTTTATACTACCCTGTTTAGAGGTGTTTATGTTTTTTTTTTTATTTATCAAGGAAATATCTTTGTTCCTATTATGTGATCTAATAGCACACCTGGATTTTTCATCTATTTCATATCTTTAGAATGAGTCTTTGCTGCAACAGAAAACGAAAGAGCAAGAAGTTGCTCTGACAAAAGAGACTCTACTCATTTTCAATGACATGAGAATGAAGTTCCCAGGCAAAACGGATGAAGAATCAGAATTAATTATAGAAGATGTAAGTATCTATAAATAAGAAAGAAGAATTACAAGCTAGATAGTGCTTAAGCCACTAAAACGAAGGAAAGTAGAAAGTTCAATTTATGATACATGAGCTCCTGTGGCCTTAAAATGTCTCTAACTCAGGATAATTGAAAAGATTTCAAAAGCTTGGAGCTTTGCATGCTTTTGAGCTTTAAAGAGCAGCACTGAAAACATTCTTATGTCTCTATAACATATATGAGAAACAATCAGAACAGTTAGGAAAATACAGTTTGTCATTGTACGGAAAGTTCAAACTTTTAAGTAAGCTAAGAATAATGTTACAATTCATTAACAGTTTATATTTCATCTGATACTGTTAGTGCAGATCCTGATGTGTTTAATTTGCTTTTGAATAGGCATACTGGAGAACTCAAAACAGTATGCTGGAAGCTTGCTGATCATAAGGAACACCATTCATACTTTTTGGCTCTTCTAGTCTTCCAGCTTGTGTTTTCTCATATCCAACATTGTTCTGAGCCTCATCACGTCAAAGAAATGTGAAACAATCCCTGACCTAAAGTGGAATTAATAAGCGATGCCTAATATACAGATACATAAGCAAAATATATATGGTATTTAAGTACCTTATAAATATCTAGTGCAAAGAAACTAACATCAGCTTGTGAAAGAAGAAAACAGAGAAGTTCTTTTCTCAATCTAGTAGAAATATAGAGGGATCTAGTCATTTAAATTAACACCTGTATTCTGATGTAGTAAGCACAGTCCATTGTGTTAGAATTCATCAAATTAATTCATTATCCAGTTGGAAATGCCCTTTGTTCTGCAAGCTTGCAAAATCTTAGAAATGTGTTGATTGTCTCCAGTAGTCTGTGTGACTACATCACAGTGGAAAGGAATTGTATTGTCCTGTGTTAATGGTTGATTTAGGTGATTCTAGGAGACAGCATTCATAAGTAGCATGTTTAGTTTCTTCTTCCTAGAAGTAGAAATAAAATCCTTCATTAAATTTTCTCTCTCTGAAATGGGGAGCGTGTGTGTGTGTGTTTATTTATATATGGGAGCATGTGCGTTTGTATATGCACTCCATCTAGTGGTGCTTTTTAACACAACAGTAGCATGATTATAAATGCACTTTCTTATTGCAGAATTCTCTTATGGCTTTAACCAATTTTTGTTGGTAAATAATGTTTCATCATGGAAGGAAACAATCATATATTAGTTGTCATGCAGAACTTGTCATAGGTCTAGAATACAATAGAAAGAAAAAATGAAATTTAAAATTTATGTTAACAGCTCAACCTATTTTGTTATCAGACATCATAAAAGAAGAATATTTCTCAATCACAATATTGCAGTTCACATGATTATTTATAGAAATATTGAATGAATTGTTTTCAAGATATGTCTAATGTCCTTTATGAAGCAAAAAAAATATTATTTGATTAGATAAATGGTTATGCGTTATTAAACTCCTATTGCTGTACTGAAGGAACCACAACTGTGTCAGTCAAGATGAGCTTTCTGCTTTGTAGTGTAGGACTTTCAAAATCAGGTAGAAAAGATGGTAGGATTAATTACAAATGGTCCCCTATATAAATTTGCAAATCTTTTTTTTTTCTCTTAGAGAAAACTTCTTTTCCCAGGCATCTTTTAAATACTCACACTTTTTAGCATGAGGAATGTCTGTGAATGAAATGCCAGATTTTGATTGTTTCTATGCGTATTTTTTTTATCTTGTGTTTTGCAATGACTACAGATAATGGATAATTGGAAGCATCATAAAACAAAAGTGGCATCGTATTGGTTGGTAAAACTGGATTCTGTAAAGCAACGAAAAGTAAGTGATACAGATTTCATTTTCTCAAGATTATCTGATGTAGACAAATGGCTGTGTGTCTACTGGTGTTTAGCAGTAGCTGGGAGTGATTTGACATTACAATATTGGCTAGTGTCACTAACATACATGTATGTATGAATTAAGTCCATTGCAGGAAAAGATGATGCTCCATGTTTAGACATGCATAATTATCCTGAAATGTAATTGCAAATAAAAATCTTTAAAAATAAGGCTGGTGAAAGAAGAGCAAACAATGAACAATTACTGCTGATACAAATATTTCTGGTCTGAAATTATGGACTGGTTTATTAACACTCCCTTAGAGTTAGTATTATTGAACTTGATTATTTGGATCTTTGACCCACAGTATTAGAACAGGTCACGTTAAAAAAAAAAAAAAAAGTACTTGCCAAGCAAAGATTATTATCATTGTTAGTGTTCAACTACCTGGTTTAGTCTTTCAAAAGCTAATTAGATTTGCTTACCATTCTGTCTTTGCATTTCTGCTATCTAGTAGTTGGCATTGTGCATAGTACCTAAACAATTTTTAATCTGTTTAAAAATTGACATGCTGTAGTATGTCATTCATATCTATATGTCATAACATACATCAGTCAAAATGATCTTCCCAGTGTAACAGTCATTTTCCTTAATGTAGAAAAAAATTTATTTGAGAGTACTGTTAATACTTTGGTGACCCTAAAGCAATATTTGGGTCTTTGTCTCAGTCACTGCCACATTATGTGGATTAGCATATCTGTTCCAGGCATTTAATCTCTGTATTTCTCAGTTTCACAATCTATTTTTATAGACCATAAAAGAAAGCAACTTAATAAAAATGCTGCACACACGATAAATATTATCGTTGGAAAAGGTTGGTTGATTATTACAGAAGAAGAGAAGAAAAATTTTGGGTCCTCATCTCAACTGTTATAAAATCAGCATTATGATCCTCAGTCTTTCGAATTGTATCTTATTCAACATGGCATTAAATGCTTTTATTTTCATACTGGACAGAGAAAATGTTAATTTAATTTGATGTCATATGATAGAAAAATATTTGACTATTTCAATTAAATTATCAAGTTCAGATATTAAAGGGAATATGTATCTACATGGTCTTTTAAAACTAAATTAGACATGATAAACTTGACCATGTAGGAGGCTATAACTTAACCAAAATTATTCTTTAACTGTGTCAAGTGGCAACAGTATAACAGCAGAATTCTTTCTTGTGCCATTGACTGGAATCAGTAGAGCAACCATCTTCACTGGCTGAAATTGTGTAATTTTTTGATTCATACCTAGAAATTTTCTGGCTAATAGTCCTTTGCTTAAAATGATCTAATTTTAATTACAGGAAAGAGTGTTGCAATCCCAATATACATGCATATAGGTCCTTATTACTGTGTGCATGTGGCAGCTGTAGCCTTTAGTCCAAATCCGGAGAGAGGCTTAGTGAGGGCTTTTAGAAAACGGTCGTGTGGAGGAAGAGCTGCTGGGAAGAGGGAGGGAGGAGACATTGGAGGGAGGGCCAGAGAGACAAATGCATAGCTAACAGGGCCAACAGGGCCCAAAATGCACACTGTAGTATGCAGTGAGGATCTCATTTTCAGCAGAAATCATTTTCAGCAGAATTGCCTCCTTTAATCTATGCAGCCATGAGTGTAGGTAGAGGTTGCCGGATAGGGCCCCTCACTGCAGCTAAGATACAGGGCTTTCAGAGAGGACTGGTTAAGGTATCTTGTTTGTTATTTCTTTTTTTTTTTCTTCTTCTTTTTTCCCCCTCCTTTTCTCTTCTTTCTTCCCCCTTTCTCTCCTCTTTCTACCCTTTTCTCTCATTCCCGTTTTCCTTTTTTCTCCTCTTTTTTTCTTCTCTTGCTATATATTTTTTTCTTTTTCCTTCTTGTCAGAATTTTCTCCTGTAAGCGTTATTTCAGAAAGTCTGCAATAAAATGGTAGTGTTGTCCTTTATTTGACTGACAGTCATGTATAGCCAAGGGCACATTAACAAAGTCAAGATCATACAGGTTGATATGCCAAGTCATTAGTAAAAACTTACTTTAGTAAAAACTACACAACCAGAAATGTGGATTTCTTTGCCGTTCTTGTGAGGACATCTTTTACAACTTGTGAGACTTAATAGTTCCTGAAGCGCTAATGGGCTCTTCATCTTTGGTTGCACTGGTAATAATTTTTTTTAAAACTGTTTTTAACCTCAATCCTTTCAAGCATTTAGATAGTTATTCTTAGAAGGGTAGTTTTTAAAAATGGATTAACTTTGACAATGACATTGCAGCTCAGGACTGTCAAATGTGTAAGCTTTTGTTGATTTGGAAGAAGCATGTTTTATATTCCAGTGGGGTGGGCAAAGCAGAAGAAAGCTCAAGGTGAATAATATTTATGCAAGTAAGGAATCTATCTCAAAGGTACTTTCTTTAACTTTGTGAAATACAAAACAGAAACTCAATCCCCTTCACTCTACTTTAGAATAACTGTGAAACTCTAAAACATGAGGAGAAAATACCTGGGCAATGTACTAGATTTCACAGTGTTCGTACCTGACAGCTCTATTTTCTAAAGTATTATTGTACATGATGTAGAAAAATTAAACTCCTGCTCATATTCTCAGTGTCTAACGTTACAACGTTACAGCAGAGGTAAAGGACGCATTTAGAAGAAAGTTGAGAGTATTCCAATAAAATCAATGCATTCTAAAATGAAATTTAGACTCCCAAGACTTCTAGGAAAAGGAGACTTCTGTATGGAAGGAGTTGTGACTGTTTTGTTTTGCATCACTTTACATAATTTCTTTCAAATCTGTTTTGATGGTTACCAGAGGGTCTGTACATCTTGTTTTGAATGTACTCTTTTATAACATCCTGTTCTGTTATGTCTAAATAATCGGTTATGTTGATGATGCAAATTAACGTAAACAGAAAAATGAAGGCAATCTAGGGATATTAGCTCAGAAAAGGGGGGATGTAGGTTCCATAAGTTCCAGCCCTTGTGCAATGCCTTGTCTCTTTTTCTTAAATGGATGATCGAGGCTGTGTTTGCAAATTAAGAACAATTAACTGAGATGATTTCCCCTCTGGCATGCTGGCAATGTCAACACAGTAAAAACAGAACAGAAGATTTTTTTTTTCCCCATGTTACCTGGCAGTCTACAGCTTTGCTCAAAGATGCAAGGCTTTGTCTTTAGTTTTTGTTAACTCCAGGTGCTAAAGTAAAATAAAGAGGTCTGCACATTTAATAATGTACTTCATAGTACGTGTCTTTTACACTAGTGAGTTAGAGAGTTATATTCCATGGAATTGTTCTGTTTTACCCATGGAGACAAATGACAATTAGTCAATGTAGCATTGCAAAGAAAGGTATAGTTGACCCTTTATGTAATTAGGGACTTTAGTGGCCATTTTTTTGGGTAAGACTTAGGCAGGTGAGGGGAGGCACAAAGGAAAGGCTGCCTGATGAGCATTAAGGCAAGTAGGGTCATGCTGTTAAGAGAATGTTCTGAAAATCCAGTTTCTTCCTACAAGTGGGGAGCAGTCCAAAAATGGTTATAGCTCCTGCAGTCACTAAATGGGATCACTATCCTTAGTGTATAATTTACTACTCTTTCCAACTCACTCTTTGGGAGGAAGAGATCATAGGCATGCTTTTAGTGTTAGACACCTGCATTCATAAAGATTCCCAACAGAGTGGACAGCATTATATTCCCATTGAGTAATTGCATGCATGGAGTTAGCAGAAGGCCTATACATGCAGGCAATCCTAGATCTTCAAAAAAGAGCTTAAATAAAATGTAAATTATGTATTTCATTATTAATCATTTACAGGTTTTCTGCCAACTAAGCTCTGTACTGTAAACTGTTACTGTGTTCCTGCAAGCATTTTGCTTATTTTTTTGCTTTGTTATGTTAGTTTGGTCTAATAATTCTGTTTATGAACAACAGTTTGCTATGCAGGACCAAACAAATTGAAATTCTACACTACCGTTTTTACTAAATCTCCTTCACCTTTTGAGAGTCAAATATTCAACCATATGAATCCATTTGTCATATGCATCTGACAGTTTCCTGGGAAAATACTGAGTGAATAAAGTATAGAGTGCCAGTGAGAGGCCTAAAATACTACTTCAGTATTTGGGAAAGGACTACTTTTTTCATGACAGTATCTAAATAAACAGAAGTCAAGGTGCTCTGCAGCCTGTTTCCCCCCAGGGACTATGGAGGGAACTTAAAAGACTGACTTAAGAGAATTTACAGATGTAAAAACAAGTGTGGTGAATCCCACCTTTGTGTTCCAGTTCAGTGGGGTGTGCAAAGGTATATCAAATAAGAGCCTGGTGAGTTGGATGTACGGCTGCCTATGAGTGTCTAAGTAGCTAAGACTTCCTGGGTAAAAACTCTGCTCCACTGAATGCAGCTTAGAAGCTTCTTTTCTTTGCTCAACATCTTTACACATTTGCATGTAAATATATTAAAATATATTAAATGTATATAATAAATCTATTTAATTTCTATGCACAATAATGTTTATAAAATCTTCCTGTTTCTTTTTCCTTATTTATTTATTTTACTACCCTGTTTACTGCTAAACCAAAATAGTTTGATCTAGGGTAATGCTGAGTTTCAATGGGTATTAAACCAAAAGCAGCTTTAGCTTTTCAGGACATTCTAGTTCTTATAAAGTAGCTGGTATGTTAAAAAGGGAGGGGGAAAAGAAGAAGAGATAATCTTCAAGTATATAATATTTGGGTTGTTAATTATGTTGCTTTTAGTCTCTAATTGCATCCATTTTTGTTTCCTTTTAAATGTTTTTTGTCATTTAAATTAGCTAGTATTCAACGGACTAAAAAAATAGGAAAGCAATAAAAATAAAATATTTTGATTTAGTTTTCCAAAATGTTATTGACAGAAAAAACGTCTCATAAAAATTTGCTGATGAATTCACAGAAATTAAATGTAGACATGTGAGAATTTATAGCTATGCAGTCAGCTGTGTGTGCAGTGAATCAGAGAACAGTTGGTTTTAGGTTTTGCAATCTGCCTTTGCTTTGACTTGATTCAAGTACTCTTTCTTAGCTTTTGGATATAGTCAAGACAAGTGTTCGTGCAGTCCTCCAGCATGTCTGGAAGGCTCCAGACATTGAAAACTTACATCTGTACCGTCTCTTTAACCGTGTATTTAATCGCTTACTTTGGAGCCATGGTCAAGGCCTGTGGAACTGTTTCTGTAATTCAGGGTAAGCCCGTTTTACTTATTATTTTAATCTTCATAATTTCACAGCTACAAAGACTGATGGCATACTTTGTTGCTCATTTTCATTTAAAAGAATGCTGTAATACATTGAACTTGTTTTAAAACAACATAAAGACTCAGTTAATCAGAAATCTAATAATCTAGGCTAACCGTTTCAGTAATGGAATAGGACGTTTAGTAAGGTTTTTACAAAGATAATAATCTAAGGAAATAAACTAATTTTCAAAACAGCTGAGCTTTTGTTTGACTCCTTCAATTGGATACTCCACAATTTTTAGGCATCTGGCCTGCAATGTGAAATGTGGATTTACCCTGTACAAAATCATAATCATCTTCAGACTTGCAAGTGAAAAATTCTGTCACAGGTGCAGCTGATATCTCTTGCCAAAAGCAATATCAGTTCTGTGATTTACAAATAATGAGTTTGAATTTTTGTGCTTGATTACATTTGCTGTTTCACACGCTGGTGGGAATTTAAGTATATGCAGACTAGGAAACATACACATTGAGGTAAGCAGATGGTTTTGGTTCGGGTTGCAAATAAAAATTTTCAATGGAGAGAAAAAGGATGAGGCCATATTTTAAAAGTCCAGTATCCTATAGTTCAAAATGGACATTCCTGAAATCAGTGACATTCATGTAAGGACAGATCTAGAGAAACAGATATGAAGCAATCTCCCCTCTGAACTTCTTGATAAAATGAAAACAGGAATGTGTAAATATGAAATATATTGCATACAAAAAGACATTTTCTCTGTAAGTATATACAATGTATAAAGTACAGAAGGGATTTTGAGTAGCTTTAATAAATTATTTTAAGAGATTTATTAAAAATTAACTGCAGGAAACACACATAGTATGCTGATGGCTATTGTATGTACAAAGGAATCAGTTCAACATATTCTTCACTTATAGTCATTTGTCATAGGTAGACAATGAGCATAGTGCACTTGTCAATTGTCTCCCAGCAGAACAGAAAAATGTGCTAACAATGAGGGATCTGAGAGTATCCAAAGGGTCATCAGTTTGTTTGTTTGTTTCTTTTACTATTATCTTCTTCATTGTGAAAGGTTTGTTTTTGTGTGAGCTGTTGTCATCTTTTTTTTTTTTTTTTTTTTTTTTCATTGACATGGGCTGTGGGAACATGCAGATAATGTCAGTCCTAAGACTTGCTAGAGGTAGCTATTGGGTATGCTGCATGTTCCAACAGTTTTAAAACTCGAGTGAGAAAAGGCTGTGTTTCCAATTGAAAGTTTCTGTGTTTCCAATCTAAAATGTTTCTTTTGCATAATCCTCTACAGCTGCAAGGGCTGTTCTTCATGCCGAAAGAGGTGTGTGAATTCTTGAGTCAAAGTTCAATTTCTGTTGTCATAAAATATTATAAATACCTTCTCTTTCAATAATGCTGTTACTATTTTGAATCTTACTTCTAGTGTGCCCTTTTGCAGATCTTCTAATATGCATGAAAATTTTCAGTTTTTTTTTCCTCTACAACTATTTATTTTTTTGTTAAAAACATTTAAACAATTCTATTATTCACTTGGCTCAGAAGAACAGTCTTTGAGCCAGCAGAAGAGTTCAACGAAGAGTAGGATTTCACATCTAGCAATGCCTTGGTACATGCAGAACAAGACTCAGCTGACTACAGAATGGAGCTTAATTTTAAATATCAAATTCCTTATAAGAGGAGTTGTCTGTAAAACTTCTAAAAAATGCTGTAAAAATAATATACAAATACTCAGTATGTGTAGAGATCACTCTACAAGTAATATACCTACTACAAAATTCACAGAAGTAAGCAAACCAAAAGGACATTTGTACCTCGTCAGTAGGCTGTTTATTCAGTTGCAAGCATCACTCTTGCCATGTGATCCTCAACACAGACCTTAAGACAACTCTGTAGCAGAGGCCAGCTTCTCATCAGTCGTCCTTAGCATTAATTGTGTCATTTGAAAGAACAGATTGGAATAAACATAGGGCACATGTAGATTCTGGGGACGGGTGTTGGGAAGGAGTATTAGCGTGCTAATTAAGAAACAACATATGTATGTGAAAATATATCAAGCAATATGGCGCTTTCACTATTAATAATAATATCTGGAGAACGGAAGTCATAGCCTCTTGCAGTTAGTTCTTTGCTAGGCACATAGTATTTTAGTAAAAAGAACAGACAAAGAAACAAAGGAAACGTCGGTGAAATAACCTTGATGTAGATGGTTTCATATAGCTACAGTTGTTTTACTGTATAGTAAACAATTAAAATTAATAATAGAAAACTGGTAGAACCAGATCACTTCAGATGGTTTTAAAAAGAATGAGTTGTAATTGACAGTATTGCACAACTAAGCCTAATACTGTCCTCTGGATCTAGCGAGGGCTCGATTTCTTACTCATGTATGGAAACTAAAGCTGCAGCATAACAAACAGCTTCCTTGGGTAACTATACTCCAGTCCTTATTGACTGCAGGATAACAGAGTATGAACTGCATCTGTGTAGCATATAGAGGAGATTGCACAGACACACATATGTGTGAATTTTAATGAGATTTCATATAAATTTCCAAATATCAATCTTTATTCTTGGGGTAATTGTATATCACTGTGGTCATAATCAGCCATAATTATAGCAGGTCACATATTACTCTTCACTGGTAAAATCCCTCGTAACTGTCAGAAAGTGATTATAGACCTCAAAGCCCAGAGTTTAAGAAATTTATCAGGAGAGTTTCTAGCAAGAGATTTGGGAGATTTTTAGGTTAAATTAGAATATAATTATGTGCAACACTGTGAATCTGGTGAATGAATGTAATACTTAGAACTTCATCTTGCTGCTTTCCACCAGATGTCACATTGTAGAGGAAAGAATGAAGACAGTAGATTAATTTTCACATAATAGCAAATATGAAAATTTCATGGACAGGAAACAATATTGAGAAAAATACATTAAAGAAGGCAGTAATTCTTGAAGTAGTATAATTATTCTGCTTATTAAATAAACAGACTTGATGCCTTAGAAACTATATAACTTAATTCATTATATGGATAAGAATTAAAGAGAAAAATGCTTCTCTAAAATTATGTGTGTGGTAGCAATTCTATAGAACTGAATGGTTTCAGCTCAAACATACTACTTAGACTAGGGATCCAGGCTGAAAAATCAGTTAGATATACATACAACTTGTGTTTTGGACATTAATATTCACAATTGCATCATAATACAGTGTAATTTTAAAAATCTCATTAGGATGAAGTAGACATGCTGGTTCTTTGATATGTACTAAAATTCAGTGTTTTAAGAACAAACTTCTTACCTCAGGGATGCAAAATCTACTACTGATCTCAGTGGGACAGGACTAAATCATCCTGGATGCTATGCTGAACCCCAAAAATGGATGCAGCAAATTTTCCTCACTCTGTGAAGTGGCTCTTTCATAACCAAATAAAAAACCTCAAGCTTACAAGCCATCTGTGCTATTAGATAATGTTTTGATGGAAAAAAAGGTCTTCACAGGGACCATGTTGCCTTTAGAACATATATTATGGCCTGTAATCTGGTAAGATTTCACATATGAAGATTAACTTTTTAACATGTGTTTTGGACTCTCTTTTCCTGTAAACAGGCAAGTTCATGCATTTTCTTTTGTTCCTTTATTGCTAAAACTTATATAAAGCAGTAAAGCTCTCAGATTGCAGTCTGTGGAAGAAAACATGGAGTCGTGTCTGTTTCCATAACAGGAGCTCTTGGGAAACCATATTCAGTAAAAGTGCAGAGGTGGTGACTCCTGAGCAACTCCAGTGTTGCCAACGGATAGTACAGCTTTGTAAACACTGCCTGCTAGTGGTTTACAAATATTCATCCGGCTCCAGAGGATCACTGACTGGAATTAGCCCCAGCTGGGATGATACAAGGTATGTATTTCAATGTTCTCACTCAAAATTATAATGATGAAAGATAATATTGCTGTTACTGCTACACTTCCCTTTAAGCCTCATTCACTAAGTATTAAAAAAAAGGGAGGGGCAATAAACCCCAACATTTCCCCTGATCCTTGATTCTTTCGTTCTAAGCTCTCTAGCTCACTCATGAAATACAGTGAAAAAATTTGCTATGTACCATTTGTGTGAAACTACCCTTACTAAAGTCTTGATTGCCTACTGCCTAAGTAGCTGCAGCAGAGGCTTTCTGTAAAGCGAACTGAAAATTTCCTTTCTTCCGCTTCTCAGATCCCTCAAAGTCAGTGATTCCAGATTTGCATTCTTAGAGGTATCCTAACATGTATGATACTTCTGGCTTCACATTCGCAGTGGGATGCTATAGGGGCACAACTCCAGCCAAGGGTCAGGTAAGTGCCATCTGATTTACTGTATTGCACAGTTTTGCAAAGTTGACTTCCAAAACCTACAGTTTTAAAGCTTTATTATTTCATCTCACAGAGCACAAATATATTTTCAAACCTTGCAAAACAGCATCATATAGTAAAAAAGAAAAAAAATATTTGGCACTTACCTGATTCTGCATTGGCTGGTTTAGTTCTCCTACCGGATACAATAAGGATTATATTGTCAGTGTAGGGATTACTGAAAATGCTCCAACTGTGGGAGACGATTATCTCTAATTCAGCACTCTTAGATGGAAAATTAAATGTACGTTTCAAATTACTTAGGTTCCAATTTCTATCCATAACGGCAATTTGAATTATTATGTATATAAACTTACAAATGCTTTATTTATATAAAGTATCTTACAGACCCTATATCATAGAAGGGCTTTATGAGGTAAATACCATGTGAAAAGTGAACCTTTGATATATTATCTGTTAAATTTATTTTATGACTTAATTGTGTACTTGGTATATCTCAGGCTGGTTATTTGATACATTGAACTCTCATTTGTTACTGTCATATGAATCTTAAGGCGATCTAACATAATTTAAAACCACCTAGAAACTGAATTTGGTCATAGCAAAAGTAGAAGTATCTAAAACAAAACAAATCATATTCAATATTAACAACTACTGAGCTGTCGCAGGAATATGGTAAAGTCATTTAGTGTAGTAAAGAGTAGAAAATCTTCAGGCTTGAAGTTTTTATTACTTTTACTGTTAATACTGCAGAAAATTTTTCGTCATAACCAACTGCAAACTATTCAAACTGATCAGATGAGATTACTCTTATGTACTGCAGCTAGCAATCTTGCATTTGGAAAGCAGTGAAGTGAATGATCCAACAGGACTTTTTCATCTCTGGTTTCTGTGTTTATTTTGACACTGAACGGAAGTTTATTCATAACTTTCACAGGCGAGAGGAATCTAGGATCTGTTATGTCCTAGATAACGATATTTCTTCAGCAGTGTGGTAGCATGACAACTCTGACTGAAGTTAATGGCTTTATATTAATATCCATCTCTACTATGTATAAAGCAATATGCTAGTTAACCATGATATTCTGGATCTGTGAAATGAAAGTATGTGTGGAAATACATGCTCTTGCCCATGGTGCCTGCCCCACAATATGTAAGGTAATAAATTTTTTTTTCTAGAAATGGGAGAACCACAGTATTAATTCTCTTCCCATCATCTAGGTTTCTGTTTCTAAATTATGTAAGAAACTATGCTACTACCAACAGTTTTCTTGAGTGACAGGAATATTTTGTGAAGTGCAAGAGATAATAATATAGTTTAATAAATGTACAACAAGTTAATTTTTTTCAAGACTTTATAAAATTTAATTTGAAGAACTTACTTTGGTTTTTGTTTTTGTTTTTTGACCAGAAAACTTTTTTTAAGTTTTGCATTGATGACTAAAGGCTTCACAGTTATCAAATAGATACATCTTTATTTAGGAAAATAGATTTCTATGTGGAGAGGGAAAAAAGCTAGAGTTCTTTTTTCACTTTCTGGATTTGTTCTCAGTTCCAGCTCCTAACTGTAAATCCACTGTATATGATGAAGAGATTAAAGTATTAACATGAATGTGCATTAATGTATTTTTTTCTCACAAAATTTAGTGTAAATAAAACAGCAGACCTCAAAAAAAAAAACAAAAAACAACCCTCATTTAAATAATAGCTAAAAAATAAACTGTGCAAAAAGCTGGACCTTTCTCATTTTTGATAAATTCACCCATGTTTCAAAATTTAAGAAATGACGAAAAGTACCATCCACTGCTAGATCCTTACAGCTTGCTAAGTAATCTTATGGCGTATTCTTAGAGAAGCATCAGAACTGTTCACTTTAAGATCAAGCAAATGTAGGACTCAGTCTGCTGAGGCAGTGAACTGTCAAGCTCACCAACAACCCATACCAAATCAAACTTTTTTTGGTAACTTGTTGAAAAACTGAATTGGTGATAATAACATTTGATAATAACGTGATTAGTAGGATCAGTGTTTTAACTTATTCATCATTAATCAATATGATTCACTAGAATGATGCAACATTTTTAAAGCAATAATTTATACAATGTGTTACGCTAATCCATCTTAACACTGACATCATTCTTTAGGAAACTCTGATTTAGTGTGGATGTTATTTCTGCACACGTACTGTACTCATATGTACTCATATTTCTGCAACTATTAGGAAACGATAACATGAAACAGATTTAAGAATATATATTAGACATGATAAATGTTTTTTGTAGTATTGTGTAAGATACGTGCTATATAATTGCCTGAATTTTAAAGGATAAATAGTCACAAGTGATAAATAGTCACAGACTTACTATGCTGTAGCATCATTGTTTCTTGCTTTACTAGAGTGGTGATGATAGCATGAGTACTTTTAGGGAATTAGAATAGGAAACCAAAACTGAATAATTCTATTTTTTTTTCCTCTAATAAATGTTTTCTTACAACTTTACTTTTAATAACATAGTTAACAATAACTGCAGTTTTTACCTAATTTAAATTGAGCAAGTAGTACTATAATAACAGAGCATGAAATGTTAATTTTTAATAGTGTCATTGCACAGAATGCCATTGTTAATTTACCTTCTTGCTTAAAGAAGACTTGCAAGATACTTGGTTGTCATACAACATCCTGAAATTTTGCTAAGACTCTCTCTGACCTTAAGATATGTTTTCTGAGTCAGTTAATGCCTAGTGCTCTGTATGTGGTATAAGTAGTGCTTATTGCACATATTTTCCTGTGTGAAACAATTACAAGGTATGGCTCTTAATTCTTTCACCCTTGAATGTTATCTTATGTGTAAATTCGGCTGTATTTTCTATATCATTTCTAGGTGTTTGTTGCCAGGACCTTCACAGTTCATCACGAAATCATCCTCGTCCAACCTTAGCTGCAGTTCATCCGGAATGCCTCGCCCTAACATTTTGTTCACACACAGATATAGTCACTTGTGAAGCAAATGAAAAGTTACTTTCCATTGTAAATAATGGCACTCCATATATACGTTTTTTTTTCAAATTAAAATTTGTCATGGAGCTAAATGCAAGCACTGTTATAATATGGTAGTAAGTATATATCATATAGCTGAAAACCTACTGTAAAAGCATAGCTTTTCTGGAAGCATAATAAACCTTGTTAAGCTGGTTACACACATTTGAATGTGTAGATCTTGCTAGGTTTATAAGTAATTCCTACTAGAAATGTTATTTTTGCTGCAGAATATAGAAATTAAATTGATCTGGAAGATCCTATTACAGTGTTACATTATTTTGTATGTACAATACTTTGACTTGAATATTATTTATTGTAAAGTATACTATTTATTGTCTCAGATGTAATTGATCCTTTAACTAGACAGATGATTAAAAAAAACTGTAGTGGAACACTAAAACTGTAATAATCATTAAAAATAATCTGATAATTTCTTGCACATGTTTAAAGTAATGCCCCAAATCCTGTAAGCCAAACCTGAAGCAGGTATCTTTTCATTTCTCCTCTGAAATTATGAGTCTTGGTTAGTGCTTTTACTTTTCTTAAAGGACATGGTATAGTATCTTTTAGTCAAAGTGGAGGCATTCTATATGCAGATAGTAAAAATATCAGTTCATGCATTCAGTTTCTAATTGGATTTTTTTAATAAAACAGAAGCCAATATTTGTTAACTAGCTTTCATTCACATTACCTTACCTATGGCCTGTGCCTTTAAGTTTCCTTTGGGAGCAAGCAGTCACCTACAACTTGTGCAAGCATGCATAGTGCATAGTTTTTCTGTTTTACTACACAAGTGGTAAAGCAGACATTTTTAGGAAATACTGCAGCTATAATTTATTATTTCAACCTTATACTAATTGGTTTGCTGTAGTTTTTAGCATACAATCCAGTACATACTGTAGAATGTGTTGTTTAGCTAGACAGTATTTTCTAGACTTATTGACACCTTTAAATGTTGGAAATATAATTCAGTAGGAAGCTCTCATTCAGATTCAGCTTCCTCAGCCTGGCTGAGGGGCACAAAAGAAACCGAGCCAGAACAGGAACACAATTAACAGGACTTGTAACCTGAAAGCATCATTCAGGTTTTGTACTTATACCCTTCCATCTCATTCAGCGTTGTGCCATGTAAGCCTTATTTGTTATATAAATAATTATTAAAAAAAAAAAAAACACAGCTAATCTAGATTTTTTTGTTTGTTTGTTTAACTGAGTGAAGAACAGAGTAGTAGGTATTTACCAAAGACTTGTTTACTTTCTAATAATGCAATCTTAAAACTTGTTTGTAAATTACCGATGTATTTTAGGTATACGTTAAAAATAATTTATGGGGGGGTTAATTGTCCTCAGGAGAAGTATATTAGAGGTTTTTGATATCCAGAAATTTATGAGAAATTTAAGAGACTTAAGAGATTTGAGACTGAAGTTGTCTGGAATTTAATTATTATTTTTTTTTAATTTTAGTATATATATCAAATTGGGAATTCTGGTGAGATTTTTGATGCCTGTGCTGTAGTGCCTCAGCTCTAGAACTGCAAGATACAAGATAGGAAGACTATTTGTAAACAAATAATAATAATAATAAAAAAAAGACAAAACAACAACACAAAACATAGATTAGCCAGATATAAGCAGTCTTCTTGTCTGGTAAAAATATTTTTCATTCTCATGGTAATACTGATTTAGTAATACAGTATGTTCACATTAATTGTGTATATTTCCTTTGATCCATATTGATAAAGCATATTATGATTATCTGTAACACCTAATAAAAGCTGTAAATCCTTTCTTCTTGGGGCAGCTTCCACTGTATTCTGCTTTTGGCATGACGGGGGAAACAGCTTCAGCCTACTTTACCCAACTCAAACAGAATCCTATGACAGCGGGTTCACATGGCTTTGTCTTTTTAAACTGCTTTTGATAAGTATTCTCAGAGGCCAGTGCTGGGACAGGTCAATCTGTACAGAGCAGTCTGCCAGCTGAAAGAGGACTACCAAGGATACCTGTGTGGTACAGACATACAGAAAAAAGGTATTTAGTATGTACAAAAGTGGACCAGATGGTTGATTTATGTCTGATGCTGTTTAATTTATTTCTGATAACCTTTCCTAGAGTAGTACTGCATTCCTAATAATGTGCGAATCAGTACTTACAGCATCTAAGAATGTTAATTTGAGTACGTTAAGTATATTCAAGGATGTCACCCCAGCTGAGGTGCAGGCTGGTTTCCTGTCACGCCCTGTGGGGAACGTCAGGCTGCGATTCACTTCCCTACCTGTCATTAATGACCCAACCCTCACAAACCGACTGATATTTATACAAAAATATTGGCATTTGGTGGGAAATTTTATTTAGTGTTATTTTTTTGTCGTTGATTGGAGCCGGCTGGAGGCAGGGGCAGCGGCAGTTGCAGGGCGCGGAGGACGCCGTGCCGGCAGAACCGGCGGCGAGGAGGCGCAGCCGTCGCTGCGCGGCCTCAGGGTGTCGCAGCTCCCGGGGGGTTCCCGCCCTGGCTCTCCACAAGCCCGGGGCCGCTGCGGGGGCCGCCCGCCGGAGGGCGGCAGCAGGCAGGGCTCAGCCCCCCGGTGTCTCGGCAGGGCGCTGCGCCCCCAGAGGCGCTGCTGGGGGGACCTCTGCCCGCAGCTCCTTGGGCTGCACCGAGGCGTGAGGCGCAGGGCTGGGGTTTTAAGCACAAGCACCACGACAGGTGCCTGTCCCGCTGGCTGGTTGTCGAAATCAGCTCCTGTCGCTAACGGCACAGTCAGGGTAAGCTCACACACAGTGGGTGTTTGAAAGCAGCCAGCACCTGGCGTGATTTAGGTGGAAACCTCTCACGGTTTCCCCAGCAGCCACACAGGCTCTGTCCCCCGGGGCCTGGCCAGAGGGCTGGGTTGCGGGTGGCACGCAGACCGGCTTGGCTGTGTTGTTCCCTGCCGCCTAGTACTGCGCTGGGTAAACGCTGTCACTTCAAAGCAGGATGAACAGCTGTAGGGTTGGGCTCAGAAATACCAATTATGAAACCTTAAAAAGATTTCACACCTTATTTGTGCTGTGAAACAGTTCTTACCCTGTGAGAGCGCAGCCTGATGGCATCTGCTCTTTTAGGCTTTACTGGAGAAAAATACCGACTGAAATCTGTGGGAGCTCAGTTCGTACGGGCTATGAGGCGGGCTTCCAGGGGCTGACCAGAAAGGTTGCTGCTTTCTGTGGCAGAAAGCTTCTGCTGGTGCAAAGCTATTATTTGTCTCTGGTCTGCAAACAGCTATACCTCTTCTGTTCCCAGGAACTGAATTTTCTGGTAAGAGAAAGTGCATATAAATGTGCTTCTTTAGTTTTGGTAATACACTTGGACTTCCAAATGCAAAGTCACAGGAGCAAAGAAAATACATTTTTGAAAGCATCTGTTTGCCAAATTAATATTAAAGGAAACAGAGTATTTCACAAAGATACCCTTTTGGTAGACCTTTGCCTTGGGTTAATGGTCCGCCTAGAAATAAATGTTTTGTTCTCTATGTGAAAACCAGTCACTAAGTGTCAATTCTCTATCCAGGAATGTAAATAAATTCACATCAGCTTTTAAAACTACATCTGAATGACCTTTTAGCTAGGCTAGGAGTTCTAGAGCAAATTCATTTTTAAATACACAAACACAAATTTACAGTTTTTGACTTTCCCCGAATCTTCAAGTGGAAGGATCGAATTACATTGACAGTCATATAACATCTAATTTAGGTGTTAGCAAATGTGAATATTTGCAAGTTAGCTTTGCATGCAGTGTTAAAACAGTTAACTTGAAGCTGTTGCGTTTATTCCCATTTTCAGGAGAAGATAATTTGCTGTTAAATGGTGTAGCTATTGGAAAATCTTTCACTATGGCATTTGCTAAAAACATTTGTAATTTTTTTTCTGTACGTGGTAAAATTCTCATGCATTAGTTGTTATTCTGCTTCTGTGTTCTTTGTTCTCTGTCAGCCACCTCTGTGCAGTTTCCTACATTGTGCAAATGTTTTGTTAATGCAGAAGAGTCTTTGTTGGTATGTAAATAGCTGTAGCACTTAGGACGCAAGGAAATCAGTGGTAATTTTACCATTTATGTATATGGAGCAGGAGCAGATTCTGCTTGTGGGGGAGCAAGACAGATACAGTCTTAGTGTTTTTGTCTTTTTTTTTTTTTTTTTTTTCTATGTTCTTGTTTCTTCTTTTAAAACAAAAGGCAGCATTCACTCAGTAAGGAAAACCCTTAATACTGCACTTAGAGCTCCCCTCCTTTCACAATAAATGATATTAACCATACCACAAAATTGTACATTTAAAACTGATTTGCGTGGCCTTTAAATGCCCTCTGAAAGGGTCTATCTGTTCTTAGTGACACAGAGCAAAATGGAGCCTGCCCCTGGCTGAAATGGTGGCTGACACCGATCCCCAGAATCTACTTTGTATTCCACATCGGCTCAAATGGCTGCACAGCGGTCGGTCACCCTCTGCGCCTATCCCTGTCAAGAGTTATCAGCCACATCACGGAGGGTAGAGGAGCGCAAGGAAGTGACCCGTACCCGCCTTTGCTGCTGTGCTGTGATCAAACAACTGCTCATGGCTACTGCAGCGCGGTTTTGCCAAGCATTGTTACGCAGCTTGCTGCAGCGGTGTTTGACAGGATATGCACTTCACTTGCTGCAAAGGTCTAACTTTGAAAGCTGAGGGTGGCAGTCATGGAGTACAGTGGAGCCCGGAAGGGCTAAAAGGAGTCAGGACATCTGGTAAGACAATTCATTATCCCGGAGCAGGTTTTGCATTAAAGGTTTTTTCCTTGTGCCCATTCTTGTGGAAATTATTTGCTCTGTTGCAGCAGAACAAAAGATTGCCTCATCAAATGCTATCTATGAATTTTAACTGAGTGGAATTGTGTCATCTGACCATCCACACCCTTGGTTGTTCCTGCCACAATTCCCCGCAATCCACTCTTTCAGAAGTTTTTCAGAAGGGTGTAGAGGGCCCTGTTTTCCAAACAGGAGATTTCCATAGCAAGATAAAGGAAAAAATGTCACGGTATACCTGTATTGCAAGCTTCTGAGTAGCACATAGATTTCTTGATCTGACTGAGATCTCAGAAGCTGTCTGGTTGTCATTGTGTAAGAGCCTGCCATAGGGCTAATTTGCTTTGTGAAGAGAAATACAGCTCTGAGTGGCAAATGTGTGGACTCAGCAATACCTCGAATAAAACATCCAAGACGGGACAAAGGTGGAAATTCAGTGTATTTTTCCAGCAGCACGCACCTGCACCCCAAGCCACCCCTGTGCGTAGGTGTGGCTCTGCTGAGTGCTGAGCGCTCACAGCTTTTGCTGCAGTCACTACATCCTTTCAGCTCTGACACTGCTTACTCTGCCAGAGCCGCCCTGTGCCATGTGCAGCTGCAGATTTCAGCACTACAAATCTGTGTTTGGTAAGATAACCAGAATGCAATATCCCTTACAAATGCAGTGAATTAGTCAAACGACAGCATTGCTGATGAGAAGTAGGGTGGACTGACCTGTGCAGAGATCTGTACTTTCTCTGGTACCCAGATTAGTAGGGGACCGTGTGCAGTGTAGATTTATTTGTAGTAATAAACTATATTCATAAATGGCCAGCAATCTCAGGAATATGGCAGGTTTGAAGGAGTTGCCCTTTTTTTCCAGCCACATCTACCCTTTCTGGCCTACTGGGTGTTTGCAGGCATTCTGCTAAGCAGGGTAATTGGGAATACAACTGCTGCTTGCGGGATTTTTGCTGTTGATAGGAGTAATCTCTTCTTTTTCAAAATCATGTAGGATTCCTGCCATCTGACTTCTTTTATTCTAATTCAGAGACTGAATAAAGCACCTGCATCAAAATGACATGGTACTAGACAAATAAGCTACAGGGCAGTTAAAGTTCAGTCACATTATTGTCACTTGCTTCGGTGTATAGTACATTATGGAACCAGAGACAACTGAGAAAGCTTACTGGCATAGTGAAAAATAAGGTCTTCTGACACTTAAAATTTCTACCAGTGTCGGGAAGCTAGACCTGACAGCATCTTCCCAATCATTAATTTACTTAGCTTGTGGAAAGGTTTCTCAGAATACTCGGCATGAGCTCCTGCGGCTGTGTGGTTTGCACTATGTAAATGCACCACATAATATATAAACTCACAGGATTGCACACCAAGCACAGAGTTTGTGTATACCTTTAGTTTTGTCTGCAGTTGTTTCAGACTATGTGTTCCTTGCCTGTCACCACATCCCCTGGTTTTGTTTTGAAACATGACATGAACCAGAGACAGCTCTCTTACTTCCTTCAGCCGTGACATGGCTTTTGACACACCGAGAAACTAAATGCTTTGCTCCACAGATATGCCACTGAGTATGACAGTGCTGGTCACAGTTGCTGAATAATGGAAACATAGGTAGTCAGAGATTTTTTTTTGGAAAAGCAGTGTGGAGTGCAGCAGTTTTATACTTACGCACTTACAAGCTATTGGTATCTTGCTAGCTCATGTTATTACAGCTTTCAGAGTAGTGTGATAGAGGAAGGCATTGCTAACGCCGAGCATTCTTTCTGAAATGGAAAGGTTTGCAGTTTTTCCTTCCTTCTTTCAATCTCTCCCCCCACCCTGATCAAGTTGAGGAAACAGTAAGTACTGTATGTCTTATAGCTTCCAACTGCTAACAAGTCTGGGTGTGAGTAAAGGCTTAATAGCGATATCAATTAACAGCTAATGTGTATCATTGTTCAAACCATCCTAGTATGTGTTCTAATCTGCATTTGAATACAAATGTTCCTATACAAAATGCGTTTGAATTGTCCAAACACTATCCAATTAATGTACTTTGTAACATCCCTGGATGTTATATATTCATGGGAATCTTCTTTCAAGTACACAAATACGTGTATTATTAGTGGTAATAGAAAACCTATTCAGGATTAGAAAGCTGAAGTAATTGGACGGCTACTCTTTCCTTAGAAACAGCCACATTTGGAAAAAGCTTGGCTCTCAATCAAGCTTTTGGAATGATGGGATCTATTTCACAGTAATTTTCTTCTCCTGTGCAGATTGCTGCAACATGATGGGGATAGCTTTACTGGCTATTGCAGTCAACTCAAGTAAATAAAATTGGTGTACACTTTTGTTTTAGTTGGTTGCCACATAACCTCTTCTAAGACTCTAGGAGGGCAATTGCATATCTTCTTTTGTATCAATGATGATAACATCCAGTAATGCTAATATGCATATTGTCCTGTCAGCATTTTTATTCTTTAAGAATTTCTATCTCACTTCAGTTGCAGCTTAGCTTGCAGAGCATCAGCAGGAAGTATAATACTGTACTGTAATTATTTAATCAACAATAAATCGTACTTCTGCGTTGTACCATTGTGCCGTATTTTTCTAAAGAAACTATATCATTCAGAAGCAACTTTGCTTTCATTGCACATCTACTGGTGAACCATCACTCTTTAAAATAGTCTAGTAATTGGACTCTTGCAATGCTCCCTTCATGTGTCCTTATCCCTATAAAATTTAATACACAGTTTTGTTATTCTGCAGAGAGAAGTGGTTTCACGGGTTGGTTGTGTTGGCTGTAGACTACTGAGAGTTGAGAATATTTTTAGTTCTGGGAACTGTATGTGGAAATCTGAAAGCAACTGAGCCATATGACAAAGCAGATATGCTGCAGAGACACTGCAGATCGCACGCTCTCATACTTAATATGCAGCGTTCGGTGTCGTCGCAGTTCCTCAGCAGATTTTGGTAATGTCACCAGTTACAGTGCGTTCAGTAATCAGCATTTACAATAGCAAAGATACCGATAACAGGGTCTGCATCAGGCAGAATTTGCAGCTGTTAAATAGAGGAGGGTAAATTTTCCTGGTCTGTCTTTGAAGCCGGTAGTGACTTGGAGACTGTCTGTGCTACACTTGCACAAATGTCTTCTCTTTGACATTAATACATTTTTTTCCATTTTGCCTTGCTTATGGTTCAGCCTACTCATTTTTGCTTTTTGAGGACAAGTTACACTGGTGATTCTTGAAGCTGGTCATAAGCGAGCCTTATCAGGGAAGATGTGGACAGTCTTTACGAGGGTGAGGCACTGCTGCTATCAGCTGTTGTCAGCCAGGGATGTCATGTTCCTGTACTGGAATTTCTAGAAAACAAATTTGGCTGTTATCTGAACGCTTCAAGCGCTACATGGCCAGCATCATTTAAAACGACAGGCAGTGTAGCATTGGTGTCTTTCAGGCACCATTCTGTTTCCCTCAAACCAGCCTGGCCAAGGGCTAAGTGCTTTCTCTGAGGGATAGTGCCAGGCCTCCCAGCCGAGCGGGCTCACCCACTGAATGCAAGTCTAGCCAAAATCTATTAAAGTTAGAAATGGGAAAATCTAGAGATACTTCAGCAGAGACATAACTAATATATATATATATATTTCTTCAGCCACAGCATACTTTTTTTTTTTTCTTTATACTCAGGGAACCTATGAAACACCCAGTACAAGCACTCCAGCCAGTTCCTGACCAGAATCCCAGGGACAGTCTGGAGGGCTCTTAAAACAACCAGTCTCGGCTGTCAGTCTTGAGAGGTTTGTCATTTGCAGGAAGGCTGCTCCCTCCAGCCCCCTGCTGCTGGCCATGATTTGTGCCTCAGTTCTGTAACTGCATGGGCAAGCTTACAAAAAAGTCTTCTCCTTCCTGACAAGCGAGGTGTAGCTTGGTCTGCAGGATGTGCTTGTTCAAAACACAAGCTAAATAATCATAAATCAGCATAAAGCACTGAGGTTTTGTGGTGCCATAGCAATAAAGGAATTATTTCAGCACTACTGATGATGATTTTTCTGAATTATTATGACTCCACAAAACTGCTGGGGAAGGGAGGGACATTTTTCACAACTTAACTTCTTCTTGTTGCCAAGGTCGAGCAAGAGAGCAGTCTAGACATAATTGCCCTTTCCTTTTTGTGCTGCTCATTATTAGTTAGGGGGGATTTCATTCCTTTATTTATTTATTTTTACAGAAGCTTTAATTCCCATGGACATTCTTTCTTTCTATTCGAATGGCACAAAATACCCTACCTACCTAAGGAGCAGTTCTTAAGATAACATCAGGTTTCTTTCCTACAAATTAGTACCAAACATCTACTTTTCTATCTTACATTTTTTCTAGTAGGTGCAGAGACAGCAGTACTGGTGCAACTACCTGGTGCACCACCAGGCAGCCCTTTGGGAAGCGTTTGTCCATGGGCTGCAGACGGGGACAGGCGTGCACCGGCCCCCATGAGCAGTGCCCCTGGGGCTGGTGGTCCTGCCCCTGTGCCCCCCACAAACTGGTGCCACCAGGAGGAGCCCAGTTTGGTCAGGAGGAGTGGGAGGGTGCAAGCCGTTGGTATCAGCCGGGAAGGTTGCAAGGAAAACTGTCGTGATGGTTACTGGAAAAGCCACACGCTTCGAGTCAAGGTTAGTCTCTGCTGGGTTGTAATGTTTCTGTGGCTGGGTAGTTGCTGGTGTTAGGGCTTCCTGTCTAAGGACACGGAACTGCACTCGGTAGAAAACACTGTCAGGATCGAGCCTCTAATTGTCCCATACAAAAAGCACAAATCAAAGATGGCATCCTGAAGTGTCCTTATTTTCAAAAGTGGTTTGCTTTTCCGGCATATTTAGGGTTGTGTGGCATCACAAGAAAATTACATTTTGAATATCTTTTGGTATGACAGCACAGAGTATTAGTGTTATTGAGGAGTCTAAAATGTCACTGGTGTGGGAAAAGTTTGTATGAACTAAGTATATCATCGATAATTGCAGGATTAGCTTGCAATATAATTCACGTAACTTTGAGACAGAGGAAACTTGTGGATGTTTGGAACAGAAAGAGACAGATTATCAGATGTATAGAAAAGCCAAGTATTTTCTAATTACTGTGAGAGTTAAAGAAGAAAAACCCAAACTCCCCCCAAAGGAGTTCTCTAGTTTAAACCAGTAATTGCAATTAAGAACATCAAGTAAAAGAATTATATAACGCTGCTCCATTTTGCTATTAAAAGCTTAAACTTTTTCTTGCTTAAAATTGAAAGAGGAAAAAGAATTGAAAACAGGTTTAATTAACTAGTAAACTTGAATGTTTATCAGCTATAAAAATATGTCATTTCCTTAGCAATAGGAAATAAATAAATTGAGAGATTTTAAAGATCAAGGTTAAAATAATTAAGAAAATGATGATTGACTATTTATTTATATTATTATTATTTTTTAAGCTTATATTTTCAAGATCCCCACCCCCCTCCCCCCAGGTTATTGCACTTGGTATTTAACCTTGCATTTATTCTGTAAGCTGTAAATTAAAAGGCTAAATAATCTGTGTGACCTTTCATAAAGCCTCAGTGGGAAAAAGTTGCTCTCTGATTTATCAGCTGTATCCAGGGTCTGTAACCAGCGGATTTCTGCCTTCAGTTCATGTTTGGGCTCAAGTGTAACTGAAATTGTTTCAGTTCAGGTGAAGTTCAGCTCAGCAGCAGCGTATTAACCAGTCTGAACCATGTCTGCAAGAGGCCCACCTGGCTGCAGGGAGCTCTGACCACAGGGTGAGCCCGATTTTTGCCTTCCTGCATGCTCCTGGCTGTGGCAACTGCTCTCCTGCTCTCCAGGGCTGGTTGATGGGGTGCTGAGCATGGTGCTACAGGTGGATCCCCGGGGATCAGGAGACAATTATTGAGTAGAAAATTGAAAATTGCCTTGCAGTTTTTTAGGGCTGGTTTCCAGAGAGATGCAGCAGTGGTGGTATGCTGTGGAACAAGCAATTTTACAAGCGTTGGGCAGCCTGAATGGGCATCACTGGGACTGTTCCCATGCTCGCAAGTGTTAGACCTAATGTTCTGGCAAGTCTTTGAAAGATCCAGACCTCACATGTAGCAGTGGAGTTTTGGAACATGCTTGCTGGTGTTGTAGGTGATTTTGCAAATGGTGAGTCTGTATCTGAGGGTAGCAGAAAGCCAAAAATGTTTGTTCTGCAATTAGCTTGTGGGAATTCTTCAGAGCAGCACCTGTGTTCTGTGTGACTCATGGTGATCGCATAACCCCAGCAAGGTGCTGGCAGGCGCTACTCAGGTGTGAGACGGCTATGGCTCTGCAGGGGACTGCAGCAGTGCCTAGCGAAAGCTCTGAACAGGGAGGCTGCCTAACAGACCGTCAGTTGTCACCCACAGGGTTCATCCTTGCACTGGCCTGTGCCTATTTATCTCTTCCTTGCTGCTTGCCCCAATGTACTCTGTCTGAAGCAGCAGCAAGCTGACACTAGAGTTGAGTCAAATGTTTACTCAGTGTGCTTTGCTGTCCAAGATGTTTTCCTATGGTTGTGTCCTTGTGAACAGAGAGATGCCCCGGAAGAGAGCACTGAAACAGCCTGGAGAAGGAGAGCTGCAGCAGTCCTATAACACTGCACTGTGAAGGTTATTGATTTGGGGCCAGTTTTAAGTTTCTTGTTAGATGTGCTTGTGTGATCCCTGACTCAAACTTGAATGATCAGTAACTGATTTTGTTATTTTTATTTAATGCATATAGTACTTTAAATATGCAGTAGTTAGATCTCAATTTTATCTTTTGCTGTGATATTAGTTCTTTCTTTGTGTTACTGTTGATCATCTTTTGTCTTCTCTTCAGTAATGTTATAGCCTTAGTTGTTCACATCATCAGATTTTTATTCTGGTGCTCTTGACATCGCACAGTCAGTTTCCACTCTTATAGCTTATTTTATATCCCTTCCTCTGAAATACACTGTTTATTTATTTATGTTGTAAAGATACACATAGTGCCATTATTTGAAGCCACTAAATTGCTGCTTGAGAGGCGTGGTGCTGTGTATATATTACTCCGTTTATGTTCTCACCATTCATGACTGGTAGAGCCATTTGACTGGAGTATGGCTCCATTAATCTCTCTTCACTATTTATATGTATTAATTAGTTTAAAATTTCACTCATCAGGGTAGCTGTGTTAAGTATAACATCTTCTGGTTACTCCTGGGGCAGCAGCTGTAGTGGGAATACTAATCAAGTGGCTTGGTCACAACAGTTCTCCTGTGCTCACTCTGTTCCGTGTGTAGATGCAGCAGTTTTGCTAAGCAAGTTACATCATAATTTTTTAGGGAAGTTTTAAAGACGTTCAGAAACTCTCACCTCCTGATGTGATTTCCATTGTTTTACAGAGTAGGCAGGTACATCTGTATCATGCAACATAAACAGCTTCCTGAACAATATTAAAAGATAAGATTTTGCTAAATAATGGTCAGTTTTTCAGTAGCTACTTGTTGTATGCTTATGCAAAATGTATGCTTCTTCTTTGTTTGTTGCTCTCAGAAAAAGAACAAAGCTTTCAGACTGTGGTGGCTAAAATTACAGCCCAAACCATACTAATATATCTCCAAAAAAGAGAAAGGGTTAAAGTTGCAAAGCATTTTGAAATTGCTACTGAAGTCCAGCAGAAGTGCTGGTGTTCTCCTGCATGGAGAAATGTCTCATCCATTTTTACAAGCCGTTTTGAATGCTTTATATTATGATAAGATGCTTATTTTAAGAAGACTGTCTGCTGTTGAGTAAACTGCTGTTGAGTAGAAAAGTATTTGTCCTCCTTTAGTACATACAAGCCCATGTGTACCCTAAGCATTAATCTCTTTAATTTAGATTATTTGCCCCAAATGAGAAATAGCCCAAAGGTTACTTGGCCTGCACTTCTCCCATGTGGGATTCGTTAAAAAACATTATTGACCGCAGTTCTGTGCAGCCCAGGTGGAAAGGACAGGGATTATTATTAAACATTTTATAGCACAACAGATGTACCTGCAAACACACTGACACAGAGGAGACAAAATAGGACAACAGTTGAGGAAAACAAGGATCCAGTGATATCACCGGTGAGAATGTGTGGGGAAAGGAAGAATTTAAACCAGGTGGTTTGGGGGTGTAGGAGGGCCCTCTGAGGGCCAGATGCAGGGATCCTACAAGGGGCAGAGCCATGCTAGGATGCGTGCTTGGTCTCTTCTCTAGGAACAGTGGTGGGAGTCTTTTGATGAGCTAGAACATGAAGCAAATGGATCACTTTGTTTTAGTTGTTTTCTGCCCTGCTTATCTTGCTACTACACAAAAATAGCTGTATTTATGCTGAAATTTACAGCAGATACTTTACTGTTTGCTGGTCTTTGCTTTTCCTGCCTTAACTTCAAGATTAGTAAAGTACAACTGCCATTGCCATACGAAAGAAGCAATGTAATTCATCATAATCTTTTTTTTTTTTTTTTTTTTTTATATATATATAAAATTATATACCCCTTCCAACATACATAGCTTTTGATCAAGAATTTTTTATGTGTAGGTATGATATAGATTATTTTGATAAAGTTGCTTGTAATATATAAGACATGAACAATGAAGAAGCAGGGACAAAGGCAGCAAATTTCTTGCATTATTGTCCATTTCTTAGCTGCAATAATAATGAAAAATAATCAGCCTTTTAAAGTATTTAAAATCAGAAGCTAAGTGTTATTTGTAAGCTCAGTTCAAGAATTAGTGTTGAAAAAATGTTTTAAGAGCTGGAATTGTTGCACACAGAAATGTGTGTCAGTACTACACATTCACCAAAAGAGAGCAACATTGGCACACTGTAGGTGCCTCAGGCAAGTAGCCATTTTAAGTGGTGAGCAGGAACACATTGTCCTCTGCTTTAGAGACTGTGTTTTACCTGCCTCTGGATGTGATGGATGTGGTGCAATTATTAGTTAGCTTTATGGCTGCTGATGATGTACGGTTTACGGATCATATTTTTGTCTTTCAGTTGTTTATGTACAGTATGTTTCCTCATTCATTATGATTGCTTTTAGCATACATGTTTATACATTTGCTGAAACATTGGTGCTGTTTTTCCTCTTAGAAAGTTTTTTTTTTCAACATCAGACTTTGCATTCATGAATTTTCTTTGGCTAAAGTCATTAAAATGCACTTAATGTTTTCAGTTTTATCAAATGCTTTGGAATGGTATCAGCTATATTTTTGATTGATTTGAAAAAATGATCTCAGAAGCCTGGATTTCTTATTTTTATTTTTTAATATTAATGATCTCCAACATCTTGAGCATATCGATTGTTTTCTTTTACATTGTTTCATTCCTCTGAACAGTCTTATTAGCCCCAAAGCTAATGATGCACTCAGATATGCCAAGATACTTATTTAGCAAAGTGTGTTGCAGTTCCTGAAGTTTCTTGGCTCAAATACTATATCCAGCATAAATTGGTAACTGTGACTTTTAAAGGAAAAAAAGTGGTTCTCAGAATAAAAGTACAAAGGATTTAATGCCCAAGGTTGTTTTCAGACAACATACTCATCTGCAGTGTCCCGACCCTACCAGTTCTTGAACTGGGAGTGGCTATTAGCCAGTTGGTTGCTGACAGCGTCTGCAGATACCACTATGCCCTGCAGGCCTCTGCTGGCATGGAGGTGTTGAGGGCATGGCCTTGTGTCCTCCTTTAGAGTAGTGCTGGACCCGTTTTTGCTCCTTAGGCTGCACAAGGATAGCTCTTGCTGCCTGGGACAAGGGGAGTGGGCAGAGGAACAAAATCTGGCCTGTGTCCAGCTGAGAAGGGCAGTTTTCTCCTCCCTTTTGTAAGCAGAGCAGGATGGATGGCTTTGGCTCCTTCCTCTTTATTTTCTTTTTAGTCTGGAGGTTGGAATAAACCAAGATGGGATAATGAAGTGCTGTAAACTTTCCAGTCATTCGCAGTGTCCCAGTAATAGACACCTTTCCAGTGCAGTAACACAGCTGGTCTGTGTTTGTGAGGATGTGCTGTGAAGTTGGGCCTTGGGCTGTGAGGGTGTCCAAGGGCCAACGTGCCCACATCCACGGCCCAGCTGCACACAGGTGCCTCAGGCAGGTCCCTGACCCCCAAGAGACTCTTGAAAAGGTCCCATAGTCCAAGTGGCTTCCCTGGGATCCCCCTGAAGGGGTCTGACAAAGCGTCAGCCTAGTGTGCATAAGGACAGAGCACATGGAGGCACTCTGGGCCTGCTGCTGCCCTCCGCTGGGCAGGGCCAGCCTGGGGTTGCAGAGTGAGAAGACAGGGAGAGCAGGGGCCTGAAGAAACGCTGCAGCAACCCTAGCAGTTCGTCCTGCTTACTGGGGATGTTTTGTAACGCGGATGATTCACAGTGACAGAAAGGAAGCACAGGACATATGTAAAATAGGAGTGAGCTTGAATCCAAATGTGGCCAGAGGCAGCACAAACGGCAGTATGTTTCTAAGAGTTAGAAAACTCACTTCCAGGGTTGCTGGAGTCAAGAAGTGCTGGGTGTGGGGGTTACCAGGAAGGAAATCTTGTTCTTTTGTAGCCTGGAATTTTCAATGTGTGTGCCTCTATTTACTCCTATTTAAAAATAAAATAAATACTTAATTTCCAAGTTGAGTATTCTGTGACGGTTCCCTGTGAAGAACAAAAGGGCAGCTCCGTTAGATGCTTGTTGTTGGAGTGAGAGCAGGTTTGGACCCTGGAGAGCTAAGCAAGGGTACAGCAAGTAGATTTGGCTGTGCCTGAGGCTTTGAGCCTGTGCTTGTTTGTTGTGGCGTGTCTGCTGGAATAAGGAGCTCTTCATCTGAGACCTCCGCGCACAGAATGCGACCCTGTCTGTGCCAGGCGGGCTCTGCCCCTGAAGAGCCACTCTCACATCTCTCTGCCAGCTGTGCATAAACATGAGACTGAACCTGCTTTTCACTCCCACCAGAAGAGTCATCTGCATCAGCAGCCCGAAGTCTAAGTGTAGGGGTTGCATGTAAATAAGATGAATAAAGTGTGTATGTGTGTACTTTTAGTGATCTACATGCATACACATACACAAATTTTGCTCAAACCCCAGAAGTCTGAAAGAATTGTCTGAGAAATATATTTTTATTTAACAATCTACTAGCCAAGACCTCACCCCTTTTCCAAATGTTTTCCAGTTAAATAAGCATTTGAAATAAACTGTTGGCTAGTCTTCAGCAGAGGGGGTTATGCTGATTCTGTCCAAATGACAGGCGTTAAGCATAGCTAAAAAGGTTTAATTCGGAAGGACTACTGCAGGACCTTGTGGGTCACTTCTCTTTGTAGACCAAACTCACCCTCCTAATGCCAACTCTCAGTATGTGACGAGAGCATTCCCTCTTTCTGAATTACTGAGGTTCATCGCAGTTACACAGCCAGGTTAGGGAGGCCATCTGAGGGAGGAGAATTTGCACTGGACATGTCCAAACAAGAGCCCCACATGGTTTTTTACACCTGTGTTTTTGTGCATAGTTCTTGACCAAATGATGGATATCTCCTAGAAACGTATTTTGTGGAAAATATGAATCATTGAGCTGACTCTTCTTTTGACTCACTGTGGTGGTTGTCTGTGTACACAAACAATCAGGAGTGGTATTCTAACTATTAAGTTGTGTGAATTTATCAATGTCAGCTAAACTGACTTCAGTGTGAATGTCAGTTGTACACACAGAGGCAAAATATGGCTCTTAGTTTGCAGACAAAGTTTGTATGGTTCCTGTGAACAAAAGGTGCTAAACTGTTCTGAATAAGTAAGATGTATTAGTCAATGAAATCAGCAGTGTTGTTACTGAACCTTTCCTATACAACAGTAAGGGAGTGAAACTGCCAGTCCTAGGCCAGAAGTTCTGGGGAGGCTTGGTGAGACGAGTCTGCGAGGCCTTTAGGCTCCCACTGGCTGACAGTGGGGGAACCTGAGAAATGGGGTCTACTGTGTGGGTGGGATAAGGTTTCTCAGGTGGAAGCAACCGAGCACCTGCCCTGCCAGCTTCGTGTGCTCAGTTAGTGCCCTAAGAGATGCTGCAGCTCCGCATGGGTTTCTTGCTTCAGACTGCAGCCTTTGAGAGTCACGGGCTAGTGCTTGAAGCCAGAGCCTTGCTGCTCCAATTGTGGTCGTGTCAGTGTAAAAAAAAAATAGCTGAACCTTGAGCAGGGAATGCTTTTCATGGTCATACTGTGCTCCCGTGAAGGTCAGGTTTGGGAGACAAATGTACTATTTATGTTTATTTAAAAAGAAAACAACAAAAAAGGCATCAACTAATCTGCCATCTGTTCCCCCATATTTGGCCATATTTATTATTGATCCAAATTTATGGAGGTGTTCCAGAGCTTTGCTGATTTTTAGTTTGCCTCTTTCTAGTTTCCATCTATTGATGACTATTTTCTGCTCATTGGTCTATGCAAAGCAGAGCCTAAAATGCTTTATGCAGTTGGTAGCAGAATTTCTGGAAAGGCTAAATTGCAGCTGCTAAGAGAGAGAAATTATTGGAATGGGAGAAGCTTCCAATTCAAGTCTTGCTGTGTGTGCTTCTGTGATTTGTTTGCATAACGCAGTACTGTAGCTCTTACCACCTAAACAGCCCTGCATCATCTGGTCTCCTGCTGTAAGGGTGAGATGTCTAAAAGCACAGCAGGGGCATGAAAATTACAGAACTTGGAGATCAGAATTGACCAATACAGAAGTTACAGTAATTGTTTGAATCTGTAGTATCCAACTGGTGGAGGATGATGGCTTCAAACTTCTGCTTCTCATAATTATTTTAACAAAGCTGCAGCTTTTAGCCATGTCTGATGTGAATCCAGAGATCAGTCGTTGCTCTGCAGTGCTCTCAGCAACTGGATGTGGACGCTTCTGCCTCGCCGCTGACAAGCGTACGTCTTCTACAGTAAGGTTCGAGGTGTGCCTGTGTTGCCAAAATAAAATATGTGAGCAGTAGAATGATATTAGATATTTTTCCTTAAATCATTCAGGCTTTTGTTTTAACCCAGACAGGCTTCCTAGGATTAGCAGTCATTTAAAATCTCTTAAGCATATAACTGAAACCTAACATGAATTATCATTTCATATTTCATTGCTGCTGTTTACATGCTGCCAGTGATTCCCGGGTCTGTAAATTGCAGCCAAGTTAGTCCGACCTACAAATCCTGATGTTTTTGCACAATCTCTGTTGTGAACAGCAAGGTCATGTGTATTCTGCTAATCCGGATTCAGATAGAAGTGTGCAGTCTGGGCACTAAATATAACTTGTTTTTAGGAAAAATAAGTTGTTTATTTTCTTAAACACACCTTGAAGCAAATGAAATATTGCCTATTCTGTGTGTTTTTGTTTTTAAAACTATTTTAAAATATTCCACAGCAGACATTCTACCCACAGAAAACAGCAGGGGAGTTTTCTTACATAATAATCTGACAGATGTGTCATGGTATCTAATCCCTTAAACCTCCAAAGCCCTCTGATAGTAGATGTTTTAAAAGGCCAGATTGAAAAAGCATGCTGCTCTTTTTTAGAGTCTTTGCCTTTGGTGCCCATTCCACATTCAATTGCTTTATTTTGGTAAAGCAGCGTACGTGATAACTTGAAGTCAAGAGAAAAAAAAAGAAAAAGGTAAAAATAGAATAATAAATGCCATTAAGATAATTAACGCCAAATGAGAACACCATTTTAAATCTGTGTTTAGATCTGGATCTTATTCAGATCTCTCTGTTCCATGTTTTCTCTGAGATTCTATCAAGAAGTAAATCAATAATAATTACACACACAAAATGACCGGCAGACTTGCAACTGAACCATCAAGATTTTCACATTCCTTAACTATGCAACCGTGTAATCATATTACTGTAACTCTTGTGCTCTTTCTTCTCGGGCATTTCTGTTCTGTAGTGCACCGTATCTGTGAGTACAGCATTGGCCATTCAAAGCTGGCGACTCTCTTCTGTTTGTCTGGTTAAGCACCTGGCATACTTCTTAAAATAACAAAGTCTTCAGAAAAGTCTTTGCCTCCTAGCTCATTTTAGCCTTTTCTTTTTCAGGGCAGTTATGGCTTTAATAATGCAAATGCCACATGAAATGTCGAACATGAATTCAGAGGATCAGGGTTTCAGTTAATGACATTAAATAAGTTCCCTTGATAGTTAGCTACCACAGCATACAAGCTTATTTCAGGAATTTTGAGTATCTGAGGCTTGGATAATCAACAGCACAATACATGTGACTCCTGCTTCATTTGCTGTAAATTTGTGCTCTAAATGTTTTTAAATATTGTATCATGTACTGTCACATTGGAGTTGGATCTGAACCAGTATCCAAACTTAAAAGAAGCAAAGGTTCAGAAAAGAAAGCTGACATTGGAGATTTTTGACATTTGCGGAAGTGCAATATTGTGTTAATGTGCAGATGAAAAAAGATTCTTTAAAATAAATGAGAACATGTTCTATAATTTCTTTCAAAGATGTTGGTGTTTGTTTTGATAAAATCATAACTTTCTAGTCATAATCCTTATTGCTTTTAGCGAGGCAATTATTTAGGTCTCGTTTGTTGAAATGTGAACTGACTTGAGATGTCTCACCTGATGAGGTTATCAAAGATTTGTGAAATGACACTGAGACTGAGAAACTAATCATCTCTTCTCTGGTGACACAAAGGAGTCTTTCTTTTCCATGAATGCAGCAACTGACCTTGACTTTACACATGGTCAGTTTCTACATTTTTTTCAGCTTTAAGAAAAAGCATTTTTCAACAGACTAATCCTATAATGCAGTGATTTCTTTTTCAATAAGGATTTCTCAGTGATTTTTAGTTCTGTTCGGGCTAAGGTTCTTTATAAACCAGCTGTACACACATTAAATGCAAGATAAAAACAAGAGGATAGACTAGAAATGAAGATTATACACAAAGACTTCTAGGTTAAAGTGATTCTGCCAGTCTAGTAAATGTGAAATGCAAGGTTAAGAAAAAGACTTTGTTATTTAAGTGGCACATCTTGCATTATGGACAAGAGATTTATTTATTTATTTGTTTGTGTTTGTGTGGATTACAGTGTTATCTGAGAATGGTCTCTATTCATTGCACACCCCTTCATATGGAGACAGGCATCTTCTGTACTTCCTCAGTTTTCCTTGTACAGAATTGACAATTTTCAAATTACCACCTTTCTATTTTGTATTTTTATTTCTTAATTATTGCTGTGTGTATATTGAGAGCAGCTTGATGCCTCAAATTAACATTTAGGCTTAGTAGCATAATATCTTATGTGTCTGTTTATTCCTCCTATACTGAGGAAATGATGTACAAAACATAGCAACCAAAACTGAGAGAAACTTGCTGAAATGTTCTTTTGTTCAGAATAATCACCTCAAACAGTAAGGAAAAAAAAAAGTTTTAGTTTTGAACTTTGGAGTAGGAGTTTAAATTTTGGTCTCTGGTACCTAGGATAATATCCTGGTACCGAGCTGTAGGTATGAAGAGTCTTTTCTCATTATGAGTATTGTTTATATCAAGCAGAGGAGTTTCCATAGGAAAGAAACCCCTCCCATTACCCATATTTTGGTGGAGCAGGGCATTTCATGGATCGCCTCAATGGCTGGAATACTCATTCAAGGCTGCTCCAGGGCATTACTTTTTTGTCGCTGCTTGGAGGAATAGGGCTTTTTAATGTAAATATGTGGTGCGCTTTTGCAGCTGGAAAAATGGAGCTTAGCCCTGCACTTAGGAGGTGATCAGTGGTAACTAATTGTCTGCTGACCAAATCAGGTGCTTGGTCACCTGTGCCTGCCCTTTCCCCAGCGTCCCACCTGTGCTGCGTTGCACTGAGCGGCCAGTGCCTGGCAGTGGGGCAGCCCTGGGTTTGATATGCCTGCTGCGCTTCTGGATCGAGCTCTTTGTTCCCTGGCATCTCTCCATTTGAAAAATCACAGGATCAGCATCACCACGTGAGTGTTGTGCAGAAAAGATTAGGAGGTGTTCAGATGCTGGATTGTTTTGGTAGGGACCAAGCAGGCATTTCAGCCAAGTGTGAAATGGATTCCTTAAACCAGCTGCAGAGGGGCACTAAACTGGTGCATTTCCACAGAAGTTAGTTTTGGTTTTATCTATGGTTTCTGTTTGGATCTTTATTCAAAATCCATTTCTGCTTGCTGAATGCCTAGCTTTCCCAAATGGCCTGTGTTTCATGTGAAAGACCTCCTCTGTTCAACATACACCATCAGATTATTTCTGTCTCAGTACATAGTTGCTTGGGAAAGATGTTCTTAAATTAATAATTTTTACCCAGGTAATTATCACGTTAATTACACAGATATTTTTCTCTTATTTTTAGAAGATATTCCTCTCTTAATTTTGATATACATTTTATGAAATGACTTATGTAATGTACGTGACCTTACCTTTGTGATTAAGGGTTTCAGCTTTGGAAAAAATCAGGACCTGATTTTTTCAGGTTCTGTGTCCTAATATATATGTGTATACTTCTTACTTTTAAGTGAAGCTTACACCAAACTACATTAGTTTGCAAGCATGGAAGAGAGAGTTAGTCTAATTGAGTATTATTTATGCTTTTTGTGGACTGTTTGCTACATTGTTGAAGCTGTGCACTCAGAAAATAAAATACAGCCCCCTGATTCTCAAATCCTATTTCCTCACTTCCAGATGTTAGCACATGCAATATTTTACAACACAGCTAAGCCTTCTGTTTCGTTGCTTGGTACAGTGAAGGGGCCTTCTAGATCAAGGCATAAAACAAAGGTTTCTAGAACAGAAGAAAATTGAAGGACGTGAAGATGGCTAGGCAGTGTCTTCAGAAAACTTATTATCCTGTTCCTGTGAAAAAGGGGCAAAAGATGCCCTATGCCTACCTGACCTTTCAGGAAAATTATAGGCAAGATGTACATAGGCTGCTTTTCTGCCTTTATTCCACTGGATATATAACCACTTCTTATTTTTAAGAACCTTCACAGGTTTACTGCTATTTATTAGTAAAAGGGTTACAATTGCTCAGAAACCATTGAAATGTGCCATGGCCCATATGCCTGTGATTAGATTTACTGTTATCTTTCTAAATCTAAAATTTAGATGCTTGGAAATCATGCAGTCAGCTGGCTGGCTATAAGATGTTGTGGGAGAGCATACATACAATTTCTTATGTTGAAACTCTGTCTTTTAACAAGTGGACGAATTGTTCCTAGGGCCAAAAAGGAAGACTTGATGGTGGCTGTTGGAGCAGCTATCTAGAAGAGGAAGAGCTATGTTCCTGTTCTAATAGTTAATTGAAAGAGATATTTTACATAGAGCATTTTAAATTTTTTTTTTTTTTAATATTAAATTATGTTCCTAATCTCGAGCTGTGGATTCCTGCAGGTACCTGCGATTAGATGGCCTGATGGTAGGAACGTGGTGCAGCAGGAGGTGGTTGCCTTCAGAGGAAGGAAGGTGCCGCAGCCAGGCACGTCCTTCTGAACTGGCAGCTCTGCAGAACTCTGCCCATGCCACCGCCAGCACTGAAGGCCAAATTGTGATATTGCTTGCTTCTATGAAGAGCCCTTGGGCTTGTGCAGGTGTAATGGGCTGGAAATTAGTGAAATGAGTCAATAATTCTGCTGGTAGTTGAGAAGAAGGAATAAAATCCGCAGTTGTGTGTAGCTGGCTGAGGTGAATACCTGCACAGGGGTAACAGGGATAAGGGTAGAAAAAACTTATATCCCAACAGACTCTTTTGCAAATGAAGATATTGGTTAAAGCTGAGACAACTGAGATATTGGTTAAAACAAGACAATTTCTTGTGAAATATTAATCGGGAAAACCAGAAATGCTAGGTTTTGTTTTGCTATGTGACTCTTCCTTGTTACCTAATTGTCATGTAATTACCATACTGTTTATTGGGAAGGCATACTGTGTGACAGCTGTCTATTTCTTTAAAAAATAAAAACCCACCACATCCTATGTTGAATGCAGGATTTACACTATGATGCTTTAGGGAGGGGCTGTTTGAAGATGCATTGTAGCTTGAAATCAGAAGGGATAAGAAGTGTTAGAAGCCGGGTAGTATGGAAACTTCTATACCACAGAGGAGTTACAGAGGCTCTTGACTTTGTGGAGAGGGGCTTTGTATTGCTGTCATTCTGCTTGGTGACTGCAGCATGTTCAGAGAGACCTGGAGCAGTGGGCACTGCTATTTTGGCTGCTGTTGTACAATGGCAGGATAGCTGAGGTGGGCTGGGACCTCTGGAGATGCTCTAGGCCACTCGAGAGGATTCTCAAAGCAGGGTCAACTAGAACAGTCTGCTCACAGCTGTGCCCAGCTGAGTTTTGAACATCTCCAGGGATGAGATGAGGAGCACAAATTTAGTAATGAAACCCAATATCAACAAACATGTACTGAGCAAACCTGCCTCCTGCTGCAGCTCTTTGGAGGAGGTCTCCTGTGCGGCGAGCTTCTGAGGGAATGCAGCTTTCTAGCCAGGCAGAGTTGAAGCTCAAGGCCTCCATTAATTTAACTGCAGAAGGATAAAGTGGCTCTAGTTCCCATTTTGGGATGTGTAATGTGATGGATGTAAATCACTTCAGCACATGAACTCTGTTGAAATGAATGGAGCAGTTGTGATTTGTAATATTGGGTGGTTTCCTCTCCTGTTATTAGCAGCCTTGTTCTCAAATTTCAGATTGCAGTAGAGCTGCTAATGTTGGAAGTTCAAATGCTGTTATTTTCTGAAGGTAACCCTGGATGTCTCCACATATATTTTCCACAATTTCAACTGGCATACAGTTGCAGCTGCTCCTTAATGGTTTATTCCAGGGGTCATTGTTGTTTTTTATTTCTGAAGCAGTGCTCTGAGTGTGCTCCTTCTCTCACAGTTCACGTGGAGAGAACTTGTTGCAGTATCAGGATCTTATCTGGAATCAGTGGTCTGTGCTTATTAGCAAATTTGCTTAGCAAGTGCAGATAGGTTAATTGAAGTTAGTTGTGTGTGACCAGGTTGGTTTGTCTTTAATCTCTTATGTTTAAATTTTATGTGCGTGAAAACAATTAATCCTCTTAACTGCTGTAGACTTTGAATGCTTAGTAAATAAGTGGCCTCTTTAATTGACGCTATGGTGTTTGCCTGTATAAGCCAAAATAAAAGTAAAGCGCTACACACTGGGCCTTGAGGGAATCTTCATCAGTGCAGTGAGAGGTTCTATTATGTAAAAGGCTTAAGAGTCTTCCCAGCTCATTATTTTTATAGTACTGTCTGCTTTGCTCTTTTAAGACAATGCTCCTTTTTTAGCATCAACAATTTTGAGATCAGAGATCACTTCCTGAGTCAAGGCAAATTGAGCAAGATATTTCAGCACTTGACAATCAAAGATGCACTTCTCCTGCATGCAGGTTAACACTGCTTTCATTTTTTTTTTTTTTTTTTTTTTTAACTGAAACCCAAAAAGGTGTTCCTCTTCAAGTGAAGGGCTTGTTATCTTCACACTGCATGCAGTAAAAGAATAGTCCAGAGCTTATTTCTTCACAGAGAAACATAAGTGCTTTGCACAGTTAATCTAGGGATTACTCACTGGCCAACCATCCAAAATACTGGTATTCCCTACCAGTAAATCTGTATAACAGTTTGCATGAGATGAAATACCTTCTTTGCTTTTAATTAGGAATCAAATTTTATGCTGGCAAAATGCAATTTTTTTTCCCCATTTAAACTCCTAACTCTACTGGGTGCCATGTTAGTGTCAGTTAGTACATCCTCGTGCATACCAGGTTTCAGATCATACCTGTGTTTCTTAAGTCACTGCTCAAGTGATATTTTGGCCTACACAGTGAATTGATTAGGAGTAATAAGGGAGAGGGGGAAGAATGTGACAGTCTGGTGTAATTTGTCATAAGTGAGGTATAATGGAGAACGGGATTATCGTCTCACTTATACTGAAGTCTACACTGAGACAAGTTTGACAATAAATATTTTGCCAGGCTGCAAATGTCCTCAGTATTATGCCAGACATCAGCCGAGCACAGATTAGAGTTGTTAGTGCCGCAGCCAGGCTTCTTCTGTAGGTGTCACACTTGCTCGCTGCCTCAGCTTGATGCTGCATAGCTCTGCTCTGAAGTTCTCAGATCTTATCACATTTACTTACACATGTAATTGTGTTCATACATAATTTGTTATTAAATTCAGTCATATGTAATGATTTTGGGAACTAATAACCTATTTAAAGTACAGTCTGTATTTTTGAATAACTTTTCTTTGAGGTTCTTAATTTTTTAACACAACTTTTAAGGTCAGTGGTCCGACTGTGTAAATTATTAAATACTTCTAAATTTTTTATAACTTTCCCCAGCAATGTAGACTGGATTTTCCCTTCTCTTTGCTGTTCCTGGATGTGCAGCATGGAGGGTGATACTGTACATCTTTGTTTTTTTGTTTCAGATCATAGTCATTAATGTGAAATCTAAGCTCTCATTTTACTAATTGTAATGGTAACATAGAGAATATTTTGCTCCCTCACAGTGAAAATTGACCTGCTTCTTTAATCTGCATGAGGTTGCACAGTGAGTATCACGTTCATCCCTTGATTTGGATCAGTTCTCAAGGCAAGGGCCAACACTACCCCAGCACAGCACTGCAGCAGCAGCAGAATTTGACAGTATGCATTTCTGCCACCTCTGACCCTGAAGATCCTGTCTGTCCTAGGACAGATTTTTGTCCTTTGAAACTGTGGAGTAAAGCGATACTGCTCATTTTAGCTGAGTAACAGTACAGAGGAAAATTTTGCAAGGCAAGAAGAATTCAAATTGAGATCCATTTGCACTAGCTGGTGAATTACTCCAAAGAATTACCCACATGGAGATTTTTCTGCTAGCAAGTAGAGAAAGAAGCTTCTAGTAAATGTCTGGGACAGTTCAAAAAGTTCTCAGTTGGAGACCACTGTTGGAGGATTTGGTGTTTCCTTTCCCACTCAGGGGGTCAATTTTAACGTTGTACCTGCATCACTGTAGACAAAAAGTAAAAATGGAGTTGATTAATTGCAAACACTTACATTGAGTCATGAATTCAAATCTTTGCAACCATCACATCTTTTTGTTTGGGTCAGCTGTCTGGTGCTGATAAAAAATCAGTGCGACATCTTCCTATCAGTGGCAATCACATCAGCTGCATAACCAGTAGCTATAAAAGAAGCTGCAAAGCAAAAATACCATTTGCTGGACTTTCAAAAGCAAAATAAATAAATAAAAAATCCCTCCCACCAGGAAAAAGTCCCTGCAATGTCCTAAGCACGTTGTTCTTACACTTGTCTAGGTCTAGAAATTTTGGTGATGCAAATATTCTATCTATACTGTAGAACTCTATAAGTAAAGAAAATGTGGCCAGTTATGTCCTCTGATCCATCCGAGTCTTCTTAACACCTTTTCCTGGTGAAAAAAAGAAAGATAAAACATCTGTTTCTTTTACTTCATAAAGTACTTCTACTTCATCCCTGCTTTCAAGTAGTTCCTGAATGTGCTTATGATTGCAAAATGACAATTCTATACATAAGAAATTTTAGAGAAAGAAATAGACATCAAGGACAATTTACAGTGAAGAGAATATACACCTAGATAAATGAGTTTGCGTATGGGGTGGTGCTCCCGCTGAACTCTGCAACAAATATGTACCAGTAGATACTGCGATCTTCCAAAAAAGCCATTCAAATACAAAACAGGGATTTCCTTTATGTTTTGCTTGTCTGTAAACAAGCAGCCTAATTTTATGCTGATGGAATCAGGTAATATGTAATGTTTTCTGATGATACTGGGCATGTGTACAAACTGAAGTGACCACCCATTATGTGCCTTGTAGTGCCTGGTCTCGTGAAACATCTCTGGCTTTTCAGGCTGAGCTACCTTCTGCGGTTGCTGGTATCAGTGGGAGCTATGAATGTTCAGCATTTCTGGAAATCAGACACAGATTGTCTCAAGTTGGGTGCCCCAAATCTTCGGAAAATACTGCTAATTAGGCATTTTGCTGGAGGGTGCTCTCTGAAACCACCATGAGATAGGGTTACTGTGATTGAAGTCTCTTCTATTTTGGAATCTAATTTCAAAATGACTGACAATAAACACAGTGCCTGATCAAAAGACATGCAAAGCATGGGGTCCCCTCCTGCTGCATATTTATACGCTGCAATGTGTTATAAATACATTAAACTCAGTAGAAACCATTGTAGTTTATATAAATCAACTGTTATTGAAGAGCTAGCCAGTTCATTAGTGTGTGTGCTCCTGCGTATGTACGTGGTTTGCTGGGCTGCTGGAGGGAGACAGTTCCTGGGGTGTCAGACCTGTGGTGGTCCTCTGTCATCCTTCTCCACTTGAAGGTATCAGCAATTAATTGTGAGGAGTTGTGCAATAGATTTTGCAAATTAAATACCTGAACCTCTGTCTTCTTAAAATACTTTTAAGTTAGTTACAGTAGTTACAGTTAAGCGATGAAACAGATATTAAACACAAGTGACCTGGGGAAAACAACTCCACCTTTCAGAAACAGGTTGTTTTCCCCTTTGATGATGGAACACTTTGTGTCAATGCTGAAGAAGGAAGCTTTGTCTCTGTGGCTTTATCTAAATCAACATTCCTATGTCAGGAGAAAATAGAACCCAGTGATTCATATGTATTTTGACCTCGTAGATAAATATTACTGCATTGTGAGAGGAAAGAGAGAAGGACCATGACGTTTATTTGTACTCCTTGGCATTAAGATCATTGTGGAACAGATGAGGTTTTCTGTGGACCAAGTTAAATCCATATATGCACAGCTTTACTGGAGATGTGTGTAAGAGTCAGAGTGGTACTGTTGGAACTAGGTATGAATTCTACTTTCTTCATGTTCTTGCACGTCTGTGTTTGAGAACAAAAATGGGAAAGTCTGGAATGTATGAATACCAAATATATATAAAATACAGTTTAATCTGTCATCTAATGTACAGTAACGAGTACATTATAGTCCAGTGCAAACATGGACCAGACGTGTCTCTACCATTAGCAGGCTTCCCAGAGGACAAAAAATACACAAAGCTAGAAGGCAGCAAGGATACATACGTAACTTCCAAATCCAGAATTATATCTTTTCGTAAGGTGTTAATTTCTCCTGTGTATACGTATTCCTATTTGTATACGTATTTATTTGTCCAGTGCACACCAAGACTTTTTTTCATTTTATGAAGTTAAATGCTAATGGTGAGAAAACATTTGTCAAAGTGGAGAAGCCACTTCTTTGGGAGGGGTGACGGTAAGGGGAAGGAATGTTCTCACCATCTGTTTTCCCTAGAAGGTGGCCCATGTGGAAAATTGCATGTGTAACTGCAAAGTCAACTGCTAATGAGCCACTGGGGGTGATCTTGGAGTAGGAACAGTAAGTCTTATCAGTCTCTTGCTCATTGTGCTTTATGACATTAACATTTGCAATATTCTGCAAGTTAGTGAACATTATGCAAGTATCAGTTTCTTTTATGTGCAGGCAATAGAGCCTAGAAACAAAGTGATTTCCTCACAGTCATGGAGAAAATCACTGCTGAGCCTGCAGTAATTCTTAGGGATCCTGTTTCACAAATGTATCAGGAGGATCCTTCCGAGTTCTCTGTTGGTGTGCAGCATGTGTGTGTAGCAGTGCACCAGCATGCCAACACCAGCGTGCTGTACATGCAGCATTCTGTGCCTCTGCTGTAAGCTGTCTCTGTTCTCAGCCATGCCACCGGTCTGGAGAACTACAAAAAGAAGCAACTATTGAGCAGGGTTCTCAAACACATATTTAGCTTCAAGTCCCCAACCTTTGTTTTTGATGGGGGCTGTTGCCCTTTATAAAAAAGCTTATGGATCTGAGCACTTTGTTGAAGCAAGGTACGGTCATAGGCAAGAAACTCTAAAGATCCAGCTTTAACAAAGCTGCCACAAAGAGGCTTGCACCTCTGCAGAGCCAGAGGGCAGCTGCTGCCTCTGTGCCTCATTATCAAGAGTTGTGTGTTGGCTCAGGAGGTAGTACGGATTCGCTAAACCAGAGAATCTGTGGACTTACGTAATTATCAGCTTCCACTGAGCCCTGATTTGGCCACCTGGTTCCCTTTCTAGCTGGAGAGTTAGCATGTCAATAATAGCTGCTAGTGTTACAGAAGAGAGGTGAAGCCTGGAGGAGAAGATAGAGTTCATACTGGCAGTATTTGTGAAAGCCTGGTGGAATGGGGCTGATAGTTGTCTCAGCCACAGACAACGGGGTGGGATGTTATTTGTGGGAAAACGTAAGCAGCTCTTTTTTCCTTTCTCTTTTTTCCTGTTTACTGACTCATATTAGTCTGATGGATTTGATAAACTAGTGCAGCTCAAAGTATTTAAGTTTAGGAAAGTATTTACTCTCTGCTCATTTTGTTTAGTTACGCTCATTAGAAGATAACCAGATTGACCCAAACCGCAGTGTAGTTAGTGACTTTCAACTGGTTTGGTCCTTGGGCCTTGTCTATTTAATGGCCTCACTACACTGTTCTTAATAATTTTAAGTGTGTTGTGATCTCAAAAAAAGATTAGTCAACTCTTTGTTGATTATGATAAAGAGAATATTTTTGTCCAGATGTGTGTGACAAGCATTGCGTGGGGAATATTTTCTCATGTCGGGCAGATGTTTAGTGAACTGAATGCTGTTGCAGAGCCTTGATCAGAAGTTTGTGGTGTCGTGCTGAAGGGTTGGTGACATTGCTGCTCAGGAAGTAAGTAAATCCTAACGTGTTAATGCCACCCTAAAATAACAGTTTGGGACAGTGATAGTTTAAGTGTAGGTAGAGCGGGGAAAAAGACCCTGAGCAGAAAGGATTTTTGACAGCAAAGACCTTGCCAAGGAGCACCGTGCTTTGTTTATATATTCCCTTTCTGTTGTAGATTTCTCTTCCCCGGCAGATGAAAGGAGGATGTGTTTTCTCTCTGTTTTAAACCTAGTGATACTATATGAAGAAACTTCTTACCCACACACTGATTTAATGAATCTGTAATTTTAGGCTTGTCTTTTTGGAGAGAAGGGATTTTCCAACATTTCCTAAGGAGAGTTTCTGAAAAGCAATAACTATAATATTAAAAACCTCCAAGTCACCTTTTCTCCTCACAGGAAATAACACAGCTTTCCTCGCATCTCTAGCAGTATTTAATTATACCCAAATTCTTACAGAATGACAAATGGCAGGTTGTCTCAGTGGTAGAAGATTTGAATTTTTAGATGTGAAATGCAGATTACGTGGGTCCTGGATTATCTGGGCTTTGCCTATGTATTGGATCTCTGTCAGATTTTTCACTCTCCTTTGTACTTTAGAAGACACCGAAAGAAAAGCTGCAAAGAGACGTGAAGTTAGCAGCATGTCTGTAGCATTTGTTACATGCTCCTGAAACGTCGGCCTGATTTATTGTCTGGTGCTGGGCAATGCCTGTGCCCCACGGGGGGAGCGTGCTGCGTGGAAGGCAGTGGTGGGCACATGTTTATTTGCAGAGAGCCTCCTCATTCCTTCTCTTCTTTTTGCTGCCTTGGTGAACGGATGCAGAACCTTCCTCATGAAGGAGAGATCTGTGCATCTTGTTGGGCTGCCCTTCTTTTGGACGTCCTGCAGCTGAGGGTCCTTTTTCAGATAGCTGCTGAAGGAGGGAGGATTTGCTGCCCAGAGCATTCTTCAGCAGCTGTGTCAGAGGCAGGTTTTTGCCATGGCAGAAAGTTCCTTGTAACTTGAAGCCCCAGTTCTGACCTTTGCTGATACAGTCTCAGCACGGCACCAAAAAAAAATTGTGAGGTGAATGTTTACATCATCAGTTGGGCGAGTTAATGGTTTGGATCCAACAACCTATTTTTTACCCCACAACAAGCCATTGTGAGCAGCACTGGAGTTCCAGCTTGGATGTGATGTGCTGCATCTCACAGAGGTTGTGGTGGCTCAAAGCAGAAACACACATTGCTCTGCACCCTATGGGCTTTGCCATGTAGGATGTCTCATCATAGTACTGACCTCATCCTATATAGCAAAGCAAAATAAATTTTGGGGGCCATTCTGCTGTAGAGAATTTTGTTGGCATTAGCTCCCTATTTGAGATATTTCGCTAGCTTGTGCTGCATGTGTTGAGACAAAGCCTGTACATGAAACAGGGTCAAAATGTCAGCTTTTTCTTTCTGCCCCTCTTGTTCCAGCTGTGGAAAGAAGGGGCTGTGCAGCCCAAGCCTGCTGTCCAGCCATGCCTCCCATGCATCCCATCCCTAGAGCAGCGGCCCCTTGCAGCAGTGCTGCTAGCCAGTGGCCACCCCAGAGCCCCAGCCATGGCTTCTCCAACTGCTCTTGGCAAACATAAATCTCACGACTGCCAGAGCATCCATCATTTCAGGTCCATGCCAATGCTGTTTGCCCCTGGGGGTTGCACCCCCGCCAGCAGGGAGCTGGGGAGCCCTAGGGGGGCTGCAAGTCACAGCAGGTGGTGCTCCAAAACTGCCAGAATTTCTCACTTCTCTTCCTGTGTATTTTTTTTTTTTTTTTGTCTCGTTTTGATTATCGGTTTCACATAGCGAATTTAGCCACCCTGTTTTGAAACAGAAGAATTTCAAGACTGCCTAACCTCTCCTCAGCTGAAATTCACTGTGCACTTACCACTTGGCAGACGCCAGAAACAGCTCAGTGGGTGCTTTTTATAGTCATCATCGAAAAAAAAAAAATCACCACCCCATTAATACACTTCTTTTTGTTGTAACTGCTGGTAAATGCAAGTGTCTGCGCAGATCGGGGCTGGCTGGAACTCCAATCATTATACTGCAAGAATATTTTTGATAGATTTTCAGCAGCTCCAGAGTTTCTGTCAACATCACTTTGGCTTTTTAATAGGTCCCAGGACCCATGAAAACATTCAGGTCAGTTTAGTACCTGAATCTTCCCAAGTAATTAGCAGGTAGAATTACCCGGTAGCAGTCAGTGTTTTTCCCTGTAATCCGTCCACAGAAGCTGCAGCACAGTAATTGCTATCTCTGGCAGCCCTGCAAACATGTCTAATTTAATGTGTCAATAGGGATTTTTCTTTCTGTTTTTTCATTCCTGATGCCAGGCAGTGAATTTTCCTTTCAGAAGGCCAGACTCAAAGTGAGATGGATATATTGAACATGTGAATTTCAAGGAAATGTATTTCCCAGCAACTGTAAACGTGTAAAAGCATTCAGAGCTCATTCTCCTTTCCACATGACTTTTCAACAGGTTAAATGAATGTATGTAACAGAAAGATACTCAGCTGTATGGTCCACATTTCCTGGAGCAGAGAAATGCTAAGCTGCCCGTGGTGTTTCCTAGCTGGCTGCGCAGCATTTCAGCGCTTCTGGCTTCTTTGGGGATGCTCTGGTGTTTTCTGAAGTTGACTTGATGATGTCAACTACTGGTGAGACACATGTAGCTTTTTAGTTTCCCCTCAGTCAACATTTGCCAGTAGTGAATGAACAGATGGGCTCAGATCTGCTTTGAGACCAGATGTGGCATGTGCATATTTCCAGGGTACTGCACAGGCAGGTTTTCCGTCAGCAAGCTCTGCATCGTGGCTGGCTCTGTGGTACCTGTGCGGCTGCGCTGGGACAAGTGGTGGGCCAGAGGGCTGCACTTTCCTTAGCTGCTTCATTTGCCTAAATACCCCTTTCTTATGGGTTAGATTGTGGGGCACTGTGAGTTTTTGTTCTGTATTAAAAAACAAGATCCTATTCTGTGTGAGGGAAAGAATATATTATAATGATAAAAGTGGTTATTCCCAAAAGAAAGAGAGATATACATTATATATTCTCTACAGATCTATAAGCAGTCCTTTGAGTCTGTTCACATCACACTGTGAGTCACTGATATTTCCTGTTTAGTTTTCAGTGAAGTCTCTAGCATCTCTGTTGTGAAGAAAAAGTAAAAATAATCCATCATGAACAAACCCATTGGGCATGTTTCTGAGCAGTCCTGGATACACAAAAAACAATATTCTTCTTTATTAAAGGAGAGCATCCCAGAGAATCACAGTTGTGTTGTGTCAGGGATTGCGGGCATACAGGATAAAACTGTTCTTCCTGAGAGCACGAGCAAGGCTGGATCCTCAGGTGACCTAATTGGCATTGCTAAACTGGAGGCAGCAGACCCATGGTACGTTAGCCACTTGATAGTGGCTTGATCTTTTAGTCCTTTCCATTTAAAAAATTCCCTTTTGAAAGAGTAAATAGGACAGACTTGTAGCAGTAAATGACTGTGGTGTGCTACTCAAGTTCTTGTTCTGTTCCTTTTCTTAATTTGAATTTCCCAGCTTAAAAATTGAACCTTTGAAATTTGAAATACTGGTTTCGCTGGCTAGCATTCACATATGTAAGTACTGCAATTATTGAGCAGATGGATATCAAGATTAAGTAACTGTGGCAAAATCCATAGTGAGCATGAACAGCAAAATTTTATTAATGAATTAAGACCATAATTTCATACAAAACAAAACAAGTTATGTAAATTGAAGGATTCTGCTCCTTTAAATACAGGCAAAATTTCATGTCACCACAGAATACATTTTTAGTATAAAAAGTTACTTGTATTTTGTATTGTTTTTGGTCCTGAAATTATGCAATATCTATAGTATAGTTATGCTTCAATGTGGGCCTTTTTAGGAGGAAGCCCTAGAAGTTTCATAGACAACTCACTCACTCCAAACTGCTTCTCTATTCAGCAGATTAAAAATTGAGGCCCTTCTCTGGTTTAAATGGCAGTCAGTAAATCCACAGGTAATCCCTGTAACTTTTCATATAAATTTGATAACGAAAGAAAGTGTGCTACTAGCATCTCTATAACATAACTAAGCTTCATTGCATAACTCAAACCATGATGGAGATTTTGACGTGCTCAGTGGCAATCTGACAGATGTGTCGTAGTGTCTAATCCCCAAAAGCCCCAAAGCTCTCTGAAAATGGGTGTTTCTGAAAGACCAGATTGGCAAACATGCTGCATTTTTATTAAGCTTTTTCTCTCAGTGCCTGTATTACTTCCATCGTCGTCTTGTTGCCAGCTTGACTGTACAGCTATGCACTAACTAGTCTGGCAGTTCTGCTTTGTTAGCAAAGAGACTATATATATATATATACACAAACATACATGCATGTATATATATAATGTATACTTAAATTATGTATGTAAATTTTATATAATTGTAATTGTCTTTATTTATGGTTTTAAAACACTAAAATAGTGAATTTAGGACTTTTATTCCACATTTTCCTGTTCTGCAGGGTGCAACTATAGCATATTGGTGTGTCCCAGCCTAAATATTTCTGGCATTATATATTAAAAAAAAAAAAAAAAAAAAAAAAGTAACATAAATATGTGTTTGTGATAAGTTCAGAATGTATAGTGAAGCAATATTTGAAATGCCAGTTGTAGGGGGGAAAGTAAACGATGTGCTTGGAAGAGATTTTGATAAAATGACCCCCGAGTTTAAATGCAGACAATGTTCCTAGTCCTGGAATTTGCCAGCAAATCTCTAGGCCAGACTCATGGGAGACTGAAAGGAGTCTCAGTGAAACATCTCTGTGTCCTATACATCATGCTCAGCAGCATCTCTGGTGTTTGGATGACATCCACCGCTGGTAACAAGAAAATTGGGCCAGTTTACGTTCTGTTACAGAGCAGCTTCCTGGATGACAGAATAATTTCCAATCTAAGTGCCCTGGATTACTCCCTGCTGTGAGCTAATAGGGTGCTAATTAGCATATTTCATTTATTTACTTAACTGGGATAAAAACAATTGGGCACAGGTCCCATTTACAATGGTTTCCCAGGGAAGCTGCAAACTACTGTAAGTGTAACGGTGCCACATTAAAAAGGTATAAGCTCACATAAACACAATGTGCAGGCTGAGCACACACCGCCAGGCCGTCCAATCTCCTCATACAGCAAGAGTGGTTTGGAACATTCAATGAAGCCGTATCTCCATTTCCTTTAAGTCTTACATGGGATAAATTAAATTAGAGCAGTATTTTTCTGATCTTTGCAGGTCCACTGGTGACAGTATTGAAGAAGCACTGTGCTGGGGACAGCATCTTGCTTTGCCTTGTGTTCTCTTGTGATGGCTGCTACCTTAATTTCTCATGACCATAACCCGCACTAAGGCTTGTGCAAGCATTTGGTTACCCCTGAAACATGAGTTGGAAATTGCTGTCTTACAACTTTTTCCTCAGTTGCAGTGAAAGCAGTAGCAAAGAGTATTTTGGTTAAAATAAGTAGTTCCAGCACAGGGATGCTCTGAGGTTCCTTGAGGCTCCTGTGGTCCCTGAGGTTCTTTAAGGCAGCCTGGAGCTGCTTGGAGTTGGAGCTCATTCCTAGTGTGGGACACACCTGCCCAGTGGTTCGTGCTGTTCTTGAAGATCTAGAGAACAAGTCTTACAAGGAGTGGCTGAGGGGCCTGGGGTTGTTTAGCTTGGAGGAAAGAAGGCTCAGGGAGATCTTATTGTACTTTACTATGATCTCAAAAGAGGTTGTAGTGAGGTGGGGATCAGGCTCTTCTCCCAAGCACCAAGTGATAAGGGAAAATGGCCTGAAGTTGTACCAGGGAAGGTTTAGGTTGGAAATTAAGAGAAATTTATTTACTGAAAGGTTTGTGCGGTATTGGAATAAGCTACTGAGGGAAGTGGTTGAGTCACCATGGAGGTCTTCAATAAATGTGTAGGTATAGAACTTTAAAGCATGGTTTAATGGTGGACTTGTCAGTACTAGGTTGAGCTGGATGATCTTAGAGGTCTTTTCCAACCTGAATGATGATTTGATGATATTTCTAGTTGCATAAATGTTGAAAATGCCCTTTTATTTATTGGCTTGTTTGTTACTCATCCTCAACCTCCCCATGATCCTGGTGTCCTGCATATCGTAAGGGGTATAAAATTGCAAGCACCCCACTTAGTAGCTGATCTGGGGAAATTTCGAATATTTGTTCTGTGAGTTTGTAGAGGGTGAGGCAGGAAGTAAAAACTCATCCCCTGCTTTGTTGAACACAAGTCTCTTTCCAAACTGCTTGACATTTTAAAACACACCTTTGCATTTTTATATCTTAAGCAAGACTTTTACTTAGGATGAAATTCCTTATCCATTTTAATTCACATTCTGCTTAGTTATGAAAATCTGGGTTTGCCCTGAGGCACTATAATATCTCTCTGCATCTGCGAGGCAAGTTCATTAAATGGTATGGAGAGATTTTGAGATCGGGAGACCTGGGGTCTGTTTCTGCCCTTCTTCACATCTCATTGCGTGACACTGAGTAATCTGCTTTTCCAATCTTCAGTTTCCTTTTCCATAAACTGGAGAGGAAAACGCTTAATCTTGCCCTTTTAAGCACCTGTTAATATTAGAAGATGCTTTGTGACAAAGATCCATTAGCCCCCAGACCTCTTCCCTCCTGTCCCAAACCTAGCTCACCATTTCAGTACACAGTGACCTACCTACTTGGGTATTTGTATCACGATCTGCTTTTTACCACTTGTCTTGCTTCCAAAGTGAGCTGTTGCTGCAGTTACCAGTGTCTATTTACAGTTGTCGTTCTGGTTTGTAGGATCAGCCATCTCTCCTCTCCAGCTAACCTGGGATGCCCTCATAATTGTATCTGTGGGAGAATCTTCCTCTTGTTTTTCCTGGCCCAGAAAGCTCTTGAGCTGGAAAAGAGCAAACATGGAGTGTATGTTTTCTGTGCTGTACTGAGTAAATACCACTGAAAGAATATTGCTCTTTTGCATTTTCCAAGGTTGTAAAACAGATTTAGAGCATCCAAGTATAAAAAATTATAAACTAATTAGAATAACTAGAGCTCTGAGACTCAGCACCTTATTTTCAGACTAGCAAGACTTGTTCCAAGGAGGTATGTTTTCTGTGTTGTTCATGTTGAAGTTGTCATATATCCCAAAAAAGCATAATCTCCGCCATTCAGTACCTTTCCTCTACTTGGTTATAGAAATCCCATTCCTCTTTTCTGCTGCAGTGAAATATCTTGCAGAAATGAAGACGTTTCTGCTTTGGGGTTTTAAGAGTAAGCCTAATTATTATGAACTATATACCTAATAGAATTTAAATATGAAATATATTATTTGTTTTATTTTTCCCAGACCCACCTGAACATAGTGAAGGAGTGAATGGAACCACCAATAGAGCGTCAGCCCCCAGATTTGAGAGCATTCACTAGTCAATCTCATAGCTACAATACATTGGCACAATTTAGAAAAAAAGTAAAAAATAAAAATGCATTTCCCGAAGGCTCATGAATTCATGACTGTGGACCCAGAAATTCTACTGTTGACCTGTGTGCAGAAGAAACTTCTGGTTGTGTTTCCAGGGCCATTTGGATTCCATCAGGGGCCAAAAATCTGGATGATAGTTCTGTACAATTTTAGTGTGTTCCATGTTGGAGACCTCATCATTGGTGAGTGAACCAATTTTTCAGTAATCTTTGTCACAGCAGGCAAGATAGAAATTGGTCTGTAATTTGTAATCATTACTTCTCTTGCCTGAGATTAATCGTGGATCACCCACAGTGAAAAAAGATGCCTCCTAACCTCGGGAAGGACCATTCTCCATTCAGAAGGCCACCGAGGCTTTCTGTTCACAAAGCACACTTTGTCTTGACCATCCTTCTTTTTGTATGTCAGATGAACTTTTATCTATGTTCTGCTTTTCTCTACAAGAATGAATACTCCAGACTTTTTACATAAAGCGATTTTCTCAATTCTTAGTACTGTGAAAGAGATGGGAGAGTAGGGGGGGGAGAGCTTTGGAGTTTTCCTATTGATATTTTTTTTCAGAAGGGACAAAAAAGTGTTACAGTGCATGCAAGTAGATGTGGGCAATGAACAGAAATAACCTTTACGTAAAAATATAGAAAGGCTCTAGTTACTACCAGGAAGTTAATATGAGGAATTTGGGCTAGAGGATACTGTGATTCTAAAGATCTGAGTTGGTCTATGAAAGCAAAGCATTCACAAAGCAACCCAGCTAGTCCAGCACTGTGCTATATATAGTGAGGTCTGTGCCTTGGAAAGCTTCAGATATTCAAAATGATGCCTTAACTGACCTCTTTAAGGTATTACCGAAGTTTCTTATATAATGTTCCCCCGCCCCCCCATTTTATTTATTTATTTATCCCTATTTAAAAGCCAGCTTGATTTGTCCCTGATTTTACCCCTTCCACTCCCGGTTTTCCTTACATGGTCTAAAGGAAGCCTTGGCCTAGAGTTTGTCATTCTCATATGAAATGCTTTCCAGTTGAAATTGGATTGTTTGCTTTAATATTGATGGGTTTCAAAATAGGAGATATCAGAAAAAAAAATCTGAATAGGGTGCGGGGATGACTATAGGATATCAATATTGAGAACAGTAAATGTGGTCATGGTATTCATCAGGCATTATGTTTCCAATAAGGCAGGGAGATGCTAAAACCACTGTACGTTTTTGATCACCCCTGTTCAAGAATCATAAATTCAGGCAAGGATGGGTGAGAAAAGCCTTCTGGAGTGCTTAGGGCAGTGGAGAGCCTATTGTACCACAACCACCACAAAGAAAAAAGTTATGGAAGTTGAAGGATGATGTTAGAATATCAAGAAATAGATATGAATAGCCTGAAATTAAATTGGAAATGAAAAGGTTTCTAAACATCATATACCATCTTTGGTTAATGCATATAGCCATATGGTGGTATAAACCATATGGTGGTGTAACCATCACTGAAGAATCTAGGAGGTCCTTTCAGGAATGTTTCCTACAGTGATGTGTTCCTACATATGTATTCATGTAATTTTCTTGGATGGGTATAAAATGTCAGAATAATGTTTTGAGATCTCAGTTTTCAAATAGTGAGCATGTGAATTGAGATACATAACTTAAAACAAGCTGTAGAACTATGATTTTTTTGAATACCTTGTTTTGGTTAGCTTTCCTCTTAATCTGTAAACACCAAAGTTACTGAGTCTACTTTATAGAGAACAGCGTGAAGTACTGGAAAAAATGTCACACAGAAATTACCGGTTGTATCTTAATGACTACTTGTATTTAATTGAGAAGTCAGATTCATCTGTGTTGTACTTCAGATTCAAGATAATTCCAGGAAAGAAACATTGGCAAATTATGAATTTTCTAATATATCCAGTGAGCCCATTAATTTTAAATGAAGATTGTTGGAGCTTCCCTGGAGGGCTGTAGCTTGCTTTTAATTTTCATTGGTGTTTGTGTTTCATGTGGGACATGTATATTAACTGATCTGAGCTCCGTGCAGAAGTTGGGGGAAACTTTGCATTGCTTTACGTATTTTAGAGGCATTCTTCTTTGTCTAACTGGGAAGTCTCTGGTTCGGAGACTTTGCAAGGTGACCTTTATTTACCAGTGTGATATGATATTCTGTTAGGGGTTTCTCATAGTCCCTCCTGACAGATCTGTTTTATTTGGTTGTGCACCAAGACAATGAAGAAGAAGGAAAGTGCTTCTCCAGCTGGGTGGTTCAGGGTGTTCCTTCTCTGCTGATTGTTATTCTTGGTACAAATCATTTAAGCATGTCAATAAAAAGAGTGAAACTGTGTGCATGTTTGTCTGGGATATCCTATTGCATGCTCTATTTGGAATATGTCCTGTGTGGACTCATATTCTCTTGTCCACAGGAGGGAGCTGAAATTGGTTTTTCGTCTGCTGGGTGAGTGCTATAGGCAATGGTCACTGAATGAAAGAAAAATGTTTGTATCTAGAGCGCTTTCCAAATTTTAAGCCGAAATTTTTTAATAAATCTCAGATTGGGATAAATGTTTGCTCAGGACTGAAATAGGATTTTCTTTTGGGAGTCTATCTTGCTATCTCATTTCTCCAAATATTTCTGAAGTGCATTGGTTTTGCATGCCACAGGCCTTGCTGCCCATTATGTCTGCACATTGTTACTCCGGGATGCATAGCTGAGAGAAACTGAAAAGCTCCTCCTGGCTCTAGGTGATTTGTAAATTGAATATTTATACACAAAAATGGGGGGTGGGTTTATTGTGCCAGTAGGATAACTGCTCGAAGGAGACAACTGGACATTTGTGAACTAATGAAGTTTGCCTGTTTCTGCTTCTATGCACACAAGGGATGTACTCAGATATATTTACTTAATTAATTTTTTGCTATTGTCTCATTTTCTGTGTTCCTTTGTTTCCTGATCCATCTTCTTGTTATTTGAAATTGCTCCTTTTCTTCTGCTGAAACTGATACATGCACAAACTGTAGCAAAATGCTGAATGTTCAAGATTTTGAATCTGTGATTCATTCTACTGTGAACCAAATATATTATTTTCTCAGCATCTTCACCCTTTCAGAAAGCATTGTGATACATATTTACATTCCCTTGAATGAACAAACCCCACCTTTTTTTAATATATGTTTAAAAATTTCCATGGGTTATTTTTTATATTTCGAAATTTGGTCATTTGAGTGCATTAGTGGTAGGCTTTTTTTTTTTTTTTTTTTCCTCCTGCATACATCCTCTTAAAAATCCAGCTGAGAACCCCAACTGGTCTACTCTGTAGCAACAACAAAAGAAAGAAACTCAGTATAAATATAAAATAAGCATGCCAAATTTAAGTTTTGGATTTGAAAAAGTATTCTCAATCTGCATAGGTTTGTACTTTGCAGTGTCTGTGGGGCTACATTTTCTTTCTGTCCATCGGAGATGCCTCATGTTATCTCTGTGGACTCTAGGAGAGGCTGTGTGTCCTGCTGGGCTGGGCTCCCCCTTGTCAGCCCCAAGCAAATCCCCATGCTCTGCTCATGGGGTGGGGAGGTGCTGGAAGCAGCGACTGGCTCCTGACGGTTCTCCGTAGAGGGCGTCCCTTGGTGGGGCCCTGTTCTCTGTCACAGCTCCAGGTCACTGCTGTCCAACCTGTAACTGTTGTTCTGCTTATGGATGTTAGTAACTGGGGGTGCTTCCATAATAACATGTGAGGGGCTGACAATATATAAATTGTCGTAGTTACGACTTTAAGTAGCTAATGCAAGAAACTCACTCGGCTTTCTGGATACCAGCCTTTACTTTTGCACTGTTTGTTGAAGAGCTAAATGCTTCCTTTCTTAACGCAAAATAAGTTTTGTGTCTTTGCCTTAGTAAAGTAAATGACCCTTGCTTATAAAATGCTAGTAGCTGACATTGTCATGACTTTGATATGTAGAGAGATTTTTGTAACTCATACCTTTTATTTACACTGTTTTCTTCATAAGATGATGACTCACAATTGTATACAAAGACGTATAGTAATTGCCATTTTCTTGATACCGTATCAGAAGTCTTCATGCATCTATCCTTTTGTAAATATATGAAGCTGTAGAGAGAAAAGCAAAGCCACAAAGAGAATTGTTAAATCAGACTTGATGTGCTTTGCCAAACAAAGGAAAAGTTCAAACTGCATTGTAGATATAGTGCAAATGAATTTCTTTGCAGCCATAGACACTCATCCGTGGTCTAATAAAGACTATTCTAATTCTTTCCTTTCTTCAAGACTTTACAGCCCTATCTGTCTGTATGGGAATCCTTATCAGAATCGAAGCAGATGGGTGAGAACACAGATCGCCCTGGGAATTTGATCAGGATCTGAACAGAGCCCAGAAAGAGTGCTAATCACAGGCTATTTCAAATAGCCTACCGAAAATGTGCTGGATTAAAGAATAATATTTTAAATAAGGATTCAAATGTTCCTCTTTATGTGAACTCTTCGTTTGAAAATCATCAAACAATTTAGACAGTTACAATATATTTGAAAGTGGTGGGGGAAGAAAAAAAGATAGTGTTCACAAAGACTAATTGAAGCATAGAGATAGGTATCTTTCTTTATGTTCCCTTTATTATTTTTCACCACTTGTTTTATTAACATGCATCTACAGTTACATGTTGCTTTAATCTCCTTGATTAAGACTCGCTGAAAGGTTCTGTCACTATTTATTGTCTGAGTGCCTCAGGTCCCACTTTTTGTTTTACATTAGCTGTGCCGCTACCTCTGCTGACTTGAAAACAAAATGTTGTTTTAGTAAAGTTCAGTAGGACTGATGCTCTTTTTAAAAAGCAACAACCACAAAAAACAACAAAAAACAAACAAACAACAACAACAACAAAACAAAAACCAAAAAACAAACAAACAACAACAAAAACAAACACTGAAAATCAGTTGCATTGGTAAATGCTATGTTCAGAGAGAAAAACACCATTTTACTACAACAGACTGTAAATATTATTTTGAGCAGCTTTTCAGGACCCTTTTCCACCTTCTTTCCTTACCACGGGTTTGCTATGAATATCATTTTGCTGTGAAATGTCGAGTTTTCTTTCCTCTAATGTGCTGATGCATTGTCTCTTCAGCCAGAAAGAGTTAACTCTGCTTGCCAGCGCTTTGCTGCTGAGCCACATTTAAGTAGTTCATTGGGGCATTGTGACTGTAAATGAGATATAGCATCCTGACAACTGTTCATGATTTTTTTCATAAATAAATAAAACTGCATCAGAAGACATCCTACTTCTAAGGAATAGATGGTTAAAGATAGTGCCTCTCCCCACTAGTCCCTAGAAGCAAATTCACTAGAGTTTACTATTATTTCAGCCCAAAAGGAGAAAATATGTTTTTAATCTACAAATTTTTTCACTGTCAGTGAGTTCAGGAAGATACTTAACAGTAGAATGAAATAAAGGTCCATTGTAAAGGTAACTAGCTCATCATTACCACATGCATGGTGTTCACAAAACACATGCTACTATTTCTGCTGTACTGTTGTCTTTGATATTATAAACTTGATTTTTTTTTTTTTCCCTAAACTGACTTTTAGATTCAAGAGTATATCTGGAGCTGTATAATCTAAAAAATATTTCTAACATATAGTAAAAGTATTTGCATGCATGTAGATACCACCCTCGATCTGAAATCTAGCCATTAGATACTGTATTTTGTTTTTTCTTTTTTTTTATGTGTTTGTGTATAGGAAAGAGAGAGACTCCAGTTATGAAAGAACCCAGTCATAATACCTTCTGGTTAGAGAACATAAGATCTGCTTGGAGAATTGGTAGCTAAAAACACCATTTAAATATTCTGCTCTGTTAATGCTTCAGGTTAATAAAAACTGCTGTAAGAAAATATTTTAGGATATAGATATTTAGAGCAGTTGGATTACTTTTGACAACAGTGCAAGGAATCCATTCAAAGCTGATTTCCCCCTTTTGTTCACTGAGGACCTGCAGAATCTAAGATAAAAATGGCAGTTGTCCTCAGGGCACCCTGAGGCATGTCATTAAAATTGGAATTTGATCCTCTTTTCATGGTTACTTGGGACAATCAACCACAGCAAACCTGAAAACTCATCAGTTTTCAAAAATATGACATGCCCTTGACTTTGTCAGTTTGGATTCAGTGTGCAAGATCTGAGTGTTTCAAAATCCCTTTAGATGTCACTCTGTCTTCAAGAATGCAAACATTGTGTCTTGTGCTATATAAAAGATACAGTGCTTCTAAATATTTCCGAGTGCTTACCCTATGTATGACAAGGGAAAAACTAAATTATAGTCATATAAAAATGCTTTTATTTTTATTAAAAGAAAAATGCTTTATTAATTGAGAATTTTGAACACTGCTAATTGTAATAAATAACATACAAAGTCCAGTTCTTTTTAACCATTAAAACATTTTTAAACAGAAAAATAGACTGTCGGAAGTAATTTGGAGCTTTCCAAAGCTGTAGAAAACTATCCATTCTACCTGTTTATTTTATTTCTATTTGGTAACTGCAACTTTAAAAACTACCTGGAAAAGAGATGCAGCATCGTGTTTTGCCATTCCTTCCTCTGTACCTGGCCTCTTACTGCTTTGAAGAACACTTCCCGCCACCCTTCCTAGCTCTCAGATTTTAAGAATTTGCACATGCTTTTGTGTGTATTTTTTATAAATATCAGGATTATCACGTTTCTGTTTTCTGCAAGTGGGCTGACAGAAAATTGTATTTTGTCTACATGGCAGAGAAACCACGAGCTGGCCATTTTGCTGTCACCTCAGCTTGCCATCAGGATCTCACTGGTGGCTGATGTGCTCGAAAGCATTTGGCCTCCCTTCTCTGCTCTTCTTTGTTGTGAAAGTGGAGGAGGAGCTGCTGCACCAAAGTATTTTCTTCAAGAGAGGAACAGTGACTGCAAGACACCTTTGGGTGTACCTTGACTTCTCCCCAAGGCATTTTCCTCCCAGCTATCTCATATCCTTAGGCTTTCTGTGATATGCACGTGCTAGTTCCTTCTGTTTTTCACATGTTTCTTTTTACTTAGTCTGTAAACTGAAGTTCCTAGTTAATATGCAGATTAAATGAACTGGTTTGCAGTTACAAATAATAATTGGCATAAAAGCGTTACACATGGAGCAGCACAAAACTTGGCAGCACTAGGCAGGAGGAGGTTTCTGTTCCTAATCCTCACAAGGCACACTGGTTAAGGTGTTTACTTGCACCATTTGTGTGGGAAGGAGAAACCTTGTCTGTTCATGTGGAAATTCCTAATTGCTTCCTTCATTTTGACAGATTTATGGGTTACAGTGAAACGTAATTGCAAGTAACATAACAAAGCAACACTCTCATGAGCACCTGTAGCGTTGCTATTATAAACAGTACAACTAACATCCAGTATTGATTATTGTATGAGTACGTTCTTCTGAAGGTCTCAATTTTTCTTGCTGTGTGGGTTGCTGCTTTTTCTTTCCTGCTTCTGTTTGCAGGAGAGTTCCTTCACTCTTCAGCCCAGAAGGGCAATAGCTGTTACCTCATTTTTCAGATCTGTTGCTCAACATTGAAATAGTTAATAGGATGTGCTAAGGGCACCCAAAAGCTGAGACTTGTCCTGAATTTTCACTTTCACAATTTAAATCCCTGGGTTTTTATAGAATGCTCAGCTTTGTAAAGTCATCGTCTATGGAAAAGTGCTGAACTTCCTAAGAAGGAATAAAATGTGTAAAATGGAGTTGTGTGTTTGACAGCTGAGGAAGTCACACACTTACCCACTCTGCAACATGCTGGCAAAAAAACAGATCCTCAGAGTACCTTCATGCTCGACTGTGATGTCTGCCTCATTGATGTGACTGTTGAGGGGCTTAAGGTGGATAAATGAGGGAAGGAACCACAGCCTAAGGTTAGAAGAGGTCGTGAAGGTTGGTATTTAGGACACCTCTGTCATCTGCCTAATTCCTGTACTGTCTTTTCTTTTGCAACAGCTGATAAACTATCCTATATCTTTGGGCCTTGGTATCTCCTCTCTAAATTAAAAACATTTCTGCATTAAGAAAATAAAAATGACTGGCAAAGTGTAGTAGGAACACAAAGGTTTTGCAGACACTGAAAATCTACTCAGATTAGTTATTATGATGACTTACAATGAATATATATTGCATCTGTAATAAAAGAATATGGCCTATCAAGTAACTGATGAATAGCTGTCTTTAATACAGAGAAAGAAAGAGGACCTTCTCATGAAAGCAAAGCAGTTCTCCAATTTAGACTTCTCCTGTTTCCCATCTCCAGGAAATCACATCACTGTAGGCTGCAGTGGGAAGCCTCCCACAGCCGGCTGAGCCCTTCCTTGCTCCAGAGACACCGCGCACTTTGTGGATTGCAGCCAGCTCTCATGCCATCTTAGCCGTTACAGTAGCCTCTGTTTCTTTGTTGTCGGTTCAAAGACCTGTAGAGGGCATGTGAAGTCCTTATTCAAACTTTGAGACAGAGCAGTATGCTACAGGACTTTTTTTCCAGGGTTTTGAAGTCAAGCCTGTTGTATATACAGGGAAGAAGAGTAAAACTCTGAGTCTGGGCATATTGGTCTAATACAAGCAAAAGGAAAAGTAACAGTGTGCCTGGTGTTGGCACAAGTCAGAAATTATTTTGTTGGAGCCAGTTCTGGTGAGAGGAATTTCAGAACTTTGAACTTCAGTTTTCCAAATCCTTCCAAAAATTCTGCTAGCAGACTGGCCACTGGCATGTTCATTGTCTGCCTGTGTTGAATTTTAAAATCTGTTGACATGAGGGGTTTGTAAGGAATGTAGCTGCAATGATGCAATTGGATGCAGTAAGATTTTTAGGAATTAGAAGGATACCTACAGGTTCATAACTGGTTTTGTTTCCATTGGAACATGACTTCATGTTGGATTGAAGAGTTCTGCTGAAATGTAATTTTATGTTGACTTCTTAAAATGCACGATCAAGTACTCTTTATTGCATTTGATGGGAAAAAGAATATTCTTAGGGATTGTTTGAGAACTGTTTCCTGATTTTTAAAATTGAGTATTGTGACTGTAGATAAAATTAGAGAGGCAGGTGAGAGGAATGGAGATTAATTAAACTTGCATTTTTGCACAAATTCAAGATTTTGATCACCAAAGATTATTTACATGTGTACCTTTTAGATATTCTCTAAATTTACTTACAAAGCTATGAGAGAGAGTGTCATAAACTACCATCAAAAAATCCGACTTAAATAAGAAGAAAACATACAACTTGTAAAGGATTTAAACATTCTATGTTTTCTCAGACAGCAGCTGAGTGGCAGCCCTGGAGAATCAAAAAGCAAATTGGCTGTCAAAGCCAACTGGGGAAAAATAAGTGAGTGTTGGAAGTTATCGGAAGTGATCACCTTTTTAATTAAAGGCTGACTTTTCAACAGAAAATGCACTTCCACTGCCTGATTGCTTGCCTCATTCTATCTTTTTTGTTTTCTAAAATCTCACCTCTTGAGCTCATGGTATTATTAGAGAAATTAAAATTGCATTATGTGCAAAGAAAATTTCTCGTTTATGAAGGAAAACTTGAAAAATAATGCTTAAAAGTTAAAAATGAACATGGAAAATAGTTCAGAACTGGGAGACATTTAAAAGAAGCTATACATAAGTTATGTTTAAGTACAAATTTTTAAAGCCAGCTCATCATTAATTTTTCAACTTTTTAATTTATAAATCTTTTACTGAGTAGCGCTACTATTAAACATTAATTTTCAAAAGGATTTGAATTAATTTGTTGTCAGAATTTGTTAGATTTGTTTTCATTACACTAAAGTAAATGTGCAATAAGTCCATCAACCTGGAATTAAGGGATAGCAAGTAGATTCTACCTCATTCTGTTTTGTTGTGCCTTTTCCCACTTAAATTCGTTTAAAGGACTGTCTTGTCTTTTTTTTTTTTTTTTTTGGAACATGTAGAATTTTTCATTCTAATAGTTTTGTATCATTGTCCTAAATTCCTTATGAGAGTTAGTAAAGGTACAAGCATGATAGTATACTGAGTTTGTATACTTTATACTATACATTGAAAAATGAATCATACTAGTATTGAAAATTGTATGTTTAAAATATAATACAAAATTCTGCTGCTACATATCATGTATTTGGATTGCAGTTGCCGTGAGACTGAGCCCTTACAGATTCTTAAACTTTCCTTGGGATAATTTTAAAGCTTCACTCAGCCTAGGATTTTAGCTTAAATCTGTTAAACAGAAAGGTCTTAAGACTGTCTGTCAGAATTTTCTGTAGATAGTAACATAAGTACTGGGCTTACTCAAATGCTGGCCTCACTGGAATCTGAGTACCTTGAGCAAGGTGCTTCATAGCAAGAGCTGAATCTAATATTAAGCATAAAATATTGATTGTTTAGATTTCTTGCTGAGAAAACTCATTAACATTTTAATATCAGCGCATGTGTATTTTCATATGACATTCTATTAATTTATGTTTGGTCAATATGAAAAAGCCCTTCTCCTGAGCCTCAGACATTCCTATCCTTAAAGAGACATAGTTTTAGTTCTGTGACCTTTTTCATAGAAACAGTGAAGAGTAAATCTCATTCAAAGCATTTAAATGAGATCAAACATAACCTGCAGAGTGGATAGAATGGAGACTCTGCTCTTTTTGTAATGCTTCTGATAGAAAAAAATTGCCTTTATCCCTTTGTTGTTGAAGTACAACTTAAATGTGATCGCATACTAGACTAAATCAGGATTAATGCAAGTTGCTGTGCTCTGAAATCATTGCAAATGAAATCCAAATCAGACGCATAAAAATTAGTGCTCTATTTAAGTTTTAGTGGAAGCATTTTCTTCATATCCTAATGGCGGAAGCATTTTATTGTTGGAGTACCAGTTCTCTGCTGCAAAGAAAGTGTTGGTAATACACGCTAATACTGGTTACATATGGAAGTTTTAAAGTCACGCTGTCTATCTGTGATACACCTCAGCAAATAGCACCAATTAATCATCACTGCTATGCCTTAGTGTTTTGGTCCATTTAGTTTTCTGATACAAAAAACGTAGACTTAAAGATGTTTAATTATAAATATGTATGGGATATTTTACTAATAATATTGAAAAAACTTTTTTTTTTTTTTTCCAGTAGAACATTTGTGAATTCGGAAGTTTTAGAAAATGTTTGTTTTAACTTCTGTATTGTACTTCTCTCTTAGTTAAGGATTTCAGGACGGAAGGAAATAGCCTGGTATCTCAGCTAAAAATTGTGTTGTAGAGCACATGATGTGAATATGGCAATTGGGTAATGAGGGGTTTGTAAACTTAGTAAAGTATATAATTCTCTTCCTAGGTTCTTATCTGGATTTTTATGTCTTTAAGTACTTCATGATCAGTAAATAATAAATTCAATTTACTGAATAGAAGTTTTGTCACTTAGAAATACTCACTTGGAATATATATTTTTAATTGGCATCAATGGCACATTTCCCAGGGAGCATAACAAAATGGATCATTTAATAGATGCCCAATCTCTCCATCCATCTATCTATCAGCACAGCACATGATGTTTTGACTTTAATATGGTAATTATCTCAGGCTGACTTCAGAGGAGGAAGCTGCCACCCACACAGCAGTGCTTAATTACTTTAGACTTCAGTTTGCCAAGAGAAAAATTGACTTTTTTTTGCACATTGCATGGAATTGAAATGATTTCATTGTCATTTTATTTGAAATGCAGCCTGACATCACCATGGCATCATGGGAAAGAAAATGCAAAATTTCTCTGAAATTCTTAAAATAGGCTGAAAGCTGCCTTATATTTTAATGGTTTTCTATGAAGCCTGTGTTCACATTCCTTGAATGTTAATGATGAGCTGCTTCTGCTTATGGGAGGATTTTTTTTCTGTGAATACATTTCATTTGCAAGCCAATGAATGCAGTTTTTTTTAAAGTTGCCAAAACCTGATACAAACTCTGGCATTTTAAGGGCAGGTGACTGTTCAAATTAATGTTTGCACAGTGTATAGTTTAAGCACATAACTAATAAGATGAAAGAGATAATGAATTAATGGTAGCGTACAGGCAGCTTAGGAATCAAAGAAGTAATTTTTTGTCATTGACAATCACAGTTATTATCACAAAATGAGATAAAAAAGTTGCGTATGTGTGTTTTCAGCAACTGAAAGCTAAATTTAATATCTATGAAAATTAGCACAAGGTTTTATATGTATGTTGTTAAACATGCTGCTAATTGATTTGCCATACAAATACAGGGTGTAACCTGCTTGAATTAAATGCTGTAGACAGATTTTTGTGCTCAGAAGAGGAAAACTTGATTCCTAGATGTCTTACCCTGAAGTCTGCTGAAGACAAAGGGCCATTTTGGGATTGATTTCAAAGGCTTTATTGGGTCTCTTGCAACTGCTAATGCTGGCAGTGTTAAAATCATCCAAGCCTAGAGGAAAGGAGGAGATTGAGCAGACCAGTAGCAGGAAGGCTCCCATGGAGAAAAAGCTCTTTGCTATCAAAGCAGAAAACACAGGCCTGAGTCTCAGCTCCAGTGCCTTCCAGTGGGTGGACGGCTGTTGGTGCGAGCGTGAGTAATGAAGATGACTCCTGGAAAGTATTTAGTGCAGTCTCTCTAGCTGCAGCTACGCAGTGCACTGCTGCCTGGGAGCAGTGGTTGGGGTTGGTTGGTGTCTGGGCAGTTTCCCCTGGCCCCATGTGCAAGACTGAGGGAGGGAGAAGTACGTGCGTTTCTCTGTGGCACAGTCTATAATAAATCTTCACACAGTGAATGCTGCCAGTCTTGCTGTTATAATTTTACCCTCAACAAGAAAATTCAATACACTGTCCTCCCAAATGGAAAATAAATAATATCAATACTTTCCTTTTTAAGGTTAGATATATCTTCTTCTCTTGGTTTAGACAGCTATATAGCAAAGACCCACTGAAATTATTATTTCATTGTCACATAAACTTTTCACAAAAGAAGAATACAGAGAAGCCTTTTGAAATAAATCTGGTGACACTAGAGAGTTTACAAATACTAGCATATTAATATACAACTAAAATAATAATAAAAAACACCATGCTGCTAAAGATGTTTAGTATTATCTGCTCGCTGCGGGAGTTTATTAGAAACTCCAGCTTTCTTTTATTAAAATTTCAATTGGCTTGGTGAATGAGATCCTATGTTAGTGTCATAAAGTGAGAAGCCAGAAGGAGAGGATATTGGCATTTAAGTTCAGATTTCATTTTGAAATAGTGTATAGTATAGCAGAGTATTACATATCACAAATAATACATATTAGTGGTGTTAGAAATAGTTGCACTGATTCCTATATTCATCAAATTGTCATTGGTTTCTGTGCCATCTGTTAGTTTATATGTGTCATTTTAAAATATATTCTAAGAGTTTTTTAATATAACTGTAAATGAGAAGCAAATCCTGCATAGTTCTGGTAGCCCAGATGATCTCCCAGAAGTGGCTTCAGTGTCAAGGAGTGAACTTTGAACCAAAAGCCTTTGTGAACCAGTATAGGGAGGTCCATGGATTTAGATTTGAGAACTGTATCTTTTTAGGTTCATGCTTTAATAGCCATTTTGATTTGAGCCTGCTGAGGTTTTCTTCACCTCCATTCACACTTGTGTAAAATGGCAGTGTGAATAGGATTGTTTACCTCAATTGGGAACTGAGTTTTTTTTTTTTTTTTTTTTGTTTGTTTGTTTGTTTGTTTTTGTTTTTGGCCCTTTTGAAAAATGATCACAGGGTTCTCCACTTAACTATTCCTACTGCACTGAGCTGTGGTGGATAGTTTTGTATAATTATGCTAAAAACATTGGCAAAGATTTTTTGCTGCATATCAGTCCCCATATTTCCTGGCATCTTCAAAAAGGGTGAGCTGGTAAAGAATAGATGACCAGGTGGCATGCAGGAATATGGGGTTGTGGGAAGTAGGATGTACTTAACGCTCCTCTTTGGCCTTTCCAGGATTATCCTCCTTGTAGGCTTACAGTGGTAATACTTTCTGCACTGGTCTTTTCAAACATGGTGGGTAGAGCTGAATAGGGGTACAGTGTCTAACACCCAAGAATGTAGGGTTAGAAGGGAGGAACATGACTCTCCCATTTCTCTGCAATGACTTGGCTGAAGTGGTGGTCAAAGCTTTATTCCACCTAAGATTGCACAGGAGGAGTCTAAGGTGTGTGTATGCATACGTGTGTGTGTGTAGATATACATACATGCAGAATATAAATACATGTATTTCAAAACTCAGTTTCATGCCTTTGCTTTTCAAGAGCATCTCTGGACTGCTGTTAAATTCTGAATAGATGTTTTTACTTCTTTTTTTTTTTTTTTTTCCCCCCCTCATTACTTTGGTGGTCTCAGCACAGTGACATCTGGACATGTTGCAAAATGGTCATAAATTAGCTCACAGCCGGTTTGAAAGACTGTTGTAATTAACTTAAGATTTTTAAAATTTCATTTTTGAAGAGATTCCTCTGTTCTGCTGTTTGTGGTTGGATAATCAGTGTTTCATTACTGGGTGAAGTGTTGCTTTAGAAGTTGATGGCACCACCAACTCAGTCCAGCTGGAACCCTCCACGATGGGAAAAAAATCTCACATCCCCCCATCTGGATTCTTCAAGACGTAGCGAGAAGTTTGCACTTCTGCAGCTGCAGTTCTTTCATGACAGGTTCTGTAAATTTTACACGTGGCTGTCTGCTTGGAAAATATTTTCCAGATTTACATGTTTACAGCATTGACATGTGAAGCTGAAGAGCCTTCCTTCTCGATTATGGCACAAGTATTCACAGATTGCACACTAACTTTATAAAATCTGGAAATGGATCATTTACAACTTTCAAACAAATCAAAGTGCCCTTTGATCTTGACTCCAAGTTTCCTTAAGAGCAACAAATAAAAATAACTTTTTTTTTTTTGGTGTTTTTCCCTAAATATGGTCACTATTAATGTAGCTGTTATATCTTTCTGGAAACTTGAGCAACACATTTAATCCATTTTTGTTTCAAAGTGTTTGTCCTCAGTGGAGAAATATTAATTCAGCATAAGTAGGCACCAAAGAGAACACTGTATGGCTGTGAAGTGTGTCTGTAGAGGCTGTACAAACTCAGCAAGAGATATCCTGGTCCTTCCTTTACTCTCTCCTACTTCTGTGGTTTTGTATTCATGAATGTTATCGCAAAATGGGAATAGCTTTGTTGGGGCGGAGGGGGGAGCAAATGCCATGGAAATCTGTAGTTACTTTGATGCAAATTAATTTATCCCATAAACTTCAATTACATTTCTGATTCCTACATAACCACTAAACACTTTTAGTGGTTATAAACATTTTTTCAATGTAGCATTAAAAATGTATGCTGTTGGAAGTGTGAAAAATCTGTAACAATTAAAGAACTCTTGGGTTTTAAAATATTGCATTTGGGCAGTAATCATCCCTGATGAGCTTCAGGTCACCAGATTGTCTATATTTATTATTTTCTTTTGACCTTTATTTATTAGTACCTTGAGTTATGTTTTAAGGTATCTTTTGGATGCTATAAAACTTTAAGAGGAAACAATACAGCTTGCTGACAAAAGAAATACACATCATTTATGAATTCTGGTGGCAAAGATCCTTTATATTTGTTAGACCTTGCCATTTTCACAAGCGTGTATTTCTGCCGCTTGAAACTAGTCTGACAGCCATCCATGGTCCACTATCCTAAGTATTTTCTTAATGTTAGTCACAGCATTGTCTGAAATATTTTACCTTTATAACAGATAAACTGTGGCACAAAAGACATTAAAAACCCATTTTCTGTCTTAAGGGTAGACTTTAGGAGGAAAAGGCTGGGCATTTCAAAACCAAAAACTGCTCTGGAGAACAGTGAAGTTGCATGGCTTAGCCGAGCAGGTGTCAGGTAGCTCATTTACAAGGGAGGAATGAAACACGTGCGGGCAGTTTGAACATTTATGACCTGCTTTCAAAGACCTGAGCTCAGACACAATTTTAGCAGAGCCCCACATGGTCTAAGGCAGCTTTTCATTCTGTGATGTGTACTAAGATGGGTAAGGGCTTCGAAAGTCTTTGTTGTGTGTGTGGTGTGGGAAGTCCCTGAGGTAAGACTGTGATCCTGGAAGCCCAGGCCTGAGGCAGGCCTGCATGGCCCAGCCCCAGCCCTGCGGGCCTTGTGGCAATGGGCCACAGAAATGTTTCATAGGTGGAAATCCAACATCTGCTGCTTTAGACTGTCTTCTTTTCGTAATTCTGTCATATATGTACAAGACTCTTGCAAACGAGCGAGCAAAAACCTTAAAATATTTGATGCTTCCCATTCAGGCGAAGGATAACGAAGGATTTGAATAAAACAGAAGTAAGTCTATGTCCTTCCAGTCCCTTAACAGTTAAAAAAAGTCCTCTCATGCTTTGTGTTGGGAGCTGGGCAAATATGAGAGAGAAGGCAGCAAGTCAGATGAATTTGAGATTCATTTTTGCATGTAGTTCCAGGTGGTGAATAGCTAGGATAACCTAAAGGAACAAGATGAGCTAAAGACAAGTTGACGTAAAATGTGAGTCAACCCTTTTTCAGTAAGTTGCACCATCACTGTATACAAATGAAAACTATTGCTTTGTATCTAGTTATACAGTACCCTCCATAGGCCACAATGCTGTTTAAAAAATGAACAAAGCAACAGGTGCAGAAGGAAAATGAGTGTCTGCTTTTCTTCAAGAAAAAAAATCAGCTTTCTAACAGCATTGGAGTGCTCATAAAACACTTAATGATGGTCTGTAAATACAAAAAGTAAATACAAATACATGCACTGTACTAAACTGTACACAAACAAGGCAATGTTTCTGTAACTTGCTTCTACTATGAATTTCTTCCCAATATTCATTCATCTCTACATAGCTTTCTGATAGTTGGATAATTTTGTTTGAAAAAGAGCTTTACTGTCTTCTGTGTATCTGAAACAAACAGCCCTAACTGTAATACTATAATCCAAAATTCAACAGTATAGGGTTCATAAAGATTTGTGTTACTTTATCAAGCTAAAACCAAAAATCTGTAGTGGAGTTGCAAATGATTGTTATTTGAAACAGCTGCCATACAGCTTCTAAATCCTTTCCCCTGCTGCTTTAATACAGAATTTCTTTACAATTTTTCCACAAAATAACTTTTTTTTTTTTTTTTTTTTTTTTTCCTATGTAGTTCATTACTCCTGCAGCAAAAAATCTATAGTGTTGTACTCTTGCTATGCTAATGCCTGGAAGAGTAGCTGTTAATAAAACTCATAGTTGGTTGGCTAATTGATTTTTGGAAGAAAGAAAATGGACTTTAACAGGCCTTAATAGCTAATAGGCATTAATATGTTAAAGTTGCTTTTTGAGATTATAAGTGCTTGTTTGCTCATAATTAGGATTAAACCTAAATGTAGTGAGTGGTGATTATGTAAATGACAATGCTGAGTGGAGAGAAAAGAACATTTTAAAACTGTTTTTTAATCTTTGTATTCCATACACCAACAATCACGGAGCGGGAATTGATGAGGTTCACATGCTCAGGGTTATCCCCAGTTGGGATACGGTGGGGGTAGTGGTGTTTGCAGCACCGTGTCTGCAGACTTCTCCTGCTCCTCCTCTTGGAGCGAGGTCTGAGATCAAAAAAGGAAGCTATTTTCTAAAAGCTGAAAATTAAAATCTATGCTGTACTTCTGCACTGTTTAAAAAACACCTACAGTGTTCCTGACCTCTGCAGTTGGGCACCACTGGAGGCAAGTGAGGAAAAGAGGTATTTCATTATGTATTTCATTACATATTTCATTATGAATAGTTTACACTGAAAATTATCTTGGTGCCATAGTGGCTGCTGGTGACCTTGCCTTCTCCTCCTTTCCCAGCTGAAGGCCTTGAGAACCAGTCCTCCAGCAATGGCAGGGATGGTGGCAAGCCAACATCGGCTTTAGAATTTGTCATTCCCATGTGGCCATTGGGGCCAACAGCTTCTATTTGGTATTTTGTTCTTCTACTTACTGAAGCAATGAGTGGTATTTGGTCTACTAAATGGTTGTTAACAGTACATACATGCTTTTTGAAATTTTCCTGCCCAATGTGAAAACATTTTAGATCTATTTCATTTAATAATTAACCATGTGATGCATTTTATCAAGAAGGGGTCATAATTCTTTGTGTAATATCTCTTTAAAATTTTACATAGACAGAACTTGTCCAATGATTTTGTTTGTGTTCCCTGAGTGCTAAATCTTCAGACATAAGGAACAGTCTCAAAGTTTTTTGGTGGTTAACTATCATAATGACAAAGTAAGAAAATGTATTTCTTTACGTAGAGCTTACACCGTTGCTTGGTGTTATGCACCTAAGTGGCTTCTTTTGCATAATGGAAGTATCAGTGTGTGCCATTATGCACAGGTGATTGCAAGCCCGTAGGTATAATAGTCTTCTTTGCTAGTACTTTTAAAAGCTTTGCATTTAAGTGTTGTAATTTGGAAGTGTCTTCCTAGTGGAAAGAATTTCTGGTATAAATGTTTTCATTAAGATATTTAATGCAATTTAATGCAATTAGTTGTTTTTGTTGATTCATCACTCACAAAACCTTTGGGTTACCTTGCTAAAATGTCTTGCTTCAGAATGGTGAAGAATGTAAGCTGAGTAATTGGACAACAAACTATTTGCATTTTCAGTAAACTGTTTATGAGATATAGACAGTGTCCAAGGTAGTTGGTAGTGAGAAATTAAATGAGAAGATGGTTTAAAATTCCTTCCACATAGCATAGGATGTGGAATGTTATTAATTTAACCATAATGTGAGTCGAAGTGCTTTAGCTTTGTTGTGAGGAACATGTTTACCTCACTCACTGCAAGCCTTTCAACAGTAACTTCTGCCTGCCTGCTTGCTCTTTGAGTGGAACCAACTACAGCAAGTGCAGTGCTGTAACTCTGGCCATGTCAGCCATGGAAAGTGAGTGACTATACTGAGCACCAGGTGATGTTCTCACAGGAAAGTGTTATCACAGACACATGATGTGCTTCCATTTTGCTGCAGCTGTTGTAAGTTTCTGCAGGGGAGCCTTATTTGTCATGTAGATGTTAAAATTTCAACTGGAGCCCTTCCACTTTTAGTTTCTGGTCCTCTGTTTGCATGGCTTCATGGATGGTGGATCCTGGCATCGTGAATTAACTTCCACCAAAGTGTGGGTTAGAGGCAGTGAATCCAGACAAGTTTGATTTTCAGTTCTTCTGGATTTCCATCTTTCACTTGCATTTTCCAAATATTATGACATAAACACTTTCAGAAATATTGTTATACATGTAAATGAGACTAGAGGAGGAGGATGATGATGATTATTTTCCTGGTGAATAAGATTCTTCATGTTGTATGACAGCAAGAGATTCTTTCAAAACACATTTTGGGAGAAATTTCAGTTGATTCTATTCTGTTGGGGATGAATTCTTCATTCTTAGTGCATGGGGAACAGAGCACAGAAATCTCAGTGAGCAGTCATTTCATAGAAAGGAGTCACGAATCAAGGCTTTTTGAAGGTTAAATCTTATGGAGTGTGGTATCTGTTTTTAATACCTTTCTTACCAAATAAGAAAGTAGTTGCTAGGAATTCTCTCTCACTTCTCCATTTTTTTTCCAAACAGGAAAATCTTGAGCGTAGTGTGCCCCAACCAGGAAGTGCTCTGGGAATTTTCACAGATAATACTAAGTAAGGAGTTAACTTGCAGATTCAACTTCTGCTGACTGAAGTAAGAGATGACCCAGCTTGACTCTCAGATTTGAAACTGTACTTGCATGTTGGCAGGCAGAAAAGTAAACAACATTTAACTTGTAAACTTAAAACTTAATTAATGTTATTAAAATAATTGAGATAACATGAATATAAAATGACAAGATGCTGTTTTTATAGTACAAATATACAAAGCAGAACTGTAGTAAAAGTAAGTCATTCCACAGCATATAAGAGCATGCATTATTAGTACATTAATATTTGTGTTTATGGAAGCTTTTAATAGTTTATAGGGCAATTGAAAAACTAAAATAATAATCCTGGAGGCTGCCAAAAATCACAAAGGACAACAAATATGTTAGCGTATAATCTATAATCCAGAGTATTTCTAGAATATCCCGAAGGACAGACAAAGCCATACTGGCATGGATGTGACACTACCAATTGCCTGTGCAAAGCCCAGGCTTTCTTAAAGTAATGGCAAAGCAGAGTCAGGCACAACGCTATTTGTGTAAACTTGTACTGGGGTAGAGCTGGCAGGAGATCTTAAAAGTGGATGCTGAACACGTTGTCCTCTGGCAGCCATCTAGAGCAGTTCTCAAGGTCACTGCTGCCCGAGGAGCTGCTTTGGTGGAGATGAGTCACTCAGACCTCCATGTAACACGTGGTGGTAACACCACTAACTGTATCTGAGCTGGTGTTTCTGGGAGAGATCAGGATTAGTTTGGTTCAAGGAGGTGTAATTTCAATTACACAGCATTGGTGTTAGTAATCAAGAGCCAGGGAAAAGAGAGAATTAAATCTCCTATGTTTATTTCTGTAAGAATAGGGGCATGCAGGAATATAATTTTGATGGGAATTAATGGTTAATACAGTGTAATTAAATAACCTCTAATATTTTCCAATGTAACATTTCTGACAGCAGTAATATAATGGCAGCGCTATTAATTAAGTGGGTATGTAGAAAAGTATGGATAGATTATCCTGGAGGGTAATTGAGTCAAGTAAAGACGCAATGAGAAATTTGAGTGTAAAAGTGAAGGAGAGGGAGAGGAAGGAGCAAAACAAATCTGCATTAAAGACATAGTCACATAGTTGGAATGATGTTCATTAGAGAGTATTGAATTTGTGTACAACTATTATGTGTTCCAGGTTACGTTATGTTAGCAAACCAACTCTTAAAATGAACAAACAAAAACCCCCTTCATTGATTGATTCATCTATTCACTGGAAAAAAATGCCATGCTTGGTACTGAATTCTATCAGCAGTTTAATAATGATACAGAAAACAGATTTGAATTTACATTATAGACTGTAGAATGTTTTAAAATTCCTATTAATTTTCTTAGGCTTTTTTTTCCAGGAGATCTATATTTTTCTTAGAAAAGAAAAGATTTTTTTATTTTTATTTTTTTTTTAGTCGTGAACAACACATCTGACCCTGGTGTTACTCACTGATTTTAGTATCTGAAAGAGAGAAAATGTATTTGCTAGTTTTGTACCCTATAACTAAATTAATAGACTCAGAGACCAATTCATTAAAATTTTATATCTGATTTGTTTGGGTCATAGCTCTGTTATAACTTATTATAAATATCTTATATTCCTTAATATTGCAATCTCTGTGAACTTAACAGACATTAACAACAATACCCCATTTGGAGTTAGAGGGGAAAAAGCAATCCTTTAACTCACCAGCTGAAAAATGACACAAAACACTTATGTGCTACAAAAGTGATTTGACCCCTCTTGCTTGTAATCAAGGAAATTATAAATAATTGTGACCTTGGGAGGATCAATAGGAACTGTCCACCTTCCTCCCCTAATGATCTGATCCTTTTATTTACCTATTCAGGAATTCACTGAATGGTATGCTGGGCCAAGGCTCTTTTATTTTCATGATCTTTCATATAAGATATTGAACAGTTCTTGCTACTTTATGACAAGATTAAGGAAACACTGAGTCTCCAGCTTTTCTATTGAAATTATTTCATGTATGGTTCTTTAAAAGTATTGACTGACTCAGAACCTCAGAAAAGGTTTCATTACAAAAGCTAAACTGGAGGAGTGTTTTACTCCCTCCATTTCACTGGTCAGGGTGGAGGAGTAGGGAGGGGAACCGAACACTTAACCATCACTTAATTCCTCTGTGGTTGATTACTGTACATCTTGTTCTTTTTGATTTTTTTTTTCAGTTGTTCCATGGCAACATCTTTGTTAAAGAGAGGAGAAGCAGTCATGCTGGCAATAGAAAGGTAAGGTTTACAGAAAGAAAAAAAAAGGAAGTCCTTGTGGAAAAAAGGATCAGAGATGAACTGACATTATTAGAAAAGCTATCAAACACTGATCATGAAGACAAGTCTGTATGGACTCTGATGGACATATTAAGGGAGAACTACAGATGGTTTCCTGAACCAGAGGGGACCATTCATAAGAAAGATTTATGAAAATACAGGAAACCAAGGAGAGAAGTCTTGTCCTCATGGTAGAGTAGCTCCTTGTGACAGAGTCTGAAATGCTGCATTTTAAGTATGTGTACTCAGTGCCATTAGAGGAGGACACTGGTTATCTCTTTCTCTCTACTCAAGTAGAATTCCCCTGTTAGTGCCCAGTGCAGTCTTTCTCTGCATGACTGATGGATCCAGCTACACCTGTCACTATGTGCTTGAGCATGGGAACTGTTCTACACCTGGAGTAGTATTTACATAAAGAGAAAAGTAAAGCAAACAAAGAAACAAAAACGACACTTGTTAGCTTCCTTAATTGGTCATCTGATGTGAGACTTGGACAATGTTAAGTAAAAGCTGGTGTGAAGTACTACCAGTAGTGCTAGTACTGCCAGTGTGATACCAGTATCAGCAAAATCTCTGAAAGCTTTACTTGTATGAACTTAGTAATTGACAGCCTTAGTAATTAACAGTCTAATGTAGTCCTAACAGCAAAGAGGTTGCTGTGAGCTTTCTGCTTTTCTGCTGGCATCACAGGTGAGTATTTCTAGATGTGAGTAATGTAGGTTGGGGTTTATGGTTATTCCTTCAGAGTGTTTTTTTGTTTTTTGTTTTTTTTTTTTGTGGTGTGATTGTTTAGCACTCAGCACTATTCCTTGGGGAAGAGGTGTACTGCTGTTACCACAGTCTTGCTTCTTTTTATTGCATCAGGTACAGAGCCCTCCTTCCTGCCTTTCAAGAATGATCCCTTGAAAACTTTTTGGGATGCCCCTGTTCTGACACTCTCCAAATGAGTACCTACACAACACGCTGTTTTTTTTTTTTTTTTTTTTTTTTTTTTTTTTTTATCTGAGCAAGGGTCCTTTCGAAGTTATTGAGGGGTGGGTCATCTCAGCACACCAGAGAGAGAGACTATCTTCTGTCAGCTTTGGAAGGTCTGCTACTTGATGGTAAACCCGCAAAGTGGGAAATGGCACTGGACTAATAGAAAGGACCTTTGCAGGTAATTATGGAGGAGCAGTACTGGCTCTTGGGTAGGCACACAAAGCCTTCCTGTTCTGATTTGCAGAACTCTTCTATTTTTACTGTATTCAGAAGGAGTGTCTGATATGCTGTTTAGTATTATGTGTATGACAGTGCTCCTGGAGTCATCATTTTTCAAATCCAAAGGCTTTTGACAGATTTAACAAGACTTTTTCTCCTTCTTCAAGCAGGGAAAGTAGTTTTATTTTTTATAAATATTCATTTTTATATCCAACCAAAACTACTTTCTCTTTTCTAGGCCTTTAAAAGTCAAGGACTCTAAAAGCTGTGTGGACACATTGTGAAAACTCTCACAGTAAAACAAACACTGTGGTGCAATTGCTGATGGATGATATTTCCATGAGATATTACATAAAACAAAAAAGGAAGTGTTAAGCTCTTTGCTTTTCTTCCTGGAAGCCATGAATCTGGATACCCTGTTTATAGTTCTTTCATCACTGTGTAACTCTGATACTTTGAAATTTCATGGTATAAAAAGTATTGCTCATGATACAGCTTGTGGCTAATTGCTGGAATAGGTGGAAATGACAGGCCACTGATTTTTTCTCTCTCCTGTCCTCTGAATCTGCTTTAGATCTCATATTTCTTCTGGCATAAACCAGAGTGGGATGTATGGGGTTGTTGACCAGGATAGTCTGTGTGTGTTCATGTAAAGGAGAGCTGCTTTTGATCTTTGTACTTGCATGCTAAACTAGGCATATTGTAGCCCTCACATTTTGGACTTGGATCAGCAAGCCAAACTTAGGAGAGAGGAGCTGAACAGAATTGAGAACAAAGACTGCCTAAGGTTGCAAAAATGCTACATTTCACTCATCTGCTACTAAATATCTGACTTGGTTTTTGAGTTCTTCCTGATGGTTGTGAGAGAGATAGCTGATAGCGTTCTGCCCATCTCAGGCAGCCTCCAGTTAATAGAAGACTGCCAATAATTGTCAAAATGTCAGAAAACCATTTAAAGATTTACAGCTTCAAAGGAAAAAAAAAAAAAAAAAAAAAGGATAACTGCCCTTTTTGCTCCTTTAGTAAATTGAGAAAGTCAGGGTAAAAAACTGTCTGTATTAACTAGAATAAGTGTTAGTTCAGAGTCCAGGAGTCCAAATTTTCTTTGACTGTGTAAGATGACAATCTCTAAAGACTCTAAAGAATGACAGAGTTGCAGATTCCTACTTTCATCAACTGTTTTTCTGTCAGCACTGTGCAAATGCTAAACTTGATTTGTCAAGTTGTTGAACTGCACTGACTAGAGTTTTGTGCGTTAAAGAAAGGATAAATCATTACTAGTAGTAGCATTAGGGAAATGCAGGAACCTTTAAAATGTGTGTTAGCATAATTGTGCCATCAGAAGTTTCTAGATTCTAAGTAGATTAACTCAATGAAATCACAGATGAGTACAGTTTTTACTTCAGGTAAACTGGAGGAAAAAGTCCCATTTAATTTATGTGTTTATAGGTGGATAGTTTGGAGACCCAATGCCTTCCATTCTTCTATCATAAATATTATTTAAATTCTCTTTCCTTTAAAACTCAGGTGAAATTAATTAATCAGGGAAGATGGGGATTAACCTTCATTTTTACTAATCCATCGTAATGTTAAACATGTGAAATGGAAGGCATAGATCTCGCAGGACATTGTAATACGGTAAAAGATTGCAAATACTTCCATGCAATACAATAATTTTAGGGTGGGCTTTGTGACATATTCTTTGAAAACATATTTCAAACCTTTGTGATATGCATTTAAAGACTGGTGAAATATTTGTGTAGAATAATATGTTTAATTCTAGTTACAAGATTTTGTCATTTTTGTCATTAATCACAATGACAGACTTTTCTCTTTAGGCCAAGGGCAAAAGTTCCTGGTTGTTGATCTAGCCAGAAAGTACTCTAAAGTTTGCAGTGGCATGTCATTAATATTTATGCTGCACAGGTAATAGAGTAAATATTAGACCCATGAATTATTGAAAGTGAAAGAAAAGTGATGAAATACTGTTTGTTAGTTTGGTTGTTTTGTAGTTTTGCATGCTTGTGAGAAATGGCGGACCCCTGAAAGAGAGAATCACTTTGATTACTGCTTATGATTTCTACATTAATGGGAATTTTTGTTGTCAAATCATATTAATATTAAAAATAATTCTAAATGTAATTCTTGTTGTGCATTGTAGTATAAGAAAGAATGGAATTAGTTTAATACAGCTAATTTAGAGAGGCTACAGGAGTACCCTTTACAAATGACTATACCCTCAAGAAAGTGTTTCCCAGAGTACTGTCAGTCTTTACCATGATTTCCTGAATGACACAGGGCAAGTGCTTTAGCCCAACTTTTCCCTTCTGTTAGAGTATGAACACAGACCTGCTTGCATCAGGCTTTCTGGATTATTGTCCCACAGCTGCTGTTCAAGGGGTTGGTCAATGGACTTAAGTCTTTGATAGATTTTCATAAATTTCCCTTTTAGCTTTGGGGGTGGATTGTAAGAAAATTATGCACATGTAAACTGTGGGAGTAGTGCCAGTGGTATTCATGTCTGCCAGACTGTGAAACAGGTAAACAGGTAAGGAGTTTCTTTTTGGGGATTCTGTGGTGAGTTTGTAGCAGTTTGCAGCTATTCCTGTATTTAGCAGAAGGAGCAATGAAGGTCAGCAAGGTCAACGTATTAAGTAGAAAGCATATGAGATAAAGGTTTGCACCAGCTATTGGACTTCTGACTTGAATATTACTTTGTTGGTGTATAGATGTTAATTAAGTGGTGAGGCATTGTACAGCAGCCTGACCATAATACTGGAGAGGATCTTGCAAAGAGTTGGACTTGATGATCCTTAAGGGTCCCTTCCAACTCAGGATATTCTGTGATTCTATGATTAATCCTCAGTCACTTAAGGACAGGCAAATCGTCCAGCTGATGGTACTGTACTTTGAGTTGGCTGACAGTGAATTGATTTCCCAGATCACATTCTTGTTTGTAGAATACTTTCTCTGCCTTACTATCATTTTTTTTTCATGGATGGTTTCAAAGCTTCCTGATGTCATAGATATGTTGTATCCTCTCTGCAGAGTCAGCTCCCTTTCCTAGCAGTGTGTATTCACGCCATATGTGGCTGTCATCTTACTCTGTTCTGCCAGTTCCTTCTCCTTCTTAGCCTAGCAGCTCCGTGGGACCGCACGATGGCTGAGGGGTGCTAGCTGATAGCTCTCCCTTCCTCAGAGAGGCATATTCCATTGCTGACAAGCCCATGCCCTGCTGCTGTCATGGAGCTGGCTTGGAGGCCTGAGCTCATGTGGCAGCAGGAAAGGGTTTCTCCTTGAGGTTGTGACTGTTTGCTCACACTAACCTGCTGCCCTAGACAGCTATCATGCTTGTGTCGTAAGTTTGTGTGTGTACTTGTTATTTCTCACTCTTTTAAGAGAGACTGTATTGCACTTTGTTATGAATACTTAGAAATAGATTAATGTAATCCACTTTGGCATACACTGACATGATTGCAAGATTGGTCAGAGAGATTACATAATGGTAAGGAGAGGTACTTCTGTAGTGATCCGTGCAAAATGTTATCTAACATTGTCCAAATTTTCTTCTAAAGCCATAGCACTTGCCAACTAATAGCACAGTGTTATGAAAGTGATCTAAGCCACTTTCTGTGTCATGTGTATCTGTCATGTGTATCATGTTTCTTTCTTCTCCTTCTGTGGTACTTATTAGCTAAACCTGACCATGCAGGAGCAAGCATTGTATGGGAGATTGAATCAAGCCTAATATAGCTGTCTTTTGTGCTGATGCTCAAAGCTTGTAAGCAGGAGAGATGTGATGAGGCCCTCTCTGCTTTAGTATTGACTTGCCATGGAATTCAAAGGAACTCTGGCCTGAGGAACTGAATCCTGCCATGATCTGGATAGGATGATCATGCTTGTGGGGTAGGCCAGGTAGATGATACAGCAAATCAGTACTGTATTCATAAAGAAGGACCCACAGTAATAAACAAACAAACAAAAACAAAACAAAACAAAAAAACATCAACTCATTGTTGAGGGAATCACTTAAGTCAGAGAGAGGCTGCCAAAGACAACAAGCAGTGAGGCAAAAGTCAGCAGGTGGTGCTAGAGCTGGTCAAGCAAGCTGTAATGCAGAGACAGCAGAGGTCAGGATTAAGAAAATGCAAGAGGAATGAGGGCCGAGTAGGTAGGAAGCAGAATCAAGGACCACAGTCAGGAATCAAGGTGTGAAACATGATATTGAGGCAGTGTGCAAATTCCCACAGGGTTGCTTGTACAGGGAGTGGTTTGACGTCTCATGTCATTAAGCACATGTGCTGAGAATGGTCTTTGTTTTCTGTTATCTCAGTCACTATTGACCAGTGACCACAGGAGCCTCACTCCAGCTAGGCAGCAAGTTCATTAGGTACTTGTGTTTTTGACACTGGCTCTAGTATGGCAGGAACTGCAGTCCCCTTGTCCTAGTGGTTTTTTACTGTCTACGGAGTCTGTAGTTCTTTATCAGACTGGTACTGAAGCTGTTTACCAGAAATTTACATTCTGACAAACCAAGCTGCTTGGGCCTGGGAAACTACAGGCATATTCCTTGTTGGCCTATTAGGCTAGTATCTGCCTCACCTTTGCTCCTCACATTGAGTCTCTCTGATTGCTTGAGGATGGAGAGGCTGTGATTTTGCTGACTGTGCTGCTTTGGTTCAGCTGTGAAGCAGTTACTTATAATTGGTGCCAAGGAGTAGCAATCAACTGGAAAAAAACACACAGGGAAAAGTTTTTTTTTTTTTTTTTTTTTTCCCCCATAAGATGTTTCTGTGAGCTGAGGCTTGAAATGAAAATGTGGATGGAAGGAAAGAAGACATAGTAGAGTCTGGTTTTCTGTGGTTTACAGTCAAAATTTACTTCTGGAATGGTGAAGGGAAAGGAAAACACAATAATTAGCACATAAGCTGCTTGTGCCCAGCTCTCAATGGCAATTTTTATGATGTCTCAGGAGGGTGTAGGGTATGCATAGTAAGAAAAGACACATGTTCAGAAGACCAGAAGCCCAGGTTATAGGAAGACTTCATTTGGATTAAAAAATAAATAAATAAATATAAGGACCTTGACAATGACCAAAAATAAAGATCAGTGTTTCAGATACCTGTTGGGAAAATGTAGTTTCCAAATGCTAACAAAAATGGGAATTGAATTTCTCCCCATAATTATATATTCCTTGTTGGTAGATCTCAGAGTCATTTTCACAAAGTGGATTTCACAGTACAGTGGTTTTTTTTTTGATCACAAACTATTCACTAGTATGGTTTTATGCTTTTAAAATGGTGCTGAATGTTCTACATTAAAAGTACAAAAAATAAATTCTGATGTCACCTGCTTCCAAATATTCAGGAGCAAAACAGAATGTCAATTATTTGCATTTTGCCTTTTTTTTTTTTTTTTTTTTTTTTAAACAAGCCTTATTCTGGTGCTTGAATAGTGGAAGTACATGCTCAGTGTTGCAGCACAGTATTTTTGCTTAACTTTACCATGGGTCATATGTTGGTTTTGGTCATTCTTAATTATTATTTTTTAAGCTTTTAGCTTAATAACAGCTTGTTATCCAATTTCATCTCTTTCTTGCTACTTGAGTTCTTAAGGTCATCTAGTTCTTATTAAATTTTCATCTCTTAATTTTTTCATGTCTTACATCTTTATGCTCTGATTGCCCTCATCAAATTCAACAATATCTTATTTTGTAATCCCTAAAATCAATACTAGCATTTTCATATCCTTGATCCTATTTTGTCTAACAGGCTCAATTATTATCAACACTTCAACTTACATTTAAATGGAGTAAGTATCTTGCAATTTGAGTTAAAACTGCTTAAATAAAAATTATAGTGATGAAAATGATGTATCCAGCTCACCCACTGACTTCTACACCTTATCTGGCTAGTGTTTTTGTGAAAAGTCCTCTCTTCCTGAAAGGGCTATTTATTTTATTTTTATTTTATTTTATTTTTTATATATAAAGAGTTGCTTTTGTTACTCCTGTTGTTTTATATACGTACTCATGCAAGTGCAATGGAAACCAGATTTACCTAATCTGAAGATTCCTGAAGCTCCTGCTCCCTCAAGAAATGGTGTATCCATTTTTATTTTTTTTAGCTGTATGGGTGAATCTGGGACTCATGCATATTTGTAAACATTTTTTGGCTGTTAAATCACTTTTGCTGCATGTGTAATCACGAGAGTGTAGTGTGAATGTTACACTTGTTCAGGTAGAGCTATTAACAAAAGAGCCACTGAAGCAACGAGCATTTCTTAGCTCTGTGCCATTGTATTTGTTGTAGGCTTGGATCCTGAATGAAGCAGTGGGAAGGTGTGCTGACATACCATCTGAGCAATACTTTACATTTTGAATTTCAATGACTATTCTAGGGTTTTTTAAAGGACCTGTTAAAGAGTTAACACCGATTCAATTTGTTATCTGTGGTTACACAAATAGGTAGTGAAACTTTGTGTGGAAACTGGTAGGGATTTCTAACAACATAATTGCTTTGTCAAGCAGACTGAGCCTGAGACCCGTCACCCCAAAGCACAGACCTCTGCTGCTGAGCGGAAGGACTGATCTGCTCGCTGGGAGCACTAACAGTTGGCTGTTCTCTTTGGGTCAGCCACAGCAGGAGGCAGGAACACAATGTGTTAGTGTTTAAGAGAGTTTCTTTTTGAATTTTTACTTTTGGAGATTGGAATTATGTAAGCCAGCTACAGAGAGCCCCTCTGCTTAGCTACAGCCGGTGTCATGCTGGTCACACTGAGCCAATTAGGCTTCCAGAAGTCTACTGTGAAACTTATACCAGTGACTCTGCAACAGCCACAGCGTTCAGTCTGGAGAGGGGGGAATAAAAGTGAAATAATTAGCCTCTAGAAATGTGTACAGTTCCAGATAGTGCTAAAAATTACTTTTCTGATTTTAATGAAAGGTACTCTGGCTCAATAAAATTTAGAGCAAAGCCCTGCTGATTCAAATTATTAGTGCACACCTTAGACCTGGTGAGTTTTATATAGTTTCATGTGGCTCTTTGAACATTTTGCACAGCTTTAGTTCAACTCTATTGACCTCCATGTAAGAACCCTTTTATAGACTTACATAGAGATGAAATTAATTCCTAAGGAAAAGTATTAATGGGATGGGATTTCTTATAATATTCCGTGGAGATGGGGAAGTTTTCCAAAACAGCAGTATGCTTTTGAGTGGGAGAGAAATTATAGAGCTGGGGTCCTTCTCGCTTAATTTAAGAATAGCAATATTCCTATAAAATGAAACACTACCGGGTCAGAACTATAACTGCTGTGTGTCAGTTACAGCAGAGTGTATTGTGAAAGGGAGTTCTGGCTGTCCAGCTGGCAGACACTTTGCCCCTCTGTAATGTGTGTGTTTTTTTTTTTTTTTTTTTTTTTTCTATCGAGTTTCACTTAGTATTGCTATTGGCTCATTATCATTTTCTGTCATTCTGTGTCACACTATTGCATCCTAAATATAGTTGCAGTAATCACGTGGAACAGTTTGACCTGGCAGGTATTGATGCAGTTGACTTTTTTGCTTCTAGGTCATGGAATTCAACAGGTGGGAGGAGGAAGCACAATTGCAGTTCATTTAACCCTCTCAATTTAAAGCCTGTTCAGGACTGCCTTCATGACACATTAGAAGGGAGACTTTCAAAGCAGTGCTGAAGTGGGATGAGTTTTTTTCATTCCTATCATTAAAGGAGATGGAAGTCTTATTATCTGCTACCTTAATGGCAATAAGTTACGCAAGCACAAGATGAAGGAAAAAGTCTTCCCTATCTTCTATTAACAACAACAAAAAATAGTCAACATGTAGTTTTCTGCAGGCAACCGCAGAAGAATACATTAGACACCCTGTATATTTATTTCCTGCAGAAAATCTAGTCATGGATTCAAAGGGAAAATAAATATTTTTTTTGTTGTTTGTTTGAACAGTAAAATTATTTTTGCTTTTTATTCTTCTTTCTAATTACTGATTATAAGTATGAAAGAAAGGAATATACACCATTTAGCTATCACACCTCTGATGAACAAAACAGATGTTACAAGAGATCTTCACAGTATGAGTCATTTTATGGGCAAAGCTCTTTCTCCTTTACCTGTTCCATTCATGGTTTCCAGAAACTGTTTTAGTAATGCTTTTCTCATTATGAAATGATTGCATGTTACAGTAAATAGTCCTGTCAGTTTGTTCTGTGTAATCTCAACATGCTGCATGGAAAGAGACACTGGCTCTCCTAGAGACCTTTGTCATAGAGTAGTGTAGTACAAGTGAAGTCCTGGGTGAGTAGGAATGATTTAGGAATTTGTTCATGTAATGCAGGTATTGGGTTACTGACACTTTCTGCCTGCTGTTTATAGTGCATAGGCCAGCAATCCCTTTTAAAGGGAGTATGCAAGAGAAGTTTCTGGAAAGGACCAAGACCTACATCAAAGTAATACACATCAGTCATCCTGTTAAGTCATCTAGTTGCTAATCACCATATATATTAAATCTTGTATTTTACAGAGCATTTCTAACCACTCATATCTTGGTAGCAGTAACTTACAAAATGTACCCAGTGGATGAATTTATCAAAATGACAAGATTCATTCTAGCCAGTATGTGGGAGTAGTGGATGTGACATTTCCTTCTTTTTCATGAACCAGCTGGCTGGACTTGACACTGTAACTTCTAGTGGTTGTGGTGGTGACACTACTGAATGATCCTAATTACTACTGCATGCTTTCTTTGCACTTTGCTCATCCTCTACATCTGCTTGAACCATGACACATTGCTTGAGGAAACAAGGAAGCATATTAGAGTGGCCTGAACTGCTGTTCAGTTCTGACAAAACCCAAACTGTCAGGTGAAAAGTTAGGTGTCTTCTTACTGCTGAAAATGACAAAGATACACTATTCTGCTCAATTTTCCACGTATTGAGCATGCTAACATTCTGTTCATCAGAAGCCTCTTCATTATACAGTACTCAATGGAGTCAGTGTATAACTACATTACAGAAAACAGAAGGATAATTTATATTTCTACATTTTTTCCTGTATGGATGTGATGAATAACTCCTAGCTGACAGTATTCTCGAACCTTTTGAAATACACAATCATTTCAATGTCCATCTGACTGATGGCACTATTAAAATTGTAAGCTCAAGTTGATTGAGAAATGTGACTTCTGCAAAGTTATTCTTTCCTCATATCTGGTTGTCATGAGGCACTGTATAATGATGTCATTTCAAAAAAAAAAAAAAAGCACACCACATTTGACAATAATTCTGGAGATATTTCATTATTGAAGCAACGGTGGATAAGGAACAAAAAAAATATTTTCTATCTAGAGGTGGACAGAGATTGGAATATTTTAAGAGTAAATTAGCTATTGTTGAAAATGTAATAATGATTATATGTCTGTGGAACTGAGGTAGGATGACAAAACTAAATTGAAAGTAGTCAGCACATAGATGCAGCTATGAAAAAAAAAAGTACTACCAAACATTATCAATATTATAGAAGTATAGATCTTGTGAAAGACAGGCTTGCATTTACCTTTATGCATGTTTTTTTTCATTTTGAAAAAAAAAAAACAAACACAAAAACAACCAATTTATTTCAATATAGAAAGCTCAGCTTGAACTTCCAGTGTGTAGAACTGATGAGTTGGTGAATGTGAGATGATTTGTGAAGTTATTCCTGTCTCTGGTGTTATTCTTGCCAATTTTCTGTGTGTATATTTAATTCTGGTTATTATGCTTCCCCTTGAAGAGTGTCTGCAGTGAGTGTCACTGCTTCTTTTTGTTCTATGAAAGAGAGGAGAGAGATGGAAACAGAAAACAAGGAAAAGGGCCCTGTGTTTCTAAATGAGGCATGTGAGAGATTAAATGAAATTTCCTGAAATTTGGGTGCATTATAGATACAGATTATAATCAATCTGCTAGAGTGTATCTTAACCATAAAGCTGTTCTTACTTTCTTAATCCATCTGCCTAATATAGATCTTTGACCTCTAAATCTCAGAGTGCTCAGAAAGTGCATATCTTACTGCCTTTCAAATCAAAGCACACAGAAGTGAACCCACTTTACTCTTGGGGAACAGAGAGATGAGAATTCAGCACTGGCTGTGGCTGGTGGTCAACATATTAAAGTTAGCTATTATTGGGCTAATATTTGATGTACTAGCCCAATACAATTCGTATTACATTTGAAAACAAAAAGGTTTCTGTATGCTCATACTTTTATTGAACAGGTTATGTAGCGGCAGTAAATACAGCATCTTGCAGAGAACTATCCAGGTTCTGCTTCAAGAGGTGCAGTAGCACTCACGTGCCTCGCTTATTAGTAACTCAGATAAAAAACAGTTGACTTGATATGTGAAGATTAGCATCACCTCTGAGTTATCAATCTGTGATGAAAAATAGCAAGTGTAAATGAAGAACAAAGAGGCAGTAGCAATATTTGGAGGTGAGAGGTTAGCAGCAGGTGCAGTCTCCTTAGTCATGATGCTTCACTGCAAAGAAATTACATGAAAATATAGCTTTCTGAAAATCAGATATATCACATATATCAGTTTATATTCTATTTGTAAAAAATGAGATGGTATGAATGTTGTTTGAAATTTATGTATGAATTTCAGGAATCTAGAAAATGACATGACAGATTACTGTCTCATTACAGTTTACTTAATGGAGCAATTTTTTTTCATGGGTGTGCACTAGGAACTGTCAAATTAAGTTGTATGTGCATGATTATTTCTCAGTTTCTCATACTAGGAAAGAGTTAAATATTTAAAATATATTTCATTCATCTGAAAAGAACACATACCATTATCAGACCCATGGGGGTTCCACAGGTTACAGGATTCTGAACTTAGGTTCAGGAGAAGAATTCAACATTTGTGTGCTTGTCCTTGCCTCAGCGGAATTTTCTTGTTTGCTTCTCCTCTGTCCTTACCTAGTCTGCATCATTCCCCATGGATTCCTGTCTCCCCTCTGTTCATAGCTGCCACATGTTGATAGACAGCTACTTCTTTAACTTCTGCAGTCCAGCAGATCCTGAAATTCAGCAGTTTTGATTTTTATTTTTTATTTTTTTTCCCATTTAAAAATGTAATCATCCTGTCACTTGTACTGTCCTCGTGTTCTAGTTCGGGTTCAGACACTCTAACAGATTCAGAGATATCAGGTGGAGACATTTCCTATTTCATTTCTAAGCTTCTGTATCTGCTTTAATTTGCTTAAGGCAAAATATTTTTACAGTATGATTTGGAAATAGAATTTAATAATTAGACGGTTCTGGTGCATGTTGCAATCATTCATAGAGCTTAGGGGTGTAGCTGGCAATTGGCATCTATACGCGCACATACAAGCATACACATACATGCATTTTAACACCCGCCTTCCCTGCAATCTGCTAGAATATACACCCCATTATGCACACACAGGCTGTTCTGTTGCACAGTGAGACAGAGACACTAATGTGTCAGTAAAGAAGCTGAAAAGAAGTCTTGCTTTGTCTTCAGAAAACATCTTGGAGAGAGAGGGTGAGAAAAAATTACTTCATAGAGAAATTCTGCAGCAGGGAGAGATGAAGGTGCAGGAAAGAAAAAACATATTGTGAAAAAGAGATAAGGAGGGGGAAAAAAAGGAAACCTCCTAAATGCGCTAAATGTGCTGTTGAATATGTGTGAATATTGGAGTTGTAAAGACTATCACAGACAAAAAGAGGAAAAGATTCAAGATGGTGGAAGAAGGAGGGGAGGAGAGACTGAATTGTCATGAAATAGATTGGAAAAATGACCTGCAGGGAGGAGAAACAGAGCAGAAGGGGCTTAAAAGCATGAAAATAATTGGGTGGGGAGGGGTTGCAGTGGTATCTGTGCAGAAAATGATGATGTAGGGGTGGAGTAAAAATGAATACAAAATAAAAGGCAATGACTGCAAAGGGAAAAGCAATAGTGCACAGACTACTAAAATTTAGGCACTTTTGGCTTTATTCTATCACCTGTATTTCATACTCTAAAGCAAGAATCTGGTAAAAGTGAGAAAAGTAAGTTAATGTAAATTAAGGAAGTGGAACGTTAAATGAGAGAAGGGTTGTAGAACTGGCTGAAGTCCAGCAGACCACTGTCTTGTTATTCTTTGAAAAGGTGATTAAATACAGAAAACTAAAAGCTGTATTGTCGTCTTCTCCTCCCACCCTTTTTAAAAAAAAAAAAAAAGAAAAAAAAAAAAAAAGAAGTAAGGAAAGTAATAACTTGTTGGATTTATTTTGTGAAATGTCTTTGTCCTTTTCATGTTTGTTTGAAAATTTTCAGTACAAATTATTTACAAATAATAAAACAATCCTACTTATTTTCATAAGCGTCTGTACTAATAACATTCTTACTTAGTAAAATGAATTAAACATGACCTGCATAATAGCTAAATATTTGTCATGGTAATGTCTTTTTGTGAGAGATGAATTATTCTGAAGCACTCAAATCTTCCAAAATAAATCCCAGAATGTGTTATTAGGAGGTAGAATAAAAAAAAGGATAGGGCTGTTGCGTTTATGCAGAGGCACCATAAGAAAAGTAGAACATTCCCCCATCCTAATCACACACAGTTTCTTTGCAAAAAGCTTGCACATAATTTTGTGAACAAGAAAGCTTATGCATTGTAGGGGGCTTATATTTTTGAATGCTTACCAGAACTGGCCAGGAAAGTCAGGTATGTTGCTGTATAAACTGTGAGCTAGACATGGTTTGGTTTTCAAGGCATGCTGAATTTTGTGTTCAACTATATTAATACATGTACACAGACTTTGAAAACTAGGTCATCAGTGGGACAGCATCTTTTTATTATGATAGATAGTCTGAATGTATGAACAACCAAAATAATTTCCATGCATACTGTGAATCATATCCCTATTTTATCCCCAGTTTTCACTTTTTCCTTATATAAGCAAACTCCTATTGATTTCAAGCAGATTTTACTTGAATAAGGACTGGGGAGGGACTGTGGTATTTGGCCCTGAGGATTTTATAAGCTAGTATGAATCACAAGAATTTGGAGACAATATATTTTAAAATGATTTCCTCTCAAGTGCATTGCTACATACTGTGTGTTACTAGGAGCCATGTGAATGTTGTTACCATATGGATGGATAAACATCCTTTTTCTCCCATTCCCTGTTCAGTCATTTTTCAGAGCCTCCCTAGTTTTCTTGGCAGGTTGTTGTTGCAGAACTACTATTGATGGGACTCTTCAGCCCATGCACCTTGATTCTCATGCTCCATCTGAAGAGCCCAGTATCCAGCTTTTCATTTATCCACAGCCTTCTTTTGAAGACAGCCCCCCTTGGTATAAATTCTGACAGTCTGCATCAAGGCCTCAATCTTCTTTCTCTTGCCATGGAGCTTGTGATCAACAGCAAGAAGTCAGTTCTGTCTCCCTTATGTCTCTAGAGCTTTTAGAGCTCTGAAAATACAAAGAGCATGACCCTGGGATTTTTTTTTTCTTTTTCTTTTTTTTTTTTTTTTTTTCCAGGAAACGAACAAAGAGGAACTTGTCAGTCAGTCTTTTTGAAAGCAAATTCTGGCAGAGATGCTTCAGTCTGCAGCTGTCATTGGGCTAAAGGTATAAATATGGCCCAAACGTGAGGCACAGTGTAAAGCAGGGCTCAAATTAATGCAAGAAGTTGGTCAAAAAGTTTCTGACCTTGAAGAGTAGCTTCTGTGAATCAGGACGTATGCGTACTGCCAGTTACACTGTACTGCTCACAAACCTTTCCAACAGAGACCATATGCCTTGGGATTTTGGTGACTATGTGCTATAGTGCTGTACGTGGGAAAATAGGTATTTTTGTCTCTCAGCCAGAGCCTAATGTATTTGAGCAGTTTTATGCTGATTTCAGGAAAAAGCCAAATGAGATAACAAGCTGCATTTTAAATTACCAGATACATGAAGGTGTTTTTGACACTTACAGGTTTACTTTTTCTTAAATAGATTAAAGTGAAAATTCAGATATTTTTTTTTCCAAAAATGCTGTGATTTTTGTTGATTTTTGTTGTGACATTTTTGAAACCACATAAATTATAGATGTAGATATGTTTGTCCAAATGGATTCTTTTAATTTCCAATAGAAATTTAATATACCTTACCTGGTAATATATTAAGAAATGATTGAGAAGCAAAGTCAAATAAAGAAATGAATGAAAAAACAACCCGCTTTTTTAGCCTTGTCACTTGGATGTCAGTGTAAAAATAGGGTGAATACCAGAAATTTACAAATACAGGTAGAAAAAACAATGTTACTCAGACAAGTGTTCTTGAAAAAAGTAATTACTATTCAAGAAGTGAGAAGGGAATATAGTATGCTGCTTACTAATCAAGTATTGCGTATTTGTACACCACTCAAATTATTTTCTTTAATGCCTGTGCAAAATATATCTTCTCAGATGTTATCAAATATGCAAAACAATATATTAAAAAAAATCCTCCAACCTTTTGCATAATTATTTCTGATAGCAGATGTAGATACTGTATCTGTATAAATTACAGCATTGTTCCACAGTGCTTCTGCATTTAAATTATGTCAGTCAAGGGCAATATTAAAGGTTGCTTGGCTCCCAGTCCATTGGGTAGGGTTATTTCTAGAGATACATCCTTTTTGATATAGCTAAATTATTTTCTAAGTGCTTGTTTTTTAGCTATAATTAATCCTTTGCACTTCTATAGCTGTTCCATTAAGAATCTTATAACTAATGAATTAAATCTGACAAAATCCCATTGGAGTTGCGTTTACTTTATTAGCTTTAAAATTCTAATGGAAATAGCTATAGATGGTGCAAAGGATTCAGGATTATTAAACTAGAAGGTCAATAAATATCACATCCATTTTACAGATGAGTAAACTGAGGCAGTGGGAGGTTAAATGATTAGTGTTGTAAAGGAAAGTATGTTAGGAAGACAAAAATAGAAGCATGAACTTCAATAGTGCAGTTGCACTAGATGGAAATACTATAGAATTTTACTGTTTCGTATACACCAGAATTTATTTCTACTTGATTCATGACCTGTAGTTAATTGGTTTTGTCTATAATTGCAAGAATGGCATTATCCTATTGAGAAGTGCCAACACTACATCTGAACTGTTCTTTTACTAAGTTTGTTTCCTTCTCCTTCCTTTTCCCTAGTTTGTGTGACATTTTAGAGAAGATGTATTCTCTTCCTTTAGAAAAATTGGAAGTATTAATTCAATCTATAGCTTCAGAGATGGAAAAGAGTTAATAGAAACACTAATAAGTACAACCTTAATAGGATTTGAACTCACAACCTTTGAAATATGAATTAGAAATTTATCTGGTAGTCTACACAGTCTTTCATTAGCAACCATGGGAATTTACAGGTGTTAAATTAGTTATGGAATAGTGGAGCATTTCTCTGAATGCAATAAAAACATAATGAGAACTACAAGGAAATAAATTAATTCTAAAAAAGAAATCTAATATAAGGGCAACAAAGTTCAAATAAAGCCTGCTCCCTAGTTTCTAACAAGATCTGTGAAATGTCACCAATATTAGACTTAATATTGCATTGTTATGTTTCACTTGTTGAAATATTTTCATTATATGCAAACCTCACTGAATTTTTAGCCTTCTTTTTTATTTTTTTTTTCTTTTTCTGAGTATTTAATATTTCCATTTAGTAGTTTGCCTATTGAAAAAATACTGTACTTTAATAGACTAGAATTACAGCTTGGTCTGAAGCTGCAGGTAATGGGAAACTCACTGTTCACAGGTGTTGATGAGCCAGGAAAGGAGTAGCACAGAGCTGCTGGAAGTAGATGGAGCACAAAGCCCTGCAACTGCCTTTGGTGGGGAGGAAGGGAAAAGGGATCAGCCAAGTATCTTTATGTTTGAGGTATGTGACAGCATTAGAAATCTTGTGTAAAAGCATGCTTTTACTTCAAGGGCATTAAAATATTGTTATCCCAGTTGGCTAATGCGGGAATTGAGAAACACGACCAAAAGTACAAAAGCTTAAACTTTACAGTGGGAATGCATTGGGCTGTGCTATGGGATTTCATTTTATTAGCTTACCTTTAGCTCTTATGCTCCATTTCTTCCTTCTGATTTTAGAAAACAAAAACTCAGGTGTAAAGTGTTTTCAGTCAAGAAATACAACATTACAAGCTCAGTGAAGGAAGAACAAAGAAACTTGTTACAGAGACTTATAGATGATAGCTCAGGAAACAGCTCTGTTACATCAGCAGATCTATGCAATACACGTCCATGTAGGACATTTTGCTCCATTATTCCCTGAAGGGTCTTCTCCAGTGTGTTACAGTCTGTGTATGTTGCTAACACAGTTGTAATGAATGAAACAAATTGTTCTTCTTAGTGGAAAGAGCAGTTCCTAGGCACACAGGAATAGTTGCTACTGAGAGATTAGCATAGAGTGCCAAAAATCAGATCAGTATAGATGCGTTATCAGTTACTGGGGTCTCTCTGTATCTTTTGACATAGCAAAGGCTGAGCAGTGAGGGAGAATGCAGTACAACATGTAGGGTTACCAGAGGGAGAGGCATGGACAAGACATAACTCGTGTAATGGAGCTTAAGCTTCACATTTCTTTATTAAAACTGCCTGTGTCATGTACTAGCTCTAGATGCTAGTATATTTTTTGCAAAAATGGATGTACCCAGTTTTAAGCTCAAGAGCTTATGAATCATAAGCTGCTATGTTATCTCTGTTCCTCATTTTCATACATCCTATACAAACCTAAACAATGTTGGGAAAAAAAATTAATAAGACATTCTACACAGACTGCTGTCAGGTGAAGAGTGAGAAAATGACCAAACACAAAATAATGCCTGGCTTTCTCTTTCTTCTTGGTTGAGAGAGGTGGAGAAAACTCCTGGATGTGGTAACCTCTTTTTTTTTTTTTTTTTTTTCTTCTTTCTTCTCTGAATTACTTCCAAAGTAGCTCTGATCATTAGGGAGTAGATAATAATTTCAAAGCTTTATCCCTTGAATATTCTGGAATACTTAATCAACTAGATGAAAATAAGTTAAGTTCAGCTTCCCTAAATTTATCCTGCAAGTTTCCTCTCTCCAAGAATTCTCGATCATCATTTACAGTAACTGGGTTGAGCAGAGTGAAGGTCTCCAACCCCTGAAACAAAGCAGGGAGGAATACCCAGCTGTGTTAGGTAACTTTTACCTAGTGAGTTAAGGTAGCCTCTTCTGCCAGGAAGCTCTGCTTGTTGTGAGCAGAGTGTGCTGGTGACAGTACTGTCTCACCTCTCCTCATAGTGCTTACTTAAACCAGTGAATCCTGCTGGATTTGTTCTGGGACGTTTACATTGCGGGGATTTGAACTGATTGTCAAGTTAAACTCTATGGCTGTGTTGCTTTTCCTTCATTCTGTGGTAGTCATTGTTCTTTTCTAGCCTTTTCTACTTGCTAACATTCATTTTATACCGTGCTGTATCTTCAGTGTGGCATCCTGTAGTAAATACAGTGAAACTATGATTGTTGGCAGAGAACACTACTTAGGGTAAAGTAGTTATTAACCTTGAATTCAATTGTATTGAATGACTTCAAATGGATTAGAAGTCTCTTTGGGTCCCTTAGAATTACATTATTTATATAGAAATATATTGTTTTTATATATTTATATATATGCATAAATATATGCATTATTTATATGGAACATATGGAGTATATTCAATGTAATACATTTTGGGAAAATACTTGGGAAAATGACATTTTGTGAGTTCTCAATAATTACGGATGAAATATGCACCGCTGTTTCCTATATTATTTAATAAAATATACTGTTTTCATTTGTTATATCAGTCAGGCAGTGGCGTTCAGATAATTCAGTATTCATAGGCCTTGCATATAAAATATTTTTAATTTGGAGATTTAAGACTGTATAGCTTCATTACTTTAAAAGCAAAGCTATAGGCACACACATCACTGTGTAGCTTTATGTCAAAAACCAGAGGAACAAGTTATATTATTTTAATTATTAGGAAAAAATGGTCATACAAACCACAGTAATTTGAAAAATCCTACAAGTCCCGTCTGATAATAGTTAAGACTATTTTCTCTGTAAAAGCCTAGTAGTCACTTTAAACCTATAGGATGGTTCACACTTTGTAGAATTAAAATAAGCAGCTAGAGAAGTCAAGAACAACAACAGAAATTGTTTTCAAACACTTCCGATATTTCCCATGTTTCTGGAATGCCTTTTTTACTCCAAACTTTGAGTTAGTCTCTGCTACTCTGCTTCACTGCATTTCATCATTTGGAAAGATATTTTTACGTCCTTTAAAATTATTTTTCTAGTTTCTTGCACAGTAGATCTTTCTGTTAGATAGGTGAGGGGCTTTTTTTTTTCTTCTTTTTTTTGGAGAGGAGTGAGGCAAGGGACTTGAGAAGAAGCAAGTCACTCAGGGGCCTGCGGTACCTCTACAGGAGGGCTTAATTCCCTCCTCAGTGCTGTCTGCCAGCAGGCCGCTGGCTTTAAATTTGTCTCTAGCCTTCAAAATTTTGGCTAAATGATTTCTCCCGGTTCTAGATGTATCTGACTCCTTTCTGTTCTTCTAACTGTAACTGTTTGCAAGTCTTGTTTCAAACTGGGTATGTGGGGAAAGCTCTGTCCTGATGTTCTGACTCGTCAGTGTAAAGTATGAGCCCCCACTTCCTCTTTGTTTTTTCCCCTCAGGCTTTTACCAAATGATAGAAACTGTTCCAGGTGACCTTGTGTCCACTATGAGGTCATCCCTTTAAACAGCAGTGCTTTTTTTTTTTTTTTTTTTTGTAATGTTTTTCTCAGCAATGTGTTTCTAAGCAGTCTGCTAAATAACCTGTAACACTTAAAAACTTATATCTGAATTATCCACTCAGTTACAGTGGTGCAAACCCAATGATTTCTGTCCTTGTTTCTGTGGTTAAGTGAGTGGGACAAGCAGCTATTCACCGTGCTCTGTTTTTTCCCTGCTGATCTCCTTTAATTGAGCTGGTTCCTTCTCCCACGTACTCTGTCATGCAGGTACATTAATTCAATTCATATAGAATGAGCTTTTTTCCCTGATCCTCCAGATGAGCTCAGCTCTGCCTTCTGAACTCAACCTATTATTCAGCGTGTCTTGCAACCTGGCAAATCTCTGATTTTAGTGATTCCTCCTATACTCTGCTTTCTGTCTCATGCATTCATTTTATTCTTTCCTGGTTTTTTATTAATGTGGCTTTCTTTTATAGATAATGTTCCTGTCCTTCACATACACAAGTTTTGATTGATTTTTTTAAAACATTTTTCTCTTCTCACATTTTTATGCCTCCATCTTCATTTCAAGGTCCCCTAACCTGTTACCTTTATATAAGAGAATGCTAATTCATTTTTTCCTTGCAATATTTTCTACTCTTTATTTGCTTTGTTCCAGTTTGATATAGCACTGTGTTTTGATCTGTCAGTGATTTGTATATTTTTATTTATGTTCCTGAGGCGAGCAAAATTTCACTGGGGTAGTAGTATTGTGAATGATCGGTGCAGCCATTAATCACCTGCTTTCTGGAATCACAGGAAAACATGTCTCTCTCTAAATTTTGGAGCAGCAGCCTTGTAGAACTGAGCTCAGAGGTCGAGGTGCATGCCCCTTATCCAAATGAGTGAATTTGAATAATGCTAGATAGGCTTTTCTCTAGTATTTATTGTGGTGGAGTCAGTCTTGAAATGCGTATGAAATGTGGCAGAAAAGTAATGAAATCACCTAACTAGAACAAAAAGGGAATGGAAACATCAAGTTTAAACATTTCCTATCTTTCTTTTTTGACTGGAATTTGTATGCATTGAGAACATCTCTCAATATTTTTCCTGAAATCAGGAAAATTTTCATATAGCCACCTGCTATTCTGTTTTGTTCGGTTCTCTCAGAATGATGATTTAATGGTTTGAACAGTGGTATTGCACACTGTATCTTGGGCTACTGTAAGGATGTCTTTTAAATATAGCAGTGCTTTCCAGACTGAAAAGTTAATATTTTAGCATGACATACAGCACTGATGAATGGCAGTCTGTAAGCTCAGTACTGATTTTTTTTTTTTTTTTTTTCCTGGCAAATATACTCCTCCTTTTGTAAAGGCCAAGAAATTAATGAATGATTTTATTCTTCCCTCTTGCAGCCTGCACAGGGTAATTATATATTATTAATAATGCAGCAGTACAAATGATATTAAATGAACTACATTTGTTAATGTAGATTTTATCCAACTGCTTTTTTCATTGGTGAACTGTTTCTCATCAGGGGGTACTAATTAGCTGTAATATGTGGAAAGATGGGACAGAAACCCAAACTGATAAATAAGAGATTCAGAAAAATCCATGAAGGAAGAACACCATTTAAGAGTGTGAACAGATTACTAAGAGGAGACATGAGATTTTTTTTTTTTTCTTTTTCATATACTTCATGATCATTTGAAAGCTGGGAAGTATCAACTCTTGTTCTCCTATTGCTATAAAGACCCCACAGAATATTCCGTTTGTCAGATTTGTAATGCTTTTTCCTTTGCAGTAACAAAAGTGAATATAAAAGCTATCAGAGTCTTTACTATGCTTGCTCTTGCATTTAAAATAACGTATTAATGAAAATCAGTGATTATTTATTGCTGTTAAAAATATATTTAAACAAATCACTAGCCTCCTGATAAAGTTTATTCTCCATGTGTTTGAATAATAATCTCTTAATTTTTATTTATGTTGTCATACATTTAATGTGGTTGTATGATATATATACGTGCACAATGCATAAATGCAAACGAATTGATCTGATTTCTACTAAAATCAATTGAAGGGTTGTTGTAGGCTTCTGAGGGTGTATTATGAGCCCAAATAACCGTTCTTACAGCTAACGTACAGTTGAGACCCAGACCATATCAAAATGAAACCAACATAATCTCATTTGAAAGCAGTTGTTTTCACCTGTGTTCACAGGATGGAAATTAATTTAATCTCATTCGTTAAGAGGCTTACTACACATTTTCATTGTATTTCTTATTACCAGAGTCCAGCGGTTCTTGTATGCCGTGGGACCATTCCCATTGGCTAGGCAGTTTTCTTTTCCTGCCCTTTTTACAGGTATTCTGTTTCTAGAAATCTTCACAAAAATATCCTTCCATCTAGAGCACTGTGAAAACAGAAACTTGCTTGAGAACTCATGGCAGCAAACTTGACCACGTGGCACGCAGAGATGTGTAAAGCACCGCAACAGGCGCTGTTCAAAGTCCTCAAGCAAGTGTGATTGCCTCATACATTTTTAAAAATGATCAATTATAGGACTTTACGTTCCCCTCTGAAGTGATAGAATTTCTCCTTTTCCTTAAATTCCCCACCCTTGTTTCTTACTGGTGGTGTGTATGATCACTGGCCACTCCATAACAGGCGGTAGCATATCCCACTGCCGTTGGGTGGTGCTGTGTATGGTGTGCACACGGGCAGTGTGTGCAGTGATGTGCTCATGGAGCCAGGCTGTGTGGTCCTGCCAGGCTGGGTGGCTGGTGGAAGCCATCGGTACAGGATTCATTATTGCTGCTGGCAGTCTCAGCATCCAGGAAGCTGTGCCTCTTAAAAACCCTTCACGGAAACACATAGATTCAGAACTGTTTACATTTTAATACAACTATTTCATGTAATTAAAGTAAACAGATAAACAGATCAATATGTTGAAACAGATGTATAAATATATAGATAGACATATTGCACAGAAACCTTAATATTTCATCCAAATGAAATACTCTATTCCAAATATGCCCCGTAGGAGTTTTGCTCAAGGCTATGCTTAGGTATACTCAAAAACTCCTGATAGCTAGTCACGAGGGAAAATATGTTCTCTTACAGATAATTGCTACTGGCAGCTAGAGACCTAGAGAATTTGATGTGCAATAATGTGACCTGACTACGTATTAAACTTTTTTGAAGGACATGTGTAAAGAAATTTTATATGCTTCTCACACTCCTTAGTTTTTTTGGATTTCACTTGTGTTAGCACATTTTTAACAACTTCCCTATGTTTAATTCTTTTAGGGTTCGTCATAATAGTTCTCAGCCGTAAGAGATTCTAGTATTTTTTTTTTTTTTCCCCCAGTTTTTGTCTTTTTTTTTTTTTTTGGTTCCCTCCTACCTGCCCCCCACCCCCCAACCCCCCCAAAAAATAAGGTTTAGAAATGTAGAATGGAGAGGAGATGGGAAGAAGAATAAAGCCCAAGTGACTTGTAAGGAATATGTAAACAAAGCAGAATTGCATTATTGATGATAGAACTTGGAAAAAAAAAATGAAACCGGTAAATAGTTTTTCTTTAAAAAATACATGAGATTAACTATTCAGCTGCTGCTTGTTTTTCTGCTTTAAATTTCAATGTTGTCTTGTAAGTGTCTACATCGTATCTTGATATGTGTTATTTACTGCCCTGTTATCTCTTAGGAAAGCTTATGATTGCCTTTCTGTATTCAAAAGGGTATATGTTTGACACCACTTTTTGTCCCATTGGAAAGCACGTAGTAATTACAGGAAAAAACAAAACAAAACAAAACTTATAACAAACAGTTCTGACATTGGCTTTTTAGACTTACCTTTTCCTTTAGTGCTGGTTTGTAATATTTGTTTCCCAACATTCAGTATTATCACTAAGCTAGATTTGGTTTTTCATAAACCACCAGAAACAGAAAACGAAATTCCGAAAGATATAAATTGATGCAACGACTCCAATAAATATATTTACATAGCATATAAAAATACTTGAATCATATTATTTTCTTGTTGGCAGATGTTAACAGGCCATAAATATATATATTGTTGTTCACTGTCCAAACAAAGATAAAAGACAAGTAACTGTTTCCCATCACTATGAAATCTTTCTATTCCTCTTATTTAATAATAAAAAACAAACACACAAAAAAAATCACAAATTCCATATTTATATCTGTAGTCAATATAACTGACTGAAATATTTTCTTTTTAATTTCTATTATCATTTCTATTTTTACTGTGAAACTTTATATATGAATATAGATGGGAAAGTAGTGTTTGTATATAGGTAGTGATAATATTTTGACATAACATGGAAGTTTAAGTGCAAAAACATTTGACTTTATTTCTATAAAATAAACCTGTCTTATTCTCGTTAAAAAGACAACGATATAATACAAAAAAAATCACAACGTGGATTTGCTTTAATTTAGATTTTACTAAGTGGTAGTTGTGGAAAATAGTAGAGCGTATAATATAATAACTAATTAGAAAAATGAATTACACTCCTGTTCCTTGAAACTCCTTGATTTGGACAGTTTGACACATTTCTCAGCTTCCTTTGGTACCTCACAGCTTTATGGAGATGAGGTCAGTACAGATGTCTTTGCTGGGGTAGTTCAGTAAGTCTTAATTCTTGACCATACTTCCTTCTGAAGATCCCTTTGTGCATTGTTGCCAAGCAAAAAATATGGCCTTTGATTATCAGGGTTATAATGAGGAATTACAAAATTGTCACACAGTTTTGTCAGGAAGGAAATCCCATCGCTCAGTTGTCAGTGGGGTGCATGTAATTTAGCCTTTGTATCTCTCCTATAATATGCTGCACAACCACCACCTTTCTGAAGATACTTGAATTAAAAGCCATTCCAATGGAGCTCTGACAGGTTTGGTACAGTGCTCCTTCAGCAAAGAAAGATCTTACTATTGTATCAGTGGAGTTATGACCACACTGGGAGGGAAATTTATTTCCAGCTTTCCGTGTCATGGAGATGATCTGGTCCCAATTGCTGTATCATGTGAGGTAGACAGGTGGCATCAGGCAGTTAGCAAATAAAAGATGAAGGCAGCAGCAGCAGGTTACAGCCTCAGGCTCAGCAAACACTCAAATCAGCTGCAGCAGGTTGAGGCCTGAGGCAGGACAGCATGGCTGACTCCTGTGGAAACAAAGCCAGACCTGTCACCAGCGCAGCTCGTCCATGAATGCCTGCAACTGAGATGCTACAGAAGCTGTGCAGAACCTCGCAGTTACAGGTCAGCCATGCCGTGTGTGACATCTGGCTCACTCCTGAAACCAAGAAGTCCTCCAAATATCTGAATCAGGTAAAGCCTGCTGCTGCAAGGAAAGTACTTATTGAAAGGTGCATTACAAAATTTATGCATTTCAGTACTTAGAGGATTTTAAAAGTTGTATTAATGTAATGTGAAAAGGGAGATGGGTATAAGCCAAGAAAGTGTAAACACAGATGTACTGGGTGTCCCAGACCTGTGTACCTGCTGCTGCTGCTGAGTGGTGAATGCTTCCCATTGGATCTGTGGTTAAAAACCGAGGAGCATGGGAGATGAGAGTACACAGGATAAGGAGAATTAGTCACTTTTTAGGGTAAAGCATAAAAGAAAAAATTCTTTGTATATGCCTTTAAGGGTTTCTCTATTCAAGCAATTGTATATTTATTTCCCATATGCATATGCCTCTGATAAAAAGTTTTTAGCTGAAGACCTTGTTCATTTTTCCAGTATTTGTCTAACAATTGTTTTCTTTCTCTCTGTAACCTGTGCCTGTCTTGGACTCTTATGACTAATGTGGGCTGTAATAGCTTTACTACTACTTTTTTCAAAAAGAAAAACAAATAAACAAACCTCTTCTTTCTTAAAAAACAAACAAACAAACAAAACAAAAAAACATAAAACCTAATAAGACAAACAGAGTTTTCCATCTTCTAATATTCAAATCACAAGATGTGAATTACAGCAAGTAGAAAAAAAGTCCCAGTTTTTTAATTTTGAAAAAAACAAGGCAAGCTCTTAACATCAAAACAAGGAAAATAATATTTGAATAAAAGTTCAAGTCCAGGTGAAGCTGTGACGTAAATTACATGAGGAAATAAGCAGTTACCTGTAAGATAATGGTTCACAGAGTGTAGATAGGTACAGACCCTTAACAAGTCCCTCAGCCACAACGGGCTCTCACTGCACACTGCTGGCCCTTCATGAAAGCTAATAGGGTTCTCCTCTGGCTTGGCCTCTCCCAGCAGAGCTAACTGTGGTTCACCTGGCAGTCGCCCTCTGGGGAAGGAAGCAAATGAGTAAAGTAAGCAGTAAAACAGTCACTGCAACCGCACCAAGCTCAATGGTAAGAGTTGTTGTCCTTCAGAGAAACACAGTGGTGCATAAAAGGTATCTGATACAGGTACTAGTAGAGGTGGCTTCTAACTGGACTGTTTGATGCTGTGCTGAGTGCAAGCTAATATCTGAAATATTAGCTTGAGCTCAGTGGTATTTTAACTGTGATAATGGAACTTTTAATCACTTTAGAGTGGAGGCAGAATGAGCTCTTACCTACCTGTGGTTACATTACATAGTCATAACCATTCAGACTTGTTATTTCTGGCACTGAGTGTCTGAAGTCAATGAGAATATTTCCATTAATATGACGCTACGGATCAATCCTGAGAGCACAAGTTTTGTTCACTGTAAGCTAGACAACAACAACAGTGAAATATAATTCATAGAAATCAGCTGATGTATTGATCTTCATTTGCTGATAGCAAAAAAAAAAAAAAAAAAAAAAAAATTGCTGTTTTTTACAGTATCCTCTTATAAAGTCTTCAAGTGAATCAAGAATCAGAAGAAAGAGTCTGACATTGTGCCTTCTTTACACATGAAGTTCTTTTGAAATCAGCAGCAGTAAAGCCTGTAAAACTACTAAACTAAGAACTGCATCCAGATAATCTCTGGGTCAGCGTACCAAATTTTCTCTTTTGCCAAGCACGCTTGCACTGGCTGGAAATGGGATAAATTTGCATTGCTGGAAATGTGGTTGTCCTTTTTATAGAGGAGAGAATTGAGAAATTCCTGGTCTCATCAATGACCTCAAAATATTTGAGCAAAGAAAAGGAATAAACTTCTGGTGTAACTGCGTAATGTTTTGCATCAGTGACAGAAACTCTGCCTGTCTGAACTGATCAGTGGCTATGCTTTACTGTGATTTCTAAAGCAAATGCTGAGGTCTAAGAATTCAGGGTGGCAGTTATGAAATATTAAGAAATCCACAGGGGACAAAAATCTGTACTACTAAACACCAGTAAAGAACTACATAATTACTGAATAATCATTTTTCTTGCAATGAAAAGTATCTTAACTTTTTGAAATAATGCACATTTAACATAGATTGGTATCTCTGAAGCAGATGTCTCCTTGACATGTGCATTCAAGCTGTTGGTGGTGACCTTGTAGGGTGAAGCGGCTTTGAAAATTTGCTTTTCCTCCCAATCTGTGAAAATAATGCTGTACTGAAGACTTAATAAAAGTCATAGCTTCTCATAGAAGCTTATTTCAGCAAAGTAAACTATTAATTAAAATAACAAATGTCAGCTATTTCTCAGCTTGACAGTTAACACAACGCAGCTTTTGCCTAGCATGATGTACAGAATGTATGGGAGGTATACCTATAATTCATTTTATCTATGTATGGTTCACTTCTTATATTTTAATACAGTGATAAATTAACAAAAAATGCTGCACTTTTCTTAGTGGTGTGAGAGCTTGGGGAAAACCCATCTGGCATGTAAACAGCATATGCCTAAAATGGGGAGAAAAATTATATTAGGGAATTTCTGAAGGACTTAAGCTTTAGAAAACAAAGAACAACATTTTTAACGCTGTCACTTGCCCTTTATGTTCCATTACCCCCTCAGGTGGAGCAGATGTGGAGGGATGGGAGAGGAAGGTGTGTGCTATTGCTGTAATGTGTTTTTTTTTTTGGTGCGTTAAATGAAAAAAAAAAGAAAAAAAAAGCAAGGGCAGGGCATTATGGCTTTGAGTTACATGTATATTCCACTGTGAAGGTAAACGCCTCTCAGGAATTAAGGCAGAAGACATCTGCTGTTGCCTTCTTTTGGAAGTTTAGGTCTGGCAAAAGGGCCTGCTGGACCTTACCACAACTTAAAGCAACACTGGGGGTTTGGTGTTGCTGCTCTGTGTGCTGGGGGTATGGCCAGCACAGGAGGAACTGGTGTACAGATGTGTCTTGCCTTGCCTATACATGGGAATTTTTTAGATGAACTGATGTGGGCATTTTTGTGGATGCTGTCTTCTTTTGCTGTGCTGATGGTCTGGTCTAAAAACACAGATAATGAACATCCAAGGGTTTTGTTCTTGACTTGCATCTGAGCAACTTTGTTAGGCCTATGTGTGAGAGAAACAGGTCAAAAGTAACCTCTTACCTTGTGGCTCTGTGTTTCCGTGAGCCCAACTTGAGCTGTCCATGCACTTGTAATTTCAGCTACAGGCACTACTCATTCGTATGCTCCTAACTTCCTGCCCTCTCCTGTTGAATTCCCAGAACTAGAGATGACTCTTTGAAAAGCTTGTCCTTTACTTCTGCCACTGGTTTCCTGTAAACAAGGTGTATGGAATATTTTTTTTTCTTTTTCTGTCTGAATGTTTTGAGAAATACAGGTAACTCAGCATATGATGTTTTTGTAGAGTTAACTGCCCCTGGTGGCTGAGAAAGCAAATCACAAAGACAGGCAGAAAGCCATTAGCCAAAGTAAATAAGGCAAAGGATTCAGAGAATTAAAAGTACAGGTTCAAAAGCAGTCAAAAAACTTACTAACCCTCATTTATAAAGTTAGCATTTCAGAAAATTTGATGGCCAGTGACTAGGAAGTTGAAAAGGCAAAAGCAATGTACACAGTGTGCTTTGTCAGGAGCAAAGGGTGTTACTTGCTAGAAAACTGTGACTTAACGTGTATTTGTTTGACTGAGGGGCTGCTTTCCTTTTGGGATGTGGTTAGGAAAAACTTTTATTTATATAGTTAAGCATTTGAACAATTGAATTCTGCTGTGTCTGACTTTTATCTGTTTATTTTAATCCTGTATTCTGTGGCACAATGCTTATTGGTCAAGGGAAGGAACATCTTATATGAGCACATCATCAAAATACTGATTTTGCAGCTCTGAAATTTCTCCATAAATAGTTAAAAATGCAGCAGCCACAAAAGAGGAGGAAAACAAAACAAACTATTCCTGCTGCTTTTCTCTCTCTCTGTCTCTCTCATTTTTTTTTCTTCTTCATGGAGAGAAGCTGAACCTATGCAGAAATTCTGAATAATTTGCTATAGTGTTTAAGCTGTGTTGCACTTAAAACTGACCTGATAAAGCATGAAGATTTTTTTTTTTTTCCAGTTGTGATTCGAAGACCAAATTCTTTCCTGTTTCGAACTCAGTGTTTAATAAGAAAACAAATTAGGAGTTAGATGTTATAGGGCTGCCCATGAAAAAACCCTTCATCTGGCCTTCAGAAAGACATTGAATGAATTGCAACTTCTATGATATAATTTTATTCACATAGATGTGGTAGCACTGTTTAGCATTTAAAGTTGGGCAGGTTCTGTCCTTGATGCCATGCTGTGCATTGCATTAAGTAGAGTTACTGGCATAGAGTAAGAATACAGCCCTTTCACATTAGCTTTCTTGCATTTCTCTGATTTTCTTCCATTTCTCTTATTAAACCTGAAATCTTGTGTAAAGTGCTGGATATTGGGCATTGTTAAAGATAAGTAGTGCTTGGAGTAAAAACAAATTTTTTAGTCATTAAAAATGGCTTTTATTGCTCTAAAACCTTGCAATCTTGAGTAAATGGATCTTTTTCTCACTCTGATCAATGTAGCTGTAGCTGACATACTTCATACAGCAACACTGACTGCAACAAAGCAATGGGAAGGAGTCACTGTGCTAGCTGCTAGAGTCTGTCTGCAGAGCAGTTCTGCAAGAGGAGGCCAGGAGCAGCATATAGCAGTATGTGGTAGATACGAGGCTTGTGTGGCCAAAGTTGTTGACATTCTCACATTCACAGAGGGAATTTTTGCCTTGTGGGTCTACAGTCTGTCAGACTCCAGGAAAGGATGTGCTCAAGGTACTGAAGTTAACAAATACAGACATTAAAGGCCAGCCTGAGAACTCAGTATCAAGGGATGTGTCTGTGGAGAGAGTTGCATCCTAATACTTGTATTTCTCTGGATATAAATGACTGTTATTGCATCTCTGTTCTCAAAGGAAGGCCTTCATAAGGTGAATATCTGGTCCTCCACTGCAGACTTTTTGGATTTGATAGGGGAACATTTCTTGAAAGCAAAACAACCCATGAAACTTTCACTTAACTAACAATTCATTATTTAATTATGATAATTGTTATAATTGTTTTAATTATGAAAAATTAAAGCTATGACAAATGAAGATTATGACATTAAAATGACAATTAATTTCAAATTAACTCATGGAGTAAGATTTGCTGAGGTAGAGATCTGGAAATGTTTAGCAAACAAGTGCATTTACAGTAAAGAGGTATATTGTGTGGATGATCCCATCTTTCCAAATTGCTATGTCCCATCTAAGCAGCAGGAATTGTGTGTCCTCCCAACAAATGTGAGGTAAAACACGTTGGTCTACATTAAGGTAATATTTATTTTTTTTTTGAGAAGCTACCTGGAAAATAGCAGAAGACAGTACGTTTAATTTCACATTTGTATAGTGCATGCACAATGTTAGTTACTATGGTTCAACTGTGTGCTTCACCATAGGTCACAATCAACTAGACATGTATAGGCCCCAGTGTTATGCGTCATATCAAAAGCATACCATTAGGCCAAAACAAACAAAGAAAACAGTTGCAAGAAGATGAGAATAGAATGCATTTATGAGTGTATTATCTTAAAACATCATGACTTAGGGAATTATCACAGACAGATTATTTGCAGTAACTGATCATGTGGACATGTAGAACATCTGATATCAATAGTGTCAGGTTGTAAAGAATCTGGTGTATGGACCTTAACTTAACAAAAGCTTCAGACAATAAATTTGTTTCAGATTTACTCCAATTATCCCCAGAACTGCACAGGTCCAAGTATTACGTAACTTTGGCTAGGTGATTCTTTGTCTACACTGGATGCAGACAGAAATAAATATGCAGATGACTGGGACAGAGGTACTATTGGAACCAGGGGGCCAAATCTGAGACAGCTCTGGCAACTCTGTGTATCCTCACAGAGTAGAGCCAGTGCTATGAGCTTTGCGCTGCTGAGGACCAAACCAGCTATCAGACTTCAGTGCTGCATCATGTAGTGCATGTGCTTTGTACTAGCCACCACCAGGCACTTCAGTGCATTTTCCCCAGTATAGTTAAAGTACAAGTTGAAGTTTTTCAAACCTTAACTCTCATAAAATCTCATATTTGAAGCATACATAGAATTTGTAAATAAAAATACTATTGTACTTCAAGTACATGTTTGATTTAATAGCATTGGTGTTTTTTGTATTTATTCAGTTACAGATTTGCAAAGAAAATATGGTTCTCCTTGGAATCAATTAGAAAGTGCTGTCTTTGGCTGATCAGAATGCTGCCTAAGACAGGTCTGTTCTAATTGTGTAATGCTTTTCATAAAGAGGAAAAAGAGAAAGCTGGCCATTTCAAAGAGGGTGTTAAGCTGCAAGAAGGGAGCTATAATACAGAAATGTCGAATGCTGCTTTTGCTGTGCCCTGTATCAATATATGCATGTCGGAGTGGGTCAGACAGAATAAGAACTAGCTCAAACATTTGTCTTTGACATAAATAGAATAAGGTTGTCATGTTATTTTACAGGTTTTAAAATACTGAGTTAATAATGGCTATTGCAGTGCCTGCTTTCACTTGATATGTTCAATTACCTTTGCTGTGAGGGAGTAAGGAGCTTATATTCCATTTTCCTTTCAAGGTGTTTGTCATATGCTTTCAGTGCTGAAATTTTGGGTGCTTCTGAGGAGTAACTTTTTTGCCATATGTTTTTCCCCTTTTCATGTGAATAAAAGCTGAATGAATGGGTCTCATCATTTTTTATCTGCTTTCTACCCTAGAAGGCAGACAGTTCCACTGCAGCAGGGTCTCCAAATATTCCTTTTAAATGTTTTGATTTATAAAGTTTTGCACTTGTCATAAACAATCCTAATATGTAATTCCTCTGTATGAAAGTAATATAGCCAGAACTGAAGTTGGTGGCAAACTGTTTTTATGCATAAAACTGTTATTACAGGAAAAATTTACTCCATGTATATCCTGCAGGAGAATTTCCCTATATTTAGTTGATTTTGAGGAGAAGTGGAATGTGTTCATTAAGTCATAGTTTCTTTGTACTACGTGGTATCAAAAAACTAAAATGTATATGGTATTGGTAAATATTTATCTGAGAAATAGTAATCTTCTGACACCAGATCCATATTATATCATAAATTGACACAAAATATATTAATATTTTGGAAAAAAACTGTGAATGTACCATTTGCTTTAGCTTTTTAACAAGAGTGTAGTCAATTACATGAGAGAGAAAAGTTGTTTTTCCCAAAGGTGGGTTTGCAAGGCATTGGTAAAATCAGAACCAACCCGTTTTATAAGTAACCTGACTCATTTTCTGTTCAATCAGAAACCCAACATGACAAGCAGTGATCAGCTTTCATCTCTTTTTATCTCTATATACAAATATGTTTATTTCCAACTCTTTTTAATTCTCGTGAAGTAGTGCTTAGATCCACTTGTGAAGAGGAGACTGGCTTTAGAAACTGTCATCAGATGTCCCCTTAGGGGAGGACATTAACCACTTATTTCCTATAACTGTTTCTAGAAATCAGTCACTGTTTTTAGTGTGATGTAGCAGAGGAGGATTCTGGAGAGAACTGTTTAAAGTTGAAACAAAACGTTCTTTATGGAATGTTGTTATAGCCACGGTGGTTAAGACTCAAACTTTCGAAAGTGTCACTTGGAACTCAATATGAACTATCTGTGATCTCTGGAGATTTTAGTTTGGTATTCCAGGCTTGGATTACAAGCATTTCTTAGTATCTCTGAAAACCAGGCTGTTATTGATGTATTAGTGCATAGCACATATTTAGGTGCTTCCAAGGAGGGACAGAATGTGTTCTTCCCCATTTTATTTATTTATTTATTTATTTTTATTTTTACCCATGATATTATGGTTTCTTAAAGGCGCTCCCAGTAAAACCAATAGGATCTGCAGGTACTCTGCACTTTTAAAATCAGTCTAGGTCCTGATTTTCTAGGGTGTTAAACACCCTTTGTGCTCAGTGAGTCAGAGGCTGTTGTGCTTGCTCAGCAACTCACAAATTTCAGTCCTTATTGCTGATAGGTGCAATTGGAAACACTGGCTCTTTTCCTAGAATGAATCAGGTTTAACACTATGCAGAAAAGGAGAGCTTGTCCTACCCACCCTTTGTCCTCATGCTCACAGATTACTTATATTTTGCTGATATTGCTGGTACAGAATAACTCATTTGGATGCAAGAGCCCACTCTTCATGCTTCAATCACTCTAAAGGCTTCCCGAGCAAGCAATGTTGTAGCTCTTCTGTAGTGAAGAGAGCCTTGAAAACTATTTAAAGCATATATGAAGTGTCTTTCTTGAGAAACGCATCTTATAATGCTGAGTAAGTGCTGCTCAGTTGTGTTTGGTGAAGCAGTATCAGTAGTGCTTGACAGATGAGTACTTTTAGAAACTAAAAGAAAAATCTCACTTCTTTCTCTGTCTTTGATGTGGATAAAAAATATTTCTAATGCAACTCCACTAAACTAGAGAAATGGGGAAAGTCCTGCTATAGGTAGGCTTCTATCCTGACTAGTGGATTTAGGACTGTATTTTTGAGAGGGTGAATAATGACAGCCATAGCTCCTGGCTTGTTCTGCCTCTGCTACTGTCACTGATGCTATTAATACCATCTCAACATTTTTGTTACAAAACACCAGAAGAAGCAATGCTAATAATCTAAAATTAGAGGACCAATCCATCTCCCAGGAAAATCGAGCACCATACCTTGGCCATGTCACAAATAGGGATCGTTATTTTTTGTAGCCAGTTACTTTATCTCCTATTCTAGAACACACTTTAGGAGCGTCATAAACATCTCATGCTGAAATTACATAATTTATGTTTATAGAGGGAACTGAGATGCTCGTAGGGAGGCTGATCACTTTGTGGAATAGCTGTCTCCCTAAAAGTAATGAATTTCTGCGGTCAGCATATATTGTTGATTTCACAGCTTTTATAGATTTCTCTTGCTCTAAAGATTAAATCTTTCCAGCTACTAGACAAATCATTCATTCATTTAATGGATTGCTTATCTTGACAATGACTATTCCTATTTCATGAATATATATATATAAAAAAAATCTGATAATTGGCTCTATTTACTGGCGTTTTTCTAATGAAGTTTAATATATCTTCTATAGATATTGATTTCAAATGGTGCACACGTATCGATTGAAATTAAAGTTCTATGTACTCTGCAGTCATGGCTCTCTGACTAGAAATGATGATAGTGGATCTAGGCAAAATATACTGTTTTAAACGAAACTGACATTACTTAGTTTCAGACAAATGTATTTGCAACTTCACTTACCACAGGATGGTATTGGTAGACAGACTGTCTGAAAAGAGACATGCATCTTTCTCCTGTGAGGGCAATATCAGGACAATTTTGTTCATCTTCCTGTAAGTGCAGGGAAGTCAGCTATTAATGGACTTAATTATAAAAGACACTGTTGTTTTTTGTTTAGAATTATGCAGCAGCAGTAAGAACATTGTATTTTGGTCATCCAGAGGCAATTTAGACTCTGGGTAATACTGTAATAGAATGATAAAACAAAGCTCAGTATTTCTTTCCTGTTAAAATAAAACCATATAGCATAAATATGTCTTGGAAACCCTGTCAGTATTTATCACAATCTCTGTCAAGAAATGTATAACCAATTTTCGCTAAATGATAAAGCATGAAACATCTAGCTTTTACTTTGTTAGTCATAAGAGTCTATCTGGGTCCATTTCCATTGCCTGGCACGGGGGCATAGTTAGTGTGGTGGTAGTTTATAAGTTGACTAGAATAAATCAGAATTATCTGTAATTTGTCTCTCCTGTTATGTGTGATCTTATACTGTGCTTAAATTTGTATGGAAACAAAATACAATTGCCTCTGTTGAATTGTTCCCAACATGAAGGGTATTTCTCTTCTCCCTTTGGTAATTACTAAATAGGATTTAATGTTTAGCCTGAGCTCTGGGGTATGGCCAGATACCCCATAACCCGCTCTGAACCCACTCTGTTCCATGCCTCTGTCCTAGCACAGTTCTCTAGAGAAGGCAGCTGCTAGTGGCATTGTTGCCTATCTGAAACTGGGCATTCCTTCCTTCCATTAATGGTGAGATGGGACCTCTGGTCTCAGGTGAAAAAGTCTCCTTTCAAGTCTCCTTTTAGAGCACCAAAGCTAGCTGCTTCAGTGTGCCACCTCCTCTTGCTCCCTGAGGATTGGCAGGTATTCTTACAGGCTACAAACGGCTGTGTTTATTTGCTGCCTTCCAGGAACAGGGAGAAGCATGCCAACAGGTACTTCTGGTCTCAGCGGGGATTCATGTGGCTATTAATACATAAGGGGCACTAGGAAATAGCTCTATAAACTGCTATAAGTTTTTATTTGGCTTTCATTGAAACAGTAGTAGACCAGTTGTCTATTTCTTCTTCCTTTCGATAAAGATTGGAAGGTTTAGGATAACATATAGCATTTAATTTTTACCAATAGAGTGCTGAGGACTGTCTCCAGTTTTGCTCAGCATTCTGTTTAGATGCTGGCTCATTACTGAAAGCCTGTTGTTGTTGAAGAACAGACTCCATTTACTACCTGAATATTGACTCTAACTTAAGTTTGATCTAGCATGAAACCTTCATGTAGAACAGCCTGATAATTCTTATTTTGAATTGGTTAACCAAAAGGGAGTAACACTGCAGCAATAGGTGGCAGAATTTAGCAGCTTGTAAAATAATTATTTTTTTTCTTTTTTTTTTTTTTTTTTGCTGGTACATTAGTTCCTCTAATAATTGAACAATCTGATTCTTCAGCCTTTGATAATAACGTTTATTTTTAATAAGTATTTTAGAAAATTGGCAGTGTTGTGTATCTTGGATAAGAATAATTAATTTAAGAAGAGATGACTCAGATATGGTTAGCTTACTCTGAACACATAACCTGAATTGAAGGAAAGATCTCTGTTATGAATTGAATCACAGTAACACTTCTGCAACTCTTGCATTCTTCTGAAGGTGTTTGATTCAAACACTGACATAAGCTGACCTGGCTTAGTTTGTGTGACCTGATGGGAACATAGTTGGAGGTGGTATGGCTGCAGGCATATTGAACATTATTATTTCACTATCAGAGCACTTCACTTAATATTTCATCCACCAGTTTATAAATGAAGCATTTATCATGGGGAGGCTGTTGTGCTTCAAAAGATTATGGAGCTCAGTTTTCTTCTACCTCAGGCAAGAATCCTATTTGTTGCAGTGTATTTTTACCAACGGACCATGAGTCTAGAGTTTTATTTCATGTCTACTTAATAACTAACAATTTGAACTGTAGAGCACAAAACAGGTGCTGCTGACTTTCCTTTGCTAGATGCCATTACTTCTAAAAAACCTTCAACAGAGAAAATAGTATCTAGGCTTTTAGAAACTTTTTTTTTTTTTTTTGGTCATAAGAATAAGACAGTTCCTGCCATTGTGTTTTTGGTATATGCAAGAGGTTCCATTAAAGCATGTCAATATTCACCTTAGTATGGCTGGCAGCATTTTTGGCTTTTAATGGGGCATAGATTGTTTGCAGAATCTAAGGACTGGAGGACTGCATATACCCTCATCTTCCTTAATTCTTGGAGGTGGACAAGACTTCAGACCAGGAGTCAATAGAGTTTGAACTAATAGAACTACTAGCCTTGGGATAATGTGTAAAGAAACATTGATTTTTATGCTAGAAAAATGCACATACAAGATAGATTTCTACATTTGTCCTTTACTATTGCATTGACAAAAAAAAATAAATAAAAGAATAATAAAAAAAAAAATCCACACCTGTTTGTTTTTCATCAGGCAGAATTGTGTAGTACACACAAATATTTGCCACCTTGCCTGACCTTGTCCTGAGGTATTTACATTTTGGAACCCATTTAAATTTTCTTGTTGTGTTGGACTTTGAAGTATTTGACAGTGAAAGAGATTTTGTTGACATACCAAATACTAAATATTACTCTTAGTTTTAACTGCTTATCATACTGTATATGCTGCATGGAAATGAGAAACATTTCAACAACTTGACTTCATCTCCTGCTTGTTTCAAGGTAGGAGTATATTTATTTAAGGAAAAGAATAAACCACCAAGGTTCAAAATATCAAGCTTAGTATACCTGAGCAAAATAACAACAAGCCCCTTCCTAGGCAGATTTCAAAGACCTCTGTGTTTGTCACTTAACACTCCTTGTTAACAGAAAAAAGAAACAAAGAAAAAAATGGCAAAACCCAACTGACTCATGTCAGTCGAGGCATGGACATTTTGCAAGATGAGGGCACATTGGTGCAGCCACTCCTAGCTGGTACTAGCCACGACAAACGTCACAGACAGGTGTAAAACTTCAGAATGGATCCCTTATCTTAGATTCAGTGAAAGAATAACACTTTCTGTGTTTTCTAGGGTAGCAGGATTGCATCTACTGCCTCTGTTGCACCTCGAAGTTCTCTCTATTTGTCCTGAGATGGAAAACAAATAAGAACCCACTTAAACCTCTGGATAAAAATGAGTGTCATACATATACCTCCCTCACTGTGGCTGCTTGTTTCCTCAAGTGGAGGCAGCTGCCTTTCTGGGTTCTTAAGAGGCCCTCATGCTCCATTTTAATTCCCACAGGATAAGAGATGAATTCATACTGGTTTATTTTAATATGTTGAAACTCCAAAGTAAAAGCGCAACATAAAATAAGACAACTGAAAGGAAAGGTCCCAGATGAAAATCGGGGAGAGAAGGGAAGAGATTAAGCTGAAAGATAGTAATAACTGCAATAATAAACATCTTAACGGAAGTGCAACCCAAGTGAGTTTTACCATAATCCTACTGAACTCATAGCTGACCAACTACTTACCTAAGTTATAATGTCTGCCAGAGATCCTCAGCAAGGCTGCAGCTCCACTGTGTTGGGCTGTGAACATGCATACAGTTAAGGGAAGTTTCTGTCTTCAAAAGTTCATTTTCTAAATCAACCTGGAGGGACGCATTGGCCCAGATTTACTAAAAGACAATGAATGATGCACTGAATCCTTAAAGGTGTGGGTTTTGTGTTGGTAAAATTTTGCATACTTTACAGTCTCTGTGGTAGCTTTTTCTAATTGATATACATGAAAAGATGATGAAGAAAAGTGCTGAAGATCAACATTTAAATATTGTGGATCCTGCTGCTTCATTCATTACAATAGTGATAACAAAATTATCTTCTGAGGTCATCTGCTTCTCATTGTAAAATATATGCTTGTTTTTGTCTTTTTTTTCGGGATATTTTCTGATAAGTCTTATTAAGTATTTGAAGTCAACTGTCTCTCATTTGGTGTTTCAGTGCATGCTTTCTCAATGCTTTAGTTAATTGCTTGAAGTTTTGCATTTCAACATCTAAAAATTTTTAACAGAAATTAAATTAAAAAGCTAATGTTGAATAACAGCAGAACGAAGTGAAAAATCACACTGGTCTTGTGAGGTTTTTCATAGAAAGAATATTCTACTACAGGCATAAAATATGCTTTTTATTTATTTATTTTTTCCTTAGTTGGTTCAGTGCTTTAGCCTCCTGTCTTTAAAATGAGGATAATTTAGTTTGTTTTATTTTGCTACCTATTTTGCATGTTTGGTCCATGGGACAGGGGTGCTCCTCCATGCTGAGCAGAAATACCAGCAGCAGTGCTGAGTTTTACTGTGCAGAACCTGTTCAAATGTCACAGGACAGGGATTTCTGAGCAGAATCAAGCTGTTTGATGTTCATATTCTGTTTAGAGGTTCTGCTTGATGGTTTTTGTGGGGATAAAGGAAGTATAAATAACATTTGCTTGAGCATCTGTTTTAATTTCCCCTTTTTCTCTGTCTATGGGTGAGAAATTTCTTAAAATACAGGCTGGAGGCAGTGGGAAAGGGATGTGAAGATGACAGAGGCTGTGAGAAAGGGGAAAGCAATTAAGAGTTCTGTGGGCTAGGGATAAGGCTTACAGCAATTCAGGGACTGGGAAAGGTGAAGGGGTGGGAATAGGTTTAATTTAGATTACAGGACTTCCAGGCAGGATAAAGATTCAAGACAAACCCTTGAGGCTTACTAGCATGTCAGGAAGGGAATGTTAGCATCCCTGAATATAGATGCTCTCTTAAAGAAGAACAGTCCATTAGCAAAGGAGTTGTGGAGTCAGTAATGGAACCACAAAGGTCAGGTGCAGTGCAAACCATCCAGCTACAAAGCATCTCTGTGTGATCAGTGTTGGGGTAAGAGCTTGAATAAACCAACAAAAGAGCTGCATACTGTGATGGCCTTGTCCTTTACATGGTTCCCACAGGACACGTTAAAAGCCATGAATCCTTGCTTAGGGGAAGCTGGTAAGGCTATTATAGGAACTGTTTGGAGCTCAGAAGTGATGTGTGAGGACTGGGTACCTGATTAATAGCTTTCTTGCACTGCACGGGCATTGAAAGCCAACACTCTCTGGCCTTCCCTGGGTGTCAGTCCAGGTTTATCCAATAAGATGCTGACTCCTCTCTTTCCTTCATTCTTCCCTAAATGTCATCAGGAGGGAATTAGTATAAATATTCATGCCTAGGAAATAATAATTGCTCATTTGCCTTTCTGAAATGTAACTTACTGTAAAGCAAACCAGATTACTGCAGATTCAGAATAATACTGTTTTGTTCTAGGATGTTGAAGAGGAACAGCACAAGTCCATTTTGAAAGTTAACCAAAGTCATTCAGTGTTTTGGTAGTTACTTTTCATGCGTTGTTTTTTACTGAGGTAGGCACATAGTAGTGCTCCCGTCCCAGATACATAGACGTTGGTAACCAAAATATAATGAATGTGCTGTAGCCACCGAAATGGTAATGAGAAGTGTTTTTTTTTTTTTTTTTTTTTTTTTTTTTTTTTTTTCCCCTCCCATTCTTACTAGTAAGAAGAAAGAGTTTTTCTAACCAAGTAAAAGTGGGCAATGTGGTCGCTGTTTTGTAGTTAGGAAGAAGAACATCTTTTGAGGTTAAGTATAATAACATGTCTAAATTTTAAACTCTTGCCTAGGCTTAGTTTGGGAATAACAACAAGAAAAAAACAAAATCCAAAAACAACAAAACCAACCAACCAAAACTAACTCAAAAACCCATTACTATTTCTGAAAACTCATGGATGTTACAAACGTCCTCCCTCTCTGGTAATAATTAGTCTGTGTGTGATACTTTCTGCTTCAAAATTCAAGACAAAACGCAACCAACTATTCAAAAAGAAGTTGCCTATTTAGACATATGAAATATGCAAGATATCAGACATGTGAATTATTGTTGAATTGATCTAGGGAAGGCAACTAGCCTGTAAATGAAATTTTCAGATGATACTGAATTAGTGATAGTTGCAAGCAACACTCAGAGTGGAAGAATAATTTAAATCATTCTAAGGCAATTAGAATTAAAGGAAAAAAATAAATTGAGATTTATCTGGAGAGAGGGGAGGAAAAGCAAATTATAAAAAGAAAGGAGTATGGGAAGATGGGAAGAAAACAATGTGAGAGAAGGGTGGGAATGAAAAATCCTAATATACAAGGGAAAATGGCTTTTTGATTGGATGTAAATCAATAAAATATGAGGCAAAGGTGGTAGAAATACAGGTAATAGGTCTTAGTGTCAAGAAAATAATTTAGCCTAGTGGTTAAAAATAATGTCACGTAACTTAAATTTCTGTGATACCAGAAGAGCCTATAAAAGTGGCAAAATATCCAGTGCTGGAGATTTTAAAAAGTAAACTGAAGAAAGTACTAGAAGACTGCAGGAAGCAAGCTTGCATTGGCAGAGGAATACTCTGTAGATGACCTAACAGGTCTTTGTCATCTCCAGCCTAGGTTGTATATTACATGATTTGATTCATAACAGTCTGGAAAGCAGACGTTTATTTGTCACACAAAAAATAACCTCTAAGCATCAAATTAGAAGTTTATTACTGAAGATTATAATAGCTCCTTTGAGAGAGGACATGGAAGTGCATTCTGCTATGTTGACATCATATTTATTGGCAAAAAAGGTAGATGCCCCTTTCTCTCTGCATCCTGCCATCTCCTCGCATATATTAATTTCATCTGTACAGTTGCAATAAAGGCCTTGTCCCTGTATATTCAAAAGTGCATGTCAAATTTAAATTGGCCCATATCATTTCAGATTATGGAAAAGTGTAGTTCTTTATCAACACCTGGAGGCTACTGAATTTGAAATCTCGCATACGATTCAGTGCAGTTATAGTTGAGCGTAGCCAGCCAGACTTCATTACCATTTTGTACCTTGAAGATAACTTGGAGTGTGGTCCCAAATAGAGCTACATCTTGGCAGTCTGCTGCTATGGGAGTTCAAATGGGGCATACAGAAAGATACTTCCCCCCCATACTTCCACCCCAGACCCCCAGCCCTGTATAGTGTATTTTATCAAGAAAGAAAGTACTCTCCCCAGAACATGTATGATCATGACCAAATGAAAAATAAAAATCATGCTAAGTGTATTTTAAATATCTGGGGAGTTGTCTGTATAACAGCTTATGCAGTCATACCAAAAAAGAAAATTTAGCAGAAAAAAAATACTAGAAATTTGAAATAATTATTTAGATAGCTGTGTAGACATTCATTATGTTTTATTTCAATTTTTTAATGATTAGCATTTGTACTTAGTAAAAAAGGTTTGCAGAACCCTTGGACCCATGTTTCAATCAAGTAATAAAAATTATATCAATTAGCTAGAATGTGATGCCCTGTTACAATACTATTGGAGAAATATTTACTCCATGTTTGAAAACTGGCATGCTGAGATTCTGAATGCTTTGGTCTCTTCTCAATCAAACTTTTTAAAAAATAACAAGTCATTTATATTTACTTTCCTCCAGAGGAATTTAGAAAGTCTGCCTTTATGTTGGGTACAGAAAGGAATAATACATTGCTGTTCCTCATCTGCAACAGAAAATAAGTGCAGTATGACTGTTAATGTTAGTAAGGTTGAGTAAGAACATCGTTCATACTATTCTGAAATTTCCCAATACCACGCATGGATCAATTTGAACCAATTTGGTAAGTTCTGTAGTTTCTTATGGGGCAGGAAGGCAGATTATTCAGCCTTAAAAGCTCCCAACTTTTGACCAACTCAGTCATAAGCAATGGTTAGGAGTAGTCCACACATTCTATTCAGTATAGGAACTTGTTCCATGATTAGCGCTCCAAAGCAGTATATGCTATGCTTAAATTTGCTGCTAATGTTACTTTACATGTCTTTTCACCATAGTTTTAATGGATTTTAGTAAGCTCTGTAACTAGTATGTTTTTCTGACAATAAACTTTTTTTTTTTTTTTTTACACAGCTGGCATTAACATACCCTCTCTTCTGTGCTAAAAAAGTTCTTTGTAGGCATATCTTTAATTGTGAGACCCTTGACTACTCAGTTTACAGCTCTTTGTTTCTCTGTACTAGCAGTTCTGGTGTAGAGACAGACAAGAATGTTAGCCGTGGTTTTAAACCCATGTGTGCTTGTCAGCTTTTGCTGTCTTCAGCCATGTCTCCAAGTACTCTTCAGTGCCACTAAAAACTACCGTACACCAGCTGGATTATGAATTTTCTGGTCTGTTTCAATCATAGAATCATAGAATATCTGAGTTGGAAGGTACTCACAAGGATTGAGTCCAACTCCTGGGTCCCCAAAGAACTACCCAAAAAATCAGACCATGTGTCTGAGAGCATTGTCCAAACACTTCTTGAACTCCAGCTAGGTTGGTGCCGTGGCAACTTTCCTGGGGTGTCTGTTCCATGGCTCAATCACCCATTTGATGAAGAACCTTTTCCTGATGTCTAGCTTGAATCTCCTCTGTCAGAGCCTCAACCCATTCTCTTGGGTCTTATTGATGGTCACCAGAGAGAAGAGATCAGTGCCTGTCTCTCCGCTCCCCCTCGTGAGGAAGTTGTAGACTGCGATGAGGTCTCCCATCAGTCTTTTCTTCTCTAGCCAACAATCCAAGTGACTTTCAGCCTCTCCTCATACATCTTTCCCTCTAAACCCTTTAGTATCTTTGTATCACTCTCTAACAGCTTTATGTCTTTCTTATATTGTGGTGTCAAAAACTGCACACAATACTCAAGGTGAGGCTGCACCAATGCAGAGTAGAGGGAGACAATCACTTCCCTCACCTGGCTGGCAGTGCTGTGTTTGATGCACCCCAGGGTACAGTTGGCCCTCCTGGCTGCCAAGGCACATTGCTGTCTCATGTTCAGCTTGCTGTTGATAAAAACCCCCAGATCCTTTTCTGTGGGGCTGCTCTTCAGCATCTTGTCCCACAGTCTGTACGTATAACCACGGTTGTCCCTCCCTAGGTGCAGAACTGACACTTGCTCTTGTTAAACTTCATATTGTTGGTGATTATCAAGCTCTTCAACTTGTCCAGATCTCTTTGGAAAGCCTCACCACACTTGACAGATCAACAGCTCCGCCCGATTTGGTATCATCCACAAACTTGCACAAAAAAGCTTCAAGTCTTTCATTCAAATTGTTTATGAAAACATTGAAGAGGACTGGTCATAAAATGGAGCACTGGGGACTCCCACGAGTGACAGATTGCCAGTCTGATGTAACTCTGTTTACAAGAATCCTCTGGGCCCTACCCATCAACCAATTGTTCAGCCATCTTATTATACTTTTATCTAACTGTGTTCTGGTCATTTTGTCCAGAAGGATACTGTGAGAGTCAGTATTGAAAGCTTTACTGAAATCCAGAAAGATTACATCGACTGGCTTCCTTTTGTCAACTAGATGGGTGATCTTGTCATAGAAGGAAATTAATTTTTTTTTTTTTTTTTTTTTTTTTAAGACGTGAATGGTGTAGGCCTGGTGACAGTCCTCTGCATTGGCACTCAGGGAGGGAAAAAGTCGACTTAGGTGACTTCAGGAGGGCCCAGCTGGGCGCAAGGGTGCCTACTGATAGAGCTGAGATCAAATCGCAGCCTCTGTGAGGAGAGTCAGCTCTGCTAATGAGGCCCTTCCTTGCACAGGTGCTTTATAAGTACAAGTAATAGCAGACTTCTTAAAAAATATCTCACTTAGTGGAGAGCAAAACAGCTGCTGCCTAAAAATAAGTAAAGAAGGAATGTACTTGAAACATTTCAAGTGAGGGTCTGTAATGATCAACTGTATTTAATATGTGTGGAATATGCAATATGCCATACTTACCAATGTTCCCCACGTACTATTTTTGTTCTTAGTTTGATAGGGTACTTTAAAAAGTTTGTATATATTTATATATATGTATTTGTTTAGGTATTTAATGTATGTTTATTATTTATTTACCTTTTTTTTTTTCCCCCACAGAATTATGAAAGATTTGTCTTTCTTTCCCCTATGTGGTACTGTGTGTGTGTGTATTTCACTTATGTAACTATGATCCATGTTTACTTTTATTTTGTTTATTTAAATTTTATTTTATTGTTTTACAATAGGTGCTGTTCCTGTTAGGAGCACTAACTGTGGAGTTTTACTTGTAGGTGGCATGAATTGATGCCGCTCTGTCTGTAGAAGGATGAAGAATAATTTGTCCCAGCTTCTGGGCAGTTTGGGGCTGTTTTATGTTTTTGTGTATATTTGTGTGTGCTTCGTGCTTCCAAGTTAAATTTTAAATTAAAAGAGAAACCTGGAGCAATTTAATGTTCCCAGTATATATATATATTTATTTATTTATTTATTTATTTATTTATTTATTTATATGTATTATTTTCAGTAAATGAAAAGGTCTGGTAATGCCTCTGCTGGGCTGGCTATTGCTGTTTTGATCCATCGTTTGGCAACCTGTCTCATGTGATGCTCTAGGCATGTGCCATATTAACAGTTGTATAAAATATGCCCTGTAATTTTGCCCGTACTAGACAGAGTCCAAACAGCTGTAAGGATTACCCCATGACCCAGGAATATGTGAATCAGATTCTTCTGATATGAAATTGGAGACCCAAAATTATGCTTTTCCATAATCAATTGTATTTGTGATACGCAGAATGTTTTAAAATCTGCAATCATGTTATGACATCAAAATGTGAATCTTGTTTTAAGCAAGTGAATAATATTGTATAACAAAATCTGTGGTGCATATGGTGGTTACATATTTCATGAAAAATCGATCACTTTAGAAGTCCGTGGAAACAGGTCCACCTACCTCACAGAGCTTATCTGTACTTTAAATGTCCAACAGTAGTGATAAGAATTTGCACATTAGCCTGTTGGTGTATGTAAGTCCTCAGTTTAGGACACCACAGAAATACCTTCAAAACTAAGTATTACTTAATGGGTGCAAACATACTAGAATGTGATACAGAAGAAGCTGAACACTATTGTCTATTTCTGTAAGAGTTTGAGTGCTCTAAGCTGTCAAAATGGCATTGCAACTGTTTGATTTCTACCAAATCACTCAAAATTAGTGTAACTAGAGTAAGGAAATGGAAACATCCCCTGAAAGTGCATTGTGTGCACCTTTATTATTAAAAAAAAAAAAAAATGTTTGCAACTTTTCTTTTTGAATGCCTGTATTTAAATTGTTCTGCGTCAACAGAATTGCTGCTCATTCTGTCTTTGAAAGGTATTCAGATAATTTTAGTTGTATTTATTGTTTGAATGATCTGCTTCAATGGTGCTTGCTGCTTGCTTTGTAATTCATTGCTGCAGGTGGCTCCGACTTTAAATTGCATCAGTCTTTATTTGAAGATAATCTTTTTGAGCAATCTGAAACAACATTCAGCCATTCCAACTATGCCCCTCATATTTAAAACAACAGATTCCTGAGCTGCTTTGTCTGTTCTTCAGTGTAAGCCTCATCATATGTGCTTCTTTATATTATACCTCTTATAGTTGCTTATAGTTGCTGTGTATCAACTACATGTAGCTTGTCCACACAGTTCTAGCTATGGTTTTAAGTTTATAACGCATTTATGTTAAGAAAGCCAGAACCTCAGCTGGTGCAAGTTAGTATAGCTCTCCTGAAATCAATAGTTCTCTGCCAGTTTCCACCATTTGATGATCTGGCTATAATAATGTAATATTACTAAAGAGATAACGCAGTGAAAAGGAAGCATTATACTGATTCAGCTGGGGCGGCGATTAGATTGGAGTACTGCTGAGCTCATATTGTCTAATATTCACCTAATGGTTGATATCTATTTCATGGGACCCAATTTTTAAATCTCTACTAAGCAGAATTAATGAAGTTAGCTTTTCAGTGTAGTAGGGGGATTTTTTATTTTTTATTTTTTTTTAAACTCCAAGTCTTTACCAAAATACATGGTCTTCTGTTAGAATAAGATTAACACACAAAAGCAAGTTTTGCCCATTTGTCTGCTTAGGATCTGGCACCAAGGCTCTGGGTTTTATTAGTGTGATTGGAATTGAAAAGGTAATTTTATGAATGCTTTTTGAAAAATCCCAAAATGTCTTTCTAGCAATTTTTTTTTGTGTCTGTTTGTGAACAGCCATTTTCAGGGTGTGATTCAGTATAAAATGCATCTGGTTTACATTGTGAAGAAAACATATGCAATGTTTCCTGACTGGTCTGTAAAATAACACATACCTTTCGTTCCATTTCTAAATGCAAATAAGCTCTCTCACTCAGTGTAAATTGAGATTGCTTTGAAGAAAATGTTATTAGGAATAAAATGTGTATGAAAACAGAATAACAAGTTTCACTTCTGAATGTGCAAAGATTCATAATATATTGGTCTAACTGTATTACGTCCATATTTTTCTCCTGTTCAATAGAGAAGATTAACTAAAGTGGTGCTTTTTTCAGGTAACTTTTCACAGCACTGTGATATCAAGTGCAGATAGTATTATTGTCTCTTCTTTGGTATGATTTTATATCATTTTTAATCTTTTCCATTTCTACATTCAAATTAAAAAAGTCATAAAGTAAATTATTAATTAAAGTCATTTTTTTTCTTGCTCAGTTCACTTCTAATTTAATGTCAGTCAAAAAGATGATTTAATTTTCTTGCTTTTATCTTTTAGTACGTGCTAATACTGAAGCCAGTGCTTTTATTTTAAGATCTAATGTCTTAACATGACTACAATATATGCACAGTGCTATGCATAAGCACTTAGGCAAATTGCTGCCAGCAGGAGCACACATAATGTCCAGGCTTGCATGTGGGGTACTGGATAAAAGTCTTAGGAATACCATCTGTGATTGGTTAGATGTATCTTATTTTCAGAATTTGTTCCATAAGTCTTTTCCTGAAGTTATAGTAAAACATGAAGTGTTGAGTCTCTGTGTTTACTGGATGCCATAGCTCTGTGATGTTTTATTTATTTATTTATTTATTTATGCTATTCTTTTTTCCCCCTTTTTTAAGTTGAGCAGCAAAAAAACAATTCATAAAATTAAACTTTTGAAAATAATATGAATTTTCAGATCTCTTTTCCTCAGAGTTGGAAATGACGCTATCTCCTGGCCAAGTATACTTGCTGAAAAAACATTTCACAACTTGATCAGTTTTGCTTGAAATTATTTTTTTCCTTTTTGTAATTAATTTCAAAATTAAAGAGGTGTATTTTTTTGATTACAACTTCGTCTTTTTAATATTAGAGATTTACTTTATATTCACTACTTTCAGAAGAGCATACATGGCTGGATGAGCATCTGGCAGTATAGTCAGTTTAAGTGTGGCATGCAGTCTAACAGCTGAAGTTCACCCATACTTCCCCTTACTCTGTGGAGAAATAAACTGGACTATGCTTCTCCTGTCTCAGCTAAATTCATGTTTCTAATTCTACCTTGCTCAGCTCACATGCAGGGAGAACAGCCACTCATTCACATTTCGTACTGCTTTACTTTCATGTAACAAAGAGATAGCTAGTAGCTTAACTTTTTTGTTCTTTATCCTTGATAGTTATTTCTACATATAGCATGTTTCCACATAGTTGCACTAATAATAATGAAGCTTGGATGGACATATGGATGAAATCACAGTGGAATAGGCAAGAAAACTTAACTGAATGTTTTATTGGCCCTTGACACTCACTTCATCTGCATAGAGTGTGCTTATGCATATGACTGAAATTTCACTTTCTACTGGCTGCTTTGAACATAGTTGCTGGACTTTAATCTGTCAGAAGTTTTCAGATGCATTTTTCCTGGGTCTCAGAAAAAGTTAGTAAAACATAAATCAGTTATCTACACAATCAAAGAACAGAAATGTATGAAGGCATTTGTAGTATAAATACTACCTGTTAACATGTTCTATCTTGATAAAAAGAGGATGATTTTATTTTCTTGCACCCTAGGTAGTAAAATGGTAACTACAAAAGAGTCTTCACACTTCCTAATACTTCACAACAATTGCATATAACAACTGATGCGATAGCATATCAAACCAAGATGGTGTGATCCCCCATCCCTTGGTTTGATATACTTTCGGCTTCTTTAAAGGCTCTTGAGATCAGGACCCCTACAGAGTCTTTGAAGTTTGTGTTTTTCTTTCACTAGAAAGTGAAGCCTTGGCTTTTAATGGCAGCTCAGCAAATATCTCATCAATATTTAAAGTGTCAAGTGTACCTCTGTTAAAGGTACCAATCACAGATCAAAGATACTAGCACTGAGGTGCAGCATTTCCTTCAAAGGTCTTTGCAGTTTAGCTTTTCCTTTTGTTGGAAAAGAACTTCTCCTTTTAACATTCATTGCTTGCATGAGTCTTAAACACGTTGTTTGACAACAGTGGGGAATTAAATGTTTTGTTACCAAAGCCAGAGAGGATGATGCAGTAGTTTTTGAAGAGTCCATCGTGGTTGTTTAAGAAAGGAGAATGCTTGGGAACGCCTTTTGCACACTCTTTCCACCTTTCCTGAGTTGACCAAAATCTATTGCAGTTAAAGGTAGCAATGCCATAGTTTTCAGTGTGGTCAGGAAGAATCGAAGATGAATGAAAGGTTAGTGACATGAACAAATAAACTGTGAATGGTTCTGTTGGGGACTTTTCTCTTTCAGTGAGGAGTTAGGATGTTTCTTCTCCAATTTTTTATATCCCCTGCTTCCTTCCTTCCACTCATTATTTAAGGCTTATGACTATGGCTGTGAAATCTAATCCCTTTATTACTCTTCCAGCTCTTACTGTGTTTTTATTTTTTAACATCTGTTAAAACAATTACAACAGTAATTACAGTAACAAGGATTCTGAATATTTTGTACTTGTGGTTTATCTATTCCAAGGTGTCAGAGTTTCGCTTCAGTCATGATGAATGACTGAAGTGATGGAGAAAACTTGATCAAAGTTGATCATTTTTAGAAAAAAAGAGGGAAGTTTGGATTAGGAATGCTTCATAATTATGTGAAGGAAAACAAACAAACAACAAAAAACAGCAACTAGAAGGTTAGAATGAAGAAGCTTATCAGATGACTCTTGTAAAACATACAATATTTTGATTCCATCAGTTGGTACCTCTTCAGAATGCCCTGGGAATAACAGCAAGGTCTACAATGTGTGTCACTAGAGTCTTTTTCTCTCAAGGCTGAATTTCACTGAATTATACTTGTCTCCCTGTAAAACAAACAAAAATTTGCTTTCCTCCACCAATTTGTAAACTTCCCAGCTCAGTGCCTCAGAATACAAGTAAACATTACAGTGGGATAGATGTCAATTTATACTTTTCAAAGTTGGTTGCAGAGCAGAGTCTAATGCTGGTATTGTGTAGTGGAAGCTTAATACAGTGGAAAAGGTCACTCTACTGTCCTACCATGTGAAAGGCTCTTTGTTCATCACTGTTCAAATGTGACATGCATGTATTGCATTTCAGATTTTTTACATTTGGATATTTGTTTTCTATTCATGTGGATTACAGATAGCAAGAGGTATTACCAGGTGACCAATTTGCTTCGAAAAAATCTGTGAGCATTAAGGTAGTAATGTGTTTTTAAATTCTTGTTCTTCCTGCAAATGAGGCCTGGATCTGCAACAATCCTTATTCACATCTGTATTTCTGCTATACTGTTGTGACTTGTATCAGTTTGTGTTCTGGGTGACTGAATATAAACTATCAACTCTTGTTCGTCTTTACAGACGTTTTTCCCAGGACCCCTGTCTCAGTGAGGAACAAATAGAGATGGCAAGATTTTGCTCTTGCTTGGCAGTACCAGACAAAATATTGCAACCATTTGAATATAAACTTTGAGACTGATAGTGGCTAACATTTAGTTCTTCTGCCCCTTTCCCTTGTGCCGGAGTTGTTCACTGGCTATGTTAAATCAACATGGCAAGGCTGTAAATAAAACTGGCAGTGGAAATGCTGGCCCAATGCTGTTAGCAGCACACCATTTATATCCTATCAAAACCATTGAATTGGCTGTATGCCCAGGAATAGTAAGGAGTATTCCTGCTCATGGCTTCTCCTTGCATTTGGAGGAAGATTATATGTAAACTGACAGCCCAGTGTAAAAGTTCCCTAATTTCATTTTCATTTAGACTCTACTTCTAAAAGCAAAGTGTCCAGCTGTGATCTGACTACTTCTAGCAATGGAAAATCCAACGTCACTGGTGGAAGGTTGCTACCCCATTTTTATTTATTTATTTATTTTTTACCTGGTAGTTGAAATCTGCACTTTATTTTGAATTATTTGTCTTTCCTCAGCTTCCAGCTTTGGAACGCATTTTACCTCTGTCTGCTAGACAGAAATAGGCAAAGATATCTTACTTGTTCATAGATTTGTTGCTTGGTAGGAACACAGATATAATGAAGACTCTCCATCTCCAGTTGTGTTTTGAGATCTATCAATTAATAAATCTTGAACCTTCCATTAAACTCTTCTGATTTTTTATTAAGTGACAAACAAGCAGCTCTACCATTACCTGTAACTATGACTGAGGTCATATCCAGTCATCCATTTAGGTCACGCTGTTGAATTTTTAAAGATATATAAAAACTAATACTGTATTCATATTTTTTTTCCTAGGTAGTTCCCTGAGTTTCATGAGCCATCAACAACAGAAGAAGCTTTTCTCTGTTTCTTAGATTTTAGTTTTCTACCTGTGCTGTTCTGGGGGGAGGGGGGGGGGAGGGAAGAAAAAAAAAAAAGAAAAAAAAAAGTATTACCGTGGTAACTACTTTGTATTATTTCCTTAAATAACTTCTAGATCGTACTGTATTTTCTTGATGGTATCAACTTATATTGGAATTCTCCCAAATTCAGAGTGGAAGTAGGGGGCCTTTTTGTGTTGCCTGGATTTTAATGACCATCCTACTATATTAATCTATTACTGTACTAATACTACTGTTGGAATGCATTTTGTTGCTAATGTACTTTGAAAAATCCTTATTGTCCTTAATTGTGCTGGCCATTGATTTCTCACTGATGTTAGCCTCAAGCTTTCTAGCAGTCTCCTGGCTCCTAATTTATATTAATTGCTATCAGTGTTCCCTTTTTTTGGTTTCATTATTTATTTTTATACTTGCCTTTACTTCTCTCGTAGGTCTCTTTCCTCTAAGGATGGTTAATTTTTCCTTGATTGTGGATTTTGTGGCATTTCTTTACAATATTCTTAACTCTTAGCAGTTATCATGGATCTTGTTTCATAGATTTGAAGGTGGTTTCGATTGCATTATGTTACACTGTATTTTGAATTTCAGCCTCAAGATAATTTTAACTTAGAGCATTCAACTCTTGGTCAATATTAAACTATGTATTGTTCTATAAGAAAGAAAAAAAATTAGAATCAGTCAGTATATTGTTTCCATAAAGGTCTATAGATGTGTTCAGTATTTTAAAAAGACCGAAGTTTAAATTGGACATAGATGAATAGTTGTCTTCAGAAAAGCATTATTCTTGTCACCTTTTTATACTCAAATATTTAAATGATCCTGTCAGGAAAACACTGAACCAAATTTACATTTTAAGCCCTCTTGAGAGGAGAAAGCTTAAATCCTTTGAATAATCCAGCTGTCACAAAGAGAGACTAACATATTTAGGAAAGGTCAAACAATGGTGTCTAAATATGCAAGATATTTTCTTACTTGAAACATGAAATTTGGAGAGAATCTTTATTTTCTTCTCCTCTTCCAAAAACGTGGTCCAGTGGACTTTTTTTTTTTTTTTTTTTTTTTTTTTTTTTTTTTTGAAACAGTAGAAGAAGCAGGGTTCTCACTCCCTGGCAAGGTACCTCAGACCCTTGAGACTTCAGAGCTCTCTTAACTCTGATGGATGGTTGGATAAATCCAGCAGTGCCACACACTTTACAGCTGTGCACCAGCAGTACGTGGCACTACAATAAAAGATAATACAAGATAAGAAAAAAGATCATGAAATTCACTGTAAGCAGCATAACTGTATTGCAGCCTTGAGGAGACACCTGTGTATGTCTCAGGGATATATGAATTCATGCTGAGCTCTGTGGTAACTGCAGCTAAACTAGTTTTGATGAGTGTGTAATTAACAAAAACAAGTAATTTTGTATTGCTACTCAACTGCAGTAAAAGCAACACATGCTACGAACTGGTACAAATGCACTCAAGTTTTTAATCTTTTAGCTATAAAAATTGACATATTCTAGTCAGTGACTATGGTGGAAGCAGAGTGAGCATTTGCTTGCCTTTGAACTTCTGAGTGATCTTCCTGTGGTCAAAGATGCTACATAAAGCACATTTATCATAACTGAACAAACACTAAATGCATCACTTAGTATAAAGAAGCATCTGTATGTACAGCTTTCAGAAAAAGGATAGTTTTTAATCAAGAGCCGGTAATAATTCTGCCAGAAGCACTTTGCACGTACTTATATACTTTTCTTAGTATTAAAGGTGAACTTGACTAAAACTAACTTCTGCCCTAGGAAGCTTGCAGAAGACAATGACAAAAACAGGTCGGGATTCAGCTTTTTCTCACAGTGACTGTGTCACCAGCACTGAATAAGCATGAATAAGCAATTGGATAAGCATGCAATTTTTAAAGATAATCTAATACAGGATCAGATTAGATGTAAGCATGAATGGGTCTATGACTCCTTTGCTGTGTCTCTGTCAAATTGATTGCCACTGTTAGGTTATTGAAAAAGAGTTGAGGATCTAGAATGGAAATTTTAATGTAAAGGACAAATGTTGCAAGCAGAAAGCTCTCAAAAAAAAAAAAAAAAGAGTCAAATTTCAATATAATGTGGCTGATTCATAGGGCCCAAGAGCATGCCCATATCACCCTTGGCAATGTAAAAATCCCAAGTGATTTTAAAAGTGAGATAAGCAAGGAATGACATTCTTATACTGGGGCAGTATTTTAGACAAGGTGTTGAAATGACAAGCAACATGCAATAAAAACCCTGATGAATGTGCACAGACTATTTCATATAATTAATTTTTATTTTAAAAACATTTATTTCTAAACATGAGGTATTCTGAATTGAAAAGTAAACCAAATTTTCATTCTGAAAATGTTGGAATAGGACAGCCTATCTGAAACATGTTTAAAGTAACAAACTTCTTAAAGCTAACTGTATATGCTTTTGGTTTTGATTTACTGATATTCTTTGACGTAGAAAAAAACAACCCTCACATTTCATTGGAAAATTCCTAGCCAACTCTCAGTTGTAAATGTTGTTGAATAACAGAGTTCTGTATTACCAAATGCTTATTTGCCAGCAATTTATTCACCAAAATCAATTTCCTGTATACCATTTTTATGCATTTACCTTATAGGGCTTTTATAGGGTAAGTCAGGAAATGCTACTGTAGTACTTTGAGCTGTTTTTGTTTTTCTTTTCTAAGTAATAAAGTGTTAGCTTCTGGTTCCTTTTGTTCTTCTCCCTGCCTATCAAATATACATAAGCAGAACATTTTGTTAACGCCAAGGTCACTGGCTACTTTAGCTAATAAGAGGACAAAATAGAACTATTGAGAAATCTTTGCACTGATGGCTTCTTAGTATCTATTAATCTGTAGAAACATATCTTTTCCTCAGAAGATCGAAAAACTGTTTCTGCATCTACCACTGTGCTTCAATATTTATTAAAAAAGAATTTTTGTTCACAATGAAGTGCTACAGATTTCTTTAATTAATAGAAAGTAAAGAACATTCAAATTGGAGAACTGTTATTAAACGAGATGCATTTGAGCGAGGGAAGTCTTTTCCTCTCCTTGAAAGCTATTCATTATTTTATTTCTATGTTATTTTTATACTGAAGTAAAGTTGCATTACCTTAATAACCAATAACTCAGCAGGATGTCCAAATAGGTAGAGATCACCTGAAGTTGAACTCCAGCTGAAGTGGTAGAAGACCACTGAATGCCTGTGGACTGTAATTAGAATACCATAAAACTAGAAGGTAAATGGTGGTAGAACATATTAGCAGTAAAATGCTAGCTTGCAAGTTGGAAGTCTGAATTCTTTCATTTCTCTGGGAGTGTTACTCATTCAGGAGCAAATGAAATGTTATGCTAAAGAATAAATTTGCGTTTAGAATCCCTAAAGCTTAAGGAGTGGTGAAAGTTAGTATGACAATGGAAAAACAAGTGCATACAAATCTGCAGAGCTTTTGATACCTTTCTTTCCTGCTCCTGTCCCGCCTTTTTTTTTGGTGTTTGTTTCCATTCATTTTCTCCCTAGTCTGCCTTTAGAGAAAAACATTACAGAATTTATACACAAGAAACTAATATTAAAAATCTTTCATGCAAAGAAACACTGCATCTGTTCTTACATTGTTTCTATTCATGGCTGGCTAGTTTTACATTTTCTGATCAGTGACTGGCACTGCGACCAGTAAACCAGTTACTTCTAAGATCAGCAGTGGACTGTCTAGAGGTCCTGCATTATTGATTTTCTGCTTGTACATTCTAGTTGCTCTGTCAATCAGTGGGCTGAAATGCAAGATGACAGTCAATAAGCAAAAGGACTGAGCTCCCACAGATAGAACAAAATAGTTCAGAAGCTTCAGATGCACGCAGAAAACACCAAAATCCTTAGGAAGAAGCAAATCTGATAACCATTCTAAAAGAACAACACAAAGTATGTTCTTCTTAACGCATCTTTTGTTAACATTCATTGAGTCTGTTGGCTACAAAACCAGTGTGAAAATCTGGCAAGTCCTAAATGGAAAGCATATGGAATTGAGTAAAAAAAATCAAAAAGTATTTAGAAAAAACTTATCCTGTCAGGCCACATTGTTAAAAACAGGTTCTGTACAAGGCAGTTATGTGGCTGATTTTTTCCCTAGCATCTTCCTTTACCACTTGCATTTGTTCAAGTGAATCATTACCCAGGTTAGGCTACTGCAAGGTATTTCTTCTGTTGTATCATCTCCTTCCACAAGTAACAAGATATGCTGGTAAGGATATCTGCTTTCTATAGATTGCATTAATACAGACCAAAATTAATTCCTAGTATTACAAAATGAAAAAAAAAAAGAAAAAGTGACCATTATTAAAGAAGTTACTGAAAACTTGTGATCTAAAATTGAATCTCTAATTACATCGACAGCAATTGAACTATGATATTATCTGTTCATCTTGCTCCACAGCACAATTTAGTACCCAAGTTTATTTTAAACAAGCCAAACTGCATACCAGAAGCAGTCTATCTGTGACAGCACTGAGTTTAGCATAGTCTAATCAATTTTTCTAAGAAATGGAATACATTAGCCTGTATGGAACTTACACTGTCATGTTTAGACTACTTTTGATGCCCAAGCTAATTCCCACAGATATCTGATAGCAGGTCAGGTGTCCTTCTATTACACTGAAGTGTATTGTGCATGTAGCCCTGTTGGTTAATCTCACTCCTGCAGGGTTAGAATATAGATGAGGATTACTCATAGAAAATTGAGATGAAATAGTAGTAATGTTAAGAGTTCGGTAGCTTCTACTCTTTTCTCTGAGTCAGTAACTAATCCTGTGCTTGGTTAAAAGATGTTTGCAGAGGGTATGGAGTTTCCCTTTGATATTTGCTAATGAGAATACCCACTTGATGTGCTTAGGGGCATTCTTCAACAAACTCCCAATTCATTTAAAAAAATTTGTGAAAAACAGCAGGGAATCTTTGCTAGGCGAGACTTGAGCTGACTAGGCGAGAGGAGCTGCCCTAAGGATAGAAATGACAGTTGCTATCACATAACTTCATGACCATTAGTAATGTTTATACTTTGCATGATAAATGCAGGGGCAATCAAATAACTTTCTTTAGAATATAGGCTGTTCACTCCAGCAACTAAAAAAAATTTCCCCCAGTATAAACACTGCCTCTTTGGGATCTCTTTATCCTTTCATGCAGTTCCCTTTTTCTCAGAGTAGTGTGGGTCTTGGATATACTGGATAATGGAAGAATTCAGAGAGTACCAGTGCTGGAAAATAGATCCTGAGAAGCTTTATATGAACCAAGTTTCCTTCTGGCATACCTGTCACTGATTTGGCCTGATATCCAGAGAGCCATTCAGAAACTTCTTCAGAGAGGTTTATTAACTGGACCTCAGCCAAACCAGAGCTAAATTAGTGCATTTGGGCTGGTAAAAAAATACACCAGAGTTCTGAACAGCTCTACTTCTGTCAAAATGGGTTGGGGCTATTTCGCTGCAGCTCAGTTCTGGTTCTGGTTCCCAGTTCTGGTTCTTACTCACACCATTGCTGACTCGGTTCAATCTACACTAAGACACTAATTTCTGAACAAGTTGGTGACAGGAAGACAACTGTTGAGCTCTATATAAGAAACAATGTTTGCAGGCTGACATCGGCATATATTTAGTATTTGTGTTATCCTAAGCAGAGATTTAAAGATTTTTACAGACAGATTTCCCAAATCTGTGACACAAGAATCTCTTAATTAGCAAGGATTTTCAGCAATGGATTGTAACTCCTCTATGAAACAGTGGGGCTTTAAAAGAGAGAAACAGAATTCTAGTATCAACCTCACATCGCTTTTATTTGTAACTATTTTTTCACTACTTATTTAAAATTTGTAGAGAGAATTAAACTGTATCCAGAGTTTTTGAAGTTGAGGAGGCTAAGACTTAGTGTTTCAATTCACTGCTAGAGAGATATTGTAAATTACAGGTTTCTAATCTCAATTTAGATTATTATTATTATTTTTTTTCAATTCAGTCCTCTTCTAGTGACAGTAGAGTTTTCCATTATATTGTTGAAGTGGAACTCAGTATGGAAATTGGAGCAGAGTTTACCAAGACCATGATAAATATATTCTTTGGATTAGAATAATTTTCATGTTAAAATCATAGAAATCAAGTCTCGGTTGGTTCATTGCCTTCACTTTGAGTCTCCACATGAGTAAGATGAGCACATTTGGAGCTGGAGAATAACAGCTAAATCCGGTATGCAATAAATCTTGTTTTTCAGCAACTTCTCTGTGGTCACAGAAGGTGCAGCGTGGTTTGTAGACTTACATAGTTACATACACCATTGATTCTAGATTTCTTACAGTAAAGCTTAGCATCTGTTTTGTGATTTGATGAATGGGTTTGATCTGTGAATTTAATTGCTTCCTGGTAAGACACTAATGACCTTTTTTGTTCCAATAAACACTGTTTTGCTTAGTTGTAAATTAAATTTAACTAAACACTTGGAGCTTTATTACTTGTTTCTGTTGATGGCTAGTCAGGCAACGTGCTAACTCTGTATGCAAATACTTTCATGTTATCTTTGTGATAAATCCCTAGTATTCTAAAACCCAAGTAGCAAATGGAGTGAAGCTTTTTTACTTCATTGACTTCATTTTATGGTAAAATAAGAAAAAAATGATGTGAGGCAAAAAGAAGAGGGCATGTCCATATGAATAAAGAAACCAACAAAACAGATTTTAAACAGCTGACCTTTTGAATACCCTTTGTTGTGATTTGTGGCATGATTATGTATTGTGGGCAGAGGCTCTAGGGCTGTCATGGAAGACAGATTCTTAAAACATTTTGTATAGTGACCTAAGAAGTGTATAACGAAAGCCAGTTCTGCATTGTCAGCTCATAATACTACCGTTTTGCTCAAAGCTGCTGTGAAATCATTAAGGATCCCTTGGGAATGAAGGCACACAGATTTCACTGTTTATAATATGTTTTGTTCCATCTCATATTAATAATCCACCCAGATGTCCAGTGTAGGGTGCTGTTTGATGGTAAGTTCAAGCAGATCCCAGTCTGGGCTGCATGTGCTGACCGTATTGCCAGCTGTCTGTTTCTGCCTCTTCTCTAGTGCCATTCTGTTTGTTGTCATGCCGTGACTTGGCCTGGTAAATGATCTGACTAAAAACTATCCCAGCGAACAAGAGATACTCAGTTACACTAACTCATTGCATAGCCTGCTAGGCACAGAAGTAGGATTGTCTGTTTGGCAGTGGTCCACAGTTAGATCAATTTAAATTGATCATCAAACCACACCCTTAGAGTCTGAAAGGCCAAAAGTAATGTGAGCTACTCAGGGAGAGCGTCTGCCATTTGAGATTTCAAGTTGATAATAGGTCTCTTGAAAGAGTGCATTAACAGAGTTTGCTGCCCTTGAGGTACAAGTGCTGACTGCAGTTTTGCTTAAAGAAGATTAATCAGAGGCTCAGAAAGCATTAGCAGCAGCTAAGAAATGTAGTTCATCCAAGAACAATTTAGAAGCTTTGTCTTTGGCCTACCAGGTTCTTGCGGAGTCCCTACCAATGTGTCTGGGAGTATAAAAGCCTGCTCTGTTTACAGAGAAAAATGGAGCAAACTGCAAGACTATAAAAGGTGCTGTGTTAGCAGGCATAGGGAGAGCAGACAGAGGTTTCCTTAGTGATGATGGATAAAAAGAGATCTTGAAGAATAACTTTAGCATTCACCTGCCATGGCTGCTTTTCATAGTAAATCTTGTGTGAAATGACCCAGCTTTGTAATTTTCATTAGTCTCAAGGGGAGGAGACTTTTTCAGTAGATTAACTGCCATTGCAATATTTCTCTGTCAGAACTGGTGGTATTGTAGCTTGCTTACTTTAAAATTTTCTTCTTATTTATTATAACCTTTGGTGCCATTTTGTTACTGTTCTCGAATCTTTGACTTTTCATATACCTTCTTGCTTCCCCAGAATTACAGCTCTTTTCATTGAAGAAAAAATGGTTGGCATTTCTTCTACTTGCAAAATGAGTCATGTTTCTGTTGTTTTTTATTTGATGTGAAATATATACTAACATTCCCAATGTCTGACTGTGATAAGTTTAAAATACTCATGGAGGATTATGAAAATTGCCAGTCTCAGTTTAGCTGAATTTTCATATCTTATTCTTCAGGAGTATTAAACAAACAAGCTAGATAATGTATTTCAGTCATAACTCAAAAAATGCCTTTTTACTCTGGGCTGTTTATTTTGAACTTCACAAGAGAAGTTTTCCAGTGGACTGAAAGGGGAGTGGCCTGGTTTTCTCTGGGACTTACAGGTCCACACTTTGAGTGACTTCTCCAACACAGATAATTAGGAATCTCAGGAAGATGCTCACAGAGCAAATTTCTGAATCAGCATTCTGCAGAAAAACAGGTTAATGCAGAGCTGTTGCAAAAGGCATGGTGTGAGCTGTTGCCTGAGATGGAGATACTGAGAATTCAGGAGTTGGCTGGCTGGTTGGTAAATGCAGACAAAGCTAATGTCACTTCAGGGAGAAAATAAGAGCTAAGTACAAATCTGTACAAGCTGAAAGTGAGAAAACATTCAGCTCCTTTCAGTAGCAAGAAGAACACATGCATGTTGCAGACGTTTTGACTATGTTACAATCTAGAGGAAAAATATTTTTTAAAGTGAAAAAGAGAGGGCTAAAAGAATAACATGGTGAAATGTTTCAGCTATAACGATCTGTTTCAAGATTTCTTCCAGCTTGCAATGATGAGCAGGAAGAGTGAAGGCTAGAAGCACAGTAGAGATCTATTGATACTCTTGTAGTTTATTATTACACTGCTGGTAAGGATTAAGGAGCAAGTTGCATAGTGGTGACACTAGGAATCCATTGTAATTAAAAAGAAATTTTATCTTTTCTTTTTCTAATTTTTTTTTTGCTCCTCCCCCTCCCCCCTTTTTTTTTCAGGTTTACTATCTCTTTGGTTATCATTACCTTCACTGCCACTCAATTAGAGTTGACACAATGCAAAGTTTTTAAAAATATTCTGTCTGTAACGAGTCTGTATAGTTTTATGTTGAAGACAGATGCGAAATATTTCTGCAGTGTTTTTTCTTCCACCTTACCGCTAATTCTGAGATTTCTCTGTTTTTAATTTATTCATTCATTCATCTGTAGTTCCTCTTTCAAAGATAGATTCGATTCATTCTTACCTTCTAATCTCTCTTGCCTCAGTCTTGGTCAGCCTTCTTCCTCCAGAGCCCTTGCTTTATTTTAGATTGTTCCCTGTGATAAAGTAGGCACAGTCTGCTCTCCTGCATTCTTAAAATAAATATAAAGTCCCTCTTCTATATTCCTAATTATCACTGTTGCTTCTCTTTTGTGATGCAATTCCAAACTCACTGGGCATGAAGTTCACAGCTCAAACTCCTCTCTGGTAATTGAACCTGGATCCATTCTGGCTCACTTTCAGACTGTGGTGTCCAGCCCTTTTGCCTGACTGAAATTGCTTCTTCTAAGATCTGAAATGTCTTTTCCTAGTGGGACTTCAGGGCTTTTGCTCTCATCTTGGTCTTATAGCTACTTATGACATTTAGAATTGTCCAATTGTCCATTTTAAAATCTTGTGTTGGGTTTGCTTTCAGATGCTCTCCTTTCCAGGCACTCCAGTGTAACTGTAGGTGAGTGGTTTATTTTTCCAAATCCATGGGATTTTCATCAGTTATATTTACAGTACTTTGACAATTGATGTTTTTGACTAAGTCAAGAATGGGAACAGTCATAGGATCTGCCGTGACAAGCAACATGGAGTTACTCACTAAATTCTGCCCTGGTACACCTCTCTTTCCTTTTCTTTCAGACCTTGTTGATCTGATCTGGCATTTGGACATTAGTGACTCTTAGATTTATTACCCTGCTCCTGAGCCCTGCCTTGTCATGCTCTGTAAGCTCTGTTTTTCAGCTTGTTTTGCTGATAACCCTCTCTCCAGTTGTGTGTGGTGCTGGTTTTCTGAAACATTTTGTGTGATGGTCAAAGTAGGAGTTAGGTTGTTGGTATGGGAGAAGTAGAAGTGGAACCTGTTCAGAGCAGATGAGGACTCCAGTAATGTAAAAGTGAAATAATTATCTCAAAAAGGGAGTGGTGGGTCTGACATGCCACTAGTTATGGTGCTTCATTATTTCATAGAATCATAGAATATCCCTAGTTGGAAGGGTATGGGTTATTGAGTCCAACTCCTGTGTCCACACAGGTCTAACCCAAAAATTCAGACCATATGACAAAGAGCACAGTCCAAACATTTCTTAAACTCCGACAGGCTTGGTGCCATGACTACATCCCTGGGGAGCCTGCTCCAGTGTGCGACAACCCTCTCAGTGAAGAACCTCTTCCTGATATCCAGCCTGACCCTCCCCTGTTGCAGCTTGACTCCGTTCCCTCAGGACCTACCACTGGTCTCTAAATAGAATAGATCAATGCCTGCCCCTCCACTCCCCCTCCTGAGGAAGCTGCAGGCCGTGATGAGGTCTCACCTCAGCCTCCTCTTTTCCAGGCTGAACAGGCCAAGTGACCTAAACTGCTCCTCATACGTTTTCCCCTCTGGCCCTTCACCATCTTTGTAACCCTTTTCTGGACACTGTCCAATAATTTCACATCTTTTTTGGACTGTGGTGCCCAGAACTGTACATGGTACTCAGGTGAGGCCACACCAGTGCAGAGTAGAGTGGGATAATCACCTTCCCTTGACCGACTAGCAATGCCGTGCTTGATGCTTGATTCCAAACAGGTGTTGTCTTGCCTCTGTTCTGGTATTTGGAGAGAGACATCTGTGCAGTCGGACGCAGACCACATGCCAGCTGAGGTAAATCCCATTTGTCTTCCCACAGAGAAATTCATCCAACTGAGCAGAACTCCCTGAGGCTTCTAGTGCTGCTCCAAGGACGGTTTCCTCAGCTTTCCTTAACTTTCTATTTTCTGGTCAAGGCAAATAAATGCTACTTGTTCTCTCAGGTTTGTGTGGAAGGGGGGATTCATGACTGCTAATTCCTACTGACTCCTGCTCAGGCCAAATGCTGCTGCGGGGCCAACTGCTCGAGGTCAGGAAGCAAACCGTCTGTCTCTGCACTGGCAGGATCTGTCCTGTGCTGTGTAGTTACTGGGTGCCATTGGGGCTGGGGAACCAGAAGCTGTGGGGGCCGTCTGGGGGTGGCAAGACAGGGTCTAGCAGCCAGGGCCTGTCCCACCATCCCAGCCATGGAGCAGGACAGGCTGGGGCAGCCAGGAATCTCTCAGGTAGGTTCATAGGTCAGAGTCAGTGGGGTCTGTGGTCAGGCAGTGGCACTGCTGAGGTGTTGTGGGGGCAGGGATGTAAGACCCAGGGCTGGGCCAAAATGGGGCCAGGATCCATGATCAGGGCAAGGCACTGATCGGGGCCCTTAAGGCTTATGAATGCCTTCACGGCCTGGGTGCTAAGCGTGGCTGAATGGAGAAGCACAGCGGTGGGTCGTGTGTGTGGACTCTCCTTGGTCCCTGCTGAACACTGGACTGTTGTGGTGGCACAGCTCAGGTGGGCTTCAGGCAGAACAGCACCCGAGTAGAGCAAATGGATTAATTTGTTCCCCTCTGCTCATTCTTAAGCAGATGGGAGACATGCTGGCTAATAAAATTAATGAATGTGATGAGAAGTTGGCACATATGGATGCACAGAGAGGAATGGTTTGGGGAATTTTTTCAAGTCTTTGGAAAAAAGTAATCATTTCTTTGTTTAGAAAATGGGACACTGTACCCCTCAATACCACCTCTAATACTTCAGTCTTAATTATATGATGTAGCAAGTAGAACTTTCTTTTCTGCTATGAATTATATGTATTTCTCTTTTAAGCCCACATATTTACTTAACGTTTGAAGAATGGGGAAGAGAAAAGTCTTTGATCACATATTGCACAAATGACAAAAGGATTACAAGAAAAAAATCCAGCTTAAAACTTCTTAATCAACATTCATTTCTGAACATTTTAGTTTTAATTTGTCAGCTTTTCCTATGAATATATTTAACGATTTTGTAAATAAAGGAAATATAAGATGAAGCTTTTCCTAAGCACTGGGCTACAAGGGTATTTTTTTCATGTGTTTCACTTTCCTTTATGTTATAGAGGATTAAACTCCATGTCAGCCCTCCTTTTTTTTTTTTTTTTTTTCTCAAATGGACGAGCGATGGACGTAGAACCCAAAGTCACTAATACTTTGACTTCTGAGATGCTGTATTTTGTTATTTATTAAATATTTATTAAAGTAAATGTGATTTCTTTGATTCCTTTATTAAAATCTCTTTACTTATTTTGCTTTTGTGTTGGAGGAAAATTACTTTTTTCCTCACTTTGAATAGCTTTACTTCTAATATACGTGTTATGTTACGTCGAAGAAAAGTTAGTTCTTTGCCAAACCAAATTGATCACAGAATCACAGAATTTCTAGGTTGGAAGAGACCTCAAGATCATCGAGTCCAACCTCTGACCTAATGCTAACAGTCCCCACTAAACCATATCCCTAAGCTCTACATCTAAACGTCTTTTAAAGACTTCCAGGGATGGTGACTCCACCACTTCCCTGGGCAGCCTGTTCCAATGCCTAACAACCCTTTCAGTAAAGAAGTTCTAGTATAGTATCTAGTATAGATCTAGTATTGATCTAGTATCTAGTATTGATCTAGTATAGAACTGCATTAAATAAATATTTAAAGCAAGATTAGTGGAAATTTATAGCTACTGAAAAGTTTCCATTGGAAAAGTCTGCTTTTCATAGGGTACCATGGAATATGTGCCTTTCTGATCATTGGGCCTTTTGAAGAGGTCATGGAGCATATTCACTGTGGTCAGTTGAATGCCAGTATGTTTCTCAGATGAGTTCATTCTATTCTCAATAGTCTCAGAAGAGGGTCTTTAAATGGGTGGGAATGTAGGCACATACCTCCCAAATTATTCTATAGACATGGGATGGATATTGGTAAAAAAAGGGTAAAAGTGAACATTTAGTTACCTATATTTTTCATATCCTACTTTTGTCTTGAGTTCCAGCAAATGGTTTCCTGAATCATACAAAATATTTTTAATCTTAATACCAGTCCTGTTGACATCAGTGTAGTTACCTATGTGAATTTTCCTTACAGGATAAGGGGAAGGGTCTCAAGAACAGAGCTGATTGTATAGTATAAGAAAAAATCCTGGCATTGTTCTTCTGGATTGCAGTATGTTGAATATCACTCTTTTAAAAATCATCCTCAAGTTAATTGGTCAGTTATGGAATCCTGTACTGTAGTGACCCAGTGTTAAAAAATTCTGTGATTTTAAAGGAAAGCTTGACTGAGTTTTTGTGCTTTCTAGCATCTGCAGTACTAAGTAATGACCAGTGAGAACAGCAAGGCCATGAGCATCTTAAAATGGTCAAGAAAACTGAAAATCTAAGTTCCAGAATGATAGATTTTGATTGTTTTTGTTGTTAAATGCAAGTAATCACAGACAGGGGTCTGGATTACAGGGTTACAGAGGAATAATCTTAACTATGTTTAAAGGCATTGTTGATCAGTTGTCAAATGAAATCCTCATTTCTTGGTATGGATCTTATTACAATATAGTTATTACATTGACATGGTACTGATTCCTTGAGAAGAACAAAAGAACTACAGAAACCACCAAAAATCTGTTTTTGTTTGTCTTCTTAGCCAAACCTTCTGACTCTCCAAGAAGACAGCTGAACTGATTTTTCTCTAATTAAAATATAAATCCCTTTTGGAATGAGCTTGTTTGCTACATTTTTTTTTTTCCCATGAAGACATTTTTGTAATGGAGTTTTAATTGTAAACTTCTGAAAACAGGACTGTAGTGCTATCAGTACTGTTGCAACAGAGTAGCCAGTATAGTACTGTGATAGAAGCTGCATATTCAGTCTGCTCTCCTCACTTCCTGTTTCTCCCCAAGTCTGGCAGGCTGAAACAGAAATGGCCCTTCATTGCATTTTGCTGTAGGGCTCACTATATTAAGAAAACTGTCTCATACAAAGCCTTGAGACATAGCAGACCTACTAGACTGTAGCATGGAATATTGTTTGAAAAAAAAAAAAAAAAGGGTTTACTGTGTCTGGATACTAAGCTAATCAATCCAGTATGGCTGTTTCATATGTTTAAGCCCATTACAACTTTGTTTGACCTCTTTCATCTTTGTTGAGGATATAGAGTATCATTAATGTTACCAGCTGCATTGTTTTCTCCTAATATCAACAACAGAGGGAAAAAAATGGTTCTCTTGTTTTCCACTTATATAGCCCTAGTATTGCCAAACAAATGTGAAACAGGCTTTTACAATAATAGTATTTTCCCAAATGCCCTGTTAATTTTCAGTAAACCAAAATAAAATGTGTTGTTGTTTATTAAGACAGTGTGACCCATATGGATTCCAGATGATAAAAGTTTCAATAAAATACTGCAATTAGATGCAAGTAACTTGAGTTTTCTTTTAGTTCATGTGTTTATATGTTGCTCAGGACAAGAATGGTCATTTAAGTTGTGTCAGTGATTAGATTTTACTTAGAATGATGATAGTTCTTTTCACTTGTATGACACTTTTCACTTGAAACTTTCCAAGGAGTCTTGAGCTGTCTAGGAGTAACTTTAATGAGGGATCGTTGTAGGCACATTGATCTAAGTGTATGTTGAAACCTACATCTTCTGGCTTCAGAGGGGGATTTAGAGGCTTTATAGGCTATAACTTTTGGGAAAGATGCATGTGTAAGAAGGCTCATAAAGGCAGCTTTGTGTTGGCTATACCACCACATATTGAGTTGAATCTCAATAACTGGATATTTTGGTAAACTTAGTATAATAAATCAGCATGACTTTCTGCTCATTAACATCAAAATAATACTTTCCTCTTACTATGACAAATTTGTCTTTTTGTGAATAACTGTCATTTTCAAAAATTTTGAAAGTGATTCAGATATTTTGTGTAGAGAAATAGGATATCTCAGAGTCATGATCAAATCCTACATATGTGTTTTCATACAACAGTGTACTATAATCATAATCTGATTTGTGTTCTGTCTTCATATTAATCATCTGAAAAAGCTGTGGATTCTTAACAGTGTATAAAAAGTTGTCTTATGCACAAAACAGGAGCTGAAGAAATATCTTCTTCCCTGAAAATATTAAGTTATTAACATTTTTATAATATCTATAAGATTTTTTCAATTTGCACATATAACTGGAAGGTTATTTCTCAGTATTTATACATCTGCATGGTATTTGCAAGCAAATAATTGACCTACAGGGCCATGAAAAAATATGCATTTGAACTGAACTACATGGTTTCTGTAATGCAAATCTTATAGAATGTATGTCATCTCATGGCCTCTTAGTCTAAGCGATGAATAATAATGCTTTTCTGTACAGTATCTATCTGAAGATGTTTTTCAAAGGAAAAAAAACTTTCTGTTTTTCTGATAACAGCTTGGGCAAATTTTACACTAGATCTTGTTACATACCATACAAACTTGCGAATGCCACCTACTGCTGTTGAAGAAAGTACTTGCATGCCAGAAGTATCACAGAACCATATCTGCACTATCAGTTGAGCTCTGTAAAAACCTTTTCTAACATTTTTTGTTATATCTTTGCTTTCTCCTTTTTGCTTTTCTTTTAGTACAGCAAAGACTTGAGTAATTTTGATATTGATAATTCAGTTGTAAATTGCCACACTGCACTCATTCTTAGCTGTTTTCAATTTCCATGTCAGCAAGGCCAGTAAGCCATTGTAATATCATCAAGTTCTTTGCAGTCTTATCTGCATAGTCAAAGAAGAATTGTATGGTCAATATCTAGCTTCCTGGGTATTATTTCATGCTATCTAATATTCATAAATTATAATTTTCACGTTCAGTGACTTCCAGAAATTAACTACATTATCCTAAGAACATTTCTTTAGCAGTGCTTTCCTGTAGTCCTTTAAAACATCTGAGGGAGATATTTGATGAAACATAACTAAATTTAATGAAGACAACTATCTAAAACATCAAGAGCCAAAAGTCTGTCAGAAGTTCATTCATGGATAAAGGTGAACATTGTAATGAGGAAAATCATGTTTTACTGAATTCTCTACTTCAAAAAAGGATCTGGCATGATTAGGATTTGATATCTAAGAGGAGGTTAATCAACCTGTTAGATATGTTGATTTATTGCAATGCTGACCCATCCCACTGTGGTTAATAAAGTGAACAGTTAAAAATATGTAGGTATTTCTTACATTTCTACCATCCTACCACTGTTTGTCTTAGCAATGACACAACTTGTGCTGTGATCTTTATGTTGCTTACTCTATATGTGGCATTTTAGACTAATACTGTACAAGAACAGTAGGCTTTTACGTGTGTACAAAAAACATTAATGAAATTAGCCACATAAACTTAAGCAAGATATGGTTTGCACATGTCGACGGTGTGACAAGATTGTCTGAAATGTTTTGATTGCATCAGAGACAGTTTCATGCTGCATTTCCAAGTTAGGAATTTTACAGCAAGATCTGGAATGCTTAAGCTGGTTTGTCTTGGCACCAGTGTGTTTACAATTTGTTAAGGTAATTCTCACTTTCGTTATTAGCATTAAATATGACAATAAATTATTTTTTGCTCAAAATGCTAGACCAGTTAAGGTTCACAGGTACCAATACACTGTGCTTGAATTTACTTGCATGTTTATGCTTCCTCACTGGCTTGCAAAGATCCCAATTTTTCACAACACACATTTATTAATTCTCTGCTTTTGTTCCCAAATCTGTTCATTCATTTCTGATGCTGAGTTTGGCAAGTTACTGTTTAGAGGGTGGTAGAGTTTGAGGGAAATTGTTTTCAGAGTGTAATCTTTATGTAGTTTTAGCTTATTTCATGATTTTCTGTCTAAATTTTGGGATATTTTGTGACAACCAGGTGTTTTGGTCAGTCAAGAATAGTTTTAGTGTAGAAAGGTCATATGTCATCTTTCGGTTGGCGAAGGTGATGTGACTGGTATTTTCTTCAGAGAAAATGCGTTTTCTGAGTACTTGCTTATGTATCATGGGTTTCTTTACACCCTTCATGTTTAAAAAGATGAATAAATTAGGCTATGATTTTCTATATACTGAGTAGGCATTATATCCTTTTGTTGTGGTTTAACCCCAGTAGGCAGCTAAGCACTTCTCCCACTCCCAGCTGGGTGGGTTGGGAGAGAATTGGAAGTGCAAAAGTTAGGAAACTCATTGGTTGAGATGAGGATGTTTTAATAAAAAAGAAAAACGAGCAAACAAACAAACCATAACCAAAGGAAAACAAAACAAAACAAGTGATGCAAAACACAATTACTCATCAGTGACTGACGCCTAGCCAATCCCTGAGTGATGGCAAGCCCCTGGCCATTTCCCCCTGGTTTTATTGTTGAACATACGCCACATGCTATGGGACATCCCTTTGGTCCGCTTGGGTCAGCTGTCCTGCCTCCCAGCTCCTTGTGCACCTGCAGCCTCTTTGCTGGCCTGGCAGCACCAGAAGCAGACAAGTCCTTTATCTGTGTAACAACTCCTTAGCAACAATTAAAATCTTGGTGTGTTATCAGCACTATTTTTGTTCCAAAACCAAAATCATAGACTCACAGAATCATTAATGTTGGAAGAAAACTTTGAGATCATTAAGACCAATCATTAACCTGACCTCATCACTAAACTATTTCCCTTAGTGCCTTGTCCATGCATCTCTGAAATACCTCTAGGAATAGGGATTCCACCTCTTCCCTGGGAAGCCCATTCCAATGCTCAACCAACCTTTCCGTGAAGAAATTCTTCCTAATGTCCAACCTTGAGGCTGTTTCCTTGTGCCCTATCACTTCTCACCTGAGAAAAGTGACCAACTCCTTCCTTGCTGCAACCTTTCAGGTAGTGGTAGACTGCAATGATGTCCCCTTAGCCTCTTCTTCTCCAGACTAAACAACCCCAGTTCCCTCAGTTGCTTTTAATGAGTCTAGTTTTCTAGTCCCTTTACATGGTACCATGAGCTACTATGAATGAAATTAACTCTATCCCAATTAAACCAGCATATATATATTTTGTTGTTGTTGTTAGATGCTGTTGATATTAAAGTAACTGTGATTTTGATGAAGGGTACTGGACACCAGATATGAATTTATGCTACAAATGAGTAAAGCCTTCATTTTTTGTCCCAATGTTAGAGGTATTATCATATGTCTTTGGTACACAAGAGTTTATATGGTGCAAGCACGTAGATATTTTTCTTGCCAGAGTCATGAGTAGAATGCAGTTTTGATGCATAAATTTGTTTACGAGATTTAGAGGAAACACAGGCAGCTGAAGGTGACGCCTTGGATGAAAGTAGGGTATATGGTTTTGATAATGCATTGAGGTTAGAAGTTGCTCTTGCCTTTGTTCTTGTACGTACTTCAGGCTGACCATCATGTGGGATGGCACTGTGCAGAGTGGTGTCCATGGAGACAGGGACAGTGTTGTTCGAAGGTGGATTATGTTGTTTAGTTTGTAAAGTGAGTACATCTTTCTTCATATTGTACTTCTAGAGTGCACTGCTTGGAAGAAATTCTTTGTGGTGGAACATATGAGTTTTTATAGCCTCTTTCATTGGGAGTCTACAAGCAGGTTTAAATAAAATTAATCTTTCTTCTTTTAACTCACCTGCATTTTTGTTATGCAGGAGATAGCTTTGCTATTCCCTTTAAAAAATGGATCATTTTTTACTTCCTTACAAATGTAATGTCACAGTAAGCCATAGCTTATGCATTGACTCGACACTGCACTGCCAAAAGGTGATCCTTCATTTCCTGAGCTAGGTGCTGCTACTGCTCCCTGCATTTGCTGTACTGGTCGTGTTATTTCTGAGTGGACTAGATCACAACCCATGGATCCATCAGAGAAATAATTGTGCCAAAAATAAGGAAAAAACTTTTTCAGCAAATTTCACTGACGTCATGGCTATGTGCAGTGGCACTTATAGAAGAAAAGGGTCAGGGAAAGGTAGGGATGGTGACTGGCCCATTGGGAACCCATACACAGATTGACTTTTGTGAAACAGCAGAGTTGGTGTGTGTTATTTCTAGCCATTGAGCAATATAGGAATTCTTGTGTTAACATACGTTAAGCATAAATCTAAATGGTGCAGATTTCTGTACTGCATTATTTACTCTTTATTTAAATGAGACATGAGAGTTATAGCATGAGAATGGCCCTAGAGGAGATTGACACCCCCTATTTTTTCTTTTAATTCTACCCTAATTACTCCAGAAAGGAATTTCACAATTACGTTATTGTTACAGGTTTATTAGTTGCATGTTGTCTTTCAAATGTTACATTTAAATAAGCAAATTATCTGCTTGTAACAGAAACTCAGGGCATATAGAGAAATGTTGCTATTTTTCTCCTGAGTGCTGAAAGAACTTTACTGAAGAAAAATTCTGCTTCAATCAAGCAAAACTTCTTTTTCTGCTTATTTATAAAAGCGGAACTTAAAGAAGGAAGTGATTATTATGTACTCAGAAGCAAATGTGAAACAAGTACATTGTCAAAATGAGCAAAGTATATCAGATACTGAAAGAAGGGCCTTGCAGACCCTCAAATTAAACAATTTTATTAATATGACAGTGCACAGAACCAGAAAAGCAATAGCTGGTTGTGTTCCTCACCTGGTAATTGAGTCAAGAGAGCTCACAGCCTCCTAGTACTTTATCTCCAATCTTTCTAATTCCATGTGACTTTACTGTGTTAAAACTAGCAAAAACATGTTAGTATATATATCGTTATTTAGACATTCTGACAGTGATGGAATAACTGACAAAATCACAAGTCAAACCTGCATCTCAGAACGGTAACTGCTAATGAAATACATGATGGTAAAAAGACCAACATACAGGGAAATATGTATGACAACAGGGACATCCTCTGGAGTCATCTATATCACTTGCTGATGTAGTCTTCTAAAACAAAATGTGCAAGAATTCTTCAACCAAGTGATGCATTTTCTAGTTAGGAACAAGGTGAGGGAATGGAGAACTCTGGTTTGAAAACTGGGGCTTCTGGTGAAGGAGGTTGTTGCTGTGAAGGAGCATCTGATTGTGAGTTCCTAGATCAGTACTGAGGCAAAGAGCCTAGTGTTGTCCATGGAACTACAAGCTAGATATAGAGAGGTTTGTATATTATCTGCAAGATGGCATTAGTAGAATCCTGGATACAGTTTTAATATTACTTAGTTACAAAATATTGAGAGGCAGAAGACAAGAACAGAACTACCAAGATTATACTAGCAGTGAAGAAAATGCCCAGGGTAAGAACTGTAGAAAGCCTGATTTGGATAATTTTAAGAAAAAGGAGGGACTTAGAAGAAGCCAACACTGCAGAAGAAAGTATAACATTATAAAGCTATAGTGAGAATGAAGGACTGCAGGCTGAAGTGAGACAAATGTTAAATGGTGCTTACTATACAAAGGAACGTGATAGACCACGAAAAAGCTAAGTGGAGTGGTATCTCTGTATTTAAATCATGATCAAATGCTTTTTTGCAAAAATGCGCTCTAGCAAAATATAAATTATTCTGCTAAATATAAAAGTGACTGGACAAAATTGAATAGCCTATTATAATAATACAGCTCAAACTGGTGTAATAGAAACTAGATAACTAGGTGTCCCTCCTGGTAGTTTATTCTATGGCTTTCAGGTCCTGGGTCACATTCTCCTTTGCTGTGTATCATGTGCACTTACTTAACACTGTGGAGTGAATTCACTATTATCATTTCTTTTCTGATTAACCTTTGGAGCCTTCCTGCTAGTGCCAGCTGATGCATTAATGGAGTGGCAGCGATGACATCCTGCTGATGGATCACAGTCTCAAATATACATGAAGATTAAATATAGTTTAACTTCACCAGTTGTCTTACAGTGTATCTGGCAATAGCGAGACTGTTTGGAGATAGTAACCTGTCTTGGGAGGGAAGACAGTTATCTCCAAAGAGACCTCATGGTGACCTCACAGTATGTTCTGACCTGCTTCCTGGCTGTCAGGATAGATGGACAGTATTTCCAGGGGAGGGCACAAGACCAAATGCTTTTTTTTGCCCTTGTGTTTATTTGGTCAATTGTATATGGATCTACTTCTTTGGATGAAGGGAAATTTCTATCTGCATGCCACTTCTATTCATTATAGTTCATCTCATATTCCTAGAGTGAGAGGCATTGGATTTCCAAAGAATATACTAAGACATTTTGCAAGTAGATTTTTATAACACCATTAATAATACATACTTTACTGTTCATTGTACTATATCTGTTCATTGTAAAGTAATACTGGTAGAAAACAAATGTATTGGAGAAAATACTTTGCTTTGTAATTTCAACACTGGGCTTGTTATTGCAGATGTAGCAACATCAACATTTGAGGATCTGGTAGCATTTCCATTGGAAATCCCTTGAGTATCCTTTTCAGGGATTTTACCAGTGGCTGGAGAAAATATTTGTAAACTTAACAAAAGGAACCTTAACAAAAGGAGATAAATTTCTTTTGAATTTAGATTTTGACTTTCTTATTACTTGTGAATTTTCAGAATGAAATAAAGAAAAAAAAAATCCCTTTAATAGTTCACACTTCCAATAGTTTTGGTGTTTTTTTTTTTTTCTTTTTTCTTTTTTTTTTTTTTTTTTTTTTGAGGGATATCTTTTTAAAATGTATATTTTTATTTTTTAAGCTCTTAAATTTTTGACTACCCAATATTGTTTAACCAGTGGCCTGCCAATGTGAGATGGATATTTTTCATTATAAGACGATTTTTCTACTGTTATTGGAGTCAAGCCTGAATTCATTTTTAAAACATAGATCAAAGATAGAAAATCATACTAATATAAATAAGAATTCAAACTTGATAAATAATGCTACATTTTTAGTACACAAATCTTGTGAAATTCAGTGGATGTCTTTACAATTTAAAAGTTCTTCTATTTAAAAAAGCGTCTAGCTAGATTTGACAAAACAGATGGGGTTTGAAAAGCCAATTGTATGCTTTTAGATTAATAAGATGTGGAGTTGTCTGTTCAAGTGTCAAGTTTTAGAGTGAAGGAGCTATTAGACTGTATTGTGTTATTGACCTGTAAAGCGTAAGAGGTTGTGTAGTAGAGCATATTCCTTGCTGTGCTAACTCCTTGTGTAAATCTATAACAACTGCTTTAGTTACAGTTTCCTAATTGCGTGCCCTATTATGCACTTTTCTAGTATTTGGAATGGCTTTGGGAAGTATGTGCCTGATGTGAAACCTCTTTAAAGTGTCCATAGTCTTTTTGTGGGTTTTAGAATTTAAGTGCCACCCAATCTTCACCCTTGCCCCCTTCTCTGCCAACATTTTTTTGCATGCCTTAATTATTTTATTTTATTTTATTTTATTTTATTTTATTTTATTTTATTTTATTTTATTTTATTTTATTTTATTTTATTTTATTTTATTTTATTTTATTTTATTTTATTTTATTTTATTTTATTTTTATTCCCAGTTAATAGTGAAAATATAGTCTTCCAATACTCAATTATGCATGAGCCTTGCCCTGGGAAAACTACCCTTCAGATCAGGATGTCTCCTCACCACAAGCAGCTTGAAAGGTAATTTGTTGCTTGAAAACTTCAGCTGGAATTTATAGTTCCATCTACCTCTCTTTCATCATTACTGCCTACCCATATGATGTCCTCCCCCCTCACCTTTTTTTTTTTGGCATTGCATAATGCTTGATGGCCATTCATGATTTGCAGCCCAGATTCTGTCTTCTCTGCAGTTACTTTGTTATTAAAACTTCAATATATTAATATTTTTTTCTAATTCACCATACAAAAATCCACAATTAAAACTATTCTTCAAGTAAAAATATGGTATGTCATTCCATGTTTTCACATACCTGTTGAAATGTCAGAAAATGTCAAAAAGTGCTTGCTAGTTAGAGAGCTCCTTGAATAATTTTTGTTATTGATCAATATCATCGAGTTAATATAAAATACTAGATGAAGCTAGTGATAGCAAGATACTTAGAATATTTGACACCTGTGTTGTTGCCCTTTATGTTGGTTTCTCTTCCCAAAATGGGAATTACTAATTACTGACAGCAATGATCAGTAATAAATTTCAGGTTTATATTAGATTTAAATGAAGCAACTCAGAACTTCATGGAGGCATGTTGTTGTGTTTTACGTAATGTTTTTCACAATATACTGAATTTAAGTTTGCTTTTTTCCCCCGTGTACTCTTGGCATTATCATGTTTGGCTTTACACTCAGAGAGTCACTTCTGTAGTAATGTTTTTTTTAAATTTTGATATAACAATTGATTCGTGACTGAAAATTGTGTCTCATACAAACTTGCATAATAGCACAGATGATTGCAAAGGACAACTTTTATGGCATTGGGTCACTTAGGTTACTCTTATGTATTTTATTTTATTTTATTTTATTTTATTTTATTTTATTTTATTTTATTTTATTTTATTTTATTTTATTTTATTTTATTTTTCCACATACAAAAAAAGGACTTAAAATAAATCAAGAGGGGCTGATTTTAAACTAAAATTAAGAGTTATGAGTTAAAAATGGTTTAGTCATTCTTGTTCCTGTTTGTTCATGGATTTGGCCTAACTTTCTCCACTCTCTCCATTTAAAAAAGTGCATGGGTGTGATAGTAATTCCATATTCAGAACTGGTGTAGTAGTTGAATTACGGACAGAAAAGATTGTTGTAACAAATATTCTTTTTCTTTTTTAACATTCTCTCTCTCTCTCTCTCTCTTTTTTTTTTTTTTTTTAATCAATAAAGTGTTCTGAGTTGTCATGAAAAGAAATCAAGAATTCCATGAATTGGAAAAAAAAAAAAAAAAAGGTAAGAAAGAGGTTGCAAAATATTTAAAAACCTATTTTTTCCCTCCCAGATTGATTCCATGTTTGAAAAGTAGTTTTAACATTTGCCTTCCTTACATACTTTAAATGCAAGTTTCTCCCACAAGAAAATAACAGTTACTGATCCTATTTACAAATACTAGAGGCAGAAAAACTGGTATGTTTCTACTATTTTGCCCACCTCTAAAACTAGTGTTTAATTATATGCTGCTTCTGAGATCAGTTAAATATTGTTTAAAGGCACAGGAAATAATCTTGCATTGACCCATACTTTCTGATGCTCTTAGTGGAGCACAGACCCTCATTTGCATGTTTAGATTTAGCAAAACTATTAAATACGAAAAGTCTTATAGTTTTTCCCTCTAGTGCCAAGGGAATGTAGTCCCCTTGTTTTTTCTTAAATGCTTTGCTGGTATAAAGTTATGCATTTCATACAGTTCATTTCAAACACCTATTTTTAGTTTGTTTGCTTTTAAACCAAAAATTGTTTTCGAGGTCATCTTTTATGAAATATTCTGTCCACTGAATGAGTTCACTTGCACAGTCTGCAGAGAGATATTCTGGTCTGCTCTTTGTATCCAGACGTAGTTAATTGTTTTAACATAAAGGCATATGCTGAGATTTAGAAAGGACTCCCTTCAGAACTCAATAGTATCATTATGTGCCAGTTAAAGAGTATCAATGATAAACTAGAGATCTTTGTTGCCCTTCACTTAAAACATGCTAGGTGTGTGGGATACAGTAAACCAGATGTAATAATTAGGCGAATAGTTCAATAGTTCACTCTGCATGCTGTTTGCTATCACATGACAACAAGAAGTAAAGCCAACTCATAAAAATTCTATTTGGCTTGAAAGTACAGTAACACTTAATGTTAAACACACATAAAAAAGTACATAGTCATGGGTAAACTGTGTTGACAGTTTAGCAGAGGAAACAGATTCAAACAACTTAATAGAGGAAATGGAACACTGTCAAAGTAAAGAAAAGATTTTTCAACCTAATGACAAAGTAAAAGGAAAGCACACATTCCACCCTGAGTAGTTTTGTTTGGAATCTCTAATTAATATGCATTATAGCAAAGATGAGAAGAAAACAGGTATTTGATAGTTTTATTATAAAATGGCAAGAAAAAATCTTTGAAAGGTAAATATTTGATGTAAAGATTTGTTGAATGGTATTGTTAGAGTCAGCTGAAATATCATATTCTCAGATACTACATCACAGCCTTTCTTTCCTCTTCTTAGGAAAACAATTGCAAATATTTTCCCTGAAAAAATGAAAATGATCTTTCTCTACATTCAAGTCAATCCTTTGTAAGCATTTGTAAGAATAAAGGCACAGTTTCTCCAGGAAACAATTCTATGATCACTTCTGTAGTGAAACAGAGCAAGAAAACAATTACTGGAGTTGTTAGTGACTCTCACACTATGTTTGTTGGTGGTCTCTTAGAAGCTTTATGTTGATAGGATGTTGCTATATTCTAAATGCTAATTCAAAGGAAAAAAAATGCTTTTAATACTGCTTCTCTTCATATATATTTCATTTAAAGGTATTGTGGAAGAAGAGCAGAAAGTTTTTGTAAATGGAGGAGGAAGGAGGGGAGCAAAAAAAAAAAAAGTTTTTTTGGAAACAGTAAACAGTAAGTAAAAGTTTGAGAATACTTGCAAGGTATAGAAAAGACAGATGGTTGACCAAAAAGCTGTGGCTTGCATTAAAGGTTGGAAAAGTTGGTGATTTAGAGCTCTTCTAATTGTAGATGTAGTCAGCTGCTGAGTAGATGATGTCTAGGAGGCCTTTCTTCTCTAGGTTATCTGATTTTGTAAAGTATTTGCGTCTTTGTAAAGTATTCCTTCAAGACAGGTGGTCTGTATTTGTAAAGTCTTTGTATCTTTGTAAGGCATCCCTTCAAGACAGATGATCTCTATTCCCTTATCTAATACACTGAGAACCTTTAAAATAGGCCTGTCTGGTCTTTTGAAAAGTGATTATGGCAAAAAAAGGAAGTATTACAGTTTGTTAGTAAAGTCTTTTTTAGAAACTCTAGATAGGGGAACTTTGGCTGGGCTCCTTTGTTTATTAATTGTTGTTTAAAAGTGGTTATGGCAAAAAAAGGAAGTATTACAGTTGTTAAAGTCTTCTTTCATAAACTCTAGGTAAGTGAACTTTGGCTGGGCTCAGTTGTTTATTAATTGTCTTTGTTAGTGATACAGATGATTTTTTTTCATTCAGTTTTCTGATAGTGAGTTCTCATTATCAAAAGTAATGTAAATATCAATGGTTAATAAAAAACATCTGTTCTAACGAAGTAAATTGTGTATACTCATGCACATACATGTGTGTGCATGCTCATCTCATGTCTTTTGTAGGTAGAGGGCAGGTGATGGGCAGAGGCTCTGTCCTCAAGCAGTGTACTGTATCTGTGGAAGTAGACAAATACCTACAAAACAAACTTTGTGTCAAAGTAAAATTTGCAGTGGGTCTCCTGTACATTTTGTTGTTTCTTTTCATCCCGCTCTAAAGCTGCAGATATATTGTTTCCTGACTTTCTGCCAGAGCCCAGCATAGAGTCTCTGGCTACAAAGTGTAAGAGATTAAAAGAGAATGACTTTTGAATGAGGAGGCTGCTTTAAATTATTCAGAGATCCTCCCTCTTCCTCTGTTCCTTTTCTTGATGTTTTGGATCAGCAGCACATTTCTAGCTGTAAATGTCTTTAGAAAATATGTTTTAAAGGAACAACTTCAGTTTATAAGAGACTTTGATACTAAAGCATAAAGACGTCATTTTTGCTTCATTGCATGTAATATAATAGACAACTGTCTTTGTCTCATTTGGCAATATGAAGAGTCACTAAATGCACAAGTTCCACATAATCTCTTAAAATCCTTTCTAAGGAAAAAAAATCCTTTTTAAGGAACAAATATGCAAGTGAGACTTCCACAGTAACTGGTTTAACTTCAAACTTTTGGCATCAGGGTCCATTTGCTGATCCTTTTGTCAGTGAAAAAATATGCTTTTCTAAGAGCTCTCTAGGAAGAGAATACTCCCTGAGGGTGCTGAGACATTTTGAAGAAAATAAAAAATGAGTTAAGTCTTCACCCAAAACTTGAACTGGACCCAAACTTAACATTTCTTTAGGCTTGACAAGTTTGGAATGTCTCCTTCCTCTCCACCCTCATTACTTTTCATTTTCATGCTCTTCTGCATTTCCAGTTTCTGGCCAAGAAGTGAGCTATGTGTTGCCGGAATTCTGCACCAAAAAGGGCCAATATTTCTGTGGTATATTTTGGCCTGCTTATAAGAAAAAGAATTTCCCACAGAACTGAAGGGGAACTTATCCTTGTTGGAATGCTGGATTTTTTATTTATTTGTTTTTTTTTTCAAAAATCAAAAGGCTTAGGTAATAACTTAGTAATAATGGTAATAGTTGATAATTTAAGAAAATAGTTTACAATAATTTCCCCTTCTTTCCCTTGCCAGCTCTAATGCTGTTAACATAATTACCTAAATATAATAATATTATTTTACATATTTAGAATTTATGTAAATAACTGAAATGAACTCTAACTAGAAATGAAGATTTAAAACAAAACAGGATGAAAAAAATCCATATTTAAAAAGAAAAAAAAATTGAACCTTTTATATTTATCACTACCCTGAATATCACTAACACTAGATTGAACTGAAAGTTAAGAATTCTGCATACTTGACAGAGATGTGCAAGTACTATTCTTGTAACCTTAAATGAACTAAGAATCTGACAACACACTTTCTACTTGCCTCTTACACATTTTTCTCAGTATGTGTTCTGCCAGTTTCTGAATGCAATAAAATCTTCAACGTGTCAGACACTGAGTGTAAACCTAAATAGCTTTGGCTTGCAGATACCAAACCAGTGAACTAAACCCTTGAGAAATCCACCCTATAAAACTTGCCTTGATACCTGGAGCTTTTTGCTTCTGAGATTCGGTAAAGTGAGTTATTACCACTAAGGACTTACACAGTTATGTTGTGATGATACATTGCTGTTCTAATGAAAGATAAAAAACAAAACCAAGCAAACAAATAAAAAAACACCTACAAAAAAAAAATGACTTCTGTCTCAGATTTAAATAATTTTTGAAACATGGCTTCCTTAGGGACAAGCATTCTTCACAGCCAGAAGGTACATTTACTTTCTGACAGCCTGTCTGATTCTTTTTGACAGCAGCTACCCGGAAATTGCTGTGGGCCTTTGGAAAAATTAACTGGTTTTGTTTTATTTGTTTTTAAATAGTTTTTCAAACAGCCTTTATTATTATTATTACTTTCCTTCTGATTAGAGATGATTGCCCATGTTTCTGTTGCTCCAGAAATTGTGTTATGTTAGGAATGGAAATACACTTCCAAAAGGCAAGAATTTAACTTTAAAAGAAAAGAAAAAAAAAGAGGAAAAAAGGGGGAAAAAAAAAAAAAAAGAAGGTTGTTGGAGGTGGAAAATAGCTTTCTGGGTTACTTAGTTTGATCCTGTGCCATTGCATTATTGTGCAGGATGGGTGAAGTTTTGGGGAGAGGGCGAGCAATTCCATTGTGCTAACTGATAATATCTGGATAAGACATTTTACTTGCTTGGATTTTCCTGCTCTTATGAAGTTTGCTTTGGCATCATGTACAGGAATGTTTCGCCTTTGCACTGTTAGGTCTACTACTTAAATAAGGTATTCAAAAATAAAGGTATGGATATATACCTAAATGAGCAAGCATAGTTTGCTCATTTTCTGTTTCTGATGCTTTAGTGTGGGTAAGATCGAGCCCACACAAAATTTTTCCTTTGAGCCTTTTCAGTTTAGGAATAGATGCAGGATGACAGTGTATGAGGTCCAGCAGCCAAATGCCCTTCTTTTGGCTGGATATGCACATTGAACATATGTAGAAAAGTCACATGCAATGGCACTCCCAAAACCACTGTCTGGTTCTCACTGCTAAAAATGTTGAACTAATTTAATCTTAAACATGAACAATTTAGAATTTACCTTCAGTGTGTCTGCCTTCTTTATGGGCACTTCCTCTTTCAGATAGCTACTTTCCTAGAGTAACTGTTAACCATAGTTTTTCCTAACAGTGTATTTGGCCAGAATCCTAGGTTTCATACATTTGCAGAGCTCTGTGAAGGAGTAAGTGGTATGTTAATTTAGGCGAGTTGACAGTTTTGCCTGCAGTGTCAAAATTGCTCTTCCCAGGCCATTGCCATTAAACATTTTTCTTGCCTTCCTCCTGATCTCTTAAACAAACAAATAAACAAAACAAAGGAAGTTTTCTTTTAATCAAATTCTAAACAAATATGTTTAGAATTTGTTTAGAAGAGAAATTCACACAACCCAATGTGAGCCATCTAATTAACCTGTGCAGGTATGTGCCCTGGGGGCCCATTACCATCAGCTGAGAGCCATGGGTTGTCTCCAGGGTGCACACCAGTGTCTTCATATTCACTGCACAGAAGCCAAGGAGTCTTGCTGGCTAAAGCAGGTGCCTAATCATTAGCAGCGTGCTGTAACTCTCCCTGTCATCATTCTGGTTTATGGTATGATGCTTCTGTCACTGCCACTTAAGAAATTCCACTTGATGTAAGGGTTTATACTGAATCATCTCAGAGCCCTTAAATGAAGCCCCAAACCTCTGTGGAATTCTTTAGGTTTGACTATAGAACCCTAGAAGGAAAGTCCTGGTCCACTTTTTAATGAAAAACAACTTGGACTTGCTGCTTTCTTAGTAGATGACCAGAGGGTTTTTTGTTTGTTTGTTTGTTTGTAATTGTTGCAGTGTATTGTAGGCTTTGGGATATTGATTTGGTACCCTTGGGCTACTTAGATGTTTGCCACACCAAAGCTCATTATTCCTGGGCTAGGTTCTGTACTGTGAGTAGTGCTGAGCTCTGAAAGAGAAAAGCAGCACAGAGCATAGCTCATGGAGAGTTCTTGTGAGTATCGTGCACTGAAGATAGATATAGAGTTTACTTTATGTTGGGATATTTTTGAACTGGAAATCAGAATTACTGTATTGTCAGTTATAATATTTAATAAGGAATTAAGATTGTATAATGCAATTGATTTTTAACAACTGACAGGTGTAGTTACTGCTAGTTACTATAATGACTGTTATACCTGCACATGTTTCCTGAAGTGGGGTATATAGAATGCCTGCTATATTTACGAACCAGTCCGAATATATCTTCTATACCATTTATTAAATGATAATAAAGTTTTTATAAATAGGAGAACAATATAAAATGTTACCATATGCTCAAAGTAATGATGAGGCACTTACCCTCACTCATGAGAAAATGTTTTGGATCCAAGCTTGTTGTACCGTATGGACATGGATGAGAAAAGAAAACAATTGTGTGTTGCATAGGAGTGTAGATTTTTTCACTTCATTGTGGACAAAAAGAAAGGAAAAAATAATCATATAATCGGGTTTCTCAAAAGTATTTCTCAAACTGAAAAGCCTCATTGCATTTATTACAATGCAAATTTTTCACCTCTGACACAGATACCTTGCCAATAATGTACTTCAGGTGCAGTTACTGTTAAATAAGTACACTATGTCACATGGTTTTAAATTTATTTGGATAGAAGACTTTTGTTTCTTTGAGGCTGCATTATTCAGGGAGAGAGAATTTGCAATTTATTCCTTTCTTATTTTATAATAAAGGTTTAAGGTCCAAAGTCTCAGCCAATGTGGAAATTGGCAGAACTCCACTGGAGTCAGAAGAGCTTTGCCAGTTCACACCATCTGAGATGTCACCATTTATTTTATTTTTTGCTAATGATATTGAATAAAAATGTCATGATTGAATGCAGATAAATTATTTGTAATATAATCCCAAAGTTTGGTGCAGAAAATGTTTCTTTTATATCACACAAAGTCTGTCTTAAATTGCTCAAGTTAAGCTGAGAATGAAAAAACATGAAATGGAAAACCCTAGAAATAGAATTATTCTGTTTTATTATCTGAGTGCTTAGCACTTTGCCTGAATGATAATGTTTTTCTTAATATATAAGGCATAGTTTCTGCATGATTTCAGTTTTCTTTTTCTTCTTAAAAGAGAAATGAATATTTGGATAAGTTAGTGAAGCGGTAAGGGGAACAAAAGAGGTATTTTTTTTCTTCAGAGATAATGAGGGAAAGCAAGTGCCCAGAACCAAGTGTTTCTGCCAAACAGTCAGTCTTTTTGGGTCCCAGGAAATAATAAAGAGGAAAAACAAACAAAACAACTTAATGAAACAAAACCATCCCCCAAACCTTGCCTGCCTATAATAATAAATAAATTTAAATCCCAGGTAGTATTATAATGTTCCCAACTTTCCTATCTGAATGAGATGTGAAGTTTCATATTTCTATAAGGCAGTGATAAAAATTCAAATACATGATTTTGGGAAGATGTACGGAAGTAGCATAGGAGAATTAGGAAGTTCCATTTGATATTTATGCAACAACATCCTTTTTCCAAAGATGAGTTAGTGAAAATCACTGATAAGGACTGAATTGAAGTCCTAAGTAAGACCTTTAAAATGGTCTACTAGGAAAGCAGAAAGTACTTCTAGCACTAACATTGCTCCCACAGAACACGATGATGAGGCTGTAAGCTCTCATCTTTACCATAAATAAGTAGGTAGAGTAGGAGCATCTTTACAGATTAATTTGTAGTTTAAATTTAACCAAACTTTACAGCAGAGATTTCCTTATGGATTCAACAGATACTATGATAGCCACTCCCTAAACTGCAAATCACTTAGCACTGTAAATATATATATTATTTTATACATACAGGCATGCATTCTTCGCACTCTACCATGTGTTAACACATCATATATATTTTCTCTGCACTGAATAATGCAGCTACCACTCATTTCCCCTCACACCTGCCTGTAAATTCCATGCTTTTTCCATATGTATTTTGTTATGGCAACAAAAGAATAGCCTTACCTTTATACTTCAAGGTTTCATCTTCCCTGGGAAGTGTGGTGTATTCTTGGTTTAGCCTTCTTGAGTTAATTAGCAAGAGATACAGTTCCAGTCAAGATGAAGCAGTTTTTTTTAATTATAATTATTATTTTATTTTATTATTATTATTATTATTATTTTATCAGTTTGCTAGTCAAATCCATGTTAATATTTCATAGTTTTGTGGCAGGCTGTAAATCTCATCAAGGAAGATGTTAGTTACTGGAGGGTCAGCCAGTGGTTCTGTAGCTGTACTCTTAGCAATTCCTGAGCTAGGTAGTTTATACCTAGCTCTAGTATACTTAGACTATCCTACAGACACATGACATATAGACATGACTTACGTTTTTAAACATAACTCAAACAAGTTATTCCAGTCAAGAAGAATTTTTCCAATGAATTTCAGTTTCTGTGCAGCCTGAAAGCATCCCCAGACAGCCAGAGCTGCCAGCTTTGGAGCATGAAATCTGAAAGCCCTGCCAGCACGGTTAGATGAGGTTCTCAGGGCTGTGTTGTGCATTGCTGAGGTACAAGTGCTGTGCTGGTTTTGAGGCTGGTGTTGTCCTGCTTTCCAGGCTCCTGGCTCCACAGCATTTAGTCTGGAGTCTCTGATAGCTTCAGTATAGCTGTAGTTCAAGGGTTTGGCACTTTTCTGTGGGAAGAACTCTTGTGACACAGGGTTCCAAGTGTTTTCAGCCTCCTGACTCTTAGAAAACCCCACGTAGAATGGCTGGCTGGAGCTGCAGGGCCTGGGTCCTAGCCAGGAACCAGGTGAGCCCTGGTGGGTGCTCTGCCAGCACACTGATGAAAGTTTGTTGAATCACTGACATTTCTGCAAAACACTTCAAATTTGACAAATTGTCATTCTCAATTTAGTCATAAAATTACTCAACAGTTCTATTTATGAATGTCTTGTGAGTATATTTAGGTTTCTTTTGGACTATAATTCAAATGAAGGTTTTGATGAATAATTTTACTTATTAAAAGAAAAGATGAGTTAAGTACTTTCAACTTTAGCTTCATTACGATAGTTCTGAATGTGCACATCTGCTGGAGGAATGCCTAACAGAATGTTTTCAGCTACTCATTAACAGCAACTTAGATCAATTGCTGTCTTAACAGGAATGTTTACCTAAAACATTGGAAAAAATCAAATTGCTGATTCCTTCTGATTGAAATAACCTTATTTGACTTTTTATTTTTATTCATTTATTTATTTTTTAATCCTTGTTTTAGAGACTCACTAAAAAATGAATAAATACAAAAGAAACAGCAGGAACACTAGGGATGTTTTTAACTCAAGAGATATCAAGCCTATAACTTTTGATTACTCAGAAATACACAGAAAATAAATCCAGATAAGATTAAAGAAGCCCCAGAGGAAGTGAAAGAATATTGTTTGCACTAATATGTTGGATAAGTAATGAATAACTTTAGCTTTGAATCACAATAAACATATTTTAAAACTTAAATTTAGAATGTTAGTTTCTGTGGTCTCTTCTACTGCACACTTTGCAAACTCATTCATGAGAGTTGCTCACTGTGAATGTGTGTGATCTGTAAATCATTCTCAAGTACCCTTTGTGCAAGTTTGCATTCTTTTATCTTAGTTTCTAAACGGAAGCACATTCAATAATTTGAACATTCACATCTTAGTGCAAATTTTAAAATCTAAATTACTTTAAAATTCTTTAGTCTGACACCTGTACCATACTTTAAGGCTGATTGCATGTAATTTTATCTACACCTGACTTTTAAGAACGATTTTGTTAGGTTTGAATTTGGTCTCACATGTTAATCTTTCTGGGCTATATCTATGCATTTCATATTTGGCATTCTTGCATAAAGAGGTTTTTCTGCACAAAGAATGCTTGATGTTTTGTGACTCATTCCTCAGAGTATTTTATTTCATAGAAGACCTAATTCTTATTACTCTTACACCACTTCAGTTATAATTATTGTGATTTTTTTCCTGGTTAATAACTTCCATACTGTCTTCTGTCTCTAAATCTTCAGCTAGCTGAACCCCCTAAAAATAGAGGAAAGATTTGGAATTCTGTTTCATTTAGAGAATCTCTAAATAGATAAGGTTTTCATTATTACTATTTATAAAGAAATTCAGTCTCTGTATCATTCTGTTATGAGCCATTCTTTTTAAGAATAACACGAGTATGCTACGCAAACACAAGTATATATGTGTGTAATGGTAAAGGATATGTGTTGTATACTATGGTTTGTTTCAGGTTCTTTGAGGTGAATGCCCCATGCTTCTTTCCAAGGAAGTGTTGAAGGGGTTCACATATTTTATTAAATTTCACTTTTTACATTTACCGTTTATACATTCACTTTATACATTTACTGCAAAAGAATACTTACACCTTTGCTTTTTGTCTACAGTTATACTTCCAATAGCAGCACTCTACGTGTATAGACATGTTAACAGAAGGTGTGTATGGCCTCATGAGTGGAGTCCTATGGTAGTCATCAAAGAACTTGCAGTTCTCTCGAGAGAACTTATGACTTCCCTAAAAAAAGGAAGAAATTATCCTATCTTCATTGGTTTCTTCACTGGTACCTCTGTTGTCAGTTTATATTGGTCTGTAGAACTGCACTACTGTCAAGCCTTTCCTGGCTTTATATGAGCTTAAAACTTCTTGCATCTCTAAATCGTTGTTTCTTTGTTTGTCTTTTCTGTGTCATCCTTTCCAGAAAAGTATGGTCTAATAGAATGGTGGTAGACATCAAGAACTTGGATCTTCACCTACCCTATTCAGTGGTGTAAAAACAACTTGGTGGCCATCTTTGTTGTTGTTTTTAGAGTCCTCAGACATCTTAGGTTTTGTACTGTGGAGGAACTGAAGAAAAGTTCCTGCTTCTTTTTCCTCTGTGGTCTTGTTTGGGAACACTGTGAAGCTTGTGACAAAAGTCACAGTCTTAAAGGGGAGTCTTGCTGAAAATCAGCTGGCTTGATTTATATCTGGAAGTACATTTGGATGACATTACAAGTCATATTGAAGACTGTGAAATATTCACAGAGTTTAGGCAATTCACTGTTTGATTTTTTTTTTTTTTTTTCTCATTAATTCCTGGCATGTTAAAAAAAAAAATCAATACTGACAGTGATTATTAATGCCCAATAAATAGGCTAGTACCATTATTATATTTGCTTTAAAAGTAAAAATAGAATGTAAAGCTATTCATTTTGTGACTTTCTTGTTTGAAAACAACTGTTTTTCCATGACGATACCAATTTGTAAAATGGAGACAAATCCCTTATTGTGATGAGTAGTACTACTGACTGCTTGCCTGAGAGAGGTAAGTAACATTTTGTTTGTGTAGGTAATGAGCTGTTGGAACCAAGTCCTGAGACATATTGGAAGTGACAGATGTACTGTAAATATACCACAGGTTTTAAGATTTTGCTTGACGTCTCAAAATATGCTTCAAGACCAAGACAACATTAGTGCTTTATGGCAATGTAAGTAAAGCAATATACATAAGGAGATGTTCTATATATTTTTGAAGGAAAGCTGACTCATTGTACCATTCATAATTACTGTAACAAAAGCTTACAGGAAAATAAACTGAGAATCAATATTAAATCACATTATAATGCAGAAGTCTCAAAACTTTTAGGTTCAGGTCTTAGGAATATGCATACCAATTACATGTTTGTGTTTACTTTACTAGAAACTAAATTATGGACTCGTGGCCAGGATTAATCAAATTGCAGAAGAAATGTCATATTTCCTTAGTTTTAAACATTTAACAGTATTCTCTTAATTTGTCCTAGCATGTTTTATCATGGCATTGGTCATAACTAAAGATGTTACCATTCAATTTTTAAGTAAATCCCATTTCCCTAAGGTATGTCTGTGTGGATGTCAAAAAGTGAGTTCTGTGGGTGTTGATAGTTGTGAAGAGATTATTACTATGATTCTGAAAATCCTTCCTTATGTTAGATATATTATCCTGGCAACTGGAGCTGTCAAATCTGCTAGCAGATGTAGAAAGGGTCACTTCTAGCACAGAAACAATTATTTGGACTGTTTTGCAGAGATTTGGTCCTCTTTTTGAAATTGTGATTCACATATATCCTTCTTGACATATATTTACAGCATGCATTTCAGTGTGTTTCTTTTCTGGTATAGATTGCTTGTCACCATTAGTCTTGTGTTATGACAGCAGAGATTATACATCTTCTGACCAAGCTCTCTATCTAGGCTTCAGTTCTGATAGAAACATCTTTTTTGTCTTCCTGTATATTTCCACTATGAATTCTGTAAGGTTTATTCTCTTTCATCATTAAAACAAAGCAAACAAACAACAAAAACAAAACAAAACAAAACAAAAACAACAAGCAAGAATATTAAGCTTAGTATTTATTAATCCCCACTGTCGTGTTTTTTGTCTGTAATTTCCATTTTATATTAGGTATACCTCAATTATGTGCCACATAAATTGTGTAACAGAAAGGAAAGAATTTTACGTCCTCTGAAATTCTTTCATATTTTAATGCAGCATTTAAAGATCCTTATCTATGCTCTCTATTTTAGTATAATATAAATAACAGTCCCATAGGCCCTCTTGTTGACCTTTTAAACCCATCAACACCACTGAGGTCCAAATAAAGTTGCTTGTATTTCCTTGCTATTATATGAGATTTAGATTTCAGTTTCCTCTTCTATTACAGTTAATGAGCACCAGGCAGTGTTGTCCATCGGTGTGCAATGTGTTCTGTTTGGTGCTCTGTCTACAGAGGCTTTATGTATGTATTTATTTATTTATTTATTTGGAAGCCAAGCCTACAGAGGTGCAGCTTTTCATTCAAGCTTTTGTCTGTTTTTGGTACTGTAAGGCTCTATCTAGATGTTTGGTATGTCTCTAAGGACAGTAGCCATCACACAAAAAAAGTAACACTATCTTCCTGATTTGCCAGCTCATGAAACTTTTGAGGCCATGGAAAATACATATCTCACAGGGCTCAGAGACTTAACATAGTTGTTAAAACAGTCATTTTCATATTAGCACCATGTCATTAGCATGGGCACTCCCTTTTATAACACACTTCTGAAAACTGCTGATGCCAAAAGTTGCCTTATATTTATGAAGAGTGACTAAATATCCATTCTCTTCTGAGAGAAGCCAGGAGACTGAAGATACTGTTTCATATATGTTGTTCCCCATGCTTGAAGAGGAAGTACCTTTCTGACATCCATGGGTAATTAATAGTTTAAAGAAAATCGGTTACATTTTACTGAGGTTTTATAAAGGGCATCTTTTTGAAAACTTTTTGCTAAATAATAAATACACAGCCAAATGAGACTAATCAACAAGTAAATGTTAGATTTTTCATAGGCAGTGAGTGATCATTTTTGTAATGTATGTTAGAAGATGCATCTATTCATCCATTAAAGTCCATGTTACTATCTAAATGGATTTACAAACATTAAATACATCTTCCCATCAAACATAAATAACGTAGCCTCATTTTTACCTTTCTGAAAGTCCCAATGAAACTGAAGAATGTTCATTAATAGTATTTTTGGCCAGCTTCCACATGTAGGCTGAAAGATTTTAAACAAGGTTAACTTCTTTTTGCAAGGTTATGCATTCCCACCAAACACCGTTGCTTTGCCACTGTCCAAGTTTCTAAATTTAAAAATTCTGTGATCATGAGGGGTTGAAGTTTACCTGCGAGGTGAAAGCATTGACTATTAGAGCAGAGATGTGTGACGTGGCGTTCAGTCTGCAAGCATGGAAATCAGTGATGATGATCTAGAGAGTCTCTGGGTAGCTCTGTGAGTCTGGTTGTATAGAGAGTGACAGTCTACTCCTAGCCAAATTTTAAAATATAATTTGGTGGACAGATTGTGGAAATACCCAGCATCTTGTCTTCAGTGTAAGAGATGATCTATTTCCTGCCAAACCATTTCTAGCTCTCTAGAAAATGCTTCCAGCTTCTCTGTGTGTGCTAATCTCACAGAGAAAGAAAAAATGAGAAGAAAAAAGCTTATAATTTTTGAATGATTGTTCCACTTATGAAAATGAATATAAAAGGAGCATTCTAAATGTTCTTTGTTGAGCAGAAAATAAAAAGGCAAAATACCAATGTTCAGCAAAGAATGAAGTGGTGGGGTGGTACTATTATGGTTGTGTTAGAGGTGGGAAGAAACATTGGTGCAGCTGCTAAGACTAACAGCCACCTTCTCATTAAGCTGAATGAGGGAACATTTAATGCATATATGGTTAGAGATAGCTGAAAATATTGCAAAACCCCTAAAAAATGACTTCATGTATAAAGCTGTTCATTATTATTCTGTGATTATGTTGGATAAGTCTCTTGGTGGGCTGGAAGTTGGATGCAGAAGTAGCAGAAGGGCTTTGGCTGCAGCTGGGTGTCAGTACGTGTGAGAAAAAGGTCATATGCTACAGGAGCACACAGGAAAGGAACAGGAAAAGCTCCAGGTGCAACCAAAGAAGCAGTTATACTGTGATCTTAAGAAAGAGCTAAGTGAGTTTTACGTAAAGTGCTTGCTAAAAAGAGGCATGAAGCTGGGAGCAAGAAAACTATCTCCTGCTGCTTGATGCCTGTTGTGTTCAAGGAAAATGGGCTTTAATATACAGTTCTCTGTAGATTGCACTGATGAAATTCTTGACTCCATCATAAGTTTTTCCTCTTGAGAAAACAAGGATTTTGGATGAATTTTGGATGGACATGTAGGTCAAAAGAGTCACACCATTTTGTTTCAATAATGGTTTGCTTATTATGCTCTTGATAAAAGAATAAACAGGACACTCACTTTTTCTAGGCAATATAACTATCAAGAGATGGCCCCTGTTCCAAAACACAGCTGTACATGAGTGAGAAAAACAGAAGGTATGAGGAGGTATATGATGTACAAGTGAAGTGAGCACTACAGCTTTTGCAGCCTTTCTGACTGCCCAGAATCTCTTCTGCCCCTCTTTTTTCTTCAAAACCTCTGCTTTGCATTCCAAACTTTTTTTTTTTTTTTTTTCCCCTAAAAGTCCATTTATGGGCTGAGGGTTGCTACCTGGCTCCTGATATTCAGAAAACAGTCAGCAACTGTAGTTGCTGTATTTCAAGTTTGAATTTATTGAAATAAATGAATTGATAACATAATACACTGCAGCATCTTTCCACTGATATGGTGCTTTTAATTATTTAATACGTTCCAAAATAATTTATTAGCTATTCTCAATATATTCTCAAAATAATGAAAAATGAAAAAAGAGCCCTTTATTATGGCAACACATTTCAGATACTTGGAAAACCCCTAGGTGGAGTGGTTCAATCCCTCCTTATAGGTATGATTTCAAATGTACAATAATGTGAAGCTTACTTGTTGCCAGCTTGAGAAGTGGACATAATTACAACTTTGCAGCTGCTTCTCCTAAAGAAAACAAGCAAATAAGAAGACTCACACTTTGTATTACAACTAGAAGAGAATATTTTCAAAGGGAATATACTTATGCCAGAAAGAAGAAGCCATAACCAAGATAATGCTATCTTATCCAACTCATTCCAAGCACGTTAACAGCTATAGTATGAAACTGCGAGAATTAAAAAAAAATAAATAAATAAAAATAAAAGAAAAAACACTTTCTCAGCATCCGTTACCAATATAGACTAAGCTGGAAAATAACAGGGGAAAGAGTTTTGTCTATGACAAGTCTGTGTAGGTATTTAGGTACAGGTAGTAGTGTACTAGTACTACAGGCCAGCGCTAGAATGAGCACTCACACCAAACAAAAATAAACAACTCCCCCAAACCAAACAACACAAACACCCACCCCCCCCCAAATCTAAAAAAAATCTCATCAGTCATTAAAAAGAGCTCAGCTGGTTTTTGGTTTAACTCAATAATTTATCATCTGTCCATCTTGTTTTGTTGTCTTGTTATTTGTTTTTGTTGCCTATCTTTGTGGCTCACTAAGATGTGTTCACTTGATTACTTCTCAAAGAAAATTTCTTGGAGGGCAGATTAATACTTTGCTGATACAAAGCTGTCAATATTTCATTTTCTTATGTGCCTATGTGATGTACAACAGTAAAGTATTGATATTGCAGGTCAAAACAGTTGGGACAAGTAGTAAGCCACAGTGTAGTTTGTGCTGAGAGTCTTGGGAAGACTCCTGTGGTGAATAAAGGCTTGCCAGGTTGGTTTCAGACGACCTGGATTAATCGTTAAGTCAGAATAATTCACTATCTTGATTTGAAGTATGCTGTGTACATAAATTCCTTATTCTTTTTTTTTTTTTATATGCTTGTTGTTCAGCATAACAGCACCACTCAAAATGCCCAGTCAGCCTGTATATAATGTGATGTCAAGAGGTACATATAAGTCAGAAAAAAATATGAAGAATATTAATTTTCTTGACTCATTCATAAAATATATATTTTATTACCTTTTTTTTTTTTTATAAAAAAGCACTTACCAGAGAAGTAGCAGAGACAAATATTTATGTCTTCTGATGAAGATCTTTTAACCCTTATTAAAGTCACCTGCAGTTCATGATCTGTTATCATTAAACACCCAGAAACAAAACATGTACAGTACAACAACAATACATTCTTTATTTGTAAAATGTCTCACATTGCTTCTATCCTGCTTCCCACAGATCAGAGCTTTAATAGGGATATAAATAAGAAACTTAACATATGTGACCTTTTGACCACAGAGTGTTAAATTCCAGGGACTATACTGCTCTACCAGTTTTTTCTTCTATTTCAATGTGTATTCATCATAGTTCTATCGGAAATTGTGTGATTTACAATTGATATTAGGTTATGATATGAATTATATTCAGATACATGGAGAGAAAAATAGTGGAGGAGCAATTCTTGCTAAGGATGTTGAAAACAGTTTCCACTTAACCTTTAAATGTAGTGGAAATGACACGATTGCACTGAGGTACAGTTTTATCTTTGGGAAACATCTGCTTCTGTACAAAAACTTGATCTTTTTCTGTCCAATACAATACTTCGTGTTAACATTTGGATCTTGAAATGTGCAATTCCACAAATGTATGACCAGCATGAATTGACTCATGAAGTCTGCCAATGCAAATATTGTGTATTCTGGGCAAAGAGACTTAAAATAAACCCACAGAAGATTCTATTGTGATGTAGATCCAAATAATATTTTTGTGACTTGGAAATATTAAGATACTTATTTTTAAAATATACTTTTAGCTTGACAATATCTGCACTTCAAACAGGCAAATTCTGTCAACAGAATAGTTTGCTCTGCTTGACTATTTGTAAAAGACCGATTTTATCTCATTTTTAATAAAACATTTATATGAAAATGAACAAACAAAATGCATTTGTGTTTCAAGCCTAAAATCAAGATGTACTGAAAATCCGTTCAGAGAAACAATCATCTGAAATTTCTAGTTTCATCCTGCAAAGCTGCAAGTTCCAGCTACTCAGGAAAAAGTTCTTAGTGTTTTACGAGCTGCTTCTTGAACCTATAGATTTTTGGCTTTTCATCCAAAGCTTCTCCAGACAAAAAAGCACTTCCAAATTTCAGAAGGCTTTTTCAGTTTTGACACAACTATTGTGATCACCAGAAATCATACTAGCCATAAGATCCTAAAATATGCTTCAACATCCCTAATCAATTACTACTGTTAAATAAAGCTAAGACCAACATAAAAACTGATTTATTATAGGAGATATCTTTCAATCAGTTTATTTTCTGTGCTTAGATAGTCATGATATCACTTCAGATGCACTGGTCGGTGCAATTTCAAATACATTTTTGACAACAATCATGGTGTTTTCTGAGGTCCATTCAGAATAGCGTGTTGAACACTGCTTCAAAATAGACTGAAGATATGAACCAGAAAAACCACTAATCTTATGGCTGTGTTCTTTCTGTGTATGGAAAGAAAAGGAAGACCTAAGGACTGGAAACAAAGTGGTATAAATTGTCTGAAAGGGAGTGTAAGATACTGCTGTTAGCTGGGCAAGGCCCAGAGGATATAGGATTTACTATTACGTTTGCTTGTAAATGGAAGCTTACATTAGGATACATGTTTTGGAATCAAAATCATAAAGCTCAAAGTCTGCTTACCAGATGACTTCTAATTCTCCTAATGATTGTCTGCAGTGTATAAAATGTGTGCAGGAATACAAAACTATAACAGTTAACATTAAGTAAAACAGCTTATCAACGGCCTTAAATATTTGCAGAACAGTCAGGAATGGAGGTGTTCAAAATTTGTTTACTTTTTCAAAACCCTTTGGACAATCTCTGTGATTTTGCTATCTGTGGAAAAAGTATGGCAAGAGATATCAATTTGAATACCTTATAATTTTAATATTTTTATATAATTTTATATTTTTTATAATGTATAAAATATTTTTATAAAATTTTGAAATTTTTAACTTCTATATTTTATATAAATTTTTATAATATTTCAAAAGTAATTCTTACTGGGAGTATGTAAACCTAGAGTTGAATGCTTCAGAATATTTTTTTTTGCTAGTTAAATTTTATACCTCTGTTCTATATAAGCATATCACTTTTTCTGCCATATAAAGAGAGGCTAGGGTTTTTGTTCATTAGTTTAAAAAAATGTTTTACAGTTGGGTTGACTGAATTTTGTAGTGAAAAGACTCACAGTAGACTACTTGTATCACTGGAGAACACTATTGCCTTTGCTATGTGTAGCATTTGAAAGAGGGGTGAAAAACCCACTCAGAGGATTTTCCTTTGTGCCTAAGTTTATTTTAGGTGAAACTAAAATTACAGCATTCTGTTGTTGTGTAGCAAGGTGGCTCAGGAGCATCTCTAGTTTCTGGTGTATTGAGAGAGCAGTCCAAATGAAAGTGGGCTCAAGCTGAGCTCATCTCTGGTCTTCTAGAAAGCAGAATGAAGGCATGGCTCCTTGATCATACCACGATCATTAGAAAGTGGTGCACAGGGAGGGAGGAAGAAGGATATATTTTTCAGTGTCAGAGGGACTGGCTCAGTTCTACTCATGCTGCTCTCTTAACTTATCCATAATATTTCTATCCTGTGGGGATCCCAAAGTTTTATTAGGTATTCTGTGGTTCTGTTCATAATCTTAAAATTGCCTTTTGCACTTGACCTGTCCTGACATCAATCTGAAGAACCAAGAGGTAACCCCAATCACATTGCTTAAAACAATATAATCATACTTTAATCTAAGAGAAAGTTCTTTCACGTTATTTGGGAGTATATTCCTCTGGGACATTGTATAGGCACATCTTTCCCTGCAGTAACAACATGTTCTTAACTCCCAGTGTCTAAATATGCAGATTAATAGCTCATCTGGGTCTGACTTTCCTTATCCTGAAGAGCAAGAACTTGTCATTCACTGTTGTCACTGATATTTGCACATGCACTTTCTGTTCACTGGAGCCTGGGGTCATCTTCCTGTTGCATGAGCTGCTATTGCTGTGTTAGTCTTCCCGTTTTTTGGATGCTGTCTGTACAGTTAAGGTGAACAGTGTAGAGTCATTTCCTCGTCTAGGTGCCATTTTAATGCAGCAATCCCTGCTCTCCATATGTGGACCGAACACTTTGTGTTGCAGCAGCATATTGTTCAGTCTTCTCTAGGATTCAAGTAGCCCAGCATCATCAAGATGATACCCTAATACAAACTCTTCTCTAGGTATTTACTTGGCATTGAAGTGTAAATAACCATTTGTCACTTTTATCTTGACATTTCCTAATGCAATTTCCTATTAGTTTCTTCAAGTCTATCCACATAAAAAGCCTGGGGTGTTGTTTCCCTTACCTTACTCTAACCAATCTTTTTTTTTTTTTTTTCGGTCGGGGAGGGTGAGAAGATGGGAGGAGGGACTGAAGTTCATCTTAAGGTTTGCTTTAGTTGAGTAGAAAAAAAATGTCTGGAAAAGCTGGTCTTCAATAATTGGTCAAATGCTGAATTTTTGAAAAGAAATTTTCACATGTAGTATTGCTAAATTCAGTAAGTCAAAATTTGTCTGTATAAAATTGTTTTATTTCATTACTTTATTTGAATGGCCTTTTTCTTGAGCTTTTCAGTGTATGTGTTTGGCATTTAAGGCTGCCTACATCCACCTCCTTTGAGAAAGGTGACTTTAACTCTTGTATCCTGAAGATGCTGTCTCTGACTATTCTCCTGACTATCTTTACTTCTTTGCTATCTGTGCTTGCCTCCAGCTATCTACATTTTAACTTCTTTATCAAGTTTTCTTATTTATTGAACAACTGCTATATAAATAATTTATGAAAACTTTCAGATCTTTGAGGATACATTCCGTTATATATGAATAAACTAAATGTTTATTCCAATAAAGGTACATTTATGATTTTATATAGTTATATAGTTCTGTAAGAATATCATTATTTTCTGGGCTTCATCACCTTACGCAGATCTGGAGAAACCTTTGAAATGGAAAATTATTCTTTATGGTATTATTTTCTAAATATATTATAGAAATTCTTCCAATGGTGTATCAAACTCTTTTACAGATGCCTTGGCTATTATTGGTTATAAAATATTATTCATGAGCTGTTGACATTAGAAAAAAATGGGTATAAGTACTCTTGAGCAGTTTTTAATCCTCCCCTTTTGAGAGATTATAAGAGTGATTGCTTGATTCTTCAGTGGAGGACTTAGAAAATTTCTGACCTATTGTCTCTTTTCTGCCAAGGCAGGCATGTAGCTATGCTTCTGGGTAGATAAGTCATACCACTGGTAGGTATTAGTCTTTCCAGCCTCTCCTCTTAATATAAGGTTTGGAACATTTCACTTGTTTTTTGCTTTGCTAATAAATACCTGTAAATTTGTCGTCTAAAAGCTGGACATCAGCAACACGTCTGAACATGGAGAATTTAAATTAATATTCACTTAGAGAGATTAGTATTGTCCACCTGAATGCATGTAATTGTGTGATTGTACAGTGCAGTCACATGCACACAGCTGTGTGGGAGGGCTCAGTTAAAGAGAGAGCATCTGCTCTTCATCTCCCTTCTCCCACTCGTTTCTGTCCCTAAGTCAATGTCGAGGTTGTGTGGTTATTGGTGCTACTCAGCACTGCTGCATTACATCTGTACTCAGGGATCTGTACTGGTTGCTGGTATTGAACTCAAATACGTTAAGAAGTGTTAATTTTTATGTAAAAACTCAAATCAATTTTTGATCACCCTGCTTTTGTTCCAATAAAATGCTCATTCATGCAGCCTTCTAGCTTAAATATGAAGGAGCCGAGGACAAAGAGGAATTTAGCAGGAGCTGCTGGCTTGAAAATACCTAGTTTTTTAGAAGCCAAAGCCTGCATATTTCCAGACTCACTGTGAAGCTCAATGTGGTAGTTAGAAAGAGGCTGAGGGTTCAGAACTGGTGGTGGATTACTGGTTTTGACAAGCTAGAATGAGGGAGAATTATAATTCATATGTAACTATTAAATATTGCCATTTAAACATTTTATGTACTTGCAGTGGACAGCTGAAAACAGGCAGAACTGTTAATAAAGTCAGGAACTTAAAGGATAGTAGACCGTTATCCTTGGAAGTTTAAAGAAAGCGAACTGTTTTTGAAAAAGCAGAGACAGGATGCATTGAAATGGTGTGTAGCTCAGATCCAAGGAGGAGCAGAGTTGTACTGCATGGCAGGTAATTGAAGAAACCCTTTGAAAGGGGCAGAGAGGAGATGGTGCTTGACCCTGGATTGTCTGGAACTCACAGCAATGCACAGGGACTTTGCCATCATGATAAATGATTTTGAGTTTTCACTAAGTGAGTGTCTGAGTATTGTTTATGCTGACTCCCTGATATTTCACCGCCAAGAGGTCAGCTGCTGTATTTGAGCACAGATGAGAGTCACTTGAAGATGAAGCCAGGTCTGGACACCTTGCAGAGAGCAGCACTTAAGGACTGTGTTAGTAGCAGAACTGGGTGTTTTTTGCTGGATATTAGATGGATGACTGTGATTGAAACTGCCACAGAATTGGACATCAGTGATGTCTGAGTAGAACCAATCCTGCCTGAAAATCAGAGCATGAATCAGTGATTTCTTTGCTCTTGACAAAGGATGTGATAATGACCAGACTGGATAACAACCATCAGCTTCTGACTCGTTAGGATTCCAATCTGCAAATGTTACCTGGGGGCTGATTGAATAAAAAAATACTTTTATGACTAAGAGAGGCTGGAATTAAGCAGTGCCTAGTGCTCTGAATTCATGGTGTCTTGAAAACCCAAAAAACTGTTTGGTCAGGCATCAGAGAATAAAATTATGATGATCTGTAATACAAAGGGTATTATAATTGACTCTAAACAAATCTCTAATACTGGGGATTATGACAACAAATTAATGCACAGCAAAAGACTGTTTGTGAGGAGAACACAGGCAAATCCCAGCATTTCTGTGAGCTGCTTCTAAACCCACTAACACAGAATGCTATAAAATGTGCGAATCCCAAATGTTCTCAGAGTCTGTGCACATCTTGTTTTAACCAGTTGCCACTTAATTAGCCATTGAAATTAGAGATGAAGCCAAACCTCTGGGTTTCATTGCAAAATTAGATAATTTTTCCAGTCAATCAAGGATGTTTTGGCCATGCATATAGGCCTGGGCCAAATTTAAATGTAAGAATAGATTTGGGCTAAATAAATACACTGGGATTTAGGGTTCAGCTTGTTTCTGTGCATTTGCATTCTTGCTAAGATACCCCAAAACTTTCTGCTCCAGTTTTTCAACTGAAAAATGGATGTAATAATGATTCTTTCTTTTTCTCACTTTTTAGAAAGTATTTATTTTACTCAAAACAGATCTAAGTAACATAAACCATTTAAGAGAAAAGTACATGCTATCAAAAGCTGAAAAAGCTTGCATGCACTATGAACTGAAACTACTAAAATTTTCTTTTGACTTCTTTTTGTTTCCATCACAAGGGATTTTACAGGAAGGTATCAGTTTCCTACACATGATAATTAAGATTCATATGACTAACTTGACTTAAAATTCAGTAGAATGCTCATATAACCCTCTAGTGGTCCCCAAATCCTAGGTTATTAGTCTGAAACTGGCAAGTAGAGAATAGTAGAGAGGAAACTGGGACAGATATGTTCAATATTAATGCAAAAAGAACTATACTGAAAAATAAAAATAAACTTTCTTTTCCAATGCAGTGGAAGTACCTCAGGCAAAAATAGTTATTATAATACACATTGAACTTAACTGAAATATAGATCTAAACCTTTAAACATATTCCCCTGTTTTTAATGATATAAAATTTTCACTGTAGTCAGTAAATTAGGCAATGATTGAAGAAGCAGTGGCTATGAAATTTATTTTATAAATAAAATTTCTATATATAGAATATATTTCTATATAAGTAGAGGAATAAAAGCTTTTTTTCTTTTCTTTTTTTTTTTTTTTTCTCTCTTCTGCTAGGTTAAAATAGTTAATAAATAACTACTAGGAGTATTTCTTATTTCTTATTTAAAGATAGAGAGGCACTTTCAACAAATGAATGTCTAAAATAAGTAATTTAGATGTTTTAATTATCCTTATTTTTGTGTTACTTCTTAACAGAGAAATGTAAGAAAAATGATGGTAATGTGTCCATTCCAAAATTAGCTGTCCACCTTTGAGCATTATAATGTTTTAAATTCCCTGCTTACAGATACAATACAGTCAAAGTAATAAATGTATTTGTCTGAATTTTATTTATATTTGAAGGCAATTGTTGACATAAGTAAAATTGGAATCCTTTTAATTTCTTTCTGCCTCTATTCCTGATATCCAGACCTTTATGAGTGGTTTTGTTGTTACTAACCATTCCACTCATTTATAAATGTATATATATGTCAGTTTCTGATTTTTTTTTTTCTGATTATTATTTTGCTCTGTTGACTATATGCACAGCAAAAATAATTCAGTAAGTTTGTGAAAATTCTTTGCCAGAAAAAGAATTTCAGTGCTATTACCATAGAAAAGTTTTGTTTGTTTGTTTGTTTGTTTGTTTTGCTGGTTTCTTTTTCTTCTCTCCAATGCTCTGTTTTCCATTTAATATGTGCTCCCCATAAAAAACACAACCTCTAGCAGTTTTAAAATTTGGGCTGCATAGTGATTATGAAGTCATACAAAGAAGGAACATATACTGGGGGGAAGAAGAGGATATGAAAGCATATGTAGCATTTTCATGTTTAGTTCAAATTAGTTTCTCAATTCAACTCATAATTTTAAAGTTTGTAAAATTTGCTGTAAATGACTTTGAGGAATTAAAAAACCAAAAAAGTCTCTTTCCTTTTTTGTTTGATGCTGAGACAGGAATAAGAATACCTGAATATTGCCCACAGATTTTTTTTCCTAACGGTATTTGTAAATCCTGCCTTGAGTATTTTTTTTTGTTTGCTTGTTTTGTGTTCTACCCCTTCACCCACCTTCCAAGTTGTATATAGATCAAAGGTGGCTGAAAAATTCAGTTAAACATTTAATCTGTATTTTGATGACCAAGACGGTGAACCATTTTGAGGAATGCTTGGAGTGGTTCAACATTCTTTGAATCTGTGTTATAAAATGATGGTTTCTCTTTGGTTACAACTTCTCATTGGATGATAGCCAGTTCTCCTATTTTTTTTTTTTTTTTTTTAATCTGGAATATCTAATTCTGTCTTGGGATATCCAGAATAAAATAATAATAATAATAAAAAAATGTAAATGAAGAAGTTCCAAGCATAAGCCTGTAGAAAATACGAGTTAAAGGACAGTGTGTTTTGTACTGAATAGATGCATATGGTAATGGCTTTGAGTCAAGTCAGGACTAAGAGGATATGATCTGAAGTCCTCTGCTTGAGCGCATGTTTAGAGGAGATTTTTTTTATTAAAAAAAAAAAATGAAAGAAAGAAAGGGAAACCAGATTTAAAAGCTTTATTAGACCTCAAAGTGGGAAGCAGATGTAAAGTTTAAGGGTAGTAATGCTTAAATTCTCATGTAACTGCTCAGAAACAGACATGTAATATATGACAAACAGTCATCTTTGAAATTAAATGCCATTATGATTTCAGTGTTGCCACAAAATCAATATCATTTGGCCTAATTCACCAAAGCCACATTAAAGAAAATAGAAAGAAATAACAAAAATCTCTTCACAAGGTCAACCTGTCAAAGAAACTTATAGTACAATATGATTTTACATTGTTCAGTGGCTTGCTGAACAATAGGTTTCTTTTATCTTTAGAAGTCTACAGTAGGTCCCAAGAGAAGTGAAACACCGACAGCACAAAGCCCCTGTTATCAGCATGTGTCACTGAGGAAAAGTAAAATGAACTTTTAACAATGGATTATTTATTTATTTATTTATTTTTCTAGAGTAGTTTCTCTCTTTTTAATTTAAAATGATGAAGCTACGGTAACCTCTTAAACTCTGTTCTGTCCCTTTTTGAAGGAGGAGACATTTTGATTTCAAGTATGTCAACATCTTGTCTCCTTTTGGAAGAAAGGCACTTCTAAGAGGAACCATCTTCTTTGTCTCATCTCATACATATTAGGGGGAGAGGACATAGTTATGAGCATCTACCCATAGTGCACGAGGTATTTGCCAGATTTTTGTGATGGCATGGCTACAGAAGATGATCTTCAGTGCCTTTAGCAAATATAAAGCATTCTATACAAGGAAGATGGTCTGCCGGGGTACATGCACATGTGCTCAGTTACAGAATATCCTTAATGGTCTATTTAATACAGGGCTTTAAATAGTGTCCTTGGTAAAAATAGTTTTGTAGTTGTTGATGCTGGACAAATCTGAATCGTAATTTTAGGACTAATTTAGCTATCAAGAATTGATTGCACTTAGTTACTTAGCAACTTAGGTTGCTAGAGATTTAGGAAGTAGCTA